>NC_050097.1:144473981-145723981 GCF_902167145.1 Zea mays
AGAAGTGATGATTCAATAGCATTTAAGGGAGTGTTAGAGGGTCAGCTATACTTAGTGAATTTTGATAGAGCTGAACTCAACACTTGCTTAATTGCTAAGACTAACATGGGCTGGCTCTGGCATCGCCGACTAGCACATGTTGGGATGAAGAATCTTCATAAGCTTCTAAAGGGAGAGCACATTTTAGGATTAACCAATGTTCATTTTGAGAAAGACAGGGTTTGTAGCGCATGCCAAGCAGGGAAGCAAGTTGGTACCCATCATCCACACAAGAACATCATGACGACCGGCAGGCCACTGGAGCTCCTACACATGGATCTATTCGGCCTGATCGCTTACATAAGCATCGGCGGGAGTAAGTACTGTCTTGTTATTGTGGATGATTATTCTCGCTTCACTTGGGTGTTCTTTTTGCAGGAAAAATCTCACACCCAAGAGACCTTAAAGGGATTCTTGAGACGGGCTCAAAATGAGTTCGGCTTGAGGATCAAGAAAATTAGAAGCGACAATGGGACGGAGTTCAAGAACTCACAAATTGAAGGCTTCCTTGAGGAGGAGGGCATCAAGCATGAGTTCTCTTCTCCATGCACCCCACAACGAAATGGTGTAGTGGAGAGGAAGAATAGAACTCTATTGGACATGGCAAGAACCATGCTTGATGAGTACAAGACTTCGGATCGGTTTTGGGCCGAGGCGGTCAACACTGCTTGCTATGCCATCAACCGGTTATATCTACACCGAATCCTCAAGAAGACATCATACGAACTCCTAACCGATAAAAAGCCCAATATTTCATACTTTAGAGTCTTTGGTAGCAAATGCTTTATACTTGTTAAAAGAGGTAGAAGATCTAAATTTGCTCCTAAAACTGTAGAAGGCTTTTTACTAGGATATGATTCAAACACAAGGGCATATAGAGTCTTTAACAAGTCCTCCGGACAAGTTGAAGTTTCTTGTGACGTTGTGTTTGATGAGACTAACGGCTCTCAAGTAGAGCAAGTTGATCTTGATGAGATAGGTATTGAAGAGGCACCGTGCATCGCGCTAAGGAACATGTCCATTGGGGATGTGTGTCCTAAGGAATCCGAAGAGCCTCCAAATGCACAAGATCAACCATCCTCCTCCACGCAAGCATCTCCACCGACTCAAAATGAGGATGAAGCTCAAGTTGATGAAGTAGAAGATCAAACAAATGAGCCACCTCAAGATGACGGCAATGATCAAGGGGGAGATGCAAATGATCAAGACAAGGAGGATGAAGAACAAAGGCCGCCACACCCAAGAGTCCACCAAGCAATCCAACGAGATCACCCCGTCGACACCATCCTCGGCGACATTCATAAGGGGGTAACTACTAGATCTCGTATTGCACATTTTTGTGAGCATTACTCTTTTGTTTCCTCTATTGAGCCACACAGGGTAGAGGAAGCACTTCAAGATTCGGATTGGGTGGTGGCGATGCAAGAGGAGCTCAACAACTTCACTAGGAATGAGGTATGGCATTTAGTTCCACGTCCTAATCAAAATGTTGTAGGAACCAAATGGGTCTTCCGCAACAAGCAAGATGAGCATGGTGTGGTGACAAGGAACAAAGCCCGACTTGTGGCCAAGGGATACTCCGAAGTCGAAGGTTTGGATTTTGGTGAAACCTATGCACCCGTAGCTAGGCTTGAGTCAATTCGTATATTATTAGCCTATGCTACTTACCATGGCTTTAAGCTTTATCAAATGGACGTGAAAAGTGCCTTCCTCAATGGACCAATCAAAGAAGAGGTCTATGTTGAGCAACCTCCCGGAATTGAAGACAGTGAGTACCCTAACCATGTCTATAGGCTCTCTAAGGCGCTTTATGGGCTCAAGCAAGCCCCAAGAGCATGGTATGAATGCCTTAGGGATTTCCTTATTGCTAATGGCTTCAAAGTTGGAAAGGCCGATCCTACACTCTTCACTAAAACTCTTGAAAATGACTTGTTCGTATGCCAAATTTATGTTGATGATATTATATTTGGGTCTACTAACAAGTCTACATGTGAAGAATTTAGTAGGATCATGACACAAAAATTCGAGATGTCTATGATGGGGGAGTTGAAATATTTCTTAGGATTTCAAGTGAAGCAACTCCAAGAAGGCACCTTCCTAAGCCAAACAAAGTATACTCAAGATATTCTAAGCAAGTTTGGAATGAAGGATGCCAAACCCATCAAGACACCCATGGGAACCAATGGGCATCTTGACCTCGACACGGAAGGTAAGTCCGTGGATCAAAAGGTATACCGGTCGATGATAGGTTCTTTACTCTATTTATGTGCATCTCGACCGGATATTATGCTTTACGTATGCATGTGTGCAAGATTCCAAGCCGACCCTAAGGAAGCTCACCTTACGGCCGTAAAACGAATCTTGAGATATTTGGTTTATACTCCTAAGTTTGGGCTTTGGTATCCTAGGGGATCCACATTTGATTTAATTGGTTATTCGGATGCCGATTGGGCAGGGTGTAAAATTAATAGAAAGAGCACATCGGGGACTTGCCAGTTCTTGGGAAGATCCTTGGTGTCTTGGGCTTCAAAGAAGCAAAATTCCGTAGCTCTTTCTACCACCGAAGCTGAGTACATTGCCGCAGGCCATTGTTGCGCGCAACTACTTTGGATGAGGCAAACCCTTAGGGACTACGGTTACAAATTAACCAAAGTTCCTCTTCTATGTGATAATGAGAGTGCAATCCGCATGGCGGATAATCCCGTTGAGCATAGCCGCACTAAGCACATAGCCATTCGGTATCATTTTCTAAGGGATCACCAACAAAAGGGAGATATCAAGATTTCATATATTAACACTAAAGATCAATTAGCCGATATCTTTACCAAGCCACTAGATGAACAAACTTTTAACAAACTTAGGCATGAGCTAAATATTCTTGATTCTAGGAACTTCTTTTGTTGAATTGCACACATAGCTCATTTATATACCTTTGATCATGTCTCTTTCACATGCTATGACTAATGTGTTTTCAAGTCTATTTCAAACCAAGTCATAGGTGTGTTGAAAGAGAATTGGAGTCTTCGGCGAAGACAAAGGCTTCCACTCCGTAACTCATCCTTCGCCATCACTCTGAGCAACACTCCATCTTTGGTATAATCTTCACTCATTTATTTATGACCAAAGGGGGAGAGAGTAATTCAAGGGCTCTAATGACTCCATTTTTGGCGATTCATGCCAAAGGGGGAGAGAATATTAGCCCAAAGCAAAAGGACCGCACCACCACCTAATTTTAAAATGTTTTCAATTGGAAATTTCAAATTGGTACCCTATTGTGTTCAAAAGGGGGAGAAAGTAGTATTTCAAAATTGATATCTCAAAACCCTCTTGAACACTAAGAGAAGGATTTCATTTAGGGGGAGTTTTGTTTAAGTCAAAGGAAAAGCATTTGAAACAGGGGGAGAATTTCAAATCTTGAAAATGCTTCTCAAATCTTATTCATTTACCTTTGACTATTTGCAAAAGGACTTTGAAAAGGATTTACAAAAGAATTTGCAAAAACAAAACATATGGTGCAAGCGTGGTCCAAAATGTTAAAAATAAAGAAACAATCCATGCACACTTTATAGGTATTTATATTGGCGCAATTCTAAGTAACCTTTGCACTTACAATTATGCAAACTAGTTCAATTATGCACTTTTATATTTGCTTTGGTTTGTGTTGGCATCAATCACCAAAAAGGGGGAGATTGAAAGGGAATTAGGCTTACACCTATTTCCTAATTGATTTTGGTGGTTGAATTGCCCAACGCAAATAATTGGACTAACTAGTTTGCTCTAGATTATACATTCTACAGGTGCCAAAGGTTCATCTACAACTATACTAAATCGACTGTCCGGAATACCGTAGATTATTCCGGACAGGAGGAGCTTTTTGGAAAAACAGGCCAAGCGCGGACCGTCCGGGCCCCTGCGGCGGACCGTCCGCAACACCAGGATGACCCTCGGACAGAACCAATGCAAAAATCCAAGTCTGCACTACGGACCGTCCGAAGGAAAAGCAAGGATCGTCCGAGACCTCGCGCGGACCGTCCGGCCTCAGGCGCGGACCGTTCGGCCTCAGGCGCGGACCGTTCGGTAGGTGAGGAACCAAAAACCCGAAGGTGACGGGTTCGGAAAAATGAATTATAGCATCCGCGCGGACCGTCCGGTGTGCACGACCGGACCGTCCGCGACTGACTTTATCTGACATCTGACGACGCATTAAATGCAATATAGTCGTTGATATAGCCGCTACTGCTGACCGTTGCGTTTTCAGCCGTTGATCTACAGGCGCGGACCATCCGGACCAGGAGGGCGGACCGTCCGCGGTCGGCAGAATGGAGCAACAGCTAGGAAGTGGTTGGTGGCTATAAATACAACCCCAACCACCTCCATTCACTTCACCCAAGCATTCCAACCTTCAACATTCAATACAAGAGCTAGCAATCCATTCCAAGACACATTCAAAGCCTCCATCTCTCCAAGTTTCACAATTGAGAAAAGAGATCATTAGTAATTAGTGACTTGAGAGAGAAAGTGATCCGTGTGTTATTTGTCGCTCTTGTCGCTTGGCTTTTGCAATCGTGCTTTCTTTTCAATCTTTCTTGCGATCAACTCAATTGTAACCAAGGCAAGAGACACCAATTGTGTGGTGGTCCTTGCGGGGAAGTTTGTTCCCGTTTGATTGAGAAGAAGAAGCTCACTCGGTCCGAGGGACCGTTTGAGAGAGGGAAAGGGTTGAAAGAGACCCGGTCTTTGTGACCACCTCAACGGGGAGTAGGTTTGCGAGAACCGAACCTCGGTAAAACAAATCTGCATGTCACACTCTTTATTCGCTTGTGATTGATTTTCCACCCTCTCTCACGGACTTGATTATATTTCTAACGCTAACCCGGCTTGTAGTTGTGATTAATTTTGTAAATTTCAGTTTCGCCCTATTCACCCCCCCCTCTAGGCGACTTTCACCCCACATGCTAGGAGTTCGGCTCCACTGCTCTATGCATCGATGCAGGCGGGCACAACGGCATCGATACTGGCCCTCGTCGTGGCGGCGTGGGTGCTGGCCTCTTCTCGGCTGCGCGGGCATGTCCCCTAGCGTGGGCGCGGGCCCCTGGCATGGCGGCACAGGCGTTGAACCTCGATGCAGGTGTGTCCCTTGACGCAAGCAGCAAACCACCCAGACAGCAGGCGACATCACCGAAGCAAGAAGCTTTGAGCTTCGCAAAAATCTTCAGGTAAGAGAACATGATTCTTTATGTTTGTATCCTCAACCTATTACAATGTGTCACGTACTAAATTTTAACCAGAAATTCAGATCGAATGGCGAACTTCATAGGTAGCATGTGTATGAAATCACTATGACAATTAATTTTAGATGGATCAACGTGCTTGTGTTACTACTATTATTTCTATATGAATATATTTGTCTAAAAGTATAAAGTCTAAATGTTATGTACTCATATATTGCTTGCTTCTGTAACAGTAATCGGTTTTATTATGTCTTGTTTTTTTGTTCTACCTTGTCATTTGTCAACCATGTGTTTTATTTGTGTGGAGTGTAATTATACCCACGGGTATCCGGTACCTGCCCGATACCCGATGGGTACAAAATCCTACCCACGGATATAGTCGCGGGCGGGTATGAGTAATGCCCGCGGGTATTGTCGCGGGCGGATATTTACCATACCCAATCTGAACCCGACCTATTGCCATCCCTATGAAACATCCCTACGCCTCCCGCTAGGTATCTCTCGGCGGGCTTGCCGGTTGCTGCGAGAGCCGGTGGGGTCCATAGTGCGTCAGTAGCCTTGGTCGCACAGCGCCGAAAGCCACATTTGTCGGTGTTTTGGGTCCGACCGCACACCTGGGGTTGCCCCTCAAGGTGTTTTTAGGAGTAGGACGGTGTCGACAACTCTAGCAAAATGGTTCGTGCCGATTGCACGAGGAACAGTAGACAGGGTTTGCAGGTTCGGGCCGCTTAGAGATGCGTAACACCCTACGTCCTGGTGAGTGTGCTTGGTGAATGTGGTTACAAGAGAGCTCTCTGGATTGAGAATACAGAGAGTTGATGTGGGTGGCTAAGTAATAGGGTCGATCGTTCTGAAGGGGTGCCCCCTAGGCCTTATATACTCGACCGTGGGGCAATACATGTGGATATGATAACAACGAGTAGCTAAAAGATAGTGAACTTCTTGAGTTTATCTCCGTGTAATCCTGCCGACTTATCCTCGCATGGCTCCGTTGCATGGGGGCCCCAGCACGGGAAAGTCAGATCTCTGTTGTGGTCATTCGCTCGACGTTGTGGGTCGTCCAGGTTTACATCAATCCTGCCTCATGTCGATCTGCTCTGCTGGTTATCTCTCCCCAGGCCCACGAAAGAATGACCTTATGATTTATTGGGCCCTTGGGCCTTTCGTGAGGTCTTCTACTCTTTAGTGGACCCGGGGGATATCTATCCCCCACAAGCCCCCGATCTTTGGGTTAATTTAGAGGTAATCAGCCCAAAGATCCCAGGTCCAGCTTGCAGGTGATTTGAAGAAAATGACTTCCTGTTGTCTTCTCCTGCTTCGATCACTCGTTGACCGAAGCTTAGTTTCGTGCTTGTGCCTTAGAGGTCGGCATTTCAGTTTGTAGGATTCTGAACTTCATTGGGTGCACCGGAGGTACACCCAATGGGTGTAGCCCCCGAGCTTCGAGTAGATTTTTAGAAAATAATCTGCTCGAAGGTCTTCCCAGAAATTATTTCCATTAGTGCTCCTGCGTTTTGGTTGAAGGTTGGCCTTTTAATCTTGTCCCACGCCTTAGAAGTCGGCACTATCTTGGTTTGGAATGATGATCCATGGGGTGCACCGGAGGTGCACCCAATGGGTGTAGCCCCCGACCTTCAAATGGATTTTTGAGGATAATCCGTTCGAAGGTTTTCCTTCTGTGTCTCTTTGCTGAAAATTATCCTTTCTGTTTGTAGGAATTGGCATGAAGCTATTTGCCTTATGCTTTGGAGGTCAGCATTATGTCATCAATATTTTGCTTCAGAGGTCAGCATATATTTTGTCTTTAGCAGCCGAGTTCGCAATCCATCCATATCTTGCTAGGTAGTGCAATTTATTTGCTCTGCGACTGATTGGACGTTTGATGGACGTTCTCTGTCTAGTCCTCACGTCGCTTCTGTCGGCCATATTTTGTACTTCACTGGCTATATTTGGCTTTCCTCTGATCCTTACTGATATCTCATTTTTGTCTTGAGGTATTCACTGCGTGCCCTGCACAGATGTGACCGTTTTGAAAAATATACTGATAATTCCTGGGCGTCCCCCCCAGTGGGTGTGGGCAAGGGACGGCTTGGTACGCTGAGTGTTTTAGCCGGCTGCTTCTGAGTAATAATGTGATGTGACGGCGAGTGTAATCATATCCTTCGCGCTGTTGACTGGAGTCCCAGTGGGTGTTGTGTTGCGTGAAACGGCGTCAGCCGCCTGACGTGTCTTCAGACGGGTTGAAGTGCTTATTGAATGCTTTGCGACTGTTCAGTGACCGCGGTTGGAGATGAGCGGTTGCCTTCTCCTTCTATAAATAACGTCGTTGTCTCTCTGTCTTTTTCACATCTCTTCGTTGTTCTCTGCTGCTTCCCTCTCTTTTCTCCCTTCTGCTTCCACCATGGGCAAGAACAACAAGCGCAAGCGTGAGCCAACTCCTCCATCGGAGGAGTTTGGTGACTCGGAGTACTCAGAGGAGGAGTTCTCCTCTGAGTCTGAGGGGTCTCCGGCTCCCGTCCCCCTGCGTGAGTCGACTGACGACTCAGACGACTCCCAGGGGCTTGCGGCGGAGGTCTGGACGTACATCCGGGCCGTCGAGCGCTCCGGGCTCGAGGGATCGGATGAGTCGGAGTACTCCTCGGATGAGGAGGACTCGGACGGCGGTGGCGAGGACGAGGACGACGACGACGACGACGATGGCGACGGTGACGGTGACGGCAGCGGCAGCGGCAGGGGCAGCGGCGGCGGCAGCAAGGACGGTGACGGCGGCGATAGCAGGGGCAGCAACCGGGGCGGCAGCAACAGGGGCAGCACCAGGGGCGGCGGCGGCGGCAGCAGCAACAGGGCCAGTGGCTAGATGCCACTGGTCTTTTAGATATTAGTATAGTATAGTTAGAATAATGTAGTAGTAATGTAGAGTAGTATAGCGTAGTGTAGTAGTAGTAGTAATGTAATGTAGTAATAGTAGGGAAGTATCAACTCGTAAAGAGTTGATTTGTAAGTTTGTTATCTTCCCTTTTAATGAAAGAATGACGTTGGCTTCTCCTTGATAACTCGTCTTGCTTGTTTGTAAAACTGATTCCTTTGAGACAGTAGATGAATAACTTGGGGATCAAACTGATGCTTCCAGAAATAGCTGCCGAGTAACCTGTAGATGGTGTCGGCGTTTTAGAGGTAACACCGAGCAACTGAAGACTGTATCAGTGTTTTAGAAGCAACGCCGAGTGATTGGAAAGCGACGTCGGCATTTTAGAGGTAATACCGAGCGACTTGAGATGATGCCAGAGGGCGAAGTCAGCGTTTTAGAGGTGATACCAAGCGACTGAAAGGCGATGTCGGCGTTTTAGAGGCAACGCCGAGCGACTGAACACTATATCAGCGTTTTAGAGGCAACGCCGAGTGATTGGAAAGCGACGTCAGCATTTTAGAGGTAATGCCGAGCGACTGAACGCGATATTAGCGTTTTAGGGGTAACGCCGACTGACTGAAGGCGACGTCGGCATTTTTAGAGGTAATGCCGAGCGATTGAACACGAAATCGGCGTTTTGGAGGCAACGTCGACCGACTGGAAGGCGACGTTGGCATTTTTAGAGGTAATGCCGAGCGACTGAACACGAAATCGGCGTTTTGGAGGCAACGTCGACCGACTGGAAGGCGACGTCGGCATTTTAGAGGTAATGCCGAACGACTGAACACGAAATCGGCGTTTTGGAGGCAACGCCGAGTGATAGCAGGTCGCGCGAGCCACTTTGAGGACGATGGCCAAGTGATGAGGTGGCGCACCGGTGTTCTGGAGATAACTGCCGGGTTTCCACGTGGCATGCTGGGGTTTTGGAAATAACCGCCGGGTGATGACTGGACACTTTTTGAAACGATATCTGGCTCGAGAATATCCCATAAGAGCTGCGCTTTTAGCCGCCTTTGCTTTCCGTGCCCTAGTTCTTGCTTTCCCGCTTCCGAATCCTCTCTGCCATTCGCCTCCCACTCTGCTCGCTGGTAGAATCGAGATGGCACCCAAGAGGAAGACCGCGAGCTCGTCTGCTGTGGTGATTCCTCCAATCGACCCCAACAGCCAGTTGCCTTTCGCAGGTAACCACATGTCCATCATTTCTGAAACTGAACTTCTCCACCTCGTATCTATCGGGGTTCTTCCTCCGCGAGAACTCTGTTCTTGGCGGATTTGCCATGGGTTTACTGTTCCGACAGAGGATACCCATGAGTTCGTTGTTTATGCCCCTTTCCTTCTCCGCGGCCTTGGCCTTCCCATCTCTCCCTTTTTCCGCGGCCTCCTTGATTTCTACCATATTAACTTGACCCATTTGAACCCCAATTCAATTCTGCAAATTTCCATTTTCGTTCATTTATGCGAGGCCTTTCTTGGCGTGCTGCCACATTTCGGTTTATGGAAATACTTGTATCATTGTCGCCCTGGGATGGCCGGGGGACAACATCAGTTGGTCGGGGGTGCCAGCTTGGAGATGCGCCGCGGGAGGAAAACTAAATATCTCGAGATCCCCCTCAAGGACAGTATTAAGGGATGGCGCCTGGAGTGGTTCATAGTTGAGAATTATGGGAATTCTCTCCCCTCCCGGTCGGGAAGACACCCGAACGTTCGCACCCCAAGCTGGACCGAGTCTCCCACAGATCAGGAGGTAGCTGAGGCAGGTGTGTTGCTAGCTGAGGTTGGACTGCTGAAAGAGAGGGGTCTGACTGCTGAAGCTGTGGTTACTGACTTTGTTTTCAAGAATATTCAGCCACTGAAAGACAGGGCCTATCCAGCTTATCTGTATCGAGGGCTAGCCGACTCAACTCGGGTTACCAACAGGAGAATTCCTTCTGCAGACTTGAGCCGACTTGAAATGATCCTCAGGGGCAAGGTGTCAAATGTTGGTGCTCCAGTGGCATACTCGGTCTGGAACTTGCCTCCTCCCAAAGCCTTCACCCTTTTCGTGTCGAATCCACCCATTACTGATGGCAGTTTGGGCCTTAGAGTGCGACCCTCTGCTGAAGAAGTTAGTGCTTTGGTTGCCTCGCTTGGGGAGATTCCTGATGACGAACGGCATGTTCATTTTGAGGTGCCCCTGAACCCTAGTGATGCAGAGATAAGCGCTATGCTTGATTTGCTAGCTGAGGATTCATCCGATGCTGATCCTGCTGGGACGTTGGTAGTGGCGCCCCTCCCAGAGGCTGATACGACTTTGGATGTTCAGAAGCCTGTCAGTGCTCGCCCGAGGCGCCCTTGCCGAACCAATCAGCCTGATCCTTCTGTTGATGAGCAGAAGAAGAAAAGAAGACGCCTCCGACGAGTATCCAGTTTTGATCAGGACGCTGGTACCTCAGTTCCTGCTATTGAAGAAGTGCCTGCGACTAGATTTACTGACGCTGACCCCAATGGGTGTACCCAATCCGCTGTTGATCCCATAGTGGGTGCCCCATCTGTTGTTGATCCCAATTGGGGTGCTGCTTGTGTTGCCAATGTGGATGATGAAGAAGAGGAAAATGAGATTCCTTTGACTCGGAAAAACAGTCGGCAGTTCATCGCCAGTGGTGAAAGTAGTGGAGTTCCCTCTCCTGCTTTGTCTGCCCTCATTGGTCTGCAAGAACTGTCCCTGGCCAACTTTGATCAGACTCTGGAGGATATGGTCCCAGAGGACTTGTTATCGGAGCCAGTGGATGATGGTGCAATGGAGGTTTGCGCTGACGTGCCCGATGCTGGGTTGAGGTCATCCCGTGCCTCGTCGACCTTAGAGCGCGATCTCGAGGGCCGGGAGACTGACTTGGATCGTCTTGGTCCTATGGAAGTAGCTGAGGACCCGTCAACCTTAGAGGTGGTTACTGCAGAGAGCTTGGACCTCAAGAATGGTGCTGACACATGCCCAGCCCCCGAGGGTGTCGCCGGGGATGACTTAGCTCGGGTGAAGAGTGTAAGCCACTGCCCAGCCCCCGAGGGTGCTGCCGGGGATGATCCGGCTCAAGCGGGCAATGCAAACTATGACCCAGCCCCCGAGGGTGCCCGAGCAGGGTCTCCTTCCTGTACTTCCATGGACGTTCATGCGGGATCTCCTCCACACTCTGGCTATATGGTGGTAGCTCAAACCTTGGACCAGGGAGTCGCTTTAGAGGGCAGCGTCCCCGCTGATCAGGTGTTTGGCTCTATTGAAGGCACCGAGCTGATTCCTACTGGTTCGTTGCAAGCTGCTTCGGGTGGTGGCCTTACGCCTGGTTATCAACTGATCTCTCCTGATTTGGGGATCCCTTCGTTCTTTTCCAACCTCCAGGTACTGTGATGTATTTTAGCTTGATTTTTACATTGCCTGAACTGCTGTTATTACACTCATCTGTTCTCCTCATCAGGCTTTGGTGGATGGGATGGCCAGCCAGCTGAGATTGCAGGGTGCTTCCGTCCCAGAAGTGGCTTCGTCTCTTGCGTGTTGGAATCCAGTGTCACTTCAACATCGCGTCTCTGAATTGGAGGCAACCAACGCTGGTTAGTGCCTTTTTGCTTCTCTTTGCCTTCGCTGTGGACTGCTTTACCTTCTGACCCTATTTTGTTTGATTATCTCTTGCTAGGAATGACTCGGCAGATTTCAATTCTTGAGGAAAAACATTCCCGAGATCAGGCTGAATTGGTCCAGCGGTGTGCTGACTTCGAGGAGAAGTACTCTCAGAGCCAAACTGAACTGGGTCAAGTCTCTGCTGCCTTGGATGACGCCAATGCACTAAGTTCTTCTCTTCATGCTCAGCTCGATTCTGAGAAGGTAATTTACAAAACTGTGCTTTGCCTTGCTGTGTTCCTATTACTTGCTTTGTTTTTGAAGGAGTTGATTTTTGCTCGCAGGAAGAAAAGCGTATCCTTGCTGCTTCTCGTGACAATCTTGACAGATTGTATTGTGATTCTAGCAACTCGCTGACCATCTTGGAGAGGAGTCACCGCTTTACAATGGAGGAATTGGACAATCAACGTTGTAAGCTGCAGGAATCCGCGGACGAAGTGACCCGCCTCAAGCAGTTGATATCAGCAAAGGATGCCACCATCAAGGAACTCCGAGCTTCTAAGAAATCCATTGCCCAGGAGTTAGAGACTGCTCGACTGGCTGCTAAAGTTGCCGAAGAAACTTCTGTTACTCTCAAAGCCCAGCGCGACCGAGCCATGGACAAGGCTATTCGGGCAGGACGAATTTTGATGAGGAGACCCGGCGTGGTTGTTCCTGAAGACATAAGGGCTGATGTGAATGCTGCCCCTGATTCCTCGAGTCGCCCTTCTTCGTCGGTCGCTCCTGAGAAAGACATTGCGAAATAGAGAAACATTTTGCGTGCTTTGAGCGCGCGGTTAGCATGATCGAGTATTTATTAGAGGACATCAGTTCAGCATTCGAATGATATAATTACTCTCTTATTGTATCAGAATTCATCAGTTCGTAAATTTGCAGTAATGAAATGACGCATGATGATTATGAAATTTGTTTGCGGGATATAGAAGTCATCCCCTGAATTGCATAGGCATGAGCATGTTGCACCGGCTTAAGTCGCCACTGACTTTAGCCGATTGCTCCATTAGTAGGGCATAGTGGTCACCCCGAGTTAAGTAAGCGTGAGCATGTTGCACCGCCTTAAGTCGCTGCCGACTTAAGTAGATTGCTCCGTTAGTAGGGCATAGTGGTCACCCCGAGTTAAGTAAGCGTGAGCATGTTGCACCGCCTTAAGTCGTTGCCGACTTAAGTCGATTGCTCCGTTAGTAGGGCATATTGGTCACCCCGAGTTAAGTAAGCGTGAGCATGTTGCACCGCCTTAAGTCGTTGCCGACTTAAGTCGATTGCTCCGTTAGTAGGGCATAGTGGTCACCCCGAGTTAAGTAAGCGTGAGCATGTTGCACTGCCTTAAGTCGTTGCCGACTTAAGTCGATTGCTCCGTTAGTAGGGCATAGTGGTCACCCCGAGTTAAGTAAGCGTGAGCATGTTGCACCGCCTTAAGTCGTTGCCGACTTAAGTCGATTGCTCCGTTAGTAGGGCATAGTGGTCACCCCGAGTTAAGTAAGAATGCAAGTCAATCATAAACGAACTGAGTATCTTTGAAACCTCTTTTTTATTGATGACATATTTCCACTTTATAGAATACATCGTCGTCCCAGCAGTTTTGAAATACAGCTAGGGATAAAACTTTCTGAGGTGTTCTATGTTCCAGGAGTTCCCAACTTCTGTGCCATCCATCTGAGTGAGGCGATACGATCCGGGCCGAGTGACTTCTGCTACCATGAAGGGTCCTTCCCATAAGGGTGATAACTTGTGCCGTCCCTCCCCCGTTAGAATTCGGCGGAGGACGAGATCTCCTACTGAGAAGAATCGTTGTCGCACAGCCTTGTCGTGATAGTGCCTTAGAGTCTGCTGGTACCGTGCTGATTGGATTACCGCGTTTAGCCGTTCTTCTTCAAGTACATCAATGTCCTCCAGCCTGGTGGCCTCAGCTTCTTCTATGCTTTCGAAGATCAACCTTGGCACCCCAAACTTGAGATCAGCGGGTAGCACTGCCTCCGACCCATAGACCATGAAGAAAGGAGTGTTTCCATGCAGGGCTCGGCTAGGTTGGGTTCTTAGGCTCCAAACGACGTAGGGCAATTCCCTTATCCACTTTCCTGCGAATTTTTCATTCTTATCGAAGACCTTTTTCCTGAGTGCCTCCAATATCATTCCGTTGGCTCGCTCAACCTGCCCGTTGGCTCTTGGATGTGCTACAGATGCATACTTGATCTGAATGCTCTTTTGCTCGCAGAAGTCGAAGAATTCTGAACTTGTGAAGTTGGATCCTAAGTCAGTTATGATGCTGTTTGGTATCCCGAATCTGAATATTATGTCTTGTATGAATTCCACGGCCTTAGCAGAGGTTAAAGAAGCAATGGGCTTGAACTCTATCCATTTAGTGAATTTGTCGATCGCCACCAATACATGAGTGTATCCCCCTTGAGCTTTCTTGAAAGGTCCAATCATATTCAGTCCCCAGCATGCGAAAGGCCAAGTTACTGGTATGGTCTGCAGTTGCTGTGCTGGCATGTGTTGTTGCTTTGACAAGTATTGGCAAGCTTCGCACCTCCGAACTAACTCGGCTGCATCGTTCTTCGCTGTTGGCCAATAGAATCCTGACCTGAAGACCTTCCCGACTAGTGTTCTGGAGGCTGCATGTATTCCACATTGCCCAGCATGGACTTCCTCCAGAAGTTGCTTCCCAGTGGACGGTAGAATGCACTTCATGAGGACTCCTGATGCACCCCTTCTGTATAATGTCTCCCCAATGAGTGTATAGTGAGCCGACTGTCTGGCAATGCGCTCTACCAAGTTCTTGTCGTTTATTTCTTCTTCATTCTTTATATACTTAATGATCGGCCTTCTCCAGTCATCAGAATCTGATTCGGGTTGATCTATGATGTTGCACTCTTCTATTTGATCCATTGAGATACTCGGCTGTAGAATTTCTTGCACAAAGACTCCGGGTGGGACATGAGTTCGACTGGATCCTAGCTTGGACAGTACATCGGCTGCTGTGTTCCGATCTCTTTCTACATGATGAAATTCCAGACCCTCGAATTTATCTTCCAGCTTTCGGACGGCAGCGCAGTATTTTCCCATTGAATCGCTTGAACAATCCCACTCCTTGTTTATCTGGCTGATGACTACCAGAGAGTCTCTGTATACCATCAATCTTTTGACGCCCAATGATATGGCGATGTTCAATCCATGAATCAGAGCTTCATACTCGGCTGCATTGTTGGAGGCCGGGAATAGCAACTGGAGGGCGTACTTGAGGTGTTCGCCTCCAGGTGCGGTGAAGAGAATCCCCGCTCCTGCTCCCTGCAGCTTCAGCGAGCCATCAAAATACATTCGCCATACTTCTGCAGTTTCTGGGTTATCTGGTACTTGCTGTTCGGTCCACTCTGATACGAAATCAACCAGTGCTTGAGTTTTGATGGCAGTGCGAGGTCGGAACTCGATGTCATGAGATCCCAGCTCGCAAGCCCACTTGGCTATTCGGCCAATGGCTTCCTTGTTGTGAAGAATATCCCCTATTGGAAAACCAGTAACTACTATGACTTTGTGGTCATCAAAGTAGTGACGCAGCTTGCGGGCAGTTAGAAGTACTGCGTATAATAGCTTCTGAACTTGAGGATACTTTTTCTTTGAGGGGCCTAGAACTTCACTGATGAAGTAAACAGGATGTTGTACTGGATAGGCATGTCCTTCTTCTACTCGCTCGACTACCAACGCGGTGCTTACCACGTGAGTCGTGCAAGAGATATACAGTAGCAAATCTTCAGCTGGTTGAGTTGACGTAGCTCGCCGGGGTGGTTTCAGTACTGGTGGTGTTGTCAAGAATTTTTTCAGTGCATCTAGAGCTTCTTGTGCTTCTGAAGTCCATTGAAACTTATCCACCTTCTTGAGTAGCTTGTAAAATGGCAAACCTTTTTCTCCCAGCCTGGATATAAATCTGCTCAGAGCTGCCATACATCCAGTAAGTCGCTGAACCTTCTTTTGTGATCGAGGAGCTTCCATCTTCATGATAGCTTCAATCTTATCTGGATTAGCCTCAATTCCTCGGTGGCTGACGATAAACCCGAGCAACTTTCCTGCTGGTACCCCGAAAACACATTTTTCGGGATTAAGCTTCCATCTATATCGTCTCAGGCTGTTGAAAACCAGCTGTAAGTCTTCGATGAAGTTTTCCGAGTTCTCCGTTTTGATTACCACATCATCTACGTAGGCCTCCACACGCTTGCCCCAGTGATCGGCTAAGCATGTTTGAATAGCTCTCTGATAAGTCGCTCCAGCGTTTTTGAGGCCGAACGACATGGAGGTATAACAGAAAGCACCAAACGGAGTGATGAACGCCGTTTTTTCCTCGTCTTCCTTCGCCAAACTAATCTGATGATATCCGGAATAGCAATCTAAGAAAGACAGCACAGAACATCTAGCGGTGGAGTCCACCACCTGATCTATCCTTGGGAGCCCGAAGGGATCCTTCGGACAGTGTTTGTTGAGATCAGTATAGTCGACGCACATGCGCCAATCCACTTTATTCTTTTTGAGTACAAGAACAGGGTTGGCTAACCACTCGGGGTGTAATACTTCTCCAATAAATCCAGCCGCGACCAAGCGAGCTAACTCGACGCGAATGGCCTCTCTTTTATCGGGCGTGAAACGACGTAGCTTTTGCCGAATCGGCCTCGCCTGGGGATAGACCTTCAATTTGTGCTCGGCCAGTTCTCTTGGGACTCCCGACATATCCGCAGGTTGCCATGCGAATACATCTCGGTTATCTTGCAGAAACTGGACGAGCGCGCTTTCCTATTTGTCGTCCAAGCTGGAGCTGATGATGGCAGTCTTGCGTTCATCAGCGAACCCCAGGTTGATCCTCTTAGTTTCTTCAGTCGGCCGCATAGAGGTCGCGGCCTGAGCTTCGTTTGCCGGTAGTGCGAGGTCCTCCTTAGGCTTAGAATTCGCCAGTGTCGAAGAAACCGCCGACGGCTTGGTGGTGAGGGCTGCTTGGATGGCCACTCGGAAACACTCTGCGGTGCCTTAGAAGTCGGCGCGCACAGTTATGATTCCTTGCGGCCCTGGCATCTTCAGTATCATATATGTGTAATGAGGGATGGCCATGAATTTGGCCAATCCTGGCCTCCCGATGATGGCGTTGTACCCGCAGTCGAAGTTCGCCACTTCGAACCTCAGGAACTCGGTTCTGTAGTTCTCCGGAGTTCTGAAGGTGACATGCATGTAGATGTGGCCCAGCGGGTATTCCCCTTCAGTCGACACGATGCCGAAGAAGGGAGTGTCCGACTCGTGGAGCTCTTTGAGGTGAACTCCCAAGCCTTTGAGTGTCCGGGGGAAGGTGACGTTGATGCTGCTCCCCCGTCCACTAGCACCTTCTTCACCCGGCTCTCTCGGATCACCGGATCGACGAGGAGCGGGTATTTGCCTGGATGATCGAAGTTGAGCCATTGATCCTCCCGAGCGAAAGTGATCGGGTGCTCCGACCACCGGTATGGGGCGGGAGGACCGATGGTCGCCACCAGTATCTGGCGGTCGTTGAGCTTTTGTTGTCGTTTGTTCTCCTGCGTTCCGTGTCCGCCGAAGATGACGTTGACCTCTCTGTCCACGCGCGGGAAAGCTCCTCCTCCTCCTCCCTCCTTCTGCTGATGGGGTTGTCGTGGTTCATCTGGTCCTCCCCTCGGCGGAGGAGGAGGTAGAGGTTGGAAGGGTCGGCCGTGCCCGATGGAGTGCTTGAAGTCCCGGCAGTTACGAAGAGTGTGGCGCATGTCTTTGTGGTACGAGCACTAGGTGTCGAGGATGTCGTCCAGCGTGCGTTCGCCTCCGCGAGGTCCTCCTCGAGCGCGAGAGGCAGGTGGTCCGGCGGCGTGTACTTCTTCGCGAGGCCTCTTCTCCCATCGTTTGTCGCGTTGCTGGTTCGCGTCGCGTCATGGTGCTACCGGTGCGGGCTTCGTTCCTCCGATGAGGTCCTGGGCCCGCTCGTCGGTGGTGATGTAGAGGTCGGCTTCCCGGAACAGCTCATCGGAGGTAGTCGGCGCCTTCTGTAGTATGGCTTGGACGAAAGCCGAGTCGTTGGATCCTCTGTAGAAGTCCTCGATCACGGCCGCCTCCGTGACCTCGGGGATACGATTTCTCATGGTCTGGAACCTTTTGAGGTACGACCGGAGAGTTTCATCCCCCCGGCGCTTGATGGATTTGAGGTCCCACGGTTGCGCCGGCTTGTCGGAGAGGGACTGGAAGTTGGCGGTGAAGCGTCGACTGAAGTCCCCCCAGTCGTCGATGCAGTGTCGGGGTAGATGTCACAGCCACTGCAGCGCGTCTTGCCCAAGGACGATGGGTAAATACGCGGTCATCACGTCCTCGGATGCCCCGGCAGCTCAAGCAGCGGTGGTGTAGACGGCTAGCCAACCCCCTGGATCCTGCTTAGGTTCATATTTGTCGACATTGGATACCTTGAAGTTGGGAGGCCATTGGATGGCCCTAAGGCGTGGAGTAAGAGCGGACACTCCGCACGTGTCCTCCTGTCATCGGGGACGATGTCTGTCCCGGGGAGGGGAGTTGTGGTTGTGATTCCTCGACCGTCCCCGGGTGGTACCGCCAGTTGAGGCCGTTGCCGACTCAGTTCTGGTGGCCTGGCTCTGAGCCGGGATGCCATGATCCCTGTCGTACTCCTCCCGGTGGCGAATCTCGTTCTCATGCCGCCGTTCGCGTGAAGCATTAATGGAGCTTCGCGCGTCTCGGCGACTGTTGATGGCGTGTCGTAGATCGTTCGGCGGGTGAGCAAGCGGTAGAAGATGGTTGGCCGCCTGAGTGAACAGTCGTCGGTAGCCCTCAGCGTCAGGAGTCCGAGGAAGTCCATCAGCTATCTGAGCTAGTACCCCTCCGACTTCGCTCGGCGTGTTCATAGCTCGGGCGAAGTCGGGATTCAGGTTGCGCCCGAAGAATGGATTCTCCCGGCGTTGTCTTGCATCTTGCTCGGCTTGTTCCTGAGCCCGTCGGCGATGTCGTCGTCGGGAGTTCCTTCGTTCTCTGAAGACGCGTTCTTCCGGAGTTTCTCCTATCTCCGAGACCTCGTCTCGCGAGACAGGCTGCTCCGGATCCCGTTCCCCGGCCGCGTGATGTCGTCAAACGTTCCTGCGCCGATTCCTCCGTCGGCGGAATTCTCGTTGAGGCGGTTCTTCTCCGGGTGCGGTCGGCTCGTTGTCGGAGATGGTAGGTGACTCCACTCTCCCGATGAAGAGGACGTCGGGGTAGAATGGTGCTGCTGTCATGGCGACCTTCTTTCCGTTCTCCTTTGAGGCCGGAGGAACGGAAAGAACAACTCGCTTCTCCCTGGTTTCCTTCTTCCTTGCGATCTGTGTCCATTCTTTTGTTGGAGAAGTAGACAGTGGAGTTCTCCAGGTCAGCGAGCCCTCGGCCCCCGACTTTCCGGAGACGATCTTTTTCCGGAGAGCTGGAGGTTGTGCTTCTCCGGCATTTTCGGAGTTCGTTGGGGGAGACTTCTTTTCCGGCGGATCCGTGATACGGTGTAGAATTCCCTCTTCATCCGCTACAGATGAGATTGTTCCGAAGCAGAATACGGATCCGGGACGCAGGGTGATCTTGCTGTAGAAGGTGACGACCATTGAGCTAGCTTGGATCGTCGACACACCCTCTACCTGGCGCGCCAGCTGTCGGTGTTTTGGGTCCGACCGCACACCCGGGGTTGCCCCTCAAGGTGTTTTTAGGAGTAGGACAGTGTCGACAACTGTAGCAAAATGGTTCGTGTCGATTGCACGAGGAACAGTAGACAAGGTTTGCAGATTCGGGCCGCTTAGAGATGCGTAACACCCTACGTCCTGGTGAGTGTGCTTGGTGAATGTGGTTACAAGAGAGCTCTCTGGATTGAGAATACAGAGAGTTGACGTGGGTGGCTAAGTAATAGGGTTGATCGTTCTGAAGGGGTGCCCCCTAGGCCTTATATACTCGACCGTGGGGCAATACATGTGGATATGATAACAACGAGTAGCTAAAAGATAGTGAACTTCTTGAGTTTATCTCCGTGTAATCCTGCCGACTTATCCTCGCATGGCTCCGTTGCATGGGGGCCCCAGCGCGGGAAAGTCGGATCTCTGTTGTGGTCATTCGCTCGACGTTGTGGGTCGTCCAGGTTTATATCAATCCTGCCTCATGTCGATCTGCTCTGCTGGTTATCTCTCCCCAGGCCCACGAAAGAATGACCTTATGATTTATTGGGACCTTGGGCCTTTCGTGAGGTCTTCTACTCTTTAGTGGACCCGGGGATATCTATCCCCCACAACATTAAAAAATTGTGTGTTGTAAGCTGTAGAAAAAAGTTATTATGGTATGTGACAGTAAAAAGCTAAAAAAATTAGTTGGTGGAAGCCACTAAAAGCTCTTCCATATGAAAGCCGCTAAAAACAGGTACATGAGTGTTTTCAATTTTGCACTGCGAGAAAACCATCTTTTAGAAGAAAAAAAACTTGCTAGTTGAATTAAGCCTCTTGGTTTGGCTTTTAGGGGTAAAAGTCATAGCCCAAAGTAAAACCAAATACACCGTTAGAGCAACTTCAAGAGCTCCCTGTTATTAGCGCTAATACTTCAATTAGGGAAAAATAAAAGAAAACAAGCTCCAACAACTCCCCTAAACACTCAGTAAATATTCAACGTTCCAAATAATAACCCATCGCCCCACATGTTTTTGTCGCTCCTATCTTTCTCAATCCTCGTCTATGCTGCTCCTTTCTAGCGCGCTGCTGTGGATGGGGACGTGGGGTGGACTTGGGCGCCTCCTCTCACCTTGTTGCTGTTGATGGTGGTAGGAACCGCCACCGCCGTCGGTTGTCCTGGCAGGGGAGCAGTTCCATTGGCCTGACAGCAGGAGCAGGTCCATTAAACAAATGCTTCTCAATATGCAATTCATATCACTAAAATACTATTCTAAGAAAACAATTTCTAATATGTCATCTTAAATGTTTTAGTGAGTATAAATCTAAATAATTTAATTTGTATAAGGATCTTTTATTTAGTGCTCTTTTGAATAAACATATCTCAAATGCAAAAATTCACAGTCTAAAATAAATTCCCAATATATCTCTCTTTTATAAACGATAATAATAATAATAGAACTTCTTAGACTTGTAAGACCAACTTTTGGGGTTTAGACTACCCACATGTCAAGTGAGATTTGTTAGAACAATATTCATATTTTTGAAATAGATATACATTTTTTTATATTGTCAAGCATATTATTGCAAAATAAGAATAAAATTTTGCATTGATTCTTTTATGCAGCTTTTACATTCTACAACAAAAAAGATGAATAACATCCGAATTTGAATATGCATATGTATTCAAATTTTATATCTATCATTTGATAAGATATATGATAAATTTAAGGTTTACTTTTTATAAATATTCACAAGCTCAATAGTTAAAAACAAGAATACAAATTTATATAGTAGATATCATGTTTTTCGCAATTAAAAAAACTAACTGTCGGGGACCATAATTAGGGTACCCTCAAGGCTCCTAATTCTCAGCTGGTAACCCCCATCAGCATAAAGCTGCAAAGGCCTGATGGGTGCGATTAGGTCAGGGATCAGTCCATACAAGCGACTCGATCACGCCTCGCCCGAGCCTAGCCTCGGACAGGGGCAGCCGACCCCGGAGGATTTCCGCCTCGCCCGAGGCCCCCCTCCAACGGCGAACATATTTCCGGCTCGCCCGAGGCCCTGCCTTCGCTAAGAAGCAACCCTGACCAAATCGCCGCACCAACCGACCAAATCGAGCATTTAATGCAAAGGTGGCCTGACACCTTTATCCTGACGCACGCCCCCCAGCCGGCAGAGCCGAAGTGACCGCCGTCACTTCGCCGCTCCACTGACCGATCTGGCAGGAGGACAGCGCCGCCTGCGCCACTCCGACTGCGGTGCCACTTGACAGAGTGAGACTGACAGGCAGTCAGGCCCTGCCGAAGGCATCATAGGAAACTCCGCCCGACCCAGGGCTCGGACTCGGGCTAAGTCCCGGAAGACGGCGAACTCCGCTCCGCCCGACCCAGGGCTCGGACTCGGGCTAAGTCCCGGAAGACGGCGAACTCCGCTTCGCCCGACCCAGGGCTCGGACACGGGCTAAGTCCCGGAAGACGACGAACTCCGCTCCGCCCGACCCAGGGCTCGGACACGGGCTAAGTCCCGGAAGACGACGAACTCCGCTACGCCCGACCCAGGGCTCGGACTCGGGCTAAGTCCCGGAAGACGACGAACTCCGCTCCGCCCGACCCAGGGCTCGGACTCGGGCTCAGCCCCGAAAGACGACGAACTCCGCTCCGCCCGACCCAGGGCTCGGACTTGGGCTCAGCCCTAGAAGACGACGAACTCCGCCTCGCCCGACCCAGGGGCTCGGACTCGACCTCGACCACGGAAGACAGACTCGACCTCGGCCTCGGAGGAGCTTCCACATCGCCCAACCTAGGGCGTAGACCAGCCACGTCAACAGGAGGCGCCATCATCACCCTACCCCGAGCTGACTCGGGCCGCAGGGAACGAGACCGGCGTCCCATCTGGCTGGCTCCGCCGGATAGGCAATGATGGCGCCCCGCGTACCCTGTGACGGTGGCGGCTCTCAGCCCCCTTGTGGAAGCAAGAGGACGTCAGCAAGGACTCAACCGCTCCGACAGCTGTCCCTCCGCCAGGCTCCATCGCTCCTCCGACGGCCACGACATCACACCAGCTGGGTGCCAAAATCTCTCCGGCTGCCACAACGGCATGTACTTAGGGCGCTAGCTCTCCTCCGCTAGACACGTAGCACTCTGCTACACCCCCCATTGTACACCTGGATCCTCCCCTTGCGCCTATAAAAGGAAGGACCAGGGCCCTCTTAGAGAGGGTTGGCCGCACGGGGACGAGGACGAGACAGGCGCTCGCTTGGGGCCGCTCGCTCCCTCTCCCGCGTGGACGCTTGTAACCCCCTACTACAAGCGCACCCGACCTGGGCGCGGGACGAACACGAAGGCCGCAGGATTCCCACCTCTCTCACGCCGGTCTCCGGCCGCCTCGCTCTCCCCCCTTCGTGCTCGCCCTCGCGCTCGACCCATCTTGGCTGGGGCACGCGGCGACATTCACTCGTCGGCCTAGGGACCCCCCGGTCTTGAAACGCCGACAGTTGGCGCGCCTGGTAGGGGCCTGCTGCGTGTTGACGAACAGCTTCCCGTCAAGCTCCAGATGGGCAGTCTCCAGCAACCTCTCTAACCCGGGACAGTGCTCCATTTCGGGAGTCTTGAGTTCATGTCCCTCGACGGCAGCTACGACATGATACTCCTTCCACCGCCGCGTGACAACGATAATGGCGGCCGACAGCCCGCCCGCCGACGGCGGAATCGACGACGTCTTCCCCGCGTGGTGGAAGAACAACCTTCGAGCTCGTCTCGCCTTCTTCCCCGCCGACGGAGGGGAAGGCAGCGCAACCAAGGCCAAGCAGGATGCAGCGCCTCGTTGGCTGTCGAGCGAGTCGACAGCGCCGGCACCCCAACGGGGGGCACGCCGGGTATCGACTTCGCGCTTGAGACGAAGACGAGCGCCGTCTCCCCGTGACACGCCAATCCCGAGCAAGCGGACGACGCCAGCACGCTCGCGGAAAGCTTGCTGGACGTCACCCTCGTACCTGAGACGACGGTGCAGTCAGTCCCCGACGTGACTTTATCGTCGCTCGTCGACCAAGAGGTACCGACCGATTCCCATCCCACGTCATTTGGATTCAGCCTCAACCCGCCTAGCGACCTCGCTTTGGCAGGCGCTCTCGTAGAGGCGAGCCCAAATCCTCTGGGGTTTCGCATGCGGTCGCCTTAGGACCGGCTGACGGACGTCTCGACCTACGGGCCCTCTGGGTCCGAGGAAGACGACGAGCCCGACATCTGTTGGGATTTCTCTGGACTTGGCAACCCCAGTGCCATGCGGGACTTCATGACCGCATGTGACTACTGCCTCTCCGACTGTTCCGGCGGTAGCCGCAGCCTCGGCGACGAGGACTGCGGCCCAAGCCGCGAATGTTTCCACGTCGATCTAGGGGGTCCCTCCGAAGGCAATCATCTCGGCATGCAGGAGGACGGTGATCTCCCTAGGCCAGTGCCCCGCGTTGACATCCCACGGGAGCTAGCTGTGGTCCCCGTTCAGGCGGGGGGCCATGACCCACAGCTCGAGCAAATCCGCGGGGTGCAGGCCAGGCTCGACGAGGGAGCAAGGGCGCTTGAGCCGATCCGCCGGGACGTCGGGCAGGCATGGGCGGGCCAACCCCCGGCCAGAGAAATACGTCATCTGCCCCAGGGCTTCCAGCACCGCGTCGCCGACGACGTCAGGGTCAGGCCGCCACCCGCGTCTAGTGGGGTCGGCCAGAACCTGGCTGCTGCAGAGATGCTTCTCCGCGCGATGCCGGAGCCATCAACCACCGAGGGCCGGCGAATCCAGGGGGAGCTCAAGAATCTCCTGGAAGGCGCCGCGGTCCGACGGGCCGAGAGCTCTGCCTCCCGAAGGCAGGGATACCCCTCGGAACCTCATGCCGCGACTTCCCGATTCATGCGGGAAGCCTCGGTCTACACCGGGCGCACGCGCAACACCGCGCCTGCGGCCCCGGGCCGCCTCGGCAACGAGCACCATCACCGCGACCGTCGGGCCCACCTCGACGAGAGGGTGCGCCGAGGCTACCACCCCAGGCGTGGGGGACGCTACGACAGCGGGGAGGATCGGAGTCCCTCGCCCGAACCGCCCGGTCCGCAGGCCTTCAGCAGGGCCATCCGACGGGCACCGTTCCCGACCCGGTTCCGACCCCCGACTACTATCACAAAGTACTCGGGGGAGACGAGACCGGAACTGTGGCTCGCAGACTACCGTCTGGCCTGCCAACTGGGTGGAACGGACGATGACAACCTCATCATCCGCAACCTCCCCCTGTTCCTCTCCGACACCGCTCGTGCCTGGTTGGAGCACCTGCCTCCGGGGCAGATCTCCAACTGGGACGACCTAGTCCAAGCCTTTGCCGGCAATTTCCAGGGCACGTACGTGCGCCCCGGGAATTCCTGGGATCTCCGAAGCTACCGGCAGCAGCCGGGAGAGTCCCTCCGGGACTACATCTGGCGATTCTCGAAGCAGCGCACCGAGCTGCCCAAAATCACCGACTCGGATGTCATCGGCGCGTTCCTCGCCGGCACCACCTGTCGCGACCTGGTGAGCAAGTTGGGTCGCAAGACCCCCACCAGGGCGAGCGAGCTGATGGACATCGCCACCAAGTTCACCTCCGGCCAGGAGGCGGTCGAGGCTATCTTCCGAAAGGACAAGCAGCCCCAGGGCCGCCCATCGGAAGATGCCCCCGAGGCGTCGACCCAGCGCAGCGCCAAGAAGAAAGGCAAGAAGAAGTCGCAAGCGAAACGCGACGCCGCCGACGCGGACCTTGTCGCCGCCGCCGAGTACAAAAACCCTCGGAAACCCCCCGGAGGTGCCAACCTCTTCGACAAGATGTTCAAGGAGTCGTGCCCCTATCATCAGGGGCCCGTCAAGCACACCCTTGAGGAGTGCGTCATGCTTCGGCGCCACTTCCACAGGGCCGGGCCACCCGCGGAGGGTGGCAGGGCCCGCGACGACGACAAGAAGGAAGATCACCAAGCAGGAGAGTTCCCCGAGGTCCGCGGCTGCTTCATGATCTACGGTGGGCAAGCGGCGAATACCTCGGCTCGGCACCGCAAGCAAGAGCGCCGGGAGGTCTGCGCGGTGAAGGTGGCAGCGCCAGTCTACCTAGACTGGTCCGACAAGCCCATCACCTTCGACCAAGCCGACCACCCCGACCATGTGCCGAGCCCGGGGAAATACCCGCTCGTCGTCGACCCCGTCATCGGCGACGTCAGGATCACCAAGGTCCTTATGGACGGAGGCAGCAGCCTCAACATCATCTACGCCGAGACCCTCAGGCTCCTGCGTGTTGATCTGTCCTCCGTCCGAGCAGGCGCTGCGCCCTTCCATGGGATCATTCCCGGGAAGCGCGTCCAGCCCCTCGGACAACTCGACCTTCCCGTCTGCTTTGGAACGCCCTCCAACTTCTGAAGGGAGACTGAAAGGGAAATGTGCCTTTGGGCCATTTCTAAGTATTTTGGTGATTGAGTGCAAACACAAGTGCTTAAATGTGAATCCATGCCCATGGATGAACAAAGTGCAAATCACAAGTAAAGGTATGTTTCTAAGCCTTAGTACATTGGTTTCGTGTACTAATATATTTGTCTAAGTGTTAGAAACAGAGAGAAGAAGAAAAGGAGATTGTTGGCTGTGTACAGCCAACAGGCTGTTTCGGTCTGGGGCACCGGACTGTCCGGTGGTGCACCGGACTGTCCGGTGGTGCACCGGACAGTGTCCGGTGCGCCAGGCTGCCTCAACCTGAAGACGCCGCTCTCGGGATTTGCCGACGGCGTACGGCTAAAATTCACCGGACTGTCCGGTGTGCACCGGACTGTCCGGTGAGCCAACGGTCGGCCGAGCCAACGGTCGGCCGCGGAATCTGCGCGCGACACGTGGTCTGGCCAACGGTCGGAAGGAGGCACCGGACTGTCCGGTGTGCACCGGACTGTCCGGTGCGCCCGACGACAGAAGGCAAGGATGGCCTTCCAGATTTGTTCTCAACGGCTCCTAGCTGCCTTGGGGCTATAAAAGGGACCCCTAGGCGCATGGAGGAGAACACCAAGCATTCCTACAACATTCCTAAGCACCAAGACATCGATCTCACGCGTTCGTTTCATTGTGATAGCATATAGAGCTCTTTTTGGAGTTGTGAACTCGTTGAGTTGTGTTGCGAGCTCTTGTTGCTGCTTGTGTGCGTGTTGTTGCTCTGATCTTTTGAAGTTTTGTGTGCGTTGCTCATTCCCACCCTTGCTCTGTGTTTCTTTGTGAACTTCAATTGTAAGGGCGAGAGGCTCCAAGTTGTGGAGATCCCTCGCAAACAGGATTGAGAAAAAGCAAGCAAAACACCGTGGTATTCAAGTGGGTCTTTGGACCGCTTGAGAGGGGTTGATTGCAACCCTCGTCCGTTGGGACGCCACAACATGGAGTAGGCAAGCGTTGGTCTTGGCCGAACCACGGGATAAATCACTGTGTCATCTCTGTGTTTGATCTCTTGTGGTATTGTGTTTTGTTGAGACTCCTCTCTAGCCACTTGGCAATAATTGTGCTAACACTTAACAAGTTTTTGTGGCTATAAGTTTAAGTTTTACAGGATCACCTATTCACCCCCCCTCTAGGTGCTCTCAATTGGTATCAGAGTCGTTCTCTTCAAGAAGGGACTAATCGCCCGAAGAGATGGATCCTAAGGGAAAGGGGATGGTGGTCGACAACAACGAGAAGGAGTCTATCTTCAACGAGCCAAAGAATGACGACTTGGGCTCAAGCCACAAGCGCAAAGATGGGAAGAAGAAGAAGACAAGGCACATCAAGGAGATCGTCTACTACGACAGCGACGAATCCTCTTCTTCCCAAAAGGACGACGACAACGACTACAGGAAGACGGTCAATTCGAACTTTTCATTTGATTATTCTCGTATTCCACATAATTCGAATTCGCATTTGCTTTCCATTCCTCTTGGCAAACCTCCTCACTTCGATGGGGAGGACTACGGATTTTGGAGTCACAAAATGCGTAGTCACTTATTCTCTCTTCATCCAAGCATATGGGAGATTGTAGAGAATGGAATGAAATTTGATAGCTCGGATAGTCCTATGCTTATAAATGAACAAATCCATAGAAATGCACAAGCTACTACTGTTCTCTTAGCATCTTTGTGCAGGGAAGAATACAATAAGGTGAGCGGCTTGGACAATGCCAAGCAGATATGGGACACTCTCAAGATCTCTCACGAGGGCAACGACGTCACCATGCTCACCAAGATGGAGTTGGTGGAGGGCGAACTTGGGAGATTCGCTATGATAAGGGGGGAGGAGCCAACCCAAACATACAACCGGCTCAAAACCCTTGTCAACAAGATAAGGAGCTATGGAAGCACGCGATGGACGGACCACGACGTCGTCCGCCTAATGCTAAGGTCCTTTACCGTTCTTGATCCTCATTTGGTGAATAATATTCGTGAGAATCCCAAGTACACCAAGATGTCGCCCGAAGAAGTTCTTGGGAAGTTCGTAAGCGGGCGAATGATGATTAAGGAGGCAAGATACGTGGACGACGCGTTGAATGGCCCAATCCATGAGCCTCAACCCATTGCTCTCAAGGCAACAAGGAGCAAGGAGGCGCTACCCAGCAAGGTGGCGCAAATTGAGACGGCCGGTCTTAATGATGAAGAGATGGCCCTCATCATCAAAAGATTCAAGACGGCACTAAAGGGTCGCAAGGGACAGCCAAGCAAGGCCAAGACCAAGGGAAAGCGATCATGCTTCAAATGCGGTAAGCTTGGTCATTTTATTGCTAACTGTCCCGAAAATGATAGTGAGCAGGAACACGGGAACAAGAAGGAAAAGAAGAAGCATTACAAGAAGGCCAAGGGCGAAGCACATATCGGAAAGGAGTGGGATTCGGATTGCTCCTCCTCCGACTCCGACAATGAAGGACTTGCCGCCACCGCCTTCAACAAATCAACCCTTTTCCCCAACGAGCGTCACACATGCCTTATGGCAAGGGAGAAGAAGGTGAGTACTCGAGACACCACGTATGTCTCTTCTAGTGATGATGAATCTAGCGATGAGGAAATAGATTACTCTAGCTTGTTCAAGGGATTGGATAGAAATAAGATTGATAAAATCAATGAATTGATTGATGCATTGAATGAGAAGGATAAACTCTTAGAGAAACAAGAGGATTTATTATATGAAGAGCATGATAAATTTGTAGAAGCTCAAAGATCTCATGCTCTAGAAGTTAAAAGAAATGAAATGCTTTCTTGTGAATTATCTTCTTGCCATGAGACAATTTCTAAATTAAGGAGCATTAATGATGATATGAATGCTAAGTTAGAAATAGCAAATAAATCTAATTCTTGTGTAGAACATGTTATGATTTGCACTAGGTGTAAAGATTTTGATATTGATGCTTGTAGTGAACACCTGGCTTGCATTTCTAAATTAAATGAAGAGGTAGCTAGTCTTAATGCCCAACTTGAGACTAGCAAAAGTGATTTTGAGAAACTAAAATTTGCTAGGGATGCCTACACGGTTGGTAGACACCCCTCAATTAAGGATGGACTTGGCTTCAAAAGAGAAGCCAAGAACTTAACAAGCCATAAGGCTCCCATTCACGCCAAGGAGAAGGGGAAGGCCCCTATGGCTAGTAGTGTGCAAAAGAATCATGCGTTTATGTACCATGATAAGAGACAAACTAGAAATGCTTATAGGAGTTACAATGCTTATGATGATTTTGATTCTCATGACATGTTTGCTTCTAGTTCTTTCTATGTGCATGATAAAAATGTTGGTAGGAGAAATGTTGTTCACAATATGCCTAGGAGAAATGTTCCTAGGAGAGTTAATGAACCTTCTACAATATATCATGCTTTAAATGCTTCCTTTGCTATTTGTAGAAAGGACAAGAAAATAGTTGCTAGGAAGTTAGGGGCAAAATGCAAGGGAGACAAAACTTGCATTTGGGTCCCTAAGGATATTTGCACTAACCTTGTAGGACCCAACATGAGTTGGGTACCTAAGTCCCAAGCCTAAATTTGCCTTGCAGGTTTATGCATCCGGGGGATCAAGCTGGATTATTGATAGCGGATGCACAAACCATATGATGGGGGAGAAGAAGATGTTTTCCTCCTACGTCAAGAATAAGGATTCCCAAGATTCAATTGTATTCGGTGATGGGAATCAAGGCAAGGTAAAAGGGTTAGGTAAAATTGCAATTTCTAATGAGCACTCTATCTCTAATGTGTTTTTAGTAGAGTCTCTTGGTTATAATTTACTATCTGTAAGTCAATTATGCAATATGGGATATAACTGTCTATTTACAAATGTAGATGTGTCTGTCTTTAGAAGAAGTGATGGTTCACTAGCCTTTAAGGGTGTATTAGACGGCAAACTTTATTTAGTTGATTTTGCAAAAGAGGAGGCCGGTCTAGATGCATGTTTAATAGCTAAGACTAGCATGGGCTGGCTGTGGCATCGCCGCTTAGCACATGTGGGGATGAAGAACCTTCACAAGCTTCTAAAGGGAGAACACGTGATAGGTTTGACTAACGTTCAATTCGAAAAAGATAGACCTTGTGCAGCTTGTCAAGCAGGTAAACAAGTGGGAGGAGCACATCACAGCAAGAATGTGATGACAACTTCAAGACCCCTGGAGCTGCTGCATATGGACCTCTTCGGACCCGTCGCCTATCTGAGCATAGGAGGGAGTAAGTATGGTCTAGTTATTGTTGATGACTTTTCCCGCTTCACTTGGGTGTTCTTTTTACAGGATAAGTCTGAAACCCAAGGGAACCTCAAGCGCTTCCTCAGAAGAGCTCAAAATGAGTTTGAGCTCAAGGTAAAGAAGATAAGGAGCGACAACGGGTCCGAGTTCAAGAACCTTCAAGTGGAGGAGTTCCTTGAAGAGGAAGGGATCAAGCACGAGTTCTCCGCTCCCTACACACCACAGCAAAATGGTGTGGTAGAGAGGAAGAACAGGACGCTCATCGACATGGCGAGGACGATGCTTGGAGAATTCAAGACCCCCGAGTGCTTTTGGACGGAAGCCGTGAATACGGCTTGCCACGCCATCAACAGGGTCTACCTTCATCGCCTCCTCAAGAAGACGTCGTATGAGCTACTAACCGGTAACAAACCCAATGTATCTTACTTTCGTGTATTTGGGAGCAAGTGCTACATTCTAGTGAAGAAAGGTAGAAACTCTAAGTTTGCTCCCAAAGCTGTAGAAGGGTTTTTATTAGGTTATGACTCAAATACAAAGGCGTATAGAGTCTTCAACAAATCATCGGGTTTGGTTGAAGTCTCTAGCGACGTTGTATTTGATGAGACTAATGGCTCTTCAAGAGAGCAAGTTGTTGATTGTGATGATGTAGATGAAGAAGATGTTCCGACGGCCGCTATACGAACCATGGCGATTGGAGAAGTTCGGCCACAGGAACACGGTGAACGAGATCAACCTTCTTCCTCAACAATGATGCATCCCCCAACTCAAGACGATGAACAGGTTCATCAACAGGAGGCGTGTGATCAAGGGGGAGCACAAGACGATCACGTGATGGAGGAAGAAGTGGAACTGGCACCTCCAACCCAAGTTCGAGCGATGATCCAAAGGGATCATCCCGTCGACCAAATTCTGGGTGACATTAGCAAGGGAGTAACTACTCGATCTCGATTAGTTAATTTTTGTGAGCATTACTCCTTTGTCTCTTCTATTGAGCCTTTCAGGGTAGAGGAGGCCTTGCTAGATCCGGACTGGGTGTTGGCCATGCAGGAGGAGCTCAACAACTTCAAGAGAAATGAAGTTTGGACACTGGTGCCTCGTCCGAAGCAAAATGTTGTGGGAACCAAGTGGGTGTTCCGCAACAAACAGGACGAGCACGGGGTGGTGACGAGAAACAAAGCTCGACTTGTGGCAAAAGGTTATGCCCAAGTCGCAGGTTTGGATTTCGAGGAGACTTTTGCTCCTGTGGCTAGGCTAGAATCAATTCGTATCCTGCTAGCATATGCCGCTCATCACTCTTTCAGGTTGTACCAAATGGATGTGAAGAGCGCTTTCCTCAACGGGCCAATAAAGGAGGAGGTGTACGTAGAGCAACCCCCTGGCTTCGAGGATGAACGGTACCCCGACCACGTGTGTAAGCTCTCTAAGGCGCTCTATGGACTTAAGCAAGCCCCAAGAGCATGGTATGAATGCCTTAGAGACTTTCTAATTGTTAATACTTTCAAGGTTGGGAAAGCCGATCCAACTCTGTTTACAAAGACATGTGATGGTGATTTGTTTGTGTGCCAAATTTATGTCGATGACATAATATTTGGTTCTACTAATAAAAAGTCTTGTGAAGAGTTTAGCAGGGTGATGACGCAGAAATTCGAGATGTCAATGATGGGCGAGTTGAACTACTTCCTTGGGTTCCAAGTGAAGCAACTCAAGGACGGCACCTTCATCTCTCAAACGAAGTACACGCAAGACTTGCTGAAGCGGTTTGGGATGAAGGTTGCCAAGCCCGCAAAGACTCCGATGGGAACCGACGGACACACCGACCTCAACAAAGGAGGTAAGTCCGTTGATCAAAAAGCATACCGGTCAATGATAGGTTCATTACTTTACTTATGTGCTAGTAGACCGGATATTATGCTTAGCGTATGCATGTGTGCTAGATTTCAATCCGATCCTAAGGAATGTCACTTAGTGGCGGTGAAGCGAATTCTTAGATATTTAGTTGCTACGCCTTGCTTCGGGCTCTGGTATCCAAAGGGGTCTACCTTTGACTTGATTGGATATTCAGACTCCGACTATGCTGGATGTAAGGTCGATAGGAAGAGTACATCAGGGACGTGCCAATTCTTAGGAAGGTCCCTGGTGTCGTGGAACTCTAAGAAACAAACCTCCGTTGCCCTATCCACCGCTGAGGCCGAGTATGTTGCCGCAGGACAGTGTTGCGCGCAACTACTTTGGATGAGGCAAACCCTCAGGGACTTTGGCTACAATCTGAGCAAAGTCCCACTCCTATGTGATAATGAGAGTGCTATCCGCATGGCGGAAAATCCTGTTGAGCACAGCCGCACAAAGCACATAGACATCCGGCATCACTTTTTGAGAGACCACCAGCAAAAGGGAGATATCGAAGTGTTTCATGTTAGCACCGAGAACCAGCTAGCCGATATCTTTACCAAGCCTCTAGATGAGAAGACCTTTTGCAGGCTGCGTAGTGAGCTAAATGTCTTAGATTCGCGGAACTTGGATTGACTTGTAGCATACATGTGTTTATGCCTTTGATCATGTTCATTCTGCATTTTGTTGCTTATTGTGGTGCTCAAGTTGTACAAACACTCCCTGGACCTCACAAGTCCGTTGCAAAGTGATGCACATGTTTAGGGGGAGATGTGTTACAACTTGACCCTTTGAGACTAACCATATGCTTGAGTTTGCTTGATTTAGTCTCGAAGGAGAATTGAAAGGGAAAAGGTGGACTTGGACCATGAAAGACTTCCACTGCACTCCGATGAGAGGGTAACTAATTCCAAGTTCATCTCATGAACTCTTATTGCCATTTGCTCTTAATTGAAGATTTTGGTAAGGCAATGGGGTTATAAGGGCCAAAGTTGATTCCGTTTTGGTGCTTGATGCCAAAGGGGGAGAAAATAAAGGCCAAAGCAATAAATGGATCAGCTACCACTTGAGAGATTTTGAAAATAGTAGAGTAGAGCTTTTGGTTTACTCAAAACTCTTGCATTGTCTCTTTCGTCAAAAGTTGGCTTCTTGTGGGGAGAAGTTTTGATTATGGGAAATAGGGGGAGTTTTTGAAATCTTTGATCAATCTCTTTTGGAATGACTCTCTTTATGCTTCAACATGTGTGTTTGACTTAGAGATAGAGATTTGAGTTTGATTTGCAAAAACAAACCAAGTGGTGGCAAAGGATGATCCATATATGCCAAAAATGAATCAAAATAGATTTAAGTTCTATTTGAAGTGATTTTGCACTTGTTCTAGTTGCTTTATGTTGTGTTGGCATAAATCACCAAAAAGGGGGAGATTGAAAGGGAAATGTGCCTTTGGGCCATTTCTAAGTATTTTGGTGATTGAGTGCAAACACAAGTGCTTAAATGTGAATCCATGCCCATGGATGAACAAAGTGCAAATCACAAGTAAAGGTATGTTTCTAAGCCTTAGTACATTGGTTTCGTGTACTAATATATTTGTCTAAGTGTTAGAAACAGAGAGAAGAAGAAAAGGAGATTGTTGGCTGTGTACAGCCAACAGGCTGTTTCGGTCTGGGGCACCGGACTGTCTGGTGGTGCACCGGACAGTGTCCGGTGCGCCAGGCTGCCTCAACCTGAAGACGCCGCTCTCGGGAATTTGCCGACGGCGTACGGCTAAAATTCACCGGACTGTCCGGTGTGCACCGGACTGTCCGGTGAGCCAACGGTCGGCCGAGCCAACGGTCGGCCGCGGAATCTGCGCGCGACACGTGGTCTGGCCAACGGTCGGAAGGAGGCACCGGACTGTCCGGTGTGCACCGGACTGTCCGGTGCGCCAGATCTGCAACGGTCGGCTGCGCCTGTTAAGGAAAGAAATCGGGCACCGGACAGTGTCCGGTGTGCAACGGACTGTCTGGTGCGCCCGACGACAGAAGGCAAGGATTCGATGGCCTTCCAGATTTGTTCTCAACGGCTCCTAGCTGCCTTGGGGCTATAAAAGGGACCCCTAGGCGCATGGAGGAGAACACCAAGCATTCCTACAACATTCCTAAGCACCAAGACATCGATCTCACGCGTTCGTTTCATTGTGATAGCATATAGAGCTCTTTTTGGAGTTGTGAACTCGTTGAGTTGTGTTGCGAGCTCTTGTTGCTGCTTGTGTGCGTGTTGTTGCTCTGATCTTTTGAAGTTTTGTGTGCGTTGCTCATTCCCACCCTTGCTCTGTGTTTCTTTGTGAACTTCAATTGTAAGGGCGAGAGGCTCCAAGTTGTGGAGATCCCTCGCAAACAGGATTGAGAAAAAGCAAGCAAAACACCGTGGTATTCAAGTGGGTCTTTGGACCGCTTGAGAGGGGTTGATTGCAACCCTCGTCCGTTGGGACGCCACAACGTGGAGTAGGCAAGCGTTGGTCTTGGCCGAACCACGGGATAAACCACTGTGTCATCTCTGTGTTTGATCTCTTGTGGTATTGTGTTTTGTTGAGACTCCTCTCTAGCCACTTGGCAATAATTGTGCTAACACTTAACAAGTTTTTGTGGCTATAAGTTTAAGTTTTACAGGATCACCTATTCACCCCCCCTCTAGGTGCTCTCAGAGACTCTGACGTTCGAGGTGGTCAGGTTCCGAGGAACCTACCACGCGGTACTGGGAAGGCCATGCTACGCGAAGTTCATGTCCGTCCCCAACTACACCTACCTGAAGCTCAAGATGTCGGGCCCCAACGGGGTCATCACCGTCGGCCCCACGTACAAACACGCGTTCGAATGCGACGTGGAGTGCGTGGAGTACGCCGAGGCCCTCATCGCCGACCTGGAAAGCCTCTCTAAGGAGGTGCCAGACGTGAAACGTCATGCCGGCAACTTTGAGCCAGTGGAGACGGTTAAGGCCGTCCCCCTCGACCCCAGCGGCGACGCCTCCAAGCAGATCCGGATCGGCTCCGGGCTCGATCCCAAATAGGAAGCAGTGCTCGTCGACTTTCTCCGCGCGAACACCGACATCTTCGCGTGGAGTCCCTCGGACATGCCCGGCATACCGAGGGATGTCTCCGAGCACTCGCTGGACATTCGAGCCGGAGCCCGACCCGTCAAGCAGCCTCTGCGCCGATTCGACGAGGAGAAGCGCAGAGCGATAGGCGAGGAGATCCACAAGCTAATGGCGGCAGGGTTCATCAAAGAGGTATTCCATCCCGAATGGCTTGCCAACCCTGTGCTCGTGAGAAAGAAAGAGGGGAAATGGCGGATGTGTGTAGACTACACAGGTCTCAACAAAGCATGTCCGAAGGTTCCCTACTCTCTGCCTCGCATCGATCAAATCGTGGATTCCACTGCCGGGTGCGAAACCCTGTCTTTCCTCGATGCCTACTCAGGGTATCATCAAATCAGGATGAAAGAGTCCGACCAGCTCGCGACTTCTTTCATCACACCCTTCGGCATGTACTGCTATGTCACCATGCCATTCGGCTTGAGGAATGCAGGCGCGACGTACCAGCGGTGCATGAACCATGTGTTCGGCGAACACATTGGCCGCACGGTCGAGGCCTACGTCGATGACATCATAGTCAAGACAAGGAAAGCTTCCGACCTCCTTTCCGACCTTGGAGTGACATTCCGATGTCTCAAGGCGAAAGGCGTGAAGCTCAATCCCAAGAAGTGTGTCTTCGGGGTGCCCCGAGGCATGCTCTTGGGGTTCATCGTCTCCGAGCGGGGCATCGAAGCCAACCCGGAGAAGATCGCAGCCATCACCGGCATGGGGCCCATCAAGGACTTGAAAGGCGTACAGAGGGTCATGGGATGTCTCGCGGCTCTGAGCCGTTTCATCTCACACCTCGGCGAAAGAGGTCTACCTCTGTACCGCCTCTTAAGGAAGGCCGAGTGCTTCACTTGGACCCCCGAGGCCGAGGAAGCTCTCGGGAACTTGAAGGCGCTTCTCACAAAGGCGCCTATCTTGGTGCCTCCAGCTGCCGGAGAAGCCCTCTTGGTCTACGTCGCCGCGACCACTCAGGTGGTTAGCGCCGCGATTGTGGTCGAGAGGCAAGAAGAGGGGCATGCATTGCCCGTTCAGAGGCCAGTTTACTTCGTCAGCGAGGTACTGTCCGAAACCAAGGTCCGCTACCCACAAGTTCATAAGTTGCTGTATGCAGTGATCCTGACACGGCCGAAGTTGCGACACTACTTCGAGTCTCATCCGGTAACTGTGGTGTCATCCTTCCCCCTGGGGGAGATCATCCAGTGCCGAGAGGCCTCGGGTAGGATTGCAAAGTGGGCAGTGGAAATCATGGGCGAGACAATCTCGTTCGCCCCTCGGAAGGCCATCAAGTCCCAGGTTTTGGCGGACTTTGTGGCCGAAGGGGTCGACACCCAGCTACCGACGGCTCCGATCCAACCGGAGCTCTGGACCATGTTTTTCGACGGGTCGCTGATGAAGATGGGAGCCGGCGCAGGCCTACTCTTCATCTCGCCCCTCGGGAAACACCTACGCTATGTGCTACACCTCCATTTCCCGGCGTCCAACAATGTGGCTGAGTATGAGGCTCTGGTCAACGGGTTGCGGATCGCCATCGAGCTAGGGGTCCGGCGCCTCGACGCCCGCGGTGACTCGCAGCTCGTCATCGACCAAGTCATGAAGAACTCCCACTGCCGCGACCCGAAGATGGAGGCCTACCGCGATGAGGTTCGGCGCTTGGAGGACAAGTTCTACGGGCTCGAGCTCAACCACGTCGCTCGGCGCTACAACGAGACTGCGGATGAACTGGCTAAAATAGCCTCGGGGCGAACAACGGTTCCCCCGGATGTCTTCTCCCGGGATCTGCATCAACCCTCCGTCAAGATCGACGACACGCCTGAGCCTGAGGCACCCTCGGCCCAGTCCGAGGTACCCTCGGCCCCGCCCGAGGTACCCTCGGCACAGCCCGAGGCACCCTTAGCTCGCCCCGAGGCGCCCTCGGTTCAGCCCGAGGTACCCTCGGCCCCCGAGGGTGAGGCGCTGCGTGTCGAGGAGGAGCGAAGCGGGGCCACGCCTGATCGAAACTGGCAGACCCCGTACCTGCAATATCTCCACGAAGGAGAGCTACCCCTCGACCGAGCCGAGGCTCGGCGGGTGGCACGGCGCGCCAAGTCGTTCGTCTTGCTGGGCGATGAGAAGGAGCTCTACCACCGCAGCCCCTCTGGCATCCTCCAGCGATGCATCTCCGCCGCCGAAGGTCAGGAACTCCTGCGAGAGATACACTCGGGGGCTTGCGGCCATCACGCAGCGCCTCGAGCCCTTGTCGGGAATGCTTTCCGACAAGGCTTCTACTGGCCGACTGCGGTGGCCGACGCCGCTAGAATTGTTCGCACCTGCGAAGGGTGTCAATTCTACGCGAGGCAGACCCACCTGCCCGCTCAGGCTCTGCAGACGATACCCATCACCTGGCCTTTCGCTGTGTGGGGTCTGGATCTCGTTGGCCCCTTGCAGAAGGCACCCGGGGGCTACACGCACCTGCTGGTCGCCATCGACAAATTCTTCAAGTGGATCGAGGTCCGACCTCTGAACAGCATCAGGTCCGAGCAGGCGGTGGCGTTCTTCACCAACATCATCCATCGCTTTGGGGTCCCGAACTCCATCATCACCGACAACGGCACCCAGTTCACCGGCAGAAAGTTCTTGGACTTCTGCGAGGATCACCACATCCGGGTGGACTGGGCCGCCGTGGCTCATCCCATGTCAAATGGGCAAGTAGAGCGTGCCAACGGCATGATTCTACAAGGGCTCAAGCCTCGGATCTACAACGACCTCAACAAGTTCGGCAAGCGATGGATGAAGGAACTCCCCTCGGTGGTCTGGAGCCTGAGGACAACGCCGAGCCGAGCCACGGGCTTCACGCCGTTCTTCCTAGTCTACGGGGCCGAGGCCGTCTTGCCCACAGACCTGGAATATGGCTCCCCGAGGACAAGGGCCTACAGCGATCAAAGCAACCAAGCTAGCCGAGAAGACTCACTGGACCAGCTGGAGGAGGCTCGGGACAAGGCCTTACTACACTCGGCGCGGTACCAGCAGTCCCTGCGACGCTACCACGCCCGAGGGGTCCGGTCCCCGAGACCTCCAGGTGGGCGACCTGGTGCTTCGGCTGCGACAAGACGCCTGAGGGCGGCACAAGCTCACGCCCCCTGGGAGGGGCCCTTCGTCATCGCTAAAGTTCTGAAGCCCGGAACGTACAAGCTGGCCAACAGTCAAGGCGAGGTCTACGGCAACGCTTGGAACATCCAACAACTACGTCGCTTCTACCCTTAAGATGTTTTCAAGTCGTTCATATACCTCGCACCCACGCAAAGTTTAGTCATCAAGGAAGGGTCGGCCTCGCCCCGGCAAAGCCCGACCCTCCCTCGGGGGCTAAAAGGGGGGAACCCCCTCTGCCTCGAAATTTTCCTCGAAGAAAGATCTTTTCTGCCAGAATATCTTTCGTGCTTTTTGACTACTTCGAAAAGTGGATCCTGAAAACGACGGAGTACACGTAAGCAGCCAAGGCTGACCGAGCCGAGGAACTCCTACGCCTCCGGGATACGGATACCTCACTCATCACCTTCTGCGATAAGTAACTCGCGTTCGGATAAGTGATTCCGCGGACCGAACAAGTCTTCACGTTCGGAAGTTCTTCTGCCGAAGCGATCCTTCGATCCTTCTCGACTGAGTCGGTGACAGAGCCTCATGGACGGGTAAAAGTGCGCGTAAGCGGCAAGGCCGACCGAGCCGAGGGACTCCTACGCCTACGGGATACGGATACCTCACTCATCACCTTCCGCGAGAAGCAACTCTCGCTCGCACAAACATCCCTGTTACCGACAAAAAAAGTCCAGATACTCGAAACAAGAGGAAAAGAGACGCAGCTTTACAATACAGCGAGGGTGTGTTCTGGCCTCGGTGGCCACAGGAGACACACGCTACAAGACAATCCGATCCTGCCGGCTCGGGTCTTGACACTGGAAGGGGACTTCTCGAGCCGCCTCCACCTCGGCACCGACGACAGGGGCCGTCAGCCCTCCGGCAGATCCCCACTTAGATCCTCCCGGACGAGTGGGGCACCGACCTCCGCGTGAAGGCGCCATACCGGGGCAAAGGCAGGACCGCCCCAGAACACGAACGCCGCCCTAGCAGCGCGCGACATCTTGGGCGGTCCTCCCGTGCACACGGCGCGGCAGCCGCCTTCCGGCAGGAGGGGCCACCGGGAGCCAAGCCGACGAGCTCGACACGCTGGGGCTGACGACGCCCGCCGTCGACCAGCCCCGCGTTGTCGAAGTCCGACCCGCCCGTAGGGCCAGCGAGCGCCCTCTCCCTCGAACACCGCAGGAGAGGGTGACCCACGAACCCGCGCGGGAGGTAGAGCTCCGGCTCAGCCCGGCCTCCACCCCAGCGAGGATGATGAACATCCTTGAAGCTGAGGGTGGGACCAAGATCGCAGCCCGGCTTGCTTCTCCCCACCCAGGGGCTGGTAGTCGCCGTCTTGGGTGACCGCCGGCGGGGGGGGGGGGGGGGTACAGCCGGGCTGGCTGATGAAAATCCTTGAAGCCGAACGATGGCTAAAAGGTACCAACTCCCGTGGAGTTGCGTTCCTCCAACGATGAGGCGGAAAGACGGTGGGTATCCCCCATCCGGGGGCTTGGAAGGTGGAAAGACACGATGCATAAGGGAGCGCGAAGACATGGTCGCCTTCCAAGGGGGTCACCCTCCTTTTAAAGGCGACTATCCCTACTTGCGTCCCCAGCCGTCACGGGCTGAGTCTTCTCCAACACGCTCCAAGGCCCTCCCCTGCGGCGCGGGGGCTGGGTCCCACATGTCATGCAAGCCGACTCAGAGCAGAAGAAGCCAAACCGCCGTGCGCGGTGCGCACAACCGCCCAGCGGTTACAAGTGACCCTCCACTTTTGCCCAGACCAACGGGCGAAAGGGGCGGGCAGCCATGCAGGCGGCATGCAACCGCGCCAAGTGGGCGCGCTTCTCCGACTCCCAACACGCCCAGCATGGAGGCCCAGGCCCACGTGTCATGCAACCGGCGCGCCGAATGCTTCGTGCATGCAACTGCACCGCCACTTGCGCCACCACCGCGCCTCCTCGATTGCGGAACCAATACCGCGACTCGAGGCGACCCAGCGCACGACCCAACAGCGCCAGCCTGGCGCGGCGGTCAGTGCGGCCAAAAATGGGCTGGCAGTAATGACGGTGGCAGGCGGGCGGGAGCAGCGGTCACGTCGTCAGCCAAGCTCACGTCCCATCCGGGGGCAGCGAGAGAACCCTCTCTCACGGCGTGAAGACAACGCGCCCGTGTTCCGTTCCTCGAACGGCTCGCGCACGCGCAACGGCCGCCCCGCCAACCACACGCCCCGTCGCATTAACTCCGCGGCGGGACAGGCGGCGCCTCTGGCAGGAGAAGCAGGCGACGCTTCGCCTTCGCCGTAATAACCGCGCCAAAAAAGGTACGTCGCGCCCGTGTTCCGTTCCTCTTTCTCTCTCTTGCAAAAGGGACCGAGAAAGGGGGATACCCCGAAAAGGATCCTTCCCTGTGAAGGAACCAGGCTCCGAGCCACCCTACTGATCAGAGGTTCGAAGGCTGGCCCCCTGGAAGGGTTTGACAGCCGCCTCAGATCGCGTGGGCCCTACACCCACTACTGGTCAGAGGTTCGAAGGTCGGCCCCTCGGAAGGGTTCCACGGCCGCCTCAGGCTACTCGGGCTCCGCGCCCATTACTGATTAGGGGTTCGAAGGCTGGCCCCCGAAGGGTTCACAGCCGCCTCAGACGCCGAGCGAGGGATGACCATGGGTACGTTCGATACATAACCAAGGCTCGGGATGCGCTCCCGAGGTACCCTAGGACATTTCCGAGACCAGCGGGAACGATCTTGTAACAGAATCCCATCAGAGGGAGGCATCGAGCCCTCGGACCCCGTCGCCAGGGGACCGGGTCCGGCAGATCACCCGCAGGTACTTTTGGGCGTGCCTCTGGGCCCCTAGCCGACCCCTAACGAACGGGGCACGGATTACCCGCTTGCAGCTCACCGGAGACACCATGTTTGGCGCCCATCGAGGGCAACATGGCGCTTTCCCCCCTCCTCCTTGCGGAAAGGCGACGCAGGGGCGTATGTAAAAAAGCCGAGTTTGTCCCTGATCGCCCTCTCGCCCTGTGCAGAGGCTCGGGGGTTGCTCTCGCAAACCCGGCTCCGGCCGAACCGTTGATGGCGTCAACATACCAGCCCGAGAACTTGGGACCCAACCGTACACCCGGGCTACGGCCAGCTCGCATGAGGGAACAACCAGACCAGCCGAAGCATTACGCAAGGCATTAAGACCTCGAAGGAGTAAAACCACTCATCCGAGGCCTCGGGGGCTACACCCGGCGGGTGCGCTCGCGCGCACCCACCGGAACAAAATGCAACCGAGAAAGGCTGGTCCCCTTGCAAAAAAGTGCGACGAAAGTCTCCAAGCGAGTGCTAACACTCCCTTCGAGGCTCGAGGGCTACTGTCGGGGACCATAATTAGGGGTACCCTCAAGGCTCCTAATTCTCAGCTGGTAACCCCCATCAGCATAAAGCTGCAAAGGCCTGATGGGTGCGATTAGGTCAGGGATCAGTCCATTCAAGCGACTCGATCACGCCTCGCCCGAGCCTAGCCTCGGACTGGGGCAGCCGACCCCGGAGGATTTCCGCCTCGCCCGAGGCCCCCTCCAACGGCGAACATATTTCCGGCTCGCCCGAGGCCCTGCCTTCGCTAAGAAGCAACCCTGACCAAATCGCCGCACCAACCGACCAAATCGAGCATTTAATGCAAAGGTGGCCTGACACCTTTATCCTGACGCACGCCCCCCAGCCGGCAGAGCCGAAGTGACTGCCGTCACTTCGCTGCTCCACTGACCGATCTGGCAGGAGGACAGCGCCGCCTGCGCCACTCCGACTGCGGTGCCACTTGACAGAGTGAGACTGACAGGCAGTCAGGCCCTGCCGAAGGCATCATAGGAAACTCCGCTCCGCCCGACCCAGGGCTCGGACTCGGGCTAAGTCCCGGAAGACGGCGAACTCCGCTCCGCCCGACCCAGGGCTCGGACTCGGGCTAAGTCCCGGAAGACGGGGAACTCCGCTCCGCCCGACCCAGGGCTCGGACACGGGCTAAGTCCCGGAAGACGACGAACTCCGCTCCGCCCGACCCAGGGCTCAGACTCGGGCTAAGTCCCGGAAGACGGCGAACTCCGCTCCGCCCGACCCAGGGCTCGGACACGGGCTAAGTCCCGGAAGACGACGAACTCCGCTCCGCCCGACCCAGGGCTCGGACTCGGGCTAAGTCCCGGAAGACGGCGAACTCCGCTCCGCCCGACCCAGGGCTCGGACTCGGGCTCAGCCCCGAAAGACGACGAACTCCGCTCCGCCCGACCCAGGGCTCGGACTTGGGCTCAGCCCTAGAAGACGACGAACTCCGCCTCGCCCGACCCAGGGGCTCGGACTCGACCTCGACCACGGAAGACAGACTCGACCTCGGCCTCGGAGGAGCTTCCACATCGCCCAACCTAGGGCGTAGACCAGCCACGTCAACAGGAGGCACCATCATCACCCTACCCCGAGCTGACTCGGGCCGCAGGGAACGAGACCGGCGTCCCATCTGGCTGGCTCCGCCGGATAGGCAATGATGGCGCCCCGCGTACCCTGTGACGGCGGCGGCTCTCAGCCCCCTTACGGAAGCAAGAGGACGTCAGCAAGGACTCAACCGCTCCGACAGCTGTCCCTCCGCCAGGCTCCATCGCTCCTCCGACGGCCACGACATCACACCAGCTGGGTGCCAAAATCTCTCCGGCTGCCACAACGGCATGTACTTAGGGCGCTAGCTCTCCTCCGCTAGACACGTAGCACTCTGCTACACCCCCCATTGTACACCTGGATCCTCCCCTTGCGCCTATAAAAGGAAGGACTAGGGCCCTCTTAGAGAGGGTTGGCCGCGAGGGGACGAGGACGAGACAGGCGCTCGCTTGGGGCCGCTCGCTCCCTCTCCCGCGTGGACGCTTGTAACCCCCTACTGCAAGCGCACCCGACCTGGGCGCGGGACGAACACGAAGGCCGCGGGATTCCCACCTCTCTCATGCCGGTCTCCGGCCGCCTCGCTCTCCCCCCTTCGCGCTCGCCCTCGCGCTCGACCCATCTGGGCTGGGGCACGCGGCGACATTCACTCGTCGGCCCAGGGACCCCCGGTCTCGAAACGCCGACACTAACAGTTCAATTAGGACTTCGAGCTGGGAGGAGCTCGTCTCTTGGGCTTGGCGCTGGCCCGACCACCCTCCATTGGTTCCTCAAAACACAAACGAACAAAGACTAAATAAAAAAACTTCTATTATATTTTAGTTATATTTTTGGGTAATTGAATTTTAAGATGGTTTTACACAATATTCTCAAAATGGTGTCAAATTATAATTAAAATCTATACTATACTTAAAGCACCAGTTTCAACGGTCGTCATGCGTCATTCTTTTACAAATAACCCCTCACAGCTATTTCAAATTAATCTGATGCACGTTTATAGATGCCAAACGATGCCCGACACGGGCTAGATGCACGCGGGCCACAACTATGACACAGGTATGTCATGTCGGCCTGCTAACTGTGTTTAGCCCGTCGATCTATTTAATTAAATCAGCGTAAAATGTTAAAAAACGGTGCAGGAGGTGGGGTTCGAACCCATGCCCTGGTGGAAGAAGGGCGGGAGACATTGAGTGAAACTGTCTAACCAGTAGAACATCACGCTAAGATGTTTTTAATATTGAATATAAATTGTATATAGGTATATACATTTTTTGTAAAATAAAAAAAATAATCGTGTCGGGTCGGACGAGCACTACGGGTCGAGGCTACAACCCAAGCACGGCACGACGTTCTTGCCTCTTGCAAGTATTAGGTCGTTTCTGAGACCACATTGGCGCAATGGACTACATGGTGTTTAAGGTTGCTGAATTGGATGGAGCAGCAATGATTTGTCACACTAACAACAAAATAAAAGGTTATTTGTTGGTTTTAAACGTTAGTAATTGCTATGAAGTATCATAATTTATATAGAGCGCATACAATTTTTATTGATGCCTGACTTTAGCAATCACTCCATATTTTGATCTATCTTTTTTATAAGTTTGACTTCATCGGACTTATTTTAGAAACTTGATCTCACAAACTTTCTCTTATTTGGTCTATGTATGATGGAATTATGTCATTTTATAATCTCTGTTCATTTAGTCAATCGTTGTGAACTCTCTTCTAATTGCTCACTTCATTGGCTGTGTTGTACCAAGACATATTTGTATGGAGTAAACAATAACATCAGTTAGCCAAATCAAAAAATATATTATACAGAGGGTGGAGACAATCAATAAAAAATCTTGAATTTTTTTTATAGATAGTTTACGTGGGTATTGCTGTAAGCCGTCGCAACGCACGGGCAACCGACTAGTATTTTTTAAAACATAAGTAACATATTATCAATTTAATGTCAAATTCAGTTTATTTTTATTAATTTTGAAATATTTTTAAATTCATAATTAAAATATTGATTTAACATTTATGGTCAGTTTCACATAATTATATTTCAAACTTTCATATTAAAATGGTGAAAAAAATAGTTGATAAAAGAAGGGACAACGATGTAATGGTATGAACATTTTTTACATGTTAAGTTAACATTATTAAGTGCTGATAACGATAAACTATCTATTTGTTTTTTTAAATAGGGGCAATGATGCAATGTATGAATATCTTTTTGCGGGCTAAGTTAATATTATTAAGGGTTGATAACGGAATAAAAACAAACTACCTATTCATTTTAAAAATGGAGGGACATACAAACTATCTATTCGAGTAGAGGCAACTATGAAATTCTACCATAAAAGCACTTATACTATATTTTATCTATATTTTACACGATTGGATTTTAAGATAGCTATCAACTAATATTACCAAATTATTATTTTTATAATTTATTACTTTCCTTTCTTTCATAACATGTCAAAAAATTACCGTTGTCTGACTACAAAAATAATAAAAAATTATATGTATGTTAATATAAATTAGATTTTCTAACAAATCATGTCTATAAAAATTGCAATAAACTAAAATAGTAGTTTTAATATAAAATATATGTAATAACCATCGTCTAAAACACTAATATTTAGGCACCAAAATTTTAGCAAATAGCATAAAAACACACTTGTTCTTGGTTCTTATTTTGTGATGAATCAAATAATTTGAATTTTAACCATCTCCCTTGATAAAATTTAATCTTTCTATATTAAATAAGCATTAATAAACTTATTATAAAATAAGATAATTATAGATTTACCTAGAGACATATTTTTTGACATTTATCTCAAACAATATATTAAATATAGAAAAATTTGATTAGTCCCAAACCTTAAATTACATATTTTTAGGACGGAAGCAATGGACACTTGCTCACAATAAATATACATGTCCTATGAATACGTACATACTTTACACACACAAAAACGTGGCACCCATCAAAGTATTTTTATTGGTTTGAATAACTCATGGTTTTGTCAAATATCTTGGTTTTACAGAAACTAAAAAATATCTAGGTTGAACGATCTTTCTAGTTTTGAAACAATTGTTTGTTTATAACTTATTGAAATTTCACTCTAAACATATTTTCTTAAAACAATGGTTTTGTACATCTCTTAGTCTAAAACTATATTTTTCCTTGATGCTCGAGTTTCTTAAAACCACACCATCCAAATAAGACTTTAGGGTTATCAAATTTACCACAAAAATCTTTGTACCAACTACTGTATAAATCAAAACTATATATGAGCTCTTATGATATATAGAGCTGTCTAATATATTAAAAAGCTGAAAAATCCTAAACGACGCTATACATGCATTATGGTAAATGCAGTTTTTTAATGCTCTCTCCAGTTATTTGTCTGACGTTTGTTAGTGTATATTTATACTATCCAGCGTCAAATAAAGAAAAATAAGATAGTATAATATAGTGAGCTGTCTTCCCTAGGTATTAGTACTGTAAATTCAGTTTTTTTTAATATAATACACTGGAGATGGGCTAAAGACAAGGTTAACGTGAGCGTTAACGCTTATACTAGTTTGAGAAAATAAAAAGAGGTTACGTATCAACTCTATATACTAATCTTGAGATGAAATAAAATCTTCCTTCTTAAAAAAAGAATCAATTAAAATCCTCGTGACCGCCGTGACCGGGACGCTAATCAGCCTGTCTATCAGAACTTGTATTTTTGTGAGAAATTCTCTGCGGTCCTTCTCCGCGCGTCACGTCAGGAGCACTCAAGAAGATGCCCAGAGTGTCATATGACTGTTTGATAAGACTTTTGTTCTACCTTTTCTACTTTTTTTCTCCTGGCAAATATGTTTGGTTAAAGTTCGGTATATGTCACCTCAAATATTTAAATGATAATTACGGATATTAAACATAGTCTAATTATAAAACTAATTACAGAGACAAAGACTAAACACGAGAAAAAATTATTAAACCTAATTAATTTATAATTAGCAAATATTTAATGTAGCATCACATGCGCGAATCATAATAGAGTAATTATATTTAATAGATTTGTCTTGTCGTTTAGTTCTAATCTGTGTAATTAGATTTATTAGACTATGTTTTGTACTTTTAACTAATTCAAATATTGATGGACTAAAGTTTAGTTCGCTGGAACCAAACGAAGTTGATGTTTTTTTTCATAAAAACTGTTTTGAGCTTTTTTTTCACACGGGCACAGTTTTGTATATGAAGCTAGATAAAGCTGAAAATACTAGTCTCCTTTAGTTCTCTTTCCGTTATCTTCCATTCTTCCTAAAAAGATATTTTACCAAATAGTTTTTAAAATCTGCTTTAGAGTCTGTTTAATTAGGTTGTGGCTGTAAAAAAATTGTAGGTTGTGAGCTGTAAAAAAAACTGTCATGGACTGTGATATGTGAAAAAGCTAAAAACCGTTGGTAGAAGCCGCTAAAAGCCACTAAAAGTTTTAAGTTCTTCCTTCTGAAAGCCGCTAAAAGCAGGTCCAGAGGTTTACACTTTCAATTTTGCTCTGCGAAAAAGCCGGTTTTGGAAAAATCTGCTGGCTGGATTGAGTCCTTTGGTTTGAGGGACAAAAGCCACAACCAAAAGCCAAACCAAACATACCCTCAATTTAATTTAACTTCATTTGTGAAGCTACTTTATGGAACCAGAGTTTAAAACAATGCTTCACTACTAAATCTTAGTTGTTTTATGGAACCAAAGTCATAAAATTTACTCCAATGCTAAAGTTGAGATGTACCAGATAGACTCAAATAGAGAAATTATTGGCTCCACATACACACCAACTTTTACAGAGCATATTGTACATCACAACTACTACTATATAAGTTGGTTATTTATTATACAGACAGTTTTATCACCATTCTTTATAAATGACTTTTCATTTTTCATTTTTTATTTTAACTTAATTTCTAAAGATATGTTCATTCTAGCAAATATACTAACGAACTCATCATATGAATATGAAGGATCAACCATATTAGCATTAGATACCTTTTGTGTCACCTTGTGATATGAAACAATGTGGTATAGTAGATGGGCTTGTAGTTACAATATAATCATTTGAGCATGAACACCCATCAATCAACACACTCAAGCACCTACTCCTTGTGCTCATCATCCTCACTTGAGCCTTGACTTGAGATGGAGCACTCCTCAATGATCACCTTGTCACCGATGTGCTCAACACACTCAAGCACCTACTCCTTGTGCTCATCATAATAAATAGAGATCCTCCAATATACACCATCAAGATATATTCAACCATGGATGGTCTTCTTATACATGATCTCTTTAAACACCTTATCACTTAGTCGTTCATATAAAATGTTACTAGCTTGGTGTTCAAGATGCAAGCAATTCTTTTATGTATGGGTGAGATCATTTCTTTTCTCGTCCTCGGGTCTAGAAAAGTTTGCATTCATGATCCACTGTAATTTTGCATCCATAACACACAAAATATAACTCATAAAAGCTTTCTATTGTACAAACTAAAAGGAAAATACGCCTTGAGCCATTTCCATAAATGCTTTAGTGATTAATGGCCAACACAACACTATGGACTAACATGTTTGCTAAGTATGTGTATGCAAGAATCAACTTCAGATAAACATATAAACTAAGGTGGAAGATTCAAATAAATGAAGTTACATGGCATAGACTGGTAGGACAGTCACTAGAAATATTTGTCTAAGTCATGGGAACACTCTTGGATAGAGTCAAATTTATTTGAATAAGAAAAGGAAGAAACAAGACAAAGTTAAGTTGTTTGGGGCACACCGGGCTAGTCTGGTGGCGCACCAGACATAAATACTAGAGAGGCATGCATAGGCGCTTTGGCGACTTAGCACAATGTACCAAAGTTATAGAGAGATTTGCAGGCGCGACTTCGGTTGCCTGGTACACTGGCCCAATCTGGTGGTGCATCGGACCGTTGGGTCCAACGGCTACCTCGGCATCAATGGTCATATCAACGGCTACCTGACATGTGGTAGGTCTGGTGCTTCGGACGATGTCGGTGGCCCAGGGGAAGGCATGTCAAAAGGCAAATCCCATGATGCAGGGTGACCGTTGGGTCCTGATGGTGGACCGAACGGTCCGGTGCACCAGCCGAGAGCAGGTTTTTGGCAGTTCTCTCAACGACTCTTTTGGGGGTTCGGGGCTATAAATACCCCCTAACTAGCCTACTCGAATCACCAATATCCTTAGAGTTAAGCATCATTCCAAAGCACTTGTGCAACACCACCAAGTCATTCTAGAGAGTTCCAGCCACCCACTTCAGTTGAGATAATTGTGACAGAACCTCCCAAGTTATTAGGCCCACCTACAGTTGTCCTTGTCCAACGTACCTTGGACAACCCTGTAGATGCACATAATCACTTGACAAGTTCACTAACTGTATCCTCATTTCCTCGCCCCAGAGCGTTTCACCCGTCACACAGATATTACATCACATCGGAGGAAAGAATAGCGGAAGCAATTACAATAACTTAATTTGCATTCTGCAAAGTTATTACAAAACCAGGGTGTACGAGTGCATAAGTATTATTATTACAGACTTGGGAGGCAAAACCCCTCCCGCATAAAAGTATATTGTTTTCAAGTGGGAGGCCAACATCCTCCCGCGACTTCACTGCTGAGGTTCTTCCTTGGGCACCACCTTTGAACAAAAACAACAAAAGTCTGTTGTTTCCTCACCCACAACAACATATGTTCAAAAACCCAGAGTACGAAGTGTACTTTCGCAAGTCTTACCCGTCAAAAGAAAAGACTCTCAAGGATATGCTGGTTTGAGGGAGTCAAGGTAAGGCTAATCAAGTATCAAAGACTCTGTTTTGCAGAAATGCTTACTAAAAGTGGATCCATAAAAATCCAGTTTTATTAGCATGTTAAGTTATTACCTGTAACTAGAGTTCTTTCTACCCTAGGTCAAGCACTTGACATGCACTAGCTGTCTTTTATCACCCCTTTTAGTTCACTCGAATGCTACGTGTAAGTCAGTGACCAAGTCTTCATATCCGAGAAGTAACGACGATCCGAATCGATTAATACTCAGCTGAGGATCTCCAATCACACGACATATGTAGCACTTAACCCTTGCATATGTCAACTCACCACCGGGTTTCTTAAGACCAGACCGGGTTCACGCCAACCGAGAGCACAGATACACCACCGTCCAGCCTCTTGCCACGAAGGGTACATGCTACTCTCGCCATCTCTCCACTCCCATTGCGTGTTGGCCTTTCTGGTATTAGTCTGCCCGAGGCAAAGCTTACCCATGACTAGGCATGTGACCAGTTAAAAGGTCCTTGGTCAGCAGGCCTACATCGACACGGTCCTTAGTCGACTCAGACGGAGACACTACACCGAGACTCTCTTCTCGTGTAAGTCACCCTCCCAGTTTCAGCTTTATCATTTAAAACCCAAAGTTTGGTACCTAGCAGAGGTACATCTTTTCCGATGTTGAACCCATCATGGCCATGGTGGATCTACCATCAAGTTTTATTTTTGAAAACATCCCATCCATTGTGAAGCATCACCTTTTGTTTAAAACAAAACATTTGTTTTTCTAAAGCAGGACTAAGCATCAGAAAACCTTTTCATAAAACAGGTAATCAAGGAGTGGTAAATAGTTCCAAGGAAGGAAATGCAGTAACTAGTTTAGCACACAACTCCTATCACCTAATGCGTCATATAAGGTGATAAAGATTTTAAAACAACAAGGAGGTGGTAAATGCACCGGGGCTTGCCTTGTGTTGTAGGGGAGTCAGGCTCTATTCCACAGATATCAAAATAAAAACAATTCCCGGCAGGTGGATTTTCCGCTGGTGGTGCAGTCTCCTCTTCTTCAACAATTATTTCTTCCTCGTTTTCTATACATAACCATATATAACCATGAATGCTCATGTGATGCTTATGAAAATGCAATGATAGTAGAGATACATCAAGTTGTATCTCGAATATAACTATTCTTCATGGTACACTGGGAAACTAAGGTCTTCTAGGTCAACACCCTAGTAGGGTTAAACAGTTTTACCCTAAGGAGCTAGGGTTTTGGGTTTGGGAATCAAACAATGTCCATCTCATGTCAAACTTCACCCATGGGTTCTAATTATCAAATTAAGTTTATCCAAAAAGTTTTATGATTTTTGGAGTCATCAATTAATTTCTAAAATTCCAAAAGTCTAGGTTTTGGCCTTCTTAAGTACTAAATAATTCCTGGTTTGGACTAAAATTCTTGGAACTATTTTTATTAAATACTATAGGAATTTAGGAGTCTAGCAAAATTGGTCCCATGTTTTTAGCATTTTTTTCTAGAATTTTCTATGAATTTCCTAACTCTAGTAGAAAAATAAAAAGAGAAAGCATAAACAGTAACGAGCTCAATTCAGCCTGATACGGCCCATGCCCAGGCGAAACGCGCCCGCGTTGCCAGGTTTGCACAGAGGACCCTAGCGATTTGAAAAACCCTTAAAGATGCCTTAGCACTATTTCTCTGTGTCACTGACATTCGCAGATAGGCCCCTGCTTTTCTATTTCTTCGCAAGTTGAGGCCCCCGACCACGGACGGCGGAGCGGTGGCTCTGGCGAGCCTATACCGGCCGGAAAACGCAATGACCGACGCTCAAGTGTGGCTGACACCTAATTCTACCCATAATGACCTTAATCCCTCAACCAATTTCGGAGTTCTAGCTCCCAATCTCTCTGTCCACGGTGATGGCGCGAACTGAGGACAAACCGAGGCGTTCGCGGTGATCTAAGGTGGTTTAGTTCAATTGGCTAGGTCGATGAGCATCCATAGCACATAAGGGTGCTAAAACGAGAGCGAGGAGGGCGTGAACGGACCTGCAGAAGGCTGGCCACGACGAGCTCACTCACGGTGGCGCGGAGAACTGAATTGGAAGAAACTCTAAATTAGAGCTCTCTGGTGGACAATTCGAGACACGGGCGGGTGCACTGGATGCGTGGTTACCTAGCGGAGCTCCCTAGGGCAGTAATTTATAGGTTCCATCGGCGGTGGCGTCCAATTTCGCAAAGGCGCGCTGGCGGTCGGAGAGAGGGGAGGTCACTGGTGGCTCAGTCGTGGCGTCCGCCGGGGCAACGGTTCTAATATGGCAAGCCTAGGCGTGCCACGGTTACTACTACGCGATAAAGAACTACGGCGTGGCATAATTGAGGTCGCCGGAGTACCACGGCGACACCGACGGTCCGACCACGTCGCACAGCTACAGGCACAGGTGATAAGCTTCACCCTTCGACCAAATCCACTCCCCCGTGAGATCTTTTTATGTCCCCATTGATATCCACTGCATGCCTAGCACGAATCACGACGACCGATGCAAATCCGGGCGCAAGGTCACCGGCGGCGAGGGGGATGAATCTGAAGATCTTTCTGCAGACACTGTACCATCAGACTTCTTATCAGGGCGCCTGACAGAGCGATTTCAGGAGCCTGGATCTTTGATTTTCATGTAGTAACTACTTAATCCATCTGTATCAAAGTTGTAGCTCTATAAACCAGCTACAATTCGACTATAGAGACCTTGCACATTTACTTACTCCCTCGAGCTTGAATCGAGTCCAAAGTTCATCAGAACTCATTGTTAGACCAGTATCAGACTGTATGGGTGAATGACAACAATACTTTGAGTCCATTTAACTCCAATTTTTGTACAGCACTCATGTCTTGTGACTTAAACAAAGTTATGCTCCTTTAGTAGCTCTACAGATTTGAGGCATTGACCGTGGGAAAATTCCTTATAGATTTAGAAATATAGAGCTCCAAAGCTGACCCCATCTACTGAAATTCAGACTTAAGCATATAGGGTTCATGGGGTACTTTTTGCAAATAAGTCCAAATCCCACTATTTAACTTGCAAATTCTCAAGTGTGAAAACACATGATTTGTGGTGTTCTATTACTTTGGTATTTGCACTTTGGTCCAAAAGTGCACAAAATTTACATCTACCCCCTAGGGTTTTAATTGGGGCTTTTCAGGGTTTCTTTTTAGGGTTTGGAGTTCTCTAGGGTTTTTGTGCTACTCAAGTCCATCAAATGTGATACCTTGTGAACATTTCTCATGTCTCATGAGATTTTTACTCATTTGGGCTTCACTTTCATCCAATAGTCCCAACTCAAGGTTAAGTACCCTACCCTAGGGTTAAGCACTTTTCAAGCCACATCATTACAACTTGTTTGAACTTTTTACCTAGTGAATGCACTCTAGGTGTAACAAACAATATGAAATGTCAATGCACATGATGTTATGGTCAAGTGTTAGTGCTAGTAACACTAGGGGTGTTACATCCTTCCCCCATAAAAGAATCTCGTCCCGAGATTTAAGGTCTTAGGGTGAGTAATGGAAAAGGAAACACATCTCATTTTTATTTCCTTAATTGTCTTACAAGACAGGACAAGGTATGGGGTCTATTCCACCTTTACAAACAAATGTACATATCCTACAGGTTACATGAAGCTAAAAACCTAGGAAAATTCTTTTCCAAGTAGTGTTGAGTCTCCCAGGTAGCTTCATCTTCAGTATGTTGGTTCCATTGTACCTTGTAGAATTTAAGAATCCTTTTTTGGGTGATCATGTCCTTCTGATCCAAGACTCGAATAGGATGTTCTGAATATGTCAAGTCTGGTTCTAAGACTATATCCACCACATCAATAGTTTGGTCCGGAACCCGAAGGCACTTCTTCAATTGAGATACATGGAACACATTATGCACTGCAGACAATGTTTCGGGTAGTTGGAGTCGGTATGCCACTAGTCCACATTGTTCAAGAATAGGAAACAGGCCAATGTATCGGGGTGCAAGCTTTCCTCTTACACCGAAACGGGTCACACCCTTCATTGGCGATACTTTCAGGTACACATAATCTTTGACTTGAAAGTACAAGGGTTAGCGTCGTTTGTCTGCATAACTCTTTTGTCGAGCTTGTGCCTCTTTCAAGTTGTGTATGATTCGTTGGACTCTTTCTTCCATCTCTTTAACCATGTCAGGCCTGAAAAACCACCTTTCTCTAGGTTCTGACCAATTTATGGGTGTCCGACACCGTCGCCCATACAAGGCTTCAAATGGTGCCATCTTGATGCTCTCTTGATAGCTGTTATTATACGAAAATTCTGCCAAGGGCAGATAGTCATCCCATTTCTGTGGAAATTCTAGAACGCATGCCCGCAACATGTCTTCAAGTATTTGATTCACTCTCTCAGTCTGTCCACTTGTTTGAGGATGATATGCCAAACTGTGGAGCAACTTAGTACCCAGGGACTTATGTAGTTTTTCCCAAAACTTGGATACAAATTATGGTCCGCGATCCGACACTATTGTCTTTGGAACTCCGTGCATACTAAGAATACGAGCAATATATAACTGGGCATAGACAGCAACTGGGTGATCTGTCTTGACGGGCAGAAAATGGGCTATCTTGGTAAGCCGATCAATTATAACCCAGATAGAATCAAATCCTTTTGTTGTCCTGGGTAAGCCCACAATGAAGTCCATGCTAATGTCCTCCCATTTCTAAGTTGGGATGGGCAAAGATTGCAATGGTCCCACAGCCTTCATATGTATTGCTTTGACACGTCTACAGGTGTCACATCTCGCCACATAGCGTGCAATCTCAATCTTCATTTTTGTCCACCAATAGTGTTGCTTTAAATCTTGATACATCTTAGTACTTCCGGGATGAATGGAATATCGACTAAGATGAGCTTCATCCAAAATTTGCTGGCGGACTCCCGCATCCTTAGGCACAACTATGCGATCATTAAACCATACTATCCCTTGATCATCCTTTCTAAAACAATTAGCTTTGTTGGCTTCTATTTTCTCATGAATATGCTTCATACCCTTGTCACTTCGTTGGGCATCAATAATATTTTGCAGAAGAACTGACTCAAGCTTTAATTGGGTCAAAGTCCCAAGTTGTATCATTCCCAGGTTTAACTTCTCTATTTCTTGACATAATGTGATGTCAGGGGTCCTCACTGTAAGACAATGGCAGGAAGCCTTGCGACTCAGTGCATCTGCCACCACATTGGCCTTTCCTGGGTGATAATGGATTTCTAAATCGTAATCCTTAATCAGTTGAAGCCATCTTCTCTGCCTCATGTTTAGTTCTGACTGGGTAAAATATACTTCAGACTTTTATGATCTGTATATAAGTGGCAGGTATTTCCCAGCAGATAATGACGCCATATTTTAAGGGCATGAACCACAACAGCTAATTCCAAGTCATGAGTTGGATAGTGCTCCTCATGCCGGTGTAACTACCTTGAAGCATATGCTATGACTTGGCCCTCCTGCATTAAGACACACCCAAGTCCACTGTCAGATGCGTCACAACACACATCAAAAGGATTTTCAATGTCCGGTTGAGCCAATGCCGGAGCAGTGGTCAATAATACTTTCAGCTGCTTGAAGGCTTCATTGCACTTTGAAGACCAGTCAAATTTTGTATCATTCTTCAACAAACTTGTGATTGGTTTCACAATCTTGGAGAAATCCGGAATAAATCTGCGGTAATAGCCATCCAGCCCAAGGAAACTTCGAACTTGATGTATTGTTGTTGGTGGTTTCCATTCTAGAATATCCTTGACTTTGCTGGGGTCAACCGCAATTCCTTCTGCAGATAATACATGTCCCAAAAATTGGATTTCCTCTAACCAAAATGCGCATTTGCTGAATTTAGCATATAATTGGTGTTCCCTTAAGCGCGTTAACACGATCCGTAAATGTTTAGCATGCTCCTCTTCACTCTTGGAATAGATCAAAATATCGTCAATGAAGACCACCACAAATTTATCCAACTCGGGCATAAACACCGAGTTCATTAGATACGTGAAGTGGGCTGGAGCATTTGTCAATTCAAAGGACATGACCAAATATTCAAATAATCCATACCGCATAGTAAATGCGGTCTTGGGTATATCTTCGGGTCGAATATGGATCTGATGATAACCTGACCTGAGGTCAATCTTGGAGAATACCCGAGCTCCAGTAAGTTGATCAAACAAGATATCGATCCGAGGAAGAGGGTACTTGTTCTTGATAGTGATCTCATTAAGGGGTCTGTAGTCCACGCACATTCGAAGTTCTTGATCCTTCTTCTTGAAGAAAATTGCGGGACATCCCCAAGGTGATGAATTGGGCCTAATGAATCCCTTTTCAAGCAAATCTTGAAGTTGAGTCTTGAGTTCCGCCAATTCATTAGGTGGCATTCGATACGACCTTCTCGAAATAGGAGCCGTACCGAGTTTTAGTTCAATCACAAACTCTGCATCCCTTTCAGGAGGCAGTCCAGGCAAATCTTTAGGAAAGACATCCGGGAATTCACATACTACCGGAATATCCTGGATTTCTGGTATGATAGCTTCATAGACCCGTCCCAATGGTTTGGCTGGAACAGCTACGGGGATGGATAAGAGAATCTCTTCATGGCCATGGCTCAACTTGATGGTCCTTAAATCAGTGTTGAGGATAGCTTTATGCTGGGCTAACCAATTCATGCCCAGAATTACATCTATGTATTGGCCTTTTAAAACAATCATATTGGTGGGAAATTCCCGTTCGGCCAATGTTATTGGCACATGGAAGGCTATTTCCTTAGTAAATATTTGTCCCCAGGTGAATGGATAATAAATCCTTCCCTTGATTCAGTGCAAGGAATGCAATGCTTTTCCACAAAATTCTTGCTTATGAAAGTATGTGAAGCACCAGAATCAAAGAGAATAACTGCTGGGTGGTTGGCAACAAGGAACATACCCATCATTACCGGCTCGCCCTCCGGTGTTGTTGCCACTTGAGTATAATATATCCGTCCTGTTTTCTTGACATTTTTGCCCGTTGAAGTACTAGCCATGTTCCCCTTTCCTTGATTGGAGCTCCCAGAGTTCTGTTGAGTGTTGAATTTATTCTGCTTTGGGTATGGATAGTCCTTTATAAAGTGTCCGGACTTTCCAAAGTTAAAGCATCCAGTGGAAGAACTAGGAAGAGCGGGGAAATGAGTACCAGTGGCACTCGACTGAAGCAGGGGCAATGGTAGGACGAATGAAAACAGGCTGCTTGAAGGGATAGGAGGGTGGACGAGGCGAAGAACGATTCTGATTAAAAGGCCGGATCACCAACCTAGTTCGCTTCTCAGGTCCCTGATTAGACCTATCACCTCCAAATCCCTTTGATTTTCCATGGTCTGTGTTCTTGGCTTCTACGACCAATGTCGTGCTGACAGCTCTGCTGTAAGTAAGGTCCAGACAGGTTGCCATTTTCCTCTAAAGCCTGTCATTAAGTCCCCTCATGAAGCAATTCTTTTTCTTCAGATCAGTATTTACTTGATCGATAGCATACTAGGACAGATGATTGAACTTGTTGAGATACTATATTACAGTATCTCTCCCTTGCTTTAGTCGAATGAACTCCTCTTGTTTCATGTGAAGCACTCCCTCTGGAACATAGTGTTCACGGAATGCTAGCTTGTATTCTTCCCATGTGATCTGATGTCCAGCCGGTTGAACTGCTACAAAATTCGCCCACTATATACTGGCAGGGCCTCTTAGTTGTTGGGCAGCAAATAATGGCTTATGTGTTTCTGTGCAACGGACCAATCCAAACTTCTGCTCCATTACTATTATCCACTCATCAGCTTCAAGAGGGTCTTCTGCTTTAACAAATAGCGGGGGATGCGTCTCAGACAATTCCAGATACGAGGTTTCACGCGGTCCTTGTGGAGGAACTCTCCCGCCATGCTGCTGGAACTGATTACCCGCCATCTCACGCAAGAAGCGGGTATTATCTGCAGTAGCATTGACCAAGGCAGCGATAGCCTCGGCCAGTGTCGGTGGTACATGTGGCGTATTAGGAGTATCTTCCTGACCACGGGAAGTCCCAGCACCATCATGCATGCGAGTCTGTGATGGCATCTGAGGCAAAGAAACATTTGAAAAATATAACATGCCAACACATACCATCATATTACATTACCAAAATGTCATTATACAGACTCCAGCGTACAACATGACTTTAGTACTTATTTTGCATAAGTATTTCATCTAAACTATACTATTCTAGTCTTCGTCATCCTTTGCTGCTCCATTTCCTGCCGCAGGAGACCGTTCGTCAGCAAGGTTCATGGAAGGAGGAGGCCTAAAAAGGTCTAACTCCTCATCAGGTCCTTCGTTTGCTGTACCCGATGGTCCGGCTCCCATTGCAGCAGTGTTGGAAGGTACGTCCGGGTGCAGTCGAGCATACAATACATGTACTTCCTCATGTAAAGTATTGCAGTATACTTGCAGACTGTCGAGGGCCGCACTAAGCTCAGTCACACGAGCTCGAGCTTTTGCTTCGCGGTCCCAAGCAACCGAACGTGAGTTGATGGCCCAATCAACCGCCAAATCTTGTTCAACAAGCTCGTCTTGCAAGCGTCTGACGTCAGCTGACAATTCAGCTATGTGCTGACTGTCCTGTGCCCACACCCTATTTCGGTGACGTAGCTCCGTCCGAAGCTATTCCACTTTGGCTTCCAAGTCTCCGATTGGATCGTTGTTGCTGCTACTGCTTCCTTCATGTTTGGGGGGCTAACTGATGACGAGGCACGCCAAAAGGTCCAATGGACTTGCGCGCGGTTTTCCTCGTACGTGCCATATCTCCATAAGAGGGGAAGATTTATTAGTATAATTTTTAAACATGATGCATGCATAACCCAATAATTACGGAATCAACCTTCGTTGATCCCTGACTTCCTATATATTGCACTCTATTACCTGGTCTTTCAAGATGAGAACTTCTAGAAAGTGACAAGGTAAGAATGAAAGAATATTTCTGCATAAGTATTTGAAAATTCTTTTGAAGTGCTTCATAATATCTGAAGAGATGGGCTTCGCTCCGATACCAGCTGTGACGGAACCTCCCAAGTTATTAGGCCCACCTATAGTTGTCCTTGTCCAACGAACCTTGGACAACCCTGTAGATGCACATAATCACTTGACAAGTTCGGTAACTGTATCCTCATTTCCTCGCCCAAGAGCGTTTCACCCGTCACGCAGATATTACATCACATCAGATGAAAGAATAGCGGAAGCAATTACAGTAACTTAATTTACATTCTGCGAAGTTATTACAAAACCAGGGTGTAGGAGTGCATAAGTATTATTATTACAGACTTGGGAGGCAAAACCCCTCCCGCATAAAAGTATATTGTTTTTCAAGTGGGAGGCCAACATCCTCCTGCGACTTCACTGCTGAGGTTCTTCCTTGGGCACCACCTTTGAACAAAAACAACAAAAGTCTGTTGTTTCCTCACCTACAACAACATGGGTTCGAAAACCCTGAGTACGGAGTGTACTTTCGCAAGTCTTACCCGTCAAAAGAAAAGACTCTCAAGGATATGCTGGTTTGAGGGAGTCAAGGTAAGGCTAATCAAGTATCAAAGACTCTGTTTTGCAGAAATGCTTACTAAAAGTGGATCCTTAAAAATCCAGTTTTATTAGCATGTTAAGTTATTACCTGTAACTAGAGTTCTTTCTACCCTAGTTCAAGCACTTGACCTGCACTAGCCGTTTTTTATCACCCCTTTTAGTTCACTGGAATGCTACGTGTAAGTCAGAGACCAAGTCTTCATATCCGAGAAGTAACGGCAATCCAAATCGATTAATACTCAGCTGAGGATCTCCAATCACACGACATATGTAGCACTTAACCCTTGCATATGTCAACTCGCCACCGAGTTTCTTAAGACCAGACCGGGTTCACGCCAACCGAGAGCATAGATACACCACCATCCAGCCTCTTGCCACGGAGGGTACACGCTACTCTCGCCATCTCTCCACTCCCATTGCGTGTTGGCCTTTCTGGTATTAGTCTGCCCGAGGCAAAGCTTACCCATGACGAGGCATGTGACCAGTTAAAAGGTCCTCGGTCAGCAGGCCCACATCGACATAGTCCTTAGTCGACTCAGACAGAGACACTACACCGAGACTCTCTTCTCGTGCAAGTCACTCGCCCGACCTCAGCTTTATCATTCAAAACCCAAAGTTTGGTACCTGACAGAGGTACATCTTTTCCGATGTTGAACCCATCATGGCCATGATGGATCCACCATCAAGTTTTATTTTTGAAAACATCCCATCCATTGTGAAGCATCACCTTTTTTAAAACAAAACATTTGTTTTTCTAAAGCAGGACTAAGCATCAGAAAACCTTTTCATAAAACAGGTAATCAAGGAGTGGTAAACAATTCCAAGGAAGGAAATACAGTAACTGGTTTAGCACACAACTCCTATCACCTAATGCATCGTATAAGGTGATAAAGATTTTAAAACAGCAAGGAAGTGGCAAATGCACCGGGGCTTGCCTTGTGTTGTAGGGGAGTCGGGCTCTGTTCCACAGATATCAAAATAAAAACAATTCCCGGCAGGTGGATTTTCCGCTGGTGGTGCAGTCTCCTCTTCTTCAACAGTTATTTCTTCCTCGTTTTCTATACATAACCATATATAACCATGAATGCTCATGTGATTCTTATGAAAATTCAATGATAGTAGCGATACATCAAGTTGTATCTTGAATACAACTTTTTTTCACGGTACACCGGAGAAACTAGGGTCTTCTAGGTCAACGCCCTAGTAGGGTTAGACAGTTTTACCCTAAGGAGCTTGGGTTTTGGGTTTGGGAATCAAACAATGTCCATCTCATGTCAAACTTAACCCATGGGTTCTAATTATCAAATTAAGTTTATCCAAAAAGTTTTATGATTTTTGGAGTCATCAATTAATTTCTAAAATTCCAAAAGTCTAGGTTTTGGCCTTCTTAAGTACTAAATAATTCCTGATTTGGACTAAAATTCTTGAAACGATTTTTATTAAATACTATAGGAATTTAGGAGTCTAGAAAAATCGGTCCCATATTTTTAGCATTTTTCTAGAATTTTCTATGAATTTCCCAAGTCTAGTAGAAAAAGAAAAAGAGAAAGCATAAACAGTAACATGCTCAATTCAGCCTGATACGGCCCATGCCTAGGCAAAACGTGCCCGCGTTGCCAGGTTTGCACAGAGGACCCTAGCGATTTGAAAACCCCTTAAAGAGGCCTTAACACTATTTCTCTGTGTCGCTGACATTCGCAGATAGGCCCCTGCTTTTCTATTTTTTCACAAGTTGAGGTCCTCGACCAAGGACGGCGGAGCGATGGCTCTGGCGAGCCTGTACTGGTCGAAAAACGCAACGAACAACGCTCAAGTGTGGCTGACACCTAATTCTACCCATAATGACCTTAATTCCTCAACCAATTTCGGAGTTCTAACTCACAATCTCTCTGTCCACGGTGATGGCGCGAACTGAGGACAAACCGAGGCGTTCCCGGTGATCTAAGGTGGTTTAGTTCAATTAGCAAGGTCGATGAGCATTCATAGCACATAATGGTGCTAAAATGAGAGCGAGGAGGGCGTGAACGGACCTGCAGAAGGTTGGCCACGGCGAGCTCACTCACGGTGGCGCGGAGAACTGAATTGGGGGAAACTCTAAATTAGAGCTCTCTGGTGGATAATCCGAGACACGGGCGGGTGGGCTGGATGTGTGGTTACCTAGCGAAGCTCCCTAGGGCAGTAATTTATAGGTTCCATCGGCGGTGGCGTCCAATTTCGCAAAGGCGCGCTGGCGGCCGAAGAGAGGGGAGGTCACTAGTGGCTCAGTCGTGGCGTCCGCCGGGGCAACGGTTCTAATATGGCAAGCCTAGGCGTGCCACAGTTACTACTACACAGTAATGAGCTACGGCGTGGCATAATTGAGGTCACCGGACTACCACGGCGACACCGGCGGTCCGGCCACGTCGCACGGCTACAGGCGCGGGTGATAAGCTTCACCCTGCGACCAAATCCACTCCCCCGTGAGATCTTTTTATGTCCCCATTGATATCCACTGCGCGCCTAGCACGAATCACGGCGATCGACGCGAATCTGAGAGCAAGGTCACCGGCGACGAGGGGGATGAATCTGAAGATCTTTCTGCAGACACTGTACCATCAGACTCCTTATCAGAGCGCCTGACAGAGCGATTTCAGGAGCCTGGATCTTTGATTTTCATGTAGTAACTACTTAATCCATCTATATCAAAGTTGTAGCTCTATAAACCAGCTACAATTCGACTATAGAGACCTTGCACATTTACTTACTCCCTCGAGCTTGAATCGAGTCCAAAGTTCATCAGAACTCACTGTCAGACCAGTATCAGACTGTATGGGTGACTGACAACAATACTTTGAGTCCATTTAACTCCAATTTTTGTACATCACTCATGTCTTGTGACTTAAACAAAGTTATGCTCCTTTAGTAGCTCTACAGGTTTGAGGTATTGACCCTGGGCAAATTCCTTGTAGATTTAGAAATATAGAGCTCCAAAGCTGACCCCATTTACTGAAATTCAGACTTAAGCATATAGGGTTCATGGGGTACTTTTTGCAAATAAGTCCAAATCCCACTATTTAACTTGCAAATTCTCAAGTATGAAAAACACATGATTTGTGGTGTTCTATTACTTTGGTATTTGCACTTTGGTCCAAAAGTGCACAAAATAATGATTTAGAGAGGGTGTGCTCTTGTGATCTGTGCTCTTTGTGCTATGTTCTTGTGTTTCTTATTCTTGTGTGGGTGATCTTCTGTTGTAAAGGCTTTCAAGAGGCTCTAGATCTTGTGGAGTGCCTTGCATCTCAAAAACAAGAAAACTGAGGGCTCAAGTTGATCGGTGGATCACTTGAGAAGGTCGAGAGAGACCAAGTCCAACGAGTGACCTCAATAGGGAGTAGGTTCTTTGAAAACGAACCTCAATAAAACAAATTATTTGTCTACTGTCTTCTTTAGTTTCAATTGCGATTTGCTCTCCTCTCTCTTCCCTATGTTGTCTTGACTTAATCTCTCATTGCATATCACTTGTATTGCTCTCTAAACTTATTTTGCATCTATAAGAGAAATAAATGAAAGAGAACTCTTTTCCCTCACTTGGTTTATATTTTCTCTCATTCTAACATTTAATGGAGATCAAGTTTTGTTTAAGTGTTGAATTTTCTAGTGTTGTCAGTGTTTGTGTCCGACTGCGCACTATGGTGTAACCCATGTAGTGCTTTTGGGAGGACGATGTCGTTGATCGCGACTCGATAGTATGTGCAGGAGCACGTCGGTCACAAGGGAATTATATAGGTTCAGGCCGCTTGAATGCATAACACCCTACATCCTGTTTGGTGTTAAGTATTGAGTTTGCTGGTGGTGCACATATTACAAATGATTTGCGTGTGGTGATGGATGAGATATCATACCAATCTAATGGTTGCGTGGTTGTGATGAGAGGAATGTCGAGAGAGTTTTTTATAGGGGTACCCCTCAGCCTTATATAAACAGGCGGGGAGATGTCCCTTTACAGATCGTAACAACTTATCTAATCATATCTGAGTCTATCTACTTCCGTAATGTTGTTCACTTGTTCTCAAATACTATGAATCAAGAACAAGGCAACATAATTGTTAATGATTAAGGACCTTCGTCCTTTGAAGCATTATCTCCTTCCGGATATAATGATTTTCAGACGAAAGTCATGAAGGACACACCTTCATCATTTACGAGAATAGGAATCTATCGAGCTAATATGTGTCATCCACCATTCATTCATTCATATATTTATTTCATAACATATGTAGATGAGCATTAACAGAACTTATATTATTACCTTCGGCTTGATCGAAGGTGTTGACGCGAGAGCAATTACAGTCCAGCGTGAACAGTATGGGGGTAGTGTTCACCTATTTATAGGCATGAGACATAGCCTGAGTAAAAATACATTTATGACCTTAACATATAGCCACAATCGTGACATAAAACATCAGGGATTAGCTAGTCTTTTCCTCTTCAGCTCGGCATCATGTTTTACCTTCGTTGTCGCCTTATGCCGAAGCTGTCGTCCTTCGGCTGCAGCTTTAGCATTCGCCGTTGTTGGTCTTAGACAATGTCTTTGTCTCGAGGACCTTCGGTAGGGAAGAAGATCCTTATCACAACAAAGCTTTTCTTATGATGAAGCTCCTGTAATATTCAACAGTACGCTAGAAACAAATGGTTAGTCGTGTTTTTGAGGACCTTCAGAAGACAAAGGCCCCCAACAGCTTCTATCATGCGTCGACTCTTGCGGAGTCCGATCACTTTCTCTCGAGTTATCCTCTGCGTATCTCGACATTCTGTTGTGCGCAAAGTATGCCCTTGGATTATTAGCAATCCTTTCTGTGACAGGTACGCACAAGTAACTGCATGCACCATATTCTTCGGGATTGCCTCTAGGTCCGAGAGCCATCTTCTTTGGTGAAATCTGTTATGCCTAGGAGCGACCCAATAGTATGTCCGGTTGGCTGACTTATCAGGGGCCCACCAGGCAGCCCATGGATCATATCCACTCTATGAGGACTCATGGGATATCTATCTCCCACAAGCCCCCGAGGCTCAAGCTAATTTTTAGAGTAATTGGCTTGAGGCTTTAAGAATAAATCACACTATTTGATCATACTTCTTCAAGTGCGGCTTAGCCATGTTTGTATCCATTAGGTGCCTAGGATGTTATCAATTCGACGGTCCCTAGGATCTTATCTTCGTGGGATTTTCTTACCATTTCTGGATACAAGCAAGTCGTGCTTCTGCCCTGATGGTACCTTTAGAGTGAATGGAGTCGACTGAAGGTTAGCCGACTGAAATCTAGCCAACTAAACTCCGGTCAGGATGCATCTGATTAAAGATGCCGACTGAATTCAACCGATAGAGATTTAGTTGACTCAGGCTTTGACCAAAATACTTTTGTCGATCTTCAAGTTTGTTGTTTTGCACGACTGTCATTTGATATCTTGTAGATCGTGTTTTACAGGAAATCCGATCTGGGCACCCAATGGGTGTGCATACTGTCTTGTCCACTGAATATGTGCTTGAGTTGATGGGCGTAATAATGCATCTGCACGGTTAATTTACTTCTCGCTGGTTCCATGTTATGCCAAAGGGTGACAGAGGCGTGCAGTCTCCTAGGAAACCCAAGTGGCTCTTGAGGGATGGACTTTGTTTGTTGTACGATCGGAAGACTAAGAGGCACTCCTTTGCTTCTTTAAATAGGCCATTGTGCGATGCCAACATCTTTACTCGTCTTTGCTTCTTCCTTTTTCACTTCTTCCTTTTCCCTCCAAGAACCCTAATGGCAGGAAAGAAGGGAGGTAATGGTAGGAGGACGATTAAGGGCGAGAAGAGGAAACGACCTCTGACTCCCCCATTCGAGGACTTCAGTGATTTAGAGCTTTCCGAGGAGCGGACTCCTCCGTCGTCCCCCGGCTCCCCGTCGTCTGCTTGCACACCCGACTCCATGGGGCTCTCGGTGGGGAAGTGTGCCTACCTCCGGGGCATTAAGCACGTTGGCCTCGATGACTCAAAGAAGTCTGAAGAGGAGGAGAAATATGTGGAGGAGGACGAGGATGACGGGTACGACGGCAGCGATGAAGGCGATACGACCGACAGGGTCAGTAGCGGCGGTGGCAAGGATCGCGACAACGACAAGGGCAAGGGCGATGACGATGACAGCAGCAGCGGGGCAGCAACAGTGGTGACGGCAAGGACGATGATGGCGGCAAGGGCAGCAATGGCGGCGACTGCGACAATAGCAGTGGGGGTAGCAACAGCAGCGGCAACAAGGGCAAGGGCAAGGGCAGTAACGACGATGACAATGCCGGTGGTAGGCACCACTGGCTTAAGTAGTAGCTATAGTAGGTGTAGGGGGTGTTAGTCTTTTTCTAGGATCAATTAATAATGAACTGATTCTATTTATGTAATGATGCCCCTTTATATAATAAAGTTGTCATCTTCCACCTTTGAGTACCGAGTTCTTTCTTTTTCCCTTTATCCTACTCTGTGTTTGAGGTCTGGTTGCTGGTATTGAGCTCTTTGTTTTGCTTAGTTTCCTGTATCTTTTGCCTTAGCCTTGACGTCTAACTTCTGTAGTTCGACTTAAACGCCGAATGAATCTTTTGTCTGACTCAATCTGTCCGATTTAACTTTTCTGACTTATCACTTTTCTTGTTGATTATGAGAGACGGTTTCCCTTGTACTGATGGAGTGATAGGTCGGGGGTACATATATATATATATGTGTGTGTGTGTGTTTAATGTCTGATGGTTCTTGGCAGAAAACCCTAGCGTTGTTTTCACCATAACTACCTCCTTTGAAATTCTACTATCCCAGTGGCTCCGCGCCCGATTCCACGCTCGCGAGAGGTCTCATGGCGCCTAAGAAGAAGAAGCAGGGGGCATGACGACTGTCACCCCCTATTGATCCCAATAGCCAACTTCCCTTTTGTAGTAACTATGCCTCCATTATTTCCGAGTCCGATCTGCTCCACCTTGTCCAAATGGGTGTTCTCCCTTCGAAGGAGTTATGTTCATGGCACATTTGGCAAGGGATCACCGTGCCCATAGAAGATACCCATGAGTTCATAATTTTCATTCCTTTCTTGATTTGTGGTCTAGGTTTACTTGTCTCTCCCTTCTTCCATGGCCTTCTTGACTATTATTGTCTTAATTTGACCCATCTAAATCCCAAATCCATTCTTCAAATTGCTATTTTTGTGCATCTTTGTGAAGCTTTTCTTGGAATCAATCCGCATTTTGGATTATGGAAATACCTCTACCATTGCAAATCGGGTATGGTCGGCAGCCAGCATCTTGTAGTCGAGGGGCTAGCCTAGAACTCCATCGAGGTCAAAAAGCTGAGTACCTGGGTATTCCTCTGAAAGATAGCATCAAGAGGTGGTGCTATGAATGGTTTACACTAGAGAACCACAATAACTTCCTTACTCCCCATTCTAGGAGGCATATGTTAGGGTGCCCAGCTAGCTGGAGGGCCCAAATGATACTGAAGTTAGTGAAGTAAGGATTCTGCTAACTGAGATCGCCGATTTGAAATATAGAGGCCTGATCGCCGAGGTAGTTGTGCTTGATTTTGTGTTTACTAATATCCAGCCTCTAAAATACAAAGTGTATCCTGCATACTTGTATACGGGGTTAGAGATCCCTCTCGGGTAATAGATAGGTGGATCTTGGTGGAGGACGTCCTGAGCCGGGTCAAACTGATGTTGAGGGGTACCATAGTCAACGATGGTACTCCATGATCTTACTCTGCGTGGAACCTGCCTTCGGCTATAAGTTTTGCTTGCCTGGTTTTTACTTGTCATTTGCCGAGTTAAGCTTGTGTTTTTTGTTGTCAGTACCATTTTCTTTTCGCAGAGTCTTTTTCTGTGTTTGTGTCCAACCCTCCCATTCGTGGAGAATGTGGGGGTGCAGGCCATAGAGCTTGGAGATTGAAGTTCGTAATCGCTATTCACCATGGTTTGCCTGAGGTGGCAAGCAGACCCACATTTCCATACAACGCCCAACTGATGACTCTGAGATTGAAGTTGTTCTAGGCATGCTTGCTGGAGAGTTGTCTAAGTCATCGGACCTTGAGTCAGGGTTGTAGCCTCTAGGCAATCGGGCGCCTCCAGGAAGAAAGCAGGTGGTCTTGTGAGTCCCCTGCGCAAGCGACCTGCCCGATCAGATACCTAAGTTGATGTCTCAAAAACTAAGCAAAAGAAAAGAAAACTCCAGTATACATCGGATATGCAACCATTGTCTGCTCAAGTCGAGCTAGTTACTACTGATGAGGTTATGGATGACGATCTGGTTGATGAGGTGTGCGGTGGTGTGGTGGTTAGATGTTAGAATTATAGGCATTTTCCGTATTATTTTAATTCCATAAATTAACATTATGATGATGACATATAATAAATAATTAACCATAGAAATCATGATCTCAAAAATATCCATAACAATATGGATCATGAGAACACCAAGCATATGAAGCATGTAAATCATATAAATAAAATAAGTATATAAGCATGGTTCATGGTTTGTTGCGGAACAACTGGAAATAAACAGATAACAATATAAACAGGATGACTGTAAAATTAAGACAGAGAGATATAACATATTATAATACGATAGAGCAAAGCTACATACGACATATATAATATGCAGAATATAAAACTGTAAAGAACTGAATTGATCATACCCTCCCATGCGCTCCGAGGATCCTGATCCTTGTCCAACTTCTCTTGTCATCCGATCGAGTTGAAGATGCCAAGAACCAGCGATGAAGACAACGACAGATGTTGGGCAGTCGCGAAGACGCTCCCCAAAAACCTAATTGCCGATCCCCCGTGCAAGGTCTCGAACGGCACCGGCTTCGGAGGCACCTGCCCTCTCGCTTCTCTGTGCGCGCAGAGTCACGAGATGGAAATACCCTCACTCGGCGGCTGGACTATGAGACTGAAAGTGTTTCTCGCGTGTACCGAGTGACAGGGGTGCTCCTCTATTTAACCTCTCGCAGAGGGAAGCTGATGGAGAAAGGTCGCCGAGTCACGCCAAGAGTCGGCCAGCTCTAGCCGAGTTATGCCATGAGTCGGCCAGCTCTCGCCGAGTCACGCCATAAGTCGGCAGCTGAAGGAGAAGGGTCACTCGGCTGGCTGACGAAGAGACAGGGTCACTCGGCAGACGAAGAGACAGGGTCACTCGGCTGACATACGCGGTTAGTGAGTGCTAAAAATTAACACAACCACACCACGCCCGCTCGCCTGCCTGCCTGCCTCGCCTGCCTCGCCTCGCCTCGCCTCGCCACGCCACACCTCGCCTCGCCTCGCCTCGCCATGCCATGCCACGCCATGCCACGCCACGCCCGGCCCGGCCGGTGGCGGCGGCGGCGCGCGCGCGCGCGTGTGGCACGCCCTTGTCCATTTCTTGACTTCTCAAGTTAAGTGGAATAAATCCCACCATATAAGTCAAGGCAAAAGACCCTTGGACTTCCAATGTGGTACTATTAGTATTCTCCACCATTACACACCATAGAGTTTATTCAATAAATGGGCCAAGCCCATAAAAGATCCAACAATCCCCACCAAACTCTAGGGTTTGTAATGATGAAGTATCAGAATCACAATCCTTTGATATACCAGTGTTTCGATGGAGACTGTTAAGTTGAACATCCATCTAGAATAAGAGTTTCACTTATTCACAACTGAACAATGGACTATGCCTTGAATTGACAGTTTTGTGCGAAATAAGATTCACTCAAATCCTTTGCTGATACTAGGCTGCAGAAGGATATTCCCGCTGATTAGAAGCATATAAGTCACACTTCAGTGCCTTTCATGAGTATTTAGGGATTACCCAAATCCCATAGACTGTGACTAGCAGTCTGACTCATATAGGTGTATTCCTCAGAAGATGTTCTGTAGGACAACATCTCACCTTTATAAGACTCTTGGAATACATTAAGGTAAAAACCATCCTGCCTTACAGATAGGAAAGATGTGCATCAGAAATGAGTTAAAGAAGGGATCTTTCCTCACAATCTACTCCTAGCTTGTTTCTCCACTCTACTTCACGGGATCTCCGATCACATAGAGCAGGTTACCACTAGAGTAGATCTCACATGGGTCTCATACCCATTTCCCTCGATGCACTTTCTATCACATTGCGTGATAGACCCTTAGTAAATTGATCTGCCAGATTATTTGATGTGTGGACATAATCCACAGTTATAACTCCGGAGTTTTTCAACTTTCTGACAGATTTCAATCTCCTCTTAACATGCCTTGTAGACTTCATGTTATTCCTAGAACTGTTAACCTTTGTAATCACCGTTTGGTTGTCACAGTTCATGGAAATAGCCGGTATCGATTTTTCAACAACCGGTAAGTCCAATAGGAAATCACGAAGCCACTCGGCCTCAGCCCCAGCAGTGTCTAATGCTGCGAGTTCTGCTTCCATTGTAGACTTCGTTAAGATAGTCTGCTTGCAAGACTTCCAGGAAACAGCGCCACCTCCAAACAGAAACACATATCCGCTTGTGGCATAAAGCTCATCAGCATCAGAAATCCAGTTGGCATCACAATAGCCTTCCAGCACTTTTGGGTTTCCGGTATAATGAATACCGTATGTCATAGTACCTTTCAAATACCGCAACACTCTCTCAAGAGCACGCCAGTGATCATCTCCTGGTTTCGACACAAACCGACTTAGCTTACTCACAGCATAAGAGATGTCTGGCCTTGTTGCACTTGCAAGGTACATGAGCGAGCCAATGATCTGGGAGTATGTCAATTGATCCCTTGCTATTCTCCGATTCTTTCTTAATAGCACACTGGGGTCATAAGGTGTTGGAGCAGGATCACAGTCACTAAAACCAAAGCGACTCAATACCTTTTCCACATAATGGGATTGTAACAAAGTTACCCCACCATCAGCTTCTCTAACAAGCTTGATGTTTAGAATGACATCAGCCTCTCCCAAATCTTTCATCTCGAAATTGCTCGATAGAAGATTTTTAACTTCCTCAATCACATTGAGATTTGATCCAAAGATCAAAATGTCATCAACATAAAGACACAGCATAATAGACTCACCCCACCATACCGATAGTATACACACGTGTCAGATTCATTTACAACAAAGCCAGCTGTTGTAAGAGTATTATCAAACTTTTCATGCCATTGCTTAGGTGCTTGTTTTAGGCCATACAATGATTTTATCAACCTGCACACCTTGTTCTCTTGACCATCCGCAATGAACCCTTCTGGCTGATCCATATAGATCTCCTCATCCAACTCTCCATTTAGGAAAGCTGTCTTAACATCCATCTGATGAATGATAAGACCATAAGAGGCTGCCACGGCTATTAATGTGCGAATTGTAGTCAATCGAGCCACTGGTGAGTAGGTATCAAAGAAATCTTCACCCTCCTTTTGGGTATATCCTTTGGCCACAAGCCTTGCCTTGTACCTCTCAATTGTACCATCAGGCCTAAGCTTTTTCTTGAAGATCCATTTGCAACCTATAGGTTGACAACCATAAGGACGGTCAACGACCTCCCAAGTTCCATTAGACATAATAGATTCCATCTCACTCCTTACTGCTTCCTTCCATAAGTCAGCATCAGGAGAGGAATATGCCTCACTAATGGTAGTTGGTGTGTCTTCCACAAGGTACACTATAAAGTCATTACCAAAGGATTTTGCAACCCTCTGTCTCTTGCTCTTTCGAGTGACTATAGTGTCATCCTCCTCAGGGATGTGCACGTGAGAATCCTCAGCATGATCTATAGGAATCGACAGTTCGTGCTCATGGGGAATTATAGTCTCATGACTTATATCACTAGGTGTATTCTTCATAGGAAACTCATTCTCAAAAAATGTTGCGTCTCTTGATTCCATGATAGTATCAATATACATATCAGGCACATCAGATTTTATAATTAAGAACCTATACCCAGTGCTGTGAAAAGAGTACCCAAGGAATACACAATCAACAGTTTTAGGCCCAAGTTTACGCTTTTTGTTGATTGGCACATTCACTTTAGCCAAACAACCCCAAGTGCGCAAATATGAGAGATTTAATCTTCTCTTTTCCCATTCCTCGAATGGTGTGATCTCTTTGTTCTTTGTTGGAACTCTATTCAGGACATGACATGCTGTCAAAATCGCCTCACCCCACCATGCCTTGGATAATCCCGCTGTACTCAACATGGCATTCACCAAATCTGTTAGAGTGCGGTTTTTCCTTTCAGCAATCCCATTGGATTGTGGTGAGAATGGCGGTGTCCTCTCATGAATAATACCATGTTCCACGCAGAACTCATCGAACACATTAGAGAAAAATTCTCCACCTCGGTCGGACCTTAAACGTTTTATTTTCCTCTCAAGTTGGTTCTCTACTTCAGCTTTGTAGGCCTTAAAATAATTGAACGCTTCATCTTTTGTTTTTAAGAGATACACATAACAAAATCTAGTGGAGTCATCTATAAAAGTGAGAAAGTATCTTTTACCACCTTTGGTCAAAATTCCATTCATCTCGCACAGATCAGAATGAACAAGTTCTAGAGGTGCCAAACTCCTCGCCTCAGCAGCCTTGTGAGGCTTGCGGGGTTGTTTTGATTCAACACACACATGGCACTTAGACTTTTTGACCAAGTTAAATTTAGGAATTAAATTTATATTTGCTAACCGCATAAGACAGCCAAAGCTTGCATGACAAAAATGTGAATGCCATAAATCCGACTCATCAGAAAAATGAACAGAATTCACGAGTTTATTACACACATCATGCAGTGATAAGCGGAACAACCCTCCGCAGTCATATCCTTTACCAACAAAAGTACCATGTTTCGACACAACACATTTATTTGACTCAAGAACAACTTTGTAGCCATCTCGACATAGCATAGAAGCACTAACGAGATTCTTCTTGATAGAGGGCACATGTTGCACGCTCTTCAATGGCACCGTCTTTCCCGAAGTAAACTTCAGAATGACCGTACCAACACCAAGAACATGAGCACGCGACCCATTTCCCATTAACAAGGCGCCAGACCTCCCGACCTGGTAGGAGGAGAACATAGAGGCATCAGCACACACATGAATATTTGCACCACTGTCCATCCACCACTCAGGTGAATTACAGACTGAAAGAACAAATGGTAAAGAATTACCATACCCAGATGTTCCTCCTTCAGTTTCAGTGGTTACAACATGAGCTGATTTCTTGTCTTGAGTGAACTTGCGATCAGGGCACTCTCTTGCCCAATGTTGATCACTGCCACAGACAAAGCAACCTCCCTTTCCCTTGTTGTTGTTGTTCTTCTTTTTAAACTGTGCTGTTTGAACAGGTTTATTTGCATTCTCTTGTTTGTTCTGGTTTTTCTTCTTGTTAAACTTGCGAAAGTTTCTCTTCTGCACCACATTAGCAGTAGAGGTCTCAACACCTTTTCCACTGTCCTTTGTTCTAGCCCTTTCCTCAACATCAAGAGTACCAATGAGCTCTTCCACATTGAACTCTTGTCTCTTATGTTTGAGAGAGGTAGCAAAGTCCTTCCAAGAAGGTGGCAACTTGGCGATTATACCGCCAACCACAAACTTGTCAGGCAAAGGACAAGGAAAAAGTTCGAGTTCCTTAGCTAGTGCCTGAAACTCATGAGCCTGTTCCACTACAGATCGGTTCTCAACCATCTTGTAGTCATACAGCTGCTCCATGAGATACAGCTCGCTACCAGCGTCAATAACTCCAAACTTTCCAACAAGAGCATCCCACAGCTCTTTCCCCGTGGGAAGGATGATATAGCTTTTCTGGAATTTTGTATCCAGTGCGCTAATTACTGCTCCTCGAAAGAGGTTGTCTTCAGCCTTAAACTTAGCCTCATCCTCAGGAGGTAAGTTTGCAGGCTTGCCCTCAGCGGCATGAAAACAAGACATTGCAGTTAGCCACAATTCCATTTTAGCTTTCCATATCAAGAAGTTTTTACCATCAAAAGGATCAGGCTTTAGCACAGCAGCAAAACCTCTGACAGAAAAATGCCTAACATTAGGTTTTTGGATTGTTAGAATTATAGGCATTTTCCGTATTATTTTAATTCCATAAATTAACATTATGATGATGACATATAATAAATAATTAACCATAGAAATCATGATCTCAAAAATATCCATAACAATATGGATCATGAGAACACCAAGCATATGAAGCATGTAAATCATATAAATAAAATAAGTATATAAGCATGGTTCATGGTTTGTTGCGGAACAACTGGAAATAAACAGATAACAATATAAACAGGATGACTGTAAAATTAAGACAGAGAGATATAACATATTATAATACGATAGAGCAAAGCTACATACGACATATATAATATGCAGAATATAAAACTGTAAAGAACTGAATTGATCATACCCTCCCATGCGCTCCGAGGATCCTGATCCTTGTCCAACTTCTCTTGTCATCCGATCGAGTTGAAGACGCCAAGAACCAGCGATGAAGACAACGACAGATGTTGGGCAGTCGCGAAGACGCTCCCCAAAAACCTAATTGCCGATCCCCCGTGCAAGGTCTCGAACGGCACCGGCTTCGGAGGCACCTGCCCTCTCGCTTCTCTGTGCGCGCAGAGTCACGAGATGGAAATACCCTCACTCGGCGGCTGGACTATGAGACTGAAAGTGTTTCTCGCGTGTACCGAGTGACAGGGGTGCTCCTCTATTTAACCTCTCGCAGAGGGAAGCTGAAGGAGAAAGGTCGCCGAGTCACGCCAAGAGTCGGCCAGCTCTAGCCGAGTTATGCCATGAGTCGGCCAGCTCTCGCCGAGTCACGCCATAAGTCGGCAGCTGAAGGAGACTCGGCTGGCTGACGAAGAGACAGGGTCACTCGGCCACGCCTCGCCACGCCACGCCACGCCCGGCCCGGCCGGCGGCGGCGCGCGCGCGCGTGTGGCACGCCCTTGTCCATTTCTTGACTTCTCAAGTTAAGTGGAATAAATCCCACCATATAAGTCAAGGCAAAAGACCTTTGGACTTCCAATGTGGTACTATTAGTATTCTCCACCATTACACACCATAGAGTTTATTCAATAAATGGGCCAAGCCCATAAAAGATCCAACATTAGATTGGCTGGGTATATTATGGAGGAGACAGAGGAAGATGAGGAAGAGAAACTCTCACTGGTTCGTCGTGAGCGGCGATCCAAGGCTCGGAGTGATACTTCGAGTCTCGCTGCCTAGCGAGGATGGTGAGAGTCCAGGCTCTAGCAATATCCGCTGTGGAGTGCCACCTTGAAGAAGCTGTTCTAGAGGCATTGCTATGCGGACTACCTGAGATTAGCGTTGCTGATTTTGATATTGTTCGTTCAGATGAGGTACCGTCTGTTGGTTTATTGGACGGGCGAGAGGTAAGCCTGCCAATATCTCAGGAAGTTACTGCATTAGTCAGCCGTCTTGGGGATCCAGCCCCAGCCCCCGAGGGTGTAGCAGTTGGCTCGTCTCCTGCTGTTTCGATGGAAGTCCGGATTGGGTTGTCAGTGCCTCGGGTTGATGATGTTGTGGCAATGAGAACTATCCTATTTATCGAGTCAAAACAAGATGGTCCAATCACCTTGGAAGTGAGTGGCGCGGATGTCGGTAAAGTCATGCCGACTGAAACAGTTGTAGTTGAGGATGCTATCCTAGATCAGTCTCATGAAGGTGCTATGGTAACTTTAGCCGACGTCAAGATTCCAATGGAGGTCGCACTTCAGTTGGGAGATTTGTACTCTTCCGCTCTTGTCACTTCTTCCCTTATGGCTCTTGCAAACTCTACTGCTTCTGGGAGGGTCTTGCCTGTGCTAGCTTTGCCTCTTCCTATGTTCCTAGCGGACTTGCAGGTAGCCGTTGTGTAGTCGTATTTCTTTATATCTTTCTAATGGATATTTCATTGGCTATTTTTTGCTGTGTAGGGTGTTTTGGACCATGTAACCATTTAGTTGAAGGCACAAGTGTCACACCCGGTTTTCGAAGGCAAACCGAATGTGAACCATGTATATTCTAGGATCAGTAATTCACATACACATCGATTACATAATTGGACATCATCACACAGTGCTCAAATAATAGCGGAAAGAAGTAGTACTTTATTGCATCATGATGTCCGAAACATCCACATAGTCATTAACTTAAACATAAATCAAAGTGCTGAACGAAACATAGTATGATAAGGACTTCACAGAAACTAACCAAGGGTTCGCCGCTAATCTACTCTAGAACTCATCGAAGTCTTGAAACTTCTAAAAGTCCTCCATGTTGCCTTCATCTTCTCTTGAGCAGGCATTGCAATGGGGACAACCTGGTGTGTTTGGTGTTTTAAGAAAGGGTGAGTACACATTAACGTACTCAGCAAATGTCCCGTTTGGCTAAAGTGGACTAGTTATATGTGGGATGAAGCTCAAAGCAGTTGCTTTTAGTTAGTCAGGTATTTATTACTAGTAGGGAGCCAAGTTTTAGGGCTAGTTTGGCAACCACATTTTTCCATGGGATGTTCAATTTCCCAAGGGAAAATGAACTTTGGGAAAATGTGGTTCCCAAACTAGCCCTTAGTAATAACCCCAAGTTATAAACCCAAAAAGGTAGTCCCTCCAAGTGGAAATACACGGATTCATCATTATAATCATCATCATTAAACCATTACCATCAAGGTATCCAGAATAACTCTAATCGCATACCACCCTCATGGTTGTACTGCTTTCCCGGGTGGTCATCCAACGAACAAGTCCTTACGGAGAGGTACTCAGGAAACAACCTGAGTCCCCTAGTGCCACAAGTTCATCATCATAACCAGAATAACATCATCGTATCATAAAGTATTCTCATCATGTTCATTGATTAAAGTAAAGCACTAGCATGATATTAACCATAGTAGCTAAATCCCAAAAGGGTAATTAAGGACAGGATAAACAGAAAACTAGTCAATCCTTAGGTTGATCATGGTATGTGGGACAATGAATTATAAAGTAAGTAGGCCATAATGGGTTAGAGAACACTTGCCTTCACCAAGTTGCTGCTTAGGGAAATCTCCTGCAACTCCCTCGGGAACCACGGACTGCTCATTGTCTACACAAGGCAACCATTCATTCAACACTTGGGAAATAACAAAGGAACAAAACACCAAACATATGCTACAGAGTAAACACAGGTTCAATAAAAGGTAAACACAATCAGGTGCTTCCTAAGTTGAGGTAGGTTACTATGCCATGTGATTCATTGTTCCCTAATAAGGTCTATCTTACTATAACACTTGTTCAAATATAATTACTCTAGTGATGGGATTACTCATTAGATAGTGTTGGGTCTATAAAGTTAAGCATGAAACATTCATTAGGGTTTCCTACCTTTACTTTATCTTTATTAGAATTCATATAGCATTAACTCTAACCTAGAGATCAACTATAAACTGAGACATGAGAACAATGGATGAACATTATTTTAATAGATAGACCATAGCATGATGAACATTTTGCAATTTGAATCACCAAATTTGGAGTTCATATGACAATGTTATGAATTTTGGAAGTTTTAGAATTCAAAAACCCTATTTTAAACATATTTCTCTGATTAACTAGAAGTCTGAGGGTCTCTCAACAAGATTCTAGGGGCTCGGGTGAAAGAACTAGGGACGGTGGGTTGATTCTTGGGAAATTGGGGGTCTCTCTAACAAAAACGCCAGATGTAGGGGTATCTGGCTCCCTCGGCCATCGGATCTCGGATGCATGGCTGAGATTAGAGCCGACGGGCGAGCGCACAGGCGCGTGGGGCACGGGTGGCTGGCAGGTGGGCCAGGGAGGTAAGTAGCTTGGGGTTGGAAGGTGGGGACTGAACAACCAGGCCCAGCGGCAGAGGCGTGCGGTAGGGGCGGTCTGGGTGGACGGTCAGGATTGGGTAAGGTTTATTTGAAACGGAACCGTCCGATCCGAGATGGACGCCCTGGATCAGACGCCCCGCCCTGGCCAGCTTTCCCTAGCCCCCAGCGGCGGCGTTGCCTATGTCCGTGGTGAGGGCTCACTAGAGACGAGGGCGCGGGCGCGCTGGGGATCCCAGAGCAATCGGAAAGGCTTGGGGAGGTCAGGGGCTAGTGCAGCAAACATGAATGCTGGGACAACACCGACTCAGGGGCATCTGAGGGTGGCGGTCCACGATGAGGCGGTGACGCTACCTCACTCTGGTGAGGAATTGCGCACAACAGAGATTAGGGAAGGAAAAAAGACGGGTAAGAGAGGTTGGTTATCTCAAGGGGAGCATCTGTGACCTTTGGACGACGACAGGGGTGAAAGTCGCCTAGAGGGGGGGGGGTGAATAGGTGGAATCTAAAAATTATAAACTTAAGCACACACTACAAGCCGGGGTTAGCGTTAGAATTAAATCCGAGTCTTAAAGAGAGGTGAAAACTAATCAACCAAGAGATAAAGCGGATGAACACGATGATTTGTTTTACCGAGGTTCGGTTCTAAAGAACCTAGTCCCCGTTGAGGTGGTCACAAAGACCGAGTCTATTTCAACCCTTTCCCTCTCTCAAACGGTCACCTAGACCGAGTGAGCTTTCTCCTTAATCAAATGGGTCACTTAGACCCCACAAGGACCACCACACACTTGGTGTCTCTTGCTTTGATTACAATTCACTTAGGAATAAGAATGAGGAAGGAAGAAAACGATCCAAGCAACAAGAGCGTAAAAGAACAGGAGCAAACTTTCTCTCAAGTCACTAGGTGGTTGGAATGAATTCTAGACTTGGAGAGGCTTTAATCTTTTGGAAATGTGTCTTGGAGTGAATGCACTAGCTCTTGTATTGAATGTAAAGTGCTGGAAACTTGGATGCTTGGAGTGGTGATGGTTGGGGAGAATTTATAGCCCTCAACCACCAAAGAAACGTTGGGGGTGGCTGCTATCGATGGGCGCAACGTACAGTCCGGTGCGCCACCGGACACTGTCCGGTACGCCAGCCACGTCACCCAACCGTTAGAGTTTGAGAGCTATCAACCGTTGGAGGCTTTGTCTTCTAGTGGCACTGGACAGTCCGGTGCCGCACCGGACAGGCACTGTTCAGTGTCCGGTGCGCCTCTGACGAGCGGCTCTGACTCTACGCGCACTGTTCTTCACTGTAGCTCTGATCTTTAGCTTTTGCAGACGACCGTTGCGCGAAGTAGCCGTTGCTCCGCAGTCACACCGGACAGTCCGGTGGTACACCGGACAGTCTAGTGAATTATAGCGGAGCGCACCCTGAGAAACCCGAGAGTAGCGAGTTTGAGACTGTATGGTCCTGGTGCACCGGACACTGTCCGGTGGCACACCGGACAATCCAGTGCGCCAAACCAGGGCACACTCGGTTTCTTTGCTCCTTTGTATTTGAACCCTATCTTCAATCTTTTATTGATTTGTGTTGAACCTTTATGCACCTGTAGAACATATAATCTAGAGCAAACTAGTTAGTCCAATATTTGTGTTGGGCATTCAACCACCAAAATTAATATTGGGAAAAGGTTAACCCTATTTCCCTTTCAATCTTCTCCTTTTTGGTGATTGATGCCAACACAAACCAAAGCAAATATATAAGTACAAAATTGAACTAGTTTGCATAAGGTAAGTGCATAGGTTACTTGGAATTAAACCATTTTATTATTTTCACTAGATATGCATGGATTGCTTTCTTTTATTTAACACTTAGGACCACATTTGCACCACTTGTTTTGTTTTTGCAAATCTTTTTGGAAAATCTTTTTCAAAGTCTTTTTGCAAATAGTCAAAGGTATATGAATAAGATTGCAAGAAGCATTTTCATGTTTTGAAATTTTGTAATACCCAATTTGTGAGAGATCATATAAGAGGAGAAAAGTTATTCCCTTTATGTATATGTGTATATTGTATCTACTTATCATCACATGTGGATATCATATTTAAAGACCAATAACTAATAAAAAGTTATACCACTGAATTATGCATCATGCTGGGTTTTTATCTTGTGTGCATTTTGTGATAATATAAAAATAAAGTAAAAATAAATATGATAATACCCAAATTAGAATTTAAACCCTAAGGAAATTCCAGAATTAAAACCAAAAAGAGAAAAGATATAAAAAATAATATATGTAAATATATCTCCAAAGTAGTACTGTTTATGGCGCAATATCATCTAGGGATAAATTGGCCACAAGTTTAAATTTAAACTAGAATTCAAACTTGAATTGAAAAGGGGAGAAAAGAAAGGGAAAAAATAAATAAAAAGAAAAAGAAAAATACAAACCTAGGTTGGGCCGAATCTGCCACTAGCGGCCCATCTAGCCCACTCCGCGCGGCTAGTCGTGCACTCCCCCGCCTGCACCGTATTTCACTGACCTGGTGGGCCCACTTGCCTGTGACGGTAGCCTCGCGTCCACTTATTCGCTGATGGGTCGAACCCGCATGTCAGCACTTTTCCCCCTACTTCGCAACGGCTAGCGCGGAAGTCGCCGCCATTGCCGGGGTTGTGGGCGACCTTCCCCTCCGCCCGGACCTAGACTCCATGAGATAAAAGGGAGCCTCCGTGACCCATCCTTCCCCTGCTAACTTCTCGCCCTCCCTCGCGCCCATAGTCCGTTGAAAATCCACCGCTACTACCACCACCACGGGCTCGGGTCTGGCCGCCGTCGTCGTCCGGCAAGTCTACGGGTGCGCGCGCCTCAGAGTTAGGGTCGGAGTGCTTGCGACGTAGCCCCAGAGGTGATCGCAGGCTTCTCTGCCCCGGAACGCAATCTGTCTCGCCGTGATTCCTCGTTGCCACCGTGCACATCGCCTGGACCCGCACCGTGCCATCGCTGGGTGGTCTCTGCGCATAAATCCTCGGTGAGTATCCATTTCAAGTGTTCGCGCGATAGTAGTGACCATTTAGCACTATTAGAGTTAGGATTTAGTACCTGGTATCGACGGGCAGTGAGTTCGCCGGTGTGTGGGCGTCCGCCAGGGCGGCGCCGCCGTCGCCCGAGAGCTATCGGGGAAGAGGAGCCAGGAATCGTCAATTCTCGATTAAACAGTCCAGATTAGACGGGGCATACCGCAATCGAGAGTGAATCTGTGGCGTCCATTCGTTAGTGAGCGTTGTAGATTAAAAATGGACATAGTAGATCTGGGTCGTTGGATTCAGATCTGGTGGTTCTGGGCGCATACCGTTTCGCAGAGGCATCGATCTAATCTAGCACGTTCATTTCCGATCGGACGGCCAGAGCAGGCCCTTGACCACTTTTATACCCAATAATGTTCTTTAATGTCATTATTCATGCATAGGCTTAATTTTGATGGGACCCAATAGGTCACCCTAGTCTGTTTATCCATTTTACCTTGTTTACCCCTGAATCATTTGGGTAGTTATGCTATTGCTTCACATGGTTTTGGGATAATATTTCATTATATCCATGTTCCAGTATTTTGTTATTCTATTTATGTTCATGTCAAGATCATTAATGTTAATTGGAACATGGAGCTTAACTTGAGAAACACGTGCCACCACAAGGGTGGAATGGGACTCCCTTGGCTGACTAATTAGAAAAGCTAGTGGAAGACTACCTTACCCGAAAGGGACAAGGGCAGTAGGGGAGTTGCATGCAGGGAGGTTCTCGGGTTGATTTTGCTGTGATGGCGGTCAGACGGGGGATTCTAGCAAGTGCTCTTTCCATAAACTGTAGCGTGTTTTCGGAAGCTAGTGGAACTTTGTAAAGTCCTCGTAGTGTTGCCCAGTCTCGCTTCCTCGGTAGAGGTGTACGGGAGTCGCGATCCCTTGGCAGATGGGTAACATGACTTGTGGGTACAGGGTACAACCTCTGCATAGTGTAAAACTGGTATACTAGCCGTGCTCGCGGTCATGAGCAGCTCAGCACTCTCGCATGATTAATTTATGTAACTTAAATTCAATTTTGTCATTTGCATATGCATGGGATTATTTATTAATTTTGTTCTATTACTTTTATTAAGGTTTGGTATTTACTTACATCTAATAACTGCTAATAAAATTTTGACCAACTGATTAAAAGCAATGCTTAGCTTTAACCCCTATTGTTGATTAGCCTTACACATCACATGAACTCCCACCTTTGGTGAGTTCATGCCCACTGGTTTCCCCACAACTTGTTGAGCTATGATCATGTGTGAGTGAAAGGAAAATAGAGTTTAACCTTTTCCTATAAATAATTTTGGTGGTTGAATGCCCAACACAAATAATTGGACTAACTAGTTTGCTCTAGATTATATTCTCTACAGGTGCTAAAGGTTCAACACAAACCAATAAAAAGATCAAATTAGGGTTCAAAAGAAAGGAGCAAAAGAAATCGAAGAGAACCCTGGTTTGGCGCACCGGATTGTCCGGTGTGCCACCAGACAATGTCCGGTGCACCAGGGCCGTACGAGTCTGAACTTGCCACCTTCGGGTTTCAGAAGAACCACTCCGCTATAATTCACCGGACTATCCGGTGTGCCACTGGACTGTCCGGTGCACCAGCGGAGCAACGGCTCCAGCGCAACAATCGACTGCAATGGACACCTGCAAAAGTGCTATAGTGCGCGGACAGTTCGCGCAGAGTCAGAGCAGCCGCCAGAAGGCGCACCGGATAGTGAACATGGACTGTCCGGTGCCGCAAGAAGACACAACTCCAACGGTCGAAACCACTAGAACCCTAATGGTTGGGTGACGTGGCTGGCGCACCGGACAGTGTCTGGTGTGCCCATCGACAGCAGCCTGCCCCAACGGTTGAATTGGTGGTTGGGGGGCTATAAATACCCCACAACCACCTCCACTCCAACCATCCAAGCATTCACTACTGCACATTCAATACAAAAGCAATAGACACCACTCCAAAGACACAATTCAAGTGATCGATCCGCTCAAAGTCTACAATTCAACTCTAGCGCATTTAGACTTCTGAGAGGATCATTTGTGTTTTCCTTGTTGCTCTTGTTTGCTTGGTTGGCTTTCTTCTTCCTCATTCTTGTTCTTAAGTGACTTGTAATCAAATAAAGAGACACCAATTGTGTGGTGGTCCTTGTGAGGTCTAAGTGACTCATTTGATTAAGGAGAAAGCATACTCGGTCTAAGTGATCTATTGAGAGAGGGAAAGGGTTGAAAGAGACCCGGTCTTTGTGACCACCTCAATGGGGACTAGGTTCTTTAGAACCGAACCTTGGTAAAACAAATCTCCGTGTCATCCGCTTTATTTCTTGGTTGATTTGTTTTCACCTCTCTCTCCGGACTTGATATTCGCTCTAACGCTAAACCCGACTTGTAGCTTGTTGATTAAGTTATAAATTTCAGATTTCGCCTATCCACCCCCCTCTAGTCGACTTTCAATTGGTATCAGAGCCCGATACTTCATTAGAGTCTAACCACTCGAAGTGACGTCAGGAGATCACGCCAAGAGGGAGATCGTGACCGGCGGTGACAAGTCCGCAAGCTTGGGAAGAACCCATTCAAGGGAGTCCAGCCACAAGCATAAGGAGGAATCCGCTTCCTCCATCAAGTCACAACGGAGAGGTGACAAAAAGAAGAAGATGAAGAAAGTGGTCTACTATGAGACCGACTCTTCGTCACCCTCCACCTCCGGCTCCGAATCGACGTCTGTCACTTCGAAGCGCCATGAGCGCAAGAAGTATAGTAAGATGCCCCTCCGCTATCCTCACATTTCTAAACACACTCCATTACTTTTCGTTCCCCTAGGCAAACCACCATTTTTGATGGTGAGGATTAATGTATGTGGAGTGATAAAATGAGGCATCATCTAACCTCACTCCACAAAAGCATATGGGATATTGTTGAGTATGGAGCGCAGGTACCAAAGGTAGGGGACAAGGACTATGATTCGGACGAGGCCGACCAAATTCGGCACTTTAACTCCCAAGCCACAACTATACTCCTCGCCTCCTTGTGTCGAGAGGAGTATAATAAGATGCAAGGGTTAAAGACGCCCAAAGAAATTTGGGACGTCCTCAAAACAGCGCACGAAGGGGACGAGGTGACCAAGATCACCAAACGGGAAACGATCGAGGGGGATCTCGGTCGATTCGTCCTCAACCAAGGAGAGGAGCCACAAGCCATGTACAACCGGCTCAAAACCTTGGTGAATCAAGTGCGCAACCTCGGGAGCACAAAATAGGATGACCATGAAATGGTCAAGGTTATTCTTAGATCACTCGTATTTCATAATCCTACTCAAGTTCAATTAATACGTGGTGATCCTAGATATAAGCTAATGTCTCCCGAGGAAGTGATAGGAAAGTTTGTGAGCTTTGAATTGATGATCAAAGGCTCCAAACAAATTGTCAACTTGGAGCAAAGCGCCACCTCCACACTCGAGGTGCAACCCGTCGCATTCAAGGCGACGGAAGAGAAGAAAGAAGAGTCTACATCAAGTAGACTCCCCATCGACGCCTCCAAGCTCGACAACGAGGAGATGGCGCTCATCATCAAGAGCTTCCGTCAAATCCTCAAGCAAAGGAGGGGGAAGGACTACAAACCCCGCTCCAAAAGGGTGTGCTACAAGTGTGGTAAGCCCGGTCATTTTATTGCAAAATGTCCTATGTCTAGTGATAGTGACAGGGGCGATGACAAGAGGGGAAAGAAGGAGAAGAAGAGGTACTACAAGAAGAAGGGCGGTGATGCCCACGTTTGTCGGGAATGGGACTCCGATGAGAGCTCCACCGACTCCTCCTCCGACGAGGATGCCGCCAACATCGCCGTCAACAAGGGTCTTCTCTTCCCCAACGTCGGCCACAAGTGCTTCATGGCAAAGGACGGCAGAAGGAAGAAGGTAAATCTAGAGCCTCCACTAAATATACAACATGTAGTGATGAGGGTAGCTCTAGTGAAGATGAGGATAATTTACTTACCCTTTTTGCCAACCTTAACATGCATCAAAAGAAAAAAATGAATGATTTAATAGGTGCTATTCATGAGAAGGATGAACTCTTGGATAGCCAAGAGGAATTCCTTATTAAGGAAAACAAAAAGCATGTTAAGGTGAAGAATGCTTATGCTCAGGAAGTAAAGAAAAAAATGAAAATTTGACTAAAGAGCTTAGCATTTGCCATGACACTATTTCCAACCTTAGAACTGAAAAAGCTAATTTATTTGCTAAGGTTGAGAAGTTAAATGTTTGTGATGATTCAATTACCAATCTTAAAAATGATAATGCTAGTTTAATTGCTAAGATTGATAAATTGAATAAATCAATTGTTAGCCTTAAAACTGAGAATGATAAGTTAATTTCTAAGGCTAAAGATTTAAATGTTTGCAATGATTCTATTTCCAATCTTAGAAATGAGAATGCTATTTTACATGCTAATATTGATGAATTAAATGCTTGCAAACCCTCTACATCTAGTGTTGAACATGTTACTATTTGTACTAGATGTAGAGACATTAATGTTGATGCTATTCATGATCAACTAGCTTTAATTAAACAATAAAATGATCACATAGCTCAACTGACTGCCAAAATCAATGAGCATGAGATAGAAAATGAAAAATTTAAATTTGCTAGAAGCATGCTCTATAATAGGAGACGTCCTGGCATCAAGGATGGCATTGGTTTCCAACAAGAAAGCAATGTCAAGCTTAATGCCCCAAAGAAATTGTCTAGCTTTATTGAGGGCAAGGCTCCCATGGCTCAGGATAACGAGGGTTATATTTTATAGCCTGCTGATTATCTTGAGCACAAGATTAGGAGAATTCATGCTAGGAAACCTCATAATGTTTCACACCATGCTTTTATGTATAAAAATGAGGCTTCTAGCTCTAAGCAATCAACCCATGTTAAATTGCCTAAAAAGAAAACTCCTACTGCATCAAATGAACCTAATGTTTCATTCAAAACTTTTGATGCTTCATATGTGCTAACTAACAAATCAAGCAAAGTAGTTGCCAAATATGTTGGGGGCAAACACAAGGGCTCCAAGACTTGTGTTTGGGTACCCAAGGTGCTTGTTTCTAACATCAAAGGACCCAAGACTGTTTGGGTACCTAAGAACAAGGCCTAAATTGTTTTGCAGGTTTATGCATCCAGGGCTCAAGTTGGATAATTGATAGCGGATGCACAAACCACATGACAGGGGAGAAAAGGATGTTCTCCTCGTACGAGAAAAACGAAGATCCCCAAAGAGCTATCACATTCGGGGATGGAAATCAAGGTTTGGTCAAAGGACTTAGTAAAATTGCTATATCACCTGACCATTCCATTTCCAATGTTTTTCTTGTAGATTCTTTAGTTACAATTTGCTTTCTATATCTCAATTATGTAAAATGGGCTACAACTGTATTTTTACGGATATAGGTATTACTGTCTTTAGAAGAAGTGATGACTCAGTAGCAGTTAAGGGAGTATTAGAGGGTCAGCTATACTTAGTTGATTTTAATAGAGCTAAAATCGATACTTGCTTAATTGCTAAGACTAATATGGGTTGGCTCTGGCATCGCCGACTAGCCCATGTTGGGATGAAGAATCTTCACAAGCTTCTAAAAGGAGAACACATTTTGGGGCTAACCAATGTTCATTTTGAGAAAGACAGGGTTTGTAGCGCATGTCAAGCAGGAAAGCAAGTTGGTACCCACCATCCACACAAGAACATCATGACGACCGACAGGTCGCTCGAGCTACTCCACATGGATTTATTCGGCCCGATAGCTTACATAAGCATCGGCGGGAGTAAGTATTTTCTTGTAATTGTGGATGATTATTCTCGCTTCACTTGGGTTTTCTTTTTGCAGGAAAAATCTCAAACCCAAGAGACTTTAAAGGGATTCTTGAGACGGGCTCAAAATGAGTTCGGATTAAGAATCAAGAAGATAAGAAGCGATAACGGGACGGAGTTCAAGAACTCTCAAATTGAAGGCTTCCTTGAGGAGGAGGGCATCAAGCATGAGTTCTCCTCTCCCTACACACCTCAACAAAATGGTGTAGTCGAAAGGAAGAATAGAACTCTACTGGACATGGCGAGGACCATGCTTGATGAGTACAAGACTCCGGGCCGGTTTTGGGCTGAGGCGATTAACATTGCCTGCTACTCCATCAACCGGCTCTACCTTCACCGAATCCTCAAGAAGACATCATACAAACTCCTCACTGGTAAAAATCCCAATGTTTCATATTTTAGAGTCTTTGGTAGCAAATGCTTTATTCTTGTTAAAAGAGGTAGAAAATCTAAATTTCCTCCTAAGGCTGTAGAAGGCTTTTTACTAGAATATGACTCAAACACAAGGGCATATAGAGTCTTCAACAAATCCACTGGATTAGTTGAGGTTTCTTGTGACATTGTGTTTGATGAGACTAATGGCTCCCAAGTGGAGCAAGTTGATCTTGATGAGCTAGATGATGAAGAGGCTCCATGTGTCACGCTAAGGAACATGTCCATTGGGGATGTGTGTCCTAAGGAATCCGAAGAGCTTACACAAGCACAAGATCAATCGTCATCTTCCAATCAAGCATCTCGACCAACTCAAGATGAGGATCAACCTCAAGACAATGAGGAAGAAAATCAAGAAGATGAGCCACCTCAACAGGAGGACAATGATCAAGGGGGAGATGACAATGATCAGGACAAGGAAGATGATCAAGAAGTACAAGGTCCAAGACCGCCACACCCAAGAGTCCACCAAGATATACAACGAGATCACCCCGTCAACTCCATCCTCGGTGACATTCATAAGGGGGTAACCACTAGATCTCGTGTTGCTCATTTTTGTGAACATTGCTCTTTTGTGTCCTCTATTGAGGCATACAGGGTGGATGATGCACTAAGAGATTCGGATTGGATGCTGGCAATGCAAGAGGAGCTCAACAACTTCACGAGGAATGAGGTATGACATTTAGTTCCACGTCCTAATCAAAATGTTGTAGGTACCAAGTGGGTATTCCGCAACAAGCAAGATGAGCATGGTGTGGTGACAAGGAACAAAGCCCGACTTGTGGCCAAGGGATATTCACAAGTCGAAGGTTTGGATTTCGGTGAAACCTATGCACCCATAGCTAGGCTTGAGTCAATTCGTATATTACTTGCCTATGCTACTTACCATGGCTTTAAGCTTTACCAAATGGACGTGAAAAGTGCCTTCCTCAAAGGACCAATCAAGGAAGAGGTCTATGTTGAGCAACCTCCCGGCTTTGAAGATAGTGAGTACCCTAACCATGTTTACAAACTCTCAAAGGCGCTTTACGGGCTCAAGCAAGCCCCAAGAGCATGGTATGAATGCCTGAGAGATTTCCTTATCAGTAATGGTTTCAAAGTCGGTAAAGTCGATCCTACACTCTTTACTAAAACTATTGCAAAAGATTTTTTTGTATGCCAAATTTATGTTGATGATATCATATTTGGGTCTACTAACAAATCTACTTGTGAAGAGTTTAGTAGGATCATGATTCAAAAATTCGAGATGTCTATGATGGGGGAGTTGAAGTATTTCCTAGGATTTCAAGTCAAGCAACTCCAAGAGGGCACCTTCATCAGCCAAACCAAGTATATTCAAGACATACTCAACAAGTTTGGAATGAAGGATGCCAAGCCCATCAAGACACCCATGGGAACCAATGGGCATCTCGACCTCGACACGGGAGGTAAATCCGTAGATCAAAAGGTATACCGGTCGATGATAGGATCTTTACTCTATTTATGTGCATCTCAACCGGATATTATGCTTTCCGTATGCATGTGTGCAAGGTTCCAAGCCAATCCTAAGGAAGTTCACCTTAGGGTCGTGAAAAGAATCATGAGATATTTAGTTTACACACCTAAGTTTGGTCTTTGGTACCCCAAGGGATCCACCTTTGATTTAATAGGTTATTCAGATGTTGATTGGGCAGGGTGTAAAATTGATAGGAAGAGCACATCAGGGACTTGTCATTTCTGGGGAGATCCCTGGTGTCTTGGGCTTCAAAGAAACAAAACTCAGTAGCTCTTTCTACCGCTGAAACCGAGTACATTGCCGCAGGCCATTGTTGTGCGCAATTACTTTGGATGAGGCAAACCCTCAGGGACTATGGCTACAAATTGAGCAAAGTCCCTCTCCTATGTGATAATGAGAGTGCAATCCGCATGGCAGATAATCCTGTTGAACACAGCCGCACTAAGCACATAGACATTCGATATCACTTTTTGAGGGATCACCAACAAAGGGGGGATATCAAGATAGCTTATGTTAGCACCAAAGAACAATTAGTCGATATCTTTACCAAACCATTAGATGAGAAGACTTTTAGCAAACTTAGGAATGAACTAAACATTCTTGATTCTTGGAACTTTGATTGACACTTTGCACACATAGCTCATTTATATACCTTTGATCATATCTCTTTCATGACTATGACTAATGTGTTTTCAAGTGTATTTCTATGCTAAGTCGTAGATTGAAAGGGAAATGGAGTCTTCGGTGAAGACAAGGCTTCCACTCCACTCTACCGATATCTTTTATCCTTCGTCGCTACTCCGCACTCCAAATTGGTATAATCTTTCACTCATATTTACTTGTACCAATGGAGAGAAAGTATAAAGGGCTCACAAAGACTCCGTTTTTGGCGATTAATGCCAAAGGGGGAGAAATATTAAGCCCAAACCAAAAGGACCGCACCACCACCACCTTTCAAAAATTTTCAATAGATATATTTTGGTTTGTTTACTTTCAAGAGTTTTTCAAATTGGTATCTAAATCTTGCTCAAATTGGTAAAACCCTCTTGAAAGCTAAGAGGAGAATTTCATTGAGGGGGAGTTTTTGTTAAGTCAAAGGAAAAGCATTTAAAACATGGGAGAAAATTTCAAATCTTAAAAATGCTTCTTGCAATATCATTCATATACCTTTGACTATTTGCAAAAAAGACTTTGAAAAGATTTTCCAAAAGAATTTGCAAAACAAAACAAGTGGTGCAAGTGTGGTCCAAAATGTTAAAATAAAAAGAAAGCAAACCATGCATATCTAGTAGAACTATAAATTGGTTCAATTCCAAGCAACCTTTGCACTTACCTTATGCAAACTAGTTCAATTCTGCACTTATATATTTGCTTTGGTTTGTGTTGGCATCAATCACCAAAAAGGGGGAGATTGAAAGGGAAATAGGGTTTAACCTTTTCCTATAAATAATTTTAGTGGTTGAATGCCCAACACAAATAATTGGACTAACTAGTTTGCTCTAGATTATATTCTCTATAGGTGCTAAAGGTTCAACACAAACCAATAAAAAGATCAAATTAGGGTTCAAAAGAAAGGAGCAAAAGAAACCGAAGAGAACCCTGGTCTGGCGCACCGGACACTGTCCGGTGCACCAGGACCGTACGAGTCTAAACTTGCCATCTTCGGGTTTCAGAAGAGCCGCTCCGCTATAATTCACCGGAATGTCCAGTGTGCCACCGGACTGTCCGGTGCATCAGCGGAGCAACGGCTCCAGTGCAACGGTCGACTGCAACGAACACCTGCAAAAGTGCTACAGTGCGCGGACAGTTCGCGCAGAGTCAGAGCAGCCGCCAGAAGGCGCACCGGACAGTGAACAAGGACTGTCCGGTGCTGCAAGAAGACACAGCTCCAACGGTCGAAACCGCCAAAACCCTAACGGTTGGGTGACGTGGCTGGCGCACCGGACAGTGTCCGGTGCGCCCATCGACAGCAACCTGCCCCAACGGTTGAATTGGTGGTTGGGAGCTATAAATACCCCACAACCACCTCCACTCCAACCATCCAAGCATTGACTACTGCACATTCAATACATGAGCAATAGACACCATCCAAAGACACAATTCAAGTGATCGATCTGCTCAAAGTCTACAATTCAACTCTAGCGCATTTAGGCTTGTGAGAGGATCATTTGTGTTTTCCTTGTTGCTCTTGTTTGCTTGGTTGGCTTTCTTCTTCCTCATTCTTGTTCTCTAAGTGACTTGTAATCAAAGCAAGAGACACCAATTGTGTGGTGGTCCTTGTGGGGTCTAAGTGACCCGTTTGATTAAGGAGAAAGCTCACTCGGTCTAAGTGACCGATTGAGAGAGGGAAAGGGTTGAAAGAGACCCGGTCTTTGTGACCACCTCAACGGGGACTAGGTTCTTTAGAACCGAACCTCGGTAAAATAAATCTCCGTGTCATCCACTTTATTTCTTGGTTGATTTGTTTTCACCTCTCTCTCCGGACATGATATTCGCTTTAACGCTAAACCCGACTTGTATCTTGTGGATTAAGTTATAAACTTCAGATTTCGCCTATCCACCCCCCCTCTAGGCAAATTTCAGTGAGCTCACCCTTATTGTCTCACACCCCCCACAGGAGAAAAACAGGTGGTTCAGGAGGAACCACAAAGCGAGGAGTTTGATCTAATCTAGGTGGCATTTCCCAATTGACTTGCGCCAAGGAGGATCCTTAGTTCCTTTTATAATTATCTTTTATTTTGTAATAAGACTTCCGCTATGTAATAAATACTATGATGTTATTGTGACATTTATCTCTATACACTCTGTTATTATATATGTTGTCTTCTTTGGCGCATGTATGAGATGCACCTGGCTTTGTTCCTTAAAACCCGGGTGTGACTGAAGTGGTATCAAAGGAAATGTTAACTGTAGAACGAAACCTAGATAGAACTGGACAAAACCGTTACTTACCTTACTCTGATTGTTTCTATACTTATCTTGATCCTGTCTCACCTTCTACTGTTCTACTCTGATCATTCTTACCTTTTCTACTCTGAGACAAGATGGATTTCACACCTTGGAATCCTACATTTATTACATTTTAAGAGATAGGGAACCTAAGACAAAATTAAAACTATTTTCTCTATTTAAAAAAATGTTGTTTGATTGTTCTGATGATAAATGTCTGATTTGCTTCTTTGATTGATTGAGATATTATAAAACGACATCTTAGCATGTACCACCATAAGGTAATGAATTAGCTATGGTAGGTAAAACATTAATCTGCTTAGCTAATAAATCCCCTCAAAGTAACATGCCTCGTAATCACCTGCCATGTCTACAATCCTTTCTCTCTTACCATATATTTCTAACTCAGATGGTCAATACTAGGAAGGGTGGTGGAATCGATCTACCTCCCAATCGACACACTCGGAGGATATTTAGACAACCATAGCAACAACAACCTGAGATGGATCCTCCACCACCACCAGCAGGAGTTGACCTAGTTGTTGCAACACAGATGAGGATAATGCAACAGATGGCTGACATTATGGCAGATATGCACGCTCAGAAGCGGTAGGAACGCCAGGAAATGCGCCAAGAGCGAGAAGATATACGCCAGGAGATGCGCCAGGAGCGAGAGGAGATACGCCAGGAGAGAAGGGCGCAGCAGCAGCAGCAACAACAACAACAATAGCAACATCAGCAAGCACCACTGCCTCCACCACCACCACCGGTTCCACCCCGGGACAAGCATCAGGAGTTCATGAGCCATAAGCCACCGACATTCGCTAGCTCTCCTGATCCACTAGACACTGATGATTGGCTGAAATTTGTGGAAAAGATGTTGATTATTGCACAATGCTCGGACTGTGAGAAGGTTCTATATGCTTCTGGTCGTCTGACAGGTCCTGCTGCTGATTGGTGGGATTTATATACTGCTGCCCACAATGATGCTGATACTATCACATGGGCGGAGTTTGCTACACAGTTCAGGAATTATCATATACCAGCTGGATTGATGAAGATTAAGAAGAAGGAATTTCTATCGCTGAAGCAGAGAAGTATGTTAGTCAGCGAGTACCGCGACAAGTTCATTCAGCTATCCAGATATGCACCTGATGAAGTTGCTGAAGATGAGAGGAAGCAGGAGCACTTTATTGAAGGACTCAATGGACCCCTGCAGTATGCTCTAGTGGCACATACATTTCCATCATTTCAGAGGCTGCTCAATAAGGCTCTAGCTATTGAACACAAGCGTGTTCAGCTGGGAGATTTGAAGAGGAAGGCAATATCCCAGGGACAAGGAAGCAACAATGTTCGTCCTCGCTATAGTTCACCACAGGGTACACCAGTTCGCACCGGCGGAGGCCAGCTGTGGGGGACAGATATCCCCCGGGTCCACTAGAACGTTGGAAGGCCTCGCGAAAGACTCCAGACCCATTATTCCGCAAGGCCACCCCTTCGTGGGCCAGGGGAGGAATCACTGGCAGAATGGATCGACGCAAGACTGGATCAACTCGAGCCAAGGCGGCTCAATGGATTTAAACGTTATCTGCAGCTTTAATCCGATTCTACCGCGCAGCGCCCTCAGACATCGGAACTGAACGAGGATAAGTTGGCAGGATAATAGGGAGATAAGTTCAGTCGGTTCACTATTACTTAGGAGCACATAGTTATCATACCCGCATGTAACGCTCCACGGTCGAGTATATAAGGCCTAGGGGGCACCCCATCAAAAGATAGGTCACTCATTAGCCATCTACACTATTCTCTAGAGTCCTTCATACTAAAGAGTCCCCCTTGTAACCCACCACATAAAGATCCACACCAGGAAGTAGGGTATTACGCCTCTCTAAGTGGCCCGAACCTGTAGAAAATTGTCTATCGTCTCTCGTGCGCCTAGCACAAACCATTGGGCTACAGTCGGTTACAACGTCCTACCCAAAAGCACCTCGAGGGGTAACCCCGGGTGCGCGGTCGGGTCCCAAACATAGATAGCTGGCGCGCTAGGTAGGGGGTGTGTCACTGATCCAAGTTAGCTCAATGGCCATCACTCTTCAGCACAAGATTTCTCTCCGCCCCGGATCCGTGTTCTGCTTCAGAACCATCTCATTCGTGGCAGACGAAGAAGGGACTCTACATCGTATAGCGGATCCGCCAGAGAAAAAGCCTTCCTTGAAAATCTCCAGGAAAGCCGTAACGAAGCAGGAAATAGCGCAACCTTGAGCGCTCCGAGCAAAGACTGCCTCCTGCAAACCAAGAGCAGAGAGTTCATTCACCCAGAGAACCCTGTTGTCCACCTCATCCATGGAAAAATGGACACGAATTACAAGGAAAAAAGAAACAAAGACTCGTCAAGCTGCCATTCTGGTACCTCCGCCCTCAAAGGAGAATAGAAAGAAGCTTGTCGTCACGACAACTCCATTCTACCCCGACATCCTCTTCATCGGGGGGAGAGTGGATTCGTCCCCCATCTCCGACGACGAACCAATTGTGCCTAGGGAAGAACCACCTCAGCGGGAAGCTCGCCGACAAAGGAACCGACGCTGTAACGCCCGGAGACATCATGAAGCCGGAGAACGAGATCCGGCGCAGCCTGTATCGCGAGACGAGATCTCGGAGGTGGGAGAGACTCCAGATGAACGAGTCTTCAGGGAAAGGAGGAACTCCCGCCGACGTGATCGTCGGCAAGCTCAAGAGCAAGCTGAGCAGGAAGCGAGACAGCATCGAGAGAACCCTCTCTTCGGACGAAACCTGAACCCCGACTTCGCCCGAGCCATGAACACACCAAGCAAGGTTGGTGGAGTATTGGCTCGAATAGCCGATGGCCTCCCCCGGACTCCAGATGCCGAGGGCTATCGGTGGCTGCTCACTCGGGTAGCTAATCATCTCCTACCTCTCGCTCATCCTCTGAGCGATCTACGACACGCCATCAATAGTCAACGGGACGCGCAGAGCTCCATCAATGCTTTGCATGAACGATGACACGAAAACAAGATCCGTCGCCGAGAGGAGTATGATCGGGATCACGACATCCCTGCATGAAGTCAGGCCACCAGGGTTGAGTCGGCAATGGCCTCAACTGGCGGCACAACCCGGGGACGGTCAAAGCAGCACATCGGTAACTCCCCTCCCCGGGACCGACACCACAATCATCGACAGGAGGACACATGTGGAATATCAGCACTCACTCTGCATCTCAGGGCCATTCAGTGCCCCCTAACTTTAAAGTCTCCAACGTCAACAAGTACGAGCCTAAGCAAGACCCGGGGGGCTGGTTGACTGTCTATACCATCGCTGCCCGGGCCGTTGGGGCAACTGGAGATGTGATGACTGCGTACTTGCCCATCGTCCTCGGGCAAGATGCGCTGTAGTGGCTACGACACCTACCCCGACACTACATCGACGACTGGAGCGACTTCAGTCGGCGTTTTATCGCCAACTTCCAATCCCTCTCCGATAAGCCGGCAAAGCCATGGAACCTCAAATCCATAAGGCACCGAGGATATGAGACTCTTCGGTCGTACCTCAAAAGATTTCAGACCATGATAAATCGTACTCTGGAAGTTGCAGAAGCTGCAGTGATCGAGGACTTCTACAGAGGATCTAATGATTCGGCCTTCGTCCGAGCCATACTACAAAAAGCGCCGACCACCTCCGAACAGCTGTTCAGGGAAGCGGACCTCTACATCACCGCCGATGAACGTGCCCAGGACCTCATCGGAGGAACGAAGCCGGCTCCGTTCGCGCCACGGCGCGACACGAACCAGCAAACTGACAAGCGCTGGGAGAAGAGGCCTCGCAAAGAAGTTCATGTCGCTGGACCACCCGTCTCTCGTGCCCGAGGGGCACCTCACGGAGGCGAACGAACATTGGACGACATCCTCGACGCCCAGTGCCCATACCACAAGGACATGTGTCATACTCTTCGGAACTGCAGAGATTTCAAGCACTCCGTCGGGAATGGCCGACCTTTCTAGCCTCTACCACCTCCCCCACCACGAGGAGGACCCGGAGAACCTCGACAACCTCCGCAGCAGGAGGGGGGAGGAGGCGGAGCGTTCCCACGTGTCAACGGAGAAGTCAATGTCATCTTCGGCGGGCACGGGTCGCAAGAGAGCAAGAGGCAGCAGAAGCTCAACGACCATCAGATACTGGTGGCGGCCACCAGTGCTCCCGCCCCGTATCGATGGTCCGAACACCCGATCACCTTCACTCGGGCGGATCAATGGCTCAACTTCGATCATCCGGGCAAGTACCCGCTCCTCGTCGATCTGGTGATCTGAGAGAGCAGGGTAAAGAAGGTGTTAGTGGACGGGGGAAGCAACATAAACGTCACCTTCCCCCAGACACTCTTAGGCTTGGGAGTCGCACTCAAAGAGCTCCTTGAGTCAGACACTCCTTTCTTCGACATTGTGCCGACTGAAGGAGAATACCCACTTGGACACATCTACATGCTGGTTACCTTCGGAACTCCAGAAAACTATAGAACCGAGTTCCTGAGGTTCGAGGTAGCAAGCTTCGATTGCGGATACAACGCCATTATCGGTAGGCCAGGATTGGCGAAATTCGTGGCTATTCCGCACTATTCATACATGATATTGAAGATGCCAGGACCACAAGGAATCATCACCATGCACGCTGACTTCCAAGGCGCCGCAGAATGCTTCCGAGTGGCCATTCAGGCGGCCCTCACCACCAAACCACCAACGACTTCCTCCGCGCAGGCGAACTCAAAGCCTGAGGAAGACCTCGCGATACCCGCGAATGAAGCTCAAGCCGTGACCTCTATGCGGCCGACTGAGGAAATAAAGAGAATCAATCTCGGGTTCGCTGACGAGCGCAAGACTACCATCATCAGCTCCAGCCTGTATGACAAATAGGAAGGCGCGCTCGTCCAGTTTCTACAAGATAACCGAGACATATTCGCATGGCAGCCTGCGGATATGTCGGGAGTCCCGAGAGAACTGACCGAGAACAAACTGAAGGTCTATCCCCAGGCGAGGCCGATCTGACAAAAGTTGCGTCGTTTCACGCCCGACAAGAGAGAAGCTATTCGTGCCGAGCTAGCTCGACTAGTCGCAGCTGGTTTCATTAGAGAAGTACTGCATCCTGAGTGGTTAGCAAATCCTGTTCTTGTACTCAAAAAGAATAAAGTGGATTGGCGCATGTGCGTCGACTATACAGATCTCAACAAACACTGTCCGAAGGAGCCCTTCGGATTTCCTAGAATAGATCAGGTGGTAGATTCGACCGCCGGATGCTCTATGTTGTCATTTCTAGACTGCTACTCTGGATACCATCAAATCAGCCTGGCAAAAGAAGACGAGGAAAAAACTGCATTCATTACCCCGTTTGGAGCCTTCTGTTATACCTCCATGCCATTTGGCCTCAAGAACGCTGGAGCGACTTACCAGAGAGCTATTCAAACATGCTTAGCCGATCACTAGGGCAAGCGGGTAGAGGCTTATGTCGATGATGTGGTGATTAAAACAGAAAACTCAGAAAACTTCATCGAGGATCTGCAGCTGGTCTTCAATAGCCTGAGGCGGTACCGGTGGAAGCTCAATCCAGAAAAATGTGTCTTTGGAGTGCCAGCTGGGAAATTGCTCGGATTCATTGTCAGCCACCGAGGAATTGAAGTTAACCCGAAAAAATCGAAGCTATCATGAGGATGGAAGCACCACGGTCACAAAATAAAGTGCAGAGGCTTACTGGATGCATGGCAGTTTTAAGCATGTTCATATCAAGGTTGGGAGAAAAAGGCCCACCATTCTATAAATTGCTCAAGAAGGTGGACAAGTTCCAGTGGACCTTAGAGGCTCATGAAGCTCTTGATGCACTGAAGAAGTTCTTGACTACACCGCCAGTGCTAAAGCCGCCACACCGAGCCATGCCAGACCAGCCGGTAGAAGATCTACTGTTATACATCTCCTGCACGACTCACGTGGTGAGCACCGCGTTAGTAGTCAAGCGGGCAGAGGAAGGACACGCATATACAGTACATCATCCCGTTTATTTCATCAGCGAAGTCCTGTGACCCTCTAAAAAGAAGTATCCCCAAGTTCAAAAACTATTGTACACAGTACTTCTAATTGCACGCAAGCTCCGTCACTACTTTGACGACCATAAATTCATAGTAGTCATCGGGTTTCCAATAGGGGATATTCTCCACAACAAAGAAGCCATTGGAAGAATAGCCAAGTGGTCCTGCGAGCTGGGAGCTTACGACATTGAGTTTCGGCCTCGCACTGCGATAAAGACTCAAGCACTAGTTGACTTCGTATCAGAGTGGACCGAGCAACAAGTACCAGATAACCCGGAGGCTGCAGAAGTGTGGCGGATGTACTTCGATGGTTCGTTGAAACTACAGGGAACAGGCGCAGGGATCCTCTTCATTGCCCCTAGAGGTGAACAACTCAAATATACTCTTTAGTTGTTATTTTCAGCATCCAACAATACAGTAGAATATGAAGCTCTTATCCACGGATTGAACATTGCCATATCACTGGGCATTAAGAAGTTGATGGTATACAGAGATTCGCTAGTGGTCATAAGTCAGATAAATAAAGAATGAGATTGCTCGAATGATTCTATGGGCAAGTACTGTACAGCCGTCCGAAAACTGGAAGACAAATTTGAAGGGCTAGAATTTCATCATGTGGAAAGGGATCGCAACGCGGCAGCAGACGCGTTGTCGAAACTAGGATCCAGTCGAACTCAGGTCCCACCTGGAGTTTTCGTCCAGGAGGTGCCACGCCCGAGCATTTCCTCAGATCAAGCAGAAGAATGCAATGTTTTAAGCCAGCCAGAGTCAGACTCTAATGACTGGAGGGAGCCTATCATTAGGTATATAAAGAATAAAGAGGAACCGGATTATAAAGCAGCAGCGGAACACATCGTAAGACAGTTAGCCCACTACACCCTCATAGGGGATGCACTGTACAGAAGGGGTGCAACAGGAGTCCTCATGAAGTGCATTCCTTCGGTTACTGGGAAGCAACTGCTAGATGAGATTCACGCCAGACAGTGCGGGATACACGCAGCATCCAGAACTCTGGTTGGGAAGGTCTTTAGTTCTGGTTTCTACTAGCCAACGACAAAGAGTGATGCAGTCAAGTTAGTCCAGAGATGTGAAGCTTGCCAATTCTTATCAAAGCAGCAGCATTTGCCAGCACAACAACTGCAGACCATACCCGTAACATGGCCATTTGCGTGCTAGGGATTGGACATGATTGGGCCCTTCAAGAAAGCTCAGGGAGGCTACACTCATGTGTTGGTCACCATTGACAAATTCACTAAATGGATACAATACAAACCCATCACCTCTCTAACTTCAGCCAAGGCAGTGGAATTCATACAAGATATAATATTCAGGTTTGGGATACCGAATAGCATCATAACCGACCTGAGATCCAATTTTACTAGCTCTGAATTCTTTGATTTCTGCGAACAACGGAGCATCCAGATCAAATATGCATCAGTAGCACATCTAAGAGCCAACAGTCAGGTGGAAAGGGCTAATGAAATGATACTAGAAGCACTTAGGAAGAAAGTCTTCGACAAGAATGAAAAATTCACAGGGAAATGGATCAGAGAATTACCTTATGTGGTTTGGAGCTTAAGAACTCAACCCAGTCGAGCTCTGCATGGAAACACCCCCTTCTTCATGGTCTATGGTTCGGAGGCAGTGCTACCTGCCAACCTCAGGTTTGGGGCACCAAGGCTGGTCTTCAAAAACATAGCTGAAGCGGAAGCTACCAGGCTAGAAGATATTGACGTACTGGAGGAAGAGCGGTTGAATACAGTAATTCAGTGAGCTAGATATCAGTAGACCCTGAGGCGCTATCATGATAAGACTATACGACATCGATCCTTCATAGTGGGAGATTTGGTCCTTCGCCGAATTCTAACAGGAGAAGGACGGCACAAATTATCGCCGCTATGGGAGGGGCCATTCATAGTGTCGGAGGTCACTCGGCCAGGATCATATCGACTTACTCAAATGGATGGCACGGAAGTAGGGAATTCAGGGAATATAGAGCACCTCAGGAAGTTTTACCCTTAGCAAGAACTATCGGAGCAATGTTGTATTCTGTAATTGGAAAATACGTCATCAATAAAAGATTTCATTCTCAAAAGCATTCAAACTATTGGCTATCCATCGACTTCAACTTGATTAAACCTGAAATCAGAACACTTACTCAATCGAGGGTGACCACTATACCCTACTAACGGAGCAATCGACTTAAAGTCGGCGATGACTTAAGACGGTGCAACATGCTCGCGCTTACTCGACTCAGGGTGACCACTATACCCTACTAACGGAGCAATCGGCTTAAGTCGGCAATGACTTAAGACGGTGCAACATGCTCGCGCTTACTCGACTTAGGGTGACCACTATACCCTACTAACGTAGCAATCGACTTAAGTCGGCAATGACTTAAGACGGTGCAACATGCTCGCGTTTACTCGACTCAGGGTGACCACTATACCCTACTAACGGAGCAATCGGCTTAAGTCGGCAATGACTTAAGACGGTGCAACATGCTCGCTCTTACTCGACTTAGAGTGACCATTATACCCTACTAACGGAGCAATCAGCTTAAATCGGCAAAGACTTAAGACGGTGCAACATGCTCATGTTTACTCGTCATAAGGCGATTTTTATGCCTTACCAGCTGGTCAAATGGTATAAATTAGGAAAAGATTCCAAAAACCAGCATGCCACGCTCACTTCTGCAAATGTTCACAGCGACTGTTGAATTCTAACAACAGAAACAAAATGTTATAGCCTTCAACGCCAAGAACACATTCTAATATCTTACCGAGTATTCGAGCGCACTGATCACACACACACATATAGTTCACAAATGCATTCAGTATCTTCTAAACACAGCAAAACTTCTCTACTCGGCAATGTCTTTCGCAGGAGCAATCGAGGAGAAAGGGCGACTCGAAGCATCAGGCGTAGCCTTGACGTCCGCGACAATGTCATCAGGAACAGCTACACCGGGTCTTCTCATCAAGATTCGCCCCGTGCGAATGGCTTTGTCCATAGCCTTGTCACGCTGGGCCTTCAGAGCAGCGCAGTTGTCCTCTGCAACCTTGGTAGCCAGTCGAGCGGCCTCTAGCTCCTGGGCGACTGATCTCTTGGAGGCACGCAGATCTTTGATGATGGAGTCCTTGCTTGACACCAGCTGCCTAAGCCACAGGATCTCATCTTGGGATACTTGCAGTTCATGACGATGATGATCCAGATCTGTCATAGTAAACCGGTGGCTCCTCTCCAAGATGGTTAGGGAGTTGCTGGCGTCACAATACAACCTATCCAGATTATCGCGAGAAGCTACAAGTGCTCGTTTTTCCTCCTACAAACAAGAAACAACTCTCAAGCATCCATTAAGCAGTAAAAGCACGACAGATCCAACTGAGTAAGTTTACCTCGTTAGCTACCCTTTCAGAGTCAAGCTGAGCGTTCAGAGAAGAATTCAAAGAATGTGTGTCGTCTAAAGAAGCAGAAACCCAAGCCAGGTCGATCTGACCTTGGGAATACTTCTCCTCAAGCTCAGAATACCGCCGGGTCGAGTCGGCTTGATGTTTCTCCTCAAGTTCAGAGTACCGCCGGGCCATATCTAACAAAAAGCAGTCGAAGAAGGATACATGGTTAAAAACAAATAAATCAATCAGCCAAGGAAGAAACAAAGATACCAACCAGCATTTGACACTTTCAAATCAGCTATCTACTTCTGAAGCAGCAACGGATTCCACTGCGTTAGAGACAGAGCTCCTTCTGGGATAGAGGCACCATGTGATCTCAATTGAGCAGACATCCCATCAACCAAAGTATATTATTAAAAACAAATGAGTACAAAGAAAGTGATTTACCAGGAGGAATGATGAAATGAGAAGAGCTAAGTTACCTGAAGATTAGAAAAGATTGAAGGCAATCCCAAATCATGAGAAGTTGTGTTGTAGCTCGACGAAGGAAGATCAATTGGAACAATCTGAAGAGCATCGTCGGGGGTTGATTTAGCTCCACTAGCAGATATCAGAATTCTGGCATCCGGCTCGCCGACCTCTAAGGTGACTCCCTCGCTCGAAGTTAAAGAAGTACGCATCGCTATCACTCCATCAGATCGTGGTGGAGACGACCCGACGTGGACGTCCATGGAGGTGTGGGAAGGAGAGCTCGCTCGGACACCCTCGGGGGCTGGGTGGCAGCTCGCACTACCCATCGGAGCCGGATCACTACCGGCAACACCCTCGGGGGCTGGGTTGCAGCTTTCGCTACCCACCAGAGCCGGATCATTACCGGCGACACCCTCGGGGGCTGGGTAACCGCCAGCATCACCCTTGGGGGCTGGGTTTTCTACAACGGCCACCTCTGAGGCTGAAGGATCCTCAATCACCCCCATGGGAGTCGGGCAATCCTGACCAACCTCTTGACACCAAAGACTGCCTTCCAAAGTCGACGATACACGAGATACCGCCCGGGATACCTCTAATCCCATGTCTGGAGCGTCAGAGCAAACATTCATCATATCATCAATAGTTGGTTCCAACAGCATATCTTCAGGAATGACATTCTCAAGGGCCTTATCAAAATCTGTTATGGATAAATCTTGAAGGCTAACAAGAGCAGACAGAGCTGGAGAAGGAATATCACTATCCCCCCTACTACCTCTGTAACGCCGGCTATTCTTGCGAATTAGCGGAACTTCTTCTTCCTCTTCTTCATCCTCATAAAAAATGTGGACAAAACATGGTGCAGGATCACACCCATTGGGGTCAGCTGGTGCACTGATACACTCGTTGGGGTCAGTTGGTGCACGGTCACACCCATTCGGGTCAACTTCAGCAGGTACACCACCAGTGGGGTCAACTTCAGTAAAGACCTATGTTGGTACTTCTTCGCAAACAGGAGCAGAAGGTTCAGCATCCTGGTCCAAGCACGATAGTCGCCGAAGCCGTCCCTTTTTCTTCTTGTCCTCAGCAGGCGCAGCTGGGCGGCTGACTTGGCAAAGACGCTTTGGGAGAGTACCCTCAGGCTTCCGGGTATCTACTGTTTTGACAGTCTCTAGTATAACCGCAACAGCCATTGTTTCAGCAGGGGCCGAGTCAGATGATTCTCCAGCCAACATATCAAGTACATCATTTATTTCTACATCATCTGGGCTCGTTGGCATCTCAAAATGAACTTGCCTCTCATTATTGGGAAGATCACAAAGAGAAGCAACCAAGACTTCAATGTCTTCAGGTGAGGGTCGCACTCTAAGACCTAGACCACTATCACCAGCAGGAGGATTGGACACGAAACTTAAAAAGGACTTAGGAGGTGGCAGATTCCAAGCAGAGTAGGCAACAAGAGCACCAACATTTGATACTTTGCCTCTCAAGATCATGTCTAGCCGGCTCACCAAATCCTCAGCAGGAATTTTCCTATTAGTAACCTGAGTTGAGTCGGTAACACCACTGTACAAGTAAGCTGGGTATGCTCTGTCCTTCAGGGGCTGGATATTCTTAAAAACAAAGTCAGCGACCACAGCCTCGGCGGTCAGACCTCTTTCCTTCAGCAGACAGATTTCAGCAAGCAGAAACCTAGCTTCTGTTACTACCAAGGCAGTAGGAGACTCAATCCAACTTGGAGTGCGCACATCTGGTTGTCTTACCGACCAAGGGGGAGGGACTTGCCGTGGTTTTCCACAATAAACCACTCAAGGCGCCACCCCTTAATGTTGTCCTTAAGCGGAATATCAAGATATTCCGTTTTCCTTCCGCGGCGCATCTCCAGACTCGTACCACCCACGAGTTGGTGCTAACCCCCAGCCATCCCAGGTCGATAGTGATACAGATACTTCCATAAACCAAAGTGGGGAAGAATTCTGAGGTAGGCCTCACACAAATGAACAAAGATAGAAATTTGCAAAATGGAATTGGGATTCAGATGATTCAGGTTCAGATTATAAAAGTCAAGGAGACCGCGGAAGAAGGGAGAAATGGGATGAGCAAGGTCGCTGATAAGAAAAGGAACATAAACAACGGACTCGTGGGTATCTTCTTTCAAAACAGTGACCCCACGGCAAATCCACCAAGAACAAAGCTCCTTCGGAGGAAGAACTCCAACATCGACAAGACAGAGGAGATCCGATTCAGAGACAACAGACATATGGTTACCTGCGAAGGGCAACTGGCTGTTGGGGTCAATGGGAGGGATCACTACCATAGCAGAATTCTGGTTCTTCCGCTTGGGCGCCATCGCAATCTCGTCGGTGGATTGAATAGAAGCGAAATCAGAGAGAAACAGAGGTATGGCTTGAGGCGGAAAGGTGAAGTTAGGGCTCATAACGCAGAGGCATGCGACGATGTGATAAAGATGGGGTTTTCTCGGGTTGGACACCGTTTCTAAAAAGTGCTAAGTCATCACTCGGGAAAGACGAGATTTCCTGGCATAACTCGGCAGTTACCTCTACAACGCCGACGTGGCCCAACATAACTCGATTGTTACCTCCAAAGCGCGGACGTACCCAGAGTAACTTGGTTGTTGCCTCTAAGACGCCGACGTCGCCAAGCACCACTTGGATATTACCTCTAAAACGCCAACATGGCCCAGCATAACTCGGCTGTTGCCTCTAAGACGTCGACGTCGCCAAGCACCACTTGGTCGTTACCTCTAAAACGCTAATGTGGCCCAGCATAACTCGGTTGTTACCTCTAAAATGCCGGCATGGTTCAGAGTAGCTTGACAGTTACTTCTAAAAGACACCAGCAATACCTGCCATAACTCAGCCGTTTTCTCCATGTAAATACCGGCAGAACCAAATACGACTCAACAATTACTAGTCATTACTCGGGTGTTGTCTCTAAGAACAACGACAACGCTGGTCATGAATATGAGCTATCAATTGACTATAAAAGAACGATGGAAAAGCAAAGGAGATACTCAGAACAAGCTGAAATTTTCTTCAATATATTAAGAAGGGAAGTTCTTCCACAAACTCAAAGACCAACTCATTATGAGCTGGCCTTCCTTCCCTTTCTCGCTACATTACACTACTACATCACTACACTACTTACACTACTCTATACTACTAACTACTACTACATTATTTCATTATTACTAATACTACTTCTACTACTACTTATCTATACTAATATTTAAGCCAAAGGCGCTTTGCCACTGGCCTTGCCGCTGCCGCCGTCGCCCTTGCCGCCATTGTCGTCGCCCTTGCCGTCGCCATTGCCTCCACTGCCGCTGTCGCCTCCATCGCCGCTTTCGCCCTCGTCGTCGCCGTCACCACCGCTCCCCTCCTCAGACGAGTCGGAGGAGTTCTCCTCGTCCGAGGAGATCTCTGACTCATCCGAGCCCTCGAGCCTGGAGCGCTCGATGACCCGAATGTACGTCCACACCTCGACAGCGATCCCCTGGGCATGGTCCAAGTCATCGGACGACACCGGGGGAGAGGCGTAGACCGGTGACCCCTCGGACTCGAAGGAAAACTCCTCCTCCGAGTACTCAGAGTCACCGAAGTCCTCCGAGGGGGGACTCGGCTCGCGCTTCCGCTTGTCGCCGGAGTGGTGAGACGAACTTCCGCCCTTTTTGTTCTTGCCCATAGTTGATTGGAAGAGAAGAGAAAAGTGGAGAATAGGCAACAAACGGCCGGGAGATGTGTGAAGACACCAGTGAAGCAAGGAGTCTATTTATAGGGGCGAGAGGCAACCGCTCATCTCCTACCACGGTCACTGAACAGTCGCAAGAAATCAATAAGCCATTCAAACCGCCTGGAAACAAGTCAGGCGGTAGACGCCATCTCACGTAACACGACACCATTGGGACTGAGGTCAACTGCTTGGACGATATGATTATGCCCCACAGTCACGTCAAGTTACTACTCAAGGGCAGCTTGCTAAACGCTCATCGCACCAAGCCATCCCTTAGCTACACCCATTGGGGGGGACGTCCAGGAATTTTCAATAGATTTTCTTAAGCAGTCACATCCATACAGTATATGCAACGATTGTATCAAGACAGAAGGAAGATATCAATAGAGATCAGAGGAAAGCCAAAAAAATAGTTGCTGAAGTACAAGTCTAATCAACAGAAGCATTAAAGCACGAAGTGAAATGAAGACCAGCCAAGAGCCATCTACCGGACGTCCAATCTGTCACCGATCAAATAAATTTCAAACCTAACAGGACATGGGTATACCGTGTTGCCGATCTCTAAGGCAAGAATTAAAGACAACAGGCTGATCTCTAAAAGCATAAGCTCTCGTGGGTATCTTCTGTCGGAACAGTGATACCACGACAAATCCGCCAAGAACAAAGCTCCTTCGGAGGAAGAACTCCAACATCGATAAGACAGAGGAGATCCGATTCAGAGACAACAGACATATGGTTACCTGCGAAGGGCAACTGGCTGTTGGGGTCGATGGGAGGGATCACTACCACAGCAGAATTCTAGTTCTTCCGCTTGGGCGCCATCGCAATCTCGTCGGTGGATTGAACAGAAGCGAAATCAGAGAGAAACAGAGGTATGGCTTGAGGCGGAAAGGTGAAGTTAGGGCTCATAACACAGAGGCATGCGACGACGTGATAAAGATGGGGTTTTCCCGGGTTAGACATTGTTTCTAAAAAGTGCTAATTCATCACTCGGGAAAGACGAGATTTCCTAGCATAACTCGGTAGTTACCTCTACAACTCCAACGTGGTCCAGCATAACTCGGTTGTTACCTCCAAAGCGCCGACGTACCCAGAGTAACTCGGTTGTTGCCTCTAAGACGTCGAGGTCGCCAAGCACCACTTGGCTGTTACCTCTAAAATGCCAACGTGGCCCAGCATAACTTGGTTGTTGCCTCTAAGACGCCGACGTCGCCAAGCACCACTTGGCCGTTACCTCTAAAACGCCAATGTGGCACAGCATAACTCGGCTGTTACCTCTAAAATGCCGGCATGGTTTAGAGCAGCTCGGCAGTTACTTCTAAAAGACACCAGCAATACCTGCCATAACTCAGCCGTTTTCTCCATGTAAATACCGGCAGAACCAAATACGACTCAGCAATTACCAGTTGTTACTCGGGTGTTGTCTCTAAGAACAACGACAACGCTGGGCATGAATACGAGCTATCAATTGACTATAAAAGAACGATGGAAAAGCAAAGGAGATACTCAGAACAAGCTGAAATTTTCTTCAATATATTAAGAAGGGAAGTTCTTCCACAAACTCAAAGACCAACTCATTATGAGTCGGCCTTCCTTCCCTTTCTCGCTACATTACACTACTACATCACTACACTACTTACACTACTCTATACTACTAACTACTACTACATTATTTCACTATTACTAATACTACTTCTACTACTACTTATCTATACTAATATTTAAGCCAGTGGCGCTTTGCCACTGGCCTTGCCGCTGCCGTCGTCGCCCTTGTCGCTGCCGTCGTTGCCTCCATCGCCGTTGTCGCCTCCATCGCCGTCGTTGCCCTCGTTGTCGTCATCACCACCGCTCCCCTCGTCGGAGGAGTTCTCCTCGTCCGAGGAGATCTCCGACTCATCCGAGCCCTCGAGCCTAGAGCGCTCGACGGCCCGGATGTACGTCCACACCTCAGCAGCGATCCCCTGGGAATCATCCGAGTCATGGGACGACACCGGGGGAGAGGCATAGACCGGCGACCCCTCGGACTCGAAGGAAAACTCCTCCGAGTACTCGGAGTTACCGAAGTTCTCCGAGGGGGGACTCGGCTCGCGCTTCTGCTTGTTGCCGAAGTGGTGCGACGAACTTCTGCCCTTCTTATTCTTGCCCATAGTTGATTGGAAGAGAAGAGAAAAGTGGAGAATAACCAACAAATGGCCGGAAGATGTGTGAAGACACCAGTGAAGCAAGCAGTCTATTTATAGGTGCGGGAGGCAACCACTCATCTCCTACCATGGTCACTGAACAGTCGCAAGAATTCACTAAGCCATTCAAACTGCCTGGAAACAAGTCAGGCGGTAGATACCGTCTCATGTAACACAACACCATTGGGACTGAGGTCAACTGCTTGGACGATATGATTATGCCCCACGGTCACGTCAAGTTACTACTCAAGGGCAGTTTGCTAAACGCTCAGCGCACCAAGTCGTTCCTTAGCTACACCCATTGGGGGGACGTCCAGGAATTTTCAATAGATTTTCTCAAGCAGTCACATCCATACAGTATACGCAATGAGTGTATCAAGACAGAAGGAATATATCGATAGAGATCGGAGGAAAGCCAAAAATAGCTGCTGATGTACAAGTCTAATCAACAGAAGCATTAAAGCACGAAGTGAAATGAAGACCAGTCAAGAGCCATCTACCGGACGTCCAATCTGTCGCCGATCAAATAAATTTCAAACCTAACAGGACATGGGTATACCGCGTTGTCGATCTCTAAGGCAAGAATTAAAGACATCAGGCTGATCTCTAAAAGCATAAGCTGATGATATAATGCCAAATTCTAAGGCATGAGATGAAGACCTTTGAGTGGATTATTTTCAGTAATCCACACAGAGCTCGGGGGCTACACCCAATGAATTCTCAACCCCGAAGGCAAAATGCTGATCGCTAAGGCTTGGAACGATGATGAAATGCTGATTTCTAAAGCATGGGACGAAGATGAACCAACGACTTCTAAAAAGCAGGAGATGAAGACCTTTGAGTGGATTATTTTTAGTAATCCACTCAAAGCTCGGGGGCTACACCCATTGGGTGCACCACCCAATGAATCTTCAACCCCTAAAGACGAAATGCTGATCTCTAAAGCATAAGCTGGTAACCAAGCACTAATCTCTGAAGTATAAAGTGAAGACCGCTGAAAGAGCCGAAGAACATAACAGAAGTTTGTCTTTACCATACCGATCAAAGTTTAGAAGCAACAACTTGATAAGTGTACTGTCAAAGCATCCACAGTTTAAAGTCAAAACTGCAAGCTAGACCTAGAATCTTTGGGTCGATAGTTTCAAAATCAACTCAAAGATTGGGGGCTTGTGGGGGACAGATATCCCCTAGGTCCACTAGAAGGTTGGAAGGCCTCACAAAAGACTCCAGGCCCATTATTCCGCAAGGCCACCCCTTCGTGGGCTAGGGGAGGAATCACTGGCAGAATGGATCGATGCAAGATTGGATCAACTCGAGCCCAGGCGGCTCAATGAATTTAAACGTTATCCGCAGCTTTAATCTGATTCTCCCGCGTAGCGCCCTCAGACATTGGAACTGAATGAGGATAAGTCGGTAGGGTAATTGGGAGATAAATTCAGTCGGTTCACTATTACTTAGGAGCACATAGTTATCATACCCGCATGTAACGCACCACGGTGGAGTATATAACGCCTAGGGGGCACCCCATCAAAAGATATGTCACTCATTAGCCATCTACACTATTCTCTAGCGTCCTTCATACTAGAGACTACCCCTTGTAACCCACCACATAAAGATCCACACTAGGAAGTAGGGTATTACGCCTCTCTAAGCGGCCCAAACCTGTAGAAAATTGTCTATCGTCTCTCGTGCGCCCAGCACGAACCATCGAGCTACAGTCGGTTACACTGTCCTACCCAAAAGCACCTCGAGGGGTAACCCCGGGTGTGCGGTCAGGTCCCAAACACCGACACCAGTGCCTAGTTCAGCATTCACCTCAGAGGACTCCACCGACTCATCAGGCTACCCCCACTGGCACCCCGATGAAGTTTTTAGGACAGAGTGCAAGCACTACTTGCTACAAGTGTGGGAAGACTGTACATTATGCAAATGTTTGCCCATAGAGGATTGCTACTACCCCAGTTCAGAATAAGCAGCAGACTCTAGGATCTGGCAAGGGATACTCTATTGCCAGGGTTAATCAAGTCAGCGCTGATGCTACTCCTGATGGAGCTGACATTGGATATTCCCAAGACAACTTTCTCAACTCGATATGGATTATATAAGTTCACGGTTATGTCATTTGGACTAACTAATGCACCAGCTTATTTTATGAATTTGATGAATAAGGTATTTATGGTGTATCTGGACAGATTCGTCGTGGTATTTATCGACGATATTCTTATTTATTCCAAGAGTGAGAGTGAACATGAGGAACATCTGAGATTGGTGCTACAGAAGCTACGAGATAATCAACTCTACGCCAAGTATAGCAAATGCAAGTTTTGGATTGGCGAGGTGCCATTCCTTGGACAAATCATTTCTAATGGAGGAATATCAGTGGATCCTGCTAAAGTCAAGGAGATAATGGCGTGGAGCGTACCCACTACAGTTACGGAGATTCAGAGTTTCCTAGGGCTTGCAGGATATTATCATAGATTTATTGAAGGATTTTCTAAGATTTCCAAGCCCATGACCTCACTTCTAGAGAAGGGAAGAGAGTTCAAGTGGGACGAGAAGTGCCAAGATAGCTTTGATCAATTAAAGAAGAGATTGATGTCACCACTAGTGTTGGTTATGCCGGATCTACAGAAGGGATTTGACATTTATTGTGACACATGTGGCCAAGGCTTGGGATGTGTGCTTATGCAAGAAGGACACGTGATTGCTTATGCGTCTCGTGAGTTGCGAAAACATGAGTTGAACTATCCCACTCATGACTTAGAACTGGCAGTTGTTGTGCACGCACTTAAGATATGGAAACATTATATTATGGGAACCAAGTGCCAAGTGTACACGGATCATAAGAGTTTGAAGTATATATTCACTCAGAAGGATCTCAACCTTAGGCAACGCCGTTGGTTGGAGCTTATTAAAGATTATGATTTGGAGATTCACTAGCACCCGGGCAAGGCGAATTTGGTTGCCAATGCCTTGAGTCGGAAGGAACACGTTCATTCAACTATTGTGGCCCAGCTACCCAATGAGATTGTTGAGGATTTCAAGAGACTTAACCTGGGGATAGTTGCTCACACTGAAGGAGTTATTATTGATGTGGAACCTACCTTGGACCAAGAAATCCGCAAAGGAAAGATTGGTGATGTTAAGATACAAGAGATCAAGGATCTTATTACGGAAGGTAGAGGTCCAAAGTTTACAGAGGATGAGCAAGGCACCATATGGTTCAAGGACAGGATATGTGTTCCTGATATTGAAAGCCTTCGTGAGACTATTTTAAAAGAGGCCCATGACTCAGATTATTCTATTCATCCTGGTAGCACCAAGATGTATCAGGATTTGAAGCAGAAATATTGGTGGTATGGATTGAAGAGAGATGTGGCTGCACATGTGGCTATGTGCGATGTATGTCAAAGAGTTAAGGCTGAACACCAGAGGCCAGCTGGACTACTGCACCCGCTTAAGATACCCGAGTGGAAGTGGGAAGAGATTGGTATGGATTTCATTACTGGATTGCCTCGCACCCAGAAAGGATATGATGGTATATGGGTGATTGTGGATAGATTGACTAAAGTGGCTCATTTCATTTCGGTCAAGACTACTTATAAAGGCTCTCAGCTAGTAGAGTTATATATGGCTCGGATCGTGTGTTTACATGGAGTACCAAAGAAGATCGTGTCCGATCGAGGTTCACAGTTTACCTCAAGATTCTAGAGAAGCTTCCATGAGAATATGAATATAAAGTTGAACTTTAGTACGACTTATCACCCTCAGACTGATGGACAGACTGAAAGGACTAATCAAGTATTGGAAGATATGTTGAGAGCTTGTGCCCTTCAGCATGGAGGAAGTTGGGATAAAAGTCTACCTTATGCTGAGTTCTCATATAATAATAGTTATCAAGCCAGTCTGAAGATGTCACCTTTTGAAGCTTTATATGGCAGGAAGTGCAGGACTCCTCTATACTGGGATCGGATTGGAGAAAGACAGTTCTTTGGGCCTGAGCTTATTCAAGAGGCAGAAGAACAAGTCCTATAATTCGGGAGAATTTGAGGGTAGCTCAAACCAGGCAAAAGAGCTATGCTGATAATAGAAGAAGACCACTGGAGTTTGAGGAAGGAGATCATGTGTACCTTAAGGTGTCACCACTTCGTGGAATGAGGAGATTCAAGGTTAAGGGCAAATTGTCCCCTCGCTTTATTGGACCATTCAGAATCTTTAGACGAGTTGGTGAGATGGCATATCAACTCGAGCTACCTGTGAATCTATCGGATGTGCATAATGTGTTCCACGTGTCTCAACTCAAGAAGTGTCTCTGTGTCCCTGAGGAACAATTACCAATGGAAGAGCTCAATTTTCAAGGTGATTTGACTTACATGGAATATCCTATCAAGATTCTTGACACTTTGACTCGAGTTACAAGAAATAAAGTGATAAAGATGTGCAAAGTACAATGGAGTCACCACGGAGAAGATGAAGCAACTTGGGAGAGAGAAGAAGAGCTTCGCATAGATTTTCCCCATATTTTTCCTAGTCCTTCCTAAATCTCGAGGACGAGATTCTTTTTAAGGGGGGTAGGATTTGTAATACCCAATTTGTGAGAAATCATATAAGAGGATAAAAGTTATTCTTTTTATGTATATGTGTATATTGTATCTACTTATCTTGACATGTGGATATCATATTTAAAGACCAATAACTAATAAAAAGTTATACCACTAAAATATGCATCATGCTGGGTTTTTATCTTGTGTGCATTTTGTGATAATATAAAAATAAAGTAAAAATAAATATGATAATACCAAAATTAGAATTTAAACCCTAAGGAAATTCCAGAATTAAAACCAAAAAGAGAAAAGATATAAAAATAATATATATAAATATATCTCCAAAGTAGTATTGTTTATGGCGCAATATCATCTAGGGATAAATTGGCCACAAGTTTAAATTTAAACTAGAATTCAAACTTGAATTGAAAAGGGGAGAAAAGAAAGGGAAAAAATAAATAAAAAGAAAAAGAAAAAGACAAACCTAGGTTGGGCCGAATCTGCAACTAGCGGCCCATCTAGCCCACTCCGCGCGGCCAGTCGTGCACTCCCCCACCCGCGTCGTATTGCACTGACCTGGTGGGCGCACTTGCCTGTGACGCCAGCCTCGTGTCCACTCATTCGCTGACGGGCCAGACCCGCATGTCAGCACCTTTCCCCCTCCTTCGCAACGGCTGGCACGGAAGTCGTCGCCATTGCTGGGGTCGTGGGCGACCTTCCCCTCCGCCTGGACCTGGACTCCAGGAGATAAAAGGGAGCCTCCGTGACCCGTCCTTCCCCTGCTAACTTCTCACCCTCCCTCGCACCCGCAGTCCGTTGAAAAAAACACCGCTGCTACCGCCGCCACGGGCTCGGGTCTGGCCGCCGTCGTCGTCCGGCAAGTGTACGGGTGCGCGCGCCTCGGAGTTAGGGTCGGAGTGCTTGCGACGTAGCCTCGGAGGTGATCGCAGGTTTCGCTGCCCCGGAATGCAAGCTGTCTCGCCGTGATTCCTCGTCGCCGCCGTGCACATCGCCTGGACCTGCACCATGCTGTCGACGGGTGGTCTCTGCGCCTCAATCCTCGATGAGTAGCCATATCAAGTGTTCGCGCGATAGTAGTGACCATTTAGCACTAGTAGAGTTAGGGTTTAGTACCTGGTATCGACGGGCAGTGAGTTTGCCTGTAACACCACTAGTGTTACTGTTACTAAAACTTGATCATAACATCATAAGCATCAGCATTTCATATGTTTGACACACCTAGGATGCATTCACTAGGTAAAAATTTTCAAGCAAGTTGTATTGTTATGGCATTTTGCAGATAAGACCCTAGTGTAGGATACTTAACCCTGAATAGGGATCTAAAGGGTAAAACAGGACCCAAATAGAGAAAACCCCAAAGATTAAGTGAAATAATCATAAAAAGTTACCAAGGATGGACCTACATTACATTTACATCTGTGGGATACCAAAAACCCTAATTGGAACCCTAGAAAACCCTAAACCTAAACCCTAGGGGGCTAAGTGCAAAATCAGTGCACTTTTGGATTAAAGTGCAAAAAACTATAAAGTTAAAGCATCTTAAATCATATGGTTCACAATCATGAAGATTTGCAATCCAAAACTTGAGATTTGGACTTATTTGCAAAAGAGCCACACTTGTGCTCTTTTGATTAAGTCTGATTTTTAGTGTTTTGAGCTCATCTTTGTGACCTTGTAACTTCCAAACAAGAAGGATTTTGCCCTAGATCGCCACATCAACATTGTAGACCTATCAAAGTAGAATAACTTGGCTTAAGAGAGTAAGCATGGTTGTTATGAAGAAATTAGAGAAAAATGCACCCAAAGTTGGGCTGTCAGGTTGTTTGGGGTCTGAATTTCAGACTAACAGTGCAACTGCAGGAACTTTGGGCACAAATTCAAACATGATTTAGTAGGAATTTGGCTATAGTTATTATGGCAAGATTGTAGCTGAATTATTGGTCTACAACTTTGCTGCAGAACTTTGGACGAGTTGCCATAGAAATTTGAGAGAAATTTGGCCCTAAACTTTGACTGTCATGTGCACTGAATGGGATTCACCATGGTACAGTTCTCTGAAATAGATCAAGTCACCAGCTCAGCTCACTGCCGACGATCTCCGCCGCGATTCGTGCCGTCGCCGTCTCGATTCGTGCTTGGGGTAAGTGGATAACGTCTCGGGTAGAAAGATCCTCACCGCCGTTGAGCTGGACACCAATCCGGCTAGCCGCCGTACCTACCCCTTGTTCACCGATCGCTCGGGTAGGATCTCACCACCGTTGATCCCTCACTGCCGTCCGCCGCGTGTCCAAACACTTTACCACATCGCGGCTAACTGTGCTACGCACGTCCGGTGATCGCCGGAGGAGCAGCCACGGTAATAGCCACGTTGCGCGGCCACCAGTGACTCGCCCAGTTCATACCTATCACAATCCACCGCTCAAATTCGCTGTACTCGTGATCGATCTCTATAAATTAAAGCCGCCATAAGCTCCGCAAGGTCATCACACACCCAGCCACCAAGAATCACTAGCATCGTTCGTCAGAGAGCTTGAATTTTGGTTTTCCCCTAACCAAGTTTCCGCCACCGCGAAGAACACCTCACCGTGGCCAGCCACTTCCAGGTTTGTTCATGCCCTCTGCTACCTTGTTTCAGCATTAGTATGCTTCCCTGATGCTCATCCATCCACCCAATTGAGCTAGACCGCCACCAATCACCGGGAACGCATTGTTCTGTGGGTTATCCACACTGTCACCGTGGCCAGAGGCAATTAGGTAGCCATTCATGCAATTGACTTAGGGGAAACGCTGGTTAGGGCATGAATTCAGTTTCGGCCAAAGTAGGGTACTAGTCTTTGCCCCGTTTGGCCGGTCCAGGAGCTCGCCGGAGCTCTGCCGCGCCGCTCACCGTCGGGGACCTCGGTCTGCGAAGGGATAGAACTAGAGGGGCTTTTCTGCATCTGTCAGTGACTCAGTTAAACAGTGACGTGACCCTGCTTCCAGTTATTCAGTAAGCCAAGGGCCTTTCTGCAAAGTCCGCAGCGTGGGCGTGGGCGCGCGCTTTCCACTTGATTTGGGCCGATTGGGCTGCTTCCGGCCCAGCATTGTTCCAGCTTTTTCTCTTTTCTTTTTCTGTGAAACTTTGGAAATCTGTAGAAAATTGTAGAACAATGGTAAAAATGTCAAACCAATTTTCCTAGATTCCTAATTTTCCATAAAACTTAATAAAAATAGTTTCATGATTTTTAGATCAAATAGGGAATTTTGGAGCATTTAAAATAGCCTAAAACCTTGTTTCTGGATTTTTAGAAAATAGATAATAATTCCAAAAATCCCCAAACTTTTTAGATGACCTTTATATAATATTTAGAAGCCTTGGGTAGAGTTTGGTATGATTTGGACCTTGTTTGATACTTAGAACCCAAAACCCTACCCCCTGCCCTATGAACTTCACTATTGACTCCGGAAACCCTAAGTTCTCGGAGATCCATGAAGGAAAATTATATTCAAGACTTTAGATAATAAACCTTTATTATCTTTGCATTCTCATGAGCATTCATTATTATGTATGGTTCTATTTAGAAAACGAAGAAGTTGAAGTAGAAGAAGAGAAGACTCCACCACCACCACCTGAGGGACATCAGGCAGGCAACTATTTTTATTTTGACATATGCGGGATCGAGCCTGATTCACCTGTAAACCAAGGCAAGCCCCGGTGCATTTGCCACCTCCTTGATTTCTTTTAAAATCTTTCTCACTTGCTTGATGCATTAGGTGATAGGAGTTGAGTGCTAAAACAATTCCTGCATTACCTTCCTTGAATTTGATTACCTTCCTTGGAATCCCTGTTTTACAAAAGGTTTTTCCTATGCTTAGTCTTGCTCTAGCAAACAAAATGTTTTGTTTTTACAAAAAGATGATGTGGCAAAGTGGGAGGGATGTTTTTGAAAATAAAACTTGATGGTGGATCCATCATGGCCATGATGGGTTCAACATCTGAAAAGATGTACCTCTGCCAGGTACCAAACTTTGGGTTTGAAATAATTAAGCTGAGACCGGGCGGGTGACTTGCACGAGAAAGGAGTCTCGGTGTAGTGTCTCCGTCTGAGTCGATTAAGGACCGTGCCGATGTAGGCCTGCTGACCGAGGACCCTTTAACTGGTCACATGCCTCGTCATGGGTAAGCTTTGCCTCGGGCAGACTAATACCAGAATAAGATAACACGCAATGGGCGTGGAGAGATGGCGAGAGTAGCGTGTACCCTCCGTGGCAAGAGGCTGGACGGTGGTGTATCTGTGCTCTCGGTTGGCGTGAACCTGATCTGGTCTTAAGAATCCCGGTGGCGAGTTGACATATGCAAGGGTTAAGTGCTACATATGTCGTGTGATTGGAGATCCTCAGCTGAGTATAATCGATTCAGATCGCCGTACCTTCGCGGTTATGAAGACTTGGTCACTGACTTATACGTAGAAATCCAGTAAAGATGAAGGGTTGTTAAGAAATTGGCTAGTGCAGGTCAAGTGTTTGAACTAGGGTAGAAAGAACTCTAGTTGCAGGTAATCTTACTTAACTTGACAAATTAAAATTGGACTTAGGATCCACTTTAGTAAGCATTTCTGCAAACAGAGTCATTGATTATTGATAAGCCTTACCTTGACTCCCTTATAGCCAGCATATCCTTGAGAGTCTTTTACTTTGTCGGGTAAGTCTTGCGAAAGTACACTTCGTACTCAGGGCTTTGTCCCATGTTGTTTTAGGTGAAGAAGCAGCAAACTTTTGTTGCTTCTGTTCTAAGGTGGTACCCAAAGACGAACAACAAGACTAGAGCTGCTGGAGGGAAGGCCCTCCATTAAAAACTTTTTACTATCTATTTGGGGAGGAGTTTTTGCCTCCCATGGTTTGTAATAATAATAATACTCTGCACTCGTATATTTTATTCTGGTCTGTAAATATTTAACTATGTCTTACTTTTAAATAAAACTAAGATATTGTAACTGCTTCCACACTTCCGCATCTCCGATGATTTGCAATGTCTGCGTGATGGGTGAAACACTCTTGGGAAAGGTAAGAAAAGCAGATACTGAACTTGTCAAGTGATTCAGGGGCACCTGCAGGGTTGTCTGAGGTCCGTTGGACAAGGACAACTGTGGTGGGCCTAATGACTTGGGAGGTTCCGTCACATTGCCGGCGTGTGGGTGTCCGCCAAGGCGGCGCCACCGTCGCCCGAGAGCTATCGGGGAAGAGGAGCCAGGAATCGTCGATTCTTGATTGAACGGTCGAGATTAGACGGGGGCGTACCGCTTCGCGAGAGTGAATCTACGGCGTCCATTCGTTAGTGAGCGTTGTAGATTAAAAATGGGCAGAGTAGATCTGGGTCGTTGGATTCAGATCTAGTGGTTCTGGGCGCATACCGTTTCGTAGAGGCATCGATCTAATCTAGCACGTGCATTTTCGATCGGACGACCAGAGCAGGCCAATACCGCTTCGGTGGCCCACTTTGCTAAAGAGTCCCCGAGGAAATCACTAATCAACCCGCCATCCAGAGAGTACTATTCACTATGTCTCGAGGATCTTGCACCGTGGCCCCTAAGCTTTCCAGAAAATGAGGCGCAGTCTAGAGAGTTATTTAAATAGGGAAATCTTATTAGAAATGGAATTTTAGTGTAAAAATAAATGCTAGAACTTAATTAATTCATAGAAAATCCATATGAACTCCAAATTGATCCATTCGAGTTTCTAAAATTTTGTAATATTATTGTCTATCACTTAGAGTCTCTGTTTTGACATGAAAACAATAAGAAAATTTATTTCTCATTTAATCCTATCTCAAGCACATTAAACCTTTGGAAATTCATAACTTAAAATCTATAACTCCAAAATTAATGATTCCTGTTCCTAGGATTTTATTTTAATGTGTAGATTATTATTATGTGTTTTGTTTACATGTTTGGTGTGATGTTAATTTTCTCTATATATTGTGCTTATTTGTATTGTGGCAAGTAGAAGAGCCTGTGACTTAGGATCCTGGTGCCCAGCGGATAGAAGTTGCTGAGCAGGAGCTCATTGAAGGCAAGTTGTGCCCTTGACCACTTTTATACCCAATAATGTTCTTTAATGTCATTATTCATGCATAGGCTTAATTTTGATGGGACCCAATAGGTCACCCTAGTCTGTTTATCCATTTTACCTTGTTTACCCCTGAATCATTTGGGTAGTTATGCTATTGCTTCACATGGTTTTGGGATAATATTTCATTATATCCATGTTCCAGTATTTTGTTATTCTATTTATGTTCATGTCAAGATCATTAATGTTAATTGGAACATGGAGCTTAACTTGAGAAACACGTGCCACCATAAGGGTGGAATGGGACGCCCTTGGCTGACTAATTAGGAAAGCTAGTGGAAGACTACCTTACCCGAAAGGGGCAAGGGCAGTAGGGGAGTTGCATGCAGGGAGGTTCTCGGGTTGATTTTGCTGCGATGGCGGTCAGGCGGGGGATTCTGGCAAGTGCTCTTCCCATAAACTGTAGCGGGTTTTCGGAAGCTAGTGGAACTTTGTAAAGGCCTTGTAGTGTTGCTCTGCCTTGCTTCCTCGGTAGAGGTGTACGGGAGTCGCGATCCCTTGGCAGATGGGTAACATGACTTGTGGGTACAGGGTACAACCTCTGCATAGTGTAAAACTGGTATACTAGTCATGCTCGCGGTCATGAGCAGCTCAGCACTCTCGCATGATTAATTTATGTAACTTAAATTCAATTTTGTCATTTGCATATGTATGGGATTATTTATTAATTGTGTTCTATTACTTTTATTAAGGTTTGGTATTTACTTACATCTAGTAACTGCTAATAAAATTTTGACCAACTGATTAAAAGCAATACTCAGCTTTAACCCTTGTTGTTGATTAGCCTTACACATCACATGAACTCCCACCTTTGGTGAGTTCATGCCCACTGGTTTCCCCACAACTTGTTGAGCTATGATAATGTGTGAGCTCACCCTTGCTGTCTCACACCCCCCACAGGAGAAGAACAGGTGGTTCAGGAGGAGCCACAAAGCGAGGAGTTTGATCTGATCTAGGTGGTGTTTCCCAGTTGACTTGCGCCAAGGATGATCCTTAGTTCGTTTTATAATTATCTTTTATTTTGTAATAATACTTTCGCTATGTAATAAATACTCTGATGTTATTGTGACATTTATCTCTATACACTGTTATTATATATGTTGTCTTCTTTGGCGCATATATGAGATGCACCCGGCTTTGTTCCTTAAAACCCGGGTGTGACAAATTTCTCCCCCTATTTCAAATGCTTTTCCTTTGACTTAAACAGAACTCCCCCTTAATGGAAATCTCCTCTTAGTTTTTAAGAGGGTTTTAATAGATACTAATTGGAAGTATGTAATTTAGATGCCAATTTTGAAAATATACCGATTGAAGAAATTGCTTATCACTAGATACCAATTGGAAAAAAACTTTTGTGAAAAACAAAATAAATCATCATTTCGAAAATTTTTGAAGTTGGTGGTGCGGTCTTTTTGCTTTGGGCATAATATCTTCTCCCCCTTTGGCATTAATCGCTAAAAATGGAGACGTTGAGAGCCCTTTTACTTTCTTCCCATTGGTATAAGTAGATAAGAGTGAAGATTATACCAATTGAGAGTGATGTGGAGTGACGGCGAAGGGTAAATGATACCGTTAGAGTGGAGTGGAAGCCTTGTCTTCGCCGAAGACTCCATTTCCCTTTCAATCTACTTGAAAACACATTAGTCGTAGTCATGAAAGAGATATGATCAAAGGTATGTAGATGAGCTATGTGTGCAATGTTTCAATCAAAATTCCGAGAATCAAGAATATTTAGCTCATTTCTAAGTTTGCAAAAGATTTTCTCATCTAAAGGCTTAGTAAAGATATCGGCTAATTGTCCTTTGGTGCTAACATAAGCTATCTCGATATCCCCCCTTTGTTGGTGATCCCTCAAAAAGTGATACCGAATGTCTATGTGCTTAGTGCGGCTGTATTCAATGGGATTATCCGCCATGCGGATTGCACTCTCATTGTCACATAGGAGAGGGACTTTGCTCAATTTGTAGCCATAGTCCCGGAGGGTTTGCCTCATCCAAAGTAATTGTGCACAACAATGGCCTGCGGCAATATACTCGGCTTTAGCGGTAGAAAGAGCTATTGAGTTTTGTTTCTTTGAAGCCCAAGACACCAGGGATCTCCCCAGAAACTGACAAGTCCATGATGTGCTCTTTCTATCAATTTTACACTCTGCCCAATCGGCATCGGAATATCCTGCTAAATCAAAGGTGGATCCCTTGGGGTACCAAAGTCCAAACTTAGGAGTGTAAACTAAATATCTCATGATTATTTTCATGGCCTTAAGGTGAACTTCCTTAGGATTGGCTTGGAACCTTGCACACATGCATACGGAAAGCATAATATTCGGTCGAGATGCACATAAATAGAGTAAAGATCCTATCATCGACCGGTATACCTTTTGATCTACGAATTTACCTCCCGTGTCGAGGTCGAGATGCCCATTGGTTCCCATGGGTGTCTTGATGGGCTTGGCATCCTTCATTCCAAACTTGTTAAGTATGTCTTGAATGTACTTTGTTTGGCTGATGAAGGTGCCGTCCTAGATTTGCTTGACTTGAAATCCTAGGAAATACTTCAACTCCCCATCATAGACATCTCGAATTTTTGAATCATAATCCTACTAAAATCTTCACAAGTAGATTTGTTAGTAGACCCAAATATGATATCATCAACATAAATTTGTCATACAAACAAATCTTTTGCAATAGTTTTAGTAAAGAGAGTAGGATCGTCTTTACCGACTTTGAAGCCATTAGTGATAAGAAAATCTCTTAGGCATTCATACCATGCTCTTGGGGCTTGCTTGAGCCCATAAAGTGCCTTTGAGAGTTTATACACATGGTTAGGGTACTCACTATCTTCAAAGCCGGGAGGTTGCTCAACATAGACCTATTCCTTGATTGGTCCATTGAGGAAGGCACTTTTCACGTCCATTTGATAAAGCTTAAAGCCATGGTAAGTAACATAGGCAAGTAATATACGAATTGACTCAAGCCTAGCTATGGGTGCATAAGTTTCACCAAAGTCCAAACCTTGACTTGTGAATAACCTTTGGCCATAAGTTCGGTTGTGTTCCTTGTCACCACACCATGCTCATCTTGCTTGTTGCGGAATACCCACTTGGTACCTACAACATTTTGGTTAGGACGTGGATCTAAATGCCATACCTCATTCCTCGTGAAGTTGTTGAGCTCCTCTTGCATTGCCATCACCCAATCTGAATCTCTTAGTGCATCCTCTACCCTGTATGGCTCAATAGAGGAGACAAAAGAGTAATGTTCACAAAAATGTGCAACTCGAGATCTAGTGGTTACCCCCTTATGAATGTCACCGAGAATGGAGTTGACGGGGTGATCTCGTTGAATTGCTTGGTGAACTCTTAGGTGTGGCGGTCTTTGACCCTGAATTTCTTGCTCATCTTCCTTGTCTTTGTCATGGTCATCTCCCCCATGATCATTGTCCTCCTCTTGAGTGGCTCATCCTCTTGATCTTCATTTTCATCATCTTGAGCTTGTTCCTCATCTTGAGTTGGTGGAGATGCTTGCATGGAAGATGATGGTTGATCTTGTGCTTGTGTAGGCTCTTCGGATTCCTTAGGACATACATCCGCAATGGACATGTTCCTTAGCGCGACGCATGGAGCCTCTTCATCATCTAGTTCATCAAGATCAACTTGCTCCACTTGGGAGCCATTAGTTTCATCAAACACAATGTCACAAGAAACCTCAACTAATCCAGTGGATTTGTTGAAAACTCTATATGCCCTTGTGTTTGAGTCATATCCTAGTAAAAGCCTTCTATAGCCTTAGGAGCAAATTTAGATTTTCTACCTCTTTTAATAAGAATAAAACATTTGCTACCAAAGACTCTAAAGTATGAAACATTGGGCTTTTACCGGTAAGGGGTTCATAGGATGTCTTCTTGAGGATTCGGTGAAGGTAGAGCCGGTTGATGGAGTAGCAGGCGGTGTTAATTGCCTCAGCCCAAAACCGGTCCGGAGTCTTGTACTCATCAAGCATGGTCCTTACCATATCCTGTAGAGTTCTATTCTTCCTCTCCACTACACCATTTTGCTTAGGTGTGTAGGGAGAAGAGAACTCATGCTTGATGCCCTCCTCCTCAAGAAAGCCTTCGATTTGAGAGTTCTTGAACTCCGTCCCGTTATCGCTTCTTATCTTTTTGATTCTCAATTCGAACTCATTTTGAGCCCGTCTTAAGAATCCTTCTAAGGTCTCTTGGGTTTAAGATTTTTCCTGCAAAAACAATACCCAAGTGAAGCGAGAATAATCATCCACAATAACAAGACAGTACTTACTCCCGCCGATGCTTAAAATAGATCCATGTGGAGTAGCTCGAGCGGCCTATCAGTCGTCATGATGTTTTGTGTGAATGATGGGTGCCAACTTGCTTTCCGGTTTGACATGCGCTACAAATCCTGTTTTTCTCAAAATGAACATTTGTTAGTCCTAAAATGTGTTCTCCCTTTAGAAGTTTGTGGAGATTCTTCATTCCAACATGGGCTAGTCGGTGATGCCAGAGCCAACCCATATTAGTCTTAGCAATTAAACAAGTGTTGAGTTCAGTTGTGTTCTCATTAAAATCAACTAAATATAGCTGACCATCTAACACTCCTTTAAATGCTATTGAATCGTCACTTCTTCTAAAGACAGTAACACTTATATCTGTAAAAAGACAATTGTAGCCCATTTTGCATAATTGAGAAACAGAAAGCAAATTGTAATCTAAAAAATCTACAAGAAAAACATTGGAAATAGAATGGTCACGTGATATAGCAATTTTACCAAGTCCTTTGACCAAACCTTGATTTCCATCCCCGAATGTAATAGCTCTTTGGGGATCGATCTTCGTTTTTCTCATAGGAGGAGAACATCCTTTTCTCCCCTGTCATGTGGTTTGTGCATCCGTTGTACATTATCCAACTTGAGCCCCGGATGCATAAACCTGCAAAACAAATTAGGCCTTGTTCTTAGGTACCCAAATAGTCTTGGGTCCTTTCACGTTAGAAACAAGCACCTTGGGTACCCAAACACAAGTCTTTCATTCCTTGTGTTTGCCCCCAACATATTTGGCAACTACTTTGCCTGATTTGTTATTTAAAACATATGATGCATCAAAAGTATTAAATGAAATGTTATGCTCATTTGATGTAGTAGGAGTTTTATTTTTAGGCAATTTAACATGGGTTGATTGCCTAAAGCTAGAAGCCTCATTCTTATACATAAAAGCATGATGAGAAACAGAATGAGATTTCTTAGCATGAATTCTCCTAATTTTGTGCTCAGGATAATTAGCAGATGTTGGGGGCCTTCGTCTTCCGAAGGTCCTCAAAAACATGATTTAACAATGTCTTCCAAGTGTGACATATGAACAGGTACCTTCGGACTCGGGTTAAAAGCATATACAATGTGAAGAGCATGGTCGTGACGAAGGCTGGTGGTGCTCCGAAGCTACGCGCAAGGGAGCTTCGGCTAAGTGGCAGAAAAAGGAACTGACCTAAAGGGGAAAAGGCTATTTAGTCCTTGTTGGTTTATCCATGAGTCAATAGTAAATATAAAGGGCATGAATATAAATTTACACAGGTTGCGCCCCGTGCCTATAAATAGATGAACAGTACCCCCGTACTGTCACGCTGACTTGTACTTTCCTGTGCATCACGCTTGTACTTTTACCTTCTGTCAAGCCGAAGGTACATTTGTAATTCAATATTGTTTCTGTCTTTCCATGATAATATAATGAGGATGAATTAATAATGTGATATGATTGTTTATGTTGTCTCCTATATTTCATATGCTTCTTCTTTTATTAACATATACCGCGATGACGAAGGTATGTCCTTCATGACCTTCGTCTGAAGATCATTATATCCTAAGGGAAATAATGCTTCCAAGGACAAAGGGCATTAACAGTTAACATTTTGTGTTGCCTTGTTCTTAATTCATAGCATTTGAGAACAAGTCCCAAACATTGGCGCCCACCTCCAGTGAACCCATTCGACCATCTTCAGCAAGCCCTAACCTTCGTCATGCCGCCGAAGAAAGCTTCAACGCCAGGGGCTGCTGCACTGCAGCCACTTGACACAAATCAAGAGACTCTCTCTCTCCGAGAGGCTCGAAGCCAGAAGAGAAAGGCCACTAGTCCAACACTCCAGGAGGAGGAGTTGGACCAAGAGATCAGGGACATGGAAATCATCCATCAACAAGTGCAAAGGAAGAAGGAGAAGATGGCGCGCCTGGCTGATCTTCAAAGGAAGATCGACGAAGCTACTGAAGAAGTGTGTCATCTTGCTCAAGATGAACAAGACCGAAGGCCCCAACACAGGGAGCTTCGTCAAGAAGGCTTATTCAATGAAGATGGATGGTATGATGATTTTAATCATGATACCTTTACTTTTGATGATACTTCTCCTTTGGCAGCAGAACTGCAGGCTACCCCATGGCCCCCATCATACAAGCCACCTCAGCTTCCCATGTATGATGGGCACTCGGATCCAAAGCAGTTTCTGATGAGTTACGAAGCAACTATATCTTCGTACGGGGGCAATACCGTAGTTATGGCGAAGTCCTTCGTCATGGCAGTCCGGAATGTAGCCCAGACATGGTATTCTTCTCTTCGACCAGGGACTATCACGTCGTGGCAGAAGCTCAAGGACATGCTGGTGACCAGTTTCTAAGGCTTTCAGACGAAACCAGTCCCAACTCAGGCCTTGTTCCAGTGCACGCAAGACCATGAGGAATACCTCCAGGCGTATGTCCGAAGGTTCTTGCGACTGAGGGCACAAGCGCCCACAGTGCCCAATGAAATTGTTATTGAGGCCATGATTAAGGGTCTTCGGCCAGGACCCACGGCTTAGTATTTCGCTAGGAAGCCCCCACAAACTCTGGAGAAGTTGCTTCAGAAGATGGATGAATACATCCGGGCTGACAACGATTTCTGCCAAAGAAGGGAGGAAGCTTACAGATTCTCGGAGATGACCAGGGGCTTCGGAGGAAGAATCCACCCGAGGCATGTCAGGTCAATCCATAATTCCAGCCAGAATGATGACAAAGGAAGCCAGCTTCAGAGGCCACAGTACACCTCGCAATCTTTGGGGCAACAACAAAGCTCTTTCAGGCCGCCAGCTCCAAAGGGCAGAGGCGCCAGGGGCTTTGGAGGAAGATATGAGGATCAGCCCAGGAAGATTTATTGCTTATTCTGTAGTGAGGACAAGGGCCATACTACAAGAATGTGCCAAATCACTATTCAGAAGCAGAAGGAGATCGCAGAAGCCGAAGCTCGGCAGAATCAGACGAAGCAGGTCCTGCACACTGCTTCGTGCCACTCTCCCTACATACCAGAATATGTGGGCAATCATCCTGCAGCTTCTGTTGCTTCGGCTAGCCATTCATAGGCTTCCTGGCCACAGCTCCCACCCCCCACCACCACTGCAACCGACCTATTCCCGAAGCCAGCAGCTAGAAGGGCGCTAGCACACTCAACAGCAACGGGAGTTCAGGGCGGAATCCGAAGCTCGCATAGTCAACAGTATTGTGCTAGAATCAAAGCACATTTATTGAGCGATATCCTACCCCCGAAATACTTTTATGTTCTATGTCATTTTGTTTTTCAATAAGGAACAATCAACATAAATCTAGTTTTAATTCCTTGTAATAGTTTCGCTTCTATCAGAATGAAATATATCTTCTTCACAGACTTACAAAACTCAAAAACTATCGAAGCTCAAAAAGTCGTTCCTAAGGGAATGCAGAGATAAAAATCACCAAAACTACAAAAAGTTGTTCCTAAGGGAGCACAATGTAAGTTATGTCGAAGCTACAAAAAGTCGTTCCTAAGGGAGCGCAGTGTAAGTTTTCTGCTCAAAAGTCATTCCAAAGGGAATGCAGAGCCAAATATCGCCGAAATATAAGGCGAAGAAGTTCAAAAGACGTTCCTAAGGGGATGCAAAACTTAAACCGGCGAAATAGAAGGCGAAGAAGTTCAAAAAACGTTCCTAAGGGGATGCAGAACTTACACCGAAAAATAAGCGGTGAAGCCGAAAAATAAACGGCAAAGAGATTCCGATCGTTCCTAAGGGGACGCAGAGATTGTGTGTTTCAGCGTGGGCGTGTGGGTGTGTGTCTTCGGCATTAGCATCATCCTTTGCATCATATCATCACATCATCCCGCATAGCATCACATCATCCATCATATCGCACCAATGACACGAATTGGATATGAAGTCAATCTTCGGAGAATGCTTTATAAAAATGAAAGTGTACTAAGGTACAAAGTAAGCTGAGAAATACAGTTTCATTAGCTCTTTGCAAAAGAAGGGATCCCTTGTTCATGAATCATGGATGTTTTTACGAAGCATGGATGTTTTTACGAAGCTTGGATGTTCTTACGAAGCATGGGTATTTTCACGAAGCATGGACCTTTTTCTTTACGAAGCATGAAAAGAAGGGAAGGTGTTTTTTCGCCGAAGGCTCAAAAACGGTATGTATATAAAAGTTTCATGCATTACAAAGAAGTGAATTACAAATAATTTACATATTACATTCAAAGATATACACATCGAATATTACAGTCTTGTTACAACAAAGCTACATTGACCATCTAGAAATGTTTTTACAATAAGCACTAGTCCTCTTTTAGGATCTTCTCCACGACTTCATTTAGCAATTTGTTAACGACTTTGTCAACAAAAGATTTGGCCATATTAATGATCTCTAGTGCTTCCTTCGTTTCTGGATCGGCCAGGGGATCGAACGGTTCCGGTGGCGGAGATAATTCAGCTACAGTGGAAAAAAATTTAATCAGTCTGAAGCCACAAAAACAAATTGCGAAGCTAGATGCCACGAAACAATACCTATGCGTCTCTCGCGCTCTATAGCTTTTTCAGCTTGTTTTGCTTGTACTCGGGCGCCATGGATGTCTTTCTCACTTTTCTTCATAATTTCGTGAGCCATCTCTCGGCCACCATTTACCCAGATGTCATTGTAAAATTTCCCGCCCATTAAACTCGCTTCAGCTGAGGGATCCTTTGTACCATCCACGGAGAAGGCAGCTTTGGCCTGGGCCAGGGTCTTGACATGGTCGCATCCTGCCTTCTCCAGGATGGCTGAAATTCCCCTTGCACCAGAGAACGCGCACACATCCCCGCGATCACTTAAAATTTCTTCAAAAGCTTCGACCTCTCCACTTCTCCATTCAATAACACCTTCAGGGTCGCCTCGTATGAAGTTATCTTCGTTAGAGTAGGCGCCCACGTTGGCGAAGCTAGCCTTTATTTTCTCCACGCAGTCCAAGGATTTTTCAAAACATCTTTCCTTGGACGAGCGAAGTTCTTCAACTGTTTTTTCTAGATGGTTTTTCCAATATTCACTGATCTCTCGGTTAGCTTCTGCGAGACCGCATTTTTCTTTGGCTTCTGCCAACTGTTTCTGAAGGTCTTCGATTTCATTCTTTTGAATTTCAGCCTGAGTCTTGAAACTAGCTTCATCTTCTTTCACTTTGTTTACCAATGAAATCAAGATTTTGTCTTTCTCAAGACCTTCGTTTCTTAATTCAATTACCTCTGAACGAAGGTTGTTCAGAGCCATCGTATATCCTTCATCTTCAATGTTTTTCTGAGCCCTTAGCGCATTGCTAAGAATTAAGCCCTACAAGAGGAAGACATAATTGATTATAGTAAATAAAATATTTTGTTTTCAAATACAAAATCAGCTTTTATACCTTTATGCTATTATATGCTAAGCTGTCAGCAAGCTCATCCTTTGATAAGATCGAAAGACTGTCTTCTAGCTTCGGGAATCCTATGCTTCTACCTATCTCCCGACAAACGGATATCTCTTTATTATCCGGGAGACAGTACAAAAAAATTTCTTCCCCGCTACCATTAAACACTAATGCCCCCTTCGGGTATTTTAATTTTTGAGCATAGTGTAGTGCTTCTAGCTTTTCTTCTTGAGAAAGTCTCTTCCCCGAAGCATGACGAATGATGTAATCAATGCTTTCCTTTGAAGCTTCGGAGGTAGGAGCTTTAACCTGCTCTGTTGCCTTTTCTTCAACTATGGCAGGCTCTGTCTCAGTGGGCTCTGAAGGCCCAGCTTCGGTTTCAGCTTCAATTGTTGCAGCTTCGACTTCTGCCTGCTTCGTTTCAGCTTCGGGTTGCGCTTTGGAGGCTTCAACAATTTTTCTTGAAGGAACAGAACTCAAGGTTTTTGTTGTTTCTAACACAACATCTAGCATGTTTGCCATCCTTCTCCTCTTAGGAGTTGTGGCAGAACCCTTTTGTGCCTTCGACACTTGTACCTCTGATCAAGGGCTCAAAATCTCCGGCACTTTTTTTATTTCTTCAATTTTTGACCCTTCATCCTTATCTTTGTTAGCCTTCGTTTCAACTAGCTAAACCGAAGGTAACTTCGGCATTTTAGCCGGCTCTTCAGTCTTCTGTGCGGGAGGAATAGCTTCTTTTGTTTTGGCAGCCGAAGAGGTCCCTTCACCAAATTCAGGTATCATGGTCGGTTCAATGTAACGCAGCTGGTGAGTTAGAACCTTCAACTTTTTTCCCTTCGGCACAGCCCCAACTGGGGTGGCCGAAGTAGTAACTTTCCTCTTTTTCCCCTATCCCCACAGCGGATAGCGGTAGTCGGGGTAAACGAAGCCAATGGCGTCAAAATCTCTGTTCAGTCTCTTTTTTCCCCGACCTCCGAAGGCTGCAAACAGTGCATTATCTTCTGCCTTGGAATATGCCCCAAGCAGTTCATCACTAGTAGCTTCGATACATTTCAGCCAGTCGTCGTTTGGTTCATCGAACTTATCCCCAAACCTGAATGTATACTTCAGCCGGACCAAATCACCTTCGCTAGAGTTAGTGATGGTCTCCTTCGGCATTTCCCAGCTTTCTACAAGTGGCCACACCCTGAAGGCTATATGTTATTGAATTAAATCCCTTGTCCCAATAAAAGAGAAAACAGTGTTGAAGGCCCTCTGACACACTTCGGCGGCGTCATCAAGGCCGAAGCGGGATCAGATGGGACGCATAATGACTTCCTTAATGTCTTCCCTCGCTGTCAAATCATTCTTTACATAAAACCACTCTTCCATCCAGGCCCCCGGCCACCTTTTTCGAAATGTCGGCACTGGATGGCTTGCGTTGGGACGAGCGATAAACCCATAACAACCGAAGTTGTTGTGGTACTGTTCTTTACCCATGGCCTTCGTCTCATATAGTAGTTCATGCATATTGCAGAAGCACTTGGCGCTTGGCTCTAGCCCTTGACTTTTCACTGCCCAGACAAAAATCCTCATCCTTATTATGGCTTCGGGGGTGATCTGATGAAGGAAGATTTGGTAGGTCTTCAGCACTTCAACTACAAACTTACTCAAAGGGAACCGAAGCCCAGCCTTGAAGAAGTTTCGGAAAATCACAACCTCGTTCTTCTCAGGGGCAGGGACGTTGTTGTCTCCGCCAGCCCTCACAATAGACATATCCCGAAAATACCTTCCTCTCATGTTCTCAAGATGACTCTGTTTGATGGTCTACTTTCCAAAGATTGAATGACTTGGCCTCCAAGGCCGATCCTCAGAATCTTCGTCCCCACTTTCCACATCATAGCTATCGTTGTCACCAATATCTTCAAACAAGCCCTCTAGTATCTCTTTAGTAATCTTCTCTGTATTTGTTTTTGCCATCGACTCGACAAATCCAGCAATATAAGAATCCATAGTCTTCTTCTCCTCAAAAAGCTTCTCCTCTTCAGTCAGCTTCGTCTCGGTAGAAACCTTCTTGTCTTGAGACATTTTTCTTTAGAAATGATGAAAACACGTCTTTTAAACCGAAGCTCAGAGAGCTTGAAAAAATAGCAAGCGCTAGTGAGCGAGAGCTATAAAATTGAAAAAATAAAGAAAATGGCACAAGCAGTGTATCAAGTGCAGTCGGTGTAAGTTCCTATTTATACGCCCAGTGCGCTCCAAATTGGAGGGGGGCCGTCTGTCATTGACTGTTGCTATTCTAGCAAAGGGAAGGTGTTTTTTGGACCTTCGGATTAAGGCCTTCGTCCATGTCGCAGTCTGAATTCATTATCTTAACAAATTAATACTGCGAGGGGCTACTGTTGGGGGCCTTTGTCTTCCGAAGGTCCTCAAAAACATGATTTAACAATGTCTTCCAAGTGTGACATATGAACAGGTACCTTCGGACTCGGGTTAAAAGCATATACAATGTGAATAGCATGGTCGTGACAAAGCCTGGTGGTGCTCCGAAGCTACGCGCAAGGGAGCTTCGGCTAAGTGGCAAAAAAAGGAACCGACCTAAAGGGGAAAAGACTATTTAGTCCTTGTTGGTTTATCCATGAGTCAATAGTAAATATAAAGGGCATGAATGTAAATTTACACAGGCTGCGCCCCGTGCCTATAAATAGATGAACAGTACCCCCGTACTATTCACGCTGACTTGTACTTGCCTGTGCGTCACGCTTGTACTTTTACCTTCTGTCAAGCCGAAGGTACATTTGTAATTCAATATAGTTTATGTCTTTCCATGATAATATAATGAGGATGAATTAATAATGTGATATGATTGTTTATGTTGTCTCCTATAATTCATATGCTTCTTCTTTTATTAACATATACCGCGATGACGAAGGTATGTCCTTCATGACCTTCGTCTGAAGATCATTATATCCTAAGGGAAATAATGCTTCGAAGGACGAAGGGCATTAACAGTTAACATTTTGTGTTGCCTTGTTCTTAATTCATAGCATTTGAGAACAAGTCCCCAACAGCAGGATATAAAATATAGCCCTCATTATCCTGAACCATGGGAGCCTTGCCCTTAACAAAAATGGACAATCTCTTAGGGGCATTAAGTTTGACATTGCTTCCCTGTTGGAAACCAATGCCATCCTTGATGCCAGGGTGTCTCCCATTATAGAGCATGCTTCTAGCAAATTTAAATTTTTCATTTTCAATTTCATGCTCATTAATTTTAGTAGTTAGTTGAGCTATATGATCATTTTGTTGTTTAATTAAAGCAAGTTGATCATTTATAGCATCAACATTAATATCTCTACATCTAGTGCAAATAGAAACATGATCAACAATAGATGTAGAGGGTTTGCAAACTTTTAATTCATCTATCTTAGATTTTAGCATGGCATTTTCGTCTCTAAGACAGGACATAGAATCATTGCAAACATTTAGCTCTCTAGCCTTAGAGATCAAGCTAGCATTTTCAGTCCTAAGGCTAGAAATTGATTCATTCAATTTATCAATCTTAGCATTTAAACTAGCATTTTCATTTGTAAGATTGACAATTGAATCATGGCAAATGCTAAGCTAGTTAGTCAAGTTTTCATTTTTCTCTACTTCCTGAGCATAAGCATTTTTTACTTTAACATGCTTTTTATTTTCCTTAATAAGGAATTCCTCTTGGCTATCCAATAGTTCATCCTTCTCATGAATGGCTCCTATCAATTCATTTAACTTTTCTTTTTGTTGCATGTTAAGGTTGGCAAAAAGTGTAAGCAAATCATCTTCACTAGAACTACCCTCATCACTAAATGTAGTATACTTGGGGGCGGTTCTAGTTTGTACCTTCTTCTTTTTGCCGTCCTTTGCCATGAGACACTTGTGGCCGACGTTGGGGAAGAGGAGGCCCTTGTTGACGGCGATGTTGGCGGCATCCTCGTCGGAGGAGGAGTCGGTGGAGCTCTCATTGGAGTCCCATTCCCGACACACGTGGGCATCGCCGCCCTTCTTCTTGTAGTACCTCTTCTTTTCCTTCTTCTTCCCCCTCTTGTCGTCGCCCCTGTCACTATCACTAGACATTGGACATTTTGCAATAAAATGACCGGGCTTACCACACTTGTAGCACACCCTCTTGGAGCGGGGTTTGTAATCTTCCCCCCCCCCTCCTTTGTTTGAGGATTTGGCAAAAGCTCTTGATGATGAGCGTCATCTCCTCATTATCGAGCTTGGAGGCGTCGATGGGGAGCCTACTTGATGTAGACTCTTCTTTCTTCTCTTCCGTCGCTTTGAATGCAACGGGTTGCACCTCGGGTGTGGAGGTGCCGCCTTTCCCCAAGTCGACGATGTGTTTGGAGCCTTTGATCATTAGTTCAAAGCTCACAACTTTCCTACCACTTCCTCGGAAGACATTAATTTATATCTAGGATCCCCACGAATTAATTGAACTTGAGTAGGATTGCGAAAAACAAGGGATCTTAGAATAACCTTGACCATCTCATGGTCATCCCATTTAGTGCTCCCGAGGTTGTGCACTTGATTCACCAAGGTCTTGAGCCGGTTGTACATTGCTTGTGGCTCCTCTCCTTGGTTGAGGACGAATCGACTGAACTCCCCCTCGATTGTCTCCCTCTTTGTGATCTTGGTCACCTCATCTCCTTTGTGCGCGGTCTTTAGGACGTCCCAAATCTCCTTGGCACTCTTTAACCCTTGCACCTTATTATACTCCTCTCGACATAGAGAGGCGAGGAGTATAGTAGTGGTTTGGGAGTTAAAGTGCCGTATTTGGGCGACCTCGTCCGAGTCGTAGCCCTTGTCCCCCATAGTAGGTACCTGCACTCCAAATTCAACAATGTCCCATATGCATGCGTGGAGTGAGGTTAGGTGATGCCTCATTTTATCACTCCACATACAATAATTCTCACCATCAAAATATGGTGGTTTGCCTAATGGAACGGAAAGTAGAGGAGCGCGCTTAGAAATACGGGGATAACAAAGTGGCATCTTACTATACTTCTTGCGCTCATGGCGCTTAGAAGCGACGGACGCCGCGTTGGAGCTGGATGTGGAGGGCGACGAAGAGTCGACCTTGTAGTAGACCACTTTCTTCATCTTTTTCTTCTTGTCCCCACTCCGATGCGACTTGACGCGGGGAGGGGATCCCTCCTTGGCTTTGGTGCCGGACTCCCTTGATGGAGCCTTCCCGTGGCTTCTGGCCTTCTCGTCGGTTTCCATCTCCCTCTTGGCGGATCCTCCCGACATCACTTTGAGTGGTTAGACTCTAAATGAAGCACCGGGCTCTAGTACCAATTGAAAGTCGCCTAGAGGGGGGTGAATAGGCAGAATCTGAAAATTATAAACTTAAGCACACACTACAAGCCGGGGTTAGCATTAGAATTAAATCTGAGTCCGAAAGAGAGGTGAAAACAAATCAACCAAGAGATAAAGCGGATGAACATGGTGATTTGTTTTACCAAGGTTCGGTTCTAAAGAACCTAGTCCCCGTTGAGGTGGTCACAAAGACCGGGTCTCTTTCAACCCTTTCCCTCTCTCAAACGGTCACCTAGACCGAGTGAGCTTTCTCCTTAATCAAACGGGTCACTTAGACCCCACAAGGACCACCGCACACTTGGTGTCTCTTCCTTTGATTACAATTCACTTGGTAACAAGAATGAGGAAGGAAGAAAGCGATCCAAGCAACAAGAGCGCAAACAAACACGAGCAAACTTTCTCTCAAGTCACTAGGTGGTTGGAATGAATTCTAGACCTGGAGAGGCTTTAATCTTTTGGAAATGTGTCTTGGAGTGAATGCACTAGCTCTTGTATTGAATGTGAAGTGCTGGAAACTTGGATGCTTGGAGTGGTGGTGGTTGGGGGGTATTTATAGCCCTCAACCACCAAAGAACCGTTGGGGGTGGCTGCTGTCGATGGGCGCACCGGACAGTCCGGTGCGCCACCGGACACTATCCGGTGCGCTAGCCACGTCACCCAACCGTTATGGTTCGGGAGCTGTCGACCGTTGGAGGCTTTGTCTTCTAGTGGCACCGGACATGCACTGTTCAGTGTCCGGTGCGCCTATGACGGGCGCCTCTGACTCTGCGCGCACTGTTCTTCACTGTACCTTTGATCTTCAGCTTTTGCAAACGACCGTTGCGCGAAGTAGTCGTTGCTCCACTGTCACACCGGACAATCCGGTGGCACACTGGACAGTCCGATGAATTATAGCGAAGCGCGCCCTGAGAAACCCGAGAGTAGCGAGTTTGAGACTGTACGGTCCTAGTGCACCGGGCACTGTCCGGTGCGCCAGACCAGGGCACACTCGGTTTCTTTGCTCCTTTGTATTTGAACCCTATCTTCAATCTTTTATTGGTTTGTGTTGAACCTTTATGCACCTATAGAACATATAATCTAGAGCAAACTAGTTAGTCCAATATTTATGTTGGGCATTCAACCACCAAAATTAATATTGGGAAAAGGTTAACCCTATTTCCATTTCAAGGGGCACGTCGGTGGCTCAGGTCGATGGTGGCGGTGTTGTGGCTGTGCGGAGGAGGGCGAGTGAGCGCGAGTAGAGGAAACCAGAGGGGGAGGGAGTAAATTGGGGCGTGTCCTAGGCTGCAGATGTTGAGGCGAAGCTTACCGATGCAATGGGCACGGCGGGGCCTCAACGTCGGCGGCGGAACGAGCTCGGGTCCACGACGAACAGCGGTGGTTCTTCCCTGGCGTGCGCACGGCGCTAGGCTAAGGTGGGGGCTCTATCGACGTGCGAATAAGGGAGGGGGAGAGTGAGTGGGGCTTTGGGAGCTAGAAGTGGCCGAGGGTGAGGCGGTTGCGAGCTTGGCGCGCAACGTCGGCACGAAGTCCTCGGTGTGTGCACGAATGGTTGAAGGGTATGGGACTGACAGACGGGGCCAGGGTGTCAGCAAGCGAGCGCGATTGAGCGAGTAGCGTGCGCTGACGGGGCAGGACCACAGGGTAGAGGGAGCAAACGTGCGAGCAAGTGGGGACGGCGCCGTGTGGCGGAACCGCCCTGCGTAATCCAACTTAAGTGCATTGATTTGCACCACGAGGGTGACAACACACTTAAATGGGATGAAATTGACATTTGATGATGAGAATAGAGAATACAACCATCCACAAATATAATAACATGCCATATTAAGTATCATTATTATTATTACAAGACAGAGGTTTGAACATAAACCATTGGTTCCAAGTTTCACTGGCAGCGGAAATATAGGTAACGGCGTGCTAACGGTAAGCTAATGATACATAAGTAGGATGGTGAAGCTGACCATGAGCGACTCCTTATGATCCTCTCCCGAGGAGGTCATATCCCACTCGACCGTCCATCCAGGTGGCAGATGACTCGGCCATGTTATTCCAGCAACCATCTCCTCTATGTTAGCACTTGGAAAAAATGCAACAAGAAAGGCTGAGTATAGTAATACTCAGCGAGACTTACCAGTGTGTGGAAACTACTCCACTACCTCTAGACACATGAGGCTGTTTGGTTGAGGGGTTGGTTTGCCAAAAGCCATAGTTTAATTGTGAGCCAAGTTTTAGCTTCAAATTCTAGTTGTAGACTTAACTAGGTTTGCATCCTTTCTAAGCAACCATGGTAACAAGCAATTATAACAACCAACATCTTTAAGTATCAACCTCATTTCACTTTTTACTCAATGTAGTACATCGATCAAGCAATCTCATTAGCTGTGAGAAGCAGACGATTCGAATCGAGTTTCAACTTTGCAAGGTGAACCTAAACACACGACATGCAGGTGACACTCTGCCCCCCCCCCCCCCCGTCAATCGTCCCCGTCGATTCCTAGTACGTGGAACCGAGCCCACTCCCCTTGGATACAAAGCCCCACTGCCCCGGACCCCGCCGTGCAGTGACTGCTCTTGTATCCACCACTAGCTATTATGGGAAACCTCGTTTTAGAGCAAGTGGGAAGAAAGTCCACGCGTAGGTTTAGTCAGGTACTAGGCTTATCGATTATCATATTTCTCAGCATGTGTTTAGTACATTCAAACGCTTGATACAAAGTATCCACACGTTAATCCTTATTCCAATTTTCGTTCCATAGTCAGGGTGTCATGGAACCTCCCAAGGTATTAGGCCCACTTACAGATGTCCTGGTCCTAAGAACCTCAGACAATCATGTAGGTGTGCATAATCACTTGACAAGTTCGATTATCTATATCGTCATCATATCGCCGAAGAGCACTTCACCCATCACGCAGACATTACACATATAATCAAAGTAAATAATAAGCGGAAAGGATTACAATAACATAATTTACATTCATATAAAATATAGAGAGTATTTATTACATAACGGGTGTTCGAGTGCAGCACTAAATATTACATAACTGGGAGGCAAAACATCCTCCCGCCGGCAAGTTTACTGATTTTCCTCTTGCTTTGGCACCACCTTCGAGCAGAAACAGCAAAACTCGATTGTTTCATCACCTACAACAACATGGGTTCGAAAACCATGAGTACGGAGTGTACTTTCGCAAGTCTTACCTGACAAAGGAAAAAGACTTCTCAAAGATATGCTGGCTTGTGGGATTCAAGGTAAAGCTTATTAAGATTCAAAGACTCTGTTTGCAGAAAAGCCTCTCTACAACAAAAAGATGAAAAATTATATGTATTCAAATCTGAATGTACCCGAATTTTATATCTATCATTTGAGAAGATAAATAATAATTTTAAGGTTTACTTTTTATAGAACTTTACAAGTTCACTGCTAAAAACAAAAATATAAATTTACATTATAGATTTTATATCCCATTTATTCATAATCAAAGAAAAAAGACTAAAAATTAGTATCATCAGTACATATTTTCATTCCTGAATTTATCAGTATTTGAAAAATTGGATGCATCCTCGCTCAAAGATAATTGGACGACATTGCTCCCTGACGAGACGACCACTGTTCCCTATTATACGGGGATGATGATTTTTTTTGTTCACGTGATTGAAGTGGTGATAAATGAGAAGACAGGATAGTTTTTTTGGATGGTGTTCACACGACCAAGATACTCTGTCAGATCTATTTAGCCCGTTGTTGAGCACTAAAAAGAGCATCGGACGGTCCGCGCAAGCGCAAAACAGATTAGGGTTCCGAGTTTCTTGCTATGTTTGTTGGCGAGAATCTCAGGATTAGCTCGGAATTTTGTTGGTAACGGGTCTAGCCCCCTCCTCTATAAAAGCAGAGGAATACGACCGATTTAATCAATCAATCGAACCCTCAATCAATACAATTTACATTTATTCTTAGGAGTAGTTCTAGTCTGCTTCTAGGTTAGTCTTCCAATCCCCAAATTCTTCTCTTCTCTTTGACTCTACGTCTATTAGAGAAGTCTAGGTCGGCCTACCGAGCCTAGACATCTCCTAGGATCTCTCCTCCCCGACGGGGTCCCTCCCGAGAGCGAGATCCAGGCGCCAACGACGACTTCCACCGTCCCTGCGCACGCGCGGACCGTCCGGTCTTCAGGCAGGAAACCCTAGCCTCGCGTCAGGCCACGGATCGTCCGGCCCCTGGCCGCGGACCATTTGCCCTTGTGTAGAGAGCGCCGCCGCTGGTTCGTGTTGAGTGATTGGCGCTCGAAAAAGGTGTCAACATACTTTTTGGCAACTCTGCTGGGGACAACACATCTAGACCCATCAAATCGGCCCTCAATGGTCGGTTCAAGGGATAGTTCTGAAGTCTCCCCTAGCAACATTATAGAGCCGACTTGGGAAACCTTGCCGGCTGACGAACAGCTCCAATTTGAGGAGCACAAGGAGCAGCTGATTCAAGAGGCAAAGGCAAAGTTCCTGGCCAACTTCAAGGTGGACAGGAACAATAAAGTCGTCCGGCAACGGGCGACGGATCCAGCTTCACTCCGACCCACACCAGATATCCCCAATGTAAGTAACACAAACGAGCTACAATATCTTAAGAATTATGTAGATGAACAGCGAGAACAAATGCAAAATATCATAGGGGGTATGCAAAATGATTATAGGAGACTAGTACGTGCATTTGATAAATCTACCATTGCAAATTTTCCTTCGCACGAGATTGAATTAGGGGAAAACACACATAATACATCGGCTATAGGTTGTCACGACCAGTCACAACCCCTTTATGGGATGCCGATGGACACATACCCTGAGCAACCGCAAATCGGCAGTAAATCAGCTTATCTGCACCTACCGGACCGTCCGCACGTGAGCGCGGACCGTCCGGGCCCACAATGGCCAGACCCCATTTTAATGAGTTACCCAGACATGCACCCGAGCCACAACATATGGCACAGAATCTAAACTACCCAGTCGGACGGTCCGCATACAACGACGGACGGTCCACATATAATCACGGACGGTCCGGGCCAATGTCCGGAGAGTCCGCGCATGACTTTTTTGAGGAGGATTGTTACCTGAATTCTCACCTGTACCAGCAACACTTCCCATCACACTATGCAATGCATCAGCCCATTAATACAAAATCCAGAGCCCAGGAAAGCTTTCCGGCTCCGCCTAGAAGGCCGGAAAGGAACGATCAATCCTATGAGCCATATAGGGCAAATGGCAATGCACCACATAGCTCAAACCAATGGGGGGAAGACAACATGCCAATATCCAGCCAACCCCACCTATGTTTGACTAGAGAGCCGATGGTCTCGCACAGGCTGCCATCGATATAGTGAGGGAGGAAATAGCCGGGGCGTTCTGAGATAAGCTCAGAGTAAGCATGGTCCCTGGGGGGCAATCATATCGGAAACCTTATGACAGCCGATTTAATCACCACCCATACCCACAGGGAACCAGGATACCCGAATTCGCAAAATTTTCGGGTGACCCAGGAAAAAACACGCACGAACACATAGGCCAGTTCTTAGCACAATTAGGAGAATTGACCAATACATAAGCATTTCGTGTGCGTTTATTTTCATTGTCTTTAATAGGAACCGCATTCGCATGGTACGCCACTTTACCTCCTAATTTTATTTTGTCATGGGGGGAGTTAGAACAAAAATTCCATGATCACTTCTTTTCTGGTGATTATGAATTAGATCTGGTAGACCTAGTGGCCCTGCGACAGGGGAAGGACGAATCGGTTAATGAATACATCCGGAGGTTCTGGGATACAAGAAACTGATGCTTCCAAATACACTTAGCAGAAAAAACAGCTAGCAGGATTAGCCTTTAATGGACAGAGATATTATTTAAAAGAAAGATTAGAAGGCATCTATTTTTTCACGCTAGCATAGTTATACTAGAGATCGAATTTTTTGCATTTTGGTCCTTCATCAGAAAAAATTCACGTTTGGACCTTAGAAAATTTTAATGTCATTTTTGGACCCTTTACTCGGCGCCGTAGCCTATGGCGCCGAGGTAACATAGCTCGGCGCCATAGGCTATGGCGTCGAGGTACGTGCCGCGTTGGCACAAACGGACGTCGTGGCGCCGACGTGGTACCGAGCTCGGCGCCATAGATCTTGGCGCCGAGCTCTGTTCTGTACAAAAAACTTGTCTAGCTCAGTTGGTAAAATACAAGGCTTTTAAACTTGTGGTCGTGGGTTCAAATCCCACGGTGGACGTTTTTTAATACTTTTTTGTCTTTGTCACTTATTTATTTTTTTGTCCATATTTTTCGTTTATGTCGCTAATTTGTCCGTCCTGATTTATTTCTTATCCAGTTTTATTTTTGTGACTGATTTGTTTATTCGTCCAGATTTTTTTTATCCGGCGAGCACAGCAGCTGTGTGCCACAGTGCTCACAAGCCGTCAACTTCTCCCCTTGTTTGGCACAATTTGTAGTTCAGCCTTGTGATAAATCTCATAAAACTTATGAGCTGAACTACAAGAAATATCCTGTTCAAAAGACCCAAATACAACACATATCAACATCATTACTAATTAATTAACTGGATTATTTGAGGCAGTAGATAATTACCCTGCTCCTAGCTGCGCAATTTTTCCTGAAAATACAATTCAGACAAACACCATGTATATCAATGATACAAGCTAGCAGAGAGGATTGTAGTAAGTATATATGATAGGTCACGGCATAGGGAACTGACCATAGATTTGGATCCAGCAGGATGGAGCCAAGACAGAGATGAGAGAACAGACCATGACAAGGGCAATCTTCACTGGCCACCACCCGCAGTGCCATAAATTTCTCAACTCATTCACCTTGCCAGTGCGTACAGTGGAGAAGAACATGGCCATAAAAAAGATCTGGACGATTTGTTAAGGTCAGAGCAATCATAATACAGAAAATTGTTAGATAAAAAACAATGTTGTTTAAACTGTTTAGTAGTATATATAGGATACAAAGAAGGCATGGCTCGCAGCTGTTTTTTATTGTGGTTAACTTAGCAAACAAGGGGAGAAGTTGACGGCTTGTGAGCACTGTGGCACACAGCTACTGTGCTCGCCGGATAAAAAAATCTGGACGAATAAACAAATCAGTCACAAAAAAAATGGATGAGAAATAAATCAGGACAGACAAATCAGCGACATAAACAAAAAATATGGACAACAAAAAAAACAAATAAGTGACAAAGACAAAAAGTATTAAAAAACACCCACCATGGGGCTCGAACCCACGATCACAAGGTTGAGAGTCTTTTATTTTACCAACTGAGCTAGACAAGTTATCTGTATAGAATAGAGCTCGGCGCCAAGATCTATGGCGCCGAGCTCGGTACCACGTCGGCGCCACGACGTCCGTTTGTGCCAACGCAGCACGTACCTCGGCGCCATAGCCTATGGCGCTGAGCTGTGTTACCTCGGCGCCACAGGCTATGGCGCCGAGTAAAGGGTCCAAAAATGACATTAAAATTTTTTAGGGTTCAAACGTGAATTTTTTTCCGATGAAGGACCAAAATGCAAAAAATTCGGTACCAGAGAGCTTTGGCTTGTGAAAACCGAAGCAAAGAGACTGCCAAAACCATTCGTCACAATGTCCATATAGTAGAGTGCGACCAAAGTAGCTCGGACGACGAATCAGCAGAGGTGTATGCTGCTGAAATGGTTTGGCCAAAGCAGGCCAAATCTTCAGCTTGTTCTTCCTTGCAGCTGGTTCAAAAGAAACGACAAGAGGAAGTTAAGTTTACATTTAATGTTGGTAAATGTGATAAAATATTTGAAGAATTACTCAAAAATGGCAACATTAAAATAAATCACATTGTTCCATCCACGCGACGAGCTGAAACGTCGTGCATACTGCAAGTGGCATAACTCATTTTCTCATGCCACTAATGATTGTAATGTATTCCGTCGATAGATTCAATCGGCCATTAACGAAGGACGATTGAAATTTCAGGAAATGCAGGTGGACACGGAGCCCTTTCCGATGAACATGATCGATTTTGAGGGCAAGAGGATCCTGGTTCGGCCAAACCCAAGAGGATCCTGCGCATCTCGGACGGTCCGACGCACAGGCGCAGACAGTCCGGGACCACGCCAGACGGTCCGGAGAATTCCAGCGGACAGTCCGATCATACTCAAGACCTGCAACGACCTCGTACCTTCAAACCACGATGACCAGAGATAGGTACGTGGAAAACAAATACATTTAAAGCAGCTGGACGACTAGTCAAATCCGGCCAGACTTTCGATCAATTATTGTCCAAATATGTGAAAAATGTAACACCCCTGGTGTTACTGTCACTAAAACTTGAGCATAACATCATGAGCATTAGCATATCATGTGCTTGTTACACTTAGAATGCCTTCACTAGGCAAAATTTTCAAACAAGTTGTATTGTTGTGACTGGTCATGGCTGAAACCCAAGGGTAGGGTACTTAACCCTAAACTGGGCTTAGAAGTATCAATAAAGCCCAAGTGAGAGAAAACTTCAAAACTCATGAGAAATAATCATACGATATCCCCATTAATGGACTTGAGTGGCATTAAAACCCTAGAAGTACCAAAAACCCTGAATAGACCCCTAGAAAACACTGGACTGAAACCCTAGGGGGTTATATGTAAATTTTGCACACTTTTGGACCTAAGTGCAAAAACCCAAAGAATTAGGGTACCCTAAAGCATATGGTTCACACATGTGAGGATTTCCAAGTCAAAAGATGTGAAATGGGCTTATTTGCAAAAGGTCACTCAATTCCTCTCATGTGGTTAAGTCTGAAAATCAGTGAATATGGCTAACTTTGGAACTCTGTAGATCTAAAAATACAAGGATTTTGCCTAGGGTCAACACACCAAACTTGTAGAGCTACTATAGGAGTACAATTTTGCAAAAGTGGTTAAGCCTTGGTGTCATGAAAATTTTGGAGATAATTGGGCCCAAAGTTGGGTTGTCAGTCACCCTAAATTCTGAATTCTGATTAACAGTGTGTAGGATCAACTTTGGGACCATGTGGAGCTTGGTTTAATGGATGTTTAGCAAAAACCTCTGTGACAAAGTTAATGCTGGTTTGTTAAGCTACAATTTTGATGCAGAGTATTGATCTAGTCACCACACGAAATTTGGAGAAAATCGCCCCCAAACAAGCTCTATCAGACCAACTGAATGGCCTCGCGATGGTACAGTGCACTGAACGAGATCAGGTGCAGTGCACCTCGCCACCGGTAAACCGTGCGCTCGGACTCGCGTCGATCGTCGCAATTCGTGCCTCGGGTTAGTGGATTGCGTTTGGCCGTAAAAAGATCTCGTCGCGGATGAGTTCGGAACACTGTGGCCGCGCTGTCCCTCGACCATTTGCGCCGACGACGTGGCCTAGCGGTCGTCACCGGAGTTTGCGTCCTTCACCGCGATTGTGCCACGCCTCAGGCCCTTAACCACGTCGCAGTACATCGCCTTACTATATCCACTTGTCGCCGGTGGTCTTGCCACGATAGCATCCACGATTTACTTGCGCCAGTGACCTATTTCCTCTCTGGCCACCACCGCGCCATCTCCAATTCACGCGCCACCGCCCTCGGAGCCTATAAATTGAGTGTGTCGTCGGCTCTGTAAGGTATTCAAGCAACCAATACACCAACTCGTACCTCGAATCGTCCACCAGAGCTTGCCAATTCGAGACTTTCCCCAAATCGGGTTTCCGCCACCGTGATAGAGACCTCATCGTGGCCAGCCATTCCCAGGTCTGCTCCCGCTCTCTTTGATCATGTTTTAGCACCCGTACGTGCTTGTGATACTCGTCAGCTCGACCCTTTATGCTTAACCACACTCAATCAACCGGAACGCTTGGAATTGTGTTCGATGTTCGCCATCGCCGTGGTTGGGTGTAGTCAGGGTTGTATTAACTCAATCTAAGCTTGTTCTAGGATTGCCTCGGGTCAGTAATGCTTGCCCAAGGGTTAGTTTGGGCAACCAGCGCCGGTCGTGGCCAGCCCCAGCAACAGGGTGGTCGACGGCGAGCGTGCCGTGGCCATGGGTCAGGTTGGAGAAGAAACAGAAGTCGGGGGACCTCTGTGCATTTGTCAGAGAGACAAGGAACAATGACTAAAGGTTCTTCACCCATTTGTTGATTTACCAAGGGTCTTTTCGCAAGATGGCAACGCGGGCACGCGTTCTCCCCGTTCTTGGTCCGACTTGGGCCAATTGCAACCCGACACTATTCATGATTTTCTCTTTTCCTTTTCTGCCAGACTTTTAAAACCCATGGAAAATTCTAGAAAATTGCTAAAAATGAAATACCAATTTTGTTGGACCTTTAAATTTTCATAGTATTTAATAAAAATAGTAGCATGATTTTTAGTCCAAATATGGAATTATAAAGTATTATAATAGCCAAAACTTATACTCCTAGAATTTTAGAAATTGATTAATGACTCCCAAAATCACTAAACCTTTTGGATAAGCTTTAAATATTATTTAGAAGCCTTGGATAAAGTTTGGCATGATTTGGACACTGTTTGGTACCTAAACCCCAAAACCCTAAACTTCTAGTGATGCCTGCCCTAGGAACCGATGTTCTGACTCCAACAACCTTAGTTTCCTGGAGTTCTGTGAAGGAAAATTGTATTCAAGACCTAAGATAATATACTTTTGTTATCTTTGCATTTTCATACGCATTACATGAGCATTCATGATTATATATATGTGATATATATAGAAAACAAAGAAGAAGTAGAAGTTGAAGAAGCAAGAGCTACACCACCACCATCTGAAGAACCACCGGTCGGGAGCCCGACTCACCTATAACACAAGGCAAGCCCCGGTGCATTTGCCACCTCCTTGCTATTTTTAAATCTTTCTCACTTGCTTGATGCATTAGGTGATAGGAGTTGTGTGCTAAACAAATTGCTGCATTTCCTTCCTTGAGAATTTGATTCCCTTTCCTTGATCCCCTGTTTTATAAAAAGGTTTTTCTTATGCTTAGCCTTGCTCTAGAAAAACAAAATGTTTTGTTTTGACAAAAGATGATGCTTTAAGTGGGTGGGATGTTTTCAAAATAAAACTTGATGGTGGATCCATCACCGCCGTGATTGGTTCAACATCGGAAAAGATGTACCTCTGCCAGGTACCAAACTTTGGGTTGAAAATAATAAAGCTGAGACCGGGCGGTTGACTTGCACGAGAAGGGAGTCTCGGTGTAGTGTCTCCGTCTGAGTCGATTAAGGACCTTATCGATGTAGGCCTGCTGACCGAGGACCCTTTAACTGGTCACATGCCTCATCATGGGTAAGCTTTGCCTCGGGCAGACTAATACCAGAATAAAATAACACGCAATGGGAGTGTAGAGATGGCAAGAGTAGCGTGTACCCTCCGTGGCAAGAGACTGGACGGTGGTGTATCTGTGCTCTCGGTTGGCGTGAACCTGATCTGGTCTTAAGAACCCCGGTGGCAAGTTGACATATGCAAGGGTTAAGTGCTACATATGTCGTGTGATTGGAGATCCCCAGTTGGGTATTAATCGATTCAGATCGCCGTTACTTCTCGGATATGAAGACTTGGTCACTGACTTACACGTAGCATTCCAGTGAACTTAAAGGGTTGATAAAAGACGGCTAGTGCAGGTCAAGTGATTGAACTAGGGTAGAAAGAACTCTAGATGCAGGTAACTTTACTTAACCTAACAAGTAAAACTGGATTTTTAAGGATCCACTATTAGTAAGCATTTCTGCAAAAAGAGTCTTTGATTCTTGATAAGCCATACCTTGATTCCCAAAAGCCAGCATATCCTTGAGAGTCTTTTATTTTGACGGGTAAGACTTGCAAAAGTATACTCCGTACTCAGGGTTTTTGAACCCATGTTGTTGTAGGTGAGGAAGCAGCAATTTTTTGTTGCTTTTGTTCCAAGGTGGTGCCTAAGGAAGAAAACCAGGATTGAAGCCTCGGGAGGAAGTGTCCTCCATTAAAAACTTTTTACTGTTAATCGTGAGGGGTTTTTGCCTCCCAGGGTTGTAATAATATTACTCCAACACTCTTATATTTTACTGGTTTGTAATAATACTACTCTTTCCATACTTTAATATAAAATAAGTTGTTGTAACTGCTTCCGCATATTCGTACCTCTGATGTGTTGTAATATCTGCGTGACGGGTGAAACGCTCTTGGGCAAGGTAAAGAATACATATACCGAACTTACCAAGTGATCAGGTGCACCTGCAGGGTTGTCTGAGGTCCGATGGACAAGGACAACTATAGGTGGGCCTAATGACTTGGGAGGTTCTATCACAGCTGGTATCGGAGCGAAGCCCATCTCTGCAGATGTTATGAGGCATTTTCAAAGACTTATCTAAGAAAATTTCTTTCCTTCTTATCTAACTACCTTCTGAAGTACTTACTATAAGACCAGATAGTAGAGTGCAATGTATAGAAGGTTGTGAATCAACTAAGGTTGATTCTGTAATTATGCATGCATCATGTTAAAAACTATACAAATAAAGTTTCCCCCCTTATGGAGATATGCCGCCGCGCACGAGGAAAACCGCGCGCAAGTCCACTGGACCGATTGTGCGTGCCTCACCACCAGCTGGCTCCAAGGCATGAGGAGAACAGCAGCGGCAGCAATGACCCCATTGGAGATTTGGAAGCCCAGGTGGAGCAGCTTTGAACGGAGCTACGTCACAGAAACAGTGTGTGGGTCGAGGATGGTCAGCATATAAATGAGTTAAGAACTGACATCCGACATCTGCAAGACGAGCTTGCCGAACGAGATTTGGCACTCGATTGGATCGTCAACTCACGTTCCATTGCTTGGGACCGGGAAGCCAAAGCTCGAGCCCGTGTGGAGGAGCTTAGCACGGTCGTTGACAACTTGCAGGTGTACTGCAATACATTGCATGAGGAAGTTTATGAATTGTATTCGCGACTGCACCCCGACGTACCTGCCGACCCTGTCGGAATGGGAGCTGGACCTTATGGAACAACAGGTGAAGCACTTGGTGGGGAACTAGATCTTTTCAAGCCCCCTCCTTCAATGAACCTGGCTGACGAATGGTCCCCTACACCCGACAACAAAGCTACTAAGGATGATAAATAGTAGCAGTAGTATAGTTTAGAAATAATGTTAATGTAAATTAGGTAATGAAGTCATGTTGTACATTGAGTTTGAAACATTACATCTTAAGTAATGTAAAATGATGGTATGTATCAGCATGTGATATTTTCCAAATATTTCTTTGCTTCAGATGCCATCTCGAACTCGTGCACATGATGGCGCGGGAACATCCCGTGGTCAAGAAGATACACCCAATCCACCGCCGGTACCGCCCACGCTGGCTGAGGCTATCACTGCCTTGGTTACCGCGACTGCTGACAACACCCGTTTCCTACGTGAAATGGCGGGACATCAAGTTCAGCAACAAGGCGGTAGGGCTTATCCGCAGGGACCCCACGAAGCTTCGTACTTGGATTTTTTGAAAACTCGTCCCCCACTTTTTGTTAAAGCCGAAGATCCCCTCAAAGCTGACGAATGGGTTTGGGTCATTAAGCAGAAATTTGGACTCATCCGATGCATGGAGACCCAGAAGCCATTGTTTGCGGCTCAGCAGTTAAGAGGCCCTACCAGCACCTGGTGGGGAAATTATGTGGCCACTCAGCCTACCGGACATCAAGTCACATGGGACGAATTTAAATTGGCGTTTCGTGAGCACTACATTCTAGAAGAGTGCTCTATATGAAGTAAGAACAATTCATGAAGCTCAAGCAAGGAGGAGATATTGTTATGCAGTATCTCAATAAATTCAATCATTTGTCCCAGTACGCAATTGACTAGGTCAATACTGACCTGAAAAAGAGGAACTGTTTTATGAGAGGCCTCAATGACTAGCTACAACGAAAGATGGCCACCTGTCTTGATCTCTCCTACAGCAGGGATGTCAGCATAGCGCTGGCAGTTGAAGCTAAGTATGCAGGCCCAGGAAAATCAAAGGGCTTTGGAGATGACAGGTCCAACCAGGGGCCTGAAAAGCGACAAAGGTTGGTAATCCGTCCTTTCAATCAAAACCGTTCTTCGCCTCGTCCACCCTCCTACCCCTTCAAACGGCCTGTATTCATCCACCCTGCCACTGCCCCCACTTCAACAACTCAGCCGAGTGCCCCTGGTGCTTGTTTCCCCGCACTCTCGAGTTCATCAATTGGCTGCTTCAATTGTGGGAAGTCTGGACATTTCATCAAAGACTGCCCATATCCGAGGCGGAACAACTCCAATAATCAGCAGAACCCTGGGAGTTCCAGCCAAGGCAAGGGAAGCACGACAAATAATGCAGCGTGCAATAATATGAAGAAAACTGGGCGAATCTATTATACACAAGGGGCCACTACACCGGAGGGAGAGTCAGTTATGATGGGTACGTTTCTCGTGGCCAATCACCCTACAGTCATTCTCTTTGATTCTAGTGCTTCGCATACATTCATAAGCAAGAAGTTTGTGGAAAAATATTGCATTCCCTACATCGAATCAAGGGAAGGGTTTATTATTCATTCGCCTGGGGTACAAATATTCACTAAAGAAGTGGCTTTCCATGTGCCCATAACATTGGCTGAACGGGACTTTCCCACAAATATGATTATTCTGAAAGGCCAAGATATAGATGTAATTCTGGGCATGAATTGGTTAGCCCAGCACAAAGCTATCCTCAACACTGATCTGAGAACCATCAGGTTGAGCTATGGCCAAGAAGAGGTTCTCTTGTCCATTCTTGTAACTATTACAGCTAAACCATTTGGTAGAGCTTATGAAGCCATTATACCGGAAATCCAAGATATTCCGGTAGTATGTGAATTCCCGGATGTCTTTCCGGAAGATCTGCCTGGATTGCCTCTAGAGAGAGATGTAGAATTTGTGATTGAATTGAAGCCCGGTACGGCTCCTGTTTCTAGAAGGTGGTACCGAATGCCTCCGAATGAGTTGGCTGAACTCAAGACACAATTACAAGATCTACTGGAAAAGGGATTCATCCGACCTAGTTCGTCACCTTGGGGTTGTCCAGCCATCTTTGTCAAGAACAAGGATCAAACGCTTCAGATGTGCGTGGATTATAGACCCCTTAATGAGGTCACAATCAAGAATAAGTACCCTCTTCCCTGGATTGATATCTTTTTTGATCAGCTTACCGGAGCTCGAGTATTTTCCAAGATTGACCCCAGGTCAGGTTATCATCAGATCCGTATCCGACCCGAAGATATACCCAAGACCGCATTTACTACACGGTATGGGTTATTCGAATATCTGGTTATGTCTTTCGGATTAACAAATGCTCCTGCCCACTTCACATATCTTATGAACTCAGTATTCATGCCCGAGTTGGATAAATTCGTGGTAGTCTTCATTGATGATATCTTGATATATTCGAAGAATGAAGAGGAGCATGCTCGGCATTTGCGAATCGTATTAACGTGCTTAAGGGAGCATCAATTATATGCTAAATTTAGCAAGTGCGCGTTTTGGCTGGAGGAAATCCAATTTCTAGGACACGTATTGTCTGCCAAGGGGATTGTGGTTGATCCCAGCATGGTCAAGGATATTTTAGAGTGGAAACCACCAACCACTGTACATCAAGTCCGAAGTTTCCTTGGAGTGGCTGGTTATTATCGTCGATTTATTCCAGATTTTTCCAAGCTTGTGAAGCCAATCACAAGTTTATTGAAGAATGATACTAAATTTAACTGGTCTTCAAGATGCAATGAAGCCTTCGAGCAGCTGAAGGTGTTATTGACCACTGCTCTGGTATTAGCTCAACCGGACATTGAAAAGCCTTTTGATGTGTATTGTGACGCATCAGGCAGTGGTTTAGGTTGTGTCTTGATGCAAGAAGGCCGAGTTATAGTGTATGCCTTGAGACAGTTGCGCCGGCATGAGGAACATTATCCAACTCATGACCTGGAATTAGCTGCTGTGGTTCATGCCTTGAAAATATGGCGTCATTATCTGCTGGGGAATATTTGTCATATCTATATAGATCATAAAAGCTTGAAGTACATCTTTACCCAGTCAGAGCTAAATATGAGGCAGAGGAGATGGCTTGAGCTGATTAAAGATTATGAATTGGAAATTCACTATCACCTAGGCAAGGTCAATGTAGTGGCAGATGCACTAAGTCGCAAGGCTTCTTATCATTGTCTTACGATGAAGACTTCTGACATTACATTATGCCAAGAAATGGAGAAGTTGAACCTGGGAATAATTCAACATGGAACCTTAAATCACTTAAAGCTTGAGTCGGTTCTTTTGCAAAGGATAATTGATGCACAAAGAAGCGATGAGGGTATGAAACACATTCATGAGAAAATAAAGGCTGGTAAGGCAAACTATTTCAGAAAGGATGATCAAGGCGTTGTATGGTTTAATAACCGCATAGTTGTGCCCAAGAATGATGAAGTCCGCCAGCAAATTTTACATGAAGCACATCTTAGTCGCTATTCTATTCATCCCGGAAGCACTAAGATGTATCATGATCTAAAGCAACATTATTGGTGGACGAAGATGAAGATCGAAATTGCACGCTATGTGGCGAGATGCGACACTTGCAGACGTGTCAAAGCCATACATATGAAAACTACTGGTCCATTGCAATCATTACCTATCCCAACTTGGAAATGGGAAGACATAAGCATGGACTTCATTATGGGATTACCCAGGACAGAAAAAGGATATGATTCTATTTGGGTTATCGTTGATCGACTTACCAAGATAGCCCATTTTCTGCCCGTCAAGACAGACCATTCAGTTGCTGTCTATGCCCAGTTATATATTGCTCGTATTCTTAGTCTGCATGGGGTTCCAAAGACCATAGTGTCGGATCGTGGGCCACAATTTGTAGCCAAGTTTTGGGAAGCACTGCATAAATCCCTGGGTACCAAGTTGCTTCACAGTTCGGCCTATCATCCTCAAACCAGTGGGCAGACTGAGAGAGTAAACCAAATACTTGAAGACATGTTGCGAGCATGTGCTCTGGATATCCCACAAAAATGGGATGACTGCTTACCATTAGCGGAGTTCTCATACAACAATAGCTATCAAGAGAGCATCAAAATGGCACCCTTTGAAGCTTTGTATGGACGACGGTGTCGTACTCCGTTAAACTGGTCTGAACCAGGAGAAAGATGGTTTTCAGGCCTGATATGGTAAAAGAAACAGAAGAGAAGGTTCAACGAATAATACATAATTTGAAAGAAGCCCAAGCTCGCCAAAAGAGTTATGCAGACAAACGACACAAACCCTTGTACTTTCAAATTGAAGATTATGTCTACCTGAAAATCTCACCAATGAAGGGTGTATCACGTTTTGGGGTAAAAGGGAAGCTTGCACTGTGGGGGACAGATATCCCTCGGGTCCACTAGAAGGTTGGAAGGCCTCGCGAAAGACTCCAGACCCATTATTCCGCAAGGCCACCCCTTCGTGGGCCAGGGGAGGAATCACTGGCAGAATGGATCGATGTAAGATTGGATCAACTCGAGCCCAGGCGGCTCAGTGGATTTAAACGTTATCCACAACTTTAATCCGATTCTCCCGCGCAGCGCCCTCAGACGTCGGAACTAAATGAGGATAAGTCGGCAGGATAATAGGGAGATAAGTTCAGTCGGTTCACTATTACTTAGGAGCACATAGTTATCATACCCGCATGTAACGCCCCACGGTCGAGTATATAAGGCCTAGGGGGCACCCCATCAAAAGATAGGTCACTCATTAGCCATCTACACTATTCTCTAGCGTCCTTCATACTAGAGAATCCCCCTTGTAACCCACCACATAAAGATCCACACCAGGAAGTAGGGTATTACGCCTCTCTAAGCGGCCTGAACCTGTAGAAAATTGTCTATCGTCTCTCGTGTGCTCAGCATGAACCATCGAGCTACACTCGGTTACACCGTCCTACCCAAAAGCACCTCGAGGGGTAACCCCGGGTGCGCGGTCGGGTCCCAAACACCGACAGCTGGCGCGCCAGGTAGGGGGTGTGTCACTAATCCAAGTTAGCTCAATGGCCATCACTCTTCAGCACAAGATTGCTCTCCGCCCCGGATCCGTGTTCTACTTCGGAACCATCTCGTTCGTGGCAGATGAAGAAGGGACTCTACATCGTATAGCGGATCCACCGGAGAAAAAGCCTTCCTTGAAAATCTCCGGGAAAGCCAGAACGAAGCAGGAAATAGCGCAACCTCCAGCGCTCCGAGCGAAGACTGCCTCCTGCAAACCAAGAGCAGAGAGTTCATTCACCGGGAGAACCCCGTTGTCCACCTCATCCACAGAAAAATGGACACGGATTACAAGAAAAAAGAAACAAAGACCCGTCAAGCTGCCCTTCTGGTACCTCCGCCCTCAAAGGAGAACAGAAAGAAGCTTGTCGTCATGACAACTCCATTCTACCCCGACGTCCTCTTCATCGGGGGAGAGTGGAATCGTCCCCCATCTTCGACGACGAACCAACTGTGCCTGGGGAAGAACCACCTCAGCGGGAAGCTCGCCGACGAAGGAACCGACGCTGTAACGCCTGGCGACATCATGAAGCCGGAGAACGAGATCTGGCGCAGCCTGTATCGCAAGATGAGATCTCGAAGGTGGGAGAAACTCTAGATGAATGAGTCTTCATGGAAAGGAGGAAATCCCGCCGACGTGATCGTCGGCAAGCTCAAGAGCAAGCCGAGCAGGAAGCGAGACAGCGTCGAGAGAACCCTCTCTTCGGATGAAACCTGAACCCCGACTTCGTGTAACACCACTTTGTAATTTGCTAGAAATAATACCAATAGAGAAACAATTTCTCTTTATATGAGTTTGACCTTTATGCATCATCACATGTGAACACTACGTTCAAAAACAAATAAGTAATAAAAGGATATACTATTAAAGTTTATGCATCATGCTGAGTTTTTATTTGGTTGTGCATTTGTGCTTAATAAAATAAATATGCCATTAATAGCATATCAATGGATCCATAAAATTCAAAGTCTAACTTGGAAATAAAACCATGAAAATAGAGGAGAGAAAGGAATTTTATTCAATAAATAAAAGTATAATTTAATAACTTCATCGCAGTAGGTATGATCAAACTAAATAATTATTCAGTGTACAAAAGTGCCACAAAGTTTGAATTTAAATTGAAGTTTGAATTTGGAATTCAAAATAAGACAAAATAGGAAAAATAGAAACATAAAAAGAAAAAGAAAAGGGGAGAATACCTAACTGGGCCTCAGAACCCACATTTGGCCCACCAGATGAAGCAACCCGTGCGGCCCAAAACTCTTCCACGCGCGCTCCACTCCATCTGTCTCATGGGACCCATCGGGCGGTCTCTCGCTCGCGCTCGCGCTCAGTGGTTAGCGGGACCGCGCGACCAGGCCACGTCTCCGTGCCGCTGACACCATGGCCCCTCCTACCAGGGCATCTCTTCACTCGCTGTGCGTCACTGGAAACCTGGTGCCGCGCGTCAGCGCGTTCGTCTCCATCGCCAACGGATGCACCGGAGTTCGTGGGGACGGGCACTCCTGGGATCTCGGTCAGGCCGTTGCTCGGCCTTGGTATAAGACTGTCCCCTGGCATGCGTCACGGCTCCGTTTTGACCCACGCCAAAAGCTTAGCCACCGTGCCCGCCGTCGAGTTCTTAGAGAGAAGCGCCGCCGGGTGTATTGTCGTGCCGCGCCGCGGGTGAAAGCCCTCCTCGGCGGCGTTCCGTTCCCTGCACGCGGTCGTGTGGGTGCGTCAGCGCCCGGGGAATCCTTTGGTGCCCGCGGGACGAGCTGGGCGACCCTGAACCGAGGGGAATTCCACGCCGGAGTACAAGTCTGGGCGGGATTATCACCTCCCCGTGGCCGGCTCGCTAGCGCAGACAATCACCGGTAAGTGCACCTCGCTCAGACCCGTTTTCATACCTATTACGCGTGTACCGATTTAATTGTGGTGTCGTGCACGTAATTCGGAGAATAGCTCCGCCGGCAAGACCTCACCGCGGTGGCGTCTCGGCACAGCTCCGTCGGGAGGTAGGTGATGACCTCCAGCCGTTGGATTCATATCGTGCGCTGCGGATTGGTTCTGGCTGGGCGATTGGGGGGATTCGATCTGGTCCGTTAGATGATTGATCGGATGGCTCGGGATGGACTTCTAGTGTTTTAAATCTGGAGCGCCAGTTTTTGATCGTGCGGTGATCGTTCTGTACCAATTCGGCCGGGGATAAGTCTAATCCTAGCGGTCGAATTCTAATCGGACGGCCCACGTTAGTCCATACCCCTTCGCGGGTCAGAATTATTAAAGAGCCCCTGCAGAAAATAGAAATCAACCCGCCATCCATACGCAACTGTTCACTGTGTCTTGGACATCTTACCCCGAGCCCCCTATGTTCCTGTTTAAATGAGCCCCAGTCTAGTGCTGTTTTAAAGTGATTAAATGAATTAGAAATTAGATTTTTAATATGAAAATAAACCCTAAAACTTGTATAATTCATAGAATATTCATATGGGCTCCAAAATAATCCATTCCACTTTCTAAATTTTTGTAATTTTATTCTTTATCACTTAGAGCCTCTGTTTTATCATGAAAACAATAAGAAATTTAATCTCTCGCTTAATCCATTTTAAACATATAAAACCTTTGGAAATTCATGTAACACCCCTGGTGTTACTGTAACTAAAACTTGAGCATGGCATCATAAGCATTGGCATTGCATATGTGTGACACACCTAGAGTGCATTCACTAGGCAAAAATTTCAAACAAGTTGTATTGTTTTAATGTTTTTGCAAATGAAACCCTGGTTAAAGGACTTAACCCTAAATAGTGGTTAAAGGGGGTAAAACTTAACCCAAGTTAAGAAAACCTAAAGCTTTAGGGTAAAAGTTATAAAATGACCTTAAGAATAAACTTGAATCACTTTTATACCCCTGGGATACCAGAAACCCTAATTGGAACCCTGGAAAACTCTAAGTCCAAACCCTAGGGGCTTATGTGCAAAAGTGATGAACCTTTGGACTAAGGTGTAAAAACTACTATGTTTGGACATATAAAGTCATTTGGTTCACAAATATGTGAATTTACAAGCCAAACCCTGAGATTTGGACTTAAGTGCAAAATGGACCTCATTTGAGTTCTACACTAAGTCTGAAATTCAGTGTTAAAGGCTCCACTTTAGGGCTTTGTAACTTTCAAAGCATAGGGTTTTTGCCCTAGGTCACCACATCAAGTTGATAGCCCAATCATAGGAGAACAACTTTGTTTAAGGGTTCAAGCCATGTCCTTATGAAAAAAATAGAGAAAATCTCAACCCAAGTTGGACTGTCAGTCTGGTTCTGTCTGAATATCAGACTAACAGATTCTTGCCCTGAACTTCAAGCCCAATTTCAAGCCAGATGCAGTGGCTTTTTGGGGCAACATCAGATGGCAAGATTGTAGAGGGCATGTTGCTTTACAACTTTGCTGCAGATCTTGGTTGGAGTTGTTATGGGAAATCGAGAGGAAGCTCAGCTTCAACTTTGGTTGTCAGGCGACTGATGAAGCCCTTGCCATGGTACAGTAGTTCCAAACTGAAGAAGATCGCAGGTTCACCCCCCCTGCTCGCCGCCGGTGTCCATCCCCGTTGATCCCTGCTCGTCGTGATTCGTGCGTCGTGGTCATCGGTTATGCACAGCTCAGTAAAGATCCTTACCGCCGGTGAGCTGGCCACCACTCCGACGACCCCCTCTCCTGTCTTCCTTTCTGCTTTGCGGCTGGCACGATAAGTTCGCCGTCGACCGCCGCTTCCTGACCGTGCGCCGCGTGGCCTAGCCGTTTTACAGCGTCGCCATGACTCCCTCTACCCGTCCCATCGTCGCCGGGGAGCTTGCCACGGCAATAGCCACGTATTCACCGCGTCAGGCTTCTTCCTCCCCTCCGGCCGCCGCGTTGCTCGTCCAAAATTTGCGGCCACCGATCACTCCGTCTATAAATTGAAGCCCCCACTAGCTTCGCAACATCATCACCCACCTAGCCACCGTGAATCGCTAGCAATCGTGCACCAGTGCGCTTGAATTTCGGTTTTCCCCCAAATCAAGTTTCCGCCACCCGAAATCAACCTCACCGCGGCCAGCCTAACTCAGGTTAGTTCAAGGCTCTCTGTTACTTGTTCTAGCATTCTTGGATCCTCCGTAAGCTCACCGGTCCACCCAATTGAATTATACCGCCACCAATCTTTGGGAACACGATCAACTGTCCGCCACCCATTCGGTTCACGCGGACAGAGCTTGGTAGCTCACCATTTGCGCAATTAAGTGAGGGGAAATGCTCGGGCAGGCCCTGATTTGGTGTCCACCGCTCGGGAGCGCCGGTCACTGCCCCATTTGGCCGGTACAGTGGCTCGCCGGAGTTTCTCCGTGCGCTGCCGTCGTCGGGGACCTCCCAGTACGAAGAAACAGAAGTTGGAGGACCCCTGTGCAAAGCGTCAGTGACTTGCGAAAACAGTAAATGAACCTGTTCTTAGTTAGTAAAAACGTCGGGGTCTTTTCTGTAAAGACACCAGCGCGGAGCGCGCGGGCGCGCTTTCCCTCTGGACCTGGGCCGCCTGTGCTGGATTCGGCCCAGTACTGTTTAAATGTTTTTCTTTTTCTTTTATCACCAGAGCCAAAACAAATATAGAAAAAGGTAGAAAAATGCTAAAATTGTGAAACTAATTTTCCTAGGTTTGTTATTTTCCATAGTATTTAATAAAAATAAGTTGGTAATTTTTAGTGAAAGTAAGAAATTTTAGGGTATTTAAAATGGTTAAAAATATTGATTATGGATTTTTAGAAAATAATTGGTAAGTCCTAAAATGCCCAAAATTTTTATATGAGTGTGATACATTAATTAGAAGCCTTGGGTAGAGTTTGAATTGACTTGGACCTTGTTTGATCACCAAACCCCAAAACACCCCCTGCCCTATGAACTCCTTTACCGACTCCGGAAACCCTAAGTTCCCGGAACTCCGTGAAGGCAAGTTGTATTCAAGACATAACTAATAAGTTTATGTTATCTTTGCATCCTCATGAGCATCCCATGGCATCCATTCTTATACTTATGTATGGTTATGATTAGAACGTGAAGAAGAGATAGAAGTTACTGAAGAGCAAGTACAACCACCTTTGGACACTCAGGTCGGGAATAGTTTCTACTTCGATATCTGTGGATCCGAACCCGAATCACCTGTAAACGAAGGCAAGCCCCGGTGCATTTGCCACCCTCCTTGATGTTTTTAAAATCTTTCTCACTTGCTTGATGCATTAGGTGATAGGAGTTGATTGATAAAACAATTCCTGCATTACCTTCCTTGAATTCGATTACCTCCCTTGATCACCTGTTTTACAAAATATTTTTGATGCTTAGCCTTGCCTTAGAAAAACAAAATGTTTTGTTTTCCAAAATATGATGTGGCAAAAGTGGGTGGGATGTTTTCGAAAATAAAACTTGATGGTGGATCCATCATGGCCATGATGGGTTCAACATCGGAAAAGATGTACCTCTGCCAGGTACCAAACTTTGGGTTTGAAATGATTAAGCTGAGACCGGGCGGGTGACTTGCACGAGAAGAGAGTCTCGGTGTAGTGTCTCCGTCTAAGTCGATTAAGGACCGTCTCGATGTAGGCTTGTTGATCGAGGACCCTTTAGCTGGTCACATGCCTCGTCATGGGTAAGACTTGCCTCGGGCAGACTAAGGCCGGAATAAGACAACACGAGATGGGCGTGGAGCGGTGGCGAGAGTAGCGTGTACCCTCCGTGGCAAGAGGCTGGACGGTGGTGTATCTGTGCTCTCGGTCTGCGTGAACCTGATCCGGTCTTAAGAACCCCGGTGGCGGGTTGACATATGCAAGGGTTAAGTGCTACATATGTCGTGTGATTGGAGATCCTCAGCTGAGTATAATCGATTCGGATCGCCGTACCTTCGCGGTCATGAAGACTTGGTCACTACCCTACACGTAGCATTCCACTAAAGACGATGGGCTCTTGTTAAGAAATTGGCTAGTGCAGGACCAGTGTTTGAACTAGGGTAGAAAGAACTCTAGTGCAGGTAATTTTACCTAACTTGACAAATAAAATTGGATTTTTAAGGATCCACTTTAGTAAGCATTTATGCAAAACAGAGTCTTTGAATATTGAAAAGCCTTACCTTGACTCCCATATAACCAGCATACCCTTGAGAGTCTTTTCTTTAGTCGGGTAAGACTTGCTGAGTAATTCCATACTCAGGGTTTATCCCTTCGTTGTTTTTAGGTGAGGAAGTAGCAGACTTTTGCTGCTTCTGTGCCAAGGTGGTTCCAAAAGAAGAAAATCAAGACTGAAGTGCGGGAGGACTCGGTCCTCCACTTAAGATCTTTTGCTTTTGTCTTCTCGGGAGGAGTTTGTGCCTCCCTGGTTTGTATAATATTACTTCTATGCACTCACTTTTAGTCTGGTCTGTAATAAAAATAACTCAAGCTTGCTTTTGAAATAAAATGTAAGTTTATGTAATTCGCTTCCGCATTTCTTCATCTCCGATGTTCTGTAATGTCTACAAGACGGGTGAGACGTTCCTGGTAAGGTAAGGAAAGATACCGAACTTGTCAAGTAGTTCAGGGGCACCTACAGGGTTGTCTGATGTCTGTGAGACAAGGACAACTGTAGGTGGGCCTAATTACTTGGGAGGTTCCGTCACAGCTGGTATCGGAGTGTAGCCCTTCTTGGCAGATATTATGAGGCATCTTCAAAAGAATTTTCAAAAGTCTTACCTAAGAATTCTTTTCTCCTCTTACCTAAGTATTCTGAAGAAGTTTATTTTAAAGACCAGATAGGAAGAGTGCAACATATAGAAGGTTGAATCGACTAAGGTTGATTCTGTAATTATACATGCATCATGCTAAGAATCATACTAATAACATTTTCCCCCTTAGAAAAGATGCCGCCACGTACCAGGCTTACGGCACGCAAGTCCACGGGACCAATTGGGGTGCCCCGGCATCAATTGGCTCCCCGACATGAAAGTAGCAGCAGTGGAAGTAACGACCCTATCGGAGACCTTGAAGCTCGTGTGAGTCGACTTCAAGCAGCGCTTCAACATAGGACTGATGCTTGGGTCGCTGACGGTGATAGAATCAACGAACTGAGAAGGAACATCCGACACTTGCAGGATCAACTCGCTGATCGAGACTTAGCACTTGACTGGGCCGTACAGTCTCGTTTGCTAATGTGTGCTAAGGAAGCAAGGGCTCAGGCCCGAGTTAAAGAACTTAGCTCGACTGTTGATAACCTGCAGGTTTACTGCAACACTTTGCACGAGGAAGTCCATATATTATACTCACAACTACACCCAAGTGAGCCTGCACCACCTGCTGAGGCGGAAGCTAGACCATCTCACGTTGCGGGACGTGCGCTGGGTGGGGAGTTAGACCTTTTTGAGCCTCCTCCTTCCTTGAGGTTGGTTGATGTCTGGACTCCCACACCTGACGATGAAGCCGCCAAGACTGATGGCAAGCAGGAATAAAGGTGTAATAGAAGTAGAGTAGTGTATGGTAGGGTATTGTAGGGTGTACTGTTGTATAATGGGTATTGTATCCTGTTAATAGGTTGAACTTTTGTATAATGGGTATTGTATCCTGTTATGTAATATCGAGTCTGTATCATTACTTTTTATAGTAATGTAAAATGGAAGGTTTTCTCTGGCACATTATGTTTACTTCAAATGTTTTTGCCACAGATGCCGACCAGGACTCGAGGACAGGATGCAGCAGGAACTTCTGGGGGACGAGATGCTACCCCAAACCCACCTCCAGTTCCTCCCATGTTAGCCGAGGCGATCGCCGCCTTGGTGAATGCCACCGCCGATAATACCCGCTTCCTTAGGGAAATGGCGGGTCAGCAGCAGTTCCAGCAGCAAGCAGCAAGAGGTTATCCGCAGGGTCCCCGTGAGACCACTTATCTGGATTTCTCGGAAACTCGTCCACCTCTATTCGTCAAGGCAGAAGATCCCCTAGAAGCTGACGAGTGGATTCGGGTTATCGAGCAAAAATTTGGTCTTCTTCGTTGCTCAGAGACGCAAAAGCCGTTGTTCGCCGCACAACAACTCCGTGGTCCTGCCAGTACCTGGTGGGGAAATTTCATGGCTATTCAACCTGATAACCATCAAGTCACCTGGAATGAGTTTAAAGCAGCTTTCTTTGAACACTACATCCCCGAAGGAGTGCTGCATATGAAACAAGAGGAGTTTATGAAGTTACAACAAGGCGGAGATACCATTACTCAATATCTCAACAAATTCAATCACCTGTCGCAGTATGCTATCGATCAGGTGAATACAGATTTGAAGAAGAAGAACTGTTTTATGCGGGGACTGAATGATCGGCTACAAAGGAAAATGGCCACATGTATAGACCTCACATATGGAAAGGCTGTCAGCACGGCCTTATCTGTGGAAGCCAAATACACAACTTCTGGGAAGAATAAGGGATTCGGTGGTGAGAGGCCTAATCAGGGCCAGGCGAAGAAACCACGGTTTGTGATTCGACCCTCAAACCAAAATCGCCCTTTTTCTCGTCCACCTTCATTTCCCTTCAAACAGCCTATCATTATCCGCCCCAATAATACCCCCACTACCCCAAAACAGCCGGGTGCCCCAGGCACTCGATTCCCTGCCTTGCCTAGTTCTTCAACTGGGTGCTTTAATTGCAGCAAGTCGGGACACTTCATCAAAGACTGCCCATATCCTAGGCAAAATCAATCTAATGCTTCGCAAGGATCTGGGAAATCAGCTCAGCCTAAAGGAAATGCTATGGGGAAGAATGTGAAGAAAACGGGGCGTGTGTATTATACTCAAGTGGCTACTACACCGGAAGGAGAGCCGGTGATGATGGGTACGTTTCCCGTGGCCAGTCACCCAGCAATTATTCTTTTTGATTCTGGTGCTTCACATACATTTATTAGCAAGAAGTTTGTGGAACAACATCATATTGCATACCATGAATCAAAGGAGGGATTTAAAATTCATTCACCTGGGGGACACATTTATACTAAAGAAGTGGACTATGGAGTGCCAGTAACAATGGCCGGACGGAACTTTCCTGCTAATATGATCGTTCTGAAAGGCCAGGATATAGATGTAATCTTGGGTATGAACTGGTTAACCCAACATAAGGCAATTCTCAACACTGAACTCAGAACCGTCAGGTTGAGCTATAACCAAGAAGAGATTTTCTTGACTCTCCCCGCAACCAATCCAGCCAAAGCTTCTGGTAGAGTCTATGAAGCCATTGTACCGGAGATCAAGAACATTCCGGTAGTATGTGAGTTTCCAGATGTATTTCCGGAAGATTTGCCTGGACTACCCCCTGAAAGAGATGTAGAATTCGTAATTGAGCTAAAGCCCGGTACGGCTCCCATCTCCCGAAGATCGTACCGCATGCCCCCTAATGAGTTAGCGGAACTGAAGATTCAACTACAAGATCTATTGAATAAGGGATTCATCCGGCCAAGCTCGTCCCCGTGGGGTTGTCCCGCCATTTTTGTTAAGAAGAAAGATCAAACCTTGAGAATGTGCGTGGATTATCGACCCCTAAATGAGGTCACTATTAAGAATAAGTACCCCCTTCCCAGGATCGACATCTTATTTGATCAACTGACTGGGGCGAGGGTATTTTCCAAAATTGATCTCAGGTCGGGCTATCATCAAATCCGTATTCGGCCCGAGGATATACCGAAGACCGCGTTCACTACGCGGTATGGATTGTTTGAATACTTGGTAATGTCTTTTGGGCTCACAAATGCTCCTGCCCATTTCACTTATCTAATGAACTCGGTGTTCATGCCCGAGTTGGACAAATTCGTGGTAGTCTTCATCGATGATATCTTGATATATTCTAAGAATGAAGAGGACCATGCTCAGCATTTACGGATTGTATTGACGCGCCTCAGGGAACATCAGCTATATGCCAAGTTCAGTAAGTGCGCGTTCTGGCTGGAAGAAATTCAATTTTTGGGGCACGTGTTATCAGCTAAAGGAATTGCGGTAGATCCTAGCAAGGTCAAAGATATTCTGGAGTGGAAACCCCCAACAACTGTTCACCAAGTCCGGAGTTTTCTTGGACTAGCTGGGTATTATCGCAGATTCATACCAGATTTTTCTAAGCTTGTGAAGCCGATCACAAGTTTGTTAAAGAATGACATTAAGTTCAATTGGTCTTCTAAGTGCAATGAAGCCTTTGAGCAATTGAAGACACTATTGACCACTGCTCCGGTATTAGCTCAACCGGACATCACTAAACCTTTTGATGTATATTGTGATGCATCTGGCAGTGGGCTCGGCTGTGTACTGATGCAAGAGGGCCGAGTGATCGCGTATGCTTCAAGGCAGTTGCGCCGGCATGAGGAGCACTACCCAACTCATGATCTGGAGCTAGCTGCTGTGGTTCATGCCCTAAAGATTTGGCGTCACTATCTGCTGGGTAATATCTGTCACATATATACAGATCATAAAAGTTTGAAGTACATCTTCACCCAGTCAGAGTTAAATATGAGGCAAAGACGATGGCTTGAGCTCATTAAAGACTATGAACTGGAGATCCATTATCACCCAGGCAAGGCCAATGTGGTAGCAGATGCATTGAGTCGTAAGACTTCCTGCCACTGTCTTATGGCGAAGATCTTCGAGAACACTTTGTGTCAAGAAATGGAAAAGCTAAACCTGGGGATCATTCAACAAGGGACTCTAAATCAGTTAAGGCTTGAGTCAATCATTTTGCAAAGAATAATTGATGCTCAAAAGGATAATTTGGGTATGAAGCACATACGAGAAAAGATAAGGGCTGGAACAGCCAAGTGTTTCAAAGAAGACGATCAAGGTGTGGTATGGTTTAAAAACCGCATAGTTGTGCCAAAGAACGAAGAGCTCCGCCAGCAAACTCTAGATGAAGCACATCTTAGTCGCTACTCTATTCATCCTGGAAGCACTAAGATGTACCAAGATTTAAAGCAACATTACTGGTGGACAAAAATGAAGATTGAAATTGCACGCTATGTGGCTAAGTGTGACACCTGCAGACGTGTCAAGGCCATACACATGAAAACTGCTGGTCCATTACAATCCTTGCCAATCCCAACATGGAAATGGGAAGACATCAGCATGGACTTCATTGTGGGATTGCCCAGAACCGCAAAAGGCTTTGACTCCATCTGGGTTATCATCGATCGACTTACAAAGATCGCCCACTTTCTCCCGGTCAAGATAAAATATCACGTCAATGTCTATGCGGAGTTGTACATCGCCCGTATTCTCAGTTTGCATGGTATCCCAAAGACTATAGTGTCGGATCGTGGACCACAATTTGTATCTAAATTCTGGGAAGAACTTCATAAATTCCTGGGTACTAAACTGCTCCACAGTTCGGCCTATCATCCTCAAACTAGTGGACAAACTGAGAGAGTGAACCAAATACTGGAAGATATGCTGCGGGCATGTGTCCTGGATTTCTCACTAAAATGGGATGAATGTTTACCTTTGGCGGAGTTTTCATACAATAATAGTTATCAAGAAAGTATCAAGATGGCACCCTTTGAAGCTTTATATGGACGACGGTGTCGGACTCCGCTAAATTGGTCTGAACCTGGAGAAAGATACTTCTTTAGACCTGATATGGTGAAAGAGGTCGAGGAAAAGGTTCAGAGAATTATCCATAATATGAAGAAAGCTCAAGCACGGCAAAAGAGTTATGCAGACAAACGGCGAATGCCCTTATATTTCCTGGAAGGAGACTATGTCTACTTGAAGGTCTCACCAATGAAGGGCGTATCGCGTTTCGGAGTTAAAGGAAAACTTGCACCACGATATATTGGTCCTTTTCTTATTCTAGAAAGATATGGGCCAGTGGCGTATCGACTTCAGCTCCCCGAAACATTGTCTGCTGTGCACAATGTGTTCCACGTGTCACAATTGAAGAAGTGTCTTCGGGTTCCTGATCGAACCGTTGAAGTGACTGATGTTGTCCTGGAACCAGATTTAACATACTCGGAACATCCTATTCGAGTTCTGGATCAAAAGGACAGGGTCACCCGAAGAAAGACTCTCAAGTTCTACAAGATACAGTGGAACCAGCATTTGGAAGATGAGGCTACATGGGAAACCCAAGACTTCTTAGATAAGAATTTCCCAGGCTTTCTAGCCTCATGTAAATTGTAAAGCCTGTATAGCTGTTGTAATAAAGAAGTAACCCCCACATTACCCCTGCCTTGTACCAAAATTAAGGAAATAAAAGTATTCCGCGTTTCCTTTTCCATTATTTACCCTAGGACTTTTAATCTCGGGACGAGATTCTTTTATGGGGGGAAGGATGTAACACCCCTGGTGTTACTGTAACTAAAACTTGAGCATGGCATCATAAGCATTGGCATTGCATATGTGTGACACACCTAGAGTGCATTCACTAGGCAAAAATTTCAAACAAGTTGTATTGTTTTAATGTTTTTGCAAATGAAACCCTGGTTAAAGGACTTAACCCTAAATAGTGGTTAAAGGGGGTAAAACTTAACCCAAGTTAAGAAAACCTAAAGCTTTAGGGTAAAAGTTATAAAATGACCTTAAGAATAAACTTGAATCACTTTTATACCCCTGGGATACCAGAAACCCTAATTGGAACCCTGGAAAACTCTAAGTCCAAACCCTAGGGGCTTATGTGCAAAAGTGATGAACCTTTGGACTAAAGTGTAAAAACTACTATGTTTGGACATATAAAGTCATTTGGTTCACAAATATGTGAATTTACAAGCCAAACCCTGAGATTTGGACTTAAGTGCAAAATGGACCTCATTTGAGTTCTACACTAAGTCTGAAATTCAGTGTTAAAGGCTCCACTTTAGGGCTTTGTAACTTTCAAAGCATAGGGTTTTTGCCCTAGGTCACCACATCAAGTTGATAGCCCAATCATAGGAGAACAACTTTGTTTAAGGGTTCAAGCCATGTCCTTATGAAAAAAATAGAGAAAATCTCAACCCAAGTTGGACTGTCAGTCTGGTTCTGTCTGAATATCAGACTAACAGATTCTTGCCCTGAACTTCAAGCCCAATTTCAAGCCAGATGCAGTGGCTTTTTGGGGCAACATCAGATGGCAAGATTGTAGAGGGCATGTTGCTTTACAACTTTGCTGCAGATCTTGGTTGGAGTTGTTATGGGAAATCGAGAGGAAGCTCAGCTTCAACTTTGGTTGTCAGGCGACTGATGAAGCCCTTGCCATGGTACAGTAGTTCCAAACTGAAGAAGATCGCAGGTTCACCCCCCCCTGCTCGCCGCCGGTGTCCATCACCGTTGATCCCTGCTCGTCGTGATTCGTGCGTCGTGGTCATCGGTTATGCACAGCTCAGTAAAGATCCTTACCGCCGGTGAGCTGGCCACCACTCCGACGACCCCCTCTCCTGTCTTCCTTTCTGCTTTGCGGCTGGCACGATAAGTTCGCCGTCGACCGCCGCTTCCCGACCGTGCGCCGCGTGGCCTAGCCGTTTTACAGCGTCGCCATGACTCCCTCTACCCGTCCCATCGTCGCCGGGGAGCTTGCCACGGCAATAGCCACGTATTCACCGCGTCAGGCTTCTTCCTCCCCTCCGGCCGCCGCGTTGCTCGTCCAAAATTTGCGGCCACCGATCACTCCGTCTATAAATTGAAGCCCCCACTAGCTTTGCAACATCATCACCCACCTAGCCACCGTGAATCGCTAGCAATCGTGCACCAGTGCGCTTGAATTTCGGTTTTCCCCCAAATCAAGTTTCCGCCACCCGAAATCAACCTCACCGCGGCCAGCCTAACTCAGGTTAGTCCAAGGCTCTCTGTTACTTGTTCTAGCATTCTTGGATCCTCCGTAAGCTCACCGGTCCACCCAATTGAATTATACCGCCACCAATCTTTGGGAACACGATCAACTGTCTGCCACCCATTCGGTTCACGCGGACAGAGCTTGGTAGCTCACCATTTGCGCAATTAAGTGAGGGGAAATGCTCGGGCAGGCCCCGATTTGGTGTCCACCGCTCGGGAGCGCCGGTCACTGCCCCATTTGGCCGGTACAGTGGCTCGCCGGAGTTTCTCCGTGCGCTGCCGTCGTCGGGGACCTCCCAGTGCGAAGAAACAGAAGTTGGAGGACCCCTGTGCAAAGCGTCAGTGACTTGCGAAAACAGTAAATGAACCTGTTCTTAGTTAGTAAAAACGTCGGGGTCTTTTCTGTAAAGACACCAGCGCGGAGCGCGCGGGCGCGCTTTCCCTCTGGACCTGGGCCGCCTGGGGCTAGATTCGGCCCAGTACTGTTTAAATGTTTTTCTTTTTCTTTTATCACCAGAGCCAAAACAAATATAGAAAAAGGTAGAAAAATGCTAAAATTGTGAAACTAATTTTCCTAGGTTTGTTATTTTCCATAGTATTTAATAAAAATAAGTTGGTAATTTTTAGTGAAAGTAAGAAATTTTAGGGTATTTAAAATGGTTAAAAATATTGATTATGGATTTTTAGAAAATAATTGGTAAGTCCTAAAATGCCCAAAATTTTTATATGAGTGTGATACATTAATTAGAAGCCTTGGGTAGAGTTTGAATTGACTTGGACCTTGTTTGATCACCAAACCCCAAAACACCCCCTGCCCTATGAACTCCTTTACCGACTCCGGAAACCCTAAGTTCCCGGAACTCCGTGAAGGCAAGTTGTATTCAAGACATGACTAATAAGTTTATGTTATCTTTGCATCCTCATGAGCATCCCATGGCATCCATTCTTATACTTATGTATGGTTATGATTAGAACGTGAAGAAGAGATAGAAGTTACTGAAGAGCAAGTACAACCACCTTTGGACACTCAGGCCGGGAATAGTTTCTACTTCGATATCTGTGGATCCGAACCCGAATCACCTGTAAACGAAGGCAAGCCCCGGTGCATTTGCCACCCTCCTTGATGTTTTTAAAATCTTTCTCACTTGCTTGATGCATTAGGTGATAGGAGTTGATTGATAAAACAATTCCTGCATTACCTTCCTTGAATTCGATTACCTCCCTTGATCACCCGTTTTACAAAATATTTTTGATGCTTAGCCTTGCCTTAGAAAAACAAAATGTTTTGTTTTCCAAAATATGATGTGGCAAAAGTGGGTGGGATGTTTTCGAAAATAAAACTTGATGGTGGATCCATCATGGCCATGATGGGTTCAACATCGGAAAAGATGTACCTCTGCCAGGTACCAAACTTTGGGTTTGAAATGATTAAGCTGAGACCGGGCGGGTGACTTGCACGAGAAGAGAGTCTCGGTGTAGTGTCTCCGTCTGAGTCGATTAAGGACCGTCTCGATGTAGGCTTGTTGATCGAGGACCCTTTAGCTGGTCACATGCCTCGTCATGGGTAAGACTTGCCTCGGGCAGACTAAGGCCGGAATAAGACAACACGAGATGGGCGTGGAGCGGTGGCGAGAGTAGCGTGTACCCTCCGTGGCAAGAGGCTGGACGGTGGTGTATCTGTGCTCTCGGTCTGCGTGAACCTGATCCGGTCTTAAGAACCCCGGTGGCGGGTTGACATATGCAAGGGTTAAGTGCTACATATGTCGTGTGATTGGAGATCCTCAGCTGAGTATAATCGATTCGGATCGCCGTACCTTCGCGGTCATGAAGACTTGGTCACTACCCTACACGTAGCATTCCACTAAAGACGATGGGCTCTTGTTAAGAAATTGACTAGTGCAGGACCAGTGTTTGAACTAGGGTAGAAAGAACTCTAGTGCAGGTAATTTTACCTAACTTGACAAATAAAATTGGATTTTTAAGGATCCACTTTAGTAAGCATTTATGCAAAACAGAGTCTTTGAATATTGAAAAGCCTTACCTTGACTCCCATATAACCAGCATACCCTTGAGAGTCTTTTCTTTAGTCGGGTAAGACTTGCTGAGTAATTCCATACTCAGGGTTTATCCCTTCGTTGTTTTTAGGTGAGGAAGTAGCAGACTTTTGCTGCTTCTGTGCCAAGGTGGTTCCAAAAGAAGAAAATCAAGACTGAAGTGCGGGAGGACTCGGTCCTCCACTTAAGATCTTTTGCTTTTGTCTTCTCGGGAGGAGTTTGTGCCTCCCTGGTTTGTATAATATTACTTCTATGCACTCACTTTTAGTCTGGTCTGTAATAAAAATAACTCAAGCTTGCTTTTGAAATAAAATGTAAGTTTATGTAATTCGCTTCCGCATTTCTTCATCTCCGATGTTCTGTAATGTCTACAAGACGGGTGAGACGTTCCTGGTAAGGTAAGGAAAGATACCGAACTTGTCAAGTAGTTCAGGGGCACCTACAGGGTTGTCTGATGTCTGTGAGACAAGGACAACTGTAGGTGGGCCTAATTACTTGGGAGGTTCCGTCACAATTCATATCTTAAAACCTATAACTCCAAAAATTATGATTTCTGTTCCTAGGATTTTATTTTAATGTGTAGATTATTACTGTGTATTTTGTTTATATGTTTGGTGTGATGTTAATTTCTCTATATACACTATGCTTGTTTGTATTGTGGCGAGTAGAAGAGCCCGTGACTGAGGATACTGGTGAGCAGCAGATAGAAGTAGCTGAGCAGGAGCTCATTGAAGGCAAGTTGTGCCCTTGACCACTTTTTACCCGATAATGTTCTTTAATGTCACTTATTCATGCATAGGTTAATTTTGATGGGACCCAATAGGTCACCCTAGATTGTTTATCTCATTACCTTGTTTACCCCTGAATCACTTGGGTAGTTTGCTATTGCTTTACATGGTTTTGGGATAATCATTTATATCTATGTTCCAATTATTCTTGTTATTCTATTTATGTTCATGTCAAGTTCATTAATGTTAATTGGAACATAGAGCTTAACTTGAGAACCACGTGCCACCACAAGGGTTTAATGGGACGCCCTTGGCTGACTAATTAGGAAAGCTAGTGGAAGACTACCTTACCCGAAAGGGGCAAGGGCAGTAGGGGAGTGGTCAGTGTAGGGAGGTCCTTGGTTGATTTTGCTGCGATGGCGGTCAGGCAAGAACCCTGCATTGGAGCTTCCTATAAACTGTAGCGGGTTTTCGGAAGCTAGTGGAACTTTGTAAAGGCCTCGTAGTGTTACCCTGCCGCGCTTCCTAGGTAGAGGTGTATGGGATTCGCGACCCCTTGGCAGATGGGTAGCATGACTTGTGGGTAAAGGGTACAACCTCTGCAGAGTGTAAAACTGGTATACTAGCCGAGCTCACGGTCATGAGCAGCTCAGGACTCTCTGATGATTAAATTATGGAACTTAAATTCAATTTGTCATCGCATATGCATGGGTTTATTATTATTTTGTTCTATTATTTATTAAGGTTTGGTATTTACTTACATCTAGTAATTGCTAATAAAAGTTTGACCAACATTAAAAGCAATGCTCAGCTTTAACCATTCTCTTTGATAAGCCTTACACTCCATGAGCTCCCACCTTTGGTGAGTTCATGTCACATTATTCCCCACAACTTGTTGAGCGATGATCATGTGTGAGCTCACCCTTGCTATCTCACCCCCCCCCCACAGGAGAAGAGCAGGTGGTTTAGGAGGAGCCACAAGGCGAGGAGTATGATCTGATCTAGGTGGCGTTTCTCAGTTGACATTGGCGCCAACGATCCTTAGTTCGTTTTATGTTTATTCTTTTATTTTGTAATAAGTCTTCCGCTATGTAATAAATACTCTGATTATTGTGACATTTATCTCTATACACTCTGTTATTATATATATGTTGTCTTCTTGGCGCATGTATGAGATGCACCTGGCTTTGTTCCTTAAAGCCGGGTGTGACACTTCGCCCGAGCCATGAACACACCAAGCGAGGTTGGTGGAGTATTGGCTCGGATAGTCGATGGCCTCCCCCAGACTCCAGATGCCGAGGGCTATCGGTGGCTGCTCACTCGGGCAGCTAATCATCTTCTGCCTCTCGCTCATCTTCCGAAGGATCTACAACACGCCATCAATAGTCGATGGGACGCACGGAGCTCCATCAATGCTTTGCACGAACGACGACACGGAAACGAGATCCGGTGCCGAGAGGAGTATGATCGAGATCACGGCATCCCTGCACGAAGTTAGGCCACCAGGGTTGAGTCGGCAACAGCCTCAACTGGCAGCACGACCCGGGGATGGTCGAGGCAGCACATCGGTAACTCCCCTCCCCGGGACCGACACCACAATCGTCGACAGGAGTACACATGTGGAGTATCAGCACTCACTTCGCGTCTCAGGGCCATTCAGTGTCCCCCTAACTTCAAAGTCTCCAACGTCGACAAGTACGAGCCTAAGCAGGATCCGGGGGCTGGTTGGCTGTCTACACCACCGTTGCCCAGGCCGCTGGGGCAACTGAAGATGTGATGACTGTGTACTTGCCCATCATCCTCGGGCAAGATGCGCTGCAGTGGCTATGACACCTACCCTGACACTGCATCGACGACTGGAGCGACTTCAGTCGGTGTTTTATCGCCAACTTCCAATCTCTCTCCGACAAACTGACACAGCCATGGGACCTCAAATCTATCAGGCGCCGAGGAGATGAGACTCTTCGGTCGTACCTCAAAAGATTTCAGACCATGAGAAACCGTATTCCAGAAGTTGCAGAAGCTGCAGTGATCGAGGACTTCTACCAAGGATCTAATGATTCGGCCTTCGTCCGAGCCATAATACAAAAAGCGCTGACCACCTCCGAACAGCTGTTCAGGGAAGCGGACCTCTACATCACCACCGATGAACGTGCCCAGGACCTCATCGGAGGAACGAAGCCGGCTCCATCCGCGCCACGGCGCGACACGAACTAGCAAACCAACAAGCGCTGGGAGAAGAGGCCTCGCGAAGAAGTTCATGCCGCTGGACCACCCGTCTCTCGTGCCCGAGGGGCACCCCACGGAGGCGAACGAACATTGGACGACATCATCGACGCCCAGTGCCCGTACCACAAGGACATGTGTCATTCTCTTCGGAATTGCAGAGATTTCAAGCACTCCGTTAGGAATGGCCGACCTTTCCAGCCTCTACCACCTCCCCCACAACGAGGAGGACCCGGAGAACCTCGACAACCTCCACAGCAAAAAGGGGGAGGAGGCGGAGCGTTCCCGCGTGTCGACGGAGAAGTCAACGTCATCTTCGGCGGGCACGGGTCGCAAGAGAGCAAGAGGCAGCAAAAGCTCAATGATCGTCAGATACTGGTGGCGCCCACCAGTGCTCCCGCCCCGTATTGATGGTCCGAACACCCGATCACCTTCACTCGGGCGGATCAATGGCTCAACTTCGATCATCCGGGCAAGTACCCGCTCCTCGTCGATCCGGTGATCCGAGAAAGCAGGGTAAAGAAGGTGTTAGTGGATGGGGGAAGCAACATCAACGTCACCTTCCCCCGGACACTCTTAGGCTTGGGAGTCGCACTCAAAGAGCTCCACAAGTCAAACACTCCTTTCTTCGGCATTTTGTCGACTGAAGGAGAATACCCACTCGGACACATCTACATGTCGGTTACCTTCAGAACTCCGGAAAACTAAAGAACCGAGTTCCTGAGGTTTGAGGTAGCAAGCTTCGATATCGGATACAACGCCATTGTCGACAGGCCGGGATTGACAAAATTCATGGCCATTCCGCACTATTCATACATGATATTGAAGATGCCAGGACCACAAGGAATCATCACCGTGCGCACTGACTTCCAAGGCGCCGCAGAATGCTTTCGAGTGACCATTCAGGCGGCCCTCACCACCAAACCACCAACGACTTCCTCCGCGCAGGCGAACTCAAAGCTTGAGGAAGACCTTGCAATACCTGTGAATGAAGCTCAAGTCGTGACCTCTATGCGGCCGACTTAGGAAACAAAAAGAATTAACCTCGGGTTCGCTGACGAGCGCAAGACTGCCATCATCAGCTCCAGCCTGGATGACAAATAGGAAGGCGCGCTCGTCCAGTTTCTGCAAGATAACCGAGACATATTCGCATGGCAGCCTATGGATATGTCGGGAGTCCCGAGAGAACTGCCCGAGCACAAACTGAAGGTCTATCCCCAGGCGAGGCCGATCCGACAAAAGTTGTGTCGTTTCACGCCCGACAAGAGATAAGCTATTCGTGCCGAGCTAGCTCGACTAGTCGCAGCTGGTTTCATTAGAGAAGTACTGCATCCTGAGTGGTTAGCAAATCCTGTTCTTGTACTCAAAAAGAATAAAGTGGATTGGCGCATGTGTGTCGACTATACAGATCTTAACAAACACTGACCGAAGGATCCCTTCGGACTTCCTAGAATAGATCAGGTGGTAGATTCGATTGTCGGATGCTCTATGTTGTCATTTCTGGACTGCTACTCTGGATACCATCAAATCAGCCTAGCAAAAGAAGACGAGGAAAAAATTGCATTCATTACCCCGTTTGGAGCCTTCTGTTATACCTCCATGCCGTTTGGCCTCAAGAACACTGGAGCGACTTACCAGAGAGCTATTCAAACATGCTTAGCCGATCACTAGGACAAGCGGGTAGAGGCTTATGTCGATGATGTGGTGATTAAAATAGAAAACTCAGAAAACTTCATCGAGGATCTGCAGCTGGTCTTCAATAGCCTGAGGCGGTACTGGTGGAAAGCTCAATCTAGAAAAATGTGTCATTGGAGTGCCAGCTGGGAAATTGCTCGGATTCATTGTCAGCCATCAAGGAATTGAAGCTAACCCGGAAAAAATCGAAGCTATCATGAGGATGGAAGCACCACAATCACAAAAGAAAGTGCAGAGGCTTACTGGATGCATGGCAGCTTTAAGCAGGTTCATATCAAGGTTGGGAGAAAAAGGCCTACCATTCTATAAATTGCTCAAGAAGGTGGACAAGTTCCAGTGGACCTCAAAGGCTCAGGAAGCTCTTGTTGCACTGAAGAAGTTCTTGACTACACCGCTAGTGCTAAAGCCGCCACGCTGAGCCATGCCAGACCAGCCGGTAGAAGATCTGTTGTCATACATCTCCTACATGACTCACGTGGTGAGCACCACGTTAGTAGTTGAGCGGGCAGAGGAAGGACACGCATATCCAGTACAGCATCCCATTTATTTCATCAGTGAAGTCCTGGAACCCTCTAAAAAGAAGTATCCCCAAGTTCAAAAACTATTGTACGCAGTACTTCTAACTGCACGCAAGCTCCGTCACTACTTTGACGACCACAAAGTCATAGTAGTCACCGGGTTTCCAATAGGGGATATTCTCCACAACAAAGAAGCCATTGGAAGAATAGCCAAGTGGGCCTGCGAGCTGGGAGCTCACGACATTGAGTTTCGGCCTCGCACTGCGATAAAGACTCAAGCGCTAGTTGACTTCATATTAGAGTGGACCGAGCAACAAGTACCAGATAACCCAGAGGCTGCAGAAGTGTGGCGGATGTACTTCGATGGTTCGCTGAAACTGCAGGGAGCAGGCGCAGGGATCCTCTTCATTGCCCCTGGAGGTGAACAACTCAAATATGTTCTTCAGTTGTTATTTTCAGCATCCAACAATGCAGCAGAATATGAAGCTCTGATCCACAGATTGAACATTGCCATATCACTGGGCATTAAGAGGTTGATGGTATATGGAGATTCGCTGGTGGTCATAAGTCAGATAAATAAAGAATAGGATTGCTCGAATGATTCTATGGGCAAGTACTATACAGTCGTCCGAAAACTGGAAGACAAATTTGAAGGGCTAGAATTTCATCATGTGGAAAGGGATCGCAACGTGGCAGTAGACGCGTTGTCGAAACTAGGATCCAGTCGAACTCAGGTCCCACCTAGAGTTTTCGTCCAGGAGGTGCCACGCCCGAGCATTTCCTCAGATCAAGCAGAAGAATGCAATGTTTTAAGCCAGCCAGAGTCAGACTCTAATGACTGGAGGGAGCCTATCATCAGGTATATAAAGAATGAAGAGGAACCGGATGATAAAGTCGCAGCGGAATGCACTGTACTGAAGAGGTGCAACATGAGTCCTCATGAAGTGCATTCCTTCGGTTACTGGGAAGCAACTGCTAGATGAGATTCATGCCGGACAGTGCGGGATACACGTAGCATCCAGAACTCTGGTTGGGAAGGTCTTCAGGTCTGGTTTCTACTGGCCGACAGCAAAGAGTGATGCAGCCGAGTTAGTCCAGAGATGTGAAGCTTGCCAATTCTTATCAAAGCAGCAGCATTTGCCAGCACAACAACTGCAGACCATACCCGTAACATGGCCATTTGCCTGCTGGGGATTGGACATGATTGGGCCCTTCAAGAAAGCTCAGGGAGGCTACACTCATGTGTTGGTCACCATTGACAAATTCACTAAATGGATACAATACAAACCCATCACTTCTCTAACTTCAGCCAAGGCAGTGGAATTCATACAAGATATAATATTCAGGTTTGGGATACCGAATAGCATCATAACCGACCTGAGATCCAATTTTACTAGCTCTGAATTCTTTGATTTCTGCGAACAACGGAGCATCCAGATCAAATATGTGTCAGTAGCACATCTAAGAGCCAACGGTCAGGTGGAAAGGGCTAATGGAATGATACTAGAAGCACTTAGGAAGAAAGTCTTCGACAAGAATGAAAAATTCACAGGGAAATGGATCAGAGAATTACCTTATGTGGTTTGGAGCTTAAGAACTCAACCCAGTCGAGCTCTACATGGAAACACCCCCTTCTTCATGGTCTATGGTTCGGAGGCAGTGCTACCTGCCGACCTTAGGTTTGGGGCACCAAGGATGGTCTTCGAAAACATAGCTGAAGCGGAAGCTACCAGGCTAGAAGATATTGACGTACTGGAGGAAGAGCGGTTGAATACAGTAATTCAGTCAGCTAGATATCAGCAGACCTTGAGGCGCTATCATGATAAGACTATACAACATCGATCCTTCATAGTGGGAGATTTGGTCCTTCGCCGAATTCTAATGGGAGAAGGACGACACAAATTATCGCCGCTATGGGAGGGGCCATTCATAGTGTCGGAGGTCACTCGGCCAGGATCATATCGGCTTACTCAAATGGATGGCACGGAAGTAGAGAATTCATGGAATATAGAGCACCTCAGGAAGTTTTACCCTTAGCAAGAACTATCGGAGCAATGTTGTATTCTGTAATTGGAAAATACATCATCAATAAAAGATTTCATTCTCAAAAGCATTCAAACTATTGGCTATCCATCGACTTCGACTTGAATAAACCTGAAATCAGAACACTTACTTAACCGAGGGTGACCACTATACCCTACTAACGGAGCAATCGGTTTAAGTCGGCAATGACTTAAGACGGTGCAACATGCTCGTGCTTACTCGACTCAGGGTGACCACTATACCCTACTAACGGAGCAATCGACTTAAGTCGGCAATGACTTAAGATGGTGCAACATGTTCGCTCTTACTCGACTTAGGGTGACCACTATACCCTACTAACGGAGCAATCGGCTTAAGTCGGCAATGACTTAAGACGGTGCAACATGCTCGCGCTTACTCGACTTAGGGTGACCACTATACCCCACTAACGGAGAAATCGGCTTAAGTCAGCAAAGACTTAAGACGGTGCAACATGCTCACGCTTACTCGTCATAGGGCGATTTCTATGCCTTACCAGCTGATCAATTGGCATAAATTAAGAAAAGATTCCAAAAACCAGCATGCCACGCTCACTTCTACAAACGTTCATAGCGACCGTTGAATTCTAACAGCAGAAACAAAATGTTATAGCCTTCAACGCCAAGAACACATTCTAATATCTTACCGAGTATTCGAGCGCACTGATCACACACACATATAGTTCACAAATGCATTCAGTATCTTCTAAACACAGCAAAACTTCTCTACTCGGCAATGTCTTTTGCAGGAGCAATCGAGGAGGAAGGGCGACTCGAAGCATCAGGCGTAGCCTTGACGTCCGCGACAATGTCATCAGGAACAGCTACACCGGGCCTTCTCATCAAGATTCGCCCCGCGTGAATGGCTTTGTCCATAGCCTTGTCACGTTGGGCCTTCAGAGCGACGCAGTTGTCCTCTGCAACCTTGGTAGCCAGTCGAGCGGCCTCTAGCTCCTGGGCGACTGATCTCTTGGAGGGACGCAGATCTTTGATGATGGAGTCCTTGCTTGACACCAGCTGCCTGAGCCGCAGGATCTCATCCTGGGATACTTGCAGTTCATGACGATTATGATCCAGATCTGTCATGGTAAAGCGGTGGCTCCTCACCAAGATGGTTAGGGAGTTGCTGGCGTCACGATACAACCTATCCAGATTATCGCGAGAAGCTGCAAGTGCTCGTTTTTCCTCCTATAAATAAGAATCAACTCTCAAGCATCCATTAAGCAGTAAAAGCACATCAGATCCAACTGAGTAAGTTTACCTTGTTAGCTACCCTTTCAGAGTCAAGCTGAGCGTTCAGAGAAGAATTCAAAGAACGTGTGTCGTCTAAAGAAGCAGAAACCCGAGCCAGGTCGATCTAACCTTGGGAATACTTCACCTCAAGCTCAGAGTACCGTCGGGTCGAGTCGGCTTGATGTTGGAGATGTTTCTTCTCAAGTTTAGAGTACCGCTGGGTCGTATCTGACAAAAAGCAGTCGAAGAAGGATACACGGTTAAAAACAAATTAATCAATCAGCCAAAGAAGAAACAAAGATATCAACCAACATTTGACACTTTCAAATCAGCTATCTGCTTCTGAAGCAGCAACGGATTCCACTGCGTCAGAGACATAGCTCCTTCTAGGATATAGGCACCATGTGATCTCAATTGAGCAGACATCCCATCAACCAAAGCCTATTATTAAAAACAAATGAGTACAAAGAAAGTGATTTACCAGGAGGAATGACGAAATGAGAAGAGCTAAGTTACCTGAAGATTAGAAAAGAATGAAGGCAATCCCAAATCATGAGAAGCTATGTTGTAGCTCGACGAAGGAAGATCAACTGGAACAATCTGAAGAGCATCGTCGGGGGTTGATTCAGCTCCACTAGCAGATATCAGAATTCTGGCATCCGGCTCGCCGACCTCTAAGGCGACTCCCTCGCTCGAAGTTAAAGAAGTATGCATCACTATCACTCCATCAAATCGTGGTGGAGACGACCCGACGTGGACGTCCATGGAGGTATGGGAAGGAGAGCTCGCTCGAACACCCTCGGGGGCTGGGTGGCAGCTCGCACTACCCATCGGAGTCGGATCACTACCGGCAACACCTTCGAGGGCTAGGTTGCAGCTTTCGCTACCCACCAGAGCCGGATCATTACCGACGACACCCTCGGGGGCTAGGTAACCGCTAGCATCACCCTTGGGGGCTGGGTTTTCTGCAACGGCCACCTCTGAGGCTGAAGGATCCTCAGTCACCTCCATGGGAGTCGGGCAATCCTGACCAACCTCTTGACACCGAAGACTGCCTTCCAAAGTCGACGATGCACGAGATACCGCCCGGGATACCTCTAATCCCACGTCTGGAGCGTCAGAGCAAACATTCATCATATCATCAATAGTCGGTTCCAACAGCATATCTTCAGGAATGACATTCTCAAGGGCCTGATCAAAATCTGTTATGGATAAATCTTGAAGGCTAACAAGAGCAGACAGAGCTGGAGAAGGAATATCACTATCCCCCTACTACCTCTGTAACGCCGGCTATTCTTGCGAATTAGCGGAACTTCTTCTTCCTCTTCTTCGTCCTCATCAAAAATGCGGACAAAAGATGGTGCTGGATCACACCCATTGGGGTCAGCTTCAACAGGATCACACCCATTGGGGTCAGCTGGTGCACGGATACACTCGTTGGGGTCAGTTGGTGCACGGTCACACCCATTGGGGTCAACTTCAGCAGGTACACCACCAGTGGGGTCAACTTCAGTAAAGACCTCTGTTGGTACTTCTTCGCAAACAGGAGCAGAAGGTTCAGCATCCTGGTCCAAGCACGACAGTCACCGAAGCCGTCTCTTTTTCTTCTTCTCCTCAACAGGCGCAGCTGGGCGGCTGACTTGGCGAAGATGCTTTAGGCGAGTACCCTCAGGCTTCTGGGTATCTACTGTTTTGATAGTCTCTGGTATAACTGCAACAACCATTGTTTCAGCAGGGGCCGAGTCAGATGATTCTCCAGCCAACATATCAAGTACAACATTTATTTCTGCATCATCTGGGCTCGTTGGCATCTCAAAATGAACTTGCCTCTCATCATTGGGAAGATCACAAAGAGAAGCAACCAAGACTTCAATGTCTTCAGGAGAGGGTCGCACTCTAAGACCCAGACCACTATCACCAGCAGAAGGATTGGACACGAAACTGAAAAAGGACTTAGGAGGTGGCAGATTCCAAGCAGAGTAGGCAACAGGAGCACCAACATTTGATAATTTGCCTCTCAAGATCATGTCTAGCCGGCTCACCAAATCCTCAGCAGGAATTTTCCTATTAGTAACCCGAGTTGAGTCGGTAACACCACTGTACAAGTAAGCTGGGTATGCTCTGTCCTTCAGGGGCTGGATATTCTTAAAAACAAAGTCAGCGACCACAGCCTCGGCGGTCAGACCTCTTTCCTTCAGTAGACATATTTCAGCAAGCAAAACCCTAGCTTCTGTTACTTCCAAGGCAGTAGGAGACTCAATCCAACTTGGAGTGCGGACATCTGGCTGTCTTCCCGACCGAGGGGGGAGAGACTTGCCGTGGTTTTCCACAATAAACCACTCAAGGCGCCACCCCTTAATGTTGTCCTTAAGCGGAATATCAAAATATTCCGTTTTCCTTCTGCGGTGCATCTCTAGACTCGCACCACCCACGAGTTGGTGCTGACCCCCAGCCATCCCAGGTCGACAGTGATACAGATACTTCCATAAACCAAAGTGGGGAAGAATTCCGAGATAGGCCTCACATAGATGAACAAAGATAGAAATTTGCAAAATGGAATTGGGATTCAGATGAGTCAGGTTCAGATTATAAAAGTCAAGGAGACCGCGGAAGAAGGGAGAAATGGGAAGAGCAAGGCCGCGGATAAGAAAAGCAACATAAACAACAGACTCGTAGGTATCTTCTGTCGGAACCGTGACCCCACGGCAAATCCGCCAAGAACAAAGCTCCTTCGGAGGAAGAACTCCAACATCGACAAGACGGAGGAGATTCGATTAAGAGACAACAGACATATGGTTACCTGCGAAGGGCAACTGGCTGTTGGGGTCGATGGGAGGGATCACTACCACAACAGAATTCTTGTTCTTCCGCTTGGGCGCCATCGCAATCTCGTCGGTGGATTGAACAGAAGCGAAATCAGAGAGAAACAGAGGTATGGCTTGAGGCAGAAAGGTGAAGTTAGGGCTCATAACACAGAGGCATGCAACGACGTGATAAAAATGGGGTTTTCCCGGGTTGGACACCGTTTCTAAAAAGTGCTAAGTCATCACTCGGGAAAGACGAGATTTCCTGGCATAACTCGGCAGTTACCTCTACAACACCGACGTGGCCCAGCATAACTCGGTTGTTACCTCCAAAGCGCCGACGTACCCAGAGTAACTCGGTTGTTGCCTCTAAGACGCCGACGTCGCCAAGCACCACTTGGCTGTTACCTCTAAAACACCAACGTGGCCCAGCATAACTCGGCTGTTGCCTCTAAGACACCGACGTCGCCAAGCACCACTTGGTCGTTACCTCTAAAACGCCAATGTGGCCCAGCATAACTCGGTTATTACCTCTAAAACACTGGCATGGTCCAGAGTAGCTCGGCAGTTACTTCTAAAAGACGCTAGCAATACCTGCCATAACTCAGTCATTTTCTCCATGTAAATACCGGCAGAACCAAATACGACTTAGCAATTACCAGTCGTTACTCGGGTGTTGTCTCTAAGAACAACGACAACGCTAGGCATGAATACAAGCTATCAATTGACTATAAAAGAACGATGGAAAAGCAAAGGAGATACTCAGAACAAGCTAAAATTTTCTTCAATATATTAAGAAGGGAAGTTCTTCCGCAAACTCAAAGACCAACTCATTATGAGTCAACCTTCCTTCCCTTTCTCGCTACATTACACTACTACGTCACTACACTACTTACACTACTCTATACTACTAACTACTACTACATTATTTCACTATTACTAATACTACTTCTACTACTACTTATCTATACTAATATTTAAGCCAGTGGCGCTTTGCCACTGGCCTTGCCGCTGCCGCTGTCGCCCTTGCCACCATTGTCGTCGCCCTTGCCGTCGCCATTGCCTCCACCGCCACCATCGCCTCCATCGCCGTCATCGCCGTCACCACCGCTCCCCTCCTCGAACGAGTCAGAGGAGTTCTCCTCGTCCGAGGAGATCTCCGACTCATCCGAGCCCTCGAGCCTGGAGCGCTTGACGGCCCGGATGTACGTCCACACCTCGGCAGCGATCCCCTAGGAATCGTCCGAGTCATCGGACGACATCGGGGGAGAGGCGTAGACCGGCGACCCCTCGGACTCGGAGGAAAACTCCTCCTCCGAGTACTCGGAGTCACCGAAGTCCTCCGAGGGGGGACTCGGCTCGCGCTTCCGCTTGTCGCCGGAGTGGTGCGACGAACTTCCGCCCTTCTTGTTCTTGCCCATAGTTGATTGGAAGAGAAGAGAAAAGTGGAGAATAAGCAACAAACGGCCGGGAGATGTGTGAAGACACTAGTGAAGCAAGCAGTGTATTTATAGGGGTGGGAGGCAACCGCTCATCTCCTACCACGGTCACTGAACAGTCGCAAGAATTCAATAAGCCATTCAAACCGCCTGGAAACAAGTCAGGAGGCAGACATTGTCTCACGTAACACGACACCATTGGGACTGAGGTCAACTGCTTGGATGATATGATTATGCCCCGCGGTCACGTCAAGTTACTACTCAAGGGCAGTTTGCTAAACGCTCAGCGCACCAAGTCGTCCCTTAGCTACACTGCTACACCCATTGGGGGGACATCCAGGAATTTTCAATAGATTTTCTCAAGCAGTCACATCCATACAGTATACGCAATGAGTATATCAAGACAGAAGGAAGATATCGATAGAGATCGGAGGAAAGCCAAAAATAGCTGCTGAAGTACAAGTCTAATCAACAGAAGCATTAAAGCACGAAGAGAAATGAATACCAGCCAAGAGCCATCTACCGGACGTCCAATCTGTCGCCGATCAAATAAATTTCAAACCTAACAGGACATGGGTATACCGCGTTACCGATCTCTAAGGCAAGAATTAAAGACAACAGACTGATCTCTAAAAGCATAAGCTGATGATATAATGCCAAATTCTAAGGCATGAGATGAAGACCTTTGAGTGGATTATTTTCAGTAATCCACTCAAAGCTCGGGGGCTACACCCATTGGGTGCACCTTCAGTGCACCCAATGAGTTCTCAACCCCAAAGGCAGAATGCTGATCTCTAGGGCATGGAACGATGATGAAATGCTGATTTCTAAAGCATGGGACGAAGATGAACCAAGGACTTCTAAAAAGCAGGAGATGAAGACCTTTGAGTGGATTATTTTTAGTAATCCACTCAAAGCTCGGAGGCTACACCCATTGGGTGCACCTCCGGTGCACCCAATGAATCTTCAACCCCTAAAGACGAAATGCTGATATCTAAAGCATAAGTTGGTAACCAAGCACTAATCTCTGAAGTATAAAGCGAAGACCGCTGAAAGAGCCGAAGACCATAACAGAAGTTTGTTTTTACCAGACCGATCAAAGTTCAGAAGCAACGACTTAACAAGTGTACTGTCAAAGCATCCATAGTTTAAAGTCAAAATTGCAAGCTGGACCTAGAATCTTTGGGTCGATTATTTCAAAATCAACTCAAAGATTGGGGGCTTGTGGGGGGACAGATATCCCTTGGGTCCACTAGAAGGTTGGAAGGCCTCGCGAAAGACTCCAGGCCCATTATTTCGCAAGGCCACCCCTTCGTGTGCCAGGGGAGGAATCACTGGCAGAATTGATCGACGCAAGATTGGATCAACTCGAGCCCAGGCGGCTCCATGGATTTAAACGTTATCCGCAGCTTTAATCCAATTCTCCCGCGTGGCGCCCTCAGACGTTGGAACTGAATGAGGATAAGTCGACAGGATAATATGGAGATAAGTTCAGTCGGTTCACTATTACTTAGGAGCACATAGTTATCATACCTGCATGTAACGCCCCATGGTCGAGTATATAAGGCCTAGGGGGCACCCCATCAAAAGATAGGTCACTCATTAGCCATCTACACTATTCTCTAGCATCCTTCATACTAGAGAATCCCCATTGTAACGCACCACATAAAGATTCACACCAGGAAGTAGGGTATTACGCCTCTCTAAGCGGCCTGAACCTGTAGAAAATTGTCTATTGTCTCTCGTGCGCCCAGCATGAACCATCGAGCTACAGTCGATTACACCGTCCTACCCAAAAGCACCTCGAGGGGTACCCCGGGTGCGCGGTCAGGTCCCAAACACCGACATGCACCCTGGTACATTGGTCCTTTTTCTATTCTTGAACAATGTGGACCAGTGGCATACCGACTCCAATTACCCAAAACATTGTCTGTTGTGCACAATGTGTTCCACGTATCTCAATTGAAGAAGTGTCTTCGAGTTCCAGATCGAACCGTTGAAGTAACGGATGTTGCCTTAGAACCAGACTTGACATATTCAGAACATCCTATTCGAGTCTTGGATCAAAAGGACAGGGTTACCCGAAGGAAAACTCTCAAGTTTTATAAGATACAATGGAACCAACATACGGAAGATGAAGCTACTTGGGAAACTCAAGACTTTTTAGAAAAGAAGTTCCCAGGCTTTTTAGCTTCATGTAAATTGTAAGATATGTACACTTGTTGTAATAGAGGAATAAACCCCATACCACCCCTGCCTTGTACAAGAAATAAGGAAATAAAATTATGACGCGTTTCCTTTTCCATTACTTGCCCTAGACTTTTAATCTCGGGATGAGATTCTTTTATGAGGGGAAGGATGTAACACCCCTGGTGTTACTGTCACTAAAACTTGTGCATAACATCATGAGCATTAGCATATCATGTGCTTGTTACACTTAGAATGCATTCACTAGGCAAAAATTTCAAACAAGTTGTATTGCTGTGATTGGTCATGGGTGAAACCCTAGGGTAGGGTACTTAACCCTAAACTGGGCTTAGAAGTATCAATAAAGCCCAAGTGAGAGAAAACTTCAAAACTCATGAGAAATAATCATAAGATATCCCCATTAATGGACTTGAGTGGCATTAAAACCCTAGAAGTACCAAAAACCCTGAATGGACCCCTGGAAAACACTGGACTGAAACACTGTGCATTTGTCAGAGAGACAAGGAACAGTGACTAAAGGTTCTTCACCCATTTGTTGATTTACCAAGGGTCTTTTCGCAAGATGGCAACACGGGCACGCGTTCTCCCCATTCTCGGGTTGACTTGGGCCAATTGCAGCCCGACACTATTCATGATTTTCTCTTTTCTTTTTCTGCCAGACTTTGAAAACCCATGGAAAATTCTAGAAAATTGCTAAAAATGAAAGACCGATTTTGTTGGACCTTTAAATTTTCATAGTATTTAATAAAAATAGTAGCATGATTTTTAGTCCAAATAGGGAATTATAGAGTATTTATAATAGCCAAAACTTATACTCTTGGAATTTTAGAAATTGATTAATAACTCCAAAAATCACTAAACCTTTTAGATAAGCTTTAAATATTATTTAGAAGCCTTGGGTATAGTTTGGCATGATTTGGACAATGTTTGGTACCTAAACCCAAAAACCCTAAACTTCTAGTGATGCCTACCCTAGGAACCTCAGTTCTGACTCCAACAACCTTAGTTTCCTGGAGTTCCGTGAAGGAAAATTGTATTCAAGACTTAAGATAATATACTTTTGTTATCTTTGCATTTTCATAAGCATTACATGAGCATTCATGATTATATATATGTGATATATATAGAAACAAACAAAACAGAAGATATGGCTGCCATCAAAATAGTCGATCCAAAATACTCCAAGCCTCAATGATGCCCAGCAGGATTAACACGGTCCCAAAAGCAAAAATTACAGCGCCTAAGAGCAAAAGAGAGCCAGGAAAAGGAGGCGGAAAAGATATTCAATGACACACATCCACAGTACCCGCCACCGCAAAAGAAATGGAGACCAAAGGTCGTTGAGGAAAAGCAAACAGCCACAAAAATAGAAAATAAAACAACACTTGTGCAGCACCCTACAGGTATGGCAGACAACCTGGCTAACAAGGCCGGACAATCTGCACCAGGCGTGGACCGTCCGACCCCTGAGTCCGAACCGTCCGCACCACACCAGGACGCCTCTGACGATGTGCCAACACCAATGGAGGAGGACGACCTACTGGGAGAAGACCTGGTCGACTACGAAGCTTCTCCAGAGCGCCCAGGTATGGATGTAAATGTTATTAAATTTTCTGCCAATTGTACTATTGTCGGCGACGATGAACCTGTTGTTACCTAGTTTGATTTTGGTCCTAAAGAAGCCGCCTTTACTAAACCAAAGGAATCGGTAAATCATTTAAAGTCGCTCTTCGTGCGCGGTCACATTGATGGGATACCGATTGCTAAAATGTTGGTAGATGGAGGGGCGACTGTAAATCTAATGCCTTATTCATTGTACAGAAAATTAGGTAAATAAGATGACAAACTTGTCAAGACCAACATGACCCTCAGCGATGTTGGAACTGATAGTTCGATCAAAGCCAGGGGAGTCACGTCCGTTGAATTAACCATTGGGACTAAGACCCTTGCTGCTGCATTCTTCATCGCTGATGTAGAAGGAAATTACAGTCTAATCCTAGGCAGAGATTGGATTCATGCCAACCAATGTATACCTTCTACATTACATCAAATATTAATACAATGGGTAGACGATGATGTAGAATAAGTACATGCTGATGTATCGGCCTGTATTGCTGTGGCTGATGCCCCTGTACTCTAGACTTATGAGAATGCTACATGTCTCACAGGAGTAGATTTTTTGGACTACCAGTTCATAAGAATAGATAAGAAGGGTTTCATTCCTGTAATGCTAGAGCCGATGGAAAATCAGCTAAATCCTAAACAAAGTTTAAATGATGAGTACACACAAAATTCATGAGTCCTTGGTCACGGACAGTTCAGCTTCTGAGGCCGGATGGTCCAGTCTTTCACAAAATAGTTCGGTCTTTAAGACCGAACATCTAGCACAACGTAAAGACAGTATCACGGATGATCCGGCCCCCGAGACCGGAGAGTCCGCCATCACACAAAGATCATCTGATTCCTCTATGGGGGACATGATAGAGGAATTCAGAGATCTCGATAAACTAGGACAGGGGTTTACATCGACCGGTCCTTTGGAGGAGATCGACATAGGAGATGGTAAAAATCCAAAGCCGACTTTTGTAAACAAGACCCTAGAGACCGATCCTAGAAATGAAATGATCGGTGTATTGAAGGAATATTCGGATTGCTTTGCTTGGAATTACACTGAGATGCTAGGATTAAGCCGAGAGATCGTAGAGCATCGGCTGCCCATTAAGTCCGGTTTCAGACCTTTCAAGCAGAGAGCTATAACATTTCGTCCAGATCTTCTCCCACGAATCAAGGACGAAATCCACCGGCTGCTAGAAGCTAATTTTGTTAGACCTTGCAGATACGCAGAGTGGGTCTCCAATATTGTGCCGATGGAGAAGGAGTCAGGTAAGATATGCATTGATTTTCGCAATTTAAATAGATCAACTCCTAAAGATGAGTATCCCATGCCCATAGCCGACACATTAATCAATAATGCATCAGGAAATAGAATTATTAGCTTTCTTGATGGTAATGCCGGATATAATCAGATTTTCATGGCCGAAGAAGATGCGTCTAAAACAACCTTTATATGTCCAGGCTTCATTGGTTTATTTGAGTGGGTTGTCATGACATTTGGTCTGAAAAATGCCGGTGCTACTTATCAGAGGGCTATGAATTTGATCTTTCATAAGCTGTTGGGAAACACTGTGGAAGTCTACATTGATGATATTGTAGTAAAATCGGCTGAGTTTAGTTCTCATTTAGCTGATTTGCGCAAAGCCTTTGATAATATGTGTCGGTATGGTTTGAAAATGAACCCACGTAAATATGCTTTTGGAATGTCGGCTGGTAAGTTTTTAGGATTTTTCATCCATGAACATGGTATAGAGATAGACCTTGACCGAATCAAGTCTATTCGGAATGTGGGACCTCCGACCTGTAAGGTCGAAGTGCAGAAGTTTCTCGGCAAGGTGAATTATTTACGAAGGTTTATTTCTGTCGATACCCTGAAACTACGGTACCGCTTACTACTGTATAAAGACGCAGTACCCACGCGACTATCTCTTAGTCGCGTGGTAAAGGTGTTGTGTGTGGGACCAAGCCATGACTCGCCCCGGCCTCGGGTGACAACTCTAGGTCCACAACAGCACCTGATCCCACCACATGGGTGGGTCCGAAGCCGCCATGTGTCCAGAAAGTGATATACCCCAAGGCCTCAACAGTGAGTCCGGACCCCCATGGGAGAGTGCCGGACCCCTGGATATACAGTCTGGACCTCCAAGTTGGTCCAGGACCCCCACGTGTACGGACCGGACCTCTAGAACGGGATCCGGACCCCTCCCCCCGTATGGGGTCCGGACCACCCACAGTGGGGTCCCAAGACGGGGTCCCAAGACCTTACTTAAGGCTTAGGCGGGGGTCCGGAGCTGACACGTGTCCAGACCCGCTCTGGTACGCTCCGGACCTATCCGCATATACTCCTGCTCCCTGCTCAAGCGGAGCCCCGATGCTGCCACATGGCATACTGCGCGCGGCATAAGCCAACGGGCGGAACCCGGCGTGACGCCTCTGGGCTACGCGCGCCTTCATGATGGATAAGACGTGCGCCTGTCCATTCCACTGACAGGCGGCGTGCTCAGTCCACGATACGTGGGCCACGCAGTTACTCACCATTACTCCTGCATTACTCGTACGGTAACTGCCCATCAATGTTGCATGGATTGCGGTCATTAAGACTCCCGGTGATTGCTCAGGCATTACTAGCATTACTCACATAACGTATTCTTTCCATTATGTTCCTGGGCCCACATGTCGGGGCTCAGCATCCTTGTATGTGCCTCCCTTAAACTATAAAAGGGAAGGCACACAACGTTACAAGGACAAGCTCTCAATCACACTCTCAATACTACATACACACATTGGAGGTAGGGTATTATGCTCCGGCGACCTGAACCACTCTAAACCCTCGTGTCCTCGTGTGTTATTTCACCTTCCAATAGACAGGCAAACCGCTTAAGCCCCTTCCTCATCTTAGGATTTAGGGCGGGTACGTTCCGCCACCCGGCCAGAGGATTTTCTCTCCGACAATTTCTAACCTAGCTGGGAAGATTGATGCCTTCACCCCTATCCTTCGGCTTAAGAATGATGCCGAATTCACTTGGGGGGCAGAGCAGCTGTTGGGGACTTGTTCTCAAATGCTGTGAATTAAGAACAAGGCAACACAAAATGTTAAATGATACTGTCCTTCGTCCGTGAAGCATTATTCCTTTGAGGATAATGGGTCTAGGACGAAGGTTGGTAAAAGTCTTATTACGAAGTTGAACCTTCGTAATGAACTTTTAAGAAACATTGTAAAATAATACAAAATAAAAGGTATAAAACGGATAAATGTTTCACAGATACATTATATCATATTCACTTAATACATTGAATCATTAAATACAATAATACCTATGCCTTGACAAAGGTTGTATCCCGAGAGATGCGATTGCAAAAATCAGAATGCGTGAACAGTAACGGAATACTGTTCACTATTTATAGGCACAGGTCACAGCCTGTGAGGAATTACAAGTATGCCCCTTATAAAAACTTACAACATTGGCTCAGACATTTATGGACTAAAAGGTCATTCTATCTTTAAGTCGGTTTGCAATGCCGAAGCTTTACGAAGAGGGACCTTCGGCTATCTTATACAAACAGCTTCATCCGGGGATAGCTTCTCCCTATAAGACCTTCGGCGACGAAGCATGGATCCAACAGTAGCCCCTTTCGCGGTGCTAGATCGTTTTTCGTAACGAGCTTGATCCGTGAAAAAAGTTTCTTAAGCTTCGGAGCGCCGAAGGTCTCAAAAACACCTTCCCTGAGCTCGTTGTCGAGAAACGATTCAATTTCCCTGCGCGTGGCGGCCCCACCGTGCAGAATTACTGTTCAGTCTTTGCGGCCCACCGTACAGCGAGTGCGAGCGGGTGTCCGCCTGGTGTAAAACTTCTGGCGCTTCGCCTTCTTACCTGCGGCACTATATAAACAGACGAGTAGGTGTGAAGTTACCACAGCATTTACTGCTATTTGCACTGTTTTGCTGCCAAAATTTTTAACCGTCGCCGAAGCTTGTTTGTCATAATCGAACGAAGCTCCATCTTGAAGCCTGCTTCGGAGGAAAAAAGTATTAAAGTTTCACAAGTTCATAGCTAAATGGCCAGAGTCCGCTCTACCGCTAGAGTTGAACGTGAGGGGGACGAAACGGAAGCTTCGGAGACTGTCCCTATCTCCGAAGCCATGCAACGATCCGGGTTAGTGACTTCGGAAAGGGCTCCTATTGATGATGCAGAACAAACAATTGCTGAAGTAGAAGGAGAAGATGCTGAGGAAACTGACCCTGAAGATGATTATCACCTTGCTACGCCAAGCAAACCCAGCCATTTGGACTTCGGGAAATCTACTGTTTCGAAGGCTGATTTGTCCAAGATGGTAAAGTCAGGCTATTTCACTGAAAATCAAAAGAAGCTACTACGCTTCGGGGGAGAAGAGACTACCCCAAAGCCGGAGAAAGATGAAATTGTTATTTTTAAAAGCTTCTTAAAGGCTGGGTTGAGATTCCCCCTTCATGGGATTGTTGCAGAGATATTGAAGAATTTTGGAATCTATTTTCACCAGCTAACCCCTAACGCTATCGTTAGGCTTAGTGTTTATATTTGGGCACTCCGAAGCCAGACGGTGGAACCGTTTGCTGACAGCTTTTGCCGAGTTCACGAACTGCACTATCAGACAAAGGCTAGAAAGGATGGATTACATGAGAATTTTGGTTGCTATAATTTTGCTTACCGGAAAACTACGAAGTATCCTGTGATCAGCTATCGAAGCAAATGGGCAGCAGGGTGGAAATCAGAATGGTTCTATGTTAAGGTTGATGATGATAAAGAAAAGCTTGTGCAAAGTCCACTGGAACTGACCTTCGGGGAAACTCGCCCCCAGTGCCACATGTTACCAGAGGGTCCGACTCAAAAAGCAATGTATGAATTCAAAATAATTGCAGAGAATATCAGTACAAGGGACTTGGTCCAGGAATTCTTGGCTTTTAAAGTTTTTCCTAGTGTAAAAGAGTGGGAAATGCCGAAGCTGGAGGGGGAGAAGAAAAAAGGTGAACTTGTACGTTTGCCTTACTACTTCAAATTTAAGAAATACTTTAAAACTCCTTGCCAAGAGTGGCTGGATACGATTGAAGTGATGTGCAATGAGATACTTGGCAATTATTCCAAGAAAGAAGATCAATTGATGACTGCAGCCTTCGGCACCCGTCCAAAACGAAGGTTGAATCGAGTGTTGGACGCCTTGGGCTTCGAATATCCAGACTACGAAGATCTGAACAAAGGTGCCGGGGGCCAAAAAAGGAAAAGGGCAACTGAAGCCTTAGATGAAGGTGAAAAAGAGCCAATAAAGAAGAAAATTCAAAAGAAAAGGAAAGCTTCTTCTCCGAAGCAACAAATATCCGAAGTAGAAGAAACCCCCGCATCGCCTTCTGCTGCTGTTGTTGAGGAAATTCTGAAGGTAATGACTGAATCCTTACCTGCGAAGCTAAGTCCACTGGGTCATCAACTGACAAAGTTTTTTCAGAAGGACAAGAAGCCCGAGAAATCAAGGAAAACAATCAAGGCAAAGAAACAAAGAATCATTACCGTGACAGAGGTAATTGACAAGACGCCGCCGAGAGCTTCGGCCCAAAAAACACAAACAGCTGCAGAGGGAGCAGATACTGAAATTGTACCTTCGGAGGCCGCAGCTGCCGAAGCTGCCTCAGCTGAGGATGTGAATTTGGAGAGCACGATTGAACATATTGACCAAATACTGCTAGACATGGCTGCAGAAGAAGCCAACACTGCTGCCGAAGAGGCCATGACTACAACGTCAAAGAAAGGAAAAGAAGTTGCTGAAGAAGCTTCGGAAGACGAAGCCTTCGTGTTCCAAAACTTAGTTGGAGGACACCTATCAAAAGCTGAAATAGAAGAACTTAAAGAATACGCCCAATCCTGTGGGTACAAACCTGGGGCACTCCTCTTCGGAGGCGTTGATGATGAGAAATTAGAGTGTATTCGAGACCAAACAGGGGCCAAAGTTATCAGCACCCTGTCCAAGAGTATAGGATTCCCGAAGCTAGAAACAGATATCAGCCGCTACCGACGACAACATGTCGTTGGTAGTTTATTTTACTCCAACTTCAAGGTAAATAACTTGTCCCTTAACTTTTATTGCTTCTTAATAAAAACACATCTGACGAAAGTTGTGTTTATGTAGAGCATGCTATTGAGCAAAGCCTTGCAAATGCAGCAGGACCTTGAAGATAAAAAGCATGAAGTTATAATTGGAAATTTGGAAAACAAAATAAAGGAGCAATCAGATGCTTTTGAGAAAAAGAACTTTGAGCTCCAGGCAGCCGAAGGTTTACTGGCGGAAGCTGAAGCAAAAATATCAGAACTGAACACAAAGCTTCTCCGCCAGTCTGAGCAGTTCGAACGGGAAAAACAAGATCTCAATGCAAAACTTGAAGCCGAAGCTTGGCAAAATTCGGATTTGAGAAAACTACTGACAAATCTTCAAGAAAAATGCCTGGAATTTAGCAACAAGTGCATTCAACGACTAAGAAAGATTTTTTACTCGGTTGGAGCTAGCAGCGAAAAATTTACCCCATCAGCTGAAGATCTACCAAAAACCTTCGAACACATTGAGGGGGAGATTGACGAGCTCGACGAAGTCATAGCTGGGCATGGTGACTTCTGTGCCTGGGTGGCTTCTCGAGGGACTGCTGCAGCCTTCATGAAGGCTGGCTGTGATCATGGGAAAATTGTTAATAGGCCAAATTTTACTTTGTCACCATCAATCTTGGATGACATCCCTGATCTCGCCCGAAGCATCTCGAATCGATTTGTAAAAATGATATGGACAAAAGGTGGTCGAGAGAAAGCTGGAGACGAAGCTCGTAGCCACCTTGATCCAGTAAGAAATCATACCTTGTGCTTACCTTTTCTTGTAAACTTGATTCTGACTTCCAACGACCTTATTCATGTAGAATGACGAAGCCGAAGCTGATGCTCAAAAATAACGCCGAAGCCGAAGCTCCTTGGAGATTTAGATAGTAGACTGCAGACAATACTTGAAAAACTTTTGAGATAACTTTTATAAATGTAAACAAAAACTTGTTTTTAATGTATGCTGTTCATACCTTGTAATATATCCTTAACCTTTCACTGATGTATGATAAATGCTTCGATGTGGACGAAATTTCCTTTTTTGAGCCGAAGGCGAAAAAACACCTTCCCTTCTATTCGTACGCAAGGAAGCATAGAAAACAATATTTTCCTTTTCTTCGAAGCTCTCCTTCATAGAAATTTTTTCCCTTTCTTTTTTCTTTTCTTGCCGAAGCAACCATTTTATGCGATGAAGATGATTATCCTACATATGCCTAGATGAATGTTTATGAATGCAAATGCTATGATGTAATGTGATGTGCAAATGAATGACCAAACACGTATCCGAAGCCATATTCATAGCCATTATTTTCTTAAAAACATTCACACCTCAGCTCTGCATTCCCTTAGGAACGACTTTGGAGCTTCTTCGCCTTTACTTTTGGCGGAATCAGCGTTGACTTTTCGCTGTAAGCTCTGCATTCCCTTAGGAACGTCTTTGGAGCTTCTTCGCCTTTTACTTAGACGGTATAAGCTCTGCATTCCCTTAGGAACGTCTTTGGAGCTTCTTCGCCTTTTACTTAGACGGTATAAGCTCTGCATTCCCTTAGGAACGTCTTTGGAGCTTCTTCGTTTTTACTTTTTGGCACTCGATGGTGCGCTCTCAGCTTTTACATTTACATTCTTTGGGGGATTTTACTCTTATAAGACTAGAAAAGGAAATTACATAAGCTGGCCCCATTAAAAACCTTTCTCCCCCTTTGGAAAGGAAAAGGGTGCCATGAAAGAAAAAATAAAAAATATGAAAAATTACATCGAATTATACATAATATCGTCGAAGCTCATCCGCATTCCAAGATCTAGGAATGTCATTGCCGTCCATATCTTTCAATCTGTATGAACCGGGCCTTGACGAAGATGCTACTAAGAAAGGCCCGTCCCATTTCAACTGCAATTTGCCCACTGTTTCCGGGTTGGCCACCCTCCGAAGCACCAAGTGCCCCGGCTCAATATTTTTTAGCCGAACCTTTCTATCCCGCCATTTGACTGTTTCAGCTTGATATTTATTAATATTCTCCACGGCTTGCAGTCTGATCCCTTCTAAAGCATCTTTTTCTATAGAATAAGCAGCTTCGGAATCTGATTCTGCCGAAGCTACTATCCTTATTGATCCGGCTTTAGCTTCCTCTGGAGTTATTGCTTCGTCACCGAATAACAACTTAAATGGAGTGAAGCCTGTAGACCTTGATGCTGTCGTATTGTGGCTCCACACCACTTTGGTTAGCTGATCTGGCCATTTTCCTCTAGGTTGATTGAAGATTAGCTTCATTATTCCTGTCATTATAATGTCGTTGGCTCTTTCAACGAGTCCATTTGACTCCGGGTGCCTGACTGATGCAAAATGGATCTTCGTACCAATTTGGTCACAGAAATCCCTGAAAGCTTCGGAGTCAAACTGTGTTCCGTTGTCCACAGTGATAGCCTTTGGCACCCCGAAACGACAAACAATATTCTGCCAGAAAAACTTTTGGACGGTAGCCGAAGTTATTGTGGCTAAAGGCTTCGCCTCAATCCATTTAGAAAAATATTCCACAGCTACCACAACATATCTCAGGTTCCCTTGGGCCGGTGGTAACGGACCTAACAAATCAAGGCCCCACCTTTGCAATGGCCAAGTGGGTTGTATGAGCTGTGTCAAGGACGAAGGTTGTTTTTGATCTCTTGCACATTTCTGACAACCTTCGCACTTTTGAACCAATTCTGCTGCATCCGAAGCTGCCTTCGGCCAATAAAATCCTTGACGGAAAATTTTTCCAAGTAACGGCCTAGATCCGATGTGAGATCCACACAGGCCTGCATGTATTTCTTTCATTAACTCTATACCTTCGGTTCTGGATAAGCATTTGAGCAACGGAGCACAAACTCCATGTTTGTACAACTCCCCTTCTATCATGACATATGGACGAGCTCTTGCCTCTATTCTCTTGTTATATGCTTCGTCATCTGAAAGAAATTTACCCTGAAGGTAAGAGATGATCTCAGTTCTCCAATCTTCGCTAAAAACAGGAGATATATTAAGAACTGCTCTTTCAAGGAGTTCCACCGAAGGTGCTTTTATTGTTTCAAAGAACACATCCGAAGGTAAAGGCAGCCCCTGTGCTGCTGACTTAGCTAGCAGATCAGCATGCTCATTTTGTCCTCGAGGGATATTCTTGACAGAAAACCCTTCGAAGGAAGCTTCGACTCTTCGAACCATATCCAGATATTTTTCAAGCTTCGGATCCTTAGCCTTACAACTTTTGTCAATATGACCCGAAACAACCTGGGAATCAGTTTTAAGTATGGCCCTTCTGATTCCCATTGCTTTTAACTTCCGAAGACCTAAAATCAATGCTTCGTACTCAGCAATGTTATTTGTGCAATTAAAATCAAGTTTTGCCGCATAACAGGTTTTGACTTTGGAAGGTGAAACCAACACAGCAGCCGCTCCTGCTCCGAAGGTTCCCCAAGATCCATCACAAAACACTATCCAGGCTTCGTTGTCTTTATTTGTTTCCTCCTCCTGAGCCCCTGGTGTCCAATCAGCAATAAAGTCTGCCAGTGCCTGCGACTGAATCGAAGATCTATGAACATATTCAATACAAAATTCATTGAGCTCTGCAGCCCATTTTCCAATCCTTCCAGTAGCTTCTCTGTTCCTCATAATATCCTTTAGAGGTTGTGATGAAGGAACAATTATGTTGTAAGCTTGGAAATAGTGCCGAAGCTTCCTGGAGGCCATCAAGACAGCATACAGTATCTTCTCCAACTCTGTATAATTTTTCTTTGATAAATTAAGGACCTCGGAAACAAAATATATTGGGGCCTGCCTTTTGACTTGACCATCAAGCTTCTCCTGAACAAGCGCTGCACTTACCGCTGAGTGCGAAGCTGCCACATATAACAATAAAGGAGCCCCTGGCATTGGTGGAGTCAATGTTGTTAGATCTATCAAATACTGTTTCAGTTCTTCGAAAGCCTTCTGCTAGATTGGTCCCCATTGAAAGACTTCGGCCGACTTCAGAACTTCGAAGAATGGTAAATTTCTCTCTGCCGATCTGGATATGAATCTATTGAGAGATGCCAACCTTCCTGTCAATCTTTGAGCCCCCTTCTTTGTAGTTGGTGGCTCCATCCGAAGTATAGCTTCAATTTTACTTGGATTGGCCTCAATTCCCTTTGTTGAAACCAAGCATCCAAGAAATTTCCCCTTCTTCACTCCGAAGACACACTTTTCTGGATTTAACTTTAAGCCAGCTTGCCTGAAACTGGCGAAGGTCTCCTGCAGATCAGCAATATGATTCTCCTGCTTCGTGCTTTTGACAATGATGTCATCAACATAAGTTAACACATTTCTGCCTATTTGAGATTGAAGAACCTTCGCAGTCATTCGGCTGAAACTTCCTCCAGCATTTTTGAGCCCCTCAGGCATCCGAAGATAGCAATATGTGCCACTTGGAGTGATGAAGCTAGTCTTCGGCTCATCTTCCTTCTTCATCCAAATTTGGTGATAGCCGGAATAGCAGTCTAACAGACTCATGAGCTCTGACGAAGCTGCTGCATCAACTAAAGAGTCTATCCTTGGTAGTGGGAATTCATCCTTCGGACAAGCCTTGTTAAGATCTGTAAAATCGATGCACATTCGCCACTTGCCATTGGCCTTTTTTACCATAACAGTGTTAGCCAGCCATTCTGGGTACTTCACTTCTCTAATAACTCCTGCACTGAGGAGTCTTTTGACTTCGTTGCGAGCACCTTCGGCCTTATCATCTGACATTTTCCGAAGCCTTTGCTTTCTGGGTCTGAAGGATGGATCGACATTGAGCGAGTGCTCAATAACATCCCTATTAACTCCGCATAGATCATTGGCTGACCATGCAAAAACATCTTTGTTATTGAACAAAAACCTTATCAAGGTTTTTTCCTGCTCTTCAGATAACTGAGAGCCTAACAGCACCTTTTGTTCTGCTATGTCCTCACATAAGAGCATAGGCTTCGGCTGATCTGCTGAAGCTGCTTTCTCCCTTCTGAATTTGTACTGTTCACAAGCTTCAGCTCCATCTATGTTATGGATTGCTTTTGAGTCAGTCCAATTGCCTTCGGCCCTTCTTGCAGCTTCCTGACTTCCATGGATAGCAATGGGTCCCTGATCCGAAGGTATCTTCATGCAAAGATAGGCAGGATGAAGGATTGCTTCAAAGGCATTGAGAGTACCACGACCAATAATTGCATTGTAAGGATATTCCATGTCAACAATGTCAAACACAACTTGTTCAGTTCTAGTGTTGTTGATGAATCCGAAGGTCACTGACATGGTGATCTTGCCCAATGCTATTATCTGTCTTCCTCCGAAGCCACAGAGAGGATGTGTAGCATCATGAATCTTATCTTCTGGCTCTTGCATTTGTCTGAAGGCTTTAGCAAATATGATGTCAGCTGCACTGCCTGTGTCAACCAAGACATTATGGACCAGAAATCCTTTGATAACACAAGAGATAACCATGGCATCGTTGTGTGGGTAATCTTTGAGCTGAAGGTCCTCTTGGAAGAAGGTAATAGGAATGTGAGACCATCTTGACTTGATGAAGGGTCCTTGCACCCCAACATGCTGTACCCTTCTCTGTGCTTCCTTCTTTTGTTTCTTGTTAGCTGGCTCTAAGGACGAGCCACCTGTGATCGGGAGTACCAGCTTCGGGCCCGAAGCAGCTCCAGCTTGGTCGTTGAATGAAGCCATCAGCTTAAAAAGTGGAAGTGAGTTCACCGGAGGTGGGCGCCAATGTTGGGGACTTGTTCTCAAATGCTGTGAATTAAGAACAAGGCAACACAAAATGTTAAATGATACTGTCCTTCGTCCGTGAAGCATTATTCCTTTGAGGATAATGGGTCTAGGACGAAGGTTGGTAAAAGTCTTATTACGAAGTTGAACCTTCGTAATGAACTTTCAAGAAACATTGTAAAATAATACAAAATAAAAGGTATAAAACGGATAAATGTTTCACAGATACATTATATCATATTCACTTAATACATTGAATCATTAAATACAATAATACCTATGCCTTGACAAAGGTTGTATCCCGAGAGATGCGATTGCAAAAATCAGAATGCGTGAACAGTAACGGAATACTGTTCACTATTTATAGGCACAGGTCACAGCCTGTGAGGAATTACAAGTATGCCCCTTATAAAAACTTACAACATTGGCTCAGACATTTATGGACTAAAAGGTCATTCTATCTTTAAGTCGGTTTGCAATGCCGAAGCTTTACGAAGAGGGACCTTCGGCTATCTTATACAAACAGCTTCATCCGGGGATAGCTTCTCCCTATAAGACCTTCGGCGACGAAGCATGGATCCAACAGCAGCAGGAAGCATTTGATCTCATTAAAAAATACTTGTCTTTGGCTCCCGTATTAAAAGCACCACAAGCAGGAGTACCATTTCGATTATACATTACAGCTGAAGATAAGGCCATTGGGGTTGTTCTGACACAAGAAACTAAAGGAAAGGAGCATGTGGTGACATATCTAAGTCGGAGGTTGGTGGATGCTGAAACGAGGTACACTTTTATTGAGAAGTTATGCTTATGCTTGTTTTATGCATGCACCAAGTGTAGATGTTATTTACTATCTAGTCATTGCACTGTTTCTGGTCAAGCCGATGTGATCAAATACATATTGCATAACCCAATTATGGGTGGTAGAATTGGTAAGTGGGCTTATGCACTCATAGAATATGACTTGGCCTATGTGTCACACCCGGTTTTAGAAGGTAAACCGAATGCGAACCATGTACGTGCCAGGATCAGTTATTCACGTACACAGCAGTTACATAACATGGACATCATCACACAGTGCTCAAAATAGTATTAATAAGGGAAAAAGTCGATTACATCATACGTCTGAGACGTCCATATAGTTCTTACAATAAATCAAAGTGCGGAAAAGAAACGTAGATAACCGCGGCCTTCACAGGCAGCCGACTGGGGGTTGCCGCTAACCCACACCTAGAACTCGTCGTAGTCTTGGAACTCCTGGAAGTCTCCTTCCACAGCTTCATCTTCGCCTGAGCAGTGGTTGCAATGCTGACAACCTGGGGATGGGGGGGGTTTGGTGTGTAGAGCAAGGGTGAGTACACATCAACATACTCAGCAAGTATCCTGTTTGGCTGTAGTGGACTAGCTTTATGTGGGGATGAGTCAAGCAGTTGCTTTTAGTTGGTCAGATCATTACTTACTAGTAGAAAGCCAAGTTTTAGCATTAACCCAAGTTATTAACCCGATGTACCCTTTCCAAACGGAAAGAATACCACTTACCAGTACCATAGTCATAACTAGAATCATCGATCTCATAACCACCTGTACCAAAGTATCTCTGATCAAGTACCACTAATCACTGGAGCTCCCTTGGCCGCTCATAACCGCGAGCACGGCTGATATATCAGTTTTCAAACACTCTGCAGAGGTTGTGCACTTTACCCACAAGTTGTGATTCCCATTCTGCCCGGAGAGAGCTACTCCCCATTGACCACTACCTAGGTGGCCTAGCAGGGCATCACTACGTAGCCTTTACAAAGATTCCTCGGGGCTGTAGCCACCCGTTAGGTTTCCTAAATGCACCGCACTCCTCCCCAAGGGGCAAACCCAAACTTGGCAGAGCGAGCCGCATACACCGAGCCCCATTGACGGCACGACGGCTAAGTGAACTACACCCCGGATCCTCTAATTATTCAGCTAAGGGCATCCCATTCCACCCTCATGGTTGCACTGTTTTCCCGGGCGGTCATCCATAGAACAGGTCCTTACGGAGAGGCACTCGAGAAACCGCTCGAGCCCCCTTGAAGACCACAAGTATAACATCATCATAAGAAAGGGGAAAACAGCGTATCATAGATGATCTCATCATGTTCATTGATTATAGTTGAGCAATAGCATAAAGCTAAACAGTAATAATCCAACCCAAATAGGTGAACAAGAACATGGTTAACAAAAGCTAGTCAATCCTTAGGCATAAATGTGTAAAGCGGGAGGTGAATTAAATAATGAATAGGACAGAGATAGGTCAAGGGACACTTGCCTCCACCAAACGACTGCTGCTCAGGGGCTTCTCCTGCGAGTTCCTCGGGCTCTTCGACCGGATCGTTCTCTATGTGATTGCAAGCATACATACATCCATCCATTCAAATTGGGAAACAAACAGTACATCATACAAGGGAACAAATAAAGTGAATATGCATCAAGTATGACATTCGATATCACATTCATTATGGTTAGAAAGAAACGGGAAAAGGTCTCGCGGGGGGGGTTAAAGCTTATGCACTAATGATTGGTTACAATTGGTTCTAACAAAAGAATTTAGTTATATGCACTAATGGAAACCTAGTCATTTTTAGTTGATCAACATTGGACTGGATAAACAATTAATTATATGAACTAACTAGTGTAACGAAATTATAAATTAAGTTTCCTATTTCGATAACATGAACAATGATTAACCTACCTAAAATAAAATAAGTAACAGTAATGAAAGAAACTAAAATAAAAATAAAAAAAAACAAGGGGGGGCGGTTGAACCGGCCAGGGGGCGGTTGAACCGGCCTGGGGCAGGGGCGGGGGCGGCCGAGCCGGCGGCGCGCAGGGGCGGCTGGGCAGGGGCGGCCAAACCGGCAGGGGGGCGCGGGGCAGGGGGCGGCCGAGCCGGCCAGGGGGCGGCCGAGCTGGGCGGCGGGCGGTTGGGTCGGGGCGCAGGAGCGGCGACGGCCGAGCCGGGTGGGGGGGAGAGGAGGGGAGATGGGGGAGGGAGGAGAGGGGGAGGGGGACCTCACCGGGGACGGGGACGGGCGGCCGAGCGGCGGGGCGGCGGCTGGGGTGGGAAAGAAAGAGAATGAGAGGGAGGGAGAGGGATTTTGGGGGAATTGAGGGAAAAGGGAGGGGTGGCTGGGCCAATGGGCCCAAAGGGGCGCGCGGGGGGGCGGCTGGGCCGGCCAGGGGCGGCTGGGCCGAGCCGGGGCGGCCCACGGTGCGGGAGAGAGAAAAAGGGAGGAGAGAGAGAAAGAAAAAGAAAAAGAAAGAAAAGGTTTTTTTCTCTTTTTCGAAATCCGATCTTTCTAGATGAATGCACTTACATCTCTAAGCAATCAAAGAATGCACAGCTCGGCATGGTGCATCAAACAACATAAAGTAATTTAGGGTTTTTCTTTACACGGGAATTCCAAGCCGAACTCCGCTATAACTTTGGAAAAGATCAAGGTTTAGCGAGGGAACGAGAAAACAAAAGGGTAACGCCTGAATTTGGTGAGAGAAAAGAAGAAAAAATTCTACCCCCAAATTCAGGGCGTTACACTATGAACCATTGAAATCTATGAGAGGCTAGGTCGTAGTGGATTTTATTGTAGAACATCGGATTAATGATACTCATAAACTAGACATGTCATACCTCACTATTACTCCTTGGACTTTATATTTTGATGGACCAGTTTGTAATTAAGGGCAAGGAATTGGCGTCGTACTTGTTTCACCAAGTGATGTCTCCTTCGACTTCTCTAGCCGATTGAAAACTTATTGCACTAACAATCAAGCCGAATATGAGGCCCTTTTGTTCGGCTTGAAACTTTTAAATTGTATGAGAGTAAAACATGTGAAGGCATTTGGTGATTCTCAGCTGGTCGTCCAACAGGTGTTAGAAAAATATCAATATTTTGATGGTACTCTAAATAGTTACCTTGAAAAATGTTGGGGCATAATCCATTCTTTTGACGAATTCAGTATTCGGCATATCTCTAGAGTTGAGAATCATAGAGCTAACAATTTGGCACAAGATGCATCAGGTTATCGGATAAAGCGAGGGAGATTTCACAACACTGAAAATCTGATAACCGGTGCAGGGCCAATTCCCCAGGTCGCGGATCGTCCGAGTAAAGACTCCGGACTATCCAGGGTTTCCAGGAAAGTTCTCCTAATTGATTCAGCTGATAATGAAGCCGATGCAAGTGATTGGAGGATGCCCATAATTAATTATTTACGAAATCCTAATATCAGGACAGATAAGAACATTCGGCGTACAACTTTCAAGTATGTTTTGATGAGTGATGAACTCTACCGCCGAATAGTTAACGACGTCCTGCTTAAGTGCTTGGGCCCAGATGATGCTATACTAGCCATGGCCGAAGTACATGAAGGAATTTGTGGTACCCATCAATCGGCTCCAAAGATGAAGTGGTTGTTGCGAAGGTCTGGTTTGTATTGGACTAACATGATAGCTGTTTGTTTCAAGTACTACAAAGGATACCAGGTGTGTCAAAAATTCGGCGACCTACAGTTGGTCCCTGCAGCCGAATTATATTATATCATCAAGCCTTGGCCTTTCAGAGGATGGGGTTTAGACTTTATAGGAGAAATTCATCCTTCATCATCAAAGGGGCATCAGTTCGTGTTAGTTGCCACTGACTACTTTACCAAATGAACTGAAGTCGTTGCTCTGAAGAACATGGCACACAAGTAGGTAATTGAGTTCATAACTGAGCATATTATTCATAGATTCGGCATTCCCCAGATCTTGACTACAGATCAAGGAACTTCTTTTATGTCAAAGGAGGTACGTGAATTTTTTGAATTATATAGAATTAAGTTGCTTAATTCATCTCCATATTATGCTCAGGCCAATGGACAGGCCGAGTCTAGTAATATGACATTGATTAACTTGATAAAAAAAGAAGATATCCGATAATCCTAAGCATTGGCATAAGATTTTGTCCGAAGCTTTATGGCCTCACAAAATATCTAAACATAGTGCTACTAAAGTATCTCTTTTTGAGCTTGTCTATGGGCAGAAAGCAGTGTTGCATGTGGAAACAAGTTTGAATGATGTCAGGTTTGCCAGACAAAATGATCTAACCGTCATTGATTATTGTCGGCGTTTCGAGACCGGGGGGTCCCTGGGCCGACGAGTGAATGTCGTCGAGTGCCCCAGCCCAGATGGGTCGAGCGCGAGGGCGAGCGCGAAGGGGGGAGAGCGAGGCGGCCGGAGACCGGCGTGAGAGAGGTGGGAATCCCGCGGCCTTCGTGTTCGTCCCGCGCCCAGGTCGGGTGCGCTTGCAATAGGGGGTCACAAGCGTCCACGCGGGAGAGGGAGCGAGCGGCTTCAAGCGAGCGCTTGTCCCGTCCTCGTCCCCGCGCGGCCAACCCTCTCTAAGAGGGCCCTGGTCCTTCCTTTTATAGGCGTAAGGTGAGGATCCAGGTGTACAATGGGGTGTGTAGCAGAGTGCTACGTGTCTAGCGGAGGAGAGCTAGCGCCCTAAGTACATGTCGTTGTGGCAGCCGGAGGGATTTTGGCATCCAGCTGGTGTGATGTCGTGGCCGTTAGAGGAGCGATGGAGCCTGGCGGAGGGACAACTGTAGGAGCGGTTGAGTCCTTGCTGACGTCCTCTTGCTTCCGTAAGGAGGCTGAGAGCCGCCGTCGTCACAGAGTACGCGGGGCGCCATCATTGCCTATCTGGCGGAGCTAGCCAGATGGGACGCCGGTCTTGTTCCCTGCGGCCCGAGTCAGCTCGGGGTAGGGTGATGATGGCGCCTCCTGTTGACGTCGTTGGTCTGCGCCCTAGGTTGGGCGATGTGGAAGCTCCTCTGAAGCCGAGGTCGAGTCTGTCTTCCGTGGTCGAGGTCAAGTCCGAGCCCCTGGGTCGGGCGAGGCGGAGTTCGTCGTCTCCTAGGGCTGAGCCCAAGTCCGAGCCCTGAGTCGGGCGGAGCAGAGTTCGCCGTCTTTCGGGACTTAGCCCGAGTCCGAGCCCTGGGTCGGGCGGAGCGGAGTTCGCCGTCTTCCGGGGCTGAGCCCGAGTCCGAGCCCTGGGTCGGGCGGAGCGGAGTTCGCCGTCTTCCGGGACTTAGCCCGAGTCCGAGCTCTGGGTCGGGCGGAGCGGAGTTCGCCGTCTTCTGGGACTTAGCCCGAGTCCGAGCCCTGGGTCAGGCGGAGCGGAGTTCGCCGTCTTTCGGGACTTAGCCCGAGTCCGAGCCCTGGGTCGGGCGAAGCGGAGCTTCCTATGGTGCCTTCGGCAGGGCCTGACTGCCTGTCAGTCTCACTCTGTCAAGTGGCACCACAGTCGGAGTGGCGCAGGCGGCGCTGTCCTTCTGTCAGGCCGGTCAGTGGGGCGGCGAAGTGACGGCGGTCACTTCGGCTCTGCCAGCCGGGGGGCGCGCATCAGGATAAAGGTGTCAGGCCACCTTTGCATTAAATGCTCCTGCGATTTGGTCGGTCGGTGCGGCGATTTAGTCAGGGTTGCTTCTTAGCGAAGGCAGGGCCTCGGGCGAGCCGAAAATATGTTCGCCGCTGGAGGGGGGCCTCGGGCGAGACGGAAATCCTCCGGGGTCGGCTGCCCTTGTCCGAGGCTAGGCTCGGGCGAGGCGTGATCAAGTCGCTCGAATGGACTGATCCCTGACTTAATCGCACCCATCAGGCCTTTGCAGCTTTATGCTGATGGGGGTTACCAGCTGAGAATTAGGAGCCTTGAGGGAACCCCTAATTATGGTCCCCGACAGTAGCCCCCGAGCCTCGAAGGGAGTGTTAGCACTCGCTTGGAGGCTTTCGTTGCACTTTTTTGCAAGGGGACCAGCCTTTCTCGGTTGCGTTTTGTTCCGGTGGGTGCGCGCGAGCGCACCCGCCGGGTGTAGCCCTCGAGGCCTCGGAGGAGTGGTTTCACTCCTTCGAGGTCTTAATGCCTTGCGTGATGCTTCGGCTGGTCTGGTTGTTCCCTCATGCGAGCTGGCCGTAGCCCGGGTGTACGGTCGGGTCCCAAGTTCTCGGGCTGGTATGTTGACGCTGTCAACGGTTCGGCCAGAGCCGGGTCTGCGAGAGCAGCCCCCGAGCCTCTGCACAGGGCGAGAGGGCGATCAGGGACAGACTCGACTTTTTTACATACGCCCCTGCGTCGCCTTTCCGCAAGGAGGAGGGGGGGAAAGCGCCATGTTGCCCTCTATGGGCGCCGAACATGGTGTCTCCGGTGAGCTGCAAGCGGGTAATCCAAGTGGACGTCTGTGCCCCGTTCGTTAGGGGTCGGCTAGGGGCCCAGAGGCACGCCCAAAAGTACCTACGGGTGATCTGCCGGACCCGGTCCCCTGGCGACGGGGTCCGAGGGCTCGATGCCTCCCTCTGATGGGATTCCGTTACAAGATCGCTCCTGCTGGTCTCGGAAATGTCCTAGGGTACCTCGGGAGCGCAGCCCGAGCCTCGGTTATGTATCGAACGTACCCATGGTCATCCCTCGCTCGGCGTCTGAGGCAAATGTGAACCCTTCGGGGGCCAGCCTTCGAACCCCTGATCAGTAATGGGCGCGGAGCCCGAGTAGCCTGAGGCGGCTGTGGAACCCTTCCGAGGGGCCGACCTTCGAACCTCTGACCAGTAGTGGGTGTAGGGCCCACGCGACCTGAGGCGGCTGTCGAACCCTTCCGGGGGGCCAGCCTTCGAACCTCTGATCAGTAAGGGGGCTCGGAGCCTGGTTCCTTCACGGGGAAGGATCCTTTTCGGGGTATCCCCTTTCCCGGTCCCTGTTGCAAGAGAGAGAAAGAGGAAAAAGGAAAAGGATACGAAATCGAACGACGCGGCGTACCTTTTTTGGCGTGGTTATTATGGCGAAGGCGAAGCGTCGCCTGCTTCTCCTGCCAGAGGCGCCGCCTGTCCCGCCGCGGAGTTAATGCGACGGGGCGAGTGGTTCGCGGGGCGGCCGTTGCGCGTGCGCGAGCCGTTCGAGGAACGGAACACGAGCGTGTTGTCTTCACGCCGTGAGAGAGGGTTCTCTCGCTGCCCCCGGATGGGACGTGAGCTTGGCTAACGACGTGACTGCTGCTCCTGCTCGCCTGCCACCGTCATTACTGCCGGCCCATTTTTGGCCGCACTGACCGCCGCGCCAGGCTGGCGCTGCTGGGTCGTGCGCTGGGTCGCCTCGAGTTGCGGTACTGGTTCTGCAGTCGAGGAGGCGCGGTGGTGGCGCAAGTGGAGGTGCAGTTGCATGCACGAAGCATTCGGCGCGCCGGTTGCATGACGCGTGGGCCTGGGCCTCCATGCTGGGCATGTTGGGAGTCGGAGAAGCGCGCCCACTTGGCGCGATTGCATGCCGCCTGCATGGCTGCCCGCCCCTTTCGCCCGTTGGTCTGGGCAAAAGTGGAGGGTCACTTGTAACCGCTGGGCGGTTGTGCGCACCGCGCACGGTGGTTTGGCTTCTTCTGCTCTGAGCCGGTTTGCATGACGTGTGGGACCCAGCCCCCGCGCCGCAGGGGAGGACCTTGGAGTGTGTTGGAGAAGACTCAGCCCGCGACGGTTGGGGCGCAAGTAGGGAGAGTCGCCTTTAAAAGGAGGGTGACCCCCTTTGGAAGGCGACCATGTCTTCGCGTTCCCTTATGCATCGTGTCTTTCCACCTTCCAAGCCCCCGGATGGGGGATACCCGCTGTCTTTCCGCCTCATCGTTGGAGGAACGCAACTCCGTGGGAGTTGGTACCTTTCAGCCATCGTTCGGCTTCAAGGATTTTCATCAGCCAGCCCGGCTGTACCCCCCGCCGGCGGTCACCCAAGACGGTGACCACCAGCCCCTGGGTGGGGAGAAGCAAGCTGGGCTGCGATCTTGGTCCCACCCTCAGCTTCAAGGATGTTCATCATCCTCGCTGGGGTGGAGGCCGGGCTGAGCCGGCTCTACCTCCCGTGCGGGTTCGTGGGTCACCCTCTCCTGCGGCGTTCGAGGGAGAGGGCGCTCACTGGCCCTTCGGGCGGGTCGGACTTCGACAACGCGGGGCTGGTCGACGGCGGGCGTCGTCAGCCTCAGCGTGTCGAGCTCGTCGGCTTGGCTCCCGGTGCCCCCTCCTGCCAGAAGGCGGCTGCCGCGCCGTGTGCACGGGAGGACCGCCCACGATATCGCGCGCTGCTAGGGCGGCGTTCGTATTCTGGGGCGGTCCTGCCTTTGCACCAGTATGGCGCCTCCGCGCGGAGGTCGGTGCCCCACTCGTCCGGGAGGATCTGAGTGGGGATCTGCCGGAGGGCTGACGGCCCCTGTCGTCGGTGCCGAGGTGGAGGCGGCTCGAGAAGTCCCCTTCCAGTGTCAAGACCCGAGCCTGCAGGATCGGATTGTCTTGTAGCGTGTGTCTCCTGCGGCCGCCGAGGCCAGAACACACCCTCGCTGTGTTGTAAAGCTGCGTCTCTTTTCCTCTTGTTTCGAGTATCTGGACTTTTTTGTCGGTAACAGGGATGTTTGTGCGAGCGAGAGTTGCTTCTCGCGGAAGGTGATGAGTGAGGTATCCGTATCCCAGAGGCGTAGGAGTCCCTCGGCTCGGTCGGCCTTGCCGCTTACGCGCACTCTTACCCGTCCATGGGGCTCTGTCACCGACTCAGTCGAGAAGGCTCGAAGGATCGCTTCGGCAGAAGAGCTTCCGAACGTGAAGACTTGTTCGGTCCGCGGAATCACTTATCTGAACGTGAGTTACTTATCGCAGAAGGTGATGAGTGAGGTATCCATATCCCGGAGGCGTAGGAGTCCCTCGGCTCGGTCAGCCTTGGCTGCTTACGTGTACTCCGTCGTTTTCAGGATCCACTTTTCGAAGTAGTCAAAAAGCACGAAAGACATTCTGGCAGAAAAGATCTTTCTTCGAGGAAAATTTCGACGCAGAGGGGGTTCCCCCCCTTTTAGCCCCCGAGGGAGGGTCGGGCTTTGCCGAGGCGAGGCCGACCCTTCCTTGATGACTAAACTTTGCGTGGGTGCGAGGTATATGAACAACTTGAAAACATCTTAAGGGTAGAAGCGACGTAGCTGTTGGATGTTCCAAGCGTTGCCGTAGACCTCGCCTTGACTGTTGGCCAGCTTGTACGTTCCGGGCTTCAGAACCTTGGCGATGACGAACGGTCCCTCCCAGGGGGGCGTGAGCTTGTGCCTCCCTCGGGCGTCTTGTCGCAGCCGAAGCACTAGGTCGCCCACCTGGAGATCTCGGGACCGGACCCCTCGGGCGTGGTAGCGTCGCAGGGACTGCTGGTACCGCGCCGAGTGTAGTAAGGCCTTGTCCCGAGCCTCCTCCAGCTGGTCCAGCGAGTCTTCTCGGCTAGCTTGGTTGCTTTGATCGCTGTAGGCCCTCGTCCTCGGGGAGCCGTATTCCAGGTTCGTGGGCAAGACGGCCTCGGCCCCGTAGACTAGGAAGAACGGCGTGAAGCCCGTGGCTCGGCTCGGCGTTGTCCTCAGGCTCCAGACCACCGAGGGGAGTTCCTTCATCCATCGCTTGCCGAACTTGTTGAGGTCGTTGTAGATCCGAGGCTAGAGCCCTTGTAGAATCATGTCGTTGGCACGCTCTACTTGCCCATTTGACATGGGATGAGCCACGGCGGCCCAGTCCACCCGGATGTGGTGATCCTCGCAGAAGTCCAAGAACTTTCTGCCGGTGAACTGGGTGCCGTTGTCGGTGATGATGGAGTTCGGGACCCCGAAGAGATGGATGATGTTGGTGAAGAACGCCACCGCCTGCTCGAACCTGATGCTGTTCAGGGGTCGGACCTCGATCCACTTGGAGAATTTGTCGATGGCGACCAGCAGGTGCGTGTAGCCCCCGGGTGTCTTCTGCAAGGGGCCGACGAGATCCAGACCCCACACAGCGAAAGGCCAGGTGATGGGTATCGTCTGCAGAGCCTGAGCGGGCAGGTGGGTCTGCCTCGCGTAGAATTGACACCCTTCGCAGGTGCGAACAATTCTAGTGGCGTCGGCCACCGCCGTCGGCCAATAGAAGCCTTGTCGGAAAGCATTCCCGACAAGGGCTCGAGGCGCTGCGTGATGGCCGCAAGCCCCCGAGTGTATCTCTCGCAGGAGTTCCTGACCTTCGGCGACGGAGATGCATCGCTGGAGGATGCCTGAGGGGCTGCGGTGGTAGAGCTCCTTCTCATCGCCCATCAAGACGAACGACTTGGCGCGCCGCGCCACCCGCCGAGCCTCGGCTCGGTCGAGGGGTAGCTCTCCTCGGTGGAGATATTGCAGGTACGGGGTCTGCCAGTTTCGATCAGGCGTGGCCCCGCTTCGCTCCTCCTCGACGCGCAGTGCCTCACCCTCGGGGGCCGAGGGTACCTCGGGCTGAACCGAGGGCGCCTCGGGCCGAGCTGAGGATGCCTCGGGCTGTGCCGAGGGTACCTCGGGCTGGGCCGAGGGTACCTCGGACTGGGCCGAGGGCGCCTCAGGCTCGGGCGAGTCGTCGATCTTGATGGAGGGTTGGTGTAGATCCTGGGAGAAGACATCCGGGGGAACCGTCGTTCGCCCCGAGGCTATTTTAGCCAGCTCGTCCGCAGTCTCGTTGTAGCGCCGAACGATGTGGTTGAGCTCGAGCCCGTAGAACTTGTCTTCCAAGCGCCGAACCTCATCGCAGTAGGCCTCCATCTTCGGGTCGCGGCAGTGGGAGTTCTTCATGACTTGGTCGATGACGAGCTGCGAGTCACCGCGGGCGTCGAGGCGCCGGACCCCTAGCTCGATGGCGATCCGCAACCCGTTGACCAGAGCCTCATACTCAGCCACATTGTTGGACGCCGGAAAATGGAGGCGTAGCACATAGCGTATGTGTTTCCCGAGGGGCGAGATGAAGAGTAGGCCTGCGCCGGCTCCCGTCTTCATCAACGACCCGTCGAACAACATGGTCCAGAGCTCCGGTTGGATCGGAGCCGTCGGTAGCTGGGTGTCGACCCATTCGGCCACGAGGTCCGCCAAAACCTGGGAATTAATGGCCTTCCGGGGGGCGAACGAGATTGTCTCGCCCATGATTTCCACCGCCCACTTTGCAATCCTACCCGAGGCCTCTCGGCACTGGATGATCTCCCCAGGGGGAAGGATGACACCACAGTTACCGGATGAGACTCGAAGTAGTGTCGCAACTTCCGCCGTGTCAGGATCACTGCATACAGCAGCTTCTGAACTTGTGGGTAGCGGGTCTTGGTTTCGGACAGTACCTCGCTGACGAAGTAAACTGGCCTCTGAACGGGCAATGCATGCCCCTCTTCTTGCCTCTCGACCACAATCGCGGCGCTAACCACCTGAGTGGTCGCGGCGACGTAGACCAAGAGGGCTTCTCCGGCAGCTGGAGGCACCAAGATAGGCGCCTTTGTGAGGAGCGCCTTCAAGTTCCCGAGAGCTTCCTCGGCCTCAGGGGTCCAAGTGAAGCACTCGACCTTCCTTAAGAGGTGGTACAGAGGTAGACCTCTTTCGCCGAGGCGTGAGATGAAGCGGCTCAGAGCCGCGAGACATCCCATGACCCTCTGTACGCCTTTCAAGTCCTTGATGGGCCCCATGCTGGTGATGGCTGCGATCTTCTCCGGGTTGGCTTCGATGCCCCGCTCGGAGACGATGAACCCCAAGAGCATGCCTCGGGGCACCCCGAAGACACACTTCTCGGGATTGAGCTTGACGCCTTTCGCCTTGAGACATCGGAATGTCACTTCAAGGTCGGAAAGGAGGTCGGAAGCTTTCCTCGTCTTGACTACGATGTCATCGACGTAGGCCTCGACCGTGCGGCCAATGTGTTCGCCGAACACATGGTTCATGCACCGCTGGTACGTCGCGCCCGCATTCCTCAAGCCGAACGGCATGGTAACATAGCAGTACATGCCGAAGGGTGTGATGAAAGAAGTCGCGAGCTGGTCGGACTCTTTCATCCTGATTTGATGATACCCTGAGTAGGCATCGAGGAAAGATAGGGTTTCGCACCCAGCAGTGGAATCCACGATTTGATCGATGCGAGGCAGAGGGTAGGGAACCTTCGGACATGCTTTGTTGAGACCAGTGTAGTCTACACACATCCGCCATTTCCCCCCTTTCTTTCTCACAAGCACAGGGTTGGCAAGCCATTCGGGATGGAATACCTCTTTGATGAACCCTGCCGCCATTAGCTTGTGGATCTCCTCGCCTATGGCTCTGCGCTTCTCCTCGTCGAATCGGCGCAGAGGCTGCTTGACGGGTCGGGCTCTGGCTCGAATGTCCAGCGAGTGCTTGGCGACATCCCTCGGTATGCCGGGCATGTCCGAGGGACTCCACGCGAAGACGTCGGCGTTCGCGCGGAGAAAGTCGACGAGCACTGCTTCCTATTTGGGATCGAGCCCGGAGCCGATCCGGATCTGCCTGGAGGCATCGCCGCTGGGGTCGAGGGGGACGGCCTTAACCGTCTCCACTGGCTCGAAGTTGCCGGCATGATGTTTCACGTCTGGCACCTCCTTAGAGAGGCTTTCCAGGTCGGCGATGAGGGCCTCGGACTCGGCGAGGGCCTCGGCGTACTCTACGCACTCCACGTCGCATTCGAACGCGTGTTTGTACGTGGGGCCGACAGTGATGACCCCGTTGGGCCCGGCATCTTGAGCTTCAGGTAGGTGTAGTTGGGGACGGCCATGAACTTCGCGTAGCATGGCCTTCCCAGTACCGCGTGGTAGGTTCCTCGGAACCCGACCACCTCGAACGTCAGGGTCTCCCTTCAGAAGTTGGAGGGTGTTCCGAAACAGACGGGAAGGTCGAGTTGTCCGAGGGGCTGGACGCGCTTCTCGGGAATGATCCCGTGGAAAGGCGCAGCGCCTGCTCGGACGGAGGACAGGTCGACACGCAGGAGCCCGAGGGTCTCGGCGTAGATGATGTTGAGGCTGCTGCCTCCGTCCATAAGGACCTTGGTGAGCCTGACGTCGCCGATGACGGGGTCGACGACAAGCGGGTATTTCCCCGGGCTCGGCACGTGGTCGGGGTGGTCGGCTTGGTCGAAGGTGATGGGCTTGTCGGACCAGTCTAGGTAGACTGGCGCCGCCACCTTCACCGAGCAGACCTCCCGGCGCTCTTGTTTGCGGTGCCGAGCCGAGGCATTCGCCGCTTGCCCACCGTATATCATGAAGCAGTCGCGGACCTCGGGGAACTCTCCTGCTTGGTGATCTTCCTTCTTGTCGTCGTCGCGGGCCCTGCCACCCTCCGCGGGTGGCCCGGCCCTGTGGAAGTGGTGCCGAAGCATGACGCACTCCTCAAGGGTGTGCTTGACGGGCCCCTGGTGATAGGGGCACGGCTCCTTGAGCATCTTGTCGAAGAGGTTGGCACCTCCGGGGGGTTTCCGAGGGTTCTTGTACTCGGCGGCGGTGACAAGGTCCACGTCGGCGGCGTCGCGTTTCGCTTGCGACTTCTTCTTGCCTTTCTTCTTGGCGCCGCGCTGAGTCGACGCCTCGGGAGCATCTTCCGATGGGCGGCCCTAGGGCTGCTTGTCCTTTCGGAAGATGGCCTCGACCACTTCCTGGCCGGAGGCGAACTTGGTGGCGATGTCCATCAGCTCGCTCGCCCTGGTGGGGGTCTTGCGACCCAACTTGCTCACCAGGTCGCGGCAGGTGGTGCCGGCGAGGAACGCGCCGATGACATCCGAGTCGGTGATGTTGGGTAGCTCGATGCGCTGCTTCGAGAATCGCCGGATGTAGTCCCGGAGAGACTCTCCCGGCTGCTGCCGACAGCTTCGGAGGTCCCAGGAATTCCCGGGGCGCACGTACGTGCCCTGGAAATTGCCGGCGAAAGCTTGGACTAGGTCGTCCCAGTTGGAGATCTGCCCCGGAGACAGGTGCTCCAACCAGGCGCGAGCGGTGTCGGAGAGGAACAGGGGGAGGTTGCGGATGATGAGGTTGTCATCGTCCGTTCCACCCAGTTGGTAGGCTAGACGGTAGTCCGCGAGCCACAGTTCCGGTCTCGTCTCCCCCGAGTACTTTGTGATAGTAGTCGGGGGTCGGAACCGGGTTGGGAACGGTGCCCGTCGGATGGCCCGGCTGAAGGCCTGTGGACCGGGTGGTTCGGGCGAGGGACTCCGATCCTCCCCGCTGTCGTAGCGTCCCCCACGCCTGGGGTGGTAGCCTCGGCGCACCCTCTCGTCGAGGTGGGCCCGGCGGTCGCGGTGATGGTGCTCGTTGCCGAGGCGGCCCGGGGCCGCAGGCGCGGTGTTGCGCGTGCGCCCGGTGTAGACCGAGGCTTCCCGCATGAATCGGGAAGTCGCGGCATGAGGTTCCGAGGGGTACCCCTGCCTTCGGGAGGCAGAGCTCTCGGCCCGTCGGACCGCGGCGCCTTCCAGGAGATTCTTGAACTCCCCCTGGATGCGCCGGCCCTCGGTGGTTGATGGCTCCGGCATCGCGCGGAGAAGCATCGCTGCTGCAGCCAGGTTCTGGCCGACCCCACTAGATGCAGGTGGTGGCCTGACCCTGACGTCGTCGGCGACGTGGTGCTGGAAACCCTGAGGCAGATGACGTATTTCTCCGGCCGGGGGTTGACCCGCCCATGCCTGCCCGACGTCCCGGCGGATCGGCTCAAGCGCTCCTGCTCCCTCGTCGAGCCTGGCCTGCACCCCGCGGATTTGCTCGAGCTATGGGTCATGGCCCCCCGCCTGAACGGGGACCACAGCTAGCTCCCGTGGGATGTCAACGCGGGGCACCGGCCTAGGGAGATCACCGTCCTCCGGCATGCCGAGATGATTGCCTTCGGAGGGACCCCCTAGATCGACGTGGAAACATTCGCGGCTTGGGCCGCAGTCCTCGTCGCCGAGGCTGCGACTATCGTCGGAACAGTCGGAGAGGCAGTAGTCACATGCGGTCATGAAGTCCCGCATGGCACCGGGGTTGCCAAGTCCAGAGAAATCCCAACAGATGTTGGGCTCGTCGTCTTCCTCGGACCCAGAGGGCCCGTAGGTCGAGACGTCCGTCAGCTGGTCCCAAGGCGACCGCATGCGAAACCCCAGAGGGTTTGGACTCGCCTCTACGAGAGCGCCCACCAGGGCGAGGTCGCTAGGCGGGTTGAGGCTAAACCCAGATGACGTGGGATGGGAATCGGTCGGTACCTCTTGGTCGACGAGCGGCGATAAAGTCACGTCGGGGACTGACTGCACCGTCGTCTCAGGTACGAGGGTGACGTCAAACAAGCTTTTAGCGAGCGCGCTGGCGTCGTCCGCTTGCTCGGGATTGGCGCGTCGCGGGGAGACGGCGCTCGTCTTCGTCTCAAGCGCGAAGTCGATACCCGGTGCGCCCCTCGTTGGGGTGCCAACGCTGTCGACTCGCTCGACAGCCGACGAGGTGCTGCCTCCTGCTTGGCCTTGGTCGCCCTGCCTTCCCCTCCGTCGGCGGGGGAAAGGGCAGGATGAGCTCGAAGGGTGTTCTTCCACCACGCGGGGAAGACGTCGTCGATTCCGCCGCCGGCGGGCGGGCTGTCGGCCGCCATTGTCGTTGTCGCGCGGCGGTGGAAGGAGTATCATGTCGTAGTTGCCGTCGAGGGACATGAACTCAAGACTCCCGAAACGGAGCACCGTCCTGGGTTGGAGAGGTTGCTGGAGACTGCCCATCTGGAGCTTGACGGGAAGCTGTTCGTCAACACGCAGCAGGCCCCTACCTGGCGCGCCAACTGTCGGCGTTTCGAGACCGGGGGGTCCCTGGGCCGACGAGTGAATGTCGCCGCGTGCCCCAGCCCAGATGGGTCGAGCGCGAGGGCGAGCGCGAAGGGGGGAGAGCGAGGCGGCCGGAGACCGGCGTGAGAGAGGTGGGAATCTCGCGGCCTTCGTGTTCGTCCCGCGCCCAGGTCGGGTGCGCTTGCAGTAGGGGGTCACAAGCGTCCACGCGGGAGAGGGAGCGAGCGGCTTCAAGCGAGCGCCTGTCCCGTCCTCGTCCCCGCGCGGCCAACCCTCTCTAAGAGGGCCCTGGTCCTTCCTTTTATAGGCGTAAGGTGAGGATCCAGGTGTACAATGGGGGGTGTAGCAGAGTGCTACGTGTCTAGCGGAGGAGAGCTAGCGCCCTAAGTACATGCCGTTGTGGCAGCCGGAGGGATTTTGGCACCCAGCTGGTGTGATGTCGTGGCCATCGGAGGAGCGATGGAGCCTGGCGGAGGGATAGCTGTAGGAGCGGTTGAGTCCTTGCTGACGTCCTCTTGCTTCCGTAAGGGGGCTGAGAGCCGCCGTCGTCACAGAGTACGCGGGGCGCCATCATTGCCTATCTGGCGGAGCTAGCCAGATGGGACGCCGGTCTTGTTCCCTGCGGCCCGAGTCAGCTCGGGGTAGGGTGATGATGGCGCCTCCTGTTGACGTGGCTGGTCTGCGCCCTAGGTTGGGCGATGTGGAAGCTCCTCCGAAGCCGAGGTCGAGTCTGTCTTCCGTGGTCGAGGTCGAGTCCGAGCCCCTGGGTCGGGCGAGGCGGAGTTCGTCGTCTCCTAGGGCTGAGCCCAAGTCCGAGCCCTGAGTCGGGCAGAGCGGAGTTCGCCGTCTTCTGGGACTTAGCCCGAGTCCGAGCCCTGGGTCGGGCGGAGCGGAGTTCGCCATCTTCCGGGGCTGAGCCCGAGTCCGAGCCCTGGGTCGGGCGGAGCGGAGTTCGCCGTCTTCCGGGACTTAGCCCGAGTCCGAGCCCTGGGTCGGGCGGAGCGGAGTTCGCCGTCTTCCGGGACTTAGCCCGAGTCTGAGCCCTGGGTCGGGCGGAGCGGAGTTCGCCGTCTTCCGGGACTTAGCCCGAGTCCGAGCCCTGGGTCGGGCGAAACGGAGCTTCCTATGGTGCCTTCGGCAGGGCCTGACTGCCTGTCAGTCTCACTCTGTCAAGTGGCACCGCAGTCGGAGTGGCGCAGGCGGCGCTGTCCTTCTGTCAGGCCGGTCAGTGGGTCGGCGAAGTGACGACGGTCACTTCGGCTCTGCCAGCCGGGGGGGCGCGCGTCAGGATAAAGGTGTCAGACCACCTTTGCATTAAATGCTCCTGCGATTTGGTCGGTCGGTGCGGCGATTTAGTCAGGGTTGCTTCTTAGCGAAGGCAGGGCCTCGGGCGAGCCGGAAATATGTTCGCCGCTGGAGGGGGGCCTCGGGCGAGACGGAAATCCTCCGGGGTCGGCTGCCCTTGTCCGAGGCTAGGCTCGGGCGAGGCGTGATCGAGTCGCTCGAATGGACTGATCCCTGACTTAATCGCACCCATCAGGCCTTTGCAGCTTTATGCTGATGGGGGTTACCAGCTGAGAATTAGGAGCCTTGAGGGTACCCCTAATTATGGTCCCCGACAATTATTATAATTCAATGATGGATAATATTGATGAGGTGACCGATAAGAGGGTGATAGCTTTGGGAGCAATAAAAAAGGACAAGATCATGGTAGCCAGGGCCTACAACAAGAAGATCAAAGCAAAGTCATTTCAAGTAGGGGACCTGGTGTGGAAGACCATCCTGCCTCTAAGGAATAAAGATCGAAAGTTTGGAAAATGGTCGCCAAGCTAGGAGGGTCCTTATAAAGTAAAACAAGTAATGTCTGGTAACGCATATTTACTACAAACATTACAAGGCAAGGATTTACCCAAGGCTTTGAATGGGCGTTTCCTCAAACAGTACCATCCTAGTATGTGGCAAGTTGCCTAAGAGAACTGATGTAATCACATCGAGTTAGTTGCTTTTGGTTTGCTCAACTCCACCAAAAGGCAGGGGGCATATGTTGAGCACTAAAAAGAGCACCGGACAGTCCGCGCAAGCGCAGAACAGATTAGGGTTCCGAGTTTCTTGCTATGTTTGTTGGCGAGAATCTCGGGATTAGCTCGGAATTTTGTTGGTAACGGGTCCAGCCCCCCTCCTCTATAAAAGCAGAGGAATACGACCGATTTAATCAATCAATCAACCCTCAACAATACAATTTATATTTATTCTTAAGAGTAGTTCTAGTCTAGTTTTAGATTAGTCTTCCAATTCCCAAATTCTTCGCTTCTCTTCGACTCTACGTCGATTAGAGCAGTCTAGGTCGGCCTGCCGAGCCTAGACATCTCCTGTGATCTCTCCTCCCCGACGGGGTCCCTCCCGGGAGCGAGATCCAGGTACCGTCGACGACTTCCGCCGCCCCTGCGCACGCGCGGATCGTCCGGCCCCAGGACGCGGGCCGTCCGACCTTCAGGCAGGAAACCCTAGCCTCGCGTCAGGCCGCAGACCGTCCGACCCCTGGCCACGGACCGTCCGCCCCTGTACAGAAAGCACCACCGCTAGTTCATGTTGAGTGATTGACGCCCGAAAAATGTGTCAACACTCGCCACATTAGAAAAAAGTTATTTTTAAAGAAATCTTCTCTTGGCAAATATATAATGACAACGGAAAAAGTGTTAAATGAAAATATGATATATGTGACAGTGGAAAATAGAAAAAAGTTATTTTTAAAGAAATCTTCTCTTGGCAAATATATAAAGACAACGAAAAAGTGTTAAATGAAAATACGCTATCTGTGACCGTGGCAAAAAAAAAAAATCCTTATTTGTGGCAACGGCCAACGCCTCTCGGCACGTGATCGGGACGATGCTTGGAGTTCGGATCAAAAAGTTTCTGCCGACCTCAGCGGACCCGAGGGCCAACGAAGCCCAAAGCCCACAGACGACGCTACGGCCTCGCCTTCCGTTTCTGCACGTTCCTTCTCTGGAAGCCGAGGCCCGCTCGCTCGAAGCGGCTGTTGCGCCGCTCAATTTCAATCCGGAGGCTGAAGCCACGGGGGAGAAGGGCGCATGGTTTCCGCAGCGCGCGCTGCATCCCTTCTGGCCTTGTTGCGGCCTCCGGAGCGCGGATCTTGACATCGGCGACGACAACGGCGAGGAGGAGGATCTTCTCACGGCACTGCGACCCTGCGAGATGGTAAGAGCTCGCGCTCCAGTTCCCACCCTCTTCATTTATGTGGCGCGTTTATTTCTCTTCGTTATTTGGTTGGCTAATTTCTTCGGAGAGTGTTAAAATCCGTGTGGAGCCAACCAACTCTGTGACGGCAAGGTGTTCGAGATCATGCGGATCACATTTGCTCGGCTTTCAGCAGGGAAGGGGAATCTAATCGGACGGAGTCGCGTTATTAGACCTATCCTATTCTTGTGCAGAACGCGCCCATTTGGGCAGGGGCTGGTAGCTGGTACTATTTTGAGAAGGGAACATGTAGGGTAGCACATATTAAGTTATGACCGGATCCAACACCCTTCCACAGCCTCTTTGTTGCCCTGCATTTTTTTTTTCAAAAGAAACACCCTCTACCACCTGCACCGTGATTTTTGCATGAAAGGGAGACGCGCGAGGACGTTGGACATAGGATGGATGGTCGTGTGGTGATTTAATATAGGTACCATGTGCATCGAAGACTCTATGTGCATGTGACGCTTTCTCTTTTCACAGGGGCGGGAGCGAGGCTCCTGCTCGAGGGGAGCTTTGGGGGGGGGGGGGGGGGGGGCATGACGGAGACGAGTCCCCAGCTCCTGGTTTTGCATAAGAATAGTCAAATATCTTGTCGTCCAGAAACACGCTATTACTGCCGTGTCTCCTAAGCCTTTCCATTATCAATTGTTGTGCCAATTTTCTAACTCTGAAACACTTTTGAATTTTGTTTGTGTGTGTTAGATTTTGTGTATAAACTACAGTTTCAGATTGGTAGAATCCTGCTGGCAAAAATGTTGCCAAAATGCCAACACAACTTTGAAAAGAGCTTACTTAGGCAATGAAGTCTTGTGGAGTGAGAGAAAAATTGGTAATATCAAGGTGCAGCTTGCCATGGCTAAGGAGGTCCTTCATCGGTTTGAAATTGCTAGGGATCGCTGCACTCTATCTGATGGGTAAGAATGGCTGCGTAGGAAACTCAAAATGCACTGTCTCGGCCTTGCCTCGCTTGAGTGTACTATTGCCCGTTCTTGAAGATGATCTGGGCGCCAATCACTACGAGGAGTACCAGCAACGGTGCTCTCTGCAGCAGCGTGGATGGTCCGCTGTGTAGGACCAGACAGTCCGCAACCTGCGGCAGGAGCCGAGTCTTCTCTCCGCTGAGCTGGATGGTCCGTGCCTGGTGGCCGCACGGCCTGCGTGTGCGCAGAGGTGGCGGCGTTAGCCAACAACACCTGGATCCGACCCCCGGGAGGGACCTCGTCAGGGAGGAGAGATCCTATGTTTTGTCTTGTGATCGACAGGCCACTCAAGACGCCTCCAGACGATGTAGAGTCGAAGAGAGGTGAAGGTTGAGGTGAAGAAGGCTACGTTACTCTCTACTCCTAGGGCAAAAGGAAAGGAACATAAGATATATTGATTTTGATTCGACTGCTGGTGTTTCAATCGACCGTACCCCTTGAAATATATAAGGGAGGTCTGGACCCGTTACTAGGCGTTCTCCAATAACTTGCACGAGTTTAGAGGGATAAACACGCGTGGAGATAGTAGTTAACACGCCTAAGGGTGGACCGTTCGCAGGCCGGATTGTTCGGGCCTCAGGGCCGGACCGTTCGGTCGCGCCCAGCGTCACAAACGGTGCTCAAACATGCCCCCTACCTTTTGGGGAAGCTGATTGAACCAAAAGCACTGTTGCAAGCTAGAAATAACTCGATGTGACAACATTGGTTTGTCTAAGCATCTTGCCACATACTAGGATGATATTGCTTCAAAAAATGACCATTCAACGCCTTGGGTAGGTCCTCACCTTGCAAGGTTTGCAACATGTAGGCATTGCCTACTATCACCTGTGTAATTCTGTAAGGGCCTTTGCAGTTTGGTGACCATTTGTTGAATTTCCGGTCTCTGCTTCTTAGTGGCAAGATGGTCTTCCATACCAGATCTCCAACTTGAAATGACTTAGCCTTGACCTTCTTGTGGTAAGCTTTGGCAACTATGATCTTGTTTTTCTCAATCTCTCCTAAAGCCACCAATCTTTTGTCGATTACTTCATCAATATCGTCCATCATCAAATTATGATAGTCCCTGATAGTTAGATCGTTATGCCTAGCAAACCTAACAACATTTAGGCTTATCTCCACATGCAAGACAATCTCCTGTCCATAAACAAGCTCAAAAGGAAAGACTTTGTAGCACGGTGTTTAGATATTCTATAAGCCCACAAAGCCTCAGACAAACAGAACCTTATACCAATGCCTAGAATGATCAGATATCTTATTCTTTATAAGGCTATTCAATGTCCTGTTACTAGACTCGGCCTGTCCATTGGCCTGAGCATAATACAGAGAAGAATTGAGCAATTTAATTCAGCAAACTCGCGTACCTCCTTTGACATAAAAGAAGCCCCCTAGTCCTAGTCAATGTTTGGGGAATGCCGAATCTATAAATGATATGCTTAGTTATAAATTCAATTACCTCCTCATGTGTCATGTTCTTCAGAGCAACAATTTCAGTCCATTTGATGTAGTCTGTGGCCACCAACACAAACTGATGTATTTTTTATGATGAATGATGAATTTCCCCTACAAAGTCCAAACCCCACCCCCTAAAGGACCAAGGCTTGATAATAGAATGTAGTTCAGCGGCGGGGACTAACTGTAGATCGCCGAACTTCTGACATACTTGACATCCTTTGTAGTACTTAAATCAATCGGCTATCATGTCGGGCCAATAAAAGCCAGACCTTCTCAATAGCCACTTCATATTTGGAGCCGATTGATGAGTACCACAAATTCCTTCGTGCATTTCGGCCATGACTAATATAGCATCATCAGGGTCTAAGCATTTAAGCAAGACATCACCAGTTGTTCGGCGATACAGTTCATTATCAATTAAAACATATTTGAAAGCTATACGTCGAACATTCCTGTCTGTCCTAATATTAGGATTACAGAGGTAATTAATTATAGGCACCATCCAATCAGTTGCATCGGTTGTGTTGTCAGCCGAATTAATTAAGAAAACGTTTCTGGTAACGTCGGACGGTTCGGGCTCCTTGCCCGGATGGTTCGAGCTCACCGCGGACGGTCCGGCTATGTAGCCTGGACGGTCCGGTTATGTAGCCCGGACGGTCCGCGACCTGGGGATTTGACGCAACACTGGTTATCAGACTTTCAACATTGTGAAATCTTCCTTGTTTTATCCGATAAACTGGTGCATCTTGCGTCAAAGTATTAGCTCTGCAATTCTCAGCTCTGGATATATGTCGAATATCGAATTCGTCAAAAGAACGGATTATGTTCTAACATTTTTCAAGGTAACTCTTCAAAGTGCCATCTAAACATTGATACTCCTCTAAAACTTGCTAGACAACTAGCTGAGAATCACCAAATGCCCTCATATGTTTTACTCTCATATAATCTGAAAGTTCTAAACCGAGTAAGAGAGCCTCATATTCGGCTTGATTGTTAGTGCAATAATTTTTAATCGGCTATAGAAATCAAAAGAGACATTCCTTGGTGAAACAAGCACGATGTCAACCATTGTCCTTCATTACAAACCGATTCATCAAAATACAGAGTTCAGAGAGAAATAGTGAGGTATGATATGTCTAGTTCCTGAGTATCACCAATCCGATGTTCTACAATAAAATCTGCCACAACCTGACCTTTCATAGATTTTAACGATTTATAAGCCAAGTCATATTCTATAAGTGCATAAACCAATTTACCAATTCTACCATTATAATTGGGTTTTGTAACATGTATTTAATCACATCGGTTTGACCAGAAACAACGCAAGGACTAGATAATAGATAACACTTAAGCTTGATGCATGCATAAAACAAGCATAAACATAATTTCTCAACGAAGGTGTACCTTGTTTCAGCATCCACTAGCCTCTGACTTAAGTAGGTCACAACATGCTCCTTTCCTCCGGCCTTCTGAGTCAAAACAACTCCGATAACTTTATCTTCGGTTGCAATGTATAACCTGAATGGTACTCCTGCGCTTGGTGCTTTCAATACTGGAGCCGAAGACAAATAATTTTTAATAAGATCAAATGCTTCCTGTTGTTCTGCCCCAAGTGAATTCAACATTATTTTTAAGCCGAAAAATAGGAGTGAAATCACATCAACCTTCCTGGCTAAGTTAGAAATAAACCTTCGCAAATAATTTACCTTGCCGAGAAACTTCTGCATTTCAAGCTTCCAGGTTGGAGCCCCCACATTCCGAATGAACTTAATTCGGTCGGGATATATTTCTATGTCATTCTCATAAATGATGAATCCTAATAATTTGCCACCGACACCCCAAAAGCACATTTACGAGGGTTAATTTTTAAACCATACCGACACATCTTATCAAAGGCTTTGCGCAAATCAGCTATATGAGAACCAAATTCAGTCGATTTAACTATTATATATCATCAATGTATACTTCCACAGTGTTTTCCAACAACTCATGAAAGATCAAATTTATAACCCTTTGTTTAGTGGCACCAACATTTTTTAAACTGAATGCGTAACAACCCACTCAAACAACCCAATAAAGCCTGGACATATAATGCATCTTCCTCGGCCATGAAGATCCGATTATATCCGGCATTGCCATCAAGAAAGCTAATAAATTTATTTCCTGATGCATCATTAATTAACATGTCGGTTACAGGCATATGATATTCATCTTTAGGGGTCGCTCTATTTAGATTTCAGAAGTCGATACATACTCTGAGCTTACCTGAATCCTTCTTCTTCACCGGCACAATATTAGAGACCCATTCTGCATATCTGCAAGGCCAAATAAAGTTAGCTTCCAAGAGCCGGTGATTTTTTTATCCTAGGGAGTAAGTCCGGACGAAACGATCTTGGTCTCTGCTTAAAGGCCTGGAACTAGGCTTATTAGGTAACCGATGCTCCACTAGCTCTCGACTTAATCCTAGCATCTCAGTGTAGCTCCAAGCAAAGCAATTAGAGTATTCTTTTAATAAACCGATCATTTCATTCCTAGGATCGGTTTCTAGGGTCTTGTTCACAAAAGTCGTCCTTGGACTTTTACCTTTCCCGATGTCAATCTCCTCCAAAAGATCGACCGATGTAAATCCCTGTCCTAATTTGTCGAGATCTCTAAATTCTCCTATTGTGCATACCTCAAAAGAGTTCGAGGCTCTCTGCGCATCTGCGGACTGTCCGACCTTAGGGGCCAGACTGTCCACGGAAAGCCTTGGTCCTCATTGCCCATGCAGATATCCAACAAAATAAAGGCCTTTTTCTACACTGCCCTGCTCACTGACATTGGGAACGGGTCTTCAACCTTATTTTGGCAGGATCGTTGGGTCCACGGAAAGAATATTGAAGACATTGCTCCTCGACTGCTTGCAGCGGTGCCAAAAAGGATTAGGAACAGCAGAACTGTGCTTGAGGCCTTGACAGACAGAAGATAGTTAACTGATATTAAAGGGGCCTTGACAGTAGGTGTCTTTGCCGACCTCCTAGATCTCTGGGATGAACTTCAAAATGTCCAGCTTCATCCAGACAGGGAGGACAAGCATATTTTCAGGTTCGCTAATGATGGAATTTATTCAGCGAAAGCAGCTTATAATGGCCTCTTCATCGGGTCGACCAAGGCTAAGTATTGGGAACTAATTTGGAAAACCTGGCCCCCTCCCAAATGTAAATTCTTTTTATGGCTTGCTGATCTTGGAAGATGCTGGACAGCAGATCGTCTGCAGAAGAGAGGACTTAGCCATCCTGACAAATGTGTCCTGTGTGACCAAGAGCAAGAAACCATGGATCACATTTTGGTGGGGTGTGTTTTTGCTAGGAGTTTTTGGTTTCAGTTGCTGGGAAAGGTCAACTTATCTGCCTTTACTCCTGTGGTGGGAGAAACTAAAATGATGGAGTGGTGGAGCAGAAGCAGTGAGCAGTTGCAGGGGATTGCTAAAAAGGGGCTCAATTCCTTGATTACCCTTGGGCTTTGGACTCTATGGAACCGCAGAAATGGATGTGTTTTTGATAGAGCTACACCTAGCCTGGAGGGTGCTATTAGAAGAGCTGAAGAAGAAATTATTATTTGGAAATTTGTGGGGGCCAAACATCTTGCCCTTATTACAGCTCCCATTCCAGGTGTCATGTAGGGATCTAGGAGAGAGTTCAGTAGCTAACTTCATAAGGGAAGGATGTTGTTTGAGTCTAGATTGTTGGGGCAGGATGGCCTTGTTTGTTTTCTTTCTTCTCCTTTTTCTTTTTATTTCTTTTTTAGACCCTTCTTAATTCAATGATACACAGCTCTCCTGCGTGTTCGAAAAAAAAAACAAGGTGGCTGATTGTCTTCCCAAGTGGAAGGCTTCTCTCCTTAACCGGGCTGGGCGTCTGGTGGTAGTAAAGGCTGTTTTCTCAGCAATTCCCATTCATCTAATGACTGTCCTAGATCTGCTAAAATCGGTGATCAAAGCTATTGATAAACATCGAAGGTTTTTTTATGGTCTAGTAAGGAGAAGGTGATTGGTGGCAGTTGTCTGGTCTCTTTGGAGAATCAGCGGCCCCTACTGGCCTTGGGATTGTTTATCTGGAACTCATGGGATCGGCCTTGCACATTCGATGATTGTGGCTGCAAAAAACTGATTCAGATCGCCCTTGGTAAGGCCTTCCTGTTCATGTTCCAAGGGCTGCTCAAGCCCTTTTTGATGTAGCCATTCAAATCAACATAGGTGATGGAGAAGAGGTGCTGTTCTGGACTGATCGGTGGCTGGAAGGAAATTGTGTGGCCGACTTGGCGCCTAATCTTGTTTTGACAGTATCTAAGTTAGTAAGGAAGCGACAAACCGTTTCTCAAGCCCTAACCAATCGAAGATGGGTTTCTGACATCAAGGGGGTTTTACTGTCCTAGTTCTAATTGAATATCTAAAAATTTGGGAGTTGGTTGATGGGGTTATTCTGCAGCCAGGAGTTCCTGATCAATTCCGTTGGAAGTTTACAAACTCTGGACGGTACTCATGTAAAACTGCTTACCGGGTGTTCTTTTTTGGGACAATTAAATATGGGCCCTGGAAAAGGATTGGAAGAGTTGGGCACCACTTCGGTGCAAATTCTTCATTTGGCTGGCATTAAAAATTAAATGTTGGACGGCGGATCGCCTGGCTAGGAGTGGGCTCCAACATCTTACTGTCTGCCCTCTTTGTGACCAGTAGCAGGAAACCATGCAACATTTGCTTATGTCCTGTGTTTTCTCTCGCGAAGTTTGGGCTGCTGTGTTCACTTGTCTTGGGCTGACAACTATATCCCGGAGCCCAATGGAAGGAGTTTTCTGGCTGGTGGTCTGGAGTAATCAATTCAGTCCCTAGGGAGGTTAAGAAGGGTCTGAATTCTTTGATTATTCTGGTTGCCTTGGAAGTTTGGAAGCACAGGAATGAGTGTGTTTGGGGGGATTAGTCCCGGTGTTTCCTTAGTGTGCCGTAAAGTTGTACAGAAAGGCAACCTGTGGTGCCTTGCTGGTAATTCTGCACTTAGCCTTCTGAGTGCAAGGTTGGTGGGGCTGGGTTCTTGAGCAATCCCCCCTGGGTGTGTTTTGGTCGCTTACCTCTTGTGTGTGGCGAGCATGTGTTTGTAAGTCTGTAACTGTGTGGGTTTGGCCTCGGCTCCCACATTTTTTCCCTCTTACTTAATGAAAAGACACAGCTCTAATGGGTCGTTTTTTAATTGGGAGGTTTTGTGAACTAACCAAATTTGCATGTTTGCATTTTTATGTAGGACATCGTATGTGAAGTGTGTGGTGTTGTTGGCTACAGGCAACTTTTAATACAATGTAGCAATTGCAAAAATGCTGCAAGGCACCTGTAACTTCTCTTTCTACTTGTTCTTTCAAAGTCTTCATGCCTCTTATTTTCAAATTAAAATTCCTAAGTAAAAGAACAAAAGAAATGCATGGATTTTGACTATCTTGCCATAATTAATTTTGGGATTTCTTGGACACATGATTTATTAACATTTTATAGAGAATTATTTGCATCAATTTTGTCATTGTCAATCACATCCATAATGTTGTCTTTAGATACTTTATCTTTACATACTTGGCTGCTTTTTATTTGGCATTATGGTGTTCAAAAGTGCCAAATGTTTTTTAAGATCCCCTTCAACTTTTCATGGATTCTCACCTAGGTCCTTAAACCTAAAAAGTGACCATCTAGGTCCTTAATCTACCACCTCACTTGGGTCCATGAACTAAAAGAAGTGACCATCTATGTTCTCATTCTACTAGAGATTTAAAACCCACCACACCACTGCCAATTGCCTATGTGGTTGTGCCAGTTAAAGTTGCAAAAAAACCCTTCCGTCCATCTCTCTTTGTTGTAGTCCTCGCCACTCTTATTTCACCTCTCTTTGATTGTTCTATGGCTGTTGAGCGTGTGCCTCTGGAGCGCAGGCGGGCACACATGGGACCAACGTGATGCAGGGGAGGCTATGGACATGGAGCATATGGGGGATGTTCTCTTCTTTCTGTTTCAACTGGCCTCATCCAAACTACCACCAGTGTCACAAAGTTTCTTGTATGAAGGGCACAAGGAATGGGTACGTGGGACGTAGATCAATAATTTTACGTTCCTAGACTCTTCGAGCATATATCTCTTTAGGATGATTGGTTCGAGGAGGGAAACATGATCCCTAGATACCAGAACGTGAACCATGTAATTTCAGAACGATAATGAGCCTGCCATAGTCCACACTGATCTCTAGCTTTGTCCGTCAATGGCCTATTCATCAGTTGGACATCAAGAATGCATTCCTCCATGGCACCCTTATCGAGACAATTTATTGTGCCTAGCCTTCCGGTTTTGAGGATCCTACTCACTCCGACTATGTTTGTCGCCTCAACAAGTCACTCTACGGTTCGAAACAAGCTCTCCGAGCTTGGTACAACCGCTTTGTAGCATACTTGTTATCTCTTGGTTTCATTCATGCCAAATCCGACACGTCCCTCTTCGTCTACCGGCGGCGCACAAACACATGGGGATAGTTGTCTTCTCCGGCGAGGTTATACCCCTCTGCCGCAGGCTTGGTTCTAGGGTAGCAGCCCTAGGCGCTTGAGAGGGTCATTGCATGGGAGAGAGATTGGTTTGATAATGATCTTGCTTCATTTATTTCCTGCTGCCATGCGGCTTATAAATAGCCCTATGGCTAACTAACTTCTACAAACTCTCAACTAACTCCTACTTTCTTGGACTTATCTGATACTAACCAACTCTCCACAATTCTCTCATCTCAATCTTATTCTCTAGCCTTATCCTAGCTCATCTCAATCTTATTCTCTAGCCTTATCCCAGCCTGGCTGTTGCCTCTCGCTCCCTATGATGCCCATGACATCTCCCCCTCCCTTGAGGACCAGCTCGTCCTCGAGCTGCCATAGACTTACCTGACACGACTTAAGGTTAAGCCTTTTACATCTCGGCTTACCTTTATTATTTAAGACGAAAATACAAAATAATTGTGGAACTAAAATATAAATTTGAACTGCAGCTATGTCCTCCTGGATCCCAAGGAAAGAGCTGAACTGCGGACTTCACGTTGGATGAAAGGTGAAGGAGGAACCAACCCGTTCTTATGTTGGGTCTGTCCAGCACCAAGGCAGTTGCCCGAATGAAGGAGACGACCCTCTTTGGCCGTGCAGGGGGGCTGCATACCCAGATCTCGACTTCTGCAGGGGGTTCAAAAAGTATAGACGAGACCTGGTGGTTGGGCACGCAGGCTGCGAGTTGGTGCAGCGATGAGCTGATCAGCAAGTGCAGCTTCCGCACCGCCCGCCTAACAAGGAAGCCGCGCACTGCGGCTTGCAGGCGCACCACGGCCTGCTCATGTGATGACGGCCATGGGGTGGCCTTGGAGGCCACAACAAGGTGCTTCTCCCCACGAAGGGACTGTACCTAGCGGCGTGCCAGGAACCCTCGCGCTGCCGCCTGAAGCCGCACCGCTGCTTGGAGTTCCTTCTCTGTCTTCTCCTTGTAGCGGTGGAACATCACAACGATATGATCCCACTTCTCTGCAAGACGGCCAAAACTCTCTTCGAGCCGAGTGAATGCATCTGGAGTTGGAGAGGGCGGGTGGGAGGGCATTGCGACGGCTGATGGCGCGGCGGCTGGTGGTGGTGAGGGATGGGCGGCTGGTGGTGGTGAGGATAACCTGGAGCTGATACCAGGTGTCATGGACCTTCGGTCCATGGGGATAGCTGTCTTCTCCGGCGAGGTTATACCCCTCTGCCGCAGGCTTGGTTCTAGGGTAGCAGCCCTAGGCGCTTGAGAGGGTCATTGCAAGGGAGAGAGATTGGTTTGATAATGATATTGCTTGATTTATTCCCTGCTGTCATGCAGCTTATAAATAGCCCTATAGCTAACCAACTTCTCCTACAAACTCTCAACTAACTCCTACTTTCTTGGACTTATCTGCTGCTAACCAACTCTCCACAATTCTCTCATCTCAATCTTATTCTCTAACCTTATCCCAGCTCATCTCAATCTTATTCTCTAGCCTTATCCCAGTCTGGTTGTTGCCTCTCGCTCCCTATGATGCCCATGACATCTCCCCCTCCCTTGAGGACCAGCTCGTCCTCGAGCTGCCATAAACTTACCTGACACGACTTAAGGTTAAGCCTTTTACATCTCGGCTTACCTTTATTATTTAAGACGAAAATACAAAATAATTGTGGAACTAAAATATAAATTTGAACTGCAACTATGTCCTCCTGTCCTCCTGGATCCCAAGAAAAGAGCTGAACTGCGGACTTCACATTGGATGAAAGGTGAAGGAACCAGCCCGTTCTTATGTTGGGTCTGTCCAGCACCAAGGCAGTTGCCCGAATGAAGGAGACGACCCTCTTTGGCCATGCAGGGGGGCTGCATACCCAGATCTCGACTTCTGCAGGGGGTTCAAAAAGTATAGACGAGACCTGGTGGTTGGGCGCGCAGGCTGCGAGTTGGTGCAGCGATGAGCTGATCAGCAAGTGCAGCTTCCGCACCGCCCGCCTAACAAGGAAGCCGCGCACTGCGGCTTGCAGGCGCACCACGACCTGCTCATGTGATGACGGCCATGGGGTGGCCCTGGAGGCCACAGCAAGGTGCTTCTCCCCACGAAGGGACTGTACCTGGTGGCGTGCCAGGAACCCTCGCACTGCCGCCTGAAGCCGCACCGCTGCTTGGAGTTCCTTCTCTGTCTTCTCCTTGTAGCGGTGGAACATCACAACGAACTGATCCCACTTCTCTGCGAGACGACCAAAACTCTCTTCGAGCCGAGTGAATGCATCTGGAGTTGGAGTGGGCGGGTGGCAGGGCGTTGCGGCGGCGGGTGGTGGTGAGGGATGGGCGGCTGGTGGTGGTGAGGATAACCTGGAGCTGATACCAGGTGTCATGGACCTTCGGTCCATGGGGATAACTGTCTTCTCCGGCGAGGTTATACCCCACTGCCTCAGGGTTGGTTCTAGGGTAGCAGCCCTAGGCGCTTGAGAGGGTCATTGCAAGAGAGAGAGAGAGATTGGTTTGATAATGATATTGCTTGATTTATTCCCTACTGCCATGCGGCTTATAAATAGCCCTATAGCTAACCAACTTCTCCTACAAACTCTCAACTAACTCCTACTTTTTTGGACTTAACGCTGCTAACCAACTCTCCACAATTCTCTCATCTCAATCTTATCTCTAGCCTTATCCCAGCTCATCTCAATCTTATTCTCTAGCCTTATCTCAGCCCGGTTGTTGCCTCTCGCTCCCTATGATGCCCATGACACTATGTTGATGATATTGTTCTGACAACGTCTTCAGCAGATCTCCACAAGACTATCGTTGCCCTGCAGCGCGATTTCTCAATGATAGGTCTTGGTTCACTTCATCACTTTTTGGAGATGTATGTTTAGTCGCATGATGGTGGCTTGTTCCTGTCGCAGCGTTTGTACATGCTGGATATCCTCGCACGCGCACAGATGTTTGAGTGCAAACCTTGTGCAACACTAGTCGACACCAATCCTAAGCTTTCTGGTTTTGATGGTGACCTTGTCCAGTACGCTATGGATTTTAGGAGTCTTGCTGGCACCCTTTGGCACCTCACCTTCTTCGATGGTGCAACTGGCGTGGTCTGCAACGTATCCGGAACGCATACCTGTGTCGCGCCCCTTCGTTTGCACGTCCATCTACATCGGCTCGTCGTCGTCACCATCGATCGGGAGGCTCCACCATCGACATCGCCATCGTCGTCCCCGCCTCGCATGTCGTAGGCCTGATCAACTAGGGGTGGGCATTTTAAAACCGAAAACCGAACCCGAACCCGAACTGAACCCGAATAGACCGAATTGTCGGTCTATTCGGGTTTTCGGGTTCGGGTTCGGTTCCTATGTGTGCTATATTTCGGGGTATGGGTTCGGGTTCGGTTCCTAACCATTAAAACCCGAATAGACCTAATAACCCAAAATATAAAAAAGCTCTTAATATGTGATGATATTATTATATGATTTATGAACTTATTAGCTAGAAATAATGATATCATCTTAATGATAGTATATATATCTTTGTATGCTAATTTTTATAGTCACTTGTAGTAATAGTACTTTCAATTAATTATTCATTGTATATATTTTAACAAATATACTAGTCTCTCTACAATTCGGGTCTATTCGGTGGACCGAATAGACCGAACCGAAATTGTGAGTCTATTCGGGTTCGGTTCCTAAAATCTTTTTGAAAAATTCGGTTCTCATTTTTCAGAACCCGAAATTTCACAAACCCGAATAGACCGAACCGAATTACCCTAATAGACCGAATGCCCAGCCCTATGATCAACCGATCGCGAGTGAACCACCCTCCTGAGACGTCTGTTGTCCTTTGCGTGATGCTTCGCCAAGAAAGAGGGCTGCCACTGCGTTGCCTCCTTGGGCAGCAGCATCACCGCCTATCGTTGTCCTCACCGTTGCATCTACACGCTATCGACTCTTGTCGATGCACGTCTCTCGCGCATGGTATTCTTCAGTTGTTCAAGTTCTTCGCCGACTTCAAGCACCGCCGTTGCGCTACAATGGCGCTGTCGAGGACCTTCCTATGCGTCGTGGCTCTCCCGCCACAACAACTCCAAGAACCTCGATGTGTCACCACACCTACCTCTTCGCCTTCGTCCAGCACAACCTTATTGCCAGCATCGTTGTCTCATCCTTGACTACTTCGTCTGCTCCGCTCTGACAACCGTGAGCTGCGACGACACTCCCGCCATACCGCACCACAACCATCGTGGAGGTCTTTTTTGCTGGCCCCTTTAGGCGCTGACACATATGGTTCGGGCCCTCTCCCTTGTACGTCCGGCATTGGCAACACCAATGTGTGCCTTCGTCCACAACGTGTTTTTAGATTTGGCAAACATGGAGCACGCCTCGCCTCGTCCACGGCGGTTTGACGACATTGTCCTCTCCGTCGACTTCTCCTTCATTGATCGTTGTGACTGCGTCTCCGACTTCGTCTATGGCGCCCTCCTTCTGTGCCACCGTCAACCTGGCACCTCTTTGTACGTTGTGGCCTTCCCGCATGCTGTGTCCATGCCCGCGACTTGTACGGTTTGTCTTCTTCGGCATCCTCGATAGCTCCATCGACCACAGCTCCCTACACACGATACCTCGACAACGGCTCCGTGCCCTTGCACTCGGCAACCTCGACATTATCGGCACAAAGCACTATCATCTTCATGGGCTACTCCAGTAGCAGCATTCGCACCGACGTTCCGATCGGGGGGGGGGGGGGGGGGGGGGATAACTCCATTGTTCTCCAGTCTGTCCGTTCACGCTACGACTACGGAGGGATTTTAGAGTATATTAGGCAACTCTTGATATGGTCGATATAGGATTGATTGTAATCTCGGGATAACCGTCCTTATCTGTAGGATAACCTTCCTCTTCTTTAGGATAGGCTTCTTGCCCTCTACATTATGTACTATATATTCTCGTTATAGGCTCAATGCAATACATCCCATCCTTCCACGCATTATACATAATCTCTCCTTACACTAACTAGCATTGTTTGTGGTTTTTGTAGATATTGTTTGGACCCGGTAATTTATGATGCCTCAGCAATTGAATGGTTGTGTGACGATTGTCCTCCAAAACATAATGAAGGTAAGGTAGGGGTGAGAATGTTCTCACCTCCACTAAACATTTTCTGAGTGAAGAAATTCAATTCTTATGAAATGTTCGTCGTGAAAAATTTAAAGCTCAATGATATTTTAGAGGAAGGGGAAAGTAAAAATGACCACTTAATTTATCAACTAGAAAGTGCTGATGGTTCAAGTCATTCAGCTTCTGATCTTACTGTAGAAACACAAAAGGCAGTGGGTGCTGTTGGGCCTACCATGAACACAATGGAGTGTCTGGACCTCTCAATGGGAAAAGATGGCTGCTCTTTTTCACAGAATTGTGTTGAAGGCTTCACCCAAGGAACAAAGTCTGACTTTTTTTCTTCAATCAATGATGTTGAGACATCATATCCATTTGTTAAGGGTAGTTCTTGTCCTACACTACCGAATATGGAGCAAAAAGATGGTGTATTGGAAAATGCGGAACAACCTCATCTTTTGGAGATGGTTAATCTTGATGGTACAAGCCATTCACTTGTGGACCCTCCATTAGAAATCAAAGAACAAGGAGCGGAAGCTGGCTTATTTGCTTCAGTTGAAGATGTCGAGCAAACCCATCCCATTTTAACTGATGAAACTAGTCCTATATGGTCAAGTGAGGAGCAAGTAGACGGTTCTTGTCCTGCATCGGAAAGCCGGGAGCAACCTGTTCCTTTCAAGGTGGTTATACTCGGACCATGGCATGATGTGCCAAATAGCATCCTAAGATCAAGGCCTCCTTCAAACTACTCACAGTCCATGCAAGGATCAGATCTATATGTTGGAAATGTGGATGTATTGGATCTTTCTAAGGAGCAGTTGGACTCGAGGTTAAAACCTGAAGAACAAGGAGCGGAGGATGGCTTATTTGCCTCAGTGGAATATGTTGAGCAAACACATCCCAATTTTACTGAGGAGAAAGTAGATGGTTCTATTCCTACACCAGCAAGTTCGGAGCAACCTGATCAGTTGGAGGTGGTTAGACCATGGGATGATGCGCCGAATAGTACCCTAAGGTCAAAGCCTCCATCAAACTACTCACAGCCAATGCAAGGATCAGATCTAGATGTTAGGAATATGGATGCCTTGGATCCATCTAAGGAGTGGTTGGACTCAAGGTTATTGTCAAATACGGTAGAGCCATCAAGTTCCTCAAATGGAGGAGGCACATCTGTTGAGAAAGACAACATTGAAAAAACAGAACGCTTGTCAGGCATTGACACCGTCACCCCTGGACTGGATAATGTCCAGGGATCAAATCCCTCAGCAGAGCCATCAAGTTCCTCAACTGGAGAAGGAAACTCAGCTGTTGAAAAACACAGTGCTGAAATGACAGAATGCTTGTTAGGCATGGGAATTTTGAACCCTGCACTGCATAATGTCCAGGTATTGAGTCCCTCGACACCAAAAGAATGCTTGGTTTCTAGCGCAGACAAGTCAGATGTAGCAAATAGGTCAGATGAAATTAATCACAGTCTCGATGATTTTAACCAAAGTAATCCCAAGCCAGTGCTGAAGGGAAGAGTCTCCAAAATGATGTGCCCAAGACTTGCGTTTCAACTGCCAAAAGTGTTGCCTGTATGCGAACATCACAAAAGGGAGATGTCATTGCCTTCCAAGCATGTTAGTCCACGGAAAGCAACAAAAAGTAGCTTTAGAAAGCAATATGAAGGACCAAACAGACATGTTTCACGTCATACTGAACATCAGAAAACCAAACTCGTTATGAAGGACAGAAATACAGGTCCTGCTCATATGAGAAGTTGTAGGCCAACAAAGCAAATTGATTGTACTTGCTCAAGTGCTTCCTTGGATTCATCTACAAAGACTAAGGAAGTAAATGATGCAGAACCAAGATGTTCTAAATCTGTAAAAACTTTTGAGAATGTCATGGCCAAGAAAAGAAAACGACCTATTCTATCATATGATGAAGATGCCAAGGCCATGCAGATGGAAGTGAGGATGCGCAGGAGACACAGGGAAAGTGGTGTGATGAAGCTGCGAAGATCCACAGAAAATTCTGATGAAGCGATGTGTCCAGGAAATTCAAATAATCAACTTACCAATGATCATACGAAGGCAAGGAAGCAGAGAAGGGCCAACAAAGACAATAAAACACCACCAGTGAACGCTAGTGTTCCATGCACACAGATTGATGCTGCACGATTAGCATCAGATCAGCAAAGCTTTATTTGCACGCGACCCATTGATAGACCTTACTGGACGTATGTTACATGCCTTTAAACCCATTCTAAAGCATTTCAATATTTCTCTCTCTGCAGTGCTAATGTTTTTCACGTTTTATGCTATAGTGGAATCATGAAGATTGGCCAGGAATATATTTCATTGGTTGCACACCTGTCAAATCAAGCATGCAAGAAGGTGCAGGAATTATCGATGTCATTACCACCACTAATGAAAGTAACAAAGCATTCAAAGTTGAAAGCCTGGCCAGGGAGGTGGAAGGCATCGGAACCTACTGCTGAATGCGTTGGCTTGTATTTCTTCTCAGATAATATGAGGTGTGTGCCCTACCGTCCTACCTATGGACGATTGCTTAGTTTGTCTTTTCTGGTACATGGTTTAAAATGTACTTGTTGCTTTTGTAGGGAACTGGATCAACTTGTGCATTATCTCAATGATCATAGCTTAGTCCTAAAATATGTCGTTGGCTTTGCCAAGCTGCTGATCTCCCCGTCTGTTTTCCTACCAGAGCAATGCCAAAGTAAGTACCATATTGCTGATTTCACAATGTAATTTGCAAATGTCATGGATACGATATGAGCTAAGCCACTGAGCCAAGCAAAAAGGTCCTGTGTTGAATGCAGTCACATTGCAAAATACAGGGGTAAGACTTGCCTCGGTTATTCGTTAGACACCACATGAACCACTTATGTCAGAGCCGCCAACACTGGTTCTGTCCATGGATATGATGACAGTGTTCCTGTTTTAAATTTGCGACCATGAACTTTGATGCCACTGTGCCTTGGTGCAATTTTGCATTATATTGCTTCTACTGTCCATTAGCGCACACTTAAAAAGTTCTTTGCCGTTGAATTCTTGTAGTTTTATAGTTCTGGCAGCTTTACTTTGTTCTATGGCTAATATTTTCAGCTTACTTATCAAACCCTGTCTTTTGTAGCGTTCCAAGGGAAACGCTATCTGTGGGGAGTGTTCAAGCGCAGGATGAATACGGGGAGAATACATCATGTGAATGCAAAGTGACACCCTAGTCCAATAAATCCATGTTGTGAAGGGTATCGCTAGCTCAAAGAGACAACAGTTCGCCAAGCACTGTTGATGCCTTTTTGAGCTGAGACCGACCCCTGTGATCATAAGCAGCCCCGCGAGAACTCTCCCCTACCCAGGCTATCGGGCCTTGTCATTGTGCGGACGTCTGAGGTCGGAGCACTTCATTTGTTTGGGAGCTGGAAAAATGAAGGTGCACTGGTTGGTTTCTCTGAACTTGTGAAAGGGTTAGCGAAGGACCGTACTGTAATGTTCATGGCCTGGAGGAATGATGCAGCAAGTAGGATCAGAAATCAGAACTAGCCAGCGACAATCACGCTCCAGCTTCTGAAACGTTGCTGTAGCCTTTTGTTGATGTTCAGGACTGGGAGCTAGATTGTCACGATTTGACACTGAGGACGTTACTGTGCCTGCAAGCCTAACCTAAGATGTATCAAGCATCAAGTGCTGCTGCTGCTGCTATGGAAGGTCTTAGCCAAAATTAAATTATGTTTCTAAGCTCTGCATGCATCTTAACCTGCGCTAATAGGTTTTCTTGATGGCCTCAATGGGAGCAGCAGGAACCTACTACTTTTTATGCGCATAAACTGGCACTTCGCATGATGTACTTGTTCATAAGTTGGTCAAAAAGTCGGTTCCGTGGGGTAAATCCATTAAAAAAGGGTAAATTTTAGCGGAGGGAGCAGCTACAGTTGGCGGGGAACTTGCTTTAGAAAAAAGTTTTAGTAGCTTATATGCCTTGGGAGGGTTACAATTTTGAAGACACATTACTAATTAGTGAACGTTTGGTATATGAGGATATTTATACTTTTTTTCACATCCGAAAATATGAAATTCAGATGGATACGACAACTCAAGGTTCCGCTGATAAAATCACTAAACAAATACCACATCTAGAACATTTACTTCACAATTTGGGTAGAAATGGATTTGAGTCCTTATGCGAGGAATTACAAAAGAAATTTTTTCAACAAAAATGTGAATTAGGAAGAGTTGGTCGATGAAATATGAATCGAAGACTGAATCTTGATATCCCTTAGAACAATACATTCTCGTTACCACGAGATGTATTGGCCGCTACGGATCATTTGATTAGAATGAAATTTGGAATGGGTATACTTGATGATGACAATATGAATCACTTGAAAAATAAACGTATTCATTTAGTTGCAGATCTGTTACAAGATTCATCTCTTTGCTGGAAATCTTAGTCTTATTGGTCCTCCAATGCCCAACCTTCGGATGCTTTGGCTTGAAGGCTTGATCGATCTTGTTGCGTTTTGTTGTCCTGTACTCTGAAACCCTTTTTTGCTTTCCAACGAAAGTTTTTGCTTGCCCCCCAAGTCCATATCCATTTTCAACTATGTTATAAATACTAGATGAAGAGAAGATAAATGATTGCACATTTTATGGCTCCACCAAAAATAATCATTCCCATCAAAGCGAGAGGTTTGCCAAGAGGAATAGATAGCAAATGAGCATTTGAATTGTAAGGTATATGAGAATAATTTAAAAAGGTCTTAGAATAGTTTTATTTGACCGTCTTTTTCATTGTAGAGGATGAGTTGCCATCCTCCCTTGGTGAAGATGAAGAAGTGTCGCTGTCATAGTAGACTATCTTCTTGATGTGCTTCTTCTTCTTGTCCTTCTTGCCTGATCAGGAGTCGATGGTCTCTCGTCCCTTAGATGTTTCGTTGGAGGGGATCTCCTTCTCCTCGATCACCTTCGCCTTCCCTTTAGAATCCATTTCTTCGGGCGGTTAGTCCCTTGATGAAGAAAGCAACTCAGATACCAATTGATAGCACCTAGAGAGGGTTGAATAGGTGATCATGCAAAACTTGCTCAAAACAACACAAACTTGGTCTAATGATTGAGTTAGAGTAGATAAAGCGAAGTTTGAGAGTAGAGAGAAAGAGAGAAGTTCCTTTCATTTGATTTCTCTATTAAGATATAATTTAGACTTAGAACAATATCACAAGTGAAAGTTTGGAACTTGGAAGAGATAAAAATTGCAATAAGTAAATGACACAAGAGACAAGACAATTTTTATCATGTGGTTCGGTCAAGCATAATATGCTTCCCTACTCCACGTTGTGGCGTCCTAATGGACGAGGGTTACACTCAACCCCTCTCAAGTGATCCAAAGATAAAACTTGAGTACCATGGTTTTTCCTTATATCTCAATATCTCGTTTGTGAGGAATCTCTATAAGTTGGAGTCTCTCATGCCTTACACAAGTGATCACAATCAAAACCAGAGTAAGGGGGAGTAAGAACACACACAAGAGCACAATTGCAACAACAACACACATGAAAGCAAAGACAAGAGCACAACAACAAAACGATAGAGTTACGGCTAAAAAATGCACTCAAATCTCTCTCGAATCACTGAACGGCGTCGACGTGGAGTCTTAGAGTTGTATTGTGCTCTTAGAATGCTTGGTGTTCTGGCAGAGGTGCCCAAGGGACTCTTTTATAGCCCTAAGGGGCCAAGGAGCCGTTGCTCCTTCGTTTGGAAACTCTAGATTTCTTTCTGTCCGCGAGTGCACCGGGCTGTCCCATGCACAACGGACAGCCTCAACTTCAATGGTTGCTTAATTAGTTGATTGGCCGCCTTCCTTTTTGGGTGGGCACCAGACTATCAGATGATATACCAGACTATCCGGTGACCCCTCTCGATCGTTGGTGTGACGTGACCAACGTCGATCTCGCTGCTAACCGTTGGCATGGGCGATGAGCCATTGACCGCTTTATGCATTATACTATTCGGTGATTTATAGCTAGCGAGACCCGTGAATACCTGAGAGCGGCCAGTTGCAACCAGCTGACCAGGCCACACCAGACTGTCCGGCGAAGCCAAGTCTGGCCCAAGTTTTGCTCTTTTGAGCCAAACTCTTTTATTTCTTTTTACACTCTTTGAGAGGTTTTCTAGCACTTAGACAAACATAGTTAGCAACTAAAACAATTGACTAAGTGAGAGGACCATACCTTTTTCACCTCATTTGAAAAGAATTTGCAATATGCCCAAACTCAAGCCCAAAAAGTGCTTTTCTCTACAATAAGTGTTAGAGCCAAACACAAGTACTAGAAACATTGTAAATGACATATGCAACATATTTAAAGTGCAAACCTCACACTTATAATATTTTTTGGGCATGTTTGTGCTCTTTTGGACTTGATGGCTTCAATTTGCTTTCTAAACACCTGTGCTCATGCTCATATGAAGTGTGTTAGTTTAAAGTGGTATGTTGAACATTTAATCACCAAAACAACTAGAAATTGTTCAATGGCACATTTTCCTTTCTGATTGAGTATCAATGCCTAGTCTACCAGCGTAGCCATGAGAGATACCCGGATCTCTGGGAGGCTACCTGTTTAGTACGCCTTCCAAGGCGGAACCTTCAAGGTGCGGAGGTTATTTATGAGCACCATTTGATCGCCGAGAGAGTGTGTGGAGGTTTCTACGTAGGATACCGCATGATGGGCCCTACCCTACTTAGTGAGTTTGTGGAGTTGGCTAATGATCTTCGTATCCGATACTACCCTCGTCGCCGCAGTGGTAGTGCAACTAGCACCATTGTCTCACTTGTGGGTGAAGACAATCCTAGGCTGAGTGCCTAGGCCAAACTTATTGTGGTCCTTGGCACAGAGCTAGACCATGCACTGGATGAGTTAAGCAGAGCCCATGAGCAACTATGGTAGATGGGCGCTGAGCTCGCGGAGTACCAACATAGAGATGGAGGTCTTCCCACCCACGTCGGAACCCACCAAGAAGAGGATATTCCAAACAAACCTAGCTAGACGACACTTAAAGAATAGGTCGTTAATAATTTCGTTCATATGACAAAACAAGATAATTCTTCATGCTAATTACGTTTGGTAATATTATACTTGGTGAGTGTCACTCCATGACTAAGGTAACATAGAAAGATTTTAACTTTTAGGGCTAGTTTGGGAACCCCATTTTTCTAAGGGCTAGTTTGGGAACTCCATTTTCCCAATGAAAATTAGTTCATTTTCCCTAGGAAAATAGCAATCCTTGGAAAAATGGAGTTTCTAAACTAGCCTTTAGTGTGATTCTTAATTTTCATAAAATTCGATTGGCTTTGGAATCATTATTTGATAACAAGACAATGTAAAAAGATTGTACCGAGAACACTCCGTTTGGTGATAGGTCCCAGTAAAAATGTCTTGTATCAAATGGGTACCTTCTATACTCAAATGGGTACCTTCTATACGCGTTCTCATATCATTCCAAGTAATAAGCTTAGGACTTGTGGAGTTGTGGGACTTCTACGTCAAGGTAGGTTAGGAGGGGATGATACAAAACTTCTACAATAGTAATATTTTTAGGCCCTCTCCAAACCTCTAGAGCTAATTGTTTGTCAACTAATAAACTATTAACTGGCTTTAGCTAGGTTGGAGCAGCTAACAACTAATAGTTATTTAAAAGATATAACTAATAATTAATTGGTCTATTATAGCTGGCCCGTTGTAAACGTTTCAGCTAATTTTAGATGCTATATACTAGTTCTATAGGTTTAGAAAAGGGCCTTAGCAGATATTTGGTTTCTAGGAACTAATTTTTAAGACCTTTATTTTATTTTATTTTAGCCCCTAAATTATCAAATATGAAAACTAAAATAGAGTTTTAGTTTCTAACAAATTATAAACTAAAATAAAATAAAATTGAGGGACTAAAAATTAATCCGAAGAAACTAAACATTCCTTAATTTTTAGAGGTGTCCCCCTGGTCCAAGATAAGAGAATCGAATCCATCTCTTACAATAAAAGCCCCAAACCGAAAAATGTGATGTTTCACCTTCATCTGGCTATATCACCAGAAATGAGAATATATCTATTGGAATGGCCAATGGCGTGCTTTATCTACATTTTATTTGTGTCCAGATACAAATTGCGAACTTGTGTGCATATATACTGCATCGCCATTCATGAGAAGCATCTAGGAGCTAAGGATGTTGAGGAGAGCAACCCTGCATTGAATCAACCTCCTGAACAGGACATCAACACCATCCGCGAGGTCTCCCACGCCGCGCTCGAGCGCCTGCAGCTGCCGCTCCTCGACCTCGCACACAGCCTCTCTCTTCCGGAACCTCTTGGACACGAGGGACCATCTGCTCGCGTTCGGATTCAGACTGCCGATCTGCTCCGGCAAGAGGCGTGACACGGACTCAAGCAGACGGGCAGCCGTCTCCCTGGCCTCCGCCATCAGCCTGACCACTCGGCACCCATCTTCAGCAGTGGCTTTGCCGTTGCCGGCCGTCGTCTTCTTCAGAGGAGGCCTGCGTGCCTTCCTCGCCAGACGGACGAAAGACTCGGCCTTGAGCTGGATACCTGCGCCGCCGTCGGCGGCGTCTCCTCTCCGGAACGCCAGGCGCAGGTCCTGGACGCGCGTCCTCAGCTCCGCCAAGCTCTCCTGCGTGGCGCCGCAGAGGTCGATCAGCGCGAGAGACCTGTCGAGCTCTTCCTCCGCCGCCGTCTTCCCTTGTTGCTGCTGGGTCAAGCGGCGGCGCAAGGCCAGCTGGTTGCTGGGCAAGTGCAGCGTCTTCTCCACACGGCTGTAGAGGTCGCCGAGCCTCCGCAGACCGTCGCGCGTGGTCTCGATGGTCGCCGAGGGCGACGAGGCGCCAACCTTCAGGGCCTGCAGCTCTTGCTCTTGCCCCACGCTGCTGGAGTCGGTGGAGCGAGGCATGGAAGGCAGGCTCGTCGACCTTTGGTGGCACGCCATTGTTGCGAGGGATGGTGTGGGTGTGATGATCTATATGCTTCGGTTCTGTTTTCTGCGTGGAATGGAAGGAGAAAGGACGGAGATCTTGCCTATTTGTAGTCTGGGATTGGAATTGGCTGATTGGCAAGGCATGCATCTTCCCCTGCTTTCTCACTCAGTGATGGAGCAGCTTGCATGATGATGCGCAATCATCGGTTATGTTCAGTGCAACAAACATTAACAAGTGAGCTTGACACAGTATGCCGTGTTTCAGCAAACCATATGCACGAGCAGGTTATCAGAAACCAAGGCCGGAAACCCTGGAACAGAAGAAAAATGCAATCCGACATGTGCCGTATTGAGTGACTACGTAGTACGTACCCGACTTCACCTTCCAACACTCTGTCAGTCGACAGTTAGTTGCAGCTGCATCTCCTTGCCTAGCATTGCTAGCATGCCTCTGTTATCTGCAGCACCACACGCTAGCTGCCTCTATAAATTCTTCACTTCTCGATACCAGAAATCAGTTGACGCGCGTAAACTAGTAATCTCATACTATCAAGTTGATGAGCAAATGAGTACTTGTCCCGAATCAGATCCGCGTTTTGAATAATGGCGGCCGTGCATTTGCACGAGCGCTGAACTGACAAAAAAACAACAACAGATAGACAGATCTCAGCAGAAAGAAACGGCGTCCAATGATATATGAAGCTGTCTAACTGACATGCGTGTTTGTTAAAAGACTAACTGAACAACCCACCATCCAATCCAATGATATGATCCGTCAGCTAGGGTTTCAGCATCTTGCAGTTGCAGCGGCAGTTGCTCGTCCTCGTGCAGCATCGTTGGCTTGTCTTGCTACCTGCAGCACAATTGATTGATGTACTTTGTCCGCCGCAAGTAGGGGTCACCTTTGGGACTAGTTTGCATCCTTCATGCCCTGTCCTTTCACTCGTTCGCGAACCGTTAGAATTCCATATCCTGGTATATATTACGTGCACTAGTCCTTGGATCTTTAAAAAGATGTCGTCGCGGGCACGACACACAAGCTTGCACAGTATTAAGAACAACGTACGTAGATGAATTGCGTCGAAAACCATAGGTTGAAGCCAACTGGATAAAAGATTAGGAACTTGGAGAAGCCGACCACAAATTCTTTAAGTACAACTTCAAAAGAGAACAAATTGATTGTCGCTCTCTCGTAACCCTACTTAACCTTTCGTACCTTCTTTAACACACAGGCTCTCTCGTAACTTCTTTAAGTACAACTTCAAAAGATTAGGAACTTGGACCCACATTTTCAATTTGAGCACATTTTTTAAAGTGCTTTCTATATCTATTATATTTAGTACATTTAATTGAATTTATGCGGTTAATTCAAAATTTGAACTGCAAGTCACTAAAAAATTTGAAAACATTGGATACAAAATTGATATTCATATTATTGAGCACATGTTGCGGCATTATTCATGAATAAGCCAAAAATTCCAAACATCAAGTTTACAAACACATGACTGTGAACTTGTAATCCAGTTGTTTTTTAAATTGTATAAAACACAAACGAAGTCAGAAAATCATAAAACTTGTCGAGGTATCATTATATCATGTGTAGATGTTGTGATAAAAAATCGACATTGTTTTGTGATAAAAAAACTTGTCGAGAACATCAATTTTTTCATAGTACATACCGAGACCCGAGAGCAACTTCTTAGACTGGCACATGTCCTTGGGCATCTTGTGATTCTCCATAAGTGCATCACTGATCAATTTCACAAGCTCCTTATAACAGTTGTCTGAGAATGCAAACTTCGACTTAATAGCCATAAGTCGAGTCAATAAAACAAGGACAATCATTTTCACGTGCTCGTGCAACAGCTCTTCAGAAGCTTTAAAGAGCTCGAAGAATTTCATAGCCTCAGGTATAGGAGGATCCTCAGAATCGGGGGTTGAGGGGGATTCTCGGAATCGACAGGTAGAAGCTCACGTCGTACATCGTCAAACATCTCTTTCATCCTATTATAGTCCTCTTTATCTGACTGAACTTTTGATACAATATGAGGAGGTGAGTCTCTCACCGTCTTTTTGGCAGGAATCATGAAGATTATAGCATGCAGGCTGTGACGCATAATGCCCATATGCAGCCCTGCTTGCAGCAGCAGTTGTTGCCATAGATGAAAAGTACTGAGCTGTATCCACTTTGCTCAATGAAAAAGGCAAATTCCTTAAAATCCTAGTGCCTTTTGTTATCTAAAAATACATCTTTGCTTAACAGGTAGAGATGGAGTGGATGGTGAAGTAGTTTACTATTGGTTGCACCAGGAAAAAAATAATAATTTTGTTTCTTTCTACATATCCATATATGTGAATTCATTGTATTATTCATGTTGAACATGTAGAGCTAGATATCATATCTGCGTACATGTCATATATGTAATGATAGACCAGACTAGCTGGTTCCATCTTTTTACATCAAGTGTTAGTTCCGTTCATGCTGGACTACTGATTTATGTGTATTATTTGAATGCTATATGTTTAGAGTGTCTCCAGTGAGTATTGTAAAATAGAAGACGTGGAATTGTAGGTGACACGGTTTGTTTGGAGAATAAAGTTTGAAAATAGAGGATGAGATATGGAATCTGCTAAAGATTGCCTTGCGTAAAACATTGGCGGGTTCCGTAGATCCATCGGCTAAGGTGACCGGTAGCTCTAGCTTTTAGTTGGTCAATATTTTTGAGCGGAGCACACTGCTGAAACATATATAGGGTGTTTGATTTGAGGAATGAGCTAGTCTATCATCTTATCAATTACCTTTTTTGTTTGGTTTGTGTAATGTGTTGATCCATATCACCCAATTACTATTAATTAATTAGTTAGTACTAAAATGAGAAATGGATACATAATGCACCACCTTATTTTGGAGGGTTTTATTCTTCAAGCCAAACATCTCCATATATACCAAGCCTGCTCGTGGGTGAAAAGCGCCGGCGAAGGGAAATGGCTCGCTGCTCGCCGGTGGCAAGGCCTGAGAAGCACGTTCGTCGGATGCGATACGAGAACGCGGGTGAAGAGACAGGAACATTTATAGAACAAAAAGATTTTAAATCAAACTGTAAACAAATTGGGCATTTGGTCTAGTGGTATGATTCTCGCTTAGGGTGCGAGAGGTCCTGAGTTCAATTCTCGGAATGCCCCTCTATTTTTTCTCCATTTTTTTACGAATTTTGTCAAATCGAATGTAAAAAAAAAAAACTAAAACAAGTTAAACTTGCGTGTTCTTTCACTTCGTATTTTGCAGCTACGTTCCAAATGGCCATGGAAACTCATCTCAAAAATGGTGTCGCGTTGCCTAGTGACAAATGCGTCATGCGTGCCGGCGGTCGTTGTTGTGGTCGTCTCATGCCTGACAGAAGGTATATCATGGGCGCTCTCGCTGGATCGTTCCATCACTGCTAGCGCTGTGGCTTAGACTCCGACTCGATCTGAACTTGGACTTGCGATGGAACGCTTACATGTGTCATGTGTGGACATGGCTGCCTGGCTGGGTCGTGCACAAGAAAAACAAGAAGACCTTGAGCACTCGTGACGCACGCATCGGAGACGGAGAGAGACATACGTATTAGGCTACGTTTGGTTTCAATTAGTTTTAGGACTAAACTTTAGTCATAAAACTAAACTTTAATCCCTACTTGTTTGGTTCTAGGGACTAAATAGATTCTAAAGTCATTAAATACATTGTCCAAAGACTCAAATGTCCTTAGAATACACTCATGTGGGCTTTTAGTCTATTTTAGCACCTATATGAAGGACTAAAGACTAAATCATTTTAGTTCATATTTTAGTCGTAGTGTTTGGCAAAAAAAAAAGGACTAAAAACTAGAGACTAATCTTTAGTCCCTCTAACAAATACCCCCTTAGTATATCATGTATTTATGTGTATGTATTATATCCTCTGACAGGTGCAGGTCCTATATATGACAAGAAACGTAGCTACTAGAGATGGGCTATTGTTTAATTAGCATTTGCACCATTACGAATGGCAACCGAAGATACGTACGGTGGGTTGCCCTATCGCTCTCGGGCTGCCTGTTCTTCCGAAGGATGAATATTATCGGCACATTACTTCAATTTTGTACCATATATTATGATTCAACCTACAGTGCGTTATTTGGAGGCAGGGACTTGTTTGGTCTAAAGGCACTCCATCCAGCAATCCAGCCAGTGGAAAATATATAAGCTTCAATTACATGCCTATATGCTTTGAGTAACCGGATATCGGAGTACCCTAACCCCAAAATTAGTCTATCCACATTTCTGCGACTCTTAATTTTTACCCTAAGAGCTAATTATATTTAGGAACTCCATTTTTTAAGAGAAAATGAACTAATTTTTCTTATTAAAATGAAAATCACTTAGAAAAATGAGGTTTTCAAACTAGCCTTAAAAAAATACTAGGTGGATGGCCGTGCGTTGCAACGGGAATATATAATACCAGTATACTACGATAACTTATATACAAAATCTGTGTTATATTGTTATGAGAAAATATTTCATAATCAATTTGTGATCCTAGCCATACATAAATTTTGTTATTTTAATCTAGTTATTTCACCACTACATTGCAACCATCAGTATCATGCAGACTTCGATATATGCCACGATTTGTATGGTCTCATCATTGGAGAGCACGAGCACGTTCCACACATGCCGAAAAAATTCCCTCGTACATCGTTAGTCATCAGACACGCACCACCATATGCTCTTGCTTAAACAAAAAGGTAAGTGTGTATGTGTTTGCGAAGTGAATTTAATGCAGGCCGGCACAAAAGCTACCCTGACGGTGGCGAGGATGACGAACTGGTCACTGTTGTCGATCCTCCTCTGTGTCACCTCCGGCGCCAAGATGACGCCACAATCCTCGATATAGTAGTCGTCGAACGCACGCGACATGACGAGTACCGATGACTCTTGGTTGGGCTGCCAAACGAAGTGCACCCCGGGCTCATCAGCGAGGTAGTACCCCTGGCCGTTGCACCACCGAATGCGCTATTCCACTACATTTCATCATGTTCGAGGACACTCACACAACGTCAGCAACGTCCATCGTCCCAGCGCACAAGAATTCATGTCCGGTCAGTAGCGATTTACGTGGCATGTTGGGCTTCAGGTGGACGATGAGCTGGACGACGTGATGGCTTCGTCGTCGGATGCGGTGTCCAGAATAACCCGAGAGTCGTCGATGTTGGCGACAACCATGAGGCCCTCCTGCTTAACGATGGACAGCGCGGTGCAGCTGCTCTGGACCGCGTCCAAGCGGCGGCTTCGCGGGAGCTTGTCGTACACAGCGGCGCATGCGACCACGTAAGACTGCTTTTAGAGGTCAAACTGACAGTCTCCAAGCTTCTTCTCGTCATCGATGAGCGACGACAACGCGAATGCCTCCTGCTCATGGAGTTTGTTCGGGGTTTGAAGTAGGAAACATGGATTCATGCTTGACGTTGGTTTATGAAAATGACTCACAAGTCTGATCCATGGAAAAAAATATTACGAAGAAAAAATTTCACACATGCAAAAAAGGGAATTTAAGTATAATACATTATTCAAACAAAAGAAATAACATGCAAAGCTCTTCTTTAAATAATATTACCTCCATCCAAAAATATAATTCAAGAATATCGGTGATACTTATCTACTACTACGCATTGTGCAATGGTAGCAAGTGAGCTTGGAGAGAGATGTAGTAGATGTGTTTCCTATCATAGATGTAGACATAAACACATATAGGTGGGTGCCCGTGCGTTGCAACGGAAACATTTAATATCATGATAACTTATGAACAAATGTGTGTTATACTGTTATGTGAAAATGTTTCGTAATTAATTTGTGATCCTAGCCATACATAAATTTTGTTATTTCAATCTAACTATTTCATTACTACATTGCAACCAACAGTACCGTGCAGACTTCTATACATGATAGCTGAATGCCCGTGCGTTGCAACGGGAATATATAATACCAGTATACTACGATAACTTATATACAAAATATGTGTTATACCGTTATGAAAAAATGTTTCATAATCAATTTGTGATTCTGGCCATACATAAATTTTGTTATTTATAATCTATCTGTTTCACCACTACATTGCAACCATCAGTATCATGCAGACTTTGATATATATCACGATTTGTATGATCTCATTATTGGAGAGCACGTTTCACACATACCGGAAGAAATTCTCTCGTACATCGTTAGTCATTGGACACGTACCACCATACGCTTTTGCTTAAACAAAAAGGTAAGTGTGTGTTTGCAAGACTAATGGTCAAACATCGTATAACCACAAAGTTAGAATACTATATTAATATATTAAATAAATTAATCCAATAGACATAGATTAACCCAATTAACATAGGATAAATAAATATCTAATTATAAAAGTATGAAACATGGTATAATCAATGTTGTTACTGCGTAGTAAATATTCATACGAGACTAACACAACTGGAACGATTCAATTTGGAATTAAAATGGGGGAAGTTACGAATTTCCAAAGTTTTTATGTATTTGATATATGATTAATTAGGAAATCAATTTTATTGTTGTTTTCATGACAAAACAGAGGTATTATGTGATAAAAATAATATTATAGAATTATAGAAATTGGAATGAACTCATTTGGATTTAATATGAAATTTTCATGAATTAAATGGGTTTCTGCAATTATTTTTAAACTAAAAATCAATTTCTAAACTCCTTTTCCCTATTTTCTTTATTTCCTGGACTGCGTCCCAAATTCCAGAAAGATCAGGGGCCAAGCTATAAATGTTTTTCTAGACTCAGTTAGCATACAGAGTGGACGGTAGGTTCAACACAAAAGACGTTTTAGTTGAAGTTATACACAATTCAACATGAGTCATGTTGGCTAGAGGGTGAAAGGCTAGGCATTCTGCTCAAATAGATCCAAGGTTCAATCCCTAGGCAACCACGGTTTGATTTTTTTTTCTGCGCGCGGAAAACTGGTGTGCGGGATTGGACGGCTGAGATTGTACAACGGTAGAATGGACGGCTGAGATCGCAGAATGACAGAACACAAAAAGACAGGCTACTATTGCTAACTTAATAATAAAAAAATATTTCATCCTGGTCAGCGAGATTTTCTACCCTATCTCACAATTTTCCACAATCATATTCACCTTAAATCTCTACACTATACCAACTACCACAAATTCTTTATTAATTTTAACCTCCCTCTTAACCAACCCCGGTCCTACCTCTCTCCTGTCCAGTTGCACGAACGAGTACGCTGCATATAGGTTTTTATCCTCCTAGCCCTCTCGCCCATCACTCCATGTGAGCTCCCGCTATACTTCCTGCGCGCCTCTTCTACATGGATCCGCGCCCACAAACACCACTTCTAGGGTTAGCATTCCGGCGGAGTCAGTGGTGATAGGGGCGCGCCAGCGTTTTACTGGTGGCTAGTTGAGAAGTCACCGATGGTGGTGGTGGACATGGTGGAGGAGGAGCCCAGCGAGATCGAGGGAGTCCCGGTTCCCATCGACACCTCCAAGCCCAACCCCAACCTCGAGTTCGTCAACCTCTACCTCGACATGAATGACATCCTACACCCTTGCTTCCACCCCGAGGATAGCGTATGTAATCACAAAACAATCAGGCTACAACTCGACGCCTTTGTGGTAAATCTTATTGGATTTGTGCTTGGCTTGTCGACCGTGACAAGGTGGGTGGAGTGGATCTCGCACATCGTGGTAGGCGGTGGGTCGCTACCAGACCCCAAGCAGGTGCTCAGGATCATCTGTGGCATCGTGGTCTTGCCCATCTACCAGTTCGTCGACAGCCGAGAACCTTTCTCTGTCCCATCGACCAGCGCATCAAGCTGTTACGTAATGTTCCCTCTTTCCCCCCAACACACATGTTGGATATATAGGTGTGGGTAGGAGGGTGCATGTATGGTGTTACGTAATGCCCATATCCCTTGGAGCTCTCTGCCATGGCCATAGTGCCTCATAGCCTTTGCGCCACACGCAGCCACGGCGGGAATGTTTCGAATTCAAAATTTGCTTTGCTGCTCGGGCCTGTGCAAGACTTCAATGGCCTCTTACGCCACCTGCCCTCCCCGTACGCAGCTGGCGTGCAGCAAGTCGGCGAGCCTGACTATCAAAGATCTTCTCGCCCCTATGCCTTCGTCCCTAAGATTGACTCCGGTCAAAAGTATTTACTCCCTCTCTCACAAACCTGACTCAGCTATCTCTTCGTGTTCAATTGGACGTCTTGTCCACACTTACCCTCGTCTTCCCCCAAGAAACCCTAGCGTCGTCTTAAACCCTCACACTCTCTCCATGCTCAATGTAGCCCCCTTGTTCCAGGAAGTACTCCTCTCTCCAGCCATCAACCACCTCGCTCTCCAAAACCCAAGCCTATCACCTCCCCGACCGCTGCTTCCATTGTCTCGCCTCCGATCACCAAGTCAAAGACTGTTGCGACCCCGTTTGTTGTAGAAACTATAGGGACTTTGGTCATTAGAGCCCATCCCACGCCACGCCGATCAACCACGTCCTCGCCTCATTCCACCGCCGCCACCCTTTGATCCATGTCCGCTCCACCCCTTCTCTGTTGTGGTTGTTCCCATCAATGACCTCTCCTCCAGCTTGGAACCGCTGCGACGCTGCCTCAGACTATCTGCAACGGTTACCCCTAAATTTGTCCCCCTATATCACTTTTTTGCGTCACATCATCAACATTTCATCCCCTACTTTTTCATCTCCCGCAGCGGTTCCCTCTATATTCTCCCCCTATACCCCACTACAACTATAAAATATCACTATCCAAACCTACTCATCATTTATTACCATTTTTTTTTCACATATTAAAAACTCACCCAACGAAGAAACAGTGGCAGGGGGCGTCACGGGCTCACGCTATCTGCAGCGTGCTCCTGTTCCTTTCCCCTGCGTAGAGGGGCTTCCAGGGGGAAGCGCTGCACGGCAAGGGGCGCGTCTGTAGCCAGCATGCGAGCGGAGGGGGAGGCCGCGCGGCCTCACACGCCACCCTCGTCCCCTGCACGCCCCTCTGCATATCTCCACCCACCCCGGATGCTTGCACTGTGGTGATCATGGGGCCTCCCCTACCGATGAAGTTGTTGCCTCGTCTTTCTATGTGTGCACGGTTAACGTCCATCTTCTTCCCTAGTGGGAGGTAGGCATTCATGTCGCTACCCCTCCCCCTCTAGTGGACACCGGTCGCCCCTATCTTTCCAAGCCATAACCGTGTCAGTGCTACTACATCCTGCTTCGCCTCCTCGGTGTCGGACGCCGGCCACTCTCAGGGTGGGGAGGAGTCCTCAGCTTCGGAGGAAAGCTCGGGCAATAAAGAAAATGCTGGGAGTCACACATAGTATCTAGAAGCTTAGTTGCCTCCCAGCAACCACGCTCTCAAGTGCTGGCTCCTGCATGCCTACACATCCGAGGGTGATGTGGTTATGCTAGAGTCCATAGACCAGTTACGCGCCTGCCTCCAAACCATTGCTCCCGAGATCCCGATGGACCTGCTGCCCTCTGATATGGCGTGGCACTCCTTCGATTCACCTCCTACGTTCATCACTTCATTCCCCTGGCCTTCGAAGGTACGTCCTTTTCTTTCGAGCGTCTTGAAAAAACCTCGAAACGTTTTTTTCACACGCCTAGTGGCTCGCCTTGTCTTAGTCATTGATTTCCTGCTGGAACATCGTTCTGAGGAGGATGTCCACCGCGCCTTTGCGGCTGGTTGTGAGGTCAGGGAAATAGCGGCCCAGATTTGGCCTAATCAGGGTGGTCATTTAGGTCAACCACCACCTTGACATCCCCCATGAGCTCTGGATTTCTAAGAGGTTTGGTTTCGTCCGAGAAGGGTGTGTGGCCAAGGTGCTGCCGGTCCAGATTTGGCGAAGGCGATGTTAGGGGCCTTCATCTTTTGAAGGTCCTAAAAAACACATCTAGCTGTTGGTTGCCAACGTGTTATTAAGTGTCGCAGTGTTATTAAGTGTCGCAGGAGCTTCGGCGACGAAATACCTTTGAAGCAAGGCACGGAGAAAGACGAAGATGTTAACTTCGTCATAACAACACAAGGAGACAAAGGCAGAATATCAACGTACCAGGGAGAAGGCGTCATCCATAATGCTAAAGGCACAAAACAATATTGCCCTCACATCATTTGTAAATCATACGTACTGGTTTTACAGATATATTTGTAATTTTGCACGAAGCTATATGTTCCCCTATAAATAGATAAACAATGTCCTGCATAAAGTACCTCTTGGTGGGCTAGATAATTGCCTCTTGTAATCTCTTCCCTAGAGCACCTTCGCTCTAACTCACTTTGTAGAACCGAAGGTACGATTGTAAATTTATTATATGAAAGGAGATAAATGAGATATTGAGATATCTGAGATGAGTTAACATGTTTAAGTTCTTTACATTTCATGTATACTCATTTATATACTGATGTATGATTCATTCGATTAAAATCCTAACCTTCATCCTCGAAAAGTTATTCCGAAAGGATAATTGTTGGAGGACGAAGGTTAATTATCTTTTTAACACTGTGTTGCCTTATTTTCAATTGTGTATAGCAATTGAGAACAAGTGATCAACAGGCGAGAGTAGCTACACATGCATGGCTACTTTAGGCCCATCTTCCGTCAATCCCCAGGCCAGGGCCCAACCTCGTGACAACCCACCAAATGTCCCCCGGCCCCTGCTGCCGCTATAGATGTCCAATAAGCACGAGGCCCGCGAGCCCGGCACGAAGCCCGTTTTTTGGGCCCGGTCCGAGCCCGGCACGGCCCGGTTATATGCGGGCCCGGGCCGGCCCGGCACGAATAAGCGGGCCGGGCTTGGACAGGAAATTAGGCACGGTGGGCTAGCCCGGCACGACCCGTTTAGCTCTAAGCCCGTTAAGCCCGCTTTTTTTACACTAAAACGTGCTTTTCGGCCCGCATAGCCCGCTTTTCGGCCCGCTTTTTTCGTGCTAAACGGGCCGGCCCGGCCCGTTTAGGCCCATTGCGGGCCGGGCTCGGACAAGGAATTAAGCCCGCGTGCTTAGCCGGCCCGGCCCGGTTTTTTAATCGTGCCTGGCGGGCCGGGCCCAAAACGGACCGGGCTTCACCGGGCCCGGGCCGGACCGGGCCGGGCGGCCCGTTTGGACATCTCTAGCTGCCGCCAATTCTGTGGACAGCGAACCCCCACAAACCGGTCCCACACAAGCACCCTCATCGAACTTTTTGTCTTATCCGTGATGTTTGCCCTCCTTGCTCACCATGCCATGCCTACAAAATCCTAACCACCTCCCCTGCAGTTGACCCTAGAAGCCCACCACATGTACCTCGCTCACCATCTCTGGCGCACTATTGCTCGCCCCGCCGTGCCGCTACACCCACCACTCTTGACTTATTGTCTGACAGCAAGAACCCCACCCTCGTCGCGATGCTTCGCCACTGCTCCCCCGCTATTGCATACCCTCTGTCTGCGCCACCCCGAGCCAAGGGGGTGTTTGGTTCTGTGGACTAAAATTTAGCCCGGGTCACATCAAGCGTTTGACTTTTAAATAGGAGTATGAAATATAGACCCAACCAACTGTACTAGATTCGTCTCACTTTTTAATGTTCGGCTGAGAAATTAGTTTTATAATCCGACTACATTTAATACCTCGAACGGAGGTTCAAACATTCGATGTGATAGGGGCTAAATTTTAGCAGGGGCAAACCAAACACCCCAAAAAAGCACATGTGCAAAGAGAAACATGTTCTACCTACCCGTAGGAGCTCTCGCCTATCAGCTCAGTCTTCTGGCAGCTTCACCCATGCCACTGCAAAAGCCACAACCTGCAAGGCTCTGCGGGGCACACCGTACAACGCTTTTATAGCGTGTTTGGTTTGAGAAATAAGGTAGCATATCATCTTCTCACTCATCACTTTCTTTTTGGTTTGTGAAATGAAATGAGTTGATCTATCACCATTTCATTCATCGATACTAAAAATTAGTAATAATATAAGAAATAAGTTCATTACACCAAATTTATAGAATGGACTCATGATGCAGCTATCCAGCCGGTCTTAGGTAGAGCCTTTAATTTGCGCAAAGTACATGGGCCGCACATGGATCGAAGGCCGGATTGGGACGTTCCTCCCTGGCCGTCTTCATCCAGCGGTGCTTCAAATATCGATCCAATCAGATGTATAATCTTTAACCTGTAGCTGGAGGTCCTTGTCCTATTCTCCTACGTATGGACTTGTTAGCTAGGGTCAGTTATCTCTGCGGGCAATATTTATCTGTCTGTATTTCTAGAATCCCGTTTTTACTGGGATATTCCCATTTTAGTCGCGTATGGGATAGGCAGCCAGCCCATAAAACAATAGACAAAAAGTACCATCTTAGCTCTATCCTCTATGGTTTGCTTGCTTAATCTGTGATTCTCTATTCTTACTTGCTTGGGGGGTGGGGGGGGGGGGGGGGGGGGCATAATTGTATGAGCTAGCTTTATTGGATAATCCCGTTGTCGTTTGAACTTTATTTGACTATCACTTCATTTGACTATCATGTGCAACTTATAGTGGATAATTCTATTGTTTTTTTGTCTGTGAACCGTGATGCCTTTCAACCTTTAGAACCGAAGCCCGTGAACTGTGACACTTGTGATGGTCTGTTGGATTAGGGCATGTTGCTTGCATAATCTTTAATGTTATCATGTTAGCCTGCTACATACAACCCGTACAAGGGCTGATGACTGATGAATGTTGATAGAAAAAGGTGTTGCATTTATGCAAGTTCACTACAGGAAAGCACTTAATTCCCGTCGGCCAGGAACCGACGGGAATAAGCACTAAACCGACGGGAATAAATCACAACTTCATAAGTTTAAAAGTCAGCACAAGCTTATAAGGTTTTTAAAAGATCAACAACGTTGTTGTTCTTTTAAAAACCTTATAAGCTTGTGCTGACTTTTAAACTTATAAAGTTGTGATTTATAGTGTTCTAAACTCGAATATTGTAGTTTGTTGAATGATAGTATGATGTTGCATATGCGGGTCAAAGTTTCTGGTTATCGTCCGTTTTTGTTGCATATATGTTCATTTTAATCCACTTTAGTGTAACCGTATACCCCGCAACCATTTTCATTTCTGGCTATATATATATATTGCTCGTGCTTCCATTTTCGTGAAATATATTTTTTTTTTGTGGATAGTTTACGTGAGTATTGTTGTAAGCTGTTGCAACACACGGACAACCGACTATATGGACAACCGACTAGTATATAGTAACGGACATGGCCGATTTGTTTCCATCCGTTTTCATCACTAGGTACGAGTGCCACACTGCCACGCCAATGTTTCAAAAACCACTATTTTATTCTATTGTTTGAAACCTCCACTATATGTATTCAGAAGAAGAAAAAGAGAACCTTATGATCTGTGGATTATATTAAGTAATGTCTGATGTTTAGCTATAATAATCTAATAATGTAATTAAGCTTGTCCCGCAGCAAGATCGACACCGAAAAGCTAAAGAGACAAATAGTATCATCATCCGTCAGTCGTCGTCATCGCCGGCGGCCGGCGGAGACATGACGATGGGTCGAAAGACCGTACCTGCTGCACAAACTTATCTCCGACGCCTTTTTCCTTGTCTGTGCGCGCTGTCTCGCAGCATCGGCAGCGGCTTTATACGGGCGCACGAGTGCCCTATCCTATCTGCAGAATCAGGTACGTAGAAAAGGAAGACGACGATGACCCCTCCGGCCCTCCGATCCCTGGTCCCTGCCCAGCTCGTCGTCACATCCAGGTAGAGGTTTAACACTCGGCAACTCCATCGACGACCCGTCCATCGACCACCTCCACGATAGATAGGGATATCGATCGAGAAAAAAAAAGATGGACAGGGCATATGCATGCTATAGGCGCGGCAAGTGGATTAATGCGTGCGTGCGCTTTCATCAGCGACACGGCGCCAATGCAAGGCCTTGTCAAGTCAGCTGCAGATCAGATGGTGGGGTCTTGTGGTTAGCTAGGAGAGTACTCCTTTAAAGCATCAATTTCATACATTGTGATCTCTGTTTTTCAGGTGGGGTCTTGTGTTTTTCAGGATATTAACGTTGATGGTATTACATGTATTTCTCGTTTTTCACGTGCATGCACTGTACTAGTGTACAAGTAAACGGCGGCCAATACATCGTCTGAATCGCGATTGCTTGCGACGAGGCGAGCGAGCGAGCGAGCTTCCAAAAACTTATACCGGGAAGCCATGCATTGCCGATGTTATATATACAAGCAATGCAATTGCATGCAATGCACGTTGCTTTTTTTGTTTCTTAATTGTGATTACAAAACTAGAGTGAATAATATAATCTATTCACTGAATTGAATTCGTTCGAGTAGGTTAGTTCTCTCAACCAGTGTACGTACGTGCCTCCTCCTCATGTTGGTTTGCAAGAGGCATGCATCACTACTCAAATCTCGCACTTTGTCGAGTGTTCGGCGCTTTACAACATGTGTAGAAACCTAAGTGTTCAACACATAAAATCATAGAGCTTCAATATAGACCGGCTTGATTTCTACACATAATGCGTGATAACTTTCACGAAGCATTTTCAATTTTTTATCACAACCTCTACATATGATATAATGACATGTGTACAAGTTTCATGATTTTCTTACTTTGTTTCTGTTTTATACAGTTTTTAAACAACTTGATCGCAAGTTCACGGTCATGTTACGTGAGCATGGTGCTCGAAAATTCCGGTATGCTCCCTAAATCGGCCGTAACTTATGCTAAATAACATGGATATCATTTTTGCATTCACGGTTTTCTATTTTTCGAGTGACTTGCAGTTCAAATCTGAATTATCCGAGTAAATTCAATTAAAAGAACAAAATCTAATAGTTATACCAAACACTTTTATAATTGTGCCAAAATAGAACATGTAAGTCTACATAGTGTAGTAACAAACCACAAAAAGTTTAGTTGGAAAAAGAAAAAAAAATAAGATATACTTTGATGAGTGTCCAATGTAGGCACACGGCAAAAGCATGGTTTGCAAGCATGGTTTGCCGAGTATCGACAGGTAACACTCGACAATGTAACTTCTTTGCCGAGTGCCAACGTCTGGCGCTCGGCAAAGTGTTTTTATAAAAATAGTAAAATAACCTTTGTCGAGTGTCAGATCGCGGGCACACGGCAAAGTGTATTTTAAATTAAAAAAATATTTGTCGAGTGCCAGATCGCGAGCACTCGGCAAAGAACATATACGTAGCAACTATCTGGGCCCGCGACTCCATTATTTCGCTGCTGCCCCGCAGTTGTCTAACCGCGCTGGTATTCCCTTTGCCGAGTGCCACCTAATACGCTCAGCGAAGGACCTGGTAATGGGCCCACAGGGAGCTTCTTTGCCGAGTGTCAGTATAGTGGACACTCGGCACAGGCTCCGTCACCGTGACGGTGACTTTTCTCTACTGAGTACGGGCTAACACTCGACAAAGTCTTTACTGAGTGTCCGATAAAAAGTACTCAACAAAGAAGTCATTGCCGATGTATAGTTCGCCGAGCTTTCTTTGTCGAGTGTGACGCTCGACAAAGCTTTCGCTGAGTGTTTTCCAGGCTTTGCCGAGTGTTTTAGACACTCGGCAAAGCAGATGATTCTGGTAGTGCATCCAACGAAGCTTGCAGCTTGCTTGATTATTTTTATCATTTGATTCATGAGCCAGACAATAAAGGACAGCTCCGGGTAACATATTTATTACTCCTTTTGACGAAGATGATCATCACATGGCGGCTCGATATTGTGCTCGTCCATCTAAAACTTTCATGTATATATCCGAATTCAATGACTCATAGAGATATGCGTTCACTACGCCCATCAACTGTATAGATATACTGCCAATGATATTAAATATCAAAAAGTTATTTCACTCATAACCGGTGAATAAGTTTCATTGAAATCAACACCAGGTATTTGTGTAAAACCTTGTGCTACTAGCCTTGCTTTGTATCTCACTACCTTTTTTCGTTTCCGAATGAAAATCCATTTGTATCTTACAGGGAAGATACCATGAGGTGCAGGCACTACAACCGAGAAAACTTCTCTTTTGTAAAGCAAGGCCAACTCCACTTCAATTGCATCCTTCCATAGATCCAATTCGAGCGCTTCTTGCACTCTACCATGGTCTTAGGATCTAGATCATTCTAAAGGTCCTCATCAATTTTCTCGGAGAAATATATGTCGACAATGGTAGCTTTTCTATCATAAGTTTCAGTAGTTTCAACATAGTTGATGGCAATTTTGCCCCCCTTAAAAATCATCAGGATTTCCCAAATTGATGTGTCTATGGTTTTCCGATGTCCCAGCCTCGAAAATATGCACATCCAAGCTAGGTCGCAGATCATCACAATTTACTTGATTCAGTGTATCCTCTTGGTGTATGTCTGCATTCAGTAGCTTCCTTTGCTTCTTAGCAACATAATAGTGCTTAGTCACCATACTTCTCTCCGGGAGTTGAATGGTTTTATTCGGTACTTTCACTCTTTCTTGTGCATTCCTAGAGGGAATGAAAGATTTTGAGACACCCTTATAATTAGTCAATGCATATGGCAGTTCATTTGCAAGTCTCTGCAAATGTATGATCTTCTAAACTTGTAGTACAGTTTATGTAGTACGTGGATCAACATCTGGAACACATTGAATATTCTAATTTAGTTCCCTGCATTCTTTTTTGTACTTAAAGTCTCTCCCTAATGCTGGGAAATGCTCCTCATGAAAAATAAAATCAGCAAATCAAGACGTAAATAGATCCCCTGTCAAGGGTTCTAAGTACTTTATGATCGACGAAGATTGAAATCCCACATAAAACCCCACTTTCCTGTGTGGGCCAATTGTTGTTCTTTAAGGTGATGAGATTGGGATGTATACACAACATCCAGATTTCCACAAATGAGAAATACTTGGAGGATTTCCACGTACCATTTGTGTTGGAGAAGTATCATGATATGCAGTAGGTCGTAGTTGGATAAGATCAGCAGCGTGCAGAACTGCATGACCCCAACACAACAAAGACAATTTACAATTCATTAACCATGGTCTTGCAATGAGCATGATCCTCTTGATCAATGACTCAGCCAATCCATTCTGGGTATGGACATATGGTACCGAGTGCTAAACTTGAATAACCAATGCCATACAATAATCATTGAACACATGATATGTAAATTCAGCAGCATTGTCTATCCGGATTGATTGAATCCGATGTTCATGAAAATTTGCCTTTAACTTGATAATTTGAGACATTATCTTGGCAAATGCATGGTTGCGTGTTGAAAGTAAACACACATGTGACCATCGAGTAGATGTGTCAATGAAAACCATGGAGTACCCAAATGGCCCAGAAGTTGGTGTAATTGGCCCACAAATATCTCCTTGATTTCTTTCAAGGAATTTAAGCGGTCCAACCTTAATTTTGAGATGTGATGGTCTGAAAACCAATTTCCCGGTTGCACATGTTGTGCATATAAAATCTTTCGATCTAAGGAAATTAGTTATGGACAAATTATGACCAATATAATTGCCTCTAATTTTTCTCATCATCACTATGCCTGGATGACTAAGTCGATCATGCCATATTTGGAATGGATCAACATTTTGAAAAATCACCTTATATGCAACATGTGCGATGGACTTAATGTATATATAGTACAATCCAAACATGAGTGAGGAAATTTTCTCGCATATGTGTTCGCTATATCTGTTCGGCTTAGTCAAAAAGAGAAACTCTTCTTGATTTTCATCATGGGTTTCGATATGGATCCCATTTTGTCGGATATCTCTAAAACTTAGAAGGGTACGAGTAGAATCTGGATACAAGAGTGCATCATCGATAACAATTTCAGTACCCATGGGGAGGGTAATAGTTGCTCATCTAGAGCCAACTATCACCGCATAGGGTTCAGCGATGATCAAAACTTTTCCATCTCTCTTTTTAAGAGTATAAAAATATATGATCTCTCTAAGTATAGAGTTTGTGGTACAACTATCCACAAGGCATAATTTCTCCTCCGTCGAGTTGACATCATGAGGCATCTATAAACAAAAGAATTCTAAATAAAAATTTTTTATGCAACTTGTTACTATACAAACATTTTATTCAACATCGCATTATAGAAACAACTTTACAACAAGAGTTTGGTGACTCAAATCTCATGAGGTCGCACATCTCACATGACTCTACTAAGATATTGGAGAGTATCATACATCTCAAGACATGAGTTTGTACATCTCTACTTTATTACAACAACAATAAAATGACAATCCAGGATATTTGCGCAAACCTAATTGATCATAGATCAATCCTCTAAGGGAGATTACACCAAATCTCCATATGGATCCTTCGACAAATACTCAATGATCGTGTCATCTGTTTGATCATCTTGTCGAAAGATAAGCTTGTCGGCGACAGCGGCGAGGTTCTCTCCAGCAAGAGTGTTCTGCAGTTCAGTAGGAGCCAGCGAAGAACATCCAACCTCAGGTGTTGCTTCAACAAGATTGAAATGAGCCTCAAATCTTGGCTTGTCGGAATTTTTATTCTTGAGGGATTTTTGATATAAAAGAACAAGGTGCTTAGGGCAATTGAAGTCCCTAGCAAAGTGCCCCTCACTATCACATTTGTGGCAAACCTTATTGCCCTTAGGTGGCGGTGTTTTGCTTTTACCCTTACCTTTTACTCTCTTATGTAATTTGCGCTTGTTGAATTTGTGAGGTCCAGCAGAATTCTTGAAATTTTCTTGAATCTCTTCTTATTATCAGGCTTATGGACATTGTAGTGAATCTCATGCAATGGAGCAGAACCCAGAGGGTGCTGTTAAGCATTCTTTAAAAGAAGCTCATGATGTTTTACAGTTTGAGTCAATGAATGCATAAGCTAAGAATATTGATGGAAATTGTTAGAGCGATATTGTTGATGTAATATCCTATCCTCTGTAAGCATAGTAGATAGAGTCTTCTCTGCCTCTGAGGGCTCTTTCTCACAAAATTTCAACTTAGAGCAAATACTATGAAGAGCATGATTGTATTATGCAACAATTTTGAAATTTTGTAAACGAAGGTGATTCCACTCATGATTTGCCGAAAGCCATATGAGTTCCTTCTGTTGTTCATAGCGCTCCTTAATAGCTATCCATAAGGTATATGGGCATATTTCCATAAGATACTCTTGCTTGAGATCTTTATGAATGTAGAGACTCAAAAGGAAAAAGATTTATCAATTGACTGGGTTTGCCCCAGCCACTGGGGTTGCAATAGCATCAACGATCCCACGAGAAGCAAAAGTAATTTCAATGTCCGAAGCCCAAGTTGGGTAATTATGCTCATCAAGAGTGAGTTCCTCGAGCTCTTTAGTTGCCATGTCCCTATAGTCAATATCATGGACTTCCATTAATTTACTGTGTAAATTAAGAATCACAATGGTGATGTTGGAAGCTCAAATGCAAAATCCTTAAAATTACATATGATATGAGTTGCATGAAGGTACACGACCTTACAATTGAATAAATATTTTGAGTATCAGTGAGCATTATATAGATAATCCTCAAATTAATGAGGTAGATCTCCTGGTAGTGGGCAAAAAACTTGTTGTCTAGAAGCACGGTCTCTGGATTGATAAGTTCATCAATGAGCAAACCGTAGCCAATGCTTAGGTCTCCACTACCCATGCTTACTAATAGTCAAAAAAACATCCAAGAACTTCATATGATCTTTTTGGGTTAGCACATATAGGTAATCATCTCGAAAGATGTAGACCTCATAGTGATCTCGAAAGATGTCGACCTAATAGTGATAGGAATTTCAAATGCGAGCTGAAACACAGTCTCTGGGCTACTAAACTCTATAAAATAATTTAGCACATCTAGTGCTTAGGATTCCATCACCCTGTGCGCAGCCCAAAAGAAATGTAATTTTATTTTGCATGTGGATCATTAAGTTTCAACATAATTATATGCTATGTTTTGCATACAAACTTAAAAGAATGCGAAAAACAAAAGCAAGTAGAGATAAATGTATTATAAATGTAAAAAAACAAATATAATTCATAAACGAGTCTACAATTTTCATAATGAAACCAGATAAATATGTACACTTACATGTAACATCGGGGATCTAATTGTTCGAACTTAGATACATAATACTGATGTGAACTGATAAAACAGAGTCCAATACTTAATTCTGTTGAAAATAAATAAAATAAGAAATAAAAAATAAAACACCTAGGCAGCCAGGCCATAGGTGGCCCAGGCGACCTGCTAAGGCTGCCTAGCCAACTGAGGCAGCTCAGGTGACCAAGCCGAGGCGCCCATCCTAGGTGGTCGGCCGAGGCGGCCCAGCCAGCCTAGGTGGCCCAACCGCGTTGTATAAGGGCAGGCGATTAGGGCTTTAACCCTAACCGCTGCTCCTAGCCTCATGTCGTCGTGCTAGGGTGGTTTTCGCCCATTCTTGCTGCGCTGCCATGGCCTCATCGTGGCCGACCGACGCTCGCCCGCATGCATCGTGCATAGTCGCGCTTGGCCGCATAGTGGCCATGCATGGCGCTCGCCCGCCCATGCCGGGGTGCTCGGCTGCCGGGGCGGGAGCACACCAGCACGTGCCACGCCTGCCTGTTGTCGCGGCCGCGGGTGGTCGGTGCTGGCCGCCAGCACGCCGCCTGTTGGCGTCGTGGATGGCCCGTTGCCGTGGTCGGGGCTGGCCGCCCGCTCGTTATGGCTGGACAACGCCTACCCCCTCCCATCACTGGCTGGTGTGGCGCAAACCGCCACGGGCCAGTCCGAGGGCCCTTAGGCCCCCTCACCGGAGGAGGAAGGAGCATGGTTGGCCACCCAGTTGGGGAGGTGACGGTGACCAGTGAAGATCAGACGCCCCCCATGGTGCGTCAACAGCGCAGGGAGGTTGTCTGTGGCTGGCCGCAATGGTCCCGGCGACAACCGGCTCCAGTGGGGATGGAGAAAGGTGCCGATGAACTCCTACGACAGTGGGTGCACTACAGTAAACTAACAAACATCCGACGGCCACCTTATCTCCGACGGCTCTGTACGAGGCCGTCGGAGCTAAGGTTATGTCCGACGGCCACAACCGGCGCTCGTACATAGGCCTTATCTCCGACGGCCTCGTAAAGAGCCGTCGGAGATAAGGTTATCTCCGACGGTCTCGTACCGAGCCGTCGGACATAAGGCTTTTTAACGCGCGGATCCGACCCGCGCGCCTTCATTTTCACCCGGCCGTTTCTCTCTCTCTGCCGCCGCCGCCGTCCCGCATAGAGCACGCTGTCGCCGCCACGCTCGTCGCGCTCGGTCGCCGTCCCGCCCGCCGCCACGCTCGTGCTCCGGCCGTCGCCGCCCCTTGGTCCGGCCGCCACCGCCCCGAGCTCGTGCTCCGGCCGCCACCACGCTCGTGCTCCGGCCCCCACCGCCACGCTCGTGCTCCGGCCGCCACGCTCGTGCCGCCGCCACCACGCTCTCTCTCTGCCGCCGCCACGCTCGTGCTCCGGCCGCCACCGCCCCGAGCTCCGCCCCGTGCTCCGGCCGCCGCCGCCGCCCCGTGCTCCGGCCGCCATCCCGTGCTCCAGCCAACGGCCCCGTGCGCCCGCCGCCCGCCCGTGCGCCCATCGCCGGCCGGCTCTCCACACCCGCTAAGTGAGTATACTTAATTAGCAATTTTGTTTATTAAAATTGTATGCTTGTATTAATGTATTTGATTAGAATTGTATGTTTGTATTAATGTATTTGATTAGAAATGTATGTATGAATGCATTTGATTGTTTAGTTTGTTATGTCCGACGGCCAAAATTTGATTACATAATTAAAGTAGCTTGTTTTAGTTTATTTAGTGGTACTTTAGATAATTTAAATTTTTAATTTCCGAGGGTAATTATTATGCCCTCGGAAATAAGGTCATTTTATATGATTTGTCATTTATAACAATGTTATTTCGTATGTAATATTGTATTGTGGTTTATTAGTTTAATTATTTAATAATGCACGATGATTATAGTTAATCATAGTGTATCGTAGTGTGAACAAACGAAACCTAGGCGTCACCCGTTTCGGCCCAACACACCTTACAAGCGACGCATGTGAGGTATGTTGGGCCGGAATTGTCCCTTTATTGGACAACCTTGGTGTGACCGACAGAGTCCGTGTTTATGACAAAAGCATGTGCTCCTGCTTAGTTTCGGCAGCATAACCTCTCTGTTCTCCAATTGCACAATTTTTAGGCGTGCGATTGAAGAACAGCGGGGTTATGCTGCCGAAATTTCGCACGACCACATGTCTTGTCATAAACACGGCCTCGTCGGTCACTCCTGGGTGGGTTTAGGACCTATCCTTTCCTACAGATGTAGGGGCGTGATTTCTTCGTAAAAACGGATGGTCCGTGCATTACTTATCTAATTAAGTTAACGTCTCGTATCTAGTATGGAGGAGAATCGTCGATGGATGTATGAAGGTTGGAAGAAAAGAGGTGCTCTATCAAGTGAGTGGGTGGCCAGGACTGATGCTTTTTTCGACCATGCTTTTGCTCGGTCAGAGACTGGAACCGATGTTAGGTGCCCTTGTAGCAAGTGTCGGAACATTAATTTCCTTGACAGGAGGACTATGTCGATACATATTTGCAAGAACGGTTATATGCCATGCTATGAGGTGTGGGTGCACCACGGTGAGGACCCACCTCCTCGTATTGTATCGGAAGTTCAGTCACATGAAGAGGAGGACTACGGTAGGATGGAAGAGATGCTTGACGATGTACGCCATGAGTTTCTAACCGTCGATTCGGAGAACCCCGATCAACCCACCGAGTTTGAGGATCCAGCTACACCTGAGGTTCAGAAGTTCTTCGAGCTCCTTAAAGCTGCCGAAGAGCCGTTGCATGAGCACACAAAAGTGACCGTCCTTGTATTTGTGACTCGACTTATGGCTATTAAGTCTAAGTTTGCATTCTCAAACAACTGTTACAAGGAACTTTTGAACTTGATCAGTGATGTACTTCCGGAGAATCACAAGATGCCAAAGGACATGTATCAGTCTAAAAAGCTGTTATCTGGCCTCGGTATGGACTACGAAAAAATCGATGTCTGTGAAAATAATTGTATGCTTTTCTGGAAGGAGACCGCAGGTGAGAAGAAGTGTACTGTATGTGGTGAGCGTAGATTCGTTGAGGTTGAAAACGACGATGGTTTGACCGTGACTACGAAGATTGCACGTAAGCAGCTTCGTTACATGCCTCTCATACCTCGGTTGAAACGTTTGTTCATCTCCAAGAATACAACCAGACACATGAGGTGGCACAAAGAAGGGGTACGTGAGAATCCAAATGTCATGGTGCACCCAGCTGATACAGATGCATGGAAGGCACTAGATGCTTTTGATTCCAGCTTTGCTGATGAAGTGCGGAATGTCCGCTTCGGTTTGGCAACAGATGGTTTCTTGCCATTCAATGTAACTGCAACGTCGTACTCATGTTGGCCCGTCTTTGCTGTTCCATACAACCTTCCACCAGCTCTTTGCATGAAATATGAATTTATTTTCTTGTGTCTTATAATACCTGGTCCGGATCATCCTGGAACAAAGATCGATGTGATGATGAGACCCCTGATTGAAGAATTGAAAATTTTGTGGGAAGGAGTCGAGGCGTACGATTGTTACAAGAAACAGAAGTTCAACTTGAGAGCCGCGTTTTTTATGGTCTATTCATGATTTTATGGCTTATGGTATCTTTGCTGGATGGAGTTGTCATGGGATTTTGACATGTCCTATATGCATTTTATTATTTTATTGTCGATTTATGTACTAACTTGTTTTTGTTAAAATAGGATGTCAAAGAAAATGAAGTCTTTAGCTCGTAGTTTGCTTGGGTCGAGGAGTAGCTCGAGGAGCAGCTCGAGGGGTGAGGATTCAGTTTTTCAGGGCACAGGTTCTACCATGAGCAGACGGAGAGCGCTGGCAGAACATTTGCCTCCACAAGATGTAAGTTAGTTGTTAAATTACATTATTTGAGTTACTTAATATTGTATGATGTAAGTTATTTGTTTCATAGGATGCTGAAATTGAGGAACCAGTGGTAGAGGATCATGCAAGAGATGATGTTGAAGATGATGGTGGAGATAATGTGGGAGATGATGCTGGAGACGACGCTGGTGGAGATTCTGGGCTGGGGATTCTGGGGCTGGTGGAGATTCTGCAACTGGGTCTGGAACTTCTCGAGTTAAGAGAACGAGGAAGCTGCATTTTGTTGGACCACCTCCAGAGCTTCCACCCGAATCTCGGGTTGTGATAAAGCCTAGTGGAAAGTGAGTGACATATCTTTGCTTAAATGTTATTGAAAGTTATGTTTTAATTTCTACATTGATTTCTATTTGCAGGACTTGGATCGACGACTCGTTCACAGGCACAGGACACTACAGGCAGGTGAACATGGTTCTTGGTAATCTTGTTCGTCTGCACTGGCCTGGTCTTGTGACTTTGCCTATTGGCGAGTCTGTCCCCGCCACCACTTGGGAGCATTATCGCTATGGTGTCTGTAGAACGTTTGGCAACACACAGGCACTAGTTTGGGATGCATTCTGGGTATGACTTGTTTATACTATTTTAGTTATTCTATATATGTTTGCTTTTATGATAACACTATGGTTTTTGCAGAAACGGTACAAGTTGCCGGACGATGGATCATATGATATGAACGCTCGTTACGTGTTTGAGTATAACGCGAACGATGTCGTTGCAGATGCAATGTACTATGCACGAATTCAGGCTATAAAGGCATGGTACAGAGCAAATGCTGATGATCGACCGATGCCAAATACAAAGGCCGAGTGGTCATCAATTTACTTGACGGAGGAGCAATACCTAGAGGTAAACAGGTTGTTGCCTGTCATATCGCACGAAGCCATGTATTTGCTTGCTTTATTTAAAAAATTTCATGTAGGTGTCGGTGCCGTGGATGGCCACCCGATCAGACAGTTATCGGGCATTGTGCAGATGGTGGGGTTCCCCTGAGTTTCGTGCCATTTCCGAAAGGAACAGGGGAAACCGTGGAACTGAGTCGTTCCACAACTACGGCGGTGATGGTCATGTGCGCTTGGCTAAGCGAATGGTAAGTCTCAGTTTGTCGTAACTTTGAATTACATAGAAATGTGTCAATATAACTTTTATGTACAGGAAGTGAAATCCGGCCGTACGCCCACGGATGTGGAGGTGTATATGCAAGGCCATAGGGGTTCTGATCCTCAGAATCCTGATGTGTTATGCACTCAGACGGCCACCGACCGCCTAGTGAGTTTTTGATACTCTATTATGTGTTTGATATTGTTTGCAATGGCATAGGGGTTATGCACTTATATTTGATATTGTTTGCCTCCAGGCTTCGTATGGGCAGGAGATGGTTCAACGCCATGGGGAGGAGTACGATTGGAGGAGCCAGCCAATCGACCCTCAGGCAGCATATGCTAGTGCAGGAGGACAAGCCCATGGACGGTGAGATTATTTGATTTGGTTTTCAAAATTGTCATCATATGCTTGCGATTCAACTGAGGCATGAGTTACTATACTAAGTGCATGGTTCACTCTTGTAGGTTGGGTATTTTTGATTCTACGATTGATTCCAGAGAGCTGAGACGCCGTGGACGACAATCCACATCGTCGTCTTCACAGTCGTCCCGTTCACGATCAGCAGCCCATGAGATAGAGCTTGCGGTGTTGCGTCAACAGGCAGAGTACCATCAATCAGTCTTGAGGGATCAATTGGAGTACCAGAGGCAACAATCTGAATACCAGAGACAACAAGCCGAGTACCAGAAGAAGAGGGACGAGTATTATGCAAGCCTCCAGGCCCAAAATCAAGCTCTTCTCTCGGTAAGTTGAAGTAACATTTTGTAGCTTATTTTGCTAAACACTTGATGTGTATCTTGTTTGCTCAACAATGACTTGTATATAATTTGTAGCAACTAGCCCAACAAGCGGGCGTCCCGATGCCGACATATGGGATGTCGCCTCCGGACTTTGCACTGCCAATGCCAATGTTGGCGCCTCCACCACCGCCTCCGCCTCCGTCACAATTCCCTATGGTATGTACACATATGCGTATGTGACATGTTCATAGATGTCTTATGTGTTTAAATGAACAACTGAGTGGTTACTATTTCATGTGCTTGTGTTATAGGGATTTCAGACACCACCCGCTTCAGTTGCTGCACATGGAGATGGGTCTGGTCAGGACGACACAACACATTCGTGGGTGAACAATCTTTTCAGCACGCATAGTCCAGCCGGAGGAGGTGGCGATGGATATGAGTGATAATGATGTAAAACACTTGTTGAAACCTTTCATGTGAAAGCCTACCCGTCGAATAATGTTCATTTTGGAGTTTGGACAACTATGTTTATGTAAACACTTATTGCAACCATTTAGAACTATGTTGTTATGTTAAATTTTGTGAATGTGAATGCTTATGTGATTATATTTGTGAATGTGTATACTTATGTGAGTATATTTGTTAATGTGAATGTGTATATGTGTATGAAATCTGTTTTGTATTTGCAAATGTCAGATTTTTTAAATTTCAGATTTTTGTGCAATTTCTGAAAAATGTTATGTCCGACGGCTTAGTATAGGCCGTCGGACATAAGATATATGTTATGTCTGACGGCTTTAAACCGTCGGACATAAGGTATATGTTATGTCCGACGGCTTTAAACCGTCGGACATAACAGCTGTGGGCCCAGGTGGCGGGTAAAACGGTTACGCCACCTTACCTCCGACGGTTCGATGGGGCCGTCGGACATAGCGTATGTCCGACGGCTGCCGTCGGACATAATGCTATTTCCGACGAGTTATCCACGACGGCTTAAAACCGTCGGAGATAAGTTAATGCCGTCGGAGATAGCTTATCTCCGACGGTCTAAATCTTATGTCCGACGGTTTGAGCCATCGGAAATTTCTTCGTTTACTGTAGTGGTGGAGGAGGAGGAGGCACCACAAACTCGATCTCCATGGGCACCATCCCCTACGACTCCACATCTTCCGTCGGCATCGTTGGTAACAGGAGCGAGATGGGAGGCCGCACTCGACCTCTGGCAGCGGCACAACCGCCGTCCAACCATGGATCATGCAGAAATGCACGTTGTGCACTTGGACACTGCGTGCAGCGGGTGCGGCCACCGGCGGCATCACCGACGCTTGAGGATATATATATAGTAATTTTCCCGTATTTTCAAAATTTTCACCAAACCCAATTATATATATATAGTTTACATATTAGGCGTCCTGATATTCCAATAACTAGAGGATGTTCTGGTCGAACAGAGTCTCCGGTCCAGCCGCACCACCTACCCAGGCCCAGACCGTCTATAAAAGCCAACCAAGACTAACACAAATTAGGTGCCACAGGAGCAGCAACGACGGCCACGCAAGGCGACGAGCGCACGAGCTGTAGGAGTCGTCATTTTGCACGGCGGTGATGCTCGACTGCGGGCATTGACGACACCTCGTTGTCAATAGGCATGGTCAATCGCCCACAGCGAGCCATCCAGTGACGCAAGTGGTGCTCCGCTTTCGGCTCCTCTTGAACGCTCCCCACCGTCTCCATTATCGAACTTCTGGCCGAAACACTCCCCGCCATCTCCACTATCGGTACACGGTGGCGGTCGTGACACAATCGCGGTTGTCATGGTCTCACAAGACTCTCGCCCCACTCGGTACAATTACAACGGCTCACGCAAGAGCTGAGGGGGTTGTGTGGTTTTTCTAAACTCATTCAACTAACTAGGATTCACCTAGAGCAAGCGCTAATGCGGTCTAAGTAACCTTAGCACTTCGCAAAGCACCTACACTAATCACCGAGTGATTCTATTAAGCACTTGGGTGTTTGAGCACTTGGAAATGTCTACAATATGCCTTGGTATGTTGCATGGGCTCCCACTCCTTGAAATGGCCGGTTGGGGGTATTTATAGCCTCCTCCTCCAAATATAGCCGTTGGACAGAAGTAGCACCTTTCTGTCGACGGGCACACCGGATAGTCCGGTGCAAACCGGACATGCACTGTTCATTGTCTGGTGCCCTGGCCACGTCAGCCAACCGTTGAGGTCTGCAGCAATTGACCGTTGGATCCGACCGTTACCAAATCGTCTGGTGCACACCAGACAGTCCGATGTTGTAGCCCGAGGGCACCTGTCTGTGGGCCCCTCTGCACAGACTGTGCGGGTGTCCCACCAGATAGTTCTATGCACACCGGACAGGTACCATTCACTGTTCGGTGCACCACCAGTGTGCTGGCTGACTACCCTCTTCATGGATTTATTCGCTGATTCTTTGGGCTTCTTTTGTTCTTGAGTCTTGGACTTCTATGTTCTTTTTATGTCTTCTTTTGAGGTGTTGCGTCCTTAGTGCCTTAGTCCAATCCTCTTTACATCCTGTGAACTATAAATACAACACCAAAACCTTTTGAGCCAAATGACCCGGGGTCCATTTTCCTTACAGTCTCCCATTTTTTGTGATTGATGACAACACAACCATAGCAAGCAAATATAACAAACATTTGAGTGAAAATATGCAATCTACTTGCTAGGATGCATGAGTGTCCCCACAAAGCGATATTATGGACTTAAGCCTCCCCTAACTCCATAATTCACTTACTTCCAATTTTAGACCAAAGAACCAAAACCACTTGAAAGATCAAAGATTTAAAATTTTTAAGTTGGTGGTGTTTGATGTTTGATATAATTTTTATTGCTTTGGTCCCTAAAACTTCTCCCCCTTTGACATCAACCACCGAAAAGGAAGACATCAAAAGCATGTAGGAAGCAAATAAGACTAGCCCTGTTAAAAGATTTATCAATTGAATCACTAAAAATTACTCCTCCTAAATGAGTGTTCTCCTTTTGAAAGAGTCATCTCCCCCTTTAGAGACGAAGAAATACTCCCCTGACAGAGATCCTCTACTTAGGGAAAAAAAGTATGCAAAAATAGAGGTACAAGACATGATTTGATTAGACTGACTTCCCTTAAGCATAGGTAACAGATATATTTTGACGACATATGCATTTTTAGCAACATAGGAAGTATAAGATATGAAATGTAGTCTAATCAAACACTGGAGAATGCATGTAAATGATACCAATTGTAGTCTTTCGAGACATGAGAATACTTGTAGATTTGCAGTGGAAGCTTATGTGTTTCTCCGGGGACTCCATTTTCCTTCAATGAGACTGCTACATATAATAGACTTGAAAACAGGTATTAGTCTCAAAGACTTAGATTATAGAGTAACATCCCCCTATAAGTGTGCATACAAGTTTTGATTACTTGTAGGAGACATGCACTTGATTTTGATATCAAGAGGGGCAAATTATCTATAATCTGAGATTTGGCACATATAAGTTAAATGATACCAATTGAAGTATTATACCACTTGTAGTAAATTTATTGTAGTACATGTCATATGAAAATACCAATTGATGTATCATTTTCTTAGGAACGTTGAATAAGCTATATGTCGTACTGAACTAAACATTTTAAACCATGTAGGTTTGCTCAAGAGTATGAATTAAAAACGAGCAATCCTACCATATGATTGTCCTAGTATGCATGTAGTTAATATCTAAAGTAAATATCACATGTAAAACTAGGCATGTAAGGTAAAATCTAGATACAAGAAAATAGATATGCATATCTTAAAACAAGAAATACAATAAATCTAGTTACCTTAGTCATGGGTGGGGAATTTGGGTCTAAAGTATAAACTAAGCCACTTGACAATAGACTTGATCCAATATGATGCATCCCATGATATACATCCCAATTTTTCCAAGTCTCCAAATTCCCCGTCATCCTTCGGACTTCTCACTTCCCTCTTGGGATCCAATCCTTCTTGGTGCTTTTCATGGTTGAAATAATTTCCTTTGGAACCTAGATGCGTTTGTCCCCCTTTGCTTTGTTGGCTTGCTTGTTGGCCTTGATTGCTATCACCTTTCCATTCTTTTTCTTCTTGATTAAGTATGGTGTAGCAGCCTTTTTATCTACCTTGTTGATGTAGGTGTTGGAGATTTTGCTTGTTGGCTTTTGCTTATCCCCAGTATCCGCCTTGCATTGGTAAGACTTATGGCCTTCCTTGTGGCATAGCCTACAAATCACAGTTTCCCCCTCCACAGGCTTGTTCACTCCCGCAGTGGTGTTATCCCGAGGAGGTTGAATTTGTTTGGCTTTGCATTTCTTGTCATACAAAGCCTTGCCAAGGCGAGCCACTTCTTACCTTAATTGCTCATTCTCCTTTGCAACCTCATTTGAACATGTTTCTACAACAATATTCTTAACAAGAACTTGGTTACTGATGTTAGAATCATCAATTAGATCAAAACAAGAAGTAGAAGCATCTTTCTTAATTATTTCAGGTATTTCAACCAAAGATACTTCTGGGGTGCTAATGTTTTCTAGCTTAGTAGTTAGCTCATTATTATGTACGCTAAGAATTTCCATTTTTCCTAGCAAGTTTTCATTGGCTTCTTGGGAGTTAGCTAACTTAGCCTTAAGTTTTTCATTCTTTTTAATAAGGACATCATCGGTAGCTGAGGATGGAGCACTAGACTCTAATTGCTCAATTTTAGTTGATAGCTCACAATTCAAATTTGCAATTGTTTCAAATTTTTCTAGCAAACATTTATAATCATTTTGAGAGCTAATCAACTTATTTTTCAGAATTTTAAGTTGAGCCTTTTGTTTAGTGCATACTTCTTGGAAAAATTTAACGGCTTCTGCAAGCTCATCTAAGGAGGGCTTTCCCTCACCTACAGCATCACTACTGCTATCATCACTAGAGGATGGAATACTCATTTTACCTCTTGTCATAAGGCACTTGCGTGATGAACGTGATGACTGTGATGAGGATCGGTGGCTGGGCGTCATTGGAGGTTCATCTTCGCTTGAAGAGTCATCCCAAGTTTTGACACTTGTAAGCGCCTTGCCTTTGCTCCTCCCCTTTGTGGGTTCGACCATATTTGGACAGTTGTCCCTGAAGTGACCTTCTCCCCGCATGTGAAGCATCCTCTCTTTCTTTGTTTTTTCCTGTCAATGGTAAAGAGAAGATCCTTGACCTACAAGTGCACACCCATTAGATTAATCTTGCGGATCGCCCCCATTACCTTTTTGACGCGTCGGATTGTTTCTTTGTCCTCAGAGGATGATGTTGATGGTTGATTATCTTAATCATCATCACTTTCTTCTTCTTCCTTTTCATCACTTGAGGAACTTGGAGCAGGAGTCTTCTTCTTTCCTTTACTCTTTTCATCACATGCAAAAGCATATGGCCTTGAAGAGGTTGACTCCTCTTGTCGACCCATTTATTGCGACATCTCAAATGCCGCAATTTTCCCAATCACAATGGTCGGGTCATTTGACTCAAATCCTCCATATTGTGAAGAATGGTGATGATGCTCCCATATCTTTGTTGTGGTAGTAGGGAGATAATCTTCCTCACAATGTTTGCATCACCTAACTTATTAATGCCAATAGAATTGAGCTCATTGATGATTAGATTCAAATGAGAATACATATTTCTAACAAGCTCATTATCCTTCATAGCAAAAGAATTATATTCATTTAAGATTAGGCAATATTTTTTCTCACGAACATTGGATGTGCCGTCATGGAGCTTATGCAATTTTAGCCGAATCTCATTAGCAGTTTTTAATGTAAAAACTTGATTAAAAATATCAATTCTAAGAGATTCATACAAGCATTTTTTTGGCTCTAGTATTCAAATGAATTTCTTTTTCCTCACTCGTGGTGGGTTTCTCGGGATTCTTGGGTGGTTTCAACCCTTCACGAGTTACTCTCTAAACACCTAGATCAACTGCCTCTAGGTAGCAAGCCATTCTAGCACTATAATATTGGAAGTTAGTGCCGTCAAAGTGTGGTGGCCTATGGGTATCCATCCCCTTTCTCTAAAAAGCATCGTCTCTTTTAGCGGTGAAGCTAAAGCGGTTCAAATGAGCCAAACCAGGCTCTGATACCAATTGAAGGAAACGATGACGCCTGAGAGGGGGTGAATTAGGACTTCTAAAACTTTCTCTAAACTAGGCCACAAATAAATCCCTAGAGAAAAACCTATGCAAATAAACAATCTAGAATGTGCAAACTAGGTTTTGTCTAAGTGTTGCTATCTCTACCGCAAAGGCTAAGTTTCAATCTAAACAATCTACCAAAAGACAAGATTGAAACTTAAATACTTAATGTAAGTGCGGAAGGTAAAGAGCAAGGTAGAGATGCAAACTCTCATGGATCACGCCGGTATTTTTACCGAGGTATCCGGAACCACGCAAGGTCCCGACTAATCCTCGTTGGTGCCCCGACGCAAAGGAAAGCCCACGCGAGGGCTAAGAACCACGGTCGAGTAACTCCATAGAAAGCCACTGGCCTTCTCCACATGCAAGTGGTGCTCCGCTTCTGGCTCCTCTCGGACGCTCTCCGCCGTCTCCACTATCGAACTTCTAGCCGAAACGTCGCAAGTCTCATTCCCTTCGGTATACGGTGGCAGCCGTGACACAATCGCAGTTGTCACGGTCTCGCAAGACCCTCGCCCCACTCGGTACAATTACAACGGCTCACGCAAGAGCCGAGGGGGTTGTGTGGTTTTTCTAAACTCATCGAACTAACTAGGATTCACCTAGAGCAAGCGCTAATGCGGTATAACTAACCTAAGCACTTCACAAAGCACCTACGCTAATCACCGAGTGATTTTATTAAGCACTTGGGTGTTTGAGCACTTGAAAATGTCTACAATATGCCTTGGTATGTTGCTTGGGCTCCCACTCCTTGAAATGGCCGGTTGGGGGTATTTATAGCCTCCTCCACCAATTATAGCCATTGGACAGAAGCAGGAACTTTCCATCGATGGGCGCACCGGACATGCACTGTTCATTATCCGGTGCCCTGGCCACGTCAGCCGACCATTGAGGTCTGCAGCAGTCGACCATTGGATCCGACCGTTACCAGACTGTTCGGTGCACACCGGACAGTCCGATGTTGCAGCCCGAGGGCACCTGTCTGCGAGCCCCTCTGCGTAGACTGTCTGGGTGTCCCACCAGACGGTCCAATGCACACCGGACGAGTATTGTTCACTGTCTGGTGCACCACCAGTGCGCTGGCTGACTACCCTCTTCATGGATTTCTTCGCTGATTCTTTAGGCTTCTTTTGTTCTTGAGTCTTTGACTTCTATGCTCTTTTTATGTCTTATTTTGAGGTGTTGCATCCTCAGTGCCTTAGTCCAATCCTCTTCGCATCCTATGAACTATAAATACAAACACTAGCAAACGCATTAGTCCACAGGTTATGTTGATCATCAAACACCAAAACCTTTTGAGCCAAATGGCCCGGTATCCATTTTCCTTACATATGGAAAAGCAAAATCTGAACACGATTACCCATGGGTAATATTCAATCGATAAAATTAGGTGTGCAGTCCAATACGCAATAAGCACGACAACTAACCCTATCTCTCCCAATCATTTTAAGCACCCCATCCACCCAACCTAAGCGGACAACCACTAGCCACCTCGCCCACTAGTCCACATGTCACTTTGTTTTTTTCTTTTTTGTATGATTAAACAATGTTTTTATTGTTACAAGTAAGATTTATTGATGATATATTGTTGTTGGGTATTGTGTGACTGTTAATGTCATATGAAATATAATGTGATAATGCTTTTCTTGTTGGAGATGGAAACCCACTGGGGACCGAATACCCGAATGGGGATAGGTATGGATGAACCTTATATCGAGGATGGATATAGCTTCATGGAGATGGGTATATATGAGGTGTCGAAACTCGATGGGAAATTCCCCGTTGACACCTTTAGTCATGATGGCGTCCACGCCAATGATAGAGTGATAACTTCATAACTTGACCTATAGCGCCGATGTGTGTAACCTTGACATCGTAGGTCACGATGTTGATCTTAAAGGTCCAAACGACAGTACTAGTCTTACCATAGATGTTGACATGAAATTTTGACAAAAAAACTAAAATGGAAAAAATGGTCTCTCGCACCTGTATACAAGCATGTGCCTGACGTAGAGAGCTTCCAAAATGCAAAGGAAAAAAAGATAGCAAGGCCTAGACGGGGACATTTCCTAGTTCTTCTGACACCGCGCACACACCAGCAGCAGGCCAGTCAGGGCATGCACAGGAGGTATGTGTACATTGGCCGGCTGTCTGTGATCTGTGGCCTACGTACACGCACTAATAGTGCACCATAGAAAGTATGTCATCTCCAATCTCTCTCTCTCTCTCTCTCTCTCAAAAAGATCTCAGAGCAGTACTATATGGCGGCTTTCGCTGCCTGCAACCAATGACGAGGAGAAAAAAAATGGGTATGTCAAAATCACATGTTTTTCAAACTTAAAAACACGGTTTTTTTACGGCCGCAGCTCACTGCTACGGCTGCAATTCATAAAGATAAAATAATATAGAAGTCATAGCAGAATTTAAAACACAGTTAAGAGTGATAATTGATCATGATCCAAATGTTTCTTCATAATTTGTTAGGTTTTTAAATAAATTCTAGTTTAAAAATGAATAGAAATGGAACCCGATTCTAATCTAATCTGATCCTTAAATTTTATAGTTTAAAATTTAGAACATATTGTCACCACTAGCCAAAGCGAACAATACGATTGTGTAATACATTTCCAATGGAAAACACTCAATTCAATTTGTCTAATATATAATTGCGTCGAAATAATTTTTCTTGTATGCATGCCAGTATGCCACTACTCGTTTACTCTGCCATGCATATAATGTCTTGGTTAACACCAGAGCAAAACATCACATATCTTGGACGTGTGGCTAGCTTTCATCAACCAAAATCATTGTGCCCTGTGGGAAAAAAAACAAAGAATCCTGTACGATCTTGTGAAACAAAAAAAAAGTACGAGGGTGAGGCCACTGTAACCAATTTCATCCAATGAAAAAAAAGTAGACCTATGAATTTCCAATCCAATATAGGTGTCAATTGAGCAGCACACACTTGATATATATTTGAGGGCACAATCACTCCTACTTGTACACACCAGCCCTCTGTGATTGTGTTGTGTGTGCAAATTGGTCACCGTTGACATCTTTTTTGGGCGCCAATCACTATAACGAGAACCGGCGGCGGTGCCCTCTGCAGAGGCACGGACGGTCCGCGGCCAGGGGCCGGACGGTCCGCGACCTGGTACAGGGGCTTGGGTTTCCTGCCTGACGGCCGGACGGTCCGCGCGTGCGCAGGGGTGGTGTCGGCGTTTCGACCCCGGGGGGGTCCCTGGACCGACGAGTAAATTGTCGCCGCGTGCCCCAGCCCAGATGGGTCGGCGCGAGACGGAGCACGAAGGGGGAAGCTAGAGGGAGACAGGCGTAAAAGGGGGAAACCTGCGGCCTTCGTGTTGTCCCGCGCCCAGGTCGGGTGCGCTTGCAGTAGGGGGTTACAAGCGTCCGCGTGGAGGGAGCGAGAGGCGTCCACGCGCCGTCCCGTCCTCTTCCGCGCGGCCAACCCCCTCGTAAGAGAGCCCTGGACCTTCCTTTTATAGGCGTAAGGAGAGGGTCCAGGTGTACAATGGGGAGTGTAGCAATGTGCTAACGTGTCTAGCTGAGAGGAGCTAGCGCCCTAAGTACATGCCGTCGTGGCAGCTAGAGAGGTTTTGGCACCCTGTTCATGTGATGTCGTGGCCGTCGGAGGAGCGTTGGAGCCTTGCGGAAGGACAGCTGTCGGGGCTGTCGAGTCCTTGCTGACGTCTCTTTGCTTCCGTAAGGGGCTGAGAGTCGCCGTCGTCATGGAGCATGCGGGGCCCCATCATTATTTGTTTACCGAGGCGAGCCAGATGGGACGCCGGTCTTGTTCCCAGTAGCCTGAGCTAGCTAGGGGTAGGGTAATGATGGCCCCTCCTGTGACGTGGTCGGTCCGAGCCCTGGGTCGGGCGAGGCGGAGGCTCCTCCGAGGTTGGGGTCGAGTCTTTCTTTCGAGGTCGAGGTCGAGTCCGAGCCCCGGGTCGGGCGAGGCGGAGACCGTCGTCTGGGGCCGAGGCTGAGTCCGAGCCCTAGGGTCGGGCGAGGCGGAGTTCGTCGTCTTCCGGGGCCGAGGCCGAGTCCGAGCCCTGGGGTCGGGCGAGGCGGAGTTCGTCGTCTTCCGGGGCCGAGCCTGAGTCCGTGCCCTGGGGTCGGGCGAGGCGGAGCTTCCTATGGCGCCCGAGGCCGGACTTGGCTGCTGTCAGCCTCACTCTATCGAGCGGCACGACAGTCGGAGCGATGCAGGCGGCGCTGTCCTCTTGTCAGGTCGGTCAGTGGAGCGGCGAAGTGACTGCGGTCACTTCGGCTCTTTCGACTGATGAGCGCGCGTTAGGATAAGGTGTCAGGCCATCCTTGCATTAAATGCTCATGCGATACGATCGGTCGGCGTGGCGATCTGGCCAAGGTTGCTTCTTGGCGAAGACTGGGCCTCGGGCGAGCTAAAGGTGTGTCCGTTGCCTGAGGGGGCCCTCGAGCGAGACGTAAATCCTCCGGGGTCGGCTGCCCTTGCCCGAGGCTAGGCTCGGGCGAGGCGAGATCATGTCCCTTGAGTGGACCTAGCCTTGACTTAATCGCACCCATCAGGCCTTTGCAGCTTTGTGCTGATGGGGGGTTACCGGCTGAGATTAGGAGTCTTGGGGGTACCCCTAATTATGGTCCCCGACAGTAGCCCCCAAGCCTCGAAGGGAGTGTTAATACTCGCTTGGAGGCTTTTGTCACACTTTTTTGCAAGGGGACCGGCCTTTCCCGGTTGCGTTTCGTTCCGATGGGTGCGCGCGAGCGCACCCGCCGGGTGTAGCCCCCCAGGCCTCGGAGGAGTGGTTTGACTCCTTCGAGGTCTTAATGTGTTTCGTGATGCTTCGGCCGGTCTGGTTGTTCCCTCATGCGAACTGGTCGTAGCCCGGGTGCACAATCGAGTCCCAAGTTCTCGGGCTGGTATGTTGATGCTGTCAACGGTTTGGCCGGAGCCGGGTTTGCGAGAGCAGCCCCCGAGCCTCCGCACAGGGCGAGAGGACGGTCAAGGACAGACTCGGCTTTTTTCATACGCCCCTGCGGCGCCTTTCCGCAAGGAGGAGGGGGGGGGGAAAGCGCCATGTTGCCCTTGGAGGGCGCCGGACATGGTGTCTCCAGCGAGCTGCTAACGGGTAATCCGAGTGGACGCCCGTGCCCCATTTGTTAGGGGTCGGCTAGTGGCCCGGAGGCGCGCTCCAAAAGTACCTGCGGGTGATTTGCCGGACCTGGCCCCCTTTTGACTGGGTCCGAGGGCTTGATGCCTCCCTCTGGTGGGATTCCGTTACAAGATCTTTCCCGTAGGTCTTGGAAATGTCCTAGGGTACCTCGGGAGCGTAGCCCGAGCCTTGGTTATGTATCGAACGTACCCAGGGTCATCCCTCGCTCTGCGTCTGAGGCGGTTGTCGAACCCTTCGGGGGCCAGCCTACGAACCCCTGATCAGTAGTGGGCGCGGAGCCCGAGTGGCCTGAGGCGGCCGTTGAACCCTTTCGAGGGGCCGGCCTTTGAACCTCTGACCAGTAGTGGGCGCGGAGCCCGAGTGCTCTGAGGCGGTTGTTGAACCCTTCCGAGGGGCCAGCCTTTGAACCTCTGATCAGTAGGGGGGCTCGGGGCCCGCTTCCTTTGCGAAGAAGGATCCCTCTCGGGGTATCCCCTTTCCCGGTCCCTGTGGCAAGAGAGAGAGAAAGAGAAAGTGGAAAGGGATACGAAATTGAATGACGTGGCGTACCTTTTTTGACGCGGTCATTATGGCGGAGGTGAAGCGTCGCCTGCTTTGCCCGCCAAAGGTGCCGCCTGTCCTGCCGCAGAGTTAATGCGACGGGACGAGTGGTTCACGGGGCGGCCGTTGCGCGTGCGTGAGCTGTTCGAGGGACGGAACACGGGTGTGTCGTCTTCACGCCGTGGGAGAGGGTTCTCTCGCTGTCCCAGGAGGGGACGTGAGCTTGCTGACGACTTGACCGCTGCTTCCGCCCGCCTGCCACTGCCATTACTGCTGGCCTATTTCTGGCTGTATCGGCCGTCACGCCTTCTCCCGCGGCTGACTGACCCATGGCCGATGTGCTCGATTGGCACCGTTGGGTCATGCGCTGGGTTGCCTCGAGTCGCGGTACTGGTTCCGCAGTCGAGGAGGCACGGTAGTGGCGCGAGTGGCAGTGCAGTTTCTTGCACGTAGTAACCGGCGCACCGGTTACATGACGTGTGGGCCTAGGCCTCCATGCTGGACGCGTCGAAGTCGAAAGTGTGCGCCCCCTTGGTGCGGTTGCATGCCGCCTGCATGGCAATCCGTCCTTTCGCTCGCTGGTCTGGGCAAAAGTGGAGGAATGCTTGTAACCGCCGTGCAGTTACGCGCACCGCGCGCGGCGGTTTTGGCTCCTTCTGTCTTGGGCCGGCTTGCGCGACGCATGGGACCCAGCCCCCGTGTCGTAGGGGGAGGACCTTGGAGCGTGTTGGAGAAGACTCAGCCCACGACGGCTGAGGACGCAAGTGGGGAGAGTTGCCTTTAAAAGGAGGGTGACCCCCTTGGAAGGCAACCATGTCTTCGCGCTCCCCTTATGCATCACGTCTTTCCACCTTCCAAGCCCTCGAATGGGGAACAATCGCAGTTCTTCCGCCTTGTCGTTGGAGGAACGCAACTTCGCGGAAGTTGGTACCTTTCAGCCATCGCTCGGCTTCAAGGATTTTCATCAGGCAGCCCGGCCGCATCCCCTCGCCGGTGGTCACCCAGCTCCTGGGTGGGAGAAGCAAGCCGGGCTGCGGCCTCTGCCCCTCCCTCAGCTTCAAGGATGTTCATCATCAGTGCTGGGGAGGGGAGTGCGCCGAGTTGGGGTCGGTCTCCGCGCGGGCAGCGGCCCGCTCCTTCCCTCAGCAATCGGGGGAAGGGCGTTCGCCGTTCGTGGCGCTGGCAGCTGCTGCGTGTCCGGCTCTCCGGTCCGAGCGGCTTCGGCACTGCTTCCGGTGCCACCTTCTACCGCGGCAGCCGGAAGAGGTTTCTCCGCCGACGAGATAGTCGGTGCCGCCCGTGGACTGACCTCCAACTCTACGACCTTCTGCTCGTCCTCGCCCCTCGAGTGGGGACGTGGGCGAGGGCCTTATGGCAGCAGCATCGGTCCTGAGTTCATCGCTGCTGCTGTTCGGCCGCTCGGAGCAGAAGTCGTTGTCGCTGCTGCTGGAGCGGGCGGCGGTGAGCCATCCGTCGGCCTTCTGTTGCTCCGCAGGCCCTCCAATCGTGGGGGTTGTTCATACCTGCGGAGGTGGAACCGGAGTTCCGTTTGTAATGGCACCTTGAATGCTGGTGTCTGTTCATTGTGGCTGTCGGGGCCTGAACATGTATGTATTTTTGGCACGGAGCCGTGTTTTTTCCTCATTTCGAGCACTAGGACTCGCCTGTCGGCTATCTGAACCGCTTCACCAAGCGTGAGTTGCCTCGTGCGAAGGTGACGAGTGAGATATCTGTATCCCGGAGGCGTAGGAGTCCCTTGGCTCGGTCGGCCTTGCTGCCCGAGGCTTCTCTTGCTTAGTTAAAGGAACCCTCGGCCGCTCTTCGATGAGCCGAAGCCGGAGGCAGCGGTGTCAGTGTGGACAGAGGCAGAGTTGGATCGAAAAGAAGACTTCGTCGGCCGGAGCCTGACCGGGCCATCCACCGGTGGGACCGGCGCTGGAGTTGAGTTGCTGAGGCCATGAGCCGGGCTGATGTCCTCGGGGGACAGCTGGCTGAGGCTTCGGGCCGGCCGAGCTGTCTGCTCGGGCCGGATTCCTGGAGGAGACCCTGGCGGCGATGGCCCGGGCGCGGTGCTGATGTCGTCCTTCGGAGCAGAGATCCTTCGACCGCGTTGTCGTCCGAGGCTCGATCGGACTTCGCCGAAGGTGTAGTTGACGCCGAGGGTGCTGCTGCTCCCCCTCCGCCAAGGTCCGAGCCTGCAGGATCGGTTTATCTTGTAGTGCGCGTATGTTTTCTGCGGTCGCCGAGGCCCAAACATACTGTCGTTGTGTTGTAAAGCTGCATTTCTTTTCCTCTTGTTTCGGATATCAAGACTTATCTGTTGGTAACAGAATTGTTTGTCCGAGCGAGAGTTACTTTTCACGGAAGGTGATGAGTGAGGTATTCGTATTCCGGAGGCGTAGGAGTCCCTCGGCTCGGTCGGCCTTGCCGCTTACGTGTACTCTTACTCGTCCGTAGGATTCTGCTATCGATATAGTCGAGAAGGCACGAAAAATCGTTTCGGCAGAAGAGTTTTCGAGCGTGAAGACTTGTTCGGTCCGCGGAATCGCTTATCCGAGCGTGAGTTACTTATCGCAGAAGGTGATGAGTGAGGTATCCGTATCCTGGAGGCGTAGGAGTCCCTCGGCTCGGTCAGCCTTGGCTGCTTACGTGTACTCCGTCGTTTTCAGGATCCCACTTTCGAAGTAGTCGAAAAGCACAAAAGACGTTCTGGCAGAAAAGACTTTTTCCGAGGAAAATTTTGACGCAGAGGGGGTTCCCCCCTTCTAGCCCCCGAGGGAGGGTCGGGCTTTGCCGAGGCAAGGCTGACCCTTCCTTGATGGTTAGACTTCGTATGTGAACGAGGTGTATGAACAACTTGAAAGCATCTTAAGGGTAGAAGCGACGTAGCTGTCGGACGTTCCAAGCGTTGTTGTAGACCTCGCCTTGACTGTTGGCCAGCTTGTATGTCCCGGGCTTCAGAACCTTGGTGATGACGAACGACCCTTCCCAGGGAGGCGTGAGCTTGTGCCGCCCTCGGGCGTCTTGTCGCAGCCGAAGCACCAAGTCGCCCACCTGGAGGTCTCGGGACCGAACCCCTCGGGCGTGGTAGCGTCGCAGGGGCTGCTGATACCGCGCCGAGTGTAGTAAGGCCATGTCCCGAGCCTCTTCCAGCTGGTCCAGTGAGTCTTCTCGGCTTGTTCGATTGCTTTGGTCGTCGTAGGCCCTCGCCCTCGGGGAACCGTATTCTAAGTCTGTGGGCAAGATGGCCTCGGCCCCATAGACTAGAAAGAACGGTGTGAAGCCCGTGGCTCGGCTCGGCGTCGTCCTCAGACTCCAGACCACCGAGGGGAGCTCCTTGATCCATCACTTGCCGAACTTGTTGAGGTCGTTGTAGATCCGTGGCTTGAGTCCTTGCAGAATCATGTCGTTGGCACGCTCTACTTGCCCATTCGTCATGGGGTGAGCCACGGCGGCCCAGTCCACCCGGATGTGGTGATCCTCGCAGAAGTCCAGGAACTTTCTGCCGGTGAACTAGGTGCCGTTGTCGGTGATGATGGAGTTCGGGACCCCGAAACGATGGATGATGTTGGTGAAGAATGCCACCGCCTGTTCGAACCTGATGCTGTTCAGGGGCCGGACCTCGATCCACTTGGAGAATTTATCGATGGAGACCAGGAGGTGCGTGTAGCCCCCGGGTGCCTTCTGCAAGGGGCCGACGAGGTCCAGACCCCATACAGCAAACGACCAGGTGATGGGTATCGTCTGCAAAGCCTGAGCGGGCAGGTGGGTCTGCCTTGCGTAGAATTGACACCCTTGGCAGGTGCGGACAATTCTAGTGGCGTCGGCCACCGCGGTCGGCCAATAGAAACCTTGTCGAAAGGCGTTTCCAACAAGGGCTCGGGGCGCTGCGTGGTGACCGCAAGCCCCCGAGTGTATTTCTTATAAGAGCTCCTGGCCTTCGGCGATGGATATGCATCGCTGGAGGATGCCTGAGGGGCTGCGGTGGTAGAGCTCCTTCTTGTCCCCCAGCAAGACGAACGACTTGGCGCGCCGCGCCAGTCGCCGAGCCTCGGCTCGGTCGAGGGGCAGCTCTCCTCGGTGGAGATATTGTAGGTACGGGGTCTGCCAGTTTCGATTAGGCGTGACCCTGCTCCGCTCTTCCTCGACGCGTAGTGCCTCACCCTCAGGGGCCGAGGGTGCCTCAGGCTGGGCCGAGGCCTTCTCGGGCTCGGGCGTGTCGTCGATCTTGATTGAGGGCTGATGTAGGTCTCGGGAGAAGACGTCCGGGGGAACTGTTGTTCGCCCCGAGGCTATCTTAGCCAGCTCGTCCGCAGTCTCGTTGTATCGTCGGGCGATGTGGTTGAGCTCGAGCCCGTAGAACTTGTCCTCCAGGCGCCGAACCTCATCGCAGTAGGCTTCCATCTTCGGGTCGCGGCAGTGGGAGTTCTTCATGACTTGGTCAATGACGAGCTACGAGTCACCACGAGCGTCGAGGCGTCGGACCCCTAGCTCGATGGTGATGCGCAACCCGTTGACAAGAGCCTCGTACTCGGCCACATTGTTGGATGCCGGGAAGTGGAGGCGTAGCACGTAGCGTAGGTGCTTCCCGAGGGGTGAGATGAAGAGCAGACCTGCGCCTGCCCCTGTCTTCATTAGGGACCCGTCGAAAAACATGGTCCAGAGTTCCGGTTGGATCGGAGCCGTTAGGAGCTGGGTGTCGACCCATTCAGCCACAAAGTCCACCAAGACTTGGGACTTGATGGCCTTCTGAGGGGCGAACGAGATTGTCTCGCCCATGATTTCCACCGCCCACTTTGCAATCCTACCCGAGGCATCTCGGCACTGGATGATCTCTCCTAGGGGGAAGGATGACACCACAGTCACCGGATGAGACTCGAAGTAGTGTCGCAACTTCCGCCACGTCAGGATCACCGCGTACAGCAGCTTCTGAATTTGTGGGTAGCGGATCTTGGTCTCGGACAGTACCTCACTGATGAAGTAGACTGGCCTCTGGACGGGCAATGCATGCCCCTCTTCTCGTCTCTCAACCACGATCGCGGCGCTGACCACCTGAGTGGTAGCGGCGACGTAGATAAGAGGGCTTCTCCGACAGCAGGGGGCACCAAGATGGGCGCGTTCGTGAGGAGCGCCTTCAGGTTCCCGAGGGCTTCCTCGGCCTCAGGGGTCCAAGTGAAGCACTCGGCCTTCCTTAAGAGGCGGTACAGAGGTAGGCCTCTTTCGCCGAGGCGCGAGATGAAGCGGCTCAGAGCCACAAGGCATCCCATGACCCTCTGTATGCCTTTCAAGTCCTTGATGGGCCCCATGTTGGTGATGGCCGCGATTTTCTCCGGGTTGGCCTCGATGCCCCGTTCGGAGACGATGAACCCCAAGAGCATGCCTCGAGGGACCCCGAAGACACACTTCTCGGGGTTGAGTTTTACGCCTTTCGCTTTGAGACACCGGAATGTCGTTTCAAGGTCGGAAAGGAGGTCGGAGGCTTTCCTCGTCTTGACTACGATGTCATCGACGTAAGCCTCGACCGTTCGACCAATGTGTTCGCCGAACACGTGGTTCATGCACCTTTGGTACGTCGCACCCGCATTCCTCAGACCAAATGGCATAGTAACGTAGCAATACATGCCAAAAGGTGTGATGAAAGAAGTCGCGAGCTGGTCGGACTCTTTCATCCTGATTTGATGATACCCTGAGTAGGCATCGAGGAAAGACATGGTTTCGCATCCAGCAGTGGAATCCACAATTTGATCGATGCGAGGCAGAGGGTAGGGAACTTTTGGACATGCTTTGTTTAGACCAGTGTAGTCTACACACATCCGCCATTTCCCTCCTTTCTTTCTCACAAGCACAGGGTTGGCAAGCCATTCGGGATGGAATACCTCTTTGATGAACCCTGCCGCCATCAGCTTGTGGATCTCCTCGCCTATGGCTCTGCGCTTTTCTTCGTCGAATCAGCGCAGAGGCTGCTTCACGGGTCGGGCTCCAGCTCGGATATCCAGCGAGTGCTCGGCGACATCCCTCGGTATGCCGGGCATGTCCTAGGGACTCCACGCGAAAACATCGGTGTTTGCGCGGAGAAAGTCGACGAGCACTGCTTCCTATTTGGGGTCGAGCTCGAAGCCGATCCGGATCTGCTTGGAGGCGTCGTTGCTGGGGTCAAGAGGGACGGACTTAACCATCTCCGCTGGCTCAAAGTTGCCGGCATGGCGCTTCACGTCTGGCGCCTCCTTGGAGAGGCTCTCCAGGTCGGCGATGAGGGCCTCAGATTCGGCGAGGGCCTCGGCGTACTCCATGCACTCCACGTCGCATTCATACGCGTGTCGGTACGTGGGGCCGACGGTGATGACCCCGTTGGGGCCCGACATCTTGAGCTTGAGGTAGGTGTAGTTGGGGACGACCATGAACTTGGCGTAGCATGGCCTCCCCAGCACCACGTGGTAGGTTCCTCGGAACCCGACCACCTCGAACGTGAGGGTTTCCCTTCTGAAGTTGGAGGGAGTCCCGAAGCAGACGGGCAGATCGAGTTGTCCGAGGGGCTGAACGCGCTTCCCGGAAATGATCCCATGAAAAGGCGCCGCGCCTGCCCGGACCGAGGACAGATCGATCCGCAGGAGCCCGAGGGTCTCGGCGTAGATGATGTTGAGGCTGCTGCCTCCGTCCATGAGGACATTGGTGAGCCTGACGTTGCTGATGACGGGGTCGACAACGAGCGGGTATTTCCCCGGACTCGGCACGCGGTCGGGGTGGTCGCCCTGGTCGAAGGTGATGGGCTTGTCAAACCAGTCTAGGTAGGCTGGCGCCGCCACCTTTACCAAGCAGACCTCCCGACGCTCTTGCTTGCGGTGTCGAGCCGAGGCGTTCTCCACTTGCCCACCATAGATCATGAAGCAGTCGTGGACCTCGGGGAACTCCTCTGCCTTGTGATCCTCCCTCTTATCGTTGTTGTGGGCCCTGCCACCTTCCGCAGGTGGCCCAGCCTTGTGAAAGTGGTGTCGAAGCATGGCGCACTCCTCAAGGGTGTGCTTGACGGGCCCCTGATGATAGGGGCACGACTCCTTGAGCATCTTGTCGAAGAGATTGTCACCTCCGAGGGGTTTCCGAGGGTTCTTGTACTCAGCGGCAGCGACAAGGTCCGCGTCGGCGGCGTCGCATTTTGCTTGCGACTTCTTCTTGCCTTTCTTCTTGGTGCTGCGCTGAGTGGACGCCTCGGGAACATCTTCCGGCTTGCGGCCCTGGGGCTGCTTGTCCTTCCGGAAGATGGCCTCAACCGCCTCCTGGCCAGAGGCGAACTTGGTGGCGATGTCCATCAGCTCGCTCGCCCTGGTGGGGTCTTGCGACCCAGCTTGCTCACCAGGTCGCGACAGGTGGTGCCGGCGAGGAACGCGCCGATGACATCCGAGTCGGTGATGTTGGGCAGCTCGGTGCGCTGCTTCGAGAATCGTCGGATGTAGTCCCGGGGAGACTCTCCCGGCTGCTGGCGGCAGCTTCGGATATCCCAGGAGTTCCCAGGGCGCACGTACGTGCCCTGGAAGTTGCCGACGAAGGCTTGGACCAGGTCGTCCTAGTTGGAGATCTGCCCCGGAGGCAGGTGCTCCAGCCAGGCTCGAGCGGTATCGGAGAGGAACAGGGGGAGGTTGCGGATGATGAGGTTGTCATCGTCCGGTCCACCCAGGTGGCAGGCCAGCCGGTAGTCCGCGAGCCACAGTTCCGGCCTCGTCTCCCCCGAGTACTTTGTGATAGTAGTCGGGGTTCGGAACCGGGTCCGAAACGGCGCCCGTCGTATGGCCCGGTTGAAAGCCTGCGGACCGGGTGGTTCGGGCGAGGGACTCCGATCCTCCCCGTTGTCGTAGCGTCCCCCACACCTGGGGTGGTAGCCTCGGCGCACCCTCTCGTCGAGGTGGGTTCGACGGTTGCGGTGGTGGTGCTCGTTGCCGAGGCGACCCGGGGCCGCAGGCGCTGTGTTGCGCGTGCGCCCGGTGTGGACCGAGGCTTCCCGCATGAATCGGGAAGTCACGGCGCGATGCTCCGAGGGGTACCCCTGCCTTCGGGAGGCAGAGCTTTCGGCCCGTCGGACCGCGACATCTTCCAGGAGATTCTTGAGCTCTCCCTGGATACGCCGCCCTTCGGTGGTTGATGGTTCCGACATCGCGCAGAGTAGTATCGCTGCCGCAGCCAGGTTCTGGCCGACCCCACTAGAAGCCGGTGGCGGCCTTGCCCTGACGTCGTCGGCAATGCGGTGCTGGATGCCCTAGGGTAGATGATGCGCTTCTCCGGCCGGGGCTTGGCCTGCCCATTCCTGCCCGATGTCCCGGCGGAACGGCTCAAGTGTTCCTGCTCCCTCGTTGAGTCTGGCCTGCATCTCGCGGATTTGCTCGAGCTGTGCGTCCTGACCCCCCGCAGGGACTGGGACCACAGCTAGCTCCCGAAGGATGTCAACGCGAGGCGTAGGCCTAGGGGGATCACCGTTTTCCGGTATACCAAGATGGTTGCCTTCGCCGGGACCCCCTAGATCGACGTGGAAACATTCACGGCTTGGGCCGCAGTCCTCATCGCCGAAGCTGCGGCTACCGTTGGAACAGTCAGAAAGGCAGTAGTCGCATGCGGTCATGAAGTCCCGCATGGCACTGGGGTTACCGAGTCCGGAGAAATCCCAACAAAAGTCGGGCTCGTCATCTTCCTCGGAACCCGAGGGTCCGTAGGTCGAGACGGCCGTCAGCCGGTCCCAGGGTGACCGCATACGATACCCCGGAGGGTTTGAACATGCCTTTATTAAAGCGTCCACCAAAGCGGGGTCGCTTGGTGGGTCGCAGCTGGATCTAAAAGGCACGAGATGGGGACCGGTCGGTACCTCTTGGTCGACGGGCGGTGACGAAGTCGCGTCGGGGGCGGACTGCACCGTCGTCTCAGGTACAAGGGCGACGCTCAGCAAGTCCTTCGCGAGCGTGCTGGCGTCGTTTGTCCGCTTGGAGTTGGCGTGTTGCGGGGAAACGACGCTCGTCTTTGTCTCAGACGCGAGGTCGACGCCCGGCGTGTCCCCCGTTGGGGCGCCGGCGCTGTTGACTTGCTCGACAGCCGACGAGGTGCCGCCTCCTGCTTGGCCTTGGTTGCCCCGCCTCCTCCTCCGTCGGCGGGGGAGGCGATGGGACAAACTCGAATGTTGTTCTTCCGCCACGTGGGGAAGACGTCGTTGATTCCGCCGCCGGCGGGCGGGTTGTCGGCCGCCATTGTCACTGTCGCGCGGCGGAGGAAGGAGTATCATGTTGTAGCTGCCGTCGAGGGACATGAACTCAAGACTCCCGAAACGGAGCACCGTCCCGGGCTGGAAAGGTTGCTGGAGACTACGCATCTAGAGCTTGACGGGAAGCTGTTCGTCAACACGTAGCAGGCCCCTACCTGGCACGCCAACTGTCGGCGCTTCGACCCCGGGGGGTCCCTGGACCGACGAGTAAACTGTCGCCGCGTGCCCCAGCCCAGATGGGTCGGCGCGAGACGGAGCACGAAGGGGGGAAGCTAGAGGGAGACAGGCGTAAAAGGGGGAAACCCGCGACCTTCGTGTTGTCCCGCGCCCAGGTCGGGTGCGCTTGCAGTAGGGGGTTACAAGCGTCCGCGTGGAGGGAGCGAGAGGCGTGCACGCGCCGTCCCATCCTCTTCCACGCGGCCAACCCCCTCATAAGAGAGCCCTGGACCTTCCTTTTATAGGCGTAAGGAGAGGGTCCAGGTGTACAATGGGGAGTGTAGCAATGTGCTAACGTGTCTAGCAGAGAGGAGCTAGCGCCCTAAGTACATGCCGTCGTGGCAACTAGAGAGGTTTTGGCACCCTAATCATGTGATGTCATGGCCGTCGGAGGAGCGTTGGAGCCTTGCGGAAGGACAACTGTCGAGGTTGTCGAGTCCTTGCTGACGTCTCCTTGCTTCCGTAAGGGGCTGGGAGTCGTCGTCGTCATGGAGCATGCAGGGCGCCATCATTATTTGTTTACCGGGGCGAGCCAGATGGGACGCCGGTCTTGTTCCCAGTAGCCTGAGCTAGCTAGGGGTAGGGTAATTATGGCCCCTCCTGTGACGTGGTCGGTCCGAGCCCTGGGTCGGGCGAGGCGGAGGCTCCTCCGAGGTCGGGGTCGAGTCTGTCTTCCGAGGTCGAGGTCGAGTCCGAGCCCCGGGTCGGGCGAGGCGAAGACCGTCGTCTAGGGCCGAGGCCGAGTCCGAGCCCTGGGGCCGGGCGAGGCGGAGTTCGTCGTCTTCCGGGGCCGAGGCTGAGTCCGAGCCCTGGGGTCGGGCGAGGCGGAGTTCATCATCTTCCGGGGCCGAGCCCGAGTCTGAGCCCTAGGGTCGGGCGAGGCGGAGTTCGTCGTCTTCCGGGGCCGAGCCTGAGTCCGAGCCCTGGGGTCGGGCGAGGCGGAGCTTCCTATGGCGCCCGAGGCCGGACTTGGCTGCTATCAGCCTCACTCTGTCGAGCAGCACGGCAGTCGGAGCGATGCAGGCGGCGCTGTCCTCTTGTCAGGTTGGTCAGTGGAGCGGCGAAGTGACTGCGGTCACTTCGGCTCTGTCGACTGATGAGCGCGCGTCAGGATAAGGTGTCAGGCCATCCTTGCATTAAATGCTCCTGCGATACGGTCGGTCGGCGTGGCGATCTGGCCAAGGTTGCTTCTTGGCGAAGACTAGGCCTCGGGCGAGCCGAAGGTGTGTCCGTTGCCTGAGGGGGCCCTCGAGCGAGACGTAAATCCTCCGGGGTCGGCTGCCCTTGCCCGAGGCTGGGCTCGGGCGAGGCAAGATCGTGTCCCTTGAGTGGATCGAGCCTTGACTTAATCGCACCCATCAGGCCTTTGCAGCTTTGTGCTGATGGGGGGTTACCAGCTGAGATTAGGAGTCTTGGGGGTACCCCTAATTATGGTCCCCGACAGGCGGCGAAGGTCGCCGGCGGCGCCTGGATCTCGCTCCCGAGAGGGATCCCGCCGGGGAGGAGAGATCCTTTGTGTTGTCTAGGCTTAGAAGGCCGACCTAGACTCCTCTAATCGACGTAGAGTCGAAGAGAAGTAGAGAATTTGGGGATTTGAATACTAAACTAGAACTAAACTAGAGCTACTCCTAATGAATAAGGTAAAAACGAGAAATAGACTTGATTTGATCGATTGTTGGGGGGTTCAATCGGCCGTAGCCCTTCATCTATATAAAGGGGAGGTCTGGATCTGCTTCAAACTGTTCCCGGGTTAATCCCTCGGTTTTAGGTAACAAATCCCGCGAGAAACTAGGAACCCTAACTGACTCTGCGCACGCGCGGACCGTCCGCGAGGCCCTTTTTGGTGTCCAACATTTGCCCCTCTACCTTTTGGTGAAGGTTGATGAACCAAAAGCATATGAACTAAACCTGATGTAAGTCACCGGCTTTTCAATATGGAGATCATTCAATAAAGCACCAATGTATAAATGTCATTTTGGATTGTATCTTTCTCGGCCATGACCATTTGATCAATGGATCAAAATGAATAGAATGGCGGTGCCCCCAGCCTGGATAGACAAAGGGACTATAAATGTACCATGGATTCATCGTCGTGCCATTCCACATTTGAGTAGGATAATATACCGACAATGAATAAACGAGTGGAAAGTACTCTGGTCTCATAGGATGAACAGGCGATGCTTGTCGCGTCGCCTTTTGGGCCATTTTGTTCGGTTGTTTCGTTTTAGCAGGTGACCGGGGTTTCTTCGTTGACCGATCACGCGAAACAATCTTTTTGCTAGCATTTTTGGAGAGCAACTGATCAAAAGTAAAGTCGGCTTTGATCAGCCGACTATATGTACTTTGCCCTTGCGTCTCTTTCCTTGCTTCATGTAGAGGCTGACGCCTTCGGTCATAGGTGGACTGTCCGGCTGGGTTAGCCGGACCGTTTGTCTGAGCACCGGACCGTCCGCACGTAGGTGCCGGACCATCTGCGATGCTCGGGTCAGGCTGATGTGTTTAGTTCATTAATTGTGCCTGCCCCCCGGTGCCTTCGAACTTTTTAGCCTCCTCGTTCGAAGCCTTTCGAGCAATCTCCTTTTGTGATATAATTGACATGCGAGGATTGCCAATGACGATGCCCTTGCCTTTGCCTTTATCAGCCATTTCGGGTCGAACCAAGACTTTTTTGCATGTGAGTTCTGTTGTATTAATAGGAAAAGGTTGTGTGTCTACTTGCATCTCCTGAAAAGCCAATCGGCCCTCATTTATGGCCGATTGTATTTGTCGACGAAAAACATTACAATCATTGGTGGCATGAGAAAAAGAATTATGCCACTTACAATAAGCATGCCTTTTTAATTCATCAGGAGGAGGAATAGTATGAGTTAATTTAATGTTGCCGTTTTTTAGTAACTCATCAAATATTTTATCGCATTTAGCAACATTAAAAGTAAACTTAACTTCTTCTTGTCGATTCTTTTGAATTGACTATAAAGCAGAACATGCTGAAGGTTTAGTCTGTCTTGGCCAAACCAGCTCGGCGGTGTATACATCCGTGGATTCATTGTCCGAATTATTGTATCCCACTAGATGCATCTTATGGCTAGCCGATTTTGATGTTTCCTTACTTCAGCTTTCACAGGTCATAGCCCGCTGGTGCAAGTGTACTAGCAAAAAGAATTGGGTGCCATCTAAATTTTCTTTTAAGTAGGGTCGCAACCCATTAAAAGCCAGCCCTGTTAGTTGTTTTTCTGCGACATGGATCTGAAAGCATCGGTTTCTAGTGTCCCGGAACCTCCGGATATAGTCATTAACCGATTCTTCAGGCCCCTGTCGGACTGAAGCTAAGTCAGCCAATTCTAATTCATGTTCTCCTGAGAAGAGGTGTTCATGAAATTTCCGCTCTATTTCTTCCGAAGAGTTAATAGAGTTTGGTGGCAAAGTTGTGTACCATGCGAATGCAGTATCAGTAAGGGACAACGAGAATAAACGAACGCGGTAGGCTTCCCCATCAGCCAATTCTCCCAAGTGTGCTATGAATTGGCTAATATGTTCATGTGTGCTTTTCCCACCTTCACCAGAAAATTTAGAGAAGTCTGGTATTCTAGTTCCCTGTGGATATGGCAAGGTGTCGAATCAGTGGCTATAAGGCTTCCGATACGATTGCCCTGTACCTGACACACTAACACCGAGTTTGTCCCTAAACATCCCGGCTACCTCGTCTCTGATCCTCTCCGCCATGTCTAGCGACCATCCATTGAGTTTGTGGGTGGAAATCTCAGGTTGCCTGACATCACTCTGTCGGCTTTCCTCCCAGGGGTGTTTGAGGTGTGTGTTAGGTGTCCTATTAATGTCACCAGCTCCTACCCTATACCTCTCAGGCTCTCTTGTGGCCAAACAGTATTCAACCCTATGTCCAGGTGGTATGGCATGATTATAATGTGTTGTTGGTGGGGCACCATAATGTTGCTGCGATGAATGTGGGAACTGTGTGTATTGCACAGCTCTCGGCTCTGCGTACGCATATCCGGACGGTCCGGCGTAAGAGGCCGGATGGTTCGCGACCAGGCCAAACGGTCTGAAGGTATATCCGGATTGTCCAGCCGTATATGGTGCTACCTGGGCAATCTCATACCCAGACCTTCTGTCGTAAAGAACTGGACGGTCCGCGATCGGGCCAAATGGTCCAGGGCTGTACGCGGACGGATCGGTCGTATATGGCGAGACTTGGGCGGTCTGCGCGTGGACTCGTGTAGAGTCGGATGGTCCGACGTAATACGCCGGCTAGTTCATGCCATGTTCGGACGGTCCGACGTAAGATAGCGGACGGTCCGCAACATATCCGGACGGTCCGTGATGGGGCCGAATTGTTCGGGGTTGTACCCTGATGGTCCGGGCATGCACGGTGCAACCTGAGCGTTTTGTGTGTGGGCCTACGTCAGGTCGGACGGTCCGGCGAAATACGCCGAACGGTCCGCGGTATGACCGGACTGTCTGAGATGATGCTCGGACGGTCCGGCCGCGTCTAGTACTTGTCGCGTGCCTAATGGCAGCGGCTGTGATGGTGACATGAAAGCGTGCATCGGCATACCACATGATGGTTGGGTCAAGGGTGACCCATTTGTAGCCGATGCGCTTGGCGCGGGTGGCTCTGTATTAGACTCATGCGATGGAAAACTAGGTGCAGTTGATTTCTCGTATGAACGTAAATGCATTTTAATAGATTCATCTACGTATTGCTTTAACTGATCTCCTCATTGATCCATGAAAGTCGTAAGAGATAGATCTGGAGTACTTACAGCAGGACCCTGAAGTGGAGGTAGGAGAGCTTTCATATCGATCTCCCCTTGACGGATGATCTTCTGGTGGTGATCCACCGTGAAGTGTGACAAATACTTTTCTGTCGCCTTCTTGCATCGTTCGGAGAGTTTATGCAGCAATTCTGCCTCCTCCTTGTCACGTTGTTCGTTCCATTGCCGCATCACCTCCTTCTCATCACGCATTATGAGGTCCTTAAAGGGTCTTTCGTCATCAGCCGAGAGCGCCTCCATGGCTGGCTTGATGATGTTGATGGTGGAGATCTTGGTGTGATCCTTAGAACCAGCCATCTATGGGCCGATTTTTAGCAGATCTAGACACCTATTCCCCAGTGGAGTCGCCAAAAGTATGTTGACACCTTTTTCGGGCGCCAATCACTATAACGAGAACCGGCGGCGGTGCCCTCTGCAGAGGCGCGAACGGTCCGCGACCTGGTACAGGGGCTTGGGTTCCCTGCCTGACGGCCGGACGGTCCGTGCCTATAGGTCGGACGGTCCGCGTGCGCAGGGGCGGCGAAGGTCGCCGGCGGCGCCTGGATCTCGCTCCTGGGAGGGACCCCGTCGGGGAGATCCTAGGTGTTGTTTAGGCTCAGCAGGTCGACCTAGACTCCTCTAATCAACGTAGAGTCGAAGAGAAGCAGAGAATTTGGGGATTGGAATACTAAACTAGAACTAAACTAGAGCTACTCCTAATGAATAAGGTAAAAACGAGAAATAGACTTGATTTGATCGATTGTTGGGGGTTCAATCGGTCGTAGCCCTTCATCTATATAAAGGGGAGGTCTAGATCCGCTTCAAACTGTTTCCTGAGTTAATCCCACGGTTTTAGGTAACAAATCCCGCGAGAAACTAGGAACCCTAACTGACTCTGCGCACGCGTGGACCGTCCGCTCCACCACCGCGGACTGTCCGGACCACGGACCGTCCGACCTCATGTCGGACCGTCCACGAGGCCCTTTTTGGTGTCCAACCGTCACCCAAGGCCAAAACTGCACAGATGGGTCTGCACACCTAAAATGCCAATCTAGACAGAAAATAAAAATGGGAAGTGGGGGAGGGGTGGGGGTCTGTGCTGTGTGAGGATAGTCTTGGAGGTGAGTGTGGGTATCCCTCATCCACTGTCCTTTTTCATTCATCTCTCTCTATCTAAAAGACTTTGTTGCCAATTGGCCTGCGAGCTAGTCTCCCTCCCCGGCCGGGCCTGTTTCGCTTTTAGCTGGACGAATGGATGAGAGAGGACTGGAGGAAGCAGGGAAGAGAGGGGCTCTATTGGCCGACGTCTTCTGCAGAGAGAGATAGAGAACAAAAGGGAAATAAATGATAAAAGGAACTCTTGCAGGCACTCAACACTGACATGAGTGATCTCATGATCTTCATACCTTGGTACTCTTGCATCACCCTTCTTTCATCGTCCTCTTCTTGCTCGTCCTTCCTCCCCGGTCTCTTTCCCCTACCTCTTTGTACCTAGAATCTTGAACCTTTTCTCTCTCTATCTCGGGCCCTATAGAGTGAATAGAGGAGAGACTGAGAGAGAGAGGTGCAGGCAACTATGCGCAAGGGAAGGGACAGCACGTGCTGGAACTTATGATAGCATCAATTCCTGAGATTGATAGAGATGAGAGAGATGGTGAAGAAGCAAGCTGTGTTGAGCGATGTGTGTACGTGTATGTGTGCAGTGTGGGTAGTGGCCAAACGGGCCGCCCGACCCGGTCCAGCCCGGACCCGATGAAGCCCGACCCGTCAGGCATGGTTAGAAAACCGGGTCGGGCCGTCTAAGCACGCGGGCTCGATTTACTATCCGAGCCCGGCCCGTTTAGCACGAAAAAAGCGGGCCGAAAAAGGGCTAAGCGGGCCGATAAACGTGTTTTAGTGTAAAAAACGGGCTTAGGGGTAAACGGGTCGTGCCGGGCTAACCTACCGTGCCTAGTTTCTTGTCCGAGCCTGGCCCGCTTATTCGTGCCGGACCGGCCCGGACCCGCGTAGAACTGGACCATGTCGGGCTCAGACCGGGCCCAAACAGCGGGCTTCATACCGGGCTCGCGGACCTCGTGCTTATTGGCCATTTATAAGTGTGGGTGCTTGTGTTGACATCTGTGCACCCGTTTCTTTGTTAAATCACTTGATGAAGATGGATGCCTGCCTTTTTCTTTCCTTATTAAAATATACTCTCTATGTCTCAAAATAAAATTTGTTTTAACTTTTTAATTAATTTATACAATACTTAATGTATTTGTTATATATATATATATATTCATTGTTATTTATTTGAACATATACATAAAACCAAGAGCTAATAAAACGACTAATATTTTGGGACGGATGAAATATTATTTTCTGATGCTGACGCATATTCCACATCTCTCTCATGATATCTCCTCTTCTTCTAGATATAGCTATATATATATATATATACTAGGTGAGTGCCCGTGCGTTGCAACGAAAACATATAATACCACAATAACTTATGTACAAATGTGTGTTATATTGTTATGAGAAAAGATTTCGTAATCCATTTGTGAACCTAGTCATACATAAATTTTGTTATTTTAAATCTAGCTATCAAACAAACAACACATCAAAAGAATCAGTAATAGCTATCAAACTGGACATTCACTTGAGTTCACAGATATTTGAGATAACTATTTTTTAATACCTAAATACACAATTGAGAGTACGTCAATATCTTGCATCAGTCACTTGCTATTTGTTTCATGTCAATATCCTTATAGCAGTTCATTTCCACAATCCAAACCCACCTAGAATTCTTTGGGCTGGGAAATTGTAGCTTGTCACGCAACAAGGGGTTAGCTTCAATCAGCTTCTTCGGATCAACAAGCATTATTGCTCTTGCACACCACACTTAGAAAAGCTGGTTATTTTTCCTAATAACAAGGCAAGAGCAGAAATCACTCGTTGAGCAAGCTAGAAACAGCTAAAATCCATGACAACAATGACAACAGATCATGCATACAAAAAGACAAGGCTTTCCAGTCAAGTATTAGAAAAGTAGAGATTGAGTTGTACATTTGGTAACTTCTCGATGAATATAGCAGCATTAGCGAGCTATATCGCTCTCTTGATATCTTCAAGTGTTGGCTTTTCTATTTCATATGCAATGTTTTCCCTGATTGTAGTTGAGAATAGCACTGGTTCTTGGTTGACAAGACCATTTTTTCCTCTCATCCATCCAAGCTTCATTCTTCTAATGTCGACCCCGTCAATCAAGACTTCTCCAGCATGTGGGTCATAGAACCTTTCCACCAAACTGATCACGGTCGATTTCCCACTGCGCTGTCACCAACCAGGGCCATTGTTGTTCCACTTGGTACTTGCAACGAGAATTCAGGCCTGGTGGGATAGTTGAAGTACATGTCCTTCAGTTGAACATCACCCTTGACATCCTCCAATATGATACCTGTGTTATCATCTATGTCAATATCTGGCTTGCGTTCAATTATCTTGAACATTCTATGTGCTGCTCCTTGGCCTTCTGCGAAAGCTGTCACTGATCGTGTTGCCTGGCCTAAGGACCTACAGAAAAGAAGTATTTATAACCGAAATAAGTAGATATAACCAATGGTCTGAAAGAATAGATACAGAATGTTTTGTCTGAAAGATGCATGATTTAATCCTTATTGGGTATTTGGTATTAGAAGTTAAGCAGATGTTTTCCTTGGAAGCGCAAATAGTACACTTTACATTTGAATAGGTAGAAGATAGATACAGTCACTGTCATGTGACGGAGTTGAGGCTCGTCCACACAGAAACATATATTGCTCGCTTATTGTCATTGTTCGTTTAAGAAAATTTTAAATGATAACAGAAAACTTACATTACTCCGATCATGACAGACATGATAACAGAAATGACCATGCCACCATTGTAACCTCGCTCGACTATCAGCTTAGATCCATACCAAACAGCCAAGCCATAACTTGAAATTAAGGTTGCCATCACAAAACCGAGTCCAAGGGGATTTACAGCACCTTCTTGCAGAGAAGACCAGTACGCCTTTCTTATGAACATGTTATATTTTTTATAGCATGATTCTCGCCATTGAATGAAACAACCTTCAGATAAACATGGACAGATAAACCAGGTAAGCAGGATATATATCAGGAAGTTACTGGTGATGATAGTAAATGAATAGACAAAACAAAAATAAGTGTTTGCTATCTAGTAGGACAAACCGTCCTAATGGCACCAAGAGTTTGCTCCACGACGTTTCCAGCATCACTGTAGTTTGCTTGCATTCGGGTGGAGAGCCATGTCATCAACTTTGAAACAATTGCACTGGCAATGGCAATCGGAGGGACGCTTGAAAGCATGACAAGGGCTAGGAGCCATCCTCTCGTTGTTGCTACGGAGTCAACGTGTTAGATTAAAGTACATTGAGATACACAATGACTATACTCTTGTTAATGTCTTTTAAATGTTAAAGAGGTATACATACCATAAATATACATATGTGCTTGTACTTTGCCATGAAAATTAAAAAGAAAATCACCAAATTCATGCACCAGTTTGTTGTAAGATATAAATATTATAAAAAATCAGATAAAGAAATATTACAGAAAAGATATAGTAATCTATTACATTGTTCTAAAGAATGCAGGGAAGCACAACACAAGACATGTGTTTTTCAATTTGCACACATGTGTCAACAAAAACAGCAAAACAGGATGCTTGCAACATAAAATTTAAGTTGAATTGTGAAATGCAAGCATAATAGATGGGTAAACCATGCTATAATTAATATGAAAATAGGACATAGAAGCAACAATATTTGAAGATAAAGCGGAATACATAGTGGTGAAATTTGCTCAGAGATATTACAACAACTACATGGCTCAATGCTATATTCTTGTAGAATTTGCAATAATACCATCTGTTGTTCGAGTAGTGCAATAAAGTATAACCTGCACAATTATAGCAATTGGATATATTTAATCTGACCACCCAAAATTCCTCATGTCCATAGTAATAAAAATAGTACCGGGTCCTCAGTTTTCCAAATTCAACGATTTGTGTAGGAGAATAAAAACAAGCAAATGCATTTTTGAAGATGTAAGACCGTCATTGTGCTTGTGTGTACCTACCAACCAGACACCTTGAATCTCTCCATAACAAATGAATATAATGGCAAAACATTTGAGGAACAATGCTCCTTTAAGTGCATTGCATGTACTAATTAAATTAATGAATCAACTAATCATGCTCAGGATTGAAGTAGGATACTCACACTGCAGGACCTTGTTCAGATTGTGAGGCGAGCACAAGTAGCACAAGAAATCCACCTGTTTGGTCGGACCATACCATGCGAGTGCATATTCTCAAACTTTGCTACGTTATCAGGTTGCCCTATGGATAAGAACAGACGATGAAATACAAATTTTAAATGTTGACTTATTGCAGAAACCTTATTGTAGAAACCTATTGGAGAATAGGAAGATGTGCATGGCTCATATCTCAGTATATATTCATACACCTCGATAAATGTGGTGGAACCTCCACTCGGTTCTACGGAAATCCCTAGCGACAAGTTCCTGTGACGGTCATTGCGAGCGTCAAGCAGAACCGCTCCTGCGAGCCACGGCCGGATCTGGGCGAGGAGGGCATGAATTCAACCATGGCGTCCACAATGGCAAGGAGATCCGAGGGGGAGCGGGCTCCCCACATGGTGGTTAAAGAGATTAGTTGATCTATCTATACTTGAGAGAGGAGAAAACCATGTCAGCTATTTATGAGCCCCGAAGACCTAGAAAATCAAGTAATAGATTGGTCTTATTTCCCTCTACTTGTCCACCCATAACCTTTCTCTTGGGAACCATGCTGAAAGGGGTCATGGCCAGTTGGCCACGTCCGTGCACCACACACATCTATTGTTCGCTCTATTACATCCAACAATATTCAAACTGGATTTCTATTCTTGTGCAAAAAATGAATTGGTTTTTGTTCCAACTTCCAGCACCAAAATAAAGTGTTAGTTGTTATGGCTTCATAGAAAAAGGCAAGTATAATACTTACACAGACAACATCATTTTTCCTAAAAAATACTCCACATGTAGTTCATCAACAATTGTTTCTCCTTTTGTGAAAGACGGTGTGATAAAGAATGCAGCAGCTGTCACTCTTTTTGACAATGATGCATTGGTAAAACTTATGTTTTGATAATACCCCTACACACTGTGAAGTCAAGTATAATCTTAAAACTTATGTTTTGATAATACCCCTTCAAGCCTATACATAAGTCAAGATTCCAATCACATCAGAGCTCAACACACACAAAACACACCTGGGATAACAAGCGGGCTACACCCAAAGACATATGCACCAGGTTTCTTCTTAGTTTTCCTATATCAGAATTCAGAAAAAGAGGCTATTGGTATAGCGCCCAGGAAGTGAGGATTTAAGATTAGTGGATAACCTTGGTCCTTTGGTCCTTCCTTCACAAGAAAGGACACTTCGCATGATTTGTGTCTCAACAAATCTGCCTCCTTGCTGATGTAGTGGCAATAGAGACTCTTAGTGCAAGACACCTGAATTATTGTAATAAAATATGTACGACTCATGTGTACATTTATAATCACTCTGTGTTCAAATGCCTTTTTATAGCTTATCAAATAACTAACTTCATTTTCCCCTTGTTTGACCCCTATTTGATGATAGATCGCATCTGGTGGCAATAGTGCAACAATAGTTTCGGCGAATATGTTCATTGCTCACAAGGTGCCGAAAATATCGTTCATAAAATCATTATTGTTTATCTTGGATTTATCTGATAGCATTTCCATGTTAGTACCATGTACTCTAAATAAATTAAGATCAATCTCTTTCCAAATTCAGTTTGGTATACCAATTTTTGCTATAGGAGGCATTGGAGGTGTGCATAGACATGGTGAACAATTTGTTGCGTACTTGTTTTGCTACATATTGGCACTGGTAGGAAGTCATTGTATCTTAGCTGCTATATATCTCAATTCATAGCACATTGGCAATCAATTAACAAATTCTAAATCTCAAATAGTCAAACTAATCAAATATAAATATATTAACATTTAACAAATATATTAACGTTTAATAGAGGCAAAATTATACTGGTACAACGTTGAGAAAATAAGGATTTAAGATTACCTTGGATCCTTTGGTCCTTCAGTTCCTTGGCGTCAGCTTGTGGACAGGAGAACTAATGGTCATGGAGTTTAGCGTTGAAAGACTGAAAATCATCAATGCTATTGCTTGCAGGTGGTAGGGAGTAGTAGACCACCTCGTCACCAGGAGCCCTACCAAATTCAGATTGATTAGATTATTCATTCCGTCATCCATTCATCCATATTAGTATATTACCATGCTAACAGATCGAGGGGAACACTATTAGCATAGGCTCTGGGTCGGCTCGTCAACTTAACATAAGGCCACACCAACTTGTGTAAAAACTAATCTTTTTTCCAATTTTTACTTAGATTTTATCTCATGTTTCTTAGAAGACCCGGACCTGTAGGCATTTACAACAAGAGGGATTTTCAGAAATCTAGTGGCCGAGCCCAGAGAACAAAACATTGGGATCAAACAGAATGTTCTCATCACCATTTCAACCTATATTAAAACATTGATAAAGATAAATAGAAGATTAAATGCAAAGGCATACCAGTTAAGCACCTGATTCACAACACTGCAGGCTTCTGCCAGCAGCAAACCCTCGAGCGTGTAAACATCCCCAGAGCAAGTTTTTTTTGGTAAAAATCCCCAGAGCGTGTAAACCCAGGCTTCTGCCAGCAGCACCTGATTAAATGCAAAGGCATACCAATTCAACATTGGGTTAAATTGGAGAAAGTTTTTTTTGGTAAAAATCCCCAGAGCAAGTGAAAAATGTAGGAACTGGGAACACGGTGTTGAGGACCTCCGCAAGGCCGGCGCCAAGCAGAAGCTTTAGGTCCCTCCTCACCTGTGCGCATAGAAACTCCACTCGCAATGATGAAGCCACCATGCTTTCAACCGCAATCCTTCCTTCAGAAACAAAATAATGTCAGATCTCATTATCGGCGATGTGTGACATGCACGAGCAGACCGGACTTTTGTATGGAGGTCGGAGATTGCATCCGCGGGGAAGAGGTCAATCTCGCGGATGCTCTGCAGGGAGCAGTAGCTGTTGCGCCTGCCGACGGAGGACGACACAGAGCTTCTATGGCGTCAGAGTTACTCCGGTCGCTGGCCATCGAAAGCGAGCTGAGGCTGGAGAGCGCCTCGAGGTCGAGCGCGCGCGCCGACAGCACGTGGTGGAACTCGTCCTCGAGCCGAGTCATGGCGACCTCCACGGCGGTGCAGACACCGCCCGCGGACGAGGCGCGGCGCGGGCTGCCGACAGAGGCCGGTGATGCCGGCGCCAGGCGGCAGAGGTCGTACACCGCCCGAAGGAACCGCTCCGCCTCAGCACGCGAGGGTATTGGCGGGCGGGGTTTCTGGAACTCGATGGAAAGTGGATCGGCGCGACGCTCCGAAGCGAGAATGGAGGCTGGGGCAGGCTCGGGATGGCGCCTTTCCGGGGGGAGGCAGATTGCCGCAGGAGCCTAGAACTCGATGGAAAGTGGATCGGCACGGACGCGACGCGCGGGGATGGCGAGCTTGGGGCCCGCGGAGCGAGCGAGGGCGCCCCGAGATTGGTGGGCGGGGTTTCTAGAAGCGAGAATGGAAGGCGCCATGAATGGCGGCTGAGGGCTCGCCGAGATTGCCGCGGAGGAGAGGGGAGCGCTTGCCTAGGGAGATTGCCGTGGTAGGAGAGGGAAGGAGTGCGACGAAACCGCGGTCGCGGCAGAACGTGCACCAGTGGACGCCTACACTACACACTTAAGTAGTAGTAGTAGTATATATATATATATATATATATATATATATATATATATATATATATATATATATATATATATATATATATATATATATATATATATATATATATCTTAGTGTTCTTCCTTTTCCATGCATATATACAGATGGTGGCATGGCATGCTAGCTGCACCCTAGCTACATCTCCACCCCCTGCTACCTTCACTCTTCATGGATCCAATTTCACTTCTCACTCAACATACTCCTCAAATCATTGCTTTGGTATTCTTTTCCATTCTTTTGTTTCCCTCGTTTCTGTTCCTCTGAGGGGTCTTTGATTCGTGTACGTCCTTCCTCTTGGGATTGCAGGCAAAGCCAGAAGCTTGTGATCTCGCACTCATCAAGCTGTTACTAGTCGAGGAGAATTTCGTGCACGAGAGCCGAGAGCCAAGAATTTTGGGGGCGTGGGCGTCGTCGACCTATAGACGATGGCGGCGTACTACAACGGCGGCGCCAGCACGGACATCCAGGCCAGCACCGATGGCCTGCAGACGCTGTATCTCATGAACCCGAGCTACGCCGGGTACGCTGACGACGGTGGAGGCGCATCCACGCCGGGGGCGACCAGCATGATGCTCCTCAACTCGGCCGTGACCACCATGACGCCGGCGTCCTTCGCACACCACCACCAGCAGCAGTCGCCGCCGTCGTCGGCCGCGCAGCGCGCAACACTTCGTCGGCATCCCACTCCAGGTCCAGGCGCCGCCGCCGTCGGGCTATTGGCGTGTCGGCCACGTCGCAGGGGCAGGTGCTGCTGAGCTCCAAGTACCTCAAGGCCGCGCAGGAGCTGCTCGACGAGGTGGTGAGCGTCAGCAAGGTCGTGGTGGACGACGCCAGCAAGACGGCCGTCGCCGCGGCCAAGAGCCTGGCGGCGGCGAAGAAGGAGGAGGACTGCGAGGGCATTTCCACCGAGGACGGTGCCGGCACAAAGAGCGGCAGTGGCAGCGGCGCGGCGGAGTTGTCCACGGCGGAGCGGCAGGAGCTGCAGACGAAGAAGAGCAATGCAAGCTTATCAATATGCTTGACGAGGTCCGTCCGTAATCACTGTTCTCGTTCACTAGTTTATTTTTCAACTAAAATATGATCAATAATAAAGGACGGAGGAGAAAGTATTACTTATACTAGGATTAATTTCAAAAATATATATTTTTTATCTAAAAAGAAACTTTTTAGAGTTGCTGTTGATGAGGCCTTGAGAGCTTTTAAATTTTCATGAAAGTTTTTGGTTATTTCCTCAGAATTTGGTAGCGAGAGATATTTTGTGATGTTTTTTTTTGGCTGTTTGCTTGCCTCTACACAGTCTAAGGCAGCATTAATGTTATTAGAAGGCTACAGCTAGGAACCATTTGCCTTTCTGTTATCCTTGTTATGCTGTTTCTTTTTCTGAAAGATGAGTGGTGACACAAGTTGTTGGAACAGTGCACAGCTTTAAAGTTTAATCTGATGGATACATATCACTGTATCAGACTTTTTCCCACTTTAAATCCTTCTCTTAATCAACCATGCAAGCTACATCGACTTAATGTGTAGTGCCGATACCAATTATTGTTCCCCTACTTAATTCTGTGATTCTTAATTATTAGTATACCTTATTGTTTGGTTCACATATTTGTAACATGCATGAACGGTAACTAATAACATTAAACCATGTTTGTTTAAGTTCAATCGTAATCAGATAGCACACTAAAAACCGATATATTGTTCTATTCAAACTTATTACCGCCGGTAATCAAGTATGAATATTACTGTTATTATTTATGTTATATTTCGTGAACCAAACTATATCTTAGTTTCTACTTCTTTTCTTTTGAAATGTCTTAATTTCATTTTTAATCTAGGCGTCTGGGGTAACAACTAAGAGGTTCGGTTCTGATGGTAAAATGAAGGAAATATATTTATAACAATATAAACCAAGATAAAAGTGCAATAGAGAAGTTATATATTTGAGCATATCTAAGGAGTGTTTAAATGCACTAGAGCTAATAGTTAGTGGTTAAAATTAGCTAGAAATATCCAAACGACTAGATTAAAAATGATTTAATAGTCAGCTAGTTATTTGTGAACTAGCTAATTCTACTAACAATTTTTTAGCCAACTAACTATTAGCTCTAGTACATTTAAACACCCCTAACTAACATAATAAGTGGAAATGAAAACCATATCCTCTAGTATCATCTACAGTGAATTATATGGCAAGTGGAGGTCTTTCAGCTTGATTGCGCAAACAAACTAAATCCAGCAACTTGCATTCTTTTGGTTACTTTGTCCATGACAGTACAAACAAGCTTTCAACTCGTTGCTTCGTCAAATGTGTGTCCATTTTTTGTCTGCGAGTGCAAGCCGGCTCCATGCATGAGTGTATAGTGTACTGCGAGTCTGCGAGCTGAACGCGAATGGTACCATATAACGAATTTTATTATTTTCCTATCTCTACTACTACTTATGTTAGTAGTGTAGGCGTTCACAGGCCCGTGTTCTGCCTCCTGCGCGTCCGCATCTCCCGTCTCAGCAATCCGCGCCTCCGCCGCCGCAATCCACGCCAGCGATTCCTTGCCTCCGCGCAATGCCCGTCCATACATGGCTCCGCCGCATTCCACGCCGCGCGAGCCCTCGCCTCCGTGGCAACGCACCGGCTCCCATCGCACGCTCTTCCCACCGCGTGTCCGCGTCTACCGCACGCTCTCCCTCACCGCGCGGACAGCGATGGAAGGTCGCCCCAATCCCTGCACCCGCTCGCGCAGCTTGACCTCGCCGCCTCCCCCACCACGCGGGCGCCGATGCGGGCGCCGATGGAAGGTCGCCCCAATCCCCGCACCCGCTCGTGCAGCTTCACCGACACGCATCGGAGGGTAATCAGCTTCTCGTCGACGGGACCGGGGGGCGAGGAGGCGGCGCGGCGCGAGACGCCGGAGGAGACGCGGAAGCGGCTGGAGGAATTGGACGCGCTGCTGGAGGGGCTGGTCGAGCCCAAGATGCGGCCGCCAACACCACCTCCTCCTCCGGGTAATTCCTAATTACAGCCTCTGCCCACCCATTTCAGCTTATGTTCATTGCGTCCACTTCTCCTGATCGTTCGATTCTGGTTGAAATGGAAAAACTTCCTGACGTATCTTCCTTAATGCCAACAACTGATGCTAAGTACAAGTCTGTCGCTTGAAGTAGTGCTTTTGTTTGCATGAATCTGTGTTTTCTGAAATGATAACAGCATTAAACTGTGTAGTTTTGACCTACCTACGGGCTACGGCAATACGACATAGAATAGAAGACATGGAGCAGTCCTCTGTGTTCTGTAGTGGTTTTAGGTACTCAATAAATTGCGAGAATGCCTCAGCATGCAGTGTGCTGCACAAGTGTATTAAACTCCTGCCACTTTATAGTAGGTAAAGTAAAAAGTAGTAGAACAGTACGCACTACGTGCTGCTGAATTTCCCGTACTGCCTTATGTACCCATAACTCATGTGCAGTGTGCCAGTGTCAATTAAAGGATCATATGGTGTATTTTGGTTTGTGCAGTCAACCAATGCTTCATAAGGTGACATATCATGAGTTCATTCAATAAATTTTAGTGGAATCAACTCACTTCTTATGTATCTCTACTACTACTTATGTTAGTAGTGTAGGCGTTCATAGGCCCGTGTTCTGCCTCCTGCGCGTCCGCGTCTCCCGTCTCAGCAATCCGTGCCTCCGCCGCCGCAATCCACGCCCGCGATTCCTTGCCTCCGCGCAACGCCCGTCCATACATGGCTCCGAATAATATCCTTGGCAACTCAGATGGCACGACTAGAACAAATTTGCAGCATTCTACCTTGCCAACAATATCCAGATATTTCAATACTTGACAGTGAATAAAGAATAGAGAGCAGTAAACAAGATCAGCAAGTCATAGAGTTTATTGCAACAACGAGTCCGTTTTAACTCTATTTTACAAAAAAAGGACTGCTACAACAGCTGATGACACACTTGTCTGTTTAGAGACTTTACTCATTCTGGACAATGCATGTAATGAGTATTCAGTACATTGCATGCAATGAATATTGAGTAATGGATCATGTGCTTTGTACCATCGAACCATTGCTTGTATTAACGTGTTAATGTTGTAATTTCTCATGCTTTTATGTTCTGTATGCAGCCAATATGCCGTTAACAAAACACCTTAGAGTCGCTATTATCGATAGCAATCCAGCGCTGGAGTCAAGAAGTTACCTGGGCAAAAACAGTATACCCGATTCTAGGGTCAGCACCGTTACCCCTGCAACCATTTCCTTCTTCGAGGGTATGATTCTGAATCAACTATGTGCATCGTCATACTTAATTTCAGTTGTATTTCAACTGTCAATGGTATTTGGATTTATGTTTGAGCTTGTATGTTCAGGTGTCATATCGTCTTCAAGGGTATGTTGTTTATGGTATTTCAGCTGTATTTAATTCGATGGGGCAGGCATAAGTATCTTCCATTCTTTTTTATGGTATCTTTTGTCACTCATGTATCAGCTTCTAGACTAAACGAGTCAACAATCTCAAACAGGATGACTCCAAATATGGCTGCTTGCATTGCTGTAGAGAGCATATCAATTCTTGAGAAGCTCCATTCTAAAGGGTGAGCTAAAATTAGCTATCTTGAACCTAACGTTCTTAGATGTATGTATTACTATTGATTTACACTATGATCATCTGTTTGCCAGGTTTGTGCATGGTGATGTGAAACCAGAGAATTTTCTGCTTGGTCAGCCTGGATCGCCTGAATATAAGAAGCTTTACCTTACAGATCTTGGTTTAGGTATGCATTTGTCAATTTTTTTATCCAAGTGTTTACTATTCCATGCCACCTTTGTTTCTTTGAAACTTCATAGATTTTCTTAGTGTTATTTTCCCAATTATCTCCCCCTTCTTTGTTGTTGTTGATATGTGGCACCCAAAATTGTACAACATCCAAGTGGAGAGAGAATAATGGTCATCATGTTGATTATGATCAACGGCCTGATATCTTTAGGTTGGTTATATTCTCATTAGCTGTAGCTTCCATTAATAAATGGTCTTCCTTAACCTATCTTCTTGTTTCTTTTTGCAGGGGAACAATTAGATATGCGAGTGTCCATGCTCATTTGGGGCGCACTGGTAGTAGGAGGGATGATTTAGAGTCACTGGCATACACCCTTATTTTCCTGATAAGAGGAAGATTACCTTGGCAAGGCTACCAGGTAGGTTTCAATACACATGTTGACTCAACATTATGGTATTCTTCTGGAACGCCTGTCAGCCTGCAACAATGTTTGTAGGGAGATACCAAGAGTTTCCTTGTTTGCAAGAAGAAAATGTCTACTTCTCTGGAGATGCTTTGTTGTTATTGTCCAGCTCCATTCAAACAGTTTCTTGAGATTGTCACAAATATGAAATTTGACAAAGAGCCAAATTATGCCAAGCTTATCTCTCTTTTTGATGGTTTGATTGAAGCACCTGCTTCGAGACAAATCAGAAATGATGGGGCTCTCAAGGTCTGTACTAGCTATTCCCTCTCTTCATATATAGTTATATTTCTTTGTTCTTATATTTATTTGTTTCTGTACTATAGGTTGGACAGAAACGTGGAAGACTGGTTGCAGATCTAGAAGAAGATGAACAACCTAAAAGGAAGGTTAGATTAGGGAGCCCAGCGGCTCAATGGATTTCAGTTTATAATGCGAGGTGGCCCATGAAGTAGAGGTAATTACAATCATTTAATTATATCAGATGCTACAATGCATGATAGTTATGTTATACGCGCTGCATTTCTCTAGCAATACAAAGCTTTGTAAACATGATCATTGAGATGTGATGAACTATTATTGCTAAGCTTTGTTATCAACATCCGTTGCTTGTTTCTTAGGTACCATTACAATGTGGCTGACTCGAGGCTAAGCCAACATATAGAAAAGGGCAACGATGATGGGCTTTACATTAGCAGCGTGGCTTCCTCGGCAAACCTTTGGGCACTCATCATGGACGCAGGAACCGGTTTCTGTTCTCAGGTTTATGAGCTCTCACCAGTTTTCCTCCACAAGGTACAGTATTATACTATCCGAGTGAAGCCTGACGACCATACCTAATAATTAATTGATTTAGCCAGGAAGCGTAACTCTATTTCTGATTATACACAGGACTGAATAATGGAGCAGTGGGAGAAAAGCTACTACATAACAGCAATTGCTGGATCATCCAACGGGAGCTCATTGGTTGTCATGTCCAAAGGTCTTGATTTGACCTTTTCTTGTCATTGCTCAGGCTTGCATATTGATCTTCCATTTCCTCACTACTTTCCCGTTAGCAGTGCAAAATCCTATTGTTTCTCTTGTATGTCATAAAGCAATCTCTATTTTAAGCCCTGTTGCGTCGCGCATTAACTATCAGGGCCTGCGATGGTAGTAATTTGGGGTAATATATTTCCACTGTTGCAGGAACTCCTTACACCCAGAAATCATACAAGGTTAGTCTATGTTAGGCAAAGGGTAATATATTTCCACTGCTCCGGACCTCCGCCTTCCCCAGCTCACACGTCAAGGTATGTCCCTTGCAGCTGCAAACCATGTGTCTTAAGAAACATCTATCTTGCCAATGCTTCAGATCTCGCTGCCATTTGCATCTCCTGTCACCGTTCCAAGCTGACCTTGCAAAAACTTCGTAGGAGAAATGGGCCAAGAACCTCTACATCGCTTCGATCTGCTACGGGCGGACCGTGTGCTGATGGCGCGCACGTGGGAAGTGGAGAGAGAATAATGGTCATCATGTTGATTATGATCAACGGCCTGATATCTTTAGGTTGGTTATATTCTCATTAGCTGCAGTTTCCATTAATAAATGGTCTTCCTTAACCTATCCTCTTGTTTCTTTTTGCAGGGGAATAATTAGATATGCGAGTGTCCATGCTCATTTGGGGCGCACTGGTAGTAGGAGGGATGATTTAGAGTCACTGGCATACACCCTTATTTTCCTGATAAGAGGAAGATTACCTTAGCAAGGCTACCAGGTAGGTTTCAATACACATGTTGACTCAACATTATGGTATTCTTCTGGAACGCCTGTCAGCCACAGCAAGCTGTGGCCGTACATGAAGTTGTTGTTCTGTTGCTAGCTGGTGCTACCCATCTTCAACGGTGCGGCATACATCTACGAGGCGCACGTCCGGCGCTACTTCAAGATCGGCAGCTACGTGAGCCCCAGCTACAGCGAGCACCACCACCGGGTGCTGCAGATGACGAGCCTCAACGCGCGCAGGTCCGTTGAGCGCTTCATCGACACGCATGGGCCCGACGCGCTCGACAGGATCATCCGAGCTGTGAGTTCTTTCTTCTTCGTCGTCCTAGCTACGCGCCTTTTTTTTTGTTTCCCTGACGGAGAAGCATTTGAAACTGGTGTAGGCTGAGCAGGAAGCCAAGAGGACCTAGCAGCTTAGCATGCGCTGTACAGTTATCGCTCGTGTGAATTACTTTATGTAGTGCAGACATGGTACGTGTGCGTGTTTGTTTGATACTCCAATGACTTAACTCAAAGGTGTGGTCTTTGTATCCATTGGTATTGAGCCATTTGTCAAAGAGCGGTATATGAAACAAATGCTTGGTGTTTGTAGCTTTGTTATTGAAATAAGTCTTCCCATCCATGTAGAGCAAAAGAGATTTATAGAGAAGGCAGAGGAAGAAAAACATTTAAGAAATAGAAGTAGGAGAAGATAATAAAAGCAGCTGAAAAGCAAGCTATTGTTGAAAAAGGAGCACCTGATGTGCAGACAAGAAAATATTTTAATATATATAGCGCAGGAATATATATACTATATACATATTTTTTTCTCATTGTCTTTGACTGAAAACAACATGCATATGCAATTTTTTTAAAAGTAAAACAATATTTTAAATGCACATATATTTGTTGTCTTCTAAAATAAGGGACCAACAATTTCATTTGCATATGATGATATTATTATTATTAAGCATGTGGCTTTGAATATTAATGTTTCAATTGGATCTTACTGCTACCGCGCTCGAAGACTAGATCCAGGGCTTCGAGGACGAGCCTCCTCTTTGGAGGAGGTTGGCCTCACCGGGCCGCTGGAGTCCGCTGGCGCCGTGCTCGACAGCCAGATCTAGGGGCTTGGAGGATGAGCTAGATGAAGGCTTCTGTAGCTACTCGCCAGAGGACACTGTCACATCCACGTGGGACAATGACGTCTACGATGCTGGCATATTCCTGTTCGCGTTTGGCGACAATACATGCGGGCCACCAGATCTCACGCACTGTACCACGAGACCATTTCGGTCGTCTGATGACTAACTGGTATCTATATCACCATCAGATGTTCAACCATATAATTGATGTGTACTAATATTTAATCAAATAATTTATGTGCCGTCGCAACAAAGCTAAATGATTTTTGTTGTTCCGTATCTATGTTTTATATTAATTTTTAACTTCCATGACAATGTATGGGCACATCACCAATATGTTCGTTCGGATTTGAAAGTTGATGTTTGTGCTACTTATTTGGTCTAGGAACTAGATTTTTCTACATTCGTTCGGATTTAGATTGAACAATGTTCCTTTGTATATTAACAAAGAAAAACCGTAGCAATGCTCCTTCGGATATGAACAAAGAAAAACCGTAGCAACGCACGGGCATCATACTAGTTAAAAATATAAACATGAGTTCACTATATCAGCTCGTGTTTTCCCCATGCATGTCTTGTATATATACTCCATGGAGGTGCACAGCGCCGGCCCTATGATTTTGAGGGCCCCAGGCGAATTCATCGCGATGGGCCCTCTAGACTATATAAAAAAATCTATGATACATATAAATATATATATACGCTAATTTTACTTGCACACAGAAACAAATACATTGATATATTCAATTTAACATATAAAATAATTATTGAGGAATAAAGTCGTTCAAAATAAAAATATATTGACATATTGGAGCTAATATGGTTATCTTAATGAAGAATAAAACTCCATGACATCCAATGTTCCTCATAAAAAGATACTTCTTCGGGCATTTCTTGATGCAAAATCATTAAGGATTGTATTGAAATCAATAGTGTCCAAGATATCCTTCTCTATAGAGCACATAGCCAAGCCATTCAACCTTTCTTGCGACATAGTTGATCTTAGATAGTTCTTCAACAACTTCAATTTTGAGAAACTTCTTTCAGCCGAAGCTACAGTCACAGGTACAGTTAAGAGAATTCTATAGGCAACTGTAACATTTGGATAGCAATCTGCATCCATAACAAACTTCAGAATCTCAGGCGCTGATGTAGAAGAATCTGGCAAACTCACTTGCAACACCTTTAATTCTGAATAAAAATCATTGATCTCAACATCGGATGAGTTCTCATGAGTAAATTTTTCTGCAAAGATCTTGCAATGTGACCAAAGATCTACTTCATCCAAGGATTTTAAATTTTCAGAGTTGAACAAGAACCCAAAAACATTATCAAATGCTTTCATCTGCTCAAATCTACTAGTCAATGAAGCAATTGCAGCATCAATCATAACAAGGAAGTACTCTCTTCTAAACAAGTCTATAGCAGACTGTTGCATTTCCTCATCTTCATCATCTTGTTCATCAAAATGTTTCTTTCTCTTTCCTTTCCTTTTTGTAGGAAATATTGGCTCGACATCCAGTTCAGATGAAATGATTTTTGCTGTATCTATACTAGAAGTGAAACCTTCATCTCTATATTTCTTAAAATATGTTATGACACCTTCAATGTGTTTGAGAGTAGCATCTATACTCACAATTTTAGATTGCAACTTCTTGCTCACCTTATTTATAGAGAATAAAATATCGTGCCAAATAACCAATCCAACTAAAAATTCAAAATTCTCAAGTGCACTCACCAAAGATTGACAATCACTAACTGTCGAGGGGTCATTGTCAAGTGCACTCATCTCCTCTAATGCTTTTAGAGCGGACCTTATTTGAGGAGTTTGGTATCTGATAGCCTGAACACTTTTTATTCTGCTTTCCCACCGTGTATTAGACCACGACTTAACTGTCAATCCTGGGACATTGTCAACAAAAAGTTTCCACCTTTTGGTAGATTTTGCAAACAATGTGTATATATGTTGGATAATACCAAAAAAAGTAATAGCTTGCCTACAAGATTCAAAATATGGCAAATAGTAAGATTGTATCTTTTCCCAAATAATGGTATATCGTATCATGAAAAAGATACAATAAGATATCTTTTCCCAAATATGGCAAGTAATAAGCTATTATTAATTTATTTTTCATGATACGATATACCATTATTTGGGAAAAGATACAATCTTACTATTTGCCATATTTTGAATCTTGTAGGCAAGCTATTACTTTTTTTGGTATTATCCAACGTATATACACATTGTTTGCAAAATCTACCAAAAGGTGGAAACTTTTTGTTGACAATGTCCCAGGATTGACAGTTAAGTCGTGGTCTAATACACGGTGGGAAAGCAGAATAAAAAGTGTTCAGGCTATCAGATACCAAACTCCTCAAATAAGGTCCGCTCTAAAAGCATTAGAGAAGATGAGTGCACTTGACAATGACCCCTCGACAGTTAGTGATTGTCAATCTTTGGTGAGTGCACTTGAGAATTTTGAATTTTTAGTTGGATTGGTTATTTGGCACGATATTTTATTCTCTATAAATAAGGTGAGCAAGAAGTTGCAATCTAAAATTGTGAGTATAGATGCTACTCTCAAACACATTGAAGGTGTCATAACATATTTTAAGAAATATAGAGATGAAGGTTTCACTTCTAGTATAGATACAGCAAAAATCATTTCATCTGAACTGGATGTCGAGCCAATATTTCCTACAAAAAGGAAAGGAAAGAGAAAGAAACATTTTGATGAACAAGATGATGAAGATGAGGAAATGCAACAGTCTGCTATAGACTTGTTTAGAAGAGAGTACTTCCTTGTTATGATTGATGCTGCAATTGCTTCATTGACTAGTAGATTTGAGCAGATGAAAGCATTTGATAATGTTTTTGGGTTCTTGTTCAACTCTGAAAATTTAAAATCCTTGGATGAAGTAGATCTTTGGTCACATTGCAAGATCTTTGCAGAAAAATTTACTCATGAGAACTCATCCGATGTTGAGATCAATGATTTTTATTCAGAATTAAAGGTGTTGCAAGTGAGTTTGCCAGATTCTTCTACATCAGCGCCTGAGATTCTGAAGTTTGTTATGGATGCAGATTGCTATCCAAATGTTACAGTTGCCTATAGAATTCTCTTAACTGTACCTGTGACTGTAGCTTCGGCTGAAAGAAGTTTCTCAAAATTGAAGTTGTTGAAGAACTATCTAAGATCAACTATGTCGCAAGAAAGGTTGAATGGCTTGGCTATGTGCTCTATAGAGAAGGATATCTTGGACACTATTGATTTCAATACAATCCTTAATGATTTTGCATCAAGAAATGCCCGAAGAAGTATCTTTTTATGAGGAACATTGGATGTCATGGAGTTTTATTCTTCATTAAGATAACCATATTAGCTCTAATATGTCAATATATTTTTATTTTGAACGACTTTATTCCTCAATAATTATTTTATATGTTAAATTGAATATATCAATGTATTTGTTTCTGTGTGCAAGTAAAATTAGCGTATATATATATATTTATATGTATCATAGATTTTTTATATAGTCTAGAGGGCCCATCGCGATGAATTCGCCTGGGCCCTCAAAATCATAGGGCCGGCGCTGCCGGTTGGATTCGATTCCTCCCAGACTTGTCGTCCCCAAGCAGCAGCCTTTCCCTCCCTTTCCCATGGCCACCAAGCCCGGCAGGGCGGCCGCCGCGGTGCTGCTCCTCACCCTGCTCGCCGCTCTACATGTGGCCGCCCACAACAACAACAACGAGAACCGCAACCCGAGCGGTGGCGGCGGTGACCCGGGCGCCTTCTTCGCCGGGATGCCGCGGTTCAGCGGCGGCGGGGTGCCAGGCAGCGGCAGGTTCTTCGGCGGGTGGGGCGAGGGCGGTCTCGGGTACCGGCGCGGCGTTGTGGTGCCGCCCTCCACGGTGTGCCCGCAGGACGGGCCCTGCCGCGGGAAGCGCCTCACCTGCCCGCCGCGCTGCTTCCGGACCTTCAGCTACGGCGGCAAGAACGGGGGCGGCGGCGGAGGCTGTAGCTTCGACTGCACCGAGCGCTGCGCCGCCACCTGCTGAGTGAATCTGGGATGTATTAGAGGAGGGCGTGGCCGTAGCTATAGCTAAAGCTCGTGTACTCCTTCGTCTACTTGGCATGCGGTGCACTGCTTCTTACTGCTCGTCCACTCATACGAATTATCGCTACTACTATTAGTATCGAGGTGGTTTGGTTTCGTTTAGCTGTTGGCTTGTTGCGAGCTGTGATCGGTCGTGATCACGTACGTGATGACTGCTGAGATCATTTATGCATGTGTGTCTGTAAATTTGGTGTCTGCCGGTGCCAGTGCCAGACTCTGATCAATAATAATAATAATAATAACAGAGCAGAGGAGATGAATATTGAGAAAATTAAATATGTACCATTAAAAGATTATAACTTTAAATAGGTAGGTGCCCGTGCGATGCCACGGAACATAAATTGTGAACCTCCAATGGACTTCATTTGAGACAAGTGATGTCCAAGAAAATGGGGATAAACTGACACAGCTATCACTTGCATTACTTGCCCTATGCGCGAAAGAATCTGACACAACTATCACCCATGAAGATTTCCGGTTAACTTGTGGAATCGGACTTCATCTGAGACAAGACAACAATACCAGTGTTGAGCTTGCCACTCGGCTATGGCACACACGAGAACACGGGATGATCAAGTAAGAACTGAACAGAATGCACTAATACAAAAGGCTGGCTTGCGTTCGCTTCCTTGCTCCATAGGAAGCATAGCTGATATACAAATCGAGATTTATGTTCCGTGGCATCGCACGGGCACCTATCTAGTATAGGATGGTGATAAGTAACTAGTTGATACCCAAACATTTTACAAAAATTGCCTACTAGTATTATTAGTATCTGTTTTGCTTAAAGTAAACATATCACATTGCAACTCATTGGCAGCACCATGTGCTGCTGGATGACATTGTGGCTTCAGCTAGAATCCAGTGATCTACTTCTGGATGTTGGCAGGCAGCAGCAGTGAGTAATAACAAATAATCTGATCAGAGCAATGACTCAAGAGTCTTCTCAAACAATTTTTCACTAGCTATGCTCACTGGTTCTAATGTGAAGAGACTTATAACAAAGGTGGCATTCCATCTTTTTGTGTGTGTGAAATAAACCAACCCAAGAACTTCCATTCTGGATAACAGTACCCAAAAAAAACCACTAATATACGACCAAACAGCGCTAACTAACAAACAATCTAAAGATCATACGAACAAAACACTGCCTGATGATCACTCTTGCGTTGTTTTCCTTCTTCCATTTCTGCGACCTGGTCTCAAGAAGGACGTCACTTTTGCACAGATTAAGGTGTCTCGGGAAAGCAGGTGGTGCACTGCATGGCGTATTGGTGATGCTAGTCATGGCAGGAGTTAGCTGAGCTCCTCCTGCTCTTAGCACTTGGAAGATGCTTGAGGGTTTCCTCTTAGTCTTAATCTCATTGGATGAGACCTGTTGCTGGGATGACAGGTTGGTGCACCAAACCAAGATGCATGTTCATGTTGTTAGTGTTGTCCGCCGCTCCACTGCCGTCACAATTTGGCTCCAATAAGCGCACAAGCGATAGGAATATCTCCATTCTGGTTACGTCCCGGTTCGCCTGCATGAAACAGCCTCAATCGGTAGTGAAATCGGCAAGCAACGTAAATCCACAGAAAATAGTATTCATCAGCATCATCTCGTTACTTTGGTTTCTCATTCTGGTTACTGTTTTATTGCTTCAGATTTTGAACTGAAAGGATACTAATTTTCAAATTTAGCTGTATTACCTCAACAGTGAATCGTGCCCAGATTTTACTTTTGCGTGTTTCCATCACACCCCTCAAGATAGTCAGTCCAAGTCCTTTGATGAAATCAGCTATCTCCAAGAAGATTCCTCTATCCTCGCAGAGCATCTGCAGAGGCAACCAAGTCACCGTAATTGCTTGCGTTCTAGGTGAAATATAGTACCGTTACCGTAAACAATTAGTAGTAGAATAGTCATTACCTCCACAAGCATTTGACGAGGTCGGTCAAGATCCTCGACAATGATCGGACATGTCATAGACTGAGAGCCGACATCAAAAGCCCAGGTAGCCCCACCTTCGAAGTAGTCTTTCCAAAGGGGGCCATTTTCGCTACCAAGTATCTGCTTGAAAAAGACTCTTTGTGTCAAGGACATTTTCCAACTACGGAGGATTAAGTAAAATATTTTGAGATCCCCTCTCATCAGGTAAGCCATATCATCAATATCTTTTCTTAGTCATATCACAACCCAAAAGGCCAAAACTTGACCGTAAAGAATCTGCATACCTTAGACTCAGTAGAGTCCTTGAGCTTGTCTGCATTTTTCGTCACACTTTGTAAGAAAAGCATGTGCTTAACTGTCTTCTCCAACAAACCATCAATGCTACACTATTGACATTGATGTGCAATTGTTAGTACACTATCGTGTAGATTGTTCGTGGATCAGATATACGATTCAAACTTTGAAAATTATCATTAGAGAGAATTCATTCAAGTGCATACCTTTGCCCCATTCGGTACAAGCTCACGAAGCTCTTTAATACGGTCCTGTATCAGCTGCCGGTCCTTAGGTCGTGGCTTAGGGCTTTCTCCTGGTCGAGATCTCTTGCGATTTGCCTTGCTTGGCACATCAAGACCTTTGCTATTAGAAGCTGAAGCACTCTCACATTTCATGTTCTGACCACTCTCAATCCAAAGCCGTATCTGAGATTTGTGCATTCCATTATTCTGGGAAAGACAACCATCCTCAGATTTATCAACGAGACATGGCTGTTTAGCAAACTGTGCCAATTCGTGCTTAATTAGCAGGGAAGGAACGCTGGGAGACTCACATCTCTTCAAATCTATTGAACAAAGATGAGATGTGCTAGGAACATCCATCAGTGCAGTCTTGCAAGAAGCACTATTATCAGGACACTGTTTACCACTTGGATTGACATTTGATATGACAGCATCCAATAGTTGATCAGTATCAGTCAGCGATAAGATACCTGAATAGTGAAGCTCGTTGTCTAGCGAACTGAAAAGTGGTGAACTATTGAAACATATTGACGATTCAGGGACATCTCTATCTGAGTTCTGAGACTCTGTACCACTCCAGGTGACCAAATCAGCACCAACGTTGTGGGAGGACTGATGAAATTCAGAACCAAACATATCAAACAAGTCATTATCTGCACCAGGTTCGACTAGGAACGAGGAGGCTCTCTCAATGGGCATTCCTGGCTCGCATTCATCTCTGTTCTTCATTCTCTGAGTGCTGACATTAGCACTTGGATCACTAAATCTGTCAATCTTTTGGACTTGTCGGACATTGTTTGACATACTCAATCGATTCTCTTGGACCATGTTGAAACTGTTAGAAACCTGACCACCAGAATCAGAAGTTGTAACTGAAGGAATTTGAAATGATCCACTTTCAGGGTTCTCCACTTTCTTAGAAAATTCAGAAGATTGGGTAACCCTGAATGGGACTAGAGACTGTTTCTGCTGCAATGTTCCTGGCATGTGGTCCAAAATTTGACTCGACGCAGGGATTGATAAGTTGGCTCTGCTTTCTTTCGCACCAATAGGAAGAAAATCAAAATTCCTAGAACCATTTATATCATTGGATACTACATATCTTCCACGATGCATATTCATGTTTGTATTTTCGCAGACAGAAGAGTCCTGGCGCCCAAGGGATACTACATATCTTCCACGATGCATATTCATGTTTGTATTTTCGCAGATAGAAGAGTCCTGGCGCCCAAGGGATTTTAATATGATCTCCCTTGCCAAATCTGCTGATGAATGCACATTATTACTGAACTGTAACTGCCCAATGCTGTTCATCAAAAGTGACTGCTTTTTAACTGATGCGAAGCTTGGGGAGGTCAAACATGAGTTCATAACACCACTCTGTAAATTACTTCCAAATTGACTCTCACAGATGGATGCTTGTTGTATAAACCTAAGATCACGCTCAGCATAGACACTGTGCTCTCTAACAGGGTGACCATTCTGTTGCGCAACCTTAAGCAAAGATGCACTCAGCAATGCATTTGGTGGTGTACTAGTTGACACAGTTGCAGTATCAGGACGTGACTGACCATGCTGACTAGAAGTGTTCTTAACCGAAGCAGATGCAGCCATGCTTGAACGGTTGTTTAGCTGAGAACACAACTTCTTTGCAAACATAACAAAATTTGTGTTTTCCATAACCTGCCACAAATCAGCCGATTATTTCAACATCGAAATATTTAGAGACTAGAGAGCAAACAAAACCCTACTACTAACCATCACAGCGAAGTTAAAACAATGGTTTCAAGATCTTTTTTGATCTTCACAACAATTTCCAGCACTAAGCACAAAAAAGGATACAATACATAGTGGGAATTTTTTATGTGACAATCATGAATGAGGATATGAGACTTTGGAGGCACAGGTGAAATTTGACCACGAATTTGCAATGGACATTCTGAAATTTGCAGTAGCGTAAAGATAGGTCTTCAGATTTGGAGCAGCATAACCCAAAGATCATGCTTTGTGGTTTGCATATCCAAAATCTTGAATGGCATGTACTCATTTAGCAATGCACTACTGTTGTCTTTTCCACCTTCCACAGCCATCCACAGATGGAGAATTATTTTTCTGAAGCCTAGTGTGATAGTGTTTTATAGTTCTTTATATAGAGATTTCAACTGATAGTGCTCAACAACTTTGACAAATACTTGAACAATTCCTCTACTTTTCTAGCATGAGCTAGAGCTTTGAGGCCTTACCAAACCAGTAGAGCCTAACTGTAGGACACCCCGTGGCAGCACAGGAATGATCGCAATAGTCTGCAGCAAGTAGTTCAGAATGAGGTCCAGAAGAACATGGTGACTATATACTTTTTAACATTTCCAATGCTTCAGTTCTACCCACCTTAATACCAACTCTGAACTGATTGTTCACCTCAGCAGCAACCTAAGGAAAACATGGTGTAAATCTTAAAAACCAGGTCAAGGAAACACAAAACCCAATTTGACAGAAGATAGTTAAAAGATCAAGACCTTCACACAAGTGACTTGGTCTAGTCAAAAGATAAATTCTCTCTTTTTTCACATTCATAATTTACAACAGCTGCTTGCGTCATTTGCCACTGTTTTTGGTCCAGTGCGAGCAGACCAAAATATATAAAGCAGCTCGCTAACGGACAAAAGTTGAAGGACTGAAGGAGAACTGACAGATGAGGTGGCAGCAAAATGGAACCAGACAAAACTGAGAAATTGGGTTCGCATTTATTTCGCTGGAGATTTCAGAAGGGGAAGCACTCGGTACTGGCCGTACGTACCTCGGAGGAGAGCCCGTGACCATTGGCAGTACCGTGGACGATCCATTGGTGATTGCCACTGAACGCGGCACGGCCCACGATCCTGCCAAAACAAAACATACACACGGCCGCCATGAATCCGAGGACGAACCAAACAAAGAGCAAGACGATGGGGTGGCCAAAGCCAAGAAGGTGAAGATTCTGTGTCTAACCAAATGCGGGGACGAGTAAGTGGCTGCGGCTGCTGCTTTTGCTTACCCTTGTCCGACGACATGAACCTGCGACGCCATATCGTTGTTAACAAGCCAGCAGATGGTGTCAGCTGCAGGAACAGAGCACCCAGCGTCGCTGGGCAGAGGCAGAGATTCAGAAGGCTCAGATCCGACAGGGCATGAAGTGTGGCCACAGTAACCGTCCTCCCGCACCAAATGCCTGCGCATTTCCAAGGGGAAAATGAGAGAGGAAACACTCGGATGACAGGAAAATCAGCCGCCGCAGATAAGCTCAGAGCCCCCCAATTATTCAGCCTTAGTAATCTGAAATTTGCAGGAAATTATTCGATCTTGAGCTCAGATAAACTCCGAGGTTCCAGAACAAAGTAGTAGTGAAAACTTGACGCTTTGGAAAAAGAATGACCGCATGAGCACAAACACCAAAAAAGAACTTTCTTACGAGAACGAGCAGAACACCAACGAAGAAAAATGAGCATAATGACAAAAAGCTTAGATTTTTACAAGATTCAGCGGGAGGATGAGCTGAAACAACAAATAAAAATATGAGGAAACAGTGGAGGCGGCTTACACGGGGTCGGCGGCGCCGATGGCCTTCCAGAAGACGGCGTAGGACCACCCGATCTCCTCGCACAGCCGTCGCAGCGCGTCCCCGACCGCCATCTCCGTTTCCCCCCTTCCTCCAGCCGCGTTGCCAGAACCAGAACCCCGGCGTCCCTCCGCGCCAAAACCCAAGCTCCAACTCGGACTGCGAGAGAGACCACGTCCAGGCGCTCGCTCTAGGCGCCGCGGCAGCTGGCGCGCCCGGCCTGGTTCGCGCGGAGACCACTGCCACTCCACGCCGCCGCCTCCGGAGCACCTACACCTCCCTTCGCCGCCGGGGCACGGACAGCAGCCATCACAGGGCGGGGCCAGTGGTTAGTTCCTTTGCCGCGCGGGAGATCGTCGCCCTCCTCGTGAATACAAGACGAGCGCCTCTCACAAGCGGCAGCGGCGCCTGGGACGGCAGCCACGGCTGCGGCGCGCACTCTCGGATTCAGCCTTTGTCGCTAGCTGCTGCCGCCACTGGTGGATGCTCTTGCTCTAGCTCTCAGCTGACGGCTGCTCAGCTTTCCTGCTGCTGGCTGCTCTCCTCCCTATGCCTCTCCTTGCTTGTGCTGGTGTCACTGTTGTGTGTCTCGCTCGCTTTCGTCCTCCTTGGTCCTTGCTGCTTTGTTTACTTGCCTTCTTTTTCTTTTTTTATCTGTCTTCACGGCTTCCGAGACAGCCATCATTTCTTCCACAAAGGGCAAAATAGAGATTTAACTTATCGGCCCTTTTATACAAAGTAGCGTTTTAAAAAAATATAGGAGTTGCATCAGTTTATGCCTCTAATCTACTATGTTCTGTTTGGACGTAGATATAGGAGCTCAAAATTGAGAATTAAATTAAGTTTTTCTATATTCTGTTGTTTGGTTGCACGTAGAATTGAGAATTAGAATCGAGGGTTCAATTTACTAGAATTAGACTATAACTAAAATTCTCTATCATAATATAAAGCCGCGCCCCTCTATATTGCATAGAATTAGACCGTATAATTCTAAACTCTAATTCAGTAACATAAAAAAATAGAATTAGAATTACATCTCATATTAATACCATGCATGATTTGATATTTAACTAAATTCAATTTTATCCTCTCCAATATTAATATCCAAATGGAGCAGAACGTCGCCTCTTCTAAATAAAACATGCAACCCCTCTCTCATCCTTCAAAATTATAGAAGGCAAGTTTTAATAATAGATTAAATTATTATACAATCAAGCTCTCTATATAATTATTATAAAATCAAACTATTAAAAGTCATAAAAACTTTTTTAAAAATCAAACTTTCTATGCAATCAAGCTTTCCATGTAATTATTATATAATCAACCTTTCTAGTTGGTCATAGCATCAACTCTAGCCATTTCATCTCTAAGCTCAAGTTTCTCAATTTAGAGTACATGTGGAATGTTGAGGGTCTTCTTCTCCGCCGAAGATCCTCAAGAAAAAAGTATCATTAGCAAAGTGATTTTGATGACTCTCTCTCTACCAAAAGTCCTCGAGACGAAGATACTGTCTAAAAGCTACGATGACAAATACCGAAGCTACCACCGAAGGACGACAACTTCGGCTTAAAACAATGCCGAAGATCAAGTATGGAGCCGAGTCGAAGAGGAAAATACTAGCTAGTCTCTAATGATTTATGTTACAATTATGAATAGATGTTAAGGTCATAAATGTACTTTTACCCGGGTTGTGTCCCGTGCCTCAGTACCCCCGTACTGTTCAGGCTGGATTGTAATCGCTCTCGCATCAACACCTTCGAATAAGCCGAAGGTATCAATGTAACGTAAATTCTGTTAATGTTCATGTATGCATTATGAAATACATATGTGTATGGGCCAATGGATTGCATTCATTATCTTTATGTATTATAATTATCATGAATCATGAAGGCACGTTCTGCATGACCTTTGTCTGAAGATTATTATATCCAAGAGGAGATAATACTTCGGAGGATGAAGGTCCTTGACCTTTAACAAATGTGTTGTCTTGTTCTTGATCCACAACATTTGAGAACAAGTGACCAACATGGAATGATCCTTATGTATCCCAACATAAACACATATTTGTCCACCTATGTTGTCACTCATTTACCAAAATCAAATAAGTTACTTTCACCCTACTTATCCTCCATAGGAAGTACAATATATTATACAACCAATCGTCAGGTACTGCCTCTAGGGGTGACAGTGGGCTCTAAATTTTTACACTATAAAATTTAAGGATCAGATCAGATTATGATCTAGTTCTATTTCTATTCTAAAATTTATTTAGGGCCATAAGAAATTGTGAAGAAACATTTAGATCACAATCCATTACCACCCCTAACTGCCCCTGCTAGGTCAAAGTGGACATGTCATGCCATAGATAGGTTGTCGCTCCAAATCATAGGGTAGTATGTCACTCATTATGATGGGCTTGTTTGTATATATATACTTACAGACATATATATCCATTGCAGGGTTCGTTGGATGCGGGCACGGGTACAATATTTTCATATCCATGAGAAAAAAAACTATCAGAATAAAAATCAAACCCGCACCCAAACCTACGGGTACAAACTCACACCCAAACCCACACCATATAGGGTTTTTACCAGGGAACGCGGGTAAAATGTCCTTGTTGCTATCCCTACACTAGAGGGTATTCAAGCCATTTATTATAAATGTTTTTAAAAAGACAGATATGGATGAAAATATTCATATCCATAATGTTTTAAGTAAGTTTAAGGTGTTGATTTTAATGAAACATTTTCCCCATTGTTATGCTAAAGTCTATTCAAATGCTCCTAGCAATTGTTATCAATTTTGATTATGAAATTTGGTAGATGGATGTCAAAATGGCTTTCCTAAATGGGAACCTAAGTGAGGATGTGTACATGATGCTACATAAGGGTTATATTGAATCTAAAAATATTGGGAAACTATGAAAACTTCATAAGTCTATTTATGGATTAAAGCGAGCATCTTAGAGTTGGGATCACTATTTTGATGAATAATTCAAAAGGTTTGGCTTCATCAAGAATGAAGAAAATACTTGTGTTTACAAGGAGGCTAGTGAATTATGACTTCTAAAAAAACTCGCTAACCTAGGCCACAAATAAGTCTGCTAAACAAATCCTATGCAAGAAACTAAACAAGAATGTGCAAATTAGGTTTTGTCTAAGTGTTGGTATCTCTATCACAAAAGAGTTATGCAACCTAAGTTCTAATCCTAAATAATCTAGACTAATGATAGAAAGATTGAAACTCAAGTATTTAATGTAAATGCATAAGCTAAAGAGCAAAGGTAAAGATTCCGAACTCTCGTGGACGCGCCATTATTTTACTGAGGTATCCAGAACCACGCAAGGTTCTGACTAATAATCGTTGGTGCCCCTACGTAAAGGGAAGCCCACACGAGGGCCAAGCACTTGGTCGTGTAACTCCTAAGAGAGTTGCGGGCCTTCTCATGCGCAAGTGGTTCTATTAAGCACTTGCGTGTTTGATGTCTTGGAGATGTGTATCACATGTGATGGTATGTTGCTTGGGCTCCCACACCTTCAAATGGCTGGCTAGGGGGTATTTATCGAGCTCTCATTCAAAACTAATTATTATAGGAAAGTTGTAGCTTTCTGTCTATGTCGCACTGGACTGGTCCGGGCCCTCCACGTCAGCTAGTCGTTGGCACTCTACTACACTGTAGCAGGTTTGGTGTGCCACTCGCACGGTCCAGTGCTGCCACGTTTGATAGTCGTTGGACCTTGGTCTGGTGCACCACCAGTCGATCCGGATAGTCGGCTGGCCAGAGACCAATTGCAGAGCTCTATGTGAACCGGTCCAGTGCACCACTGGATTGGCCGGGTGTGCCAGCCGATAGCCCAGTCTTTGATTCTTCTAGCTTCTTTTCTTAGGCTGATTTGGTCTTGTGTCTTGGGCTTGTGCTGAGTATTTGTATGTCTTCTATAGGTCATTTAGGTCTTAATTTGAGGTGTTGCATCCTTAGAGCCTAAGTCCAATCGACTTTGCATCATGTGAACTATAAAACACAACACATGCAAAACATTAGTTCACCGTTTATGTTGATCATCTACCACCAAAAGCATCTAGACAAATGGTCTAGCTCCATTTTCCTTACAATCTCCTCCTTTTTGGTGATTGATGACAATATATCCAAAGCAAGCAAATATTAAATACCGAATTGAAATGTGCACTCTACTTGCTATGGATGCATGTGCATAGGCAAGATGTATGAGATACCAAATAGACAGATATGAGGTCATTTAGAAATTAAGCACATTCTTGCACATGCAACTAGTCCCAAATGTGTGATTATGGACTTAAGCCTCCCCCTAACTCCATAATCCACAAACTTCCTATCTAGGATAGAAACCAATCATAAAGCAACCACATGAAAGATTATGAACCAATTGAAAGGAAATAAAATTTTAATTTTAAATTGATGGTTTTTGGTATTTGATAACTTTGGTTTTCTTTGGTCCATAAATTTCTCCCCTTTGGAATCAAACACCGAAAAGGAAGACATATTAAAGCATATAGGAGGCAATAAAGACTTTCCCTGTAAAATGATTACTCCCCCTAAAATAAAGTTCTCCCCATATGGAAAAGCAATCTCCACCTTGAAGGAAAAAAGACATACTCCCTTTTTCGGAAAACTCTCCACTTAGAAAAAGAAAAATTACTTAATGTGAGACGAAACAATACATAATTGAAATAGACTAACTATACCTTAATCTATGCATAGACAACTGATAAAGGGTATTCTAGTGATATCAAATGAAAAAAATTAACAACATATATGTTGTCCACTTGTTCTCAAATGTTGTGAATCAAGAACAAGGCAACACAATTGTTAAAGATTAATGACCTTCGTCTTCCGAAGCATTATCTCCACATGGGCATAATGTTCATCAAACGAAGGTCGAGAGGGACATACCTTCATCATTTAACATGTGAATAAGAATGCATTAGGATGAAGGCAGTAACTGCATCTTACTAACTCATTCATATTTGTATTCTATAAAACATATATGAATATCAACAGGATTAACATTACATTGATACCTTCAGCTTGCTCGAAGGTGTGGCTGAGAGAGAGTGAATACAATCCAGTATGAACAATACGGTGTTACTTTTCATCTATTTATAGGCACGGGACACAGCCCGAGTGAAAGTACATTTGTATCCCTGACATTCATCTATTATCATAACACGAAACATTAAGGACTGAGTAGTCTTTGTCCCTTTTCGGTCATCATCATACTCGGTCTTCATCACCACATCAAGCCGAAGCTCTTCGGCTACGACTTCGTCGTTCATTCTTATCACCTTCGGGCTACATCTTCACCCTATTATGAAAGAGGACCTTCATCCTGAAGCCAAACCCTCCTGTAATAATCCATGTCCTACTAAAAACATATGGTCAATCATGTTTTTGAGGACCTTCAGAGGAAGAAGGCCCCCAATAGTAGCCCCTCGCAGTATTGATTTGTTTCTTTGTAACAAATTTAGACTGCGGCGTGAACGAAGACCTTTAGCCGAAGGTCCGAAAAAACACCTTCCCTTCGCTAGAATAGCGAGTTACACTAAATTGCAGGACCCACCGATCTGTGGGGCGCTGAGTATATATATATAAGCCTGCATCGTGAGTATTTTTCGTGCTATTTTAGCTGCTTGCATTGTATTGGCCATTTCAACCTTCCTTACTTCATCGAGTTTAATTGAATTTTGAGCTTCGGCATTCTAGCATCAATTGTCTGAATGGCCGAGGAGAAGAAGATCATTGACCCCACGCTGGCCAGATTTTACGAAGCTATGGAAAAAACCAACATGGAGAAAATCACCAATGAGATGTTGGCTGGAATATCTGAAAATTCCAGCGATAGTGAGAGTTTCGACGTGGAAAGTGGAAATGAAGATGTCGAAGATCGGCCATGGAGACCGAGCCATGTTGTTTTCGGAAAGTCGACTATTAAACAAGGGCAGATCGAAGCAATGAGAGGCAGATACTTTCATGACATTTCAATCGTGAGACCCGAAGGAGAGAATGATGTTCCTCTTCCCGAAGCTGACGAAGTGGTGATTTTTAGAAGCTTCATGAAAGCTGGACTTCGGTTCCCCCCGGATAGGATGTTGGTCGAAGTTCTAAAGACTTTTGAAATTTATCTTCATCAACTTATCCTGTGTGCATTGGAACAGAGCTTGGGCAGTGACTGGCTTCGTCTGGAAGCCCTGTAAGCTGGTGACTAGCATGTCCTTCAATTTCTGCCATGACATAATTGTCCCTGGCCGAAGAGAAGAATACCATGTCTGAGCCACACTTCTAACTGCCATGACGAAGGACTTCGCCATGACGGTAGTATTGCCCCCATACGAAGATATTGTTGCCTTGTAGCTCATCAGGAACTGCTTTGGATCTGAATGCCCATCATACATGGGGAGGTGAGGTGGTTTGTAAGATGGTGGCCATAGGGTAGCCTGCAACTCTGCTGCCAAAGAAGAAGCATCATCGAAAGCAAAGTTACCATGGTGAAAATTGTCGTACCATTCATCTTCATTGATTGGGCTCTCTTGACGAAGCTCCCTGTGTTGGGGCCTTCGGTCTTGGTCATCCTGAGTGAGATGACGCATTTCCTCAGCTGCTTCGTCAATCTTCCTCTGAAGGTCGGCTAGCCAAATCATCTTTTCCTTCTTCCTTTGTACTTGCTAGTGAATGGCTTCTAAATCCCTGATCTCCTGATCCAACTCCTCCTCCTGAGGTGTTGGGCTGGTAGCCTTTCTCTTCTGGCTCCTAGCTTCTTAGAGGGAGAGTGTCTCCTGGTTTGTGTCCAGTGGTTGCAGAGCAGCCCCTGGCGCTATTGTCTTCTTCGGCGACATGGCGAAGCTGAATGCTTGCTGAAGGTGGTCGTTTGAGTTCACCGGAGGTGGGCGCCAATGTCGTCCACTTGTTCTCAAATGCTGTGAATCAAGAACAAGGCAACACAATTGTTAAAGATTAATGACCTTCGTCTTCTGAAGCATTATCTCCACATGGGCATAATGCTCATCAGACGAAGGCCGAGAGGGACATATCTTCATCATTTAACATGCAAATAATAATGCATAAGGACAAAGGCAGTAACTGCATCTTACTAACTCATTCATATTTGTATTCCATAAAACATATATGAATATCAATAGGATTAACATTACATTGATACCTTCGGCTTGCTCGAAGGTGTGGATGCGAGAGAGTGAATACAATCCAGCGTGAACAGTACGATGTTACTGTTCATCTATTTATAGGCACGAGAACACAACCCGAGTAAAAGTACATTTGTATCCCTGACATTCATCTATTATCTTAACACAAAACATTAAGGACTGAGTAGTCTTTGTCCCTTTTCGGTCATCATCATACTCGATCTTCATCACCACATCAAGCCGAAGCTCTTCGGCTATGGCTTCATCATTCATTCTTATCACCTTTGGGCTACATCTTCACCTTGTTATGAAAGAGGACCTTCACCCTGAAGCCAAACCCTCCTATAATAATCCATGTCATATTAAAAACATATGGTCAATCACGTTTTTGAGGACCTTCGGAGGAAGAAGGCCCCCAACAATATGCATATATGGCAACATGGGGGGCAAGAGATGTAAAAAGACATAGTCCATTCAAAATACATGTAAATGATACCGATTGAAAGATGATTTATGAACTCTTTGAAGTGGAAGCACATTGTCTTTCTCCTGGGACTCCATTTTCCTTCATTGAGACTACTACACACAAAATAGGCTTGACAGGCGATGTTAATCTCAAAGACATAGATTATAAAGTAACCTCCCCCTAAAGATGTACATACACGTTTTGAATAGTTGTAGAAGACATGCACTTTGACTTTTAAGAACAAAGAGGGGAAAATCTTCTATAATCCTAACTTTGCCACATATAATTCAAAATGACACCAATTGAAATATATTATTTTAGAAACAAGCAATAGTGACATCTATTTAGGAATTTTTATAAGCTATGTGTCGTGCTTTGCTAAACATTTTAAAACATGTATGTTCGCTCAAAGAGTATGAATTTAAATCAAGCATTCCTACCATATGATATACCTATCATGTATGCAATTCAATTGAAAATAAAATTAATTGAAAAGACATAAATAATGCCAATTGAAAAATACTACTAATTGAAAGCAAGACTAGACATAAATGGTAATCTAGATACAAGAAAATAGATATGCATATCTAAAAACAAGGAATTGTAATAAATCTAGTTACCTTAGTCGTGGGTGGGCAATTTGGGTCCAAAATTTTCGCTAACACACTTGCCAATAATCTTCATCCGATATGATGCATCCCATGATATACATCTTAATTTACCATGTATCCAAATTTCTCGATGTCCTTCAGACTTCTCACTTCCTTCTCGGGACCCAAACCTTCTTGGTGCTTCTCATGTTTGAAATAATCTCATTCGGCACCCACATGCGTTTGACCTCATTTCCCTTGTTGTCTTGCTTGTTGGCTTTGATTGCTATCATCTTTCCATTCTTCTTCATCTTGATTAAGTATGGTGTAGTTTCCTTTTGGTCCACCTTATTAATGTAGGTGTTGGAGATATTACTTGTTGGCTTTTCTTCTTTTCTCCCCTGATCTTTGTCTTGCATTATTGGTAAGACTTGTGGTCTTCCTTATGACATAACCAGCAAACCACAATTTCACCTTTGTTAGGCTTGTTCACTCCCACATTGGTGTTATCCTGACGAGTCTAGGTTTGTTTGGCTTTGCCTTTCTTATCACACAAGGCCTTACCAAGGCAAGCCACTTCTTACTTTAACAATCCATTTTCTAATGCAATCTCATCCGAACAAGTTTCTATAATAACATTTTTAACAACAACTTGATTGCAAGAGTTAGAATCATCAATTAAATCTAAGAAAGAAGTCAAAGCATCATTTTTAATCATTTTAAGAATTTCAATTAAAGATGCTCCTGGGGTACAACCGATGTTTTCTAACTAGTAGTTAGCTCATTATTGTGTATGCTAAGAATTTCCATTTCTCTAGCAAGTTTTCAATATCATCTTAAGAGCTAGCTAACTTAGCTAACTTAGCCTTGAGTTTTTTTGTTCTTTTCAATCAAATTGTCATCGATAGTTGAGGATGGAGCTTTGGACTCGAGTTGCGCAATTTTAGTTGTTAGCTCACAATTCAAATTTATAAATGTTTCAAAATTTTATAATCAATTGAGAGCTAAGCAACTTAGAATTAACCACTTTTAATTGAGCTTTTTGTTTAGTGCAAACATCCTTAAAAAATTTAACGTCATACGCAAGTTCGTCTACGGGGGGGCTTATCCTCATCATCGCTATCGCTATCACTAGAGGATAGAATACTTGTGTTACCACTTGCAATAAGGCATTTTGTGTGACGAGCGTGAAGAGCGAGATGAAGAGTGATGGCCGTGACTCCTTGGAGGTTCATCTTCACTTGAGGAATCTTTCTAAGTTTTGACACTTGTGAGCGTGTCGTATTTGGGCAATTATCCTGAAAGTGGCCCTTCTCCCCACATGCAAAGCATCCTCTCTTTCTTGGCTTATTCCTATCAATGTTAAAGAAAAGATCCTTGACCTGCAGGGGCACACCCATTAGATTAATCTTGCGAATCATCCTCATTACCTTTCCGACGTGTTGGATTGTTTATTCGTCCTCGAATGATGATGTAGAGACTTGATCATCTTCTTCTTCATCATATTCTTCTTCATATTCCTCTTCTTCACTTGAGGAACTTGAGCCAGGAGCCTTTTTTGCCTTTCTTCTTTTCATCACATGCAAAAGCATATGGCATCGATGAAGTGGCCTCCTCTTGACCCATCTTTCCTAACATCTCAAATGCCACAATCTTTCCAATCACAAGTGATAGAGGGCAAGGCCCGATCTTCTGTGAGGTAGGATAACTTGATTGGATGGAGATCTCGACGTTGATGATCCAAAGCTCCGAGCAAATGGATTCTTGCAATCACTACACCACTGCTCCATTGGTTATCACCCGTAACACATGAGTGACCTTGCTAAGAAGGATTATTCCTGCAAGTGCAATCAAGAACATAAGCATGAACAAGAAGAACACAACCAAAACTGTGTTGATTATGAGTTGGGGTCTCACAAACCGATGAACGACGACATTATTCGATGATAGAATGATCTAAGCAAAACCCAAACCCTAATATGGCGATGACTGCTGATAAAATAGAGGATAGGGGCGTGAAAAACCCCTAGAGGTACCTTTAATGGGCTCCAACACAATACACGGGCCAACAACCCAACAAACGGTGTCGCAACACCAAAACAGAATTTGAACGATGTTTTGTTTCGAAGATTACCGTTGACTCCTGATGAATTTTAGGTTGGTACCAGTTGGGTTGGATAGTTATCTCCTTATCTTTCTGTCCATATAAAGTCTGACCTAATCAGAGTTTGGATTCATCTTAGACATCTGTTTTAGTGCAGATTGGTCCTAGACTTCGAGGTGGGGATGAATTTGAGTCAGAATTGGCTCCCTATTATTGCGAACGTCCTAGCTTCTCCTACTTGACATGTTGGCCTTTCCAAAGTCCTTGATGGTCCTCTCCAAGGTCCCTAATCATCAAAACATCCATGGCACCAAGCGTAAGCTCTAAAACACAATTGACTAGGTTAGAATGAACTTGGAGATTCAGCTCTCGCACATGTGCTCATGTTATCGGTCCATGTGTTGCATGTATGGGAGTGATAAGTCATCCAAGTTGTGAAGGATGGTGATGATGCTCCCATATTTTCATTGTGGCAAAAGCGAGATGATCTTCCTTACAATGTCTGTATCACCTAGTTTATTAATTCTAATAGAATTAAGCTCATTAATGATAAGGTTCAAACGAGAATACATATATCTAACAAGCTCATTTTATTTCATTGTAAAAGAGCTATACTCATTCAAAACTAGGCAATGTTTTTGCTCACGGACATTGGATGTGCCGTCATGGGGCTCATGTAATTTTAGCCAAATCTTATTAGCAGTTTTCAAAGTAAACACTTGATTGAGAATATCCATGCTAAGAGGTTCATACAAGCAATTTTAAGCTCTAGAATTCAAATTAATTTCTTTTTCGTCCCTTGTGGTGAGCTTCTCGGGGTTCTTGGGTGGTTTCATCCCGTTGCGGGTGACTGTCCAAACACCTAGATCAATAGATTCTAGGTAACAAGACATTCTATCACTATAATAAGGAAAATTAGTGTCATTGAAGTGTGGTGGTCTATGGGTATCCATCCTGAAAGGGAAATAGGCTTACACCTTTTCCTAATTGATTTTGGTGGTTGAATTGCCCAACACAAATAATTGGACTAACTAGTTTGCTCTAGATTATAAGTTTTACAGGTGCCAAAGGTTCACAACAAACCAATAAAAAGACCAAGAAAGGGTTCAAACAAAGAGAGCAAAAGACTACCGAAGTGTGCCCTGGTCTGGCGCACCGGACAGTGTCCGGTGCACCACCGGACAGTGTCTAGTGCACCAGGGAACCCAACTCCGAACTTGCCACCTTCGGGAATTCTGGGAGCCGCTCCGCTATAATTCACCGGACTGTCCGGTGTAGCACCGGACTGTCCGGTGCGCCAGCGGAGTAATGGCTACACAGCGCCAACGGTCGTCTGCAACGAGCAGTTAATGCGCTACAGTGCGCGCAGAAGTCAGAGCAGAGCCAGAAGGCGCATGGATAGTGAACAGTGACTGTCCGGTGCACCACCGGACTGTCCGGTGGCCTAGAAGTCAGAAGCTCCAACGGTTGAACCCTAACGGTCGGGTGACGTGGCTGGCGCACCGGACAGTGTCCGGTGGCGCACCGGACTGTCCGGTGCGCCATGCGACAGCAGCCTTCACCAACGGCTATTTTGGTGGTTGGGGTTATAAATACCCCCAACCACCCACCATTCATTGCATCCAAGTTTCCAGCCTTCACACCTCATACAAGAGCTATAGACTTCATTCAAGACACATACAAAGAGATCAAATCCTCTCCCAAGTCCAAAGATCATTCCAATCAAATAGTGACTAGTGAGAGAGAGATACTTGTGTTCATTTGAGCTCTTGCGCTTGGATTGCTTTTCTTCTTCCTTCTTTCTTGATTCCAACTCAATTGTAACCAAGGCAAGAGACACCAATTGTGTGGTGGTCCTTGTGGGGACTTAGTGTCCCGTTTGATTGAGAAGAGAAGCTCACTCGGTCTAAGTGACCGTTTGAGAGAGGGAAAGGGTTGAAAGAGACCCGGTCTTTGTGACCACCTCAACGGGGAGTAGGTTTGCAAGAACCGAACCTCGGTAAAACAAATCACCGTGTCATCCACCTTATTTGCTTGTGATTTGTTTTCGCCCTCTCTTTTGGACTTGCTTTTATTTCTATCGCTAATCCCGGCTTGTAGTGTGTGCTTAAGTTTATAAATTTCAGATTTGCCTATTCACCCCCCTCTAGGCGACTTTCAATTGGTATTGGAGCCCGGTACTTCATTAGAGCCTAACCTCTCGAAGTGATGTTGGGAGATCACGCCAAGAAGGAGATGGTGACTGGCGAGAAGCCCGCCACAAGCCATGGGAAGGCTCCATCCGGGGAGTCCGGCAACAAGGTGAAGGGATCCCCTTCACACGACAAGTCGCGTCGGAGTGGCGAAAAGAAAAAGAAGATGAAGAAGGTAGTCTACTACGAGACCGACTCTTCATCGCCATCCACCTCCGGCTCCGACACGCCGTCCGTCACTTCTAAGCGCCATGATCGCAAGAAGTTTAGTAAGATTCCCCTATGCTATCCTTGTATTTCAAAACGTACTCCTTTACTTTTTGTCCCATTAGGCAAACCACCCATGTTTGATGGTGAAGATTATAATATGTGGAGTGACAAAATGAGGCACCATCTAACCTCACTCCACACTAGTATTTGGGATGTTGTTGAGATTGGAGTACAGGTACCATCGCCGGGGGATGAAGACTATGACTCAGACGAAGTTGCCCAAATCTGGCACTTCAACTCCACCACTATACTCCTCTCCTCTCTAAGTCGAGAGGAGTATAATAAGGTGCAAGGGTTGAAGAGCGCCAAAGAGATTTGGGACGTGCTCAAAACTGCGGATGAAGGAGACGAGGTGACAAAGATCACCAAGAGGGAAACGATCGAGGGGGAGCTCGGTCGCTTCATGCTTCACCAAGAGGAGGAGCCACAAGCAATGTACAACTGGCTCAAAACATTGGTGAATCAAGTGTGCAACCTCGGGAGCGCCAAATGGGATGACCATGAGATGGTCAAGGTTATTATTAGATCACTCGTATTTCTTAACCCTACTCAAGTTTAATTAATTCGTGGTGATCCAAGATATAAACTAATGTCTCCCGAGGAAGTAATAGGAAAATTTGTGAGCTTTGAATTGATGATCAAAGGCTACAAAAAGATCATCGAGCAAGGCGCCTCCTCCTCCGTACCCGAGGCACAACCCGTTGCATTCAAGGCAACGGAGGAGAGGAAAGAAGACTCTACACCGAGTAGGGTCCCCATCGACGCCTCCAAGCTCGACAATGAGGAGATGTTGCTCATCATCAAGAGCTTCCGCCAAATTCTCAAGCAAAGGAGGGGGGAGGACTACAAGCCCCGCTCCAAGAAAGTTTGCTACAAGTGTGGTAAGACCGGCCATTTTATTGCAAAATGTCCATTATCAAGTGATAGTGACAGGGGCGACGACAAGAAAGGAAAGAGAAGAGAAAAGAAGAGGTACTACAAGAAAAAGGGCGGCGATGCCCACGTTTGCCGGGAGTGGGACTCCAACGAGAGCACCACCGACTCCTCCTCCGACGAGGACGCCGCAAATATCGCCGTCACCAAGGGCCTTCTCTTCCCCAACGTCGTCCACAAGTGCCTCATGGCAAAAGACGGCAAGAAGAAGAAGGTAAAATCTAGATCCTTCACTAAGTATGCAACATCTAGTGATGAGGCTAGCTCTAGTGATGATGAGGATGATTTATTTACCCTTTTTGCCAACCTAACCATGCAACAAAAGGAGAAATTAAATGAATTAATTAGTGCTATTCATGATAAGGATGAACTCTTAGATAGCCAAGAAGACTTCCTAATTAAAGAAAACAAGAAGCATGATAAGGTTAAAAATGCTTATGCTCTAGAGGTAGAAAAATGTGAAAAATTGACTAGTGAGCTAAGCACATGCCATGATGTTATTTCCAACCTTAGAAATGAGAATGCTAAATTAATTGTTAAGGTTGAGAATTTAAATGTTTGTGATGATTCTCTTGTTAGTCTTAGGAATGATAATGTTAGTTTGATTACTAAGATTGACAAGTTAAATGCATCACTCTCTAGCCTTAAAATTGAGAATGAAAAATTGATTGCTAAGGATAAAGATTTAAATGTTTGCAATGTTTTCATTTCTGATCTTAGAGATGAAAATGCCATATTACATGCTAAGATTGTTGAATTGAATTCTTGCAAACCCTCTACATCTACCGTTGAGCATGTTACTATTTGCACTAGATGTAGAGATATTAATGTTGATGCTATTCATGATCACCTAGCTTTAATTAAGAAACAAAATGATCACATAGTTCAACTTAGTGTTAAGATTGATGAGCATGACTTAGAAAATGAAAAAAAAAAATTAAATTTGCTAGAAGCATGCTCTATAGTGGGAGACGCCCTGGCATTAAGAATGGCATTGGCTTCCAACAGGGAGACAATGTCAAGCTTAATGCCGCTCCTAAAAGATTGTCTAACTTTGTTAAGGGCAAAGCTCCCATGCCTCAGGATAACGAGGGTTACATTTTATACCCTGCCGATTATCCCGAGCACAAAATTAGGAGAATTCATTCTAGGAAGTCTCACTCTGGCTCTCATCATGCTTTTATTTATAAGAGTGAGGCATCTAGTTCTAGGCAATCAACCCGTGCTAAATTGCCTAAGCAGAAAACTCCTATTGCATCAAATGAACCTAACATTTCATTTAAGACTTTTGATGCTTCTTATGTGATAACTAACAAATCAGGCAAAGTAGTTGCCAAATATGTTGGGGGCAAACACAAGGGGTCAAAAACTTGTGTTTGGGTACCCATAGTGCTTGTTTCTAATGTGAAAGGACCCAAGACCGTTTGGGTACCTAAGAACGAGGCCTAAACTTGTTTTGTAGGTTTATGCATCCGGGGGCACAAGTTGGATCATCGATAGCGGGTGCACAAACCACATGACAGGGGAGAAGAAGATGTTCTCCTCCTACGAGAAAAATCATGATCCCCAAAGAGCCATCACATTCGGGGATGGAAATCAAGGTTTGGTCAAAGGACTTGGTAAAATTGCAATATCACCTGACCATTCTATTTCCAATGTTTTTCTTGTAGACTCTTTAGATTACAATTTGCTTTCCGTTTCTCAATTATGTAAAATGGGCTACAACTGTCTTTTTACGGATATAGGTGTTACTGTCTTTATAAGAAGTGATGATTCAGTAGCATTTAAGGGAGTGTTAGAGGGTCAGCTATACTTAGTTGATTTTAATAGAGCTGAACTCGACACTTGCTTAATTGCTAGGCTCTGGCATAGCCGACTAGCTCATGTTGGGATGAAGAATCTTCATAAGCTTCTAAAGGGAGAGCACATTTTGGGACTAACCAATGTTCATTTTGAGAAAGACAGGGTTTGTAGCGCATGCTAAGCTGGAAAGCAAGTTGGTGTTCATCATCCACACAAGAACATCACGACGACCGATAGGCCACTTGAATTACTCCACATGGATCTATTCGGCCCGATCGCTTACATAAGCATCGGCGGGAGTAAGTATTGTCTTGTAATTGTGGATGATTATTCTCGCTTCACTTGGGTGTTCTTTTTGTAGGAAAAATCTCAAACCCAAGAGACCTTAAAGGGATTCTTGAGATGGGCTCAAAATGAGTTCGGCTTAAGGATCAAAAAGATTAGAAGCGACAACGGGACGGAGTTCAAGAACTCTCAAATAGAAGGCTTTCTTGAGGAGGAGGGCATCAAGCATGAGTTCTCTTCTCCCTACACACCACAACAAAATGGTGTAGTGGAGAGGAAGAATAGAACTCTATTGGACATGGCAAGAACCATGCTTGATGAGTACAAGACTTCGGATCGGTTTTGGGCCGAGGCGGTTAACACCGCTTGCTACGCCATCAACCGGTTATATCTACACCGAATCCTCAAGAAGACATCGTATGAACTCCTCACCGGTAAAAAGCCCAATGTTTCATATTTTAGAGTCTTTGGTAGCAAATGCTTTATTCTTGTTAAAAGAGGTAGAAAATCTAAATTTGCTTCTAAGGCTGTAGAAGGCTTTTTACTTGGTTATGATTCAAACACAAGGGCATATAGAGTCTTTAACAAGTCCTCTGGACTAGTTGAAGTTTCTTGTGACATTGTGTTTGATGAGACTAACGGCTCTCAAGTAGAGCAAGTTGATCTTGATGATCTAGATGATGAAAAGGCTCCGTGCATCGCACTAAGGAACATGTCCATTGGGGATGTGTGTCCTAAGGAATCCGAAGAGCCTCCACATACACAAGATCAACCATCTTCCTCCATGCAAGCATCTCCACCAACTCAAGATGAGGATCAGGCTCAAGAGGATGAAGATGAAGATCAAGAAGATGAGCCACCTCAAGAGGAGGGCAATGATCAAGGGGGAGATGCCAATGATCAAGACAAGGAAGATGATGAGGGTCCAAGACCGCCACACCCAAGAGTCCACCAAGCAATCCAACGAGATCACCCCGTGAACACCATCCTCGGCGATATTCATAAGGGGGCAACCACTCGATCTCGTGTTGCTCATTTTTGTGAACATTACTCTTTTGTTTCATCTATTGAGCCACACAGGGTAGAGGAAGCACTTCAGGATTCGGATTGGGTGCTGGCGATGCAAGAGGAGCTCAACAACTTCACGAGGAATGAGGTATGGCATTTAGTTCCACGTCCTAACCAAAATATTGTAGGAACCAAGTGGGTCTTCCGCAACAAACAAGATGAGCATAGTGTGGTGACAAGGAACAAAGCCGGACTTGGGCCAAGGGATATTCACAAGTCGAAGGTTTGGATTTCGGTGAAACCTATGCACCCGTAGCTAGGCTTGAGTCAATTTGCATTTTACTTGCCTATGCTACTTACAATGGCTTTAAGCTTTACCAAATGGATGTGAAAAGTGCCTTCCTCAATGGACCAATCAAGGAGGAGGTCTATGTTGAGCAACGTCCCGGCTTTGAAGATAGTGAGTACCCTAACCATGTCTATAAACTCTCTAAGGCGCTTTATGGGCTCAAGCAAGCCCCAAGAGCATGGTATGAATGCCTAAGAGATTTTCTTATCACTAATGGATTCAAAGTCGGAAAAGCTGAACCTACTCTCTTTACAAAAACACTTGCAAATGATTTGTTTGTATGCCAAATTTATGTTGATGATATCATATTTGGGTCTACTAACGAATCTACATGTGAAGAGTTTAGTAGGATCATGACTCAAAAATTCGAGATGTCTATGATGGGGGAGTTGAAGTATTTCTTAGGATTTCAAGTGAAGCAACTCCAAGAGGGCACCTTCATTAGCCAAACGAAGTACATTCAAGACATACTCACAAAGTTTGGGATGAAGGATGCCAAGCCCATCGAGACACCCATGGGAACTAATGGGCATCTCGACCTCGACACGGGAGGTAAATCCGTAGATCAAAAGGTATACCGGTAGATGATAGGATCTTTACTCTATTTATGTGTATCTCGACCGGATATTATGCTTTCCGTATGCATGTGTGCAAGATTCCAAGCCGATCCTAAGTAAGCTCACCTTACGGCTATAAAACAAATCTTGAGATATTTAGTTCATACTCCTAAGTTTGGGCTTTGGTACCCTCAGGGATCCACATTTGATTTAATTGGTTATTCGGATGCCGATTGGGCGGGATGTAAAATCAATAGAAAGGGCACATCGGGGACTTGCCAGTTCTTGGGAAGATCCTTGGTGTCTTGGGCTTCAAAGAAGCAAAATTCCGTAGTTCACCTTAGGGCCGTAAAACGAATCTTGAGATATTTAGTTTATACTCCTAAGTTTGGCCTTTGGTACCCCAGGGGATCCACCTTTGATTTAATTGGGTATTCCGATGCTGATTGGGCAGGGTGTAAAATTAATAGAAAGAGCACATCAGGGACTTGCCAGTTCTTCGGAAGATCTCTGGTGTCTTGGGATTCAAAGAAGCAAAATTATGTAGCTCTTTCTACTGCCGAAGCTGAGTATATTGCCACAGGCCATTGTTGCGCGCAATTGCTTTGGATGAGGCAAACCCTTAGGGACTATGGTTACAAATTAACCAAAGTTCCTCTTCTATGTGATAATGAGAGTGCAATCCGCATGACAGATAATCCCGTTGAGCATAGCCGCACTAAACACATAGCCATTTGGTATCATTTTCTGAGGGATCACCAACAAAAGGGGGATATCGAGATTGCTTATATTAACACCAAAGAACAATTAGCCGATATCTTTACCAAGCCATTAGATGAGCAAACTTTTACCAAACTTAGGCATGAGCTAAATATTCTTGATTCTAGGAATTTTGATTGATATTTTGCACACATAGCTCATTTATACCTTTGATCATCTCTTTCTTTGCTATGACTAATGTGTTTGTCAAGTAAATTTCATACCAAGTCATAGATTGAAAGGGAAATGGAGTCTTCGGCGAAGACAAGGCTTCCACTCCACTCCATCGAATTATTCATCCCTCGTCGTCGCTCCACATCGCTCTCCAATTTGGTATAATCTTCACTCATATATTATTTACCATAGGGGGAGAAAGTAGTTAAAAGGGCTTATATTTCACTCACAAGTATCCGTTTTTGCCGATTCATGCCAAAGGGGGAGAAAGTATTAGCCCAAAGCAAAAGGACCGCACCACCACTAATTTCAAGAAAGTATTATCCCAAAGGAAAGTATTAGACCAAAGCAAAAGGACCGCACTGAAAGGGAATTAGGCTTACACCTAGTTCCTAAATAATTTTGGTGGTTGAATTGCCCAACACAAATAATTGGACTAACTAGTTTGCCCAAGTGTATAGATTATACAGGTGTAAAAGGTTCACACTCAGCCAATAAAAAGACCAAGTTTTGGATTCAATAAAGGAGCAAAGGGGCAACCGAGGGCACCCCTGGTCTGGCGCACCGGACTGTCCGGTGTGCCACCGGACAGTGAACAGTACCTGTCCGGTGCACCAGGGGACTCAGACTCAAACTCTTCGCCCTCGGGAATTCTCGGAAGCCGGCGCGCTATAATTCACCGGACTGTCCGGTGTGCACCGGACATGTCCGGTGCTCCAAGGAAGCGCGGTCTCCAGAACTCGCCAGCCTCGGGTTCGCGCGGCAGCCGCTCCGCTAAAATTCACCGGACTGTCCGGTGTGCACCGGACTGTCCGGTGTGCCAGCGGAGCAACGGTCATCTTCGCGCCAACAGTCGACTCTGACAGTAAACAGTGCAGAACAGTACACGCGGCAGAAGTCAGAGCAGAGGATCAGAGAGGCACCGGACTGTCCGGTGTGCACCGGACTGTCCGGTGCCACATGAGGACAAAGCCTCCAACGGTCGACCAGCTCCAATCTCAACGGATAGGATGACGTGGCTGGGGCACCGGACATGTCCGGTGTGCACCGGACTGTCCGGTGCGCCCATCGCCAGCAGCTTCTCCAACGGCTACAAAATTGGATGGTGGCTATAAATACCACCCCAACCGGCCACTTCAAAGTGTGGGAGTCCAAGCAACATTCCAAGTCATCTAGTTGACATACTCAAGCCCTCCCAACCACCTATATTCATTGATCCATCCTATACACAAGATTTAGTCCTCTACAACCAACACAAGTGCCACAAAAGAGAGAGCAAGCAATTGAGTTTAGCCCTAGCGCCTTGTGAGATTCATTGAGAGATAGTGTGTGCTACATCTTTGTGTTCATTTGCGCGTGGAGTTTTTTTGACTCCCATTCGAACTTCCTCCAAAGTGTTGGAGGCTTGTAAAAGCTAGCAAGAGACACCAAAGATTGTGGTGGTCCTTGTGGGATCGAGAGTGATCCTTGAGAAGAAGAAGAGCTCGCCGATCCTTGTGTGATCGGGAGAGAGGGAAAGGGTTGAAAAAGACCCGTCCTTAAGTGGACTCCTCAACGGGGACTAGGCCTTCGAGGGCCGAACCTCGGTAAAACAAATCACCCGTGTTCATTGTGCTTTTGCTTGTGATTTGTTTGCTTTCCCTTACTCTAAGTTCTCTTGCACTATTCTTTGCTCATATCATTTGGTGTTGCTTCAAGTTAAAATCTTATTTAAGTGAAGCAACACTCCGCAAGAAAAGAACTTGAGTTAGTGCTCTTTTTCATCTAAGCTTTCTTGCTTTGTTATCATAGAACTATTAGTTGTATTGATTTATCACTTCCGCATTATTTGAAAGCTATACTCTTTACCAGCAAGAACTTAGTTTTTATACTCCGATAATTGTTCATCTTGTTCTAACCACTAATCAAAGGATCTAGTTGGGGGATAAAGTTTTAATTTTCAGGTTTCGCCTATCCACCCCCCCTCTAGGCGACTTTCAATTGGTATCAGAGCTAGGCACTTCATCTTGAGTCTAACAACTCGAAGTGATGGCTCGTAGAAGATCCCAAAAGAACAAGAAGACTCCTCCAACAAACGCAACTCAAAAGGAGGTAACTCTTGAGATATTACTTGATGATTGTTCTAATTATGATTCATGGTCTACTAGTGTGATAAATGCCTTTAGAACCATACATCCTCAATTAGAACAAATTATTGACAAGAGTATTTTTCCCTCTAGTTTTAATGGAAAAATTAATTCCGAGGAGGATCAAAGATGTTATCGCTTAAACTACCTAGCTTTTGACATCTTAAACAATTCTCTTAGCAAAGAAGATTATCGTGCCTTCATATCAAACTATGATGAATCCGTCCATGATGCGCATGATATTTGGACTAGAATTAGAAGCAAATTTGATGAGTCCAAAAATGATAGTTCATTTTGTGCTTCTACTTCCTTTGGTATTTGTGATACTAACCCTTGCAAGGAAGAAGAAGAAAATGAACAATGGAGACCAAACGATGAATCCACCTCTCCAAAAGGTTTGTCTTCCCATTTCGATTCCCACATGTGTTGTGTGGCTAATGAAAATGATAGCGGGAGCACAAATGAGGATGAGGAGGAAGAAAGAAGCTTTGTGCATCTCTACGCTCGCCTAAGCCAAGAAGATAAGGCGGTCATGCTCAAACTTCTAGAAAGAGCGAGAGAACAAAGCGAAGCTCGTCAAAGGCTAGAAGATATTCTCTCCATAAAGATGCAACACTTTGACGAGTTGACTAAAGAACATGAGGAGCTAAAGTGCTCTCATGTTGATTTGGTCCACAGGTATGAAACTATTTCAATTGAGCAAGATAACGCTTCACATTGTATCTCTCAATTAGTAAATAGGAATACCTTGCTCAAGGACCAAGTAGAAAAGCTAAAAGTTGAAAATCTAGCTTTTCAAGATAAATATGATATGCTTTTATGTTCTCATGAAAATCTTATGGATAATCATATCATATTAAACATTGCTCATGAGGTTGTGATAGAGAACTTAAAATCCCAACAACCTCACTCGTGCACATGTATTCAAATTAATACTATATTACCATGTGCTAATGCTTGTTGTTTGTCAACAAGCAAATCTTCCTTTGAGCTAGAATTTGCATGAACAAATGATGATTCATATCAAAAGCTCAAAGAAGAAAATGAGAGGCTAAAGAAGAGCTTGACACAACTAAAAGGGAAATGCATTGCCCAACCTTCTCAAGATAACCGTGATCACATGGTGAAGAAGCTTGAGACGGGAACAACCGTGGCATGCACTACATCCCTTGAAGAAAATGTCAAGGATTTGAGGATTGCCATGAGGAGGAAACAAAAGATGAAATTCAACACCTCCTCCAAAAGCCTCAACCACGCCTCCACAAAAGGTAACATCCAAGGTAATGATCAAGCCACACTTCACATTAAGAGGTGTAGTGAATGCTTTGAAATGGGGCACTTGATTAGGTCATGTCCCTATATTAATGGCTTGATTATTAACAAGGATGATAGACTTTGTTTTAAATGCTCTAAGAAGGGACACTTGCTTAGATCTTGTCCCCATTCAAAACAAAAAGGCATAGGGTTAGAAAAGAAAGTTTTTACTAACCATGTAGCAGGCAACAAGCAAGGAAAGAAGAAAACTTCAAAACTTGAAAAACGCCTATGCTACACATGCCGAAGAAAGGGACATCAATGCAAGGATTGTCCCATTGGTAACAATTCCACTCCTAGCTTGTCAATTAATTTTCATGTAACTAGGCAACCCAAAATTGCAACTTGTGCTAGAAAGGTAACAAGTTTACCAAGCGCTAGCACAAAGGACACTTGGGTTCCTAGATCTTTGTTTACTAACCTTAACGGACCCATCAAGCGATGGGTACCAAAATGTGCTTGACAAGATTTGTAGGAGAAGGAGATGATATGAACCTTTGGGGTGTTTGAGGAAGTTAATTCAATTCTTATCAACTCAAGCTATCAATCTTCAAATGATCTACATATTCAAGATTGACCCAAGGTTATTTCAATATGTTATTCAAAACCCATATCATCTCGGGGAAGATATTGATGTTGTAGGAATTAAAGAATTATCATGTGCGGAATTTCAAAGCCTGCAACATGGAGGAAAGTCAAAGGATGGTAACATTTATATTCTTAAGTGCAATTATCTTAATTTGTCATGTGTCTTGTGTAGTCACATAGAAATAGAAAGCACTTAAGGATGTTTTAAAATTATGTCATCATTCTTTGAAGAAATTCCTTTCATATGGTAGATTGTGTATTTATCAATTCTATATTATGACAATCTACATGTTTTAAATTATTGCCATGTTCTAGGTATAAAGAGATATTTCATGTTCTTAAAAGAATAAGGTGTCATATAAGAAATTCAAATACTTAGGACTCTTATAAAAGGAAAAATTCTCTCTATAGCTAGAAAAGTGAGACTATTGTTTTTATCTAAGTAATTTAAGTAGTCTCACTTGTAGAGAATAAGTTTCTCTATGGAAATGCGTATCTCATCATGTCTAGGAAATTCTATCTCTTATTGCTCAATTGGATATGATTCTTTCACATTTATCACTTTCCAAATCATGATTTAGATTTATTCCTATAATCTCAAAGGATTAGTTATGCTTGTTTTATGAGTTAAAATTGAGCATAACATCATCTATGAATAATCTAGTTCATGCTATGGAGTTTCCATGTTTTGTTAATCTAACTTCTCATTCTTTATCAAAATGATTACTAAATGGAAACTAGTGCTTGTGTTGCTAACGTATCTCTTGAGCTTACTTATAAATATGCATAGAAGGGAAAGTACACAAGCCTCATGGGTTGATCTTCACCCAAAAGAAGAAAGGTAAAAGCAAAGGTATGGGAACTCATCTTCTTAAATTAAGTTTAGTTCCCATCTCAATGAGTATTTAATCTAAATTATCATACTCTACTCTTGAGAGGAATAGATTCTTTATTGGACCGAAATTAACTAAGTGTGCATTCAAATATCATTTTCTTAATGCTTATGTCCATTAGAATCTATTTAATGCCTTTGCGATATTTATATACATGTTATCATATTGATTTACTTCCAAGTGATGATTAACTAACTTCAATATGATAAAGTAAAATCTCCAATGATTATTAAAATGCTTAAAAGGTGCTCACTCATTTTTCTCAATTGAAATGCACTAATGTTGAGGATTTTGCTTCATGTCTGTGTGACTTGTGGATGATAAATTTTGTATGCTAATTATCTAAAGTAATAATCTTTCACCATACACTCCCTTGCGCTATTAACATATCTCTTGAGTATTTTCAATAAGTTTGGAAGGAAAAAGAGACAAATATAAAGGGGGACACTCAAATGAAAAAGAAAGAACATCAAGGACAACAACACCTACTTGGACAATAAGGTTTTCACAACAATCAATGGTGTGGTTGTAAGCATTCTAAATCCTTTTTCATTATGAGGTTGCAAGGCTTAAGTTGTTTATTGCTAAATTTATGAGCCTTGATCAAAATGTATAATGCTTCTCCCTTTATGTTCTTAAAAGTGAATGCATCGAAATCATTTCTTTAAATTACTTGATGCATATCTTTAGGGGGAGTCCATTATTATATTTTGATTATGTTGAGACTATTGCTTTATCTTAGTAATTTCATATAGTCTCATGCATGAGAATAATGTTTCTCATATAGTATGCTACTTCACATCTATCAAACTTGTTAAAGTAATATCGCTTTTATCAAGGATCATTGCTCTCATTTTTTAAAAAGGTAGCATGCTTATTGGATTCTCCTATTTTTAAGCTTGATTGAAAATTTAATGTCTTTGTTGTCTTCTTGATCGCATGTTGGTTGATCATTGAACGACTTCGATTATCACTTATGTTTCTTAGTGCCTCATGTAATTTCAATTTGATCTCAATTGGTAATATTAATTGACATCTATCTTGATATGCACTAAGGAAAAATGAGAATTCATGATTCATTTATGCAACTTGTGATCCATTTGATATATGCTAACAATAACTTGAAGAAGATCACTAGTTGTAGAACTCTCTCTTGTGCAAAGTATTTCCATATATTGTCATTGAGTATAGGTCTTAAGCAACTAAGACTAAGGACAAAGCACAATGAAGAGAGCGTCTCTATGAGAAGGTAAAAAAAAAGGGTAAAATCACTTCCTTTCATTTAAACTTGTACCTAAATCTTCCTCTTATAAGCATTCTTTGCATATCTTATACATAAGGAAGAGAAAGCATGACCTTTGCGTTTATCCCTGCTTCATACCTAGTTTAACCTCTTAAAATTTCACTCATGCATTATTGCATCTTTGCTAAAACTAGATGAAGTGATTCTATTGTCAAAGAGCTTAAAGCTTAACCTTGTAACGAGGATAAGCTACCTTTGTTCCAAAGGTGGATGGTCCTTAAGTCTCTTTGAAATCCTTAAAGGAAAATGCTTAAAATGTTTGCAACATGCTTTCATAAGTGCATAAACTGTCTTGAGCATCACTCATATACTATGACACAATGCACTTCACATTCTGTATAATATAGATATGTTCTCATTAACCCAATTATGTGCAATTGGCATTTTAGGGCATAATATGTGTTCCTCTCCATGCACATACTTAGGGGGAGAAATCTATGTTATATAGAACTTTGATCATGCTTAATTGACATATCTCTTGATCATATCTCTTTCATTTTGGTACAAATGCATATATCCTATTATTCCCGTACCATGACTACGACTAATATGTTTCCAAGTATATTACTATGCTAAGTCGTAGATTGAAAGGGAAATGGAGTCTTCGGCGAAAACAAAGGCTTCCACTCCGCATATCATACTTCGCCATCACTCCAAGCAACTCTCTATTCCTTGGGGAGAAATAAGCATCAAAGAAAAGGACTTCGTCTCTGGAAGAGAGTAAGAGCCCAAAGCTAAAAGACCGGACTTCGCCTTTGGTATAATCTTAACTCATTTATTTATGCCCAAAGGGGAAGATAGCACTTTGAGGGCTCTAATGATTCCGTTTTTGGCGATTCATGCCAAAAAGGGGGAGAAATGAGCCCAAAGCAAAAGGACCGCACCACCACCACCAAATTCAAAAACCAAATTCAAAAACTTAGTGATTTCCAAAAGTATTTATCATTTGGTATCCTATTGTGTTCAAAAGGAAAAAAAAGTAGTATTTCAAAAATGGTATATCAAAACCCTCTTGAACACTAAGAGGTGGATCTCTTTTAAGGGAAGTTTTGTTAAGTCAAAAGAAAAGCATTTGAAACAGGGGGAGAAAATTTCAAATCTTAAAAAATGCTTTGCAAACTCTTATTCATTTACCTTTGACTATTTGCAAAAGATCTTTGAAATGGATTTACAAAAGGGATTTGCAAAAACAAAACATGTGGTGCAAACGTGGTCCAAAATGTTACATAAGAGAGGAACATTCCATGCATATCTTGTAAAGAAGTTATATTGGCTCAATTCCAAGCAACCTTTACACTTACATCATGCAAACTAGTTCAATTATGCACTTCTCTATTTGCTTTGGTTTGTGTTGGCATCAATCACCAAAAAGGGGGAGATTGAAAGGGAATTAGGCTTACACCTAGTTCCTAAATAATTTTGGTGGTTGAATTGCCCAACACAAATAATTGGACTAACTAGTTTGCCCAAGTGTATAGATTATACAGGTGTAAAAGGTTCACACTCAGCCAATAAAAAGACCAAGTTTTGGATTCAATAAAGGAGCAAAGGGGCAACCGAGGGCACCCCTGGTCTGGCGCACCGGACTGTCCGGTGTGCCACCGGACAGTGAACAGTACCTGTCCGGTGCACCAGGGGACTCAGACTCAAACTCTTCGCCCTCGGGAATTCTCGGAAGCCGGCGCGCTATAATTCACCGGACTGTCCGGTGTGCACCGGACATGTCCGGTGCTCCAAGGAAGCGCGGTCTCTAGAACTCGCCAGCCTCGGGTTCGCGCGGCAGCCGCTCCGCTAAAATTCACCGGACTGTCCGATGTGCACCGGACTGTCCGGTGTGCACCGGACTGTCCGGTGTGCCAGCGGAGCAACGGTCATCTTCGCGCCAACGGTCGACTCTGACAGTAAACAGTGCAGAACAGTACACGCGGCAGAAGTCAGAGCAGAGGATCAGAGAGGCACCGGACTGTCCGGTGTGCACCGGACTGTCCGGTGCCACATGAGGACAAAGCCTCCAACGGTCGACCAGCTCCAATCTCAACGGATAGGATGACGTGGCTGGGGCACCGGACATGTCCGGTGTGCACCGGACTGTCCGGTGCGCCCATCGCCAGCAGCTTCTCCAACGGCTACAAAATTGGATGGTGGCTATAAATACCACCCCAACCGGCCACTTCAAAGTGTGGGAGTCCAAGCAACATTCCAAGTCATCTAGTTGACATACTCAAGCCCTCCCAACCACCTATATTCATTGATCCATCCTATACACAAGATTTAGTCCTCTACAACCAACACAAGTGCCACAAAAGAGAGAGCAAGCAATTGAGTTTAGCCCTAGCGCCTTGTGAGATTCATTGAGAGATAGTGTGTGCTACATCTTTGTGTTCATTTGCGCGTGGAGTTTTTTTGACTCCCATTCGAACTTCCTCCAAAGTGTTGGAGGCTTGTAAAAGCTAGCAAGAGACACCAAAGATTGTGGTGGTCCTTGTGGGATCGAGAGTGATCCTTGAGAAGAAGAAGAGCTCGCCGATCCTTGTGTGATCGGGAGAGAGGGAAAGGGTTGAAAAAGACCCGTCCTTAAGTGGACTCCTCAACGGGGACTAGGCCTTCGAGGGCCGAACCTCGGTAAAACAAATCACCCGTGTTCATTGTGCTTTTGCTTGTGATTTGTTTGCTTTCCCTTACTCTAAGTTCTCTTGCACTATTCTTTGCTCATATCATTTGGTGTTGCTTCAAGTTAAAATCTTATTTAAGTGAAGCAACACTCCGCAAGAAAAGAACTTGAGTTAGTGCTCTTTTTCATCTAAGCTTTCTTGCTTTGTTATCATAGAACTATTAGTTGTATTGATTTATCACTTCCGCATTATTTGAAAGCTATACTCTTTACCAGCAAGAACTTAGTTTTTATACTCCGATAATTGTTCATCTTGTTCTAACCACTAATCAAAGGATCTAGTTGGGGGATAAAGTTTTAATTTTCAGGTTTCGCCTATCCACCCCCCCTCTAGGCGACTTTCACGCACCACCACCAATTTCAAAAATGTAATCTTTCAAATTTGTGTTAAGAAAAGATTTTTCAATTGGTATCTTATTTTTGATATAATTTCAAATTAGTATACCCTCTTCAAATTTAATATCTAAAACCCTCTTGAACCTTAAGAGGAGGATTTCATTAAGGGGGAGTTTTGTTTAGTCAAAGGAAAAGCATTTGAAACAGGGGGAGAAAATTTCAAATCTTTAAAATGTCTCTCAAAATCTTATTCATATACCTTTGACTATTTGCAAAAGATTTTTGAAAAATAATTTCCAAAACATTGCAAAACTAAACAAGTGGTGCAAGCGTGGTCCAAAATTTAAATTAGAAGAAAGCCATCCATGCATATCTAGTAGAAATAATTATTGGTTTCATTCCAAGCAACCTTTGCACTTACATTATGCAAACTAGTTCAATTCTGCACTTTTATATTTGCTTTGGTTTGTGTTGGCATCAATCACCAAAAAGGGGGAGATTGAAAGGGAAATAGACTTACACCTTTTCCTAATTGATTTTGGTGGTTGAATTGCCCAACACAAATAATTGGACTAACTAGTTTGCTCTAGATTATAAGTTTTACAGGTGCTAAAGGTTCACAACAAACCAATAAAAAGACAAAGAAAGAGTTCAAACAAAGAGAGCAAAAGACTACTGAAGTGTGCCCTGGTCTGGCGCACTGGACAGTGTCCGGTGCACCAGGGAACCCAACTCCGAACTTGCCACCTTCAGGAATTCTGGGAGCCGCTCCGCTATAATTCACCGGACTGTCCGGTGCCCTAGTGGAGTAACGGCTACACAGCGCCAACAGTCGTCTGCAACGAGCAGTTAATGCGCTACAGTGCGCGCAGAAGTCAGAGCAGAGCCAGAAGGCGCACCGGACAGTGAACAGTGACTATCCGGTGGCCCAGAAGTCAGAAGCTCCAACGATCGAACCCTAACGGTCGGGTGACGTGGCTGGCACACCGGACAGTGTCCGGTGGCGCACCGGACTGTCCGGTGCGCCATACGACAACAGCCTTCACCAACGGCTATTTTGGTGGTTGGGGTTATAAATACCCCCAACCACCCACCTTTCATTGCATCCAAGTTTTCAGCCTTCACACCTCATACAAGAGCTATAGACTTCGTTCAAGACACATACAAAGAGATCAAATCCTCTCCCAAGTCCAAAGATCATTCCAATCAAATAGTGACTAGTGAGAGAGAGATATTTGTGTTCATTTGAGCTCTTGCGCTTGGATTGCTTTTCTTCTTCCTTCTTTCTTGATTCCAACTCAATTATAACCAAGGCAAGAGACACCAATTGTGTGGTCGTCCTTGTGGGGACTTAGTGTCCCGTTTGATTGAGAAGAGAAGCTCACTCGGTCTAAGTGACCGTTTGAGAGAGGGAAAGGGTTGAAAGAGACCCGGTCTTTGTGACCACCTCAACGGGGAGTAGGTTTGCAAGAACCGAACCTCGGTAAAACAAATCGCTGTGTCATCCACCTTATTCGCTTGTGATTTGTTTTTGCCCTCTCTTTCGGACTCGCTTTTATTTCTAACGCTAATCCCATCTTGTAGTGTGCGCTTAAGTTTATAAATTTCAGATTTGCCTATTCACCCCCCTCTAGGCGACTTTCACATCCCTTCCTCTAAAAAGCGCCAGTCCGAATAGCGGTGAAGCTAAAGACGTTCCAAATGAGCCAAACCAGGTTTTAATACCAATTGAAAGGAACACACACGCCTAAGAGGGGGAGGGTGAATTAGGACTTCTAAAAATCTCGCTAACCTAGGCCACAAATAAATCTCCTAAACAAAACCTATGCAAAAAACTAAATAAGAATGTGCAAATTAGGTTTTGTCTAAGTGTTGCTATCTCTACCACAAAAGAGTTATGCAACCTAAGTTCAAATCCTAAATAATCTAGACTAGGGATAGAAAGATTGAAACTTAAGTATTTAATGTAAATGCGGAAGCTAAAGAGAAAAGGTAGTGATTGCAAACTCCTGTGTACGCTCCAGTATTTTTACTGAGGTATCTAGAACCGCGTAAGGTTTTGACTAATCCTCATTGGTGCCGCTACGCAAAGGGAAGCCCACGCGAGGGCCAAGCACCCAGTCGAGTAACTTCGTAGAGAGTCGTGGGCCTTCTCCACGTGCAAGTGGTGCTCCGCTTCCGGCCCCCTCTAGGACGCTCCCCACCGTCTTCACTATCGAGCTTCCATCTAAAACGTCATGGGCCTCGTTCCCTCCTGTACATGGTGGCGACCACACCACATACTCGGTTGGTGTGGTCTCGTAAGACATTACCCCACTCGGTACAATATTACATCTGCTCGCGCAAGAGCCGAGGGATTTCTGTGTTGTCTAACCTCACTCACACAACTAGGAACAAACCTAGAGCAAGCGCATAAGCGGTCTAACCAACCTAAGCACTTCGCAAAGCACCTAAGCTAATCACCGAGTGATTCTATTAAGAACTTGGTTGTTTGAAGCCTTGGAGATGTGTAACACATGTGTTGGTATGTTGTTTGGGCGCCCACACCTTCAAATGGTCGGTTAAGGGGGTATTTATAGAGCCTCCATCCAAAACTACTCGTTGTAGGAAAGTTATATCTCTCTGTCTACACCGCACCGGACTGTCGGCTAGCCGTTGGCTCTATGCTACATTGTAGTAGGTCTGGTGTGCCACCCGTAAGGTCCGCTGCCACCACATCAGATAGTCATTGGACCTCGTCTGGTACACCACCAGACCAGTTTGGGTAGCCGGTTGGCCAAAGACCGTTTGCAGAGCTCTCTGCGTAACCGGTCCGGTGCACCACCAGACCACTCCGATGTGCCATCCGACAGCCTAGTCTTTGATTCTTCTAGCTTCTTTTCATGGGCTGATTTGGGCTTGTGTCTTGGACTTGTGCTGAGTATTTGTAAGTCTTCTATAGGTCTTTTAGATCTTCTTTTGAGGTGTTGCATCCTTAGATCCTAGGTCCAATCCACTTTGCATCATGTGAACTATAAAACACAAACACTTGCAAAACATTAGTTCACCGGTTATGTTGGTCATCAAACACCAAAAACATTTAGGTAAATGGGTCGAGGTCCATTTTCCTTACAATGTAGATGACATATTGTTGATTAGAAATGATATTCCTAGCTATGTTACAAGTTGTTAGGTCTTAATTAAGAAATAGTTTCTCTATGAAAGATATGGGTGAGGTTTCTTAAATTTTGGGCATTAAGATTTATATAGATAGATCAAAAAGGATAATTAGACTAAAACAAAGTACGTACGTTGACAAGGTATTGAAATGGTTCAATATACAAGATTCTAAGATTTTTTAAATTTCACATGGCATTACCCAAGCGATATTAAGTGTCCTTTGACTCCTGATGAAGAAATGGATGATTGCGGTTTTGTATGCCTCCATGGTCAGATCCATTCATGTATGCCATGCTATGTACATGTTTAGATGTTGCTTGTACTTAACTTAAGAACGTCGGGGCTGACTGTAACACCCCGGGATCCACAAACACCGCGAGATGCTACTAGACTTCACTACCAATCGCCGAACACTAAGCAAAACAAAATTTGGCAGTGCCTCCTTTGTAATTATAAGCATCGCAAAAGCAAAAGAGATATATCAATACAAAAAGAATCATACTAATATGATATAATTCTCATCAAAGACGATTAACCACGAATGAACCAGCTTATGCCTACATCATATTTCAAAATATGAACCTCAAAATTCAATAACCAAAGCTAATTATTTGGTTCTTTAAACAGTGTGTGCAACGTGCCGCTACTTCCCACACCCTTGATGAGCATCAAGCACCTGCATTGAGTAATGCAAGAGTGAGATGAAACATCTCAACAAGCAAATTGTTTTGACGAGATATTTAAACCACAAATTGAATTAATCAACATTTTAAAGAAATCACAATTAAGATCAGAAATACGTGTAGATATAGAACTCAATAGTCCCAATATAACCAATACCATCTCATTTCCTCGAACAACCACAATAGGTTGTATAACACTTCCCTACGTCAACAATACCTGCAAATATTACTTCAATGTATGCATAGGAATGCAATGTGTAGGTCCTCTGCCTTCATACCTTTGAGAGTATAAAACCACATCATCTGTAAATGTCACTTCAATGAATGCATATGAATGCAATGCATATGTCCTCTGCCTTCATAACTCTAAGGGTATGAAGCCGCATCGTACCTCTCCTCAGGCAACGTACGATGCTAAGTTGTACCGGTACGGTCGGACCATAGGTCACGACCAAACTTCAGATGCAAGTGAATCATGCAATGTATATGGCATGCTGCATTTATCAATATACTTCACTTCCTTCACATATAATACAAACCTCAAATAATACTTCATTTACCTTCAGATACAATACAAACCTCAAATAAAACTTCATTTACCTTCAGATACAATACAAACCTCAAATAATACTTCATTTACCTTCAGGGGTGTGAATTAATCTCATAGGTCATACTCGAATCATAATCATCATCAATATATGATTGAGCATCAGTATAATACAAGCAAGTAAAGCATCACCATAGAGTTCAATTATGAAAGAATTCCATAATTCTGAATATTAGAGTGTAGGCGATAAAAAACAACAAGTCAAAACGGTAGCAACCACCGCTACATTCACTTGCCTCCATCGAAAAAGAAAAGTGTACTAGCCATGATCCGGAGTGTAGCCACCTGCTAGCGGGCATAAAACTTAGTACAAATATTTCACAAACATTTGCCAACAATCAACAAATCGCTCCTACAATTGAAACCAAGACCCGGTGGAAAGACTCCCACCCTGAACCACATACCAAATAGCAGCAGCGCTGTTTGTTAATTTTGTATCTTTAAAATTATAAAGTGGTGATATCAAACAAATATTCTAGGAGTATCTACACAAAGTATTCTACAACTTCGGTATTCAATGGATAATTAAATTCTGCCATCTATAAGTTCTAAAACATCTGACAAGATAACTGGCTGAATCTGTTTCACATAGCAGCATAGTTAACTTCAAAATTCCATATCTCCCAAACTACTCAACCAAAAATTATGCAATTCTTCTGGCAGTAAGAACTTTTATCCCTCTACAAAAGTCTCCATAGTTGGAAGAGCCAATTCGGCCATTTACTAGATGAAACCCACCAATGAATAGACCCACTCATTTTTGTCAGGCAAACAAGAACAGCCACAGTAAAATAAACATAACTGGAGTTTCATAATTCATATGAATGCACTCTTTAACAATCTGTAAAGCTTATGAAATTATCTACAACTTCTTTTACCAACCTAAAGTTTAATTCTGTTGTTAAAATTGCCTACAACGAGAACAGATTCTATATAGAATTATAAGACTGAAAAACTGCTACAATCAAACTGCAATAACTTTCTGATCTGATGTCCGATTGAGGTGTTCTTCGCGTACACGGAAAGATCTACAAATTTTCTACAACTCGTAGACAGACTTTTTATTTTTTTGAGGCCATTAAGACCACGGAAAACTGCCATGAATAGAAATTATCGAATCTGTCATTCCGCAGAAACTAAATTCGAGATCAAAACCTAACCCCACATCTAATCCTTTAATCCCCATGATCCATAACCTCCAAAAGCACATAATTACAGGGAGGAACAAGGATCTGATCCTTACCTATGGTTTCCCCAAGAAAATATGCAAGAAGAGATGGGGTAGAACATCTCCTTTATCCTCTCTTTCTCTTCAATTCAACGTGTTCCTCCTCTTCTCGATCCTTGCTGCGTGGGGGAAGATCTAGAGAGGAGGGCGACTGCCATGGGAGGAGAGGGGCGGCCAGCCAAGGGGAAAAAGGGAGGGGCGGCCAAGCTAGGGAAAAAAGGGGGTGGCGGCCAAGAGAGGGAAAAAGGGAAAAGGGGTGGCCACCTAGGGTTTTGTGGGAGAAAGAAACGACGCCTCAGATGACTTCTAATTTTGCATCCAACGGCCCACAACCCTTTCCCTCATTCACGCACCAAAAATAAACTTTTGGTCAACATTTTTTTGGGATATCACACTCTACCCCCCTTAAAAAGAATTCGTCCTCGAATTCGACCACTCCAAGCAAAACACCCTAGGTACCCCATATAGCACCACCATTCAAAACATGGGTCCATTATTGGTCTTAATTAACACAAGAACTTCTACCATGGACTAGTTGTCAAAGGAAGCTACACAACCTGACATCAAGCATGAAACAACATGCAATGAAGCTCAAAGCAAGTCATAGATGCCATCCACACTACAATTTCACACCATCGAATTTGGATGCAGCTATACATCAACATCAATGTCTTAAAACAACACTCTTTTATGAAGGGGTAATATGCACTAAGCACAACCCTTACCAACTTCAACAATTCATTTTAATTAAATGGTGACACATCCACACCAGATGAATGTATAAGAAGATCAAACACCTCACCTCAAACCACCACGAAACAAGTAGTTCTATTGAAACTCCTAATCTTTCTAAACCTTGTTCTTGCCATCATGAAAAGATAATCATGTAATCTAACATTCTTTTCACCCCACAAAAGGGAGAAAGTATGTAGAACTAATGGAGCAATAAAGCCAACAAGAAGCCAATAACATTCTGCGTGGCACAGTTCATCGAAGAAATGCCAAAAGCTCCACAAAGAGCAGTGACAGCACAACAACACAATACTTGGTTAACCAATGTCACTATACTTCATCCAACAACTCAACTAAGAGAAATATCCAAACTAGTAAGGTTAACCTACACATAATATGTCTTCATCTACTGTAGTTTAGAAACTTACATTTCATTCTATCATATGATACACTCAAAGTACCAGACATACAAGGTCAATAATAACCCCGTAATCCTTCACACATTTGACAAACATCTCAAGCTGATGTAAAAACACATCATTTAGAAATAGGTGACTAACCACACATAACCAACTCTAGGTTAGGCAATGACTTCATTCAAACCAATAGCTAAGTGGTCCAATAATGGCTCACAAGCATGCATCGGGAAGAGAACCATCAGATCCTCAACGTATTAATACATAATCAATGGATCAATAAAATCAAAGATTTATTCTACAATTAGCATGACTAACAGGCAACCACTTTAAACCACATCTAAGCTTTGTGGCTACTAAAACACACAATAGAAGAGAGACATGCAAGCCATTCTGGCTATGTAAAGACTTCCCCCAAAATCCATATAAAAGTACCAATATTCATTTCTTTTAGAACTGGTTTCTTGACATAAACAATCATTCTTTGCAAAGATAGTTGGAACTATCCACCAACCGCTCAACAACTTAAATTCAAATTCATGGTTACCTTGTAACCCAAAACACGCAATTCACACTCCTCTTAGGAACATCCTCAATCAAGCATATATAACAATATTATTGTAATAAAACTCAACCATGAAAAACATGGTGAAAACAACATAGGCATACTTGTACATCACAAGCATAAATAACAACTTCAATCTGACAAAACACTAGCGACATCAATCGCATTAATAAAAAAATATAAAAATTTAGAAATAAATTATATCAGCCATTAAGTCATAAACAACTTACCACATCACAGTAGAGGAATAGGGAGGGGTGAAATTATTGTCATCTGCACTTCAAAGACACTAATATATATCAAAGATATTTGAACACATACCCTTTCTATATGTGCAAGTGTATCAAATTTATCTTCAAACTGCCAAGAACCTAAAGCCTATGCTTTGATACCAACTGTAACACCCCGGGATCCACAAACACCCCGAGATTCTACTAGACTTCACTACCAATCGTCGAAGACTAAGCAAAACAAAATTTGGCAGTGTCTCATTTGTAATTATAAGCATCGCAAAATCAAAAGAGATATATTAATACAAAATGAATCATACTAATATGATATAATTCTCATCAAAGACGATTAACCACGAATGAACCAGCTTATGCCTACATCATATTTCAAAATATGAACCTCAAAAGTCAATAACCAAAGCTAATTATTTGGTTCTTTAAATAGTGTGTGCAATGTGCCGCGACTTCCCACTCCCCTTGATGAGCATCAAGCACCTGCATTGAGTAATGCAAGAGTGAGATGAAACATCTCAGCAAGCAAATTGTTTTGACGAGATATTTAAACCACAAATTGAATTAATCACCATTTTAAAGGAATCACAATTAAGATCAGAAATACGTGTAGATATAGAACTCAATAGTTCCAATATAACCAATACCATCTCATTTCCTCGAACAACCACAATAGGTTGTATAACACTTCCCTACGTCAACAATAACTGCAAATATCACTTCAATGTATGCATAGGAATGCAATGTGTAGGTCCTCTGCCTTTATACCTCTAAGAGTATAAAACCACATCATCTGCAAATGTCACTTCAATGAATGCATATGAATGCAATGCATATGTCCTCTGCCTTCATACCTCTAAGGGTATGAAGCCACATCATACCCCTCCTCGGGCAACGTACGATGCTAAGTTGTACCGGTACGGTCGGACCATAGGTCACGACCAAACTTCAGATGCAAGTGAATCATGCAATGTATATGACATGCTGCATTTATCAAAATACTTCACTTCCTTCACACATAATACAAACCTCAAATAATACTTCATTTACCTTCAGATACAATACAAACCTCAAATAATACTTCATTTACCTTCAGATACAATACAAACCTCAAATAATACTTCATTTACCTTCAGGGGTGTGAATTAATCTCATGGGTCATACTCGAATCATAATCATCATCAATATATGATTGAGCATCAGTATAATACAAGCAAGTAAAGCATCACCATTGTAACACCCCGGGATCCACAAACACCTCAGAATGCTTCTAAACTACACATCTAACATTCATATATAAAATTTCGACAGTGTCTCCTTTGAAAATTGCATAAACGGGGAAGCAACAAAGTATAAATAGATACCATGATAAGAAAACATAATAGACATTAATAATCTGCTAGCAATGGGAAGACGACCATAACGACATGAACTGAATTAACCAGTGCGCACGACTAGTTAAAAACAAACATCCTTTGACAAGAAGTTTCTAATTAAATCATGACTGCGCCTGAGCAGTGTTATTATGAGAGTGAAGGTGTATATGCTGCTACTTCCCACTCCCCTTGATGAGCAACAAGCACCTGCATTGAGTAATGCAAGAGTGAGATGAAACATCTCAGCAAGCTAATTGTTTTGACGAGATATTTAAACCACATTGAATTAATCAACATTTTAAAAGAATCACAATCAAGATCAGAAATACTTGTAGATATAGAACTCAGTAGTCACAATATAACCAATACCATCTCATTTCCTCGAACAACCACAATAGGTTGTATAACACTTCCCTGCATCAACAATACCTGCAAATATCACTTCAATGTATGCATAGGAATGCAATGTGTAGGTCCTCTATCTTCATACCTCTGAGGGTATAAAACCACATCATCTGCAAATATCACTTCAATGTATGCATATGAATGCAATGCATATGTCCTCTGCCTTCATACCTCTAAGGGTATGAAGCCGCATCGTACCCCTCCTCGGGCAACGTACGATGCTAAGTTGTATCGGTACGGTCGGACCATAGGTCACGACGAAACTTCAGATGCAAATGAGTCATGCAATGTATATGGCATGCTGCATTTATCAATAATTTTCACTTCCTTTAGATACAATACAAACCTAAAATAATACTTTATCTGCCTTCAGATACAATGCAATCCTTAAATAATACTTCGTGTGCCTTTAGATACAATGCAAACCTCAAATAAGACTTCATCTGCCTTCAGGGGTGTGAATTAATCTCATGGGTCATACTTGAACCATAATAATCATCAATATATGATAGAGCATCAACATAATACAATCAAGTAAAACATCATCATAGAGTTCAATTATGAAAGAATCCAATAATTCTGCATATTAGAGTGTAGGTGATAGAAATAACAGGTCAAAACGATAGCAACCACCGCTACATTCACTTGCCTTCATCGAAGAAGAAAAATGTACTAGACATGATCTGGAGTGTAGCCACCTGCTAGCGGGCATAAAACTTAGTACAAATATTTCACAAACATTTGCCAACAATCAACAAAACACTCCTACACTTGAAACCAAGACCTAGTGGAAAGACTCCCACCCTGAACCACATGCTATACAGCAGCAGCGCTGTTTGTTAATTTTGTATCTTTAAAATTAAAACATTGGTGATATCAAACAAATACTCTAAGAGTATCTACACAAAACAATCTACAACTTCGGTATTCAATGGATAATTAAATTCTGCCATCAATATATTCTAAAACATCTGACAAGATAACTGACTGAATCTGTTTCAGACAGCAGCCTAGTTAACTTCAAAATTCGATATCTCCCAAACTACTGAACCAAAAATTATGAAATTCTGCTGGCAGTAACAACTTTTATCCCTATACAAAAGTCTCCACAGTTGGAAGAGCCAATTCGGCCATTTACTAGATGAAACCCACCAGTGAACAGACCCACTCATTTTTGTCAGGCAAACAGGAACAGCCACAGTAAAACAAACATAACTGGAGTTTTATAAATCATATGAATACACTCTTTAACAATCTGGAAAGCTTATGAAATTATCTACAACTTCTTTTACCAACCCACAGTTTAATTCTGTTGATAAAATTTCCTAACTCTTAAGAGAACAAATTCTGCACAGAATTATGAGACTGAAAAACTACTATAATCAAACTGCAATAACTTTCTGTTCTAATGTCCGATTGAGGTGTTCTTCATGGCCACGGAAAGATCTACAAATTATCTACGACTCATATATAGATGTTTTACTTTTTTGAGGCCACTAAGACCACGGAAAACTGACATGAACAGAAACTGTCGAATCTTCCATTCTGCAGAAATTAAATTCGAGATCAAAACCTAACCCCAGATCTAATCCAACCTCTAATCCTTCAATCCACATGATCCACAACATCCAAAAGCATATAATTATAGGGAGGAACAAGGATCCTATCCTTACCTAGGGTTTCCCCAAGAAAATCTGCAAGAGATGGGGGTAGAACATCTCCTTGATCCTCTCTTCCTCTTCAATCCATCTTGCTCCTCCTCTTCTCGATCCTTGCTGCGTGGGGGGAGATCTAGAGGGAGGAGGAAGTAGTGGAGGGTGGCTGCAAGGGGAAGGGGGAGGGGCGGCCAAGGGTGGGGAAAAGGGGGGGTTGGCGGCCAAGAAAAGGGAAAAATAGGGGGGCGACCACTAGGGTTTTGTGGGAGAAAGAAACGACGCCTCAGATGTCTCTTGACTTTGCATCCAACGGCCCACAACTCTTTCCCCACATCCACGCACCGAAGATAAACCTTTGGCAACATTTTTTTTGGGATATTACACTCTACCCCCCTTAAAAAGAATTCGTCCTCGAATTCGACCACTCCAAGCAAAACACCCAAGGTACCCCATATAGCACCACCATTCGAAACATGGGTCCATTATTGGTCTTAATTAACACAAGAACTTCTACCTTGGACTAATTGTCTAAGGAAACTACACAACCTGACATCAAGCATGAACCAACATGTAATGAAGCTCAAACCAAGTCATAGATGCAATCAACACTACGATTTCACAACATCGAATTTGGATGCAGCCATACAACAACATCAATGTCTTAAAACGACACTCTTTTATGAAGGGGTAATATGCATTAAACACAACCTTTACCAACTTCAACAATTCATTTTAATTCAATGGTTAAACATCCACACCAGATGAATGTATAAGAAGATCAAACACCTCACCTCACAGCACCACGAAACAAGTAGTTCTATTGAAACAAAACTCCTAATCTTCCTAAACCTTGTTCTTGCCATAATGAAAAGATAATCATGTAATCTAACATACTTTGCACCCCACCAAAAGGGAGAAAATCTATAGAACTAATGGAGCAATAAAGCCGACAAGAAGCCAATAAAATCTTGCGCAGCACAGTTCATCGAAGAAATGTCAAAAACTCTACATAGAGCACTGACAGCCCAACAACAACACAATACTTGCTTAACCCATGTCACTATACTTCATTCAGCATCTCAACTAAGAAAAATATCCAACTACTAAAGTTAACCTACACATAATATGAGTCTTCATCTATTGTAGTTCAGAAACTTACATTTCATTCTATCATATGATGCACTCAGAGTACCAGACATAAAGGGCCAATACTAACCCCGTAATCCTTCACACATTTGGCAAACATCCCAAGCTGATGTAAAAACCACATCATTTAGGAATAGGTGAATAACCACACACAACCAACTCTAGGCTAGGCAACGACTTCATTCAAACCAATAGATAAGTGGTCCAACAATGGCTCCACAAACATGCATCGGGAAGAGAACCATCAAATCCTCAACGTATTAATACATAATCAATGGATCAAGAAAAATCAAAGATTTATTCTACAATTATCATGACTAACATGCAACCACTTTAAACCACATCTAGGCTTTGTGGCTACTAAAACACACGATAGAAGAGAGACATGTAAGCCATTCTGGCTATGTAAAGACTTCCCCCAAAATCCATATACAAGTACCAATATTCATTTCTTTCAGAACTGGTTTCTCAACATAAACAATCATTCTTTGCAAAGATAGTTGGAGCTATCCACCAACCGCTCAACAACTTAAATTCAAATTGATGATTACCTTGTACCCAAAACACGCAATTCACACTCCTCTTAGAAACATCCTCAGTCAAGCATATATAACAATATTATTGTAATAAAACTCAACCATGAAAAACATAGTGAAAACAACATAGGCATACTTGTATATCACAAGCATAATAACAACTTCATTCTCACAAATGACCAGCGATATCTACCGCATTAATAAAACAATATCAAAATTTCAGAAATAAATTATATCAAGCATTAAGCCATAAACAACTTACCACATCACCGTAAAGGAATCAGGAGGGGTGAAATTATTGTCATCTGCACTTCAAAGTCACTAATATATATCAAAGATACTTGAACCCATACCATTCCTATATGTGCAAGTGTGTCAAATTTATCTTCAAATTGCCAAGAATCTAAAGCCTAAGCTTTGATACCAACTGTAACAACCCGGGATCCACAAACACCCCAGAATGCTACTAAACTACACATCTAATATTCATATATAAAATTTCGACAGTGTCTCCTTTGAAAATTGCATAAACGGGGAAGCAACAAAGTATAAATAGATACCATGATAAGAAAACATAATAGACATTAATAATCTGCTAGCAATGGGAAGACGACCATAATGACATGAACTGAATTAACTAGTGCGCACGACTAGTTAAAAACAAACATCCTTTGACAAGAAGTTTCTAATTAAATCATGACTGCGCCTGAGCAGCGTTATTATGAGAGTGAAGGTGTATATGCTGCTACTTCCCACTCCCCTTGATGAGCAACAAGCACCTGCATTGAGTAATGCAAGAGTGAGATGAAACATCTCAGCAAGCTAATTGTTTTGACGAGATATTTAAACCACATTGAATTAATCAACATTTTAAAAGAATCACAATCAAGACCAGAAATACTTATAGATATAGAACTCAGTAGTCACAATATAACCAATACCATCTCATTTCCTCGAACAACCACAATAGGTTGTATAACACTTCCCTGCATCAACAATACCTGCAAATATCACTTCAATGTATGCATAGGAATGCAATGTGTAGGTCCTCTATCTTCATACCTCTGAGGGTATAAAACCACATCATCTGCAAATATCACTTCAATGTATGCATATGAATGCAATGCATATGTCCTCTGCCTTCATACCTCTAAGGGTATGAAGCCGCATCGTACCCCTCCTCGGGCAACTTACGATGCTAAGTTGTACCGGTACGGTCGGACCATAGGTCACGACAAAACTTCAGATGCAAATGAGTCATGCAATGTATATGGCATGCTGCATTTATCAATAAATTTCACTTCCTTTAGATACAATACAAACCTAAAATAATACTTTATCTGCCTTCAGATACAATGCAATCCTCAAATAATACTTCGTGTGCCTTTAGATACAATGCAAACCTCAAATAAGACTTCATCTGCCTTCAGGGGTGTGAATTAATCTCATGGGTCATACTTGAACCATAATAATCATCAATATATGATAGAGCATCAACATAATACAATCAAGTAAAACATCATCATAGAGTTCAATTATGAAAGAATCCAATAATTCTGCATATTAGAGTGTAGGTGATAGAAATAACAGGTCAAAACGATAGCAACCACCGCTACATTCACTTGCCTTCATCGAAGAAGAAAAATGTACTAGACATGATCTGGAGTGTAGCCACCTGCTAGCGGGCATAAAACTTAGTACAAATATTTCACAAACATTTGCCAACAATCAACAAAACACTCCTACACTTGAAACCAAGACCTAGTGGAAAGACTCCCACCCTGAACCACATGCTATACAGCAGCAGCGCTGTTTGTTAATTTTGTATCTTTAAAATTAAAACATTGGTGATATCAAACAAATACTCTAAGAGTATCTACACAAAACAATCTACAACTTCGGTATTCAATGGATAATTAAATTCTGCCATCAATATATTCTAAAACATCTGACAAGATAACTGACTGAATCTGTTTCAGACAGCAGCCTAGTTAACTTCAAAATTCGATATCTCCCAAACTACTGAACCAAAAATTATGAAATTCTGCTGGCAGTAACAACTTTTATCCCTATACAAAAGTCTCCACAGTTGGAAGAGCCAATTCGGCCATTTACTAGATGAAACCCACCAGTGAACAGACCCGCTCATTTTTGTCAGGCAAACAGGAACAGCCACAGTAAAACAAACATAACTGGAGTTTTATAAATCATATGAATACACTCTTTAACAATCCGGAAAGCTTATGAAATTATCTACAACTTCTTTTACCAACCCACAGTTTAATTCTGTTGATAAAATTGCCTAACTCTTAAGAGAACAGATTCTGCACAAAATTATGAGACTGAAAAACTGCTATAATCAAACTGCAATAACTTTCTGTTCTGATGTCCGATTGAGGTGTTCTTCGTGGCCACGGAAAGATCTACAAATTATCTACGACTCATATGTAGATGTTTTATTTTTTTGAGGCCACTAAGACCACGGAAAACTGACATGAACAGAAACTGTCGAATCTTCCATTCTGCAGAAATTAAATTCGAGATCAAAACCTAACCCCACATCTAATCTAACCTCTAATCCTTCAATCCACATGATCCACAACCTCCAAAAGCATATAATTATAGGGAGGAACAAGGATCCTATCCTTACCTAGGGTTTCCCCAAGAAAATCTGCAAGAGATGGGGATAGAACATCTCCTTGATCCTCTCTTCCTCTTCAATCCATCTTGCTCCTCCTGTTCTCGATCCTTGCTGCGTGGGGGGAGATCTAGAGGGAGGAGGAAGTAGTGGAGGGTGGCTGCAAGGGGAAGGGGGAGGGGCGGCCAAGGGTGGGGAAAAGGGGGGGTTGGCGGCCAAGAAAAGGGAAAAATAGGGGGGCGACCACTAGGGTTTTGTGGGAGAAAGAAACGACGCCTCAGATGTCTCTTGACTTTGCATCCAACGGCCCACAACTCTTTCCCCACATCCACGCACCGAAGATAAACCTTTGGCAACATTTTTTTTGGGATATTACACTCTACCCCCCTTAAAAAGAATTCGTCCTCGAATTCGACCACTCCAAGCAAAACACCCAAGGTACCCCATATAGCACCACCATTCGAAACATGGGTCCATTATTGGTCTTAATTAACACAAGAACTTCTACCTTGGACTAATTGTCTAAGGAAACTACACAACCTGACATCAAGCATGAACCAACATGTAATGAAGCTCAAACCAAGTCATAGATGCAATCAACACTACAATTTCACAACATTTTTGTCAGACATGAACAGACATTATCGAATCTGCCATTCTGCAGAAACTAAATTCGAGATCAAAACCTAACCCCACATCTAATCCAACCTCTAATACTTTAATCCTCATGATCCACAACCTCCAAAAGCACATAATTACAGGGAGGAACAAGGATCACATCCTTACCTAGGGTTTCCCCAAGAAAATTTGCAAGAAGAGATGGGGTAGAACATCTCCTTGATCCTCTCTTCCTCTTCAATTCAACGTGATCCTCCTCTTCTCGCTCCTTGCTGCTTGGGGGAAGATCTAGGGAGGAGGAAGCAATGGAGGATGGCTGCCATGGGAGGAGAGGGGCGGCCAGCCAAGGGGAAAAAGGGAGGGGCGGCCAAGCTAGGGAAAAAAGGGGGTGGCGGCCAAGAGAGGGAAAAAGGGAAAAGGGGTGGCCACCTAGGGTTTTGTGGGAGAAAGAAACGACGCCTCAGATGACTTCTGATTTTGCATCCAACGGCCCACAACCCTTTCCCTCATCCACGCACCAAAAATCAACTTTTGGTCAACATTTTTTTTGGGATATCACACCGACGTTCTTAGTTGTTTAAGTACATCAACTACTATACGTCGGTTAAGAACTTTGGCAAACCCTAGAGTAAGAACGTCGGTCTATTAGAGTAAGAACGTCGGTTCCTGGCCGACGTTTTTTTCTGCTTTTCCTATAGTGGCTCTAAGAATTTATTATAAATATGTACTAATCTAACCCTAGTGAGGCTCACTAGGTGGTTGTAAAGAATATCACAAAGCACTTGCAAAGGAATAAGGATATATTTCTAGTTTATGGAAGAGAGGAAGAGCTCATTATAAATTGTAACACCAATGTTAGCTCTAAACTAATAGATATGATAGTCAATCGTAGTCCAGATTTGTATTCTACCTCAATAGAGGAGCTATAGGTTGAAAAGGTTTTAAGAAAGAGACGGTGGCTCGTTCTATGATATAGGCCAAATATATCATAGCGTCAGAAGCTACTTAGGAGTCTGTTTGGATTATAAAATTTATTTCTGAGTTGGGTGTGGTTTTGAGTATGCCAAATCTTTTGGACCTTTGTTTTTATAATAATGGCGCCATTGCACAAGCCAAGAAACCTATATCGCACCAAAAATCCAAACTTATACTGCATCACTATCACCTTATTCGCGAGATTATTAATTGAGGTGATATGACGATCTCCAAATTACACATGGATTTGAATGTTGTTAATCTGTTGATGAAGCCTCTTCCATGATCAAAACATGAGGCACACACACACGAGTGCAAGCGGTATTAATACATGCAAGATCAACTTTAGTGGAAGTGAAAGATGATTATATAAATGTTTTATGTTTATGAGTGTTGAATAATGTTTTATCTAGTTTTTTGAATTATCATTATTATATTGATTGATGAATACACCTTTTTGCAAAACTCTATGTTTTGTAATGTTGTTCAAAATATCCATAGCCTTATGTCATTATATGGGATAATAGTATTTTTATAGACCCACACATGTATTGATTAATTATCATGATATAGAGATATAAAATAAATAATATGAATACATGATAAAGTTTATAGTGTTGGATTGACCCACTCCAAGACATTGCTACTAGAAGTGTTATGTTATATGTGCTACCATACATTCTCGAGTGGTATCTGTCAGATCCTTAGACCTCATACTGATATTGTTTCTCACTACATATATTGATGTATTTTAGGGTTGTCAAACACTATGGTAGTGTTTGGTTTGTGTCTCATTCTCACTATCTCGTTCTATTATCTCATTTTAAATCAAACAGTTTCTAATTTTTGTATTGAATTTTGTGCCAAAATCTTACATTCCCAACATAAATTTATAATGAGATTTGCATTGGTTTTTGTGCAATATCCAACTTCTCAAAAGCTATAGGTAACCAAACACCACCCATATAGAGTGACGTATTTTAGAGCAATTCCTAGTAATATGGACCTTCGAAAAGGTATTCTCAAAAAGGGGAAATTAGCATTAGCAATGATGGCCATATGGACCTTCAAAAAGGCATTCTCGAAGTGCAAATTAAACGGTCGTGTATGCTTTTTAGGGGGTGGTGGAGTAGTTTAGATTTTTAACGGATACTATATAGTAATATAGTACTTTTTGTTGCATAAAGGGGAGGGAAAGCAAAGTATACAGATAATCCATTTAGATGGCTAATGTTGTGCCTTTGCTAGATTGGAACCTTTTCCAGTAAAGTTCTATTCAGTAAACAATTCAGGCTATGCATGGTAATTAATCATTTGATTAGAACCAAGCCAGACGTTAGTTACAAGGAGAACTTTCTTCCATTTCGGCCTTAGGGCTTGTTTGGATATTTTTATTCTATGTGGATTGTGTGAGATTAAGATAGATTTTGACTTATTATGGATTTAAACCGACTCAATATCATTCAATCCACATGAAATTATGTCTAAACGAACAAGCCTTTATTCATTTTACAGCTAAACCATATGGATTGAGATGTACTAGAGTGGATTTCGGAGGATTTTGACTAGCAGTGGATTTATTCTCAATTAATCTCCATGTAGGGCTTGTTCGGTTAGGGGTGGATTGAGGGTGATTGGAGTGGATTAAATCCCCTCCTATTCAAATTTTTACACTTGTTCAATTAGGGGTGGATTGAGGGGGATTGGAGTGGATTAAATGCCCTCCTATTCAAATTTTCAAATTTGAATAGGAGGGCATTTAATCCACTCCAATCCCCCTCAATCCACCCCTAACCGAACAAGCCCGTATTGGGACAAAACGAACATGGCCTTTTACAGAATTTGAATTGTTTTTTATAGAACACTGCCGAACAGAGCTGCTTTGCCGAGTGCTCTGAAAAACACTCGGCGAACTCTTTGCCGAGTATGATTCTCAGCAAAGAAGTCTCGGCGAACTGTACATCGGCAATGACTTCTTTGCCGAGTATTTTTTGTCGGGTACTCGGCAAATACTTTTAAAAAGCAACATGCAAATAATCGAACTCCTACATTCATGTGCAGAATTCCAGACAAACCCCAATTAATGATCTTGCTGATTTGTGTTTGTTTCCCTCCCAGATTATATAAGTTGGATTACGGTGGAATGGTAGGAGAGTAAATTATCACACTGTGACCACAAACAAGCTGAATAAGCTAGTATTGTATAGCGTATTTCAGCTTATTTGTAATCCCAAAGTGGTATTTTACACATCTACCCTTGTACCATAATCCAACTTATATAATTTAGGAGGGAAACAAACATCGCCTAAGTAAGTTGTCTATCTAGAGGTGGTAATGGATCGCGATCCAAATGCTTATTCATAAAATAGTATGGCACTAAATAAATTTTAATTCAGAAATGAATAGAAATAGGGTCTCTGATTCTAATCCATTCTGATCTGATCCTTAAATCTTATAACGTAAAATTTAGAGTTTATTGTCACCCATATGTATACCTCTCTTTCTTTTCTTGCTGGACTTAACTGGGATGCTTGTAGTGGTTAGAGAAGACGGCGACGCTTGACTAGCAATCAAATTGGAGGCACGCATACGTCGCACGTCAATACATGCTTAATTACTACTAAAGTTCAGCTTTTTACTAAACTACACCAGATCTTTGTCGTTTGATCTTCTTGTTCGCTTTTGGAAGAGGATTACTATAGTTTGGTCCCATCATATCAGTGGCTGAAAAGACCTTTCTCTCCTTGTACCACTAACGATATTGGGCGACAGCATGTGATGACGCTCCGTGTTACGTTGCCAACACACATTTTTTTTCTTCTTCAAAAAGCAACGTGTGCAAATAATGGGCGCGAGAACATTGGTTGGTTTTGTGCAGGATCTATCCATAAAATAAAGGGGAGTAATGCATGTGCCGAGGTTCAGATAACAAGCAGTAGTGCTTGGTTCTTGACCAGTCCAACACATGTGAAAGGGAGACGTTATCCTAGCTTGGATCCATCTTTGTGTTGCTTTTTTTTACAAGAAACCTAAAAAGCTTTGTGGACACTGGACACACACACACAAAAGCGCGCCGCATTACTCATGAGCCGTCGAAAGCAACTGATACAAATAAGAACGCGCACCATATTGTAGTTTGGAAGTAGGTCATAAACAGGAACGTGTTGAATCGAATTTCATTGTCTAATTCTATGTGATGATCGATCCAATCCAGGAAAGGTCTTTGATGGCTCCATATATAGTGGATGCTTGCACTTGTTTGTTTGTTGTGGAAATTAGCACGTGTTTCTTCGAGAAGCTCGAAATCCACACGTGTCACGTATGTATCGGAAGAACTAGTTAGGTATACTCGTACGATTGTTACAATTTCTGTTTATGCTTAACTATAGAATATAAAAACATAAAGATATATGTGTGTTTTGTACCTCTGTTGGCTAGGTAGGTGTAAATGTAGGTTAATTTAGAGCCAACAACAACCGTAGTTCAAATCCCGGTTTATACATAATTTTAGTTTCTTAGCATTTAAATATGGGGAGCAGAAGGAAATATACGTATAGGTTATTTTGGTTCAGTTAAACTTGTTCTTGTTGTAATGCTACTAGGTTCCGTCATTATGGACGAATTTCAAATAGATCGAGTAGACATTAGTACTACCTCCTACCCCAGGCAGATATTTTAACTTGGGCGCTTTATTATTTGTAGTACTGCAGAACTCTAACATCAAAAGATTTGTAGATTTCTCACCCGGTATTCCTAGCTCGAGGAAGATGTGGTATTGGTGGCGTGTGGTTCGTAAAACTAGGTTTTGTGATTGATAATATACATCTTTTGTCTCAAAATAAGTTCACTTTTAAAAATATTATAAGTCAAACAATTTTACGTTTGACTAATTTCTAGAAAATGACACCAATATTTATGACACTAAATTAGTATCATCAAATATACTATAAAATATATTTTTATAATGCACTTGTTTGGTGTCATAAATGATAATATTTTTTTCGATCTAGTGAAGGTTATACCTCCGAATGCTACCAAGACATCTTCTAAAGATCCCAACAAAAGAATTCTTATGGAGACAGCTAACATCTACCATGCACTCCTAAGGCGTCATGCCATATATGAGACCTACCTCTGCCCTAATTAAGGTAGGGGGCCCTCAAATTGGAGGACCCGATCTTGGCCTTTAACCTCTTAGGCTCTCCAAGCCTTCAATGCCCAGTAGAGCAGATGAGACACGAGGCCTCCAGGTGTTGGGGACTTGTTCTCAAATGCTATGAATTAAGAACAAGGCAACATAAAATGTTAAATATCAATGCCCTTCGTCCGCCGAAACATTATTTCCACAAGGATTTAATGAACCTCGGACGAAGGTCACGGGCATAATGCTACGAAGGTTTTCACCTTCGTAAGTGAGCTTATAAAAATAATACAAAGAAAAGTAAAACATGAAATATTAAAGTTAAATACATTGAAAATAAATGACATCATTTATTTTTCTTATTAAATGAATTTATAATATCCGAACACAATGTTTAGGTACATTTATACCTTTGCCTTTGACAAACAATAATTCCCGAGTGGTGCGTTAGCAATTACAGGAAATGCGTGAACAGTAAAGGAATACTGTTCACTATTTATAGGCACAGAACACAGCCTGTGAGGAATTACAATCATGCCCCTCATAAAAGTTTACCACAAAGACTCAGACCCCTATGGGCTAAAAGGTCATTCTATCTTTAAGTCGGTTCGACCCTTCATCTTCGGATATGTTATAGCACCGAAGCTTCATGAATGATGCCTTCGGCGTCACGTACGAGCAGCTTCAGTCGAAGCTGTTTCTTTTTACAGGACCTTCGGCGACGAAGTATGGTCCCAACAGTAGCCCCTTCGCGGTGCTAGATCGTTTTTCGTAACGAGCTTGATCCATGAAAAAAGTCTCTTAGGCTTCGGGAAGCCGAAGGTCCGAAAAACACCTTCCCTGAGCTCGTTGCCGAGAAACGATATAGCTTTCGAGCGCGTAGCGGTCCCACCATGCAGGTTCACTATTCTGGTTTTTGCGGCCCACCGTTCAGTGGGTGCGAGCAACTGTTTGCCTGGTGTAAAAATCCTGACGATTCACCTTCTTACCTGCAGCACTATATAAACAGACGGGTAGGTGTGAAGTTACCACAACATTCATTGCTATTGCACTGTTTTGCTGCCAAAATTTTTAACCATAGCCGAAGCTTGACTTTCGCATTCTAACGAAGCTCCAGTTTAGTGTCTGCTTCGTCAGAAGAAGAGCTTCGGAAGAAAAGGTTATTAATTTCCAAGAAATTTTTCAAGAAATTCAAAATTAAATGGCCAGGGTGCGCTCTACTGCTAGAGTTGAGCGCGAGGGAGACAAAGCCAAAGGTGCGGAAACTGTTCCTATCTCTGAAGCAATGAAGCGAACTGGATTGATGACATCGGAAGACACCCCCGCTGCTGAAGCAGAACAAGCAGATATTGAGGAGGCTGATTCTGACGGTGATTACAATATCGCAGTACCGAGCAAGCCTAGTCATCTGGACTTCGGGAAGTCGACCATCTCGAAGGCTGATTTCCCAAAGATGGTGAAGTCGGGCTACTTTAGCGAAGATGAGAAAAAGATGATTCGCTTTAGTGAAGAAGAAATTACCCCGAAGCCACAGAAAGATGAGATAGTGATTTTCAAGAGTTTCCTCAAAGCTGGTTTGAGATTTCCTTTGAATAAGATGATTGCTGATGTGCTAAAAAAGTTTGGGATCTATTTTCATCAACTGACTCCTAACGCTATTGTTAGGCTTAATGTTTATATTTGGGCTCTCCGAAGCCAGGGGGTGGAGCCATTTGCCGAAGGTTTCTGCCGAGTACACGAGCTACACTACCAAACTAAGGCCAGAAAGGATGGGCTACATGAAAATTTTGGTTGTTACAATTTTGCCTATCGGAAAACTACAAAATTTCCTGTGATCAGCTACCGAAGCAAGTGGCCGGCAGGCTGGAAATCAGAATGGTTCTATATCAAAGTTGATGATGACAAGGAGAAGCTTGTACAGAGTCCGCTTGAACTAATCTTCGGAGAAACCCGACCCCAATGCAATATGACACCAGAAGGTCCAACCCAAACGGCGTTGGCTGAATTTAGAATTATTGCAGAGCACATTGGCACCAGGGATTTGGTGCAGGAGTTTCTGGCTTTCAAAGTATTTCCAACTATGAAGGAATGGTCTATGCCGAAGCTTAAAGGAGAGAAGAAAGAGGGGGAGCTTGTCCGACTACCCTATCACTATAAATTCAAAAAATATTTTAAGTCACCCTGCTAAGAATGGCTCGAAACAATCGAAATAATGAGTACTGAAATTCTTGGAAATTACTCTAAAAAAGAGGACCAATTGATCACAGCAGCCTTCGGCACCCGGCCGAAACGAAGGCTAAACAGAGTGCTTGATGCTATAGGCTTTGAATATCCTGATTATGGGCGATTGGGCGGAGATGCTGGAGGTCCGAAGAGAAAAAGAATTGCCATCACCGTTGACGAAGAAAGCACCAAAGTGACCAAAAAGAAAAAGGAGATTTCTGAAAAGCTGAGCCCTGAGCCGAAGGTGGCTGCTGCAAGAAAAAGGAAAACTGCATCTCCAGAACCAAAAACGTTGGTTCAAGAAGAAGAAACTCCTGCGACACCTTCTGCTGCCGAAGTAGAAGAGATTCTGAAGGTAATGACTGAACCCTTACCTGTCAAGCTAAGTCCGCTGGCGCCGGAACTGACGAAGTTTTTTCAGAAGGACAAAGAAGCTTCGGCGGCAGAAAGTTCTGTGCTGCCGAAAAAACGAAGAATTATTCAGATAGCAGATGTGATTCACCAGACGCCGCCACCGGCAATAGTGTCAAAAGTTGTTTCTGTCGAGACTGCTGAAGCCGAAGGTGTCCCAGCCGAAGCCACCAGAGTGGAAACCACCGAAGCTGAAACCGGCGAAGCCGAAGCTACCGGGGCCGAAGCCGGGACCACGGAAGGTTCAAATCTGGAAACCACTCTTGAAGTTATTGACAATATACTCCTGAAAATGGCCGAAGAAGAAGCTGCTGTGGCTGCGGTAAGCACGACAACTGAAAAGGGAAAAGAGCAGATCGACGACATTTTAGAAGAAGAAACTTTTAACTTTCAAGATTTGCTTGGAGAAGAGCTAACAGGCGCTGAAAAAGAAGAGTTGAAAAAATATGCCATATCTTGCGGGTATAAGCCAGGGGCTACGCTATTTGGTGGGGTCAACGAAGGGAAGCTAAGATGCCTTCGGAACCGCACCGAGGCCAAAGTTGTTAGAACTCTCTCTAAAAGCGTTGGCCTGCCGAAACTAGAAGCGGACCTCTGCAGGTACCAGCGACACCATATCGCCGGAAGCCTGCTCTATGCTAATTTTAAGGTAACAAATTTTATTTATTATTATTATATATTTTATTTTTTAGGTCGTTTTTTGACGAAGATTGTTTTGGCAGTGTATACTATTAAGTAAGGTTCTAAAAATGCAACAAGATCTCGAAGAGGAGAAGAATAAAACTATCATCAAAAATTTGGAAGAAGTTGAAAATTACGAAGCTGTTCTGAAAAAAAGGACTTCACCATCCAGGACCTTGAAATCATGGCTAAAGAACACGAAGGTGCATTAGAAAAGAAAGACTTTGTTATTCAGTCTATGGAAGGTTCCTTGGCTGAGGTCCAAGCCGAGAATGACAGTTTAAAGAATGAATTGCTCAAACAATCAGAAAAATCTGAGCAGGAAAAGAAACTCCTTGAAGCAAGTCTTAAAACTGAGATGGAAAAGAATTCAAATTTGCAAACATCCTTGAAGGAACTTCAAGAGAAATGCCTAAGCTTCGGCAGCCGATGCGTGCAGCGGCTGAAGGATGTGTTTCATTCTATCGGAGCCAGCTCTGAAAAATTTACACCTTCAGCTGAAAACCTGCCCAGCACATTAGAATATATTGAAGGCGAGGTTGATGCTCTTGACGAAGTTATTGGTGGCCATGCCGACTTCTGCGCCCTGGTAGCTTCTCGGGGCACAGCTACCGCTTTTCTGAAGGCTGGTTGTACGCATGGAAAAATTGTGAATAGACCAAACTTCAGCTTATCATCATCAGATCTGATAGATATTCCAAGCTTAGCCCGAAGCATCGGAAATAGATTTATGACCCAAATTTGGGTAAACGGCGAGCGGAAAATGGCGGGTGACGAAGCTCGAAGTCATCTTAAGCCGGTAAGAAACTTATATTTATTACTTTTACCTTCTCCTTGAAATTTGCACCTTTCTTATTCTGCTCTTTAATATACGTAGGATGACGAAGCTGAAGTATGACGAAGCTCGAAGTATGACGACTTGAAGCTTGATAGTTGCTACAATATTCTTTCCTGCAAAAATTCTAGAGAGACTTTTGTAATATCATTATGGAAAAAACTTATGTAAATTTGTACATACCTTGTAATATATTTTGTTTCCGCTATCTGTGTACAATCTGCTTTGCTACGGATGAAACTTTTTTTTGAGCCGAAGGCGAAAAACACCTTCCCTTCTTTTCGTACACAACGAAGCATAAATTTTTTTTCCTTTTTCGAAGTCTTTCCTCATTGCCGAAGCACCTATCTTTTTTGTGTGGTATGATGATGATTCTATATATGTCTAAATGAATGTTTATGAATGCAAATGAGATGATGAAATGTATTGTGCAAATGAATATTGAGACACATGTTCATAAACCATAATCATAGCCCTTCGTCCCCTTGGGAATGATTCAAATCTTTTTTGCCGTTTACTTTTCGGCTTCACCGTTTACTTTTCGGTGTATCATCATTGACTTTTCGCTGCAAGCCTCCCTTAGGAGCTTCTTCGCCTTTTACTTTCAACGGAATCAGCGTTGACTTTTCGCTGTAAGCCTCCCTTAGGAGCTTCTTCGCCTTTTACTTTCAGCGGAATCAGCGTTGACTTTTCGCTGTAAGCCTCCCTTAGGAGCTTCTTCGCCTTTTACTTTCAGCGGAATCAGCGTTTATTTTTCGCTGTAAGCTCTGCATTCCCTTAGAAACGCCTTTTGAGCTTCTCCCTGCTTTCTTTTCTTTTCCCTTTGCATTTACATTTATATTTTTTGGGGGATATCACTTTTATAGAATTGAAATAAGGAAAAGAAAAATTACATGTTGTGGCCCCATTAAAAACCTTTCTCCCCCTTTGGAAAGGAAAAGGGTGCCACAAAAAGGAATAGAAAAAATTACATCAAACTAAACATAATATCGCCGAAGCTCATCCGCATTCCATGATCTAGGAATGTCGTTGCCGTCCATATCCTTCAATCTGTAGGAACCGGGTCTTGACGAAGATACTACCAAAAAAGGTCCTTCCCACTTCAGCTGTAATTTGCCTACTGTCTCAGGGTTGGCTACTCTTCGAAGCACCAGATGTCCTGGTTCAATTTTCTTCAGCTTAACCTTCCTGTCACGCCATTTTATTGTTTCGGCTTGATATTTATTGATGTTTTCCACGGCTTGAAGTCTGATCCCTTTTATAGCATCTTTTTCCACAGAGCAATCAGCTTCGTCTTCAGCTTCTGCCGACGCTGCCGTTCTTATTGATCCTGCTTTGGCCTCTTCCGGGGTTATTGCTTCATCCCCAAACAATAGTTTGAATGGCGTAAAGCATGTTGATCTTGACATGGTTGTGTTATGGCTCCAGACCACTTTGATTAACTCGTCTGGGCACTTTCCCCTGGGCTGATTGAAGATTGACTTCATTATTCCAGTCATTATGATCCCGTTAGCTCTTTCGACAAGTCCGTTTGACTCCGGATGTCGAACTGATGCAAAATGGATCTTCGTGCCAATTTGATCACAGAATTCTCTGAAAGCTTCGGAATCAAACTGTGTCCCATTATCCACAGTAATGGCCTTCGGCACTCTGAAGCGACAAACAATATTTTGCCAGAAAAACTTTTGAATAGTAACCGAAGTTATTGTGGCTAGAGGCTTTGCCTCAATCCACTTAGAAAAATATTCCACTGCCACCACAACATATCTTAAGTTTCCCTGTGCTGGTGGTAATGGACCTAGCAAATCAAGGCCCCACCTTTGCAACGGCCAAGTGGGTTGTATTAATAATTGAGTTAAAGACGAAGGTTGTTTTTGATCTCTTGCACATTTCTGACAACCTTCGCACTTTTGGACTAAATCCGCTGCATCCGAAGCTGCCTTTGGCCAATAAAATCCTTGACGAAAAACTTTCCCGAGCAAAGGCCTAGATCCAATGTGAGATCCACACAGGCCTGCGTGTATTTCCTTCATTAATTTTATACCTTCGGATCTGGATAAACACTTGAGCAACGGGGAACAGACCCCACGCTTGTATAGCTCCCCTTCTATTATGACATATGGTCGAGCTCTTGCTTTCTATCCTCCTGTTATAAGCTTCGTCGTCTGAAAGAAAATTTCCCTGAAGGAAAGAGATGATTTCAGTTCTCCAATCTTCACTATAGACAGGGGATATGTTGAGGACCGCTCTTTCAAGAAGCTCGACCAAAGGTGCTTTTATTGTTTCAAAAAATACTCCCGAAGGTAAAGGCAGCCCCTGTGCTGCTGACTTGGCCAATAGATCAGCATATTCATTTTCTCCACGAGGAATATTTTTAACAGAGAATCCTTTAAAGGAAGCCTCAATCCTTCGAACTGTATCTAGATATTTTTTAAGCTTCGGATCTCTTGCTTTATAGCTCTTGTCAATATGACCAGAAATAACTTGGGAATCAGTTTTAAGAATGGCCCTTCTGATCCCCATTGCCTTTAACTTCCAAAGACCCAAGAGCAGAGCTTCGTATTCAGCAATATTGTTTGTACAACTAAAATCAAGTCTTGCCGCATAACAAGTTTTAACTTTGGAAGGTGAAACCAACACAGCAGCTGCTCCTGCTCCGAAGGTTCCCCAAGACCCATCGCAAAACACTGTCCATGCTTCGGCATCTTTATTCGTTTCTTCCTCCTGAGCCCCTGGCGTCCAGTCAGCAATGGAGTCTGCCAACGCTTGGGACTGAATCGAAGATCTATGGACATAATCGATACAAAATTCATTGAGCTCTGCAGCCCATTTTCCAATCCTTCTAGTAGCTTCTCGATTTCTCATAATATCCTTCTACGGTTGTGAAGAAGGAACAATTATGTTATAAGCTTGAAAATAATGCCGAAGCTTCCTGGAGGCCATCAAAACAGCATACAATACTTTCTCCAATTCTGTATAATTTTTCTTTGATAAACTAAGAACTTCGGATACAAAATATATTGGGGCCTGCTTCTTGACTTGACCTTCAAGCTTCTCCTGGACAAGTGCTGCACTTACCGCTGAGTGCGAAGCTGCCACATATAATAACAAAGGAGCCCCTAGCGTTGGTGGAGTTAGTGTTGTTAGATCTATCAAATATTGCTTCAGTTCTTCGAAGGCTCTCTGCTGGACTGGTCCCCATTGAAAAACTTCGGCTGACTTCAGCACTTCGAAAAATGGTAAATTTCTCTCTGCTGATCTAGATATGAATCTGTTGAGAGATGCCAGCCTTCCTGTCAATCTTTGAGCCCCCTTCTTTGTACTTGGTGGTTCCATTCGAAGTATAGCTTCAATTTTGCTTGGATTAGCCTCAATTCCCTTTGTTGAAACTAGGCAACCAAAAAATTTCCCCTTCTTCACTCCGAAGACACATTTTTCTAGATTCAGCTTTAAACCAGCCTGTCTAAAATTAGCGAAGGTCTCTTGCAGATCAGCAATGTGATTATCTTGCTTCGTGCTTTTTACAATGATATCATCAACATAAGTTAGCACATTCCTGCCTATCTGAGAATGAAGAACCTTCGCTGTCATTCTGCTGAAGCTTCCTCCAGCATTCTTAAGCCCCTCAGGCATCCGAATGTAACAATATGTTCCACTAGGGGTTATGAAGCTGGTTTTCGGTTCATCCTCCTTCTTCATCCAGATTTGGTGATAGCCTGAATAGCAATCCAGCAGACTCATAAGCTCTGATGAAGCTGCTGCATCGACTAAGGAATCTATCCTTGGCAATGGAAACTCGTCCTTCGGACATGCCTTATTGAGATCGGTAAAATCGATATACATTCTCCATTTACCATTGGCCTTCTTCACCATGACAGTGTTAGCCAACCATTCTGGGTATTTTACCTCTCTGATAACTCCGGCACTGAGGAGTCTTTTCACTTCATTCTGAGCACCTTCGGCCTTGTCATCAGACATCTTCCGAAGCCTCTGCTTTCTGGGTCTGAAGGATGGATCAACATTGAGAGAGTGCTCAATAACATCCCTATTAACTCCACAAAGATCATTAGCTGACCAAGCAAAATCATCTTTATTATTGAACAAAAACCTTGTCAAGGTTTTCTCCTGTTCTTCGGACAGTTGAGATCCCAATAGCACCTTCTGCTCTGCTATGTCCTCACATAAGAGCATGGGCTTCGGCTGATCAGCCGAAGCAGCTTTTTCCCTTCTGAACTTGTATTGCTCACAAGCTTCAGCTCCATCTATATTATGGATTGCTTTGGAGTCTGTCCAATTTCCTTCGACCCTTCTAGCAGCTTCCTGACTTCCATGAATAGCAATGGGCCCTTGGTCCGAAGGTGTCTTCATGCAAAGATAAGCTGGATGAAGAATTGCTTCGAAGGCATTGAGAGTACCACGACCAATGATTGCATTGTAAGGGTATTCCATGTCAAAAATATCAAACACAACTTGTTCAGTCCTTGTGTTGTTGATAAATCCGAAGGTCACTGGCATTGTGATTTTGCCGAGTGCTACAATCTGCCTTCCTCCGAAGCCGTAAAGAGGATGTGTGGCGTCATGAATTTTGTCTTCGGGCTCTTGCATCTGTCTGAAGGCCTTAGCAAATATGATATCAGCTGCGCTGCCTGTATCAACCAAAACATTATGGACCAGAAATCCTTTGATCACACAAGAGATAACCATAGCATCGTTGTGTGGGTAATCCGTGAGTTGAAGATCCTCTTGAGAGAAGGTAATTGAAATGTGAGACCATCTTGACTTGATGAAGGGTCCTTGCACCCCGACATGCTGTACCCTTCTCTGTGCCTCCTTCTTTTGCTTCTTGTTGGCTGGCTCTGAGCATGAACCGCCTGTTATCGGGAGTACCAACTTCGGAGCCGAAGTAGCTCCAGCTTGAATGTTGAACGAAGCCATCAGCTTAAAAAAGTGGAAGTGAGTTCACCAGAGGTGGGCGTCAATGTTGGGGACTTGTTCTCAAATGCTATGAATTAAGAACAAGGCAACATAAAATGTTAAATATCAATGCCCTTCGTCCGTCGAAACATTATTTCCACAAGGATTTAATGAACCTCGGACGAAGGTCACGGGCATAATGCTATGAAGGTTTTCACCTTCGTAAGTGAGCTTATAAAAATAATACAAAGAAAAGTAAAACATGAAATATTAAAGTTAAATACATTGAAAATAAATGACATCACTTATTTTTCTTATTAAATGAATTTATAATATCCGAACACAATGTTTAGGTACATTTATACCTTTGCCTTTGACAAACAATAATTCCCGAGTGGTGCGTTAGCAATTACAGGAAATGCGTGAACAGTAAAGGAATACTGTTCACTATCTATAGGCACAGAACACAGCCTGTGAGGAATTACAATCATGCCCCTCATAAAAGTTTACCACAATGACTCAGACCCCTATGGGCTAAAAGGTCATTCTATCTTTAAGTCGGTTCGACCCTTCATCTTCGGATATGTTATAGCACCGAAGCTTCATGAATGATGCCTTCGGCGTCACGTACGAGCAGCTTCAGCCGAAGCTGTTTCTTTTTACAGGACCTTCGGCGATGAAGCATGGTCCCAACACCAGGGTCCCCTAGAGTGCTCCTAGACATTTGGGTCAACCCAGTCACATGGCCTTCCTAGACCTATGAGGCCCTTAGCATTAGAACCCTCCTAACCAATGACCAGGTCCTAGAGCCCTCCTAAGGCCTAGGGTCCTTCATGTGGGAAACAAAAACTCCTAGCTTGGTCAAGTATGCGAGTTTCTACATGATAAGGAATATGACTAACCCTACCGTCTGGGTAGGACAATCCTAATACCATGTCTATCTCTACTCCATATGGCCTTGTCGTACTGATAGACTACATAAGGCTATGGGCCATCGTTTTTAATATGATGGATGAAATTGTGATCAATAAGGTGCATTGTTGCCATGACACAAGAAACATGCATACTTGAGACCACTATTCGATAAGTACCATCATCCATGTGGACACATTTGAACGTGTTAGCATACCAACAAGCATTATAAGATACAAGTTGCTGCACCAGTTACTATCTACGTCGTCGTACCCAATGGTGTGGACTACGGTACTTGCCACTACAACAAGACATGCCTACCTCTACAATAGGACATATCTACCATTGCAAGAAGACATGTTTAACGCTATGCCACATCCAAGGTGTGCGACTGTGTATGACTCCACATCTATGATAAGATATGGGTAGTTGAGTCTATGCTAGGAAAGAACAACTATATAGCCGACATGTATCACTCTCCCCTCTTTCAGGTATAACAGGGAGGGGTAGAGTAATTCTAGTGATTTCATGTATTCGAGGGCTTTAGAAGGCTCTAACATATAGGTTTAACATGCCAATATGGAGGTGAGCTAGAGATAGATAGTTTAGAAGGGAGAGCTAGGTGGTCAAGGTGCTCTATGGACGTCTAAGCTTGTAATCTTCTTCACCCCAGTGTTATTCAATCCACAATACACAAAAGAGGATACTGGGGTATTATGCATCTTGTGGCCTAAATCTCTATAAATTACCCATGTCCAAGTAACTAGGCTAAAGTATTATACTATTCCAAAGACTAAAAACAAGTAGGACACAGAAATATGTGGTTCTATTGATGCCTTGAATAACATGTAATGTTTTTATATACAAGTAATAAAAAAGTGAAAAAGGGATTCTGTTTTAGGAGCAAGCAAAACTAGATTGTTGTGTCATAGAAAGGTCACCTAGGATTAGTGTGCCTCTAGCCTGCACCTCTGCTCTATAATCAACTCTCTATTTTTAGGTATCTATGGTACCCCTAGTATCGTACCATGATAGCAACTTTATATAAATGTGGTTATATATATATATATATAGAGAGAGAGAGTGTGTGTGAGTGAGAGAGAATGATCTCTATTTTAAATCTTGTGCTGTCGTTCACAAATGTTTATCGCTATGGTATTTGTGCTAGTCAAATTTTCTCAAGTTTGACTAGATTTATAGGATATATTAGCAACATTTGTATCTTCAAATAATTTTACTACAAAAATAGATTTAAAGATCTACTTAATAATGCTAATTATGTACTTTAAATAATCATATTTTCTTATATAAATATGGTCAAAGCTAAAAATGGTTCACTTCTCGAAAAGTGATAACGACAAATATTTGTGAAGGGGCGAGTAACATTTATGGTGTGGTACCAATTAATATGAACGGCAAGATGCAAAAAAAAACGCACACTGGACACATTCTCACATGGAGTCCGAGGCTGAGGAGCAGCTAGCCAGGCCAGGTACTAGGAAGGAGGAAAGCGAAGTGCTGTTGGGTGCCCTGGGCAAGAGGGATCTCATCTGCTAGCAGGGGAAAGCGCCCAACATGGACGTTGCAGTGGCAACCCACTCTTGAACAACACAATCCGTCTAAGAATCTTGCAAATAATGCGAGCACGATACAGCCAGCCCTCCCTCTGTTTCGGTGGCTGGGTTGGTTCGTTCCCTAGGCGCAAGGGCAGCCACGACCACGCGCACGCGTGTTTTTTTTTTTTGTGTGGATGGATTGTTTCCCCCAACACCAACAGTTCCTCCGATACGGATCTGCTGGCCTCGGTGAATGAGACTATCCGCAGCCGTTCTCTCTGTATTTTTCCCCCTAAATCTTACTATGCAGCCACGTCAGCAAGATTCCCTCCCCTAAATTTACTCGTTCCGCAACCGTTCCCCCTAAATATTCCCCTACATATCCCTCTACTCATTAAATATACATTTCCCTACAACTAACATAACCAACTTGTTTTTTCATTTTTATTCTTTTTTTCAACACGTTATCATTACTAGATGAAACTCGGTTAACAAATTTTTTTAAATTATTACTCTTAATTAAGACATACTTTGTACATAATCAAATATTAGAATATTTAATTGTAATCCATCTTACAAAATTTCAGTTACAATAAATGAACCTTAGCGGTATTCGGAATTGTTCCATTCATATGTGCACGAACTTCTCTGAACCACACTTACTTTGGAAGACAAACCTTTCAGTCGTACGGTGCAAGCCACGACTATCTTACGATGCAAGACACCATTGCCTTTCATACGAAGCCACGGATGGCTTTCAATGGAAGCCATCTTCCCACCCCCCCAACCTTTGCTCTCCCCTATATATATTCAATGAACCTCTACCATATTCTTCACCCATAGTACTCAGTCAATCAAGTTATCCAAAGTTCGTTATGTCTCCGAGCCATACGGAAGATGAGTTTGCTTCGAGTGATTCGAGTGATAGTGAGGATGAAACTCTTTTGCTTGTCAACCTACTAACCCTAAACATTGCGGCTCAGCACCTTCACCGCCGACGGTCCGGTCTACCCCGCCGTGTCATTCACAGAGATCATTTCGCTGGAGAAAACCTCATCCAACATCACTACTTCGCCGCTAACCCAGTGTATCCACCGCATGTGTTTCGTAGAAGGTGCGCACTTCATACATTTGTCTTATGTTATCATTTGTTCAAGTTTTGACAATTATGCAATACCATTTATATAGGTTCCGCATGAGTAGGCCTTTGTTTCTCCGCATTCTGCAAGGTCTTCAACAACACGATATTTACTTTACACAAAGAGTTGACGCAACTGGTATGCCCGGACTAGGTGAGAGCACCTAGAGGGGGGGTGAATAGGTGATCCTTTAAAATCTTAACTTATAGCCACAAAAACTTGTTAGAGGTTAGCACAATAGTTGCCAAGTGGCTAAGGAGGAGATCTTGCACAAAATGACAATCACAGAAAATACACAGAGATTTATCCCGTGGTTCGGCCAAGTACAAAACTTGCCTACTTCCACGTTGTGGCGTCCCAACGGACGAGAGTTGCACTCAACTCCTCTCAAGTGATCCAATGATCAACTTGAATACCACGGTGTTTTTCTTTCCTTTGATCTTTTCCCGTTTGCGAGGAATCTCCACAACTTGGAGTCTCTCGCCCTTACAATTGAGTTCACAAAGAAATACGGAGTAAGGTGGGAATGAGCAACGCACACAAGACTCAAAAATCAGAGCAACAACACGCACACAAGTCGCAACAAGAGCTCGCAACGCAACACAAAGAGTTCACAACTACACAAGAGCTCTATATGCTATCACAATGAAACGAATGCGTGAGATTGATGTCTTGGTGCTTAGAAGAGTTGTAGGAATGCTTGGTGTCTTCCTCCATGCGCCTAGGGGCCCCTTTTATAGCCCCAAGGCAGCTAGGAGCCGTTGGGAACAAATCTGGAAGGCCATCTTTGCCTTCTGTCTCGTGGCGCACCGGACAGTCCGGTGCACACCGGACAGTGTCCGGTGCCCGATTTGTTTCCATACACAGCGCATCCGACCGTTGCTGTCTGAGTCAGATCTGCGCACCGTTGGCGCACCGGACATGTCCGGTGCACACCGGACAGTCCGGTGTATCTTTCCGACCGTTGGCTCGGCCACGTGTCGCGCGCCGATCGCGCGGCCGACCGTTGGCCCGGCCGACCGTTGGCTCACCGGACAGTCCGGTGCACACCGGACAGTCCGGTGAATTATAGCCGTACGTCACCGGTAAATTCCCGAGAGCGGCCTCTTCGGCCGAGGCGGCCTGGCGCACCGGACACTGTCCGGTGCACCACCGGACAGTCCGGTGCCCCAGACCGAAACAGCCCCTTGGCTGCACACAGCCAAGTCTTCTCTTCTCTTCTTCTTTCTGTTTCTAACACTTAGACAAGATATTAGTACACAAAACCAATGTACTAAGGCTTAGAAACATACCTTAACTTGTGATTTGCACTTTGTTCATCCATGGGCATATTTTCACATTTAAGCACTTGTGTTTGCACTCAATCACCAAAATACTTAGAAATGGCCCAAAGGCACATTTCCCTTTCAATCTCCCCCTTTTTGGTGATTTATGCCAACACAACATAAAGCAACTAGAACAAGTGCAAAATCACTTCAAATGAAAACTCAAATTGGTTTTGATTCAATTTTGGCATATATGGATCATCCTTTGCCACCACTTGGTTTGTTTTTTGCAAATCAAACTCAAATCTCTATTTCTATGTCAAACACACATGTTGAGGCATAAAGAGAGTCATTTCAAAAGAGATTGATCAAAGATTTCAAAAACTCCCCTTAAATCCCATAATCAATACTTCTCCCCACAAGTAGCCAACTTTTGACAAAAAGAGACAGTTAAAAGCGTTTGACACAACAAAAACTCTATTCTACTATTTTCAAAATCTCTCAAGTGGTAGCTGATCCATTTATCGCTTTGGCCTTTATTTTCTCCCCCTTTGGCATCAAGCACCAAAACGGGATCAATCTTGGCCCTTTTAACCCCATTGCCTCACCAAAATCTTCATTTAAGATCAAATGGCAATAAGAGTTCAAGAGATGGACTTGGAATAAGTTACCCTCTCATCGGAGTGCAGTGGAAGTCTTTCATGGTCCAAGTCCACCTTTTCCCTTTCAATTCTCCTTCGAGACTAAATCAAGCAAACTCAAGCAAATGGTTAGTCTCAAAGGGTCAAGTTGTAACACATCTCCCCCTAAACATGTGCATCACTTTGCAACGGACTTGTGAGGTCCAGGGAGTGTTTGTACAACTTGAGCACCACAATAAGCAACAAAATGCAGAATGAACCTGATCAAATGCATAAACACATGTATGCTATAATTTAATCCAAGTTCCGCGAATCTAAGACATTTAGCTCACTACGCAACCTGCAAAAGGTCTTCTCATCTAGAGGCTTAGTGAAGATATCGGCTAGCTGGTTCTCGGTGCTTACATGAAACACTTCGATATCTCCCTTTTGCTGGTGGTCTCTCAAAAAGTGATGCCGGATGTCTATGTGCTTTGTGCGGCTGTGCTCAACAGGATTCTCCGCCATGCGGATAGCACTCTCATTGTCACATAGGAGTGGGACTTTGCTCAGATTGTAGCCAAAGTCCCTGAGGGTTTGCCTCATCCAAAGTAGTTGCGCGCAACACTGTCCTGCGGCAACGTACTCGGCCTCAGCGGTGGATAGGGCAACGGAGGTTTGTTTCTTAGAATTCCATGACACCAGGGACCTTCCTAAGAATTGGCACGTCCCTGATGTACTCTTCCTATCGACCTTACATCCAGCATAGTCGGAGTCTGAGTATCCAACTAAGTCAAAGGTAGACCCCTTTGGATACCAGAGCCCGAAGCAAGGCGTAGCAACCAAATATCTAAGAATTCGCTTCACCGCCACTAAGTGACACTCCTTAGGATCGGATTGAAATCTAGCACACATGCATACGCTAAGCATAATATCCGGTCTACTAGCACATAAGTAAAGCAAAGAACCTATCATTGACCGGTATGCTTTTTGATCAACGGACTTACCTCCTTTGTTGAGGTCTGTGTGTCCGTCGGTTCCCATCGGTGTCTTTGCGGGCTTGGCGTCCTTCATCCCAAACCTCTTTAGCAAGTCTTGCGTGTACTTCGTTTGGGAGATGAAGGTGCCATCCTTGAGTTGCTTCACTTGGAACCCAAGGAAGTAGTTCAACTCGCCCATCATCGACATCTCGAATTTCTGCGTCATCACCCTGCTAAACTCTTCACAAGACTTTTGGTTAGTAGAACCAAAGATTATGTCATCGACATAAATTTGGCACACAGACAAATCACCATCACATGTCTTTGTAAAAAGAGTTGGATCGGCTTTCCCAACCTTGAAAGCATTGGCAAGTAGAAAGTCTCTAAGGCATTCATACCATGCTCTTGGGGCTTGCTTAAGTCCATAGAGCGCCTTAGAGAGCTTACACACATGGTCGGGGTACCGTTCATCCTCGAAGCCAGGGGGTTGCTCCACGTACACCTCCTCCTTGATTGGCCCGTTGAGGAAAGCACTCTTCACATCCATTTGGTACAACCTGAAAGAATGGTGAGCGGCATATGCTAGCAAGATTTGAATTGACTCTAGCCTAGCCACAGGAGCAAAAGTCTCCTCGAAATCCAAACCTGCGACTTGGGCATAACCTTTTGCCACAAGTCGAGCCTTGTTTCTCGTCACCACCTCGTGCTCGTCCTGTTTGTTGCGGAACACCCACTTGGTTCCCACAACATTTTGCTTCGGACGAGGCACTAGTGTCCAAACTTCATTCCTTTTGAAGTTGTTGAGCTCCTCCTGCATGGCCAACACCCAGTCCGGATCTAGCAAGGCCTCCTCTACCCTGAAAGGCTCAATAGAAGAGACAAAGGAGTAATGCTCACAAAAATTAACTAATCGAGATCGAGTAGTTACTCCCTTGCTAATGTCACCAAGAATTTGATCGACGGGATGATCCCTTTGAATCACTGCTCGAACTTGGGTTGGAGGTGCCAGTTGTGCTTCTTCCTCCATTACTTGATCATCTTGTGCTCCCCCTTGATCACACGCCTCCTTTTGATGAACCTGTTCATCGTCTTGAGTTGGGGGAAGCACCGTTGTTGAGGAAGAAGGTTGATCTTGCTCCAAGTGTTCCTGTGGTCGCACATCACCAATCGCCATGGTGCGCATAGCGGCCGTTGGAACATCTTCTTCATCTACATCATCACAATCAACAACTTGCTCTCTTGGAGAGCCATTAGTCTCATCAAATACAACGTCGCTAGAGACTTCAACCAAACCCGATGATTTGTTGAAGACTCTATACGCCTTTGTATTTGAGTCATAACCTAACAAAAACCCTTCTACAGCTTTGGGAGCAAACTTAGAATTTCTACCCTTCTTCACTAGAATGTAGCATTTACTCCCAAATACACGAAAGTACGATACATTGGGTTTGTTACCGGTTAGTAGCTCATACGACGTCTTCTTGAGGAGACGATGAAGGTAGACCCTGTTGATGGCGTGGCAAGCCGTGTTCACGGCTTCCGTCCAAAAGCACTCGGGGGTCTTGAACTCTCCTAGCATCGTCCTCGCCATGTCGATGAGCGTCCTGTTCTTCCTCTCTACCACACCATTTTGTTGTGGTGTGTAGGGAGCGGAGAACTCGTGCTTGATCCCTTCCTCTTCAAGGAACTCCTTCACTTGAAGGTTCTTGAACTCGGACCCGTTGTCGCTTCTTATCTTCTTCACCTTGAGCTCAAACTCATTTTGAGCTCTCCTGAGGAAGCGCTTGAGGGTCCCTTGGGTTTCAGACTTATCCTGCAAAAAGAACACCCAAGTGAAGCGGGAAAAGTCATCAACAATAACTAGACCATACTTACTCCCTCCTATGCTCAGATAGGCGACGGGTCCGAAGAGATCCATATGCAACAGCTCCAGAGGTCTTGAAGTGGTCATCACATTCTTGCTGTGATGCGCTCCTCCCACCTGTTTACCTGCTTGACAAGCTGCACAAGGTCTATCTTTTTCGAATTGCACGTTAGTCAAACCTATCACGTGTTCTCCCTTTAGAAGTTTGTGAAGGTTCTTCATCCCCACATGTGCTAAGCGGCGATGCCACAGCCAGCCCATGCTAGTCTTAGCTATTAAGCATGCATCTAGACCAGCCTCTTCTTTTGCAAAATCAACTAAATAAAGTTTGCCGTCTAGTACACCCTTAAAAGCTAGTGAACCATCACTCCTTCTAAAGACAGACACATCTACATTTGTAAACAGACAGTTGTATCCCATATGACATAATTGACTAACAGATAGCAAATTATAACCAAGAGACTCTACTAAAAACACATTAGAGATAGAGTGCTCATTAGAAATTGCAATTTTACCTAACCCTTTTACCTTGCCTTGATTCCCATCACCGAATATGATTGAATCTTGGGAATCCTTATTCTTGACGTAGGAGGTGAACATCTTCTTCTCCCCCGTCATATGGTTTGTGCATCCGCTGTCGATAATCCAGCTTGAACCCCCGGATGCATAAACCTGCAAGGCAAATTTAGGCTTGGGTCTTAGGTACCCAACTCATGTTGGGTCCTACAAGGTTAGTGCAAATATCCTTAGGGACCCAAATGCAAGTTTTGTCTCCCTTGCATTTTGCCCCTAGCTTCCTAGCAACAATTTTCTTATCCTTTCTACAAATTGCAAAGGAAGCATTCAAAGCACAATAAATTGTAGAAGATTCATTTACTACTTTCCTAGGAGCATTATGAACAACATTTCTCCTAGACATTTGATGAACAACATTTCTACCAGGCATAACATGAGAACTAGAAGCAGTCATAGCATAAGAGTCATAAGCATGTGAACCAAAAACATCATGACCTTTAAAAGCATTTCTAGAATATCTCCTATCATGATATAAAAAGGCATGGTTCTTTTTAGCACTAGTAGCCATAGGAGCCTTCCCTTTCTCCTTAGTGGGAATGGGAGTCTTATGGCTTGTTAAGTTCTTGACTTCCCTCTTGAAGCCAAGTCCATCCTTAATTGAGGGGTGTCTTCCTATTGTGTAGGCATCCCTTGCAAATTTTAACTTATCAAATTCACTTTTGCTAGTCCTAAGTTGGGCATTAAGACTAGCCACTTCATTATTTAACTTTGCAATAGAAGCTATGTGTTCACTACAAGCATCAATATCAAAGTCTTTACATCTATTGCAAATAACAACATTTTCTACACAAGTTGTTGATTTACTAGCTATTTCTATCTTAGCATTCAACTCGTTGTTAATGCTCTCTAATTTTGAATTTGACTCATGGCATGAAGATAATTCACAAGTAAGCATCTCATTTCTTTTAACTTCTAGAGCATGAGATTTTTGAGCTTCTAAAAATTTATCATGCTCTTCATACAATAAATCCTCTTGTTTCTCTAAGAGTTTATCCTTCTCATTCAATGCATCAATTAATTCATTAATTTTGCCAATCGTAATTCTATCTAGACCTTTAAATAAACTAGAATAGTCTATTTCATCATTATCACTAGAATCATCATCACTAGATGAAGCATAAGTAGAGTTTCGAGTACTTACTTTCTTCTCCTTAGCCATGAGACACGTGTGACGCTCGTTGGGGAAGAGGGCCGATTTGTTGAAGGCGGTGGCAGCGAGTCCCTCATTGTCGGAGTCGGAGGAGGAGCAATCCGAATCCCACTCCTTGCCTATATGCGCCTCGCCCTTGGCTTTCTTGTAGTGCTTCTTCTTCTCCCTTTTGTTCCCCTTTTCCTGGTCACTTTCATTATCAGGACAGTTAGCAATAAAATGACCAAGCTTACCGCATTTGAAGCATGATCGCTTCCCCTTGGTCTTAGTCTTGCTCGGCTGTCCATTGCGACCCTTTAGCACCGTCTTGAATCTCTTGATAATGAGGGCCATTTCTTCATCATTAAGACCGGCCGCCTCAATTTGCGCCACCTTGCTGGATAGCGCCTCCTTGTTCCTTGTGGCTTTGAGAGCAAAAGGTTGCGGCTCGTTGATCGGTCCATTCAAGGCGTCGTCCACATACCTTGCCTCCTTGATCATCATTCGCCCGCTGACGAATTTTCCTAGGACTTCTTCGGGCGACATTTTGGTGTACCTGGGATTCTCACGAATATTATTCACCAAATGAGGATCAAGAACGGTAAAGGACCTGAGCATTAGTCGGACGACGTCGTGGTCCGTCCATCGCGTGCTTCCGTAGCTCCTTATTTTGTTGATAAGGGTCTTGAGCCGGTTGTATGTCTGAGTTGGCTCCTCGCCCCTTATCATCGCGAACCTTCCAAGCTCGCCTTCCACCAACTCCGTTTTGGTGAGCAAGGTAACGTCATTCCCTTCATGGGAGATCTTGAGGGTGTCCCAGATCTGCTTGGCGTTATCCAAGCCGCTCACTTTGTTATATTCATCCCTGCACAATGAAGCTAGAAGAACAGTGGTAGCTTGTGCATTCTTATGGATTTGCTCATTAATGATTGAAGGGCTATCCGAGCTATCAAATTTCATTCCACTTTCCACAATCTCCCAAATGCTTGGATGGAGAGAAAATAGGTGAGTACGCATTTTGTGACTCCAAAATCCGTAGTCCTCTCCATCAAAGTGAGGAGGCTTGCCAAGTGGAATGGGGAGCAAATGAGCATTTGAGCTATATGGAATGCGCGAATAATCAAAAGAAAAGTTTGAGTTAACCGTCTTTTGTTTGTCGTGGTCGTCGTCCTTTTGGGAAGAAGAGGACTCATTGCTGTCGTAGTAGACGATCTCCTTGATGCGTCTTGTCTTCTTCTTCTTCCCATCTTTTCGCTTGTGGCCCGAGCCCGAGTCATTTGACTTGTCATCCCTTGGCTCGTTGACGAAGGACTCCTTCTCCTTGTCGTTGATCACAATTCCCTTCCCCTTAGGATCCATCTCTTCGGGCGGTTAGTCCCTTTCTTGAAGAGAACGGCTCTGATACCAATTGAGAGCACCTAGAGGGGGGGGTGAATAGGTGATCCTTTAAAATCTTAACTTATAGCCACAAAAACTTGTTAGAGGTTAGCACAATAGTTGCCAAGTGGCTAAGGAGGAGATCTTGCACAAAATGACAATCACAGAAAATACACAGAGATTTATCCCGTGGTTCGGCCAAGTACAAAACTTGCCTACTTCCACGTTGTGGCGTCCCAACGGACGAGAGTTGCACTCAACTCCTCTCAAGTGATCCAATGATCAACTTGAATACCACGGTGTTTTTCTTTCCTTTGATCTTTTCCCGTTTGCGAGGAATCTCCACAACTTGGAGTCTCTCGCCCTTACAATTGAGTTCACAAAGAAATACGGAGTAAGGTGGGAATGAGCAACGCACACAAGACTCAAAAATCAGAGCAACAACACGCACACAAGTCGCAACAAGAGCTCGCAACGCAACACAAAGAGTTCACAACTCCACAAGAGCTCTATATGCTATCACAATGAAACGAATGCGTGAGATTGATGTCTTGGTGCTTAGGAGAGTTGTAGGAATGCTTGGTGTCTTCCTCCATGCGCCTAGGGGCCCCTTTTATAGCCCCAAGGCAGCTAGGAGCCGTTGGGAACAAATCTGGAAGGCCATCTTTGCCTTCTGTCTCGTGGCGCACCGGACAGTCCGGTGCACACCGGACAGTGTCCGGTGCCCGATTTGTTTCCATACACAGCGCATCCGACCGTTGCTGTCTGAGTCAGATCTGCGCACCGTTGGCGCAACGGACATGTCCGGTGCACACCGGACAGTCCGGTGTATCTTTCCGACCGTTGGCTCGGCCACGTGTCGCGCGCCGATCGCGCGGCCGACCGTTGGCCCGGCCGACCGTTGGCTCACCGGACAGTCCGGTGCACACCGGACAGTCCGGTGAATTATAGCCGTACGTCGCCGGTAAATTCCCGAGAGCGGCCTCTTCGGCCGAGGCGGCCTGGCGCACCGGACACTGTCCGGTGCACCACCGGACAGTCCGGTGCCCCAGACCGAAACAGCCCCTTGGCTGCACACAGCCAAGTCTTCTCTTCTCTTCTTCTTTCTGTTTCTAACACTTAGACAAGATATTAGTACACAAAACCAATGTACTAAGGCTTAGAAACATACCTTAACTTGTGATTTGCACTTTGTTCATCCATGGGCATATTTTCACATTTAAGCACTTGTGTTTGCACTCAATCACCAAAATACTTAGAAATGGCCCAAAGGCACATTTCCCTTTCACTAGGACCATTACAAAAAGTTTGTGCGGCCATGCGGATACTTGCTTATGGCTTACCTTCAGATGCGGTAGACGAGTATATTCAAATTGGGGAATCAACGGCTAGGGAATGCCTTCATCATTTTTGTCGCGCAATCATTGATTGTTTTAGTGCTTGGTATTTACGCACTCAACTCAAGATGACATTAATCGCATCATGCATAATAGTGAGTCGCGGGGTTTTCCTGGCATGTTGGGATCCATCGATTGCATGCACTGGGAGTGGAGGAACTGTCCAACGGCATGGCGAGGTCAATTTTGTGGTCGAAATGGTAGGGCATCGATGATACTTGAAGCAGTTGCAACGTATGATCTATGGATTTGGCATGCATTTTTTGTCATGCCTGGGACAAACAATGACGTTAACGTGCTCCACCGATCCCCCGTGTTTGACCCAATCACTACTGGTCGAATGCCACCTGTAAATTACACAGTTAATGGTAATGCGTACAACTTCGGTTATTACCTCGCTGATGGTATTTACCCCAACTGGCCTACTTTTGTGAAAGCAATCCGACACCCATACGAGGAAAAGAAAGTCTACTTCACTCAGATGCAGGAAAGTTGCCGAAAGGATATTGAGCGTGCATTTGGAGTACTTCAAGCCCGGTGGGCGGTGCTCCGTGGACCAGCTTATGGTTGGGATCGTAATCGTTTGACAGAGATAATGACGGCTTGCATCATCATGCATAACATGATCGTTGAAGACGAAGGGCCATTTGCTGCAAACATTGATTTCGGAGACAACTCTTCAAGGATTGATTCATTTCAAATAATAGCGGAAGGCCGTGCCGAATGGGTTATTAACCACTTCGATCTACGTCGCCAAGATAGATCGTGCTCCCTTCAAAATGATCTTGTGGAGCACTTATGGAGTCGCCGTGGAAGTATGTAATAGTATAGTGTCGTAGCTTCTGAGTTCGTAGTTACTATCACTACTTGTTATGTGTTTTCGTCTAAGTTTGTATTCGAATAAATAAGCTACGTTTCCCAAATTATCCATACAGCCTAGTACATTTTAGTTGACATACTAAGTTTTATTGTACCACACACAACGCAACATCAGAATTCATGTTTTCTTGAACAATTTATAACATACCATTCCATTGTCAATAATCTTGTTCAAACATTTATGACATCCAAGCTCATTATTGTCTAATACAACAGCAAACAACTTAAGATACAGTGGTTCGACCAAACAAATACGGTTGTGCATATTACAAATTCGTAAACGAAGTAACCTAAAATTGTCTCAACAAGTCTCAACAGGACATGCGCACAGCTTGTGCTGCCTTTCATCATTGCTCAAAAGTAAATATGAACTGCTGCAATTTTTTTTTCTGTTCCTTCATGACAACCCAAACTTCAGGATCTACATCTTCTTCGTTTGTCGACAACAGCATCTGCAAACGTTGTTCTGCCGATTTCAGTTCTTCTAGTTTGAGTTCCCTTTGTCTTATGCTTAACTTTTGGGCTTCCAAGTCCAATCTCTTCTTTTGTATCTCCCTATCTTCTTCAGTGGTCTTTTCTTTTTTCCCCCTTTTCTATGGACCTCTGTATTTGTTTCTCAGTAATTTCTTGTAATCGGCTTAAGTACTCCGGGGACGAAGATGAACCAGCTTTCTTTCTCTCAGCTTTACTGTAATCACGGCCACGGGGCCTTTATCCTGACAGTCCAGCGGATCCACTGTCAGTCTCGGGTGTTTCCACTGATGGACACCCCGACGAAGGTATTGATCTTGCATGTAATCCTCTAAAAGAGTGTCCTTGACATATGCTCTCCCATTTGGGTTCCCCCTTCAGTTGATGCCAGCAGTGCATATAATGAAATGGTTTGCCCTCCTCATGAGCGAACAAAGTGGCTGCCTTCGATGTCTGCAAAGTTGGAATTCATTATACAATTAGTTGCAGCAGAGACATATGTAGTACATATAATCATCGTTTCATTAGTCGTACCTTATCGTCATCACTTAGTCCACTTTGTTTCTCTCTTAGAACTCTCGCGTAGTATCCAGAGAATTTACTGACATCAGCCCTTATCTTGTCCCATCGGCTGCTAAGTGCTCTGTTTAGTCGACAAGGAAATTCCCCCCTTTGTTCATTGTACCTTTTTTCAATTCTGGCCCAGAGACCCTCCCTCCTTTGCCCAGTATTGACAATGGGGTCACTACTTATTTGCAACCAAGTAGTACAAAGGAGTCTGTCTTCTAGGGCTGTAAAGTTTTGTTCCTTAGATTTCTTTTGTTTTTGAACTGGAGGTGCATTTTTCTCAGGACTATTGATGTCCTGAACACTGTGTTCAGCATCTGACTCCAAGTGTACAGGCATTTGTGGTATAGTGTTCGAACCCTGCAACGGTGTACTTGATAGTGAAGGTGGATATGAATCTGTGTATGGACTCATTCCCACCGACCCAAGAGGGTTCCTCACAAAATTCATGTAGTGATTCCAATATAGTACAGATTGGGAAGCAGGGATCATGGTTGATTGGGAACTAGTATTCCCTGGGTGAATTGGAGCCCACATTGTAGTTGGACCTTGAGCAGGACTAGGAAAATTAATGTTTCCCATCATGTTGCAATCGACTGGATTCTGCTGCATGTAGCCTGTTGGCCATAAGGGTGGTGGTGGTGGAAATTGCTGGGCATTTGAGGGATTCGACATCGCCTGCGACGATATCGCATTGCTGGCAGGGTCCATGCTAGGATATGTGGAGATGGCACACATTTAGTCATATGAAACACTTTCAAGCCAATCGACAAAACGAGGTACGTTAAACTAAAGACAAACCATATAAAGACACTGAAATAATAGAACCATAATTTAATCAACTTATTAAGGAGTAGCATCACAACATTTAAGATTCATCACAGTTCGCAGACGACAACGTTCTGGACATCATTGTGACTTAAGCTGACGAGGTAGCATGGAGAATTAGACATACATGACACGACTCGTTCGACAACATGACAACTACGACAACCCGAGTACTGGGATGTTCAAAAGCAAATCCTGCTTGTACAGCTGGAATACAGTGAACTAATAAATATTCCAATAGCTATTACGAGTTGACCTATCTGAGTCGCTGAAGTACCACTCGTCACTCACATCCGGGCAGTAGAACTCCTCTTCGTCGACAGATGGTTCAGTAACTGTTGGAGGGGTCGAAGGAGATGTCGGTTCAACACTTATGTCATCCCCCTCGTACTTAGCAATTTCAGGAAAAGCTTGGACTTTTGCCTCTAAGGCATCTTGGTGAAGCAAATCAAGTTTTTCTTTCATGGCAAAGAGGGTTCTAGCTAATATCTCTTCGTCATGCATGTGGTCTAATGCATGATCTACTAATCCACGAAGGGATTTTGTGGCATCCTCGACACAGTCGACAAGTACTTTAACCAAACACTTGATGGTGTCTTCTTTCGAGGATGCCATTCGTAACTGTGCTGCAAAGAATAATAAATGAACAAACACTACGATTTCCTTATGAACCAAACAGGTGGAACGAATTGAAAACAGGCCAACATATTTATCAATGATGTTGCATGCAACAAGTAAAGATTTCAATTGTAGCAGTCATATTGAAGCATGGAACATAACATATTTATATTAGTATAACACTGCAAATGTTATGACAGGTAAGGCCAACATATGGGAATTAGAAATAGCAAAAATTTGACTAGTTGGATATATTGTTGTTTCATGTGGTCATGGACTGGAAATAGAAGCAATGCACTCATTGTCCAGCACTAACAGATGTTTGATGTCAGTCTTGTACAAAACAGTTAAGGACATAATTAACAAACAATGCACTCCATGTAAGAACAAACATTGCTTTAATGCGAGGGTTCAACAAAACATTGTAGGATACAAAAAACAAGGTATGTACTCCATGCAACCACAAACATAATGAACATAATAAATAACTGTCTGCTCATACCATAACTTGCAGAAGAAAACTTAATGTTAATGGGAACATATTCTGAAATAAGTGAGGGTTATACACATTACTACAACACAAATAAATTAGTTGTTGTATGAATATAGAAAGCTACTATATGAAGGTGGACAATTGTTTAGTATCGTCCACTCGTATACAAGGGTGACAAACAAATTGGGGGGGTAGTACAGCTACACAATTAGGGTTCCCATACACCTAACACTATGAATGAACTTGAGGCATACTAAGTTCAGAAGTAATGCCCCCTCTGATTATGTCAATGAGAGTTTTACAACGCATAATAAACAATGACCATTACACTGATTTGGTTGAATTAACACATTGTGGGGCACCCAACTATTAATCACTCTACTACATTTTATAAAATGACCTGTTGTTGTGGACAGTGGTCATCCTAAATTAATTCGAGACAACTAGACTTGAAGGCAGTATGCAAGCAACTTCGTAGTTTAGGGATTACAAATTTATGGCAGGTGAAGAACCTGTGGCCCGAATTGTAAGCACAACCAAAATTAGTTGGACCAAGTTTGAAATACATTCACCGGGTGAGTACCTTACAATTGTGAAACCCTAATAGGCAGACCAGATCCGCGGAAATTTGTGAACTGGGGATTCATCGGTTGTTTGCGGATGAAATATCTTACGGTTCAAAGGATAACTGGATTGCCGTAGTAATAAGATGTTCAAAGATGTGCAGAAGATTAACATAAACATTACGGGTCGAAGGGCGTACCTCAAGATCCGAAGATTTGGGCGGTAATAAGACGATTCAAACTGCTGGATTGGGGATCCGATGATGGCGTCGATGGTCGGACGGGGAAAGCAACCAAGCGGTGGCGACGAACCTGGACGGAGCCGGATTTGCGCCCGCTTCGTCTTCGGTCTTGAACGGAGCACCTTGCTGACCACCTCCACTTCGTCGTCCACAGCTCCGACGGGGACCGGCACGCTAGCGCGCCCGAATCGCCGTCGCCTCGTCGCGAATCGCCGAAACGCAGTCGCCTCGAACAGGAGAGAAGACGACCGCGAAGCTTCCGGTCCGTGCCGCGGGCGGATTCTTCCGCGCGAAGAAGTGGAGGGGGAGTGCACAGTGACGCCCTGCATCTGGCGTGAGAGAGAAGAGGGCGGCGGCGAGGGGAGGCGGATAGCGGCGACCGCTGCGGAGGGAAGGGGTGAACAGTACCCCCTATACCGTGCACAGTGATAGGGGAGGGGGTGCGAAGGGGGGAGCGTTGCAGTCAGTCTGAGACTATCCGCAGCCGTTCCCCCTATATTTTTCCCCCTAAATCTTACTATGCAGCCACGTCAGCAAGATTCCCTCCCCTAAATTTACTCGTTCCGCAACCGTTCCCCCTAAATATTCCCCTACATATCCCTCTACTCATTAAATATACATTTCCCTACAACTAACATAACCAACTTGTTTTTTCATTTTTATTCTTTTTTTCAACACGTTATCATTACTAGATGAAACTCGGTTAACAAATTTTTTTAAATTATTACTCTTAATTAAGACATACTTTGTACATAATCAAATATTAGAATATTTAATTGTAATCCATCTTACAAAATTTCAGTTACAATAAATGAACCTTAGCGGTATTCGGAATTGTTCCATTCATATGTGCACGAACTTCTCTGAACCACACTTACTTTGGAAGACAAACCTTTCAGTCGTACGGTGCAAGCCACGACTATCTTACGATGCAAGACACCATTGCCTTTCATACGAAGCCACGGATGGCTTTCAATGGAAGCCATCTTCCCACCCCCCCAACCTTTGCTCTCCCCTATATATATTCAATGAACCTCTACCATATTCTTCACCCATAGTACTCAGTCAATCAAGTTATCCAAAGTTCGTTATGTCTCCGAGCCATACGGAAGATGAGTTTGCTTCGAGTGATTCGAGTGATAGTGAGGATGAAACTCTTTTGCTTGTCAACCTACTAACCCTAAACATTGCGGCTCAGCACCTTCACCGCCGACGGTCCGGTCTACCCCGCCGTGTCATTCACAGAGATCATTTCGCTGGAGAAAACCTCATCCAACATCACTACTTCGCCGCTAACCCAGTGTATCCACCGCATGTGTTTCGTAGAAGGTGCGCACTTCATACATTTGTCTTATGTTATCATTTGTTCAAGTTTTGACAATTATGCAATACCATTTATATAGGTTCCGCATGAGTAGGCCTTTGTTTCTCCGCATTCTGCAAGGTCTTCAACAACACGATATTTACTTTACACAAAGAGTTGACGCAACTGGTATGCCCGGACTAGGACCATTACAAAAAGTTTGTGCGGCCATGCGGATACTTGCTTATGGCTTACCTTCAGATGCGGTAGACGAGTATATTCAAATTGGGGAATCAACGGCTAGGGAATGCCTTCATCATTTTTGTCGCGCAATCATTGATTGTTTTAGTGCTTGGTATTTACGCACTCCAACTCAAGATGACATTAATCGCATCATGCATAATAGTGAGTCGCGGGGTTTTCCTGGCATGTTGGGATCCATCGATTGCATGCACTGGGAGTGGAGGAACTGTCCAACGGCATGGCGAGGTCAATTTTGTGGTCGAAATGGTAGGGCATCGATGATACTTGAAGCAGTTGCAACGTATGATCTATGGATTTGGCATGCATTTTTTGTCATGCCTGGGACAAACAATGACGTTAACGTGCTCCACCGATCCCCCGTGTTTGACCCAATCACTACTGGTCGAATGCCACCTGTAAATTACACAGTTAATGGTAATGCGTACAACTTCGGTTATTACCTCGCTGATGGTATTTACCCCAACTGGCCTACTTTTGTGAAAGCAATCCGACACCCATACGAGGAAAAGAAAGTCTACTTCACTCAGATGCAGGAAAGTTGCCGAAAGGATATTGAGCGTGCATTTGGAGTACTTCAAGCCCGGTGGGCGGTGCTCCGTGGACCAGCTTATGGTTGGGATCGTAATCGTTTGACAGAGATAATGACGGCTTGCATCATCATGCATAACATGATCGTTGAAGACGAAGGGCCATTTGCCGCAAACATTGATTTCGGAGACAACTCTTCAAGGATTGATTCATCTCAAATAATAGCGGAAGGCCGTGCCGAATGGGTTATTAACCACTTCGATCTACGTCGCCAAGATAGATCGTGCTCCCTTCAAAATGATCTTGTGGAGAACTTATGGAGTCGCCGTGGAAGTATGTAATAGTATAGTGTCGTAGCTTCTGAGTTCGTAGTTACTATCACTACTTGTTATGTGTTTTCGTCTAAGTTTGTATTCGAATAAATAAGCTACGTTTCCCAAATTATCCATACAGCCTAGTACATTTTAGTTGACATACTAAGTTTTATTGTACCACACACAACGCAACATCAGAATTCATGTTTTCTTGAACAATTTATAACATACCATTCCATTGTCAATAATCTTGTTCAAACATTTATGACATCCAAGCTCATTATTGTCTAATACAACAGCAAACAACTTAAGATACAGTGGTTCGACCAAACAAATACGGTTGTGCATATTACAAATTCGTAAACGAAGTAACCTAAAATTGTCTCAACAAGTCTCAACAGGACATGCGCACAGCTTGTGCTGCCTTTCATCATTGCTCAAAAGTAAATATGAACTGCTGCAATTTTTTTTTCTGTTCCTTCATGACAACCCAAACTTCAGGATCTACATCTTCTTCGTTTGTCGACAACAGCATCTGCAAACGTTGTTCTGCCGATTTCAGTTCTTCTAGTTTGAGTTCCCTTTGTCTTATGCTTAACTTTTGGGCTTCCAAGTCCAATCTCTTCTTTTGTATCTCCCTATCTTCTTCAGTGGTCTTTTCTTTTTTTCCCCCTTTTCTATGGACCTCTGTATTTGTTTCTCAGTAATTTCTTGTAATCGGCTTAAGTACTCCGGGGACGAAGATGAACCAGCTTTCTTTCTCTCAGCTTTACTGTAATCACGGCCACGGGGCCTTTTTCCTGACAGTCCAGCGGATCCACTGTCAGTCTCGGGTGTTTCCACTGATGGACACCCCGACGAAGGTATTGATCTTGCATGTAATCCTCTAAAAGAGTGTCCTTGACATATGCTCTCCCATTTGGGTTCCCCCTTCAGTTGATGCCAGCAGTGCATATAATGAAATGGTTTGCCCTCCTCATGAGCGAACAAAGTGGCTGCCTTCGATGTCTGCAAAGTTGGAATTCATTATACAATTAGTTGCAGCAGAGACATATGTAGTACATATAATCATCGTTTCATTAGTCGTACCTTATCGTCATCACTTAGTCCACTTTGTTTCTCTCTTAGAACTCTCGCGTAGTATCCAGAGAATTTACTGACATCAGCCCTTATCTTGTCCCATCGGCTGCTAAGTGCTCTGTTTAGTCGACAAGGAAATTCCCCCCTTTGTTCATTGTACCTTTTTTCAATTCTGGCCCAGAGACCCTCCCTCCTTTGCCCAGTATTGACAATGGGGTCACTACTTATTTGCAACCAAGTAGTACAAAGGAGTCTGTCTTCTGGGGCTGTAAAGTTTTGTTCCTTAGATTTCTTTTGTTTTTGAACTGGAGGTGCATTTTTCTCAGGACTATTGATGTCCTGAACACTGTGTTCAGCATCTGACTCCAAGTGTACAGGCATTTGTGGTATAGTGTTCGAACCCTGCAACGGTGTACTTGATAGTGAAGGTGGATATGAATCTGTGTATGGACTCATTCCCACCGACCCAAGAGGGTTCCTCACAAAATTCATGTAGTGATTCCAATATAGTGCAGATTGGGAAGCAGGGATCATGGTTGATTGGGAACTAGTATTCCCTGGGTGAATTGGAGCCCACATTGTAGTTGGACCTTGAGCAGGACTAGGAAAATTAATGTTTCCCATCATGTTGCAATCGACTGGATTCTGCTGCATGTAGCCTGTTGGCCATAAGGGTGGTGGTGGTGGAAATTGCTGGGCATTTGAGGGATTCGACATCGCCTGCGACGATATCGCATTGCTGGCAGGGTCCATGCTAGGATATGTGGAGATGGCACACATTTAGTCATATGAAACACTTTCAAGCCAATCGACAAAACGAGGTACGTTAAACTAAAGACAAACCATATAAAGACACTGAAATAATAGAACCATAATTTAATCAACTTATTAAGGAGTAGCATCACAACATTTAAGATTCATCACAGTTCGCAGACGACAACGTTCTGGACATCATTGTGACTTAAGCTGACGAGGTAGCATGGAGAATTAGACATACATGACACGACTCGTTCGACAACATGACAACTACGACAACCCGAGTACTGGGATGTTCAAAAGCAAATCCTGCTTGTACAGCTGGAATACAGTGAACTAATAAATATTCCAATAGCTATTACGAGTTGACCTATCTGAGTCGCTGAAGTACCACTCGTCACTCACATCCGGGCAGTAGAACTCCTCTTCGTCGACAGATGGTTCAGTAACTGTTGGAGGGGTCGAAGGAGATGTCGGTTCAACACTTATGTCATCCCCCTCGTACTTAGCAATTTCAGGAAAAGCTTGGACTTTTGCCTCTAAGGCATCTTGGTGAAGCAAATCAAGTTTTTCTTTCATGGCAAAGAGGGTTCTAGCTAATATCTCTTCGTCATGCATGTGGTCTAATGCATGATCTACTAATCCACGAAGGGATTTTGTGGCATCCTCGACACAGTCGACAAGTACTTTAACCAAACACTTGATGGTGTCTTCTTTCGAGGATGCCATTCGTAACTGTGCTGCAAAGAATAATAAATGAACAAACACTACGATTTCCTTATGAACCAAACAGGCGGAACGAATTGAAAACAGGCCAACATATTTATCAATGATGTTGCATGCAACAAGTAAAGATTTCAATTGTAGCAGTCATATTGAAGCATGGAACATAACATATTTATATTAGTATAACACTGCAAATGTTATGACAGGTAAGGCCAACATATGGGAATTAGAAATAGCAAAAATTTGACTAGTTGGATATATTGTTGTTTCATGTGGTCATGGACTGGAAATAGAAGCAATGCACTCATTGTCCAGCACTAACAGATGTTTGATGTCAGTCTTGTACAAAACAGTTAAGGACATAATTAACAAACAATGCACTCCATGTAAGAACAAACATTGCTTTAATGCGAGGGTTCAACAAAACATTGTAGGATACAAAAAACAAGGTATGTACTCCATGCAACCACAAACATAATGAACATAATAAATAACTGTCTGCTCATACCATAACTTGCAGAAGAAAACTTAATGTTAATGGGAACATATTCTGAAATAAGTGAGGGTTATACACATTACTACAACACAAATAAATTAGTTGTTGTATGAATATAGAAAGCTACTATATGAAGGTGGACAATTGTTTAGTATCGTCCACTCGTATACAAGGGTGACAAACAAATTGGGGGGTAGTACAGCTACACAATTAGGGTTCCCATACACCTAACACTATGAATGAACTTGAGGCATACTAAGTTCAGAAGTAATGCCCCCTCTGATTATGTCAATGAGAGTTTTACAACGCATAATAAACAATGACCATTACACTGATTTGGTTGAATTAACACATTGTGGGGCACCCAACTATTAATCACTCTACTACATTTTATAAAATGACCTGTTGTTGTGGACAGTGGTCATCCTAAATTAATTCGAGACAACTAGACTTGAAGGCAGTATGCAAGCAACTTCGTAGTTTAGGGATTACAAATTTATGGCAGGTGAAGAACCTGTGGCCCGAATTGTAAGCACAACCAAAATTAGTTGGACCAAGTTTGAAATACATTCACCGGGTGAGTACCTTACAATTGTGAAACCCTAATAGGCAGACCAGATCCGCGGAAATTTGTGAACTGGGGATTCATCGGTTGTTTGCGGATGAAATATCTTACGGTTCAAAGGATAACTGGATTGCCGTAGTAATAAGATGTTCAAAGATGTGCGGAAGATTAACATAAACATTACGGGTCGAAGGGCGTACCTCAAGATCCGAAGATTTGGGCGGTAATAAGACGATTCGAACTGCTGGATTGGGGATCCGATGATGGCGTCGATGGTCGGACGGGGAAAGCAACCAAGCGGTGGCGACGAACCTGGACGGAGCCGGATTTGCGCCCGCTTCGTCTTCGGTCTTGAACGGAGCACCTTGCTGACCACCTCCACTTCGTCGTCCACAGCTCCGACGGGGACCGGCACGCTAGCGCGCCCGAATCGCCGTCGCCTCGTCGCGAATCGCTGAAACGCAGTCGCCTCGAACAGGAGAGAAGACGACCGCGAAGCTTCCGGTCCGTGCCGCGGGCGGATTCTTCCGCGCGAAGAAGTGGAGGGGGAGTGCACAGTGACGCCCTGCATCTGGCGTGAGAGAGAAGAGGGCGGCGGCGAGGGGAGGCGGATAGCGGCGACCGCTGCGGAGGGAAGGGGTGAACAGTACCCCCTATACCGTGCACAGTGATAGGGGAGGGGGTGCGAAGGGGGGAGCGTTGCAGTCAGTCTGAATGACGTACCGCAACTAGTACGGACCAGTCCTAGCAAACAGATTTTGTTGAATGATTTCTTGCTTGCAGTGTCTGCTATAGAAATAATATCTAGTTTCAAGCATTTGCACTGTTTTTACTCGTCCCTAGCGACTTTTATAGTTAATTTTTTCCTCGAATAAGTAAAAGAAAACGTAAAAACGTAAGAAAGCTACGTACCATTATATTATAGAGAAAAGAAAAAGAGCTACAGCCCAAAAATAAAACAAAACACACACCCAACACACGCACGCTTACACAAGACACGCAGGACACTTACAACTACCAACCTAAAACCCCTCACTTAACCGGGATCAAATATAGTTTACATATTCTTGGCTCCATCAAAAACACATTACAATCCCTTTTAGAGTCCCAACACAAATAGGACAGTCAGGGAAGGGCGAGGTCCATCAAAAACACATCTGTTTCTATATTTCCATAGACTCTAAGCTCAAGAATGACAACACTGCTAAATCTCTTTCTTTTCTCTTTGGGGATTTTTTGAGAAAGCTTCTCTCCACCGACATCACATTACTGTACTTTTAGAGTTATGTTAAGACTTCATTTTAAGTTTTAATCAAATTTTATATAACAAAATACTAATCCCTTCGTTCCATTTTATCATGGTCGTCACGAGTATTCTATCAATAACTATTTAACACAGCCCCCCCTTTTCTATTTTGATTCAAATTTAGAACATAAAATTAGTATTATTAAAATACAACCACGGAAAATATTTTTATACTATACCTTTTCTAATCATAGATGTTAAGCAATTTTATTATAAAGATGGTTGGATTTAATCTTTTTTATTTCAAACAACTATAGAAGTTGAGTTATTTAAGGAGTGAGTAACATGTATAAACTGTACATAAAAAACATACTTATTTATTAGAAAACTAATTCTTGTTACAGACGACTGCTCGTTACTATAACATTCTAAAAATTATTTTAGTAATTAGTATATTTTTGTTTAATCTATTTAACTTTGCATTGGTTACCTAGGCCGATTTAAATTTCAACGTGGACTATGTAGTAGTATGTAGCTGCTAGGTGAATATATGGTGATTTTTTAAGGGTTGTGATTGATTCGGTTTAGGCTTGGGTGTGGCCGCAGCCACGATGGACAGTATAGATTCGCTCAAAGAAAATATGATAAATTTGAAATCAAAGATATTGAACTGTGAGAAACCTCTCTATGAAGCCTTGATTTTTTGGATCACTCCGCCACCAAAAATTACTTCGTTGTTTACTTTATCCCCATGCTTCTCCGAACAATATAGAAACTGTGACTGCCGTCTTCCATCCCTCACTGTATATTCAATCAAACATACCTTTAATGATACGCTGAGTCACCTATAAGATTGGGCAACAGCTATACATTCGTCAGCAGGCACTTGGGCATTCGAGACACAAAAAAACTTGTACGGTGTCATGCATCCTTCAGGTAGGGTGCATGCATGTTTAGTGCTCACTGTCACACACACTTCTTTGCCAAAAAAAATGTTGCTAACAATTGTTCACCACTCTTGCCAACAATGAGAGATTACACCTCGAACATTGAACTAAAAGTAATGCACAACAAGGCACAATAATGATGTGGACCAAGCACACTGGCTTGATCGTTACGGTTTGCTGCGGCTTTAATCTGGCTGACTAAAACTTATATAGTATCATATCTATGGATTGCATCTGGAGCAGTCCGAACAACTGAACATTGAACATTTCACATTTGTTCTCGAGAATTTTCGTTAAGAAAGGAGAGTCAGACTGTCTTCAACAACTATCCTATCACATTTACTATATAAACGATTATTTTAAACTTTACTTTACCAACAATGCAATATACTGTGCAAATCCATTATTTTGCACAATCACTGTAAATTGCGGTGTGGCATGTTATGTCATGGACACACCCGATGCTACGTTGTGCTAGCTGTACCGAGATCCTGGTATCTCTATGGTATCAAGTATCAACCTTTTCATTTATGGGTTCACTTTGGCTCTGTTTTTGGAGAGCACTGAGCACGTATCAACACGAAGCTTGGACGTTGAGCTGCAAAATTCCTTTTCGGGCATGACAAAAGGCATGCATTATGCCTGCCCCTGTGGGACCTAAATAAGTGTTGTTTTTCTTCTCGAAGAGTCAAATACATTAAAGATTGGCCAAATATATATAATAAAATATAAATATTTGTAGCATAAATTAGTATAATTAGATATATCTTTGAATTTATTTTTATAATAGCTTAAATTAAAAAGTAAAATATTGTTATAATTGAAAAGGGAACATGCATGTGATGATTGAGTCTAACTTAGCCTTTGGATTTTTACTTCCTGTTTGATTATCGGCTAATTCTGCCACAACTTGCCTAAGATTAGTCAGCTAAATTAAAAAACTAACTTAAACTAAAAATTAAATAAACTGTGTCATTTTTGTTTGACTTTTTCAATCCTAACTTTGACCGCTTGACTTATTCAAAAATTTGTGGAAAAACAAAAAAAAATCATTGCCGGTTGTTTATTATCAAATATACTTTACATATGACATAATTTTTTCATTTTTCATGAAATTTTTGAATAATACAAGTGGTCAAAGTTGAGGCTGAAAAAGTCAAACGAATTATATAGGGACTATATATTAAATTACATTGCAATTTTTATAATGGTTTACTAAATAAGTATATAGTTAGTTAAGTAAAATTTAGGGATGTTCTGGTAATTTGGAAGGCCCTGTGCAAAATGTAGAAAACATATCAAGTAATAATAATAATATATATATAATGACTAATTATTGTATTGATTACATAATCTTTATCTAGAACTCAATTTTTTTGGAACAAAAGTCTATATAAGCACCAAGGGTGGTCTACTTCATCCCCTCACCTTCAAAGCCATAATTTAACCCGCTCAGCTTTACAAAACCAGACAAATTAAGCCCTAAGCTATTTTGCTTGGCGATTTTCATGACGTGACACTGATTTAAGTTGCACTAGTTTTATCCTCTCCAATTCTGTCTTCTACTAGTGTCCAAAATTTATATATATTCACAAAAATCGATAGTTAGATATTATATTTGCCCTAATGTTCTTGTAATTTTAGGAGTAGTATCTTAATTACTAAAAATAAAAAACTACATAGAAAGCGCTCAATATTTTTATCCCTGGTTCCTTTCTCATCGGCTGAAACTAAAAACTTTATTAGAGAAAAATATTATAAGTTCTAAACTATTGAATTTTTTATTGATTTTATTAAGCGAGTTAAATGATATTTCTTCTAATTACTAACTAAATTAATTGTACATTTGTTTTTTAAAACACTTAGCAAATAATAATAAAATGATCTCAGATTTTTACAAAGACATTCTCTTGCTAAACTAACATATACAAATGCTTCCAAAATTTTCTGAGAGCTTTAAAATCTAAACCTATATAAAGTTCTCAAGAATATTTATATAAATTATGGGTCCAGATTCAATGTTACGTTGGTTTGCTCAAAATTGAATACTGTTACATTGAAGTTACTTGGGTCTCCGAATTTGTGTTATTTGGGTCTCCGAACTTGTGTTATATTTTACTTACAGTAAGTTTTACAAACACCGTATACGATACTAGTTGTTTTTTTGCAGCATACTGTTTGGATAAAATCCTACTAAATCTCAAGTTCCTTTCTACTCCTAGTTGTCATCGGGTTCTCCCTCTGCCTTCCGGATTGTTCCATGTGGCCTGGGAGATGCGGTGCTCGCGCTGATGGCGGCCATGATATGCGCCCTAGTTTCGCGTGTCCTGTAGCATCGCTCTCGCGGCTGCTGTGGTTCCTGCTGGCTTCGTTTTGGTAAGTTATTCTCCTCGATTGAAGCCCTAATCATGGGCGACAGGAAAGGCCGTGACACAACACAAAAGCATCTGCCAGCAGCAGAGCAGCAGGACATGGAGATGGATGGAGGCATGGCCGCTGGCACTAGCACAGTAGCACCTACTCCTGTCTACGTCCACCATTGCTGCCTGTCTTGCAGAGCAGGGATGAATCTGCACACAGTGAAACCCACACATGACAAGCATGGAGAAATATAATGGAGGTGGATGTGGTTGGAGGCGTCAAGGCAAAGCGACTCGGGTCGGCTCGCCTACAGCAGCGTTTGTTCCTTTCCTTGCAGGCGCGGTGAAAAAAAAAGGAGGCACCTTTTTATCCCGTGCGCGTACAAATTAAAAGCCCGCATCTGCCTCTGCGCTCCCGCTCCAGGAAAGAGAAGGCAGACACTGCATAGTCCACAGCTAGCCTCGGCCCGGCCCTCGGCTACCACTCATCAATGCTGCCGCCTTAGCGTAGCCTTGGCCTAGGTCTCCACTCTATCATGGGCTGGATTTTCAGTTTTTCAGTCAGGTTCAGATTAGATCAATTGGCATAGAATCCGGTTAGGATGTAGTTAGGCCCGATTTGAGAGAGCTATACTTCAATAATTTTAGGTCTATTTTAGCTTCTTCTATCCAACAGTTATATATCTTAAAAAATTGAAACTAGAGGCTAGTTTCATAAAATTTTTGAAGCTCCTCATAAGGTGTTTCAAAAAAACATTGTTTTCATACCTTCTCATGAAGTTGCAGAACAATTTAACCACCATGCCATTGGTGACATGATATACCGATTCATGTCTCTTTCTCCACCAGCTAATCATCAAGGTTAATTAAGAAAACTCGCATAAATTAATTGTATTACAGAAATTGGAGTCTATGTGCGAGCCATCATTCCTGTTTAGTGTCAGGGGCTGGTGTTGTTTAGTTCTCAAGGAATCAGCGGTACAAATATGATTTCTACTGGTCGGTTTCTAAAAAAATCTGCCTCTAGAAATGATTTAAAATCCAATTTTTATTTTTTGAGTTTTTCAAATGACCTCTTATGAAAAAACTACCAAAGTGAAAGTTATAGATCTCTAAAAGTTATAAAACTTTGTAGTTGATAATGTTTTCATTTTAAATCATTTGGACTCGGTTTGTTCCAATATGTTGACAATAAAACTGCAATTCAGACACATGTAAACAATGGCTGGAGTGGTAGAGGAGATAGATGGGTGGGGCCTTGCCTAATTATTTTTTTTGCTATTTTTAAAACATAGTTTATGTTTTCTTACCTCAATCGTTAGTGGAAATTTTCTTATCTTAACCGTTGGTGAAAGTCAATTTGTATTCTGGCGGTTCTTAATTAGCTGTCTATTAAAAAAAATTTACTGGCCCATATCACTAGGGTAATAAAAAAGGCCAGTAAAAGTAAAAATATGTTAAAAATCACCACCAACATAGTGCTTCTTTGCACTAGTGGTTTGGACACTCCTGTTAGTTTTAATACAGTTGTAGCAACAAACTTGTCTATTGCAGAGTCTTCCAGATTTGTCAGTTTTTTCAGTTAGGTTTAGATTAGATCAATATGTATAAATCGAATCCGGTTAGGATTTAGTTAGTTTCCCATATTGTTTGTCGAGTAAATTCTGGGTATAAATACCTATGTCTCGTTCCTGAATGTACGTGTCTTCAGATAAAAAATAAAAGTTTTAGAGAGTGCTTGGTCTCAGGAATTAATTTATTATAGATGAGGTGGTTTATCACGACTCTATTCCACAAATTTAGTGAAATACACTCATTACTTATATATTGTTAATTATTAGCCTATAATAAATAAAATAGTGATGGATTAACTTATTTTATTCCAGGAATCAAACAAAAAATTAAGGATTAAGAAAATGATAGATTACCTCGTTCTTCAAACCGAACACGCCGTTAGTCTCCTTCAGATTTGCCTCTGGTTGTTTCTCTAATAAAAACTGAGTTTGTCGTTCGTGTTCACTGTCAAGGGCAACGAAGAAGGCAACAAAAGAGGTTTGGGAATCTCTCCAAACAAGATTTGTTGGCGCAGATCGCGTCAAGGAGGCGGAGGCACGGCTGCAAATTTTGAAGGATGAATTTGAAGGTCTGCGCATGACGGAAGAAGAAACCCTCGATCGACCAGCTTGCTGGGAGCTAGGATCTCGGCAATGGGTATCTGGTTCGCTAATCTGGGTGCATCGCTGGCATGGAACAATTTTGAGACCATGACGTTTGAAGACCCGCCTAGGGGAACCTGCAGGGAGGCGGCGTACGCCTCGCTGCGACCGAAGGGTCGCTTGGATGCCTCCAAACTCTCGGCAAGGGTCGCTCAGGGGAGCCACGTCAAACCTCCGCGCTTTAAGTAGGCGCCGTTACGTATGAGGGCAGCTTTGAGACGTTGGCCCGTGAATTCAATCGGGCGAGAAACTTACCCGTACCCGTGCCCATCGGGTATCCACCGGGTAGATATGTTATTATAGCAAAGGTGCAAATCGAAGATCACCGACCTCAGCGTAAGGCTGGCTTCGAATACAAAGTCTCGAAGGGTAAGAAGATGAAGTCTTGAGCGGAAAGAAATAAATATAAAAGACAGTGTTGACCTTGTGTCATTTGTAAATCATGTATGTAAAACCTTGCGGTCATGGATGTAATTCTATACGAGACTTTTCGTCTTCCCTATAAATAGATGAACAGCGTCATGTATAAAGGCACCTTTTCGAGGGCCTTAGCTTCGTCTTGCTTAGCCTTTAAAGTATCTTCGAGCTATCTTGGATAGAGAAGTCGAAATAGACTTGATTCGTCATCTATCTTCGTAGTGGAAGACTATCATCTACATAGTGGAAGACTTGACACTACTGTAACCATCATCTATCTTGATCCGTCACCTTCTCGAGCTATCTTGGATATAGAAGTTGTAAACGACCATGCCGCTACTGTAACCATCATCTATCATCTATCTTGACCCGTCACTTTTTTGAGCTATCTTCAAACTATCTTGGATATAGAAGTTGTAAACGACCTTGACGCTACTGTAACCATCATCTACATAGTGGAAGACTTGATCCTTCACCTGGTGACAAATCTAAGCAAACAAAGGAAGGAGTTGAAATAGACTTCAAGCCAGGTTGCCTAACTCCAACGTGGATGTAGGCAAGCATTTTAAGCTTGGCCGAACAACGGGATAAATCTCTGTGTCTCTGCTCTATTTTTGTTTGCTTTGTTATTTGCACTTCACTACTTATCTTTGGTATGAGCTGTTCTTGAAGTGGAGGATCTTTTGAGACAGAAACTGGTATTCTGCTACAATCTACTCGTGTTGTACTTCATTCTGTTGTGATCCATATTATGAATAAAGTAAGAAAGTTTTAAGTTTTTGGTGTTAATTTTTATTCGCTTGTTCACCCCCTATAGGCGACATCTAGATCTGTGTTCCCCTCAAAGAAACTTTCACAGTGCCTTCGACTTTTGTAGGAACATCTGCCACTGGCACTACCCCAGCGGAGGCTCCTATTGAGCTAGAGGCAGGAGAGGTTGTGTAGCTTTCGTGTGAAAATACTTATTTTAATGTGACATACACTAATATTTTGAACGGTTCTTTCACGCAGGTTGTTATTTTGGGTCCTAGGCAAGGCAACTATATCGCCAATTTTGAGGGCGGCGGAGGACTCTTTGGGTACTATCATTTGTGTCACACCTTTAGCTTGCCAGAGTTCATCAGACTCTGGTAGTTTGGATGCTTTTTTGATTCGGAGTCTTTGGATATTGAGGTAGATTTGGAATTTTTTGCTGCTTTGGATGATAAATATTCAGATGATGATTTCGATTTATTTGTTGCATTATATGGGGAGACCTAGTCTCCTGCTATTGGTGTTGGCGAAGGGTCCCCTGTTGAAGAGTGGCTTTCACGAAGGGGCCATAGAAGGCATCGAGGGTATGTGCAACTGTCGTGCCATCATGGTGAGACATCGAAGATCTGGCGAAATCAAAGGGGTCAAGGGGGATGCCATTCTGGTTGCATGGGATCGAGGGAGACCCCTATGCTTAGGTTGGTGAAGCCGTCGGAGTCCAATTTATTCACGAGTCTGCTTTGGGTGCATGAGTGGGCCTCACTAAAACGGACGCCCAAGCCGCATATGGACTCTATTTTGGGCGTTATTGATATTGTTGGAAAGCTAAGGAGATAACCTTTCCAATACAACTAATCCCACGTCAAAATATGCTCGGATCTAATGGAAATCATCGTAGCAAAATGACATCCAGAAACTGCCAGAAATTAGCGATGCCTGTTTTTGAGCCTGAAGCTTTTATACACCCTAGGGTTCATTGGCCACCCCCTTGGCCACTGCCTGAGTCGAGGACGACTCTAATTCAAGAGGGAGATGATGATGAGGACGTCACTCCCATACATACAATGCATGGACCACGATCCAAGTATCGTAATTAGGGGTACCTGGATTACGCCCCTAAACGTGCTTAACCCCTAAACTAGCGTAAAACATGTTCCACGAGGTCAAGTGAGAATGATCCACGATTCGCCCGAGACCCCACTCGGCGGTCGCTCAAAACTTTGCCTCGCCCGAGCCTTAGCGTAAAACATGTTCTTTTAAGGATTTCTGTCTTTGCTTATTGAAAGTCGCCTAGAGGGGGGTGGATAGGCGAAACCTGAAAATTATAACTTTACACCCCAACTAGATCCCTTGATTAGTGGTTAGAACAAGATACACAATTGTCGGAGTATAAAAACTAAGTCCTTTGCTTGTAAGGAGTATTGCTTTCAAATAATGCGAAATTGATAAATCAATACTACTAATAAGTCTATGAGAAAAAAATCAAGAGCGCTTAGATAAGAAGAGTAATAACACAAGTTCTTTCTTGCAAGGCGTTGCTTCACTAAATGAGAATTTACCTTAAAGCAACACCAAATAGTATTAGCAAAGAATAGTGCAAGAAAAACTTTGAAAGGTAAAGAACAAACAAATCACAAGCAATAAGCACACAAGACACGGGTGATTTGTTTTACCGAGGTTCGGCCCTCGAAGGCCTAGTCCTCGTTGAGGAGTCCACTAAGGACGGGTCTCTTTCAACCCTTTCCCTCTCTCCACCGATCACTCAAGACCGGCGAGCTCTTCTTCTCAAGGATCACTTAAGACCCCGCAAGGATCACCACACCTTTGGTGTCTCTTGCTAGCTTTACAAGCCTCCAAAACTTTGGAGGAAGTTCAATGGGAGTCAAAACTCCACGCGCAAATGAACACAAAGATGTAGCACACACTATCTCTCAATGAATCTCACAAGGCACTAGTGCTAAACTCAAATGAGTAGCTCTCTCTTGCTTGCTTTCTCTTTTGTGGCACTTGTGTTGGTTGTAGTGGTCTAAATCTTATGTGTAGGATGGATCAATGAATAGAGGTGGTTGGGAGGGCTTGAGTATGTCAACTAGATGACTTGGAATGTTGCTTGGGCTCCCACACATTGAAGTGGCCGGTTGGGGTGGTATTTATAGCCACCAACCAAATTGTAGCCGTTTGGAGAAGGCTGCTGGCGATGGCGCACCGGACAGTCTGGTGCGCCGCCACGTCATCCTCCCGTTAGGGCTTGGAGCTGGTTGACCGTTGGAGGCTTTGTCCTCATGCGGCACCGGACAGTCCGGTGCTACACCGGACAGTCCGGTGCCCCTCTGACCATCTGCTCTAACATCTGAATTGCACTATTCACTTTGCAGAGTCGACCGTTGTGCGCAGATAGCCGTTGCCCCGCTGGTGCACCGGACAGTCCGGTGGCACACCGGACAGTCCGGTGAATTATAGCGGAGCTGCGCCTGGAAAACCCGAAGCTGAAAAGTTTGAGCTGATTCACCCTGGTGCACCGGACACTGTCCGGTGGCACACCGGACAGTCCGGTGCGCCAGACCAGGGCACACTTCGGTTTCCTTTTTGCTCCTTTCTTTTGAAGCCTAACTTGTTCTTTTGATTGGTTTGTGTTGAACCTTTGGCACCTGTAGAATGTATGATCTAGAGCAAACTAGTTAGTCCAATTATTTGTGTTGGGCAATTCAACCACCAAAATCATTTAGGAAAAGGTGTAAGCCTATTTTCCTTTCAATCTCCCCCTTTTTGGTGATTGATGCCAACACAAACCAAAGCAAATATATAAGTGCATAATTGAACTAGTTTGCATAATGTAAGTGCAAAGGTTACTTTGGAATTAAACCAATATACATTTCATAAGATATGCATGAATGCTTTCTTCTTATTTAAAATTTTGGACCACGCTTGCACCACTTGTTTTGTTTTGCAATGTTTTGGAAATTCGTTTTCAAAATCTTTTGCAAATAGTCAAAGGTATATGAATAAGATTTCGAGAAGCATTTTCAAGATTTGAAATTTTCTCCCCCTGTTTCAAATGTTTTTTCTTTGACTAAACAAAACTCTCCCTTAATGAAATCCTCCTCTTAGTGTTTAAGAGGGTTTTAGATATTAATTTTGAAGAGGGTATACCAATTTGAAATTAAATCAAAAAATAAGATACCAATAGAAAAATCTTTTCTTAACACAAATTTGAAGGACTACATTTTTTGAAATTGGTGGTGGTGCGGTCCTTTTGCTTTGGGCTAATACTTTCTCCCCCTTTGGCATGAATCGCCAAAAACGGATACTTTGAGTGAAATAGAAGCCCTTTTTACTTTCTCTCCCCCTTTGGCAAACAAGATATGAGTGAGGATTATACCAAATTTGGAGAGACGGCGGAATACCGACAAAGAGTGGATAATACCAATGGAGTTGAGTGGAAGCGATGTCTTTGCCGAATACTCCATTTCCCTTTCAATTCTATGACTAAGCATGAAAATATACTTGAAAGCACATTAGTCATAGACATATGATCAAAAGATATATCAGTTAAGTATAATCATAGTTCTATATAATATAGATTATTCCCCCTAAAAATGTGCATGGAGAGGAACACATATATTGGCCTTAAATGCCAAGTGCACATAGTTAGGTTAATGAGGTCATATCTATATCATAGAGAATGTGTAGTTCATTGTGTCATAGTATAAGTGTAATGCTCATGACAGTTTATGCACTAATGAAAGCATGTCATAGACAACTTAAGCATTTTCCCTTAAGGATTTCAAAGAGGCTTAAGGACCATCCACCTTTGGAACAAAGGCAGCTTATCCTCGTTACAAGGTTAAGCTTTAAGCACTTTGACAATAAAATTACTTCACCCAGTTTTAACAAAGATGCAAGAATGAATGTTTGAGAAGTTAAACTAGGTATGAAGCAGGGTTAATGCATGAACTTGCTTTCTCTTCCTTTTATACAAGATATGCAAGAAATGTATATAAAAGGAAGATTTAGGTACATGTAAAAATGAGAGGAAGCAGTTTTACCCTTTTGTACCTTCACATAGAGACGCTCTCTTCATTGTGCATTGTCCTTAGTCTTAGATGCTTAAGACCTATACTTAAGACAATATATGGAAATATTTTGCACAAGAAGATGTTCTACAACTAGTGATCCTTTTCTAAGTCATTGTTAGCATATATCAAATAGATCACAAATTGCATAGATGTATCATGAATTCTCCTTTTAACTTAGTGCATATCAAGAGAGATATCGATTGAAATTACATGAAGCACTAAGAAGAATAAGTGTTAATTGAAGTTATTCAATGATCAAACACACAACATATGCGATCAAAAGAACAACATAGGCATTGGATCATTAAACAAGCTTAACATGGGAGAATCCAGTAAATATGCTATTTTAACAATGAAAGTTACAATCCTTGATAAAGGTGACATTACTTTACCAAGATGGATTGAAATGTAGAAGCATACTTCATGAGAAACTTATTCTCAGACATGAGACTATATGAGAATATTAAGATGACGAATTAGTCTCAAAATAATCAAGATATAGAAATAGGCTCCCCCTAAAGATATGCATCAAGAATTTGAATGAATTGGGTAGATGCACTCACTTTTAAAGACAAATAGGGAGAAGCACTACTCATCTTGATCAAGGAACTACACCATGATTGTTTTGAAGATCTCATTATCCAATTTGGTGTTGTTGCTCTTGATGTCTTCCTTTTTCATTTGAGTGTCCTCCCTTTGTAGTTGTCTCTTTTTCCTTTCAAACTTATTGAAAATACTCAAGAGAGATGTTAATAGCTCAAGAGAGTATATGATGAAGAATGATTTCTTTTAGATAAGGAATAAAAACAATTTATCATTCACAAGTCACACAGACATGAAGTAAAATCCTTAACATTAGTGCACACTATTAGAAAAGAGGAATAAGCACCTTTTAAATATTTTGATCAATCATAGGAATTTTACTTCTTCATATTGAAATTATTATCATGACTTAAAAGCATATCAATATGAGAATAGATATAGCAAAGGTATGAATTAGATTCTAATGGACAAGGCATTTATGAGAATGATATTGAATGCACATCTAGCCGACTTAAGTCCAATAAAGAATCTATTCTTCACATAGGTAGAATTTAGAGTAAATAACCATTGATGGGAACTATTTTTGATTAAAAGGATGAGTTCCCATACCTTTGCTTTTACCTTTCTTCCTTTGGGTGAAGAGTAACCCATGAGGCTTGCGGCTTGCACTTACTCTCTTGTAGATTTTCATAAGTAAGCTCAAGAGATATGTTATTAGTAACACAAGCACTAGTTTCCCTTTGTGTAATCATTTTGATAGGAATGAAAAATAGATTACTAAAGCATGGAAACTTTATAATATGAACTAGGTTATTCCATGATGTATGCTTAATTTTGCTTACAAAATAAGCATAGATAATTCTTTAAGACTATGGGAATAAATCTAATTCATAACATGGAGAGCAATAAAAAGAATCATATCCAATTTAAGCAAGAGGCAAAACAACATAAATTATTGGATTGATTTTTCTTTTCATGTTAGATTGCACATCTCCAAAGAGAAACTCATTCTCTATATGTGAGACTACTTAGGTTACAAAAACATTAGTCTCACGATTTTTGATAAAGAGAGATTCCCTTTATAATTGTCCTAAGGAATTGAATTCCTTACTTGACACCTTATTCTTTTAAGAACATGGAATATATCTCTATATCTAGAACATGGAAATAATAGGATGATTAGAGAAAAGCATGCCATGAGGATCTTGCAATAAATTACAGCATGTAGATTGCCATAGAATGGAAATGATGAATATGCAATCTACCATATGAGAGGAATTTCTTCAAAGAATGGTGACATAATTAAAAACATTTGAAATGCTTTTCTATGTGACTACACAAGACACATAAGAAATGATAATTTAAGATACTTGCACTTAAAAGCATAATTGTTACCATCCTTTGGCTTTCCTCCATGTTGTAGGCCTCGACTTTTCGGCATAGGATTAATTCTTTAATTCCTACAACATCAATATCTTCCCCAAGATGATATGAGTTTTAGATATAACAATTCACAATAACTTTGGGTTAATCTTGGATATAGATCATTGAAGATTGATAGCTTGAGTAAATAAAAATTGAATTGACTTTCTCAAGCACCCTAAAGCTTCATACCATCTCCCTTTCCTGCAAAGCTTGTCAAGCATATTTTGGTACCCATCGCTTGATGGGTCCATCAAGATTAGTCAACAAAGATCTAGGAACCCAAAAGTCCTTTGTGTTAGCGCTTGGTAAACTCATTACCTTTCTAGCACAAGTTGTAATTTTGGGTTGCCTAGTTACATGTGAAATAATTGACAAGCTAGGAGTGGGGTTGTTACCAATGGGACAATCCTTGCATTGATGTCCCTTCTTTCGGCATATGTAGCAAAGGCGATCTTCAAGTCTTGAAGACTTCTTCTTTCCTTGTTTCTTTCTTGCTACATGGTTAGTGAATATTTTCTTTTCTAACACTATGCCTTTTTGTTTTAAATGGGGACAAGACCTAAACAAGTGTCCCTTCTTGGAGCATTTAAAACAAAGTTTATCATCCTTGTTAATAATCAAGTCATTTTTAATATAGGGACATGACCTAATAGAGTGCCCCTTTTCAAAGCATTCACTACACTTCTTACTTCACTTAGTGTGAAGTGTGACTTGATTATTACCTTGGATGTTACCTTTTATGGAGGCGTGGTTGAGGCTTTTGGAAGAGGTATTGATTCTCTTCTTTTGTCCCCTCTTCTTGGCAATTCTCAAGTCCTTGACATTTTCTTCAAGGGATTTAGTACATGCCACGGTTGTTCCCGTCTCAAGCTTCTTCACCATGTGATCACGGTTATCTTGAGAAGGTTGAGCAATGCACTTCCATTTTAGTTGTGTCAAGCTCATTTTTAGCCTCTCATTTTCTTCTTTGAGCTTTTGATATGTATCATCGTTTGTTCATGTAAATTCTAGCTCAAAGGAAGATTTGCTTGTCGACGGACAACAAGCATTAGCACATGGTAATGTAGTTTCAATTTGAATACATGTGCATGAGTGAGGTTGTTGGGATTTTAAGTTTTCTATCACAACCTCATGAGCAATATTTAATATGATATGATCATCCATAAGATTTTCATGAGAACATAGGAGCATATCATATTTTTCTTAAAAAGCTAGATTTTCATATTTTAGCTTTTCTACTTGGTCCTTAAGCAAGGCATTCCTATTTACTAATTGAGCGATACAATCTAAAGCGCCATCTTGCTCAATTGAAATAGTTTCATACCTTTGGACCAAATCAACATGAGAGCACTTTAGCTCCTCATGTTCTTTAGTCAACTCGTCAAAGTGTAGCATTTTCATGGAGAGAACATTTTCTAGCCTTTGACGAGCTTCACTTTGCTCTCTCGCTCTTTCTAGGAGTTTTAGCATGACCGCCTTATCTTCTTGGCTTAGGCGAGCGTAGAGTTGCATGAAGCTTCTTTCTTCCTCCTCATCCTCGTTTGTGCTTCCGCTACCATTTTCATTAGCCACACAACATATGTGGGAATCGAAATGGGAAGACAAACCTCTTGGAGAGGTGGATTCATCGTTTGGTCTCCATCGGTCATTTTCTTCTTCTTCCTTGCAAGGGTTAGTATCACAAAGACCAAAGGAAGTAGAAGCACAAAATGAACTATCATGTTTGGACTCATCAAATTTGACTTTAATTCTAGTCCAAATATCATGCGCATCACGAATAGATTCATTATAATTTGATATGAAGGCACGATAATCTTCATTGCTAAGAGAATTACTTAAGATGTCATAAGCTAGATAGTTTAAGCGTATACATCTTTGATCTTTCTCGGAAGCATTTTTCCTATCATAATTAGGAGGAATAATACTCTTGTCTAAAATTTGTTCTAATTGTGGATTTACGGTTCTAAAAGCATTTATCACTCTAGTAGACCATGAATCATAATTAGAACAATCGGAAAGTAATATCTCAAGAGTTACCTCCTTGTTCTCCTTCGGAGTTGTCTTCTTGTTCTTTTGGGATCTTCTACGAGCCATCACTTCGAGTTGTTAGACTCAGTATGAAGTGCCTAGATCTGATACCAATTGAAAGTCGCCTAGAGGGGGGGTGGATAGGCGAAACCTGAAAATTATAACTTTACACCCCAATTAGATCCCTTGATTAGTGGTTAGAACAAGATACTCAATTGTCGGAGTATAAAAACTAAGTCCTTTGCTTGTAAGGAGTATTGCTTTCAAATAATGCGGAATTGATAAATCAATACTACTAATAAGTCTATGAGAAAAAAATCAAGAGGGCTTAGATAAGAAGAGTAATAACACAAGTTCTTTCTTGCAAGGCGTTGCTTCACTAAATGAGAATTTACATTAAAGCAACACCAAATAGTATTAGCAAAGAATAGTGCAAGAAAAACTTTGAAAGGGAAAGAACAAACAAATCACAAGCAATAAGCACACGAGACACGGGTGATTTGTTTTACCGAGGTTCGGCCCTCGAAGGCCTAGTCCCCGTTGAGGAGTCCACTAAGGACGGGTCTCTTTCAACCCTTTCCCTCTCTCCACCGATCACTCAAGACCGGCGAGCTCTTCTTCTTCTTAAGGATCACTTAAGACCCCGCAAGGATCACCACACCTTTGGTGTCTCTTGCTAGCTTTACAAGCCTCCAAAACTTTGGAGGAAGTTCAATGGGAGTCAAAACTCCACGCGCAAATGAACACAAAGATGTAGCACACACTACCTCTCAATGAATCTCACAAGGCACTAGTGCTAAACTCAAATGAGTAGCTCTCTCTTGCTTGCTTTCTCTTTTGTGGCACTTGTGTTGGTTGTAGTGGTCTAAATCTTGTGTGTAGGATGGATCAATGAATAGAGGTGGTTAGGAGGGCTTGAGTATGTCAACTAGATGACTTGGAATGTTGCTTGGGCTCCCACACATTGAAGTGGCCGGTTGGGGTGGTATTTATAGCCACCAACCAAATTGTAGCCGTTTGGAGAAGGCTGCTGGCGATGGGCGCACCGGACAGTCCGGTGCGCCACCGGACAGTGTCCGGTGCGCCGCCACGTCATCCTCCCGTTAGGGCTTGGAGCTGGTCGACCATTGGAGGCTTTGTCCTCATGCGACACCGGACAGTCCAGTGCCCCTCTGACCATCTGCTCTGACATCTGAATTGCACTGTTCACTTTGCAGAGTCGACCGTTGCGCGCAGGTAGTCGTTGCCCCGCTGGTGCATCGGACAGTCCGGTGGCACACCGGACAGTCCGGTGAATTATAGCAGAGCTGCGCCTAGAAAACCCGAAGCTGAGGAGTTTGAGTTGATTCACCCTGGTGCACTGGACAGTCCGGTGCGCCAGACTAGGGCACACTTCGGTTTCCTTTTTGCTCCTTTCTTTTGAAGCCTAACTTGTTCTTTTGATTGGTTTGTGTTGAACCTTTGGCACCTGTAGAATGTATGATCTAGAGGAAACTAGTTAGTCCAATTATTTGTGTTGGGCAATTCAACCACCAAAATCATTTAGGAAAAGGTGTAAGCCTATTTCCCTTTCACTTATTTTTTGTGCTCATGTTGTACATGTCATCCCTAGACTTCACAAGTCGTTATGCAAATGATGCACATGCTTAGGGGGAGGATGTACTACAACATGACCCTTTGAGACTAATGTGTTTGCTTGAGTAATTTTGATATAGTCTCAAAGATAGATTGAAATGGGAAAGGTGGACTTGGACAAAGAAGAGGCTTCCACTACATTTCGGTATCAATGTGTCTTGTTCCAAGCCACTATATGTGTTTTCTCATTGCCCTTGGTGTTACTTGAAATTTTTGTGAGGCAATGAGGTTACAAAGGTCCAAATAGTTCTTCCATTTTGGTGCTTAATGCCAAAGGGGGAGAAATTAAGGCCAAAGCAACTGGATCAGCTACCACATGTGTATTTTTTCAAAAATATAAGTATGATAATACTTGGTTTTTGATCAAAACCCTCTTATTGCATAAACTGCTCTCTTACGGGGGAGAAATTTGATTATGCAAAAAGGGGGAGTTTTGGTGTTTGATCAAATCTAACCGCTCACCAGCTTGCTGATATTTTGACCAACCCCCTTGATCAAAAAACTTTTGTTCATTTGCAAGGGGAATTGGGTGTTTGTTTCCCTTTTTGATTAGAGGGCTCCCTTTTGGTATTTTCTTATTATTTTCTGCTTTCACTTTCTTTTGTATTATATCTGCATGTCATATTGAGTTTCACTTGTATAACTGCTAGAATGTGATTTCGCTCCTAGTAGTATGTTCTTTGTGTACATGATAATGCTATGGCATGCTTAGGCGCTTTTTGCTCATATTGATACAATATTGTTGAGCTAAGCTGTTTTCATAATTGTGAACTTGATTATTACTTGCTCAATCTAAAATTGTTCACCATTAAGATTGGCACCTAGCATGTGTAGGATGTGTTGAAATCCTTTTTGCTATTACTAGTATGCTAGGTGGGTATGTCTCATGCTTTGAGTCATTCACTTGTCTTGATTTATTCATAACATGCTAAAAATTCAAAATCAAGATAATTGATAATCAGAAAGATTGAGATGGGTTTGTATTTGTTACCACATCACTGTATCGAGACTGCTTCCATTTGCACTTTTGGATGAACTTGAGCAGTGTAGTGGACGATCGAAACCAGTGCTTTTAGCTTCTAATTGCATGTCTGCATAGGCTACACCCGGTTGAAAAGTCAAACAAAGACAATGCTTATAACCTCTCGCACTCACATGCTTTTCCATGAGATTTGGAATCCGCTGCAAAATCCGATAAATCTTGAAAATTTCAACTGGTATCTATTTCAGATATGTTTCTAGCATGATGAGTGATCACTGTTTGGGGTAGTTCACCTTGTTCACATGTGATTGGCACTTAGTTGATTTCCTGCTTACTATATGCTTAGTGTTGTCTTTGCGGTGAACACCTCTTTGAAATGCTTAAAATTGAATCAAAATACTTACACTTCACATATCTTGTGCATATGACCAGTTTGAGCATCTGCTAGCACATGCATTTATTGTTGCACACTTAGCACATCACCACTTAGAGCATTTTTTATACTCTGACTGGTATACTCCTGAAGCTCATGCATTTTCTCTATTTCATACTCTCTGTTGCATTTCTGCTTTTCTCTCAGGGGTGTTCTCTTGTCAAGGGAGAGTTTTTCTTTCTACCCTTGTCTGTGGTTGATAAGTTCACTTGTCAACAAGGGGATAGATTTTGAGATTTCTCGATTCCTCTATCTAGGAGGAGAATTTTGTCTTTCGGGCTTCCTCTCATTCAAGAGGGCGAGATGTGTTATTTGGAGCTATTGCTAGTGGTGTTGAGCCCTACTTTTGCCTCTTATTGAGGGCTAGCCTTTTCTTGCTTGGTCGTGTTGAGTCATTGCCCATTTCTTTGGGGACCAAGTTTTGCTTACTCTAAATGACTTGTCTGGCTTATGGTCATTTAAGTAAGTTTCTCTTCTCTTTCTATTTACATATGCTCATATGGTGGTTTTGACAATGCACTCATCAAGAGGGAGATTGCGAACACAAGGTTGACTTGTCCCTTGTAGTTCGGGTTGATGATGAGTGATTGTCAATGGGTAGCACTCTGGGGTAGTCAGTGGACTGATCAGAGTGTGAGATTATGCTCGTGCAACCATGTCGGTCGACTTGTGGTGTGTAGGTGTGGAGCACAAGGATGGTGGTCGACGGCTGAGGTGAAGGTCATGCGGGCTCGTGCCGATAGACCGGGAGCGGTGAAGGGCTAGTGCTGGGTCTTGACTGACAGATCAGAGCAGCCAGGTGACTAGCCGTGGTGGCTGACCCCTAGGACACGCACTTGCGCGAGGACGTGGTGGAGCGGACCGTGTTGTCGGCGTGGTCGAGGACTGGCGGGACACACGTCTGATCGTGGAGGATGTGCATGAGGTGCGGTGCTCACAGCAGGTTTGGTGGTTTGGGCCTCAAAACCACCAAGCGCTACGGATGGTGGGTTTTGCTGAGTTTGGGCCTCAAAACTCGACGGTGGCGGTTCCGGAGGGAACCGGTGCGGCACGTGGCGTGATCGCGGAGGGTGCGTCAAGGCGATGCAACTCCGTGTGAAGGACGTGAACAAGTTCGATTGAGCTCAAAATTAAGGGAGATCTTGGAAACATATTTGCTCGGGTGTGTGTAAAATTTCATCACAATCGGAGTTCGTTTGGTTCAGTTTTGAATTAAGAACAAGATTTCGTACTGCTGAAAACAACACTTGTTGACGATACTGTATTGAACCGTTTTGGACTTTTCGGTGTCCGATTTGCGATCCGTTTATTTTGCTGATCTAATGTGAGTATTAGGAATGTTTTGTAATCATTGGATCACTCATTCGCTGATGTGTTCATGGTTTGAACATTTGTTTGATCTCGTCTGAAGAAAAGTGTTCATTTTCAGTGTTTAGAAGCAAAATCTGATTGGCTCTCATTCACTCATCTCTGGTCGCCTCACCAACTCATCTAGTACAAAGGGCAGAGGAGGTAGGGGCGTAGTGCATCACCGGCAGCCACCTTGGAACGGGGCGGCACCACCCGTCCACGGTCCACCCCTGGCATGGGGCAGTGCTCGCTGCTCGGTGGCAGTGACGAGAGAGAAGGCCCACAAGGCTGCTATATGAGAGAACAAGATACCCACATGGGATAGGCCGGGCACGGCATGGCGCACAAGGCCCACAAACACATGCCCAGCAAAGAGTAGCGTGGCGCACAGTAGGCAGTGTAGGGTAGGGCTAAGGGTCTAGAGCTCTCTTGATCTAGTTTTGGATCTTCTCTCTCTAGTCTCTACCCACTAGCCAGTTGGCCACTGTCTGTATTGTTGTACCAGGCATGCATGGATATTCCAAGCCCCATTCTCTCAAAGAAAAAGAAGCCATGCATATGTCTCACACCAAATATATATGCCAAATCATGACAACAGTCGATGGTACACTGCCCCGACCGGCCCTAAACAGTGCACACCACTACTTCACAAAGGGCAGGCATCGGCAGTAGCAAAGTACCTGTACTCCACCAGTAGCGTAGCAGCACTTGAATAGTTGAATTGGACAATGCAGGGCAGCAACGGGACATGAATGCGCGCTAGCTTGGTCCAGAGGCATGCATCACTAGTACAATTTGGCTCTATACAAGCGGTAGGCTTTTTACATCACATGCGGTTCGGTTAGAAAACCGCCTGTGATGTCACAGGCGGTTCGGTACACCTGTGATGTAATAGTATCACAAGCGGTTTTTGTTTAGAACCGCCTGTGGTGCTCTATCCTTTTCACAAACGGACCCTAAGGAAAACCCGCCTGTGATTGTGAAAATATGAAAAATACAATTTAAATATGAAAATATTTTAATTTTTAACAGAAATATGCAAATACAATTTAAATGAATTAATATTTAATTTTTAACAAAAATATGCAAATACAATTTAAATGAATTATAATAGCACACATAGATAACTAGAGAGATTTTAAATTAATTGGCAACCACAATTCATAGTCGATCATACATGATAACAAATACAATTTGATTCATACAATTTTTCATGAACTACCATTTTTTCGCATGTATGGCTTTAAGTTTTTATCAATTTTCTTTTCCACACGCTTGATTCTCTCTGGACCGTTAAAGACGAACATCTCTTCATACTTATTGTATTCCTCATCTTGGTCTCCCACATTCTCAGCTCCAACAATTTTTTGCTTTCCAGAAATAACTACATGCATCTTCTCATCTCCTGGATCGAGTACATAGAACACTTGTGCAACACATTCGGCGAGAACCCACGGGTCATCTTTATATCCTACTTTCTTTAAGTCTACCAGTGTGAGTCCGTAGTTATCCACTATCACCCCCACGGGATGTTGTACCCATTGGCACTTAAATAAGGGTATTTTCATGCTTGGGCCATAATCAAGTTCCCATATTTCCTCTATGAATCCAAAATATGTGGTCTTATGTCCATGTAGGTCAAAAGCATCGATACGAACACCGCTATTTTGTGCAACACTTTTCATGTCTTTTGATTTAGTATAGAATGTGTACCCATTGATGTCATATGCTTGCCATGATGTCACAAAACACGATGGCCCAGAAGCCAAATTCTTCATGGTTTTCTCTTCCAAAGAGTCTCCGAATGGGATGTTTTTGTCCATTAACCATTCGCTGAAACGATGTTTGTGCTCCCTCATGATCCAGTCCTCTGTGCGGTTCTGATTTTCTTTACGAAGCTCATCCAGGTGTTCCTCTATGTAAGGCTCGGCTATCGTGAGATGTTGTAGTACACTACCATGAGCACAATGTACTAGCTTGTAATCCTCAACGCGAAAAGTTTTCTTGCCCATTCTCCCTCTCCCACATAGTTTACCCTCATGTTTAGGTACAGGCACACCTATCATTGTTCCGTCACTGATGTAATCTATACAGCTCTCAATCACTTCTTCTGTAGTGTATCCCTCCATGATTGAACCCTCTGGGTGAGAACGATTTCGCACATAACCTTTTAATACTCCCAGGTATCGCTCCAACTGAAACATATGATGTAAATATAGTGGCCCTAATATTTTTATCTGACCCACAAGATGTATGATTAGGTGTACTTGCATATCAAAAAATGATGGAGGAAAACACATTTCAAGCTTGCACATAGTCTCGATGATGTATGCCTTTAGATAGTCCAAGTCTTCTAAAGCTATTACTTTTTGTGAAACCGCATTGAAAAAGTAACACAAGCGTGTGATGACAACTTTGACATGCTCTGTTTCGAGGGCTCTTACCGCAATTGGGAGGAACACCGTCATCATCACATGGCAATCATGAGAGTTGTAGCCAAATAGAGACAAGTCCTTCACCCTGACTAGTCTGCTGATATTGGATGAGAAACCTGTGGGCACTTTGACCCCACGCAAACATTTGCAAATCTTTGTTCTCTCCTCAACTGAAAAGTTGTAGCTAGCTGGGGAAAGGTAAGGCTTCCCTTTGCCACTATCCACTGGATGAAGTTCCGGTCTGATTTGAAGATCTACTAGATCATTGCGTGATTTGAGTCCGTCTTTTGTCTTACTCGGCATGCCCAGCAAGGTTCCAATGATGCTATCAAAAACATTTTTTGTTACATGCATCAAATCAATGTTGTGGCAAATTTCCATATCCTTCCAGTATGGGAGGTACTTGAAAAAATTTGATTGCTTCTTGAAAGTTCTGTAAGTTGAAGGGTCAGTTCTCTTTCTCTTTTCTCCTTTGTTTTTTCCCTTTCCGAATACAACATGAATGTTCTTTACAATTTCAAAAACAAGTTTCCCACTATAAGGCTTTGGTGCACCTTCACTTTCCAGTTGATTGTTAAATTCCTCTTTCATCTTTCGGTACTTATGCTGCTTCATCAAGAACCGTCTGTGTCCCATGAACACCAACTTCTTGGATGATTTAAGGTACATGGAAGCAGTTCCATCGACACACACTACACAACCATTCTTTCCTTTAGTCTTTTGCCCTGATAGTGTGGCGCCACCAGGAGAATCATGGATGGTAACAAATATAATTGCTCTTAAGTTGAAATACTCATGGCAATACTCATCCCATATTCTAACTCCTTCATTCCGGAGCTTTGTCATATCTTCCATAAGAGGTTCTAGGAACACATCAATATCAACACCAGCTGATTTCGGACCTTGAATAAGAATAGTCAACATAATGTACTTTCTTTTGTGACACAGCCATGATGCAAGGTTGTACATCGTTAAAGTCACGGGCCAGGTGCTATGTACACTTCTTTTTTCACCAAATGGATTCATTCCGTCTGTACCCAAAGCAAATCTTACATTTCTGGTTTCTTTGGCAAACTCAGGATACATAAGATCGAAATTTTTCCATTGTGATGCATCAGCAGGGTGTCGAATCTGTTTGTTATTCTGCTTGCGATTTTCAGCATGCCAACGCATAAGCTCAGCCTCCCTAGGATTTGAGAACAAACGTTTTAAGCAATCAATTACTGGAAGATACCACATCACCAAAGCTGGGATCTTTGACTTCTTTTTCCCATCCATGTCATCAAAAGTGTCATCATCACTTTCAGGTCCAATAGTGGATTTCTTGTTTTTATTTTTCTTCGGGAATTTTTTTACACAGTCTTGATTGTAGCTCTTCTTGTATCGACTGACATTGCAAACTGGGCATCTTGATGCGTTCTCAAAATCGCCACGATACAGAATACAATGGTTCGTACATTGTAGCTCTTCTTTGTTTGATAATCATTAGGCCAAATGTGCTTATGGCCACATACATCATGGAAGTACATAGCCATGACAATGCTATTATCTCCCTGTGTTATAAGACTTGTTCTTATCTCCCTTCTAAGTTTTTTGAATACCTATCTTTGCTTCCCAACCCTATGTTATAAGACTTGTTCTTATCTCCCATCTTTGACTTGTTCATAGCCATGACAATGTTATTTGGACCCCTCTTTTTGCCCTATAAGCCACATCCTTGTTTTCCCTCTGATCCCTGCCTTTGTTGCGATCTCAATTTTGATTGTGAGACTTGGTCATTTTAAGTTTCAGAGATGGAAAAAGAGCCACTTGACATGGTTGAGAGCTCAGTTCGAGTCATCGAGACACATGTTGACATCATTCGCAGTCTAGTGACTGATGAGGTTGTGGATACTAGTGAACCAGAATCAGTGTACAGATGAAGCCGGGGCGGCTTTAAATTTTGTGACCACACATCCGGACAGAGTACACCGGCTCACCATTGTCTGGCCCCTTAACAAGCTCGCAGACGTCCCCAGCCCGAAGGTCATTTGATGTCACCAAATGTTTCTAGCCCTCGGTGAAGCCCACAAATAACGGGCAGTGGTGGATGACAGGGCATAATCTCTTCTTGGGGTCCTTCAGCATTATAACATCACAGTCATGCCTTCTCTGTCTAACTGCATTGGAAAGTGCACTTCTATCTGCTCCGTGCTTCCCGGCCCGATCCTGCCCCGGAGGCGGGTTTGGGCTTTCTGTTTTGGGAGTAAAGGAGGGACACGAAGGCGGGTTTGAGCTCGATTTCTTTTGAATCACCTTTTCTCCAAGTTCCCTTATTGATGGAACCAGTATATCAGACTAACAGTATATCCCTTTATCGATGGAACCAGCTTGAATGGCAGACAACGAGCAGCCTAGGATGGATGTGGTCTGCACCGGTGCGTCTAACAAAGTTGATGAAGACGCGACCAAACTTGAATGGCAGACAACGAGCAGCTCCGGTGAAGGGAGCGGGGAGGATAGTTCTAGTGACGACAATCCTTGTACTCCTATACCTCCAAGGAAGAAAAAAACATCAGATGAGCTTGATGCCGACTATATTCCCAACGATGAAGAGGTAAATAGAAATATGCCGACTATATTCTAAAATAATGTTCATATATGAAAGGCCATTAATTGTTTCAATATATAGATTTCAAATGAAGAGAAGAAAGAGGATGCATGTTCTACACGAAACACGGAGGATGCTCCGATGCCTGAATCATCCGTTTCACATAAGCGGAAACGAGGGCGACGAGGTCCGAATCAGATGAAAGAAGGTGCAGTTATGTACGTAACAAACTAAATGCAGAGGGGTTTCCTGAAGAACCACTTGACGTGGTTATAAAGTTTCGAAATTCCTGCGGGTCTACTGTTAGAGATATAGTGCCAATCACACTTCAAAAATGGAAGGATTTAGATGAAGACACCCGCAATAAGCTATGGGCTAAGTTGTCTGAGTCATTCAAGTTCCCAAAAGGCACAGAGGATGCAGTAAGGAAGTCGATGCTCTCTGCTATGGCCAAGATGTTTCGTGGGTGGAAGGCCGAGATGAATAGGGAATTTGTTAAGAAGAATAAGGTTCCTCCGCCCAAGAAAATGGGGAAAATCACTCAAGCTCAGTGGGAGAAATTTATTCGTCAGAAGACCGAACTGAAGGCCAAAGAACTGGGCGAAACTAATTCTCAGAGAGCGAAGATGAACAAACACCCCCATCGCCTGGGGTCAACCGGATATCACCATAAAGTTGTGCAGTGGAACAGGATAATCGAGGAAGCTATAGCTAACGACACTTTGGACCCAATATTAAAAGATATCGATGAACGAGCTATTCGTTGGATCTTAGGTCGAGCAGGTTTGAGTGAGGACGGCAAACTTTTGCATCCAGAATTGGTAGGCAAAGTTTCGACAAAAATTCAAGAATTTGCAGATAAGAGAAAAAAGGCGAATTTAAGCCTCGGAGGGAGAATGACATACTAACTGCAGCACTAGGCAATCCTGAACACACTGGATGGGCTCGGGGAATCTCTTCTAAGATTTCCTGGAGAGAGGCGTTTCCAGAGTATGCGTCGTCATATAGGAAACACGAGAAGTCGAAAAGGACCTTGAAGAGACTATTGATGAAAGGGTACAAAAGGCTATTAATGACGTGATGAACAAAATGAAGAAAACAGAATGCATATCATTTGAACTCAAGCTAAGCCACATGAGTGCACCTATAGTCCCTAGCAGCGTAGGATCTGTGCAAGACTTCACCAAGTACCCTGTAGACGATATTGTTGAGGACAAGCCTTGCTTTCTTCATATTCCAATCAATCGATCTGGGACAAAAACAAAACAAGCTGCTACTGGTTTGGTAAAACCAGGACTTGTTAACTACAAGGATAATCCTGTCCCGCCACACTATGTTGTGGTCCAAGTTCTAGAAATCACAGACAGTGGTTGTGAAGATTGGGAGATAGACTTTCCAGTTGAGGGGATCATAACTTTGCAGGAGGCAATGAACGAGTTGGTCCTTTGGCATCGACGCGACATCAAGTTGGGTGATGAGCCGATCTTAAGCCGTGTATCGCATCATAAGTCACCAACGCCGAATTCAACACCAATGCAACAAAAAGATAGTTCGATCATTCCACACCCCATGGTGCAGGAAAATATGACACCGACCTCCAAAAAAATCGTTGAAACAATCATATCGCCTCTTGCGAAGGAACTCGACGAGGGGGACGTAGACAAAATTGTTCCTCAGAATGTCGACGTCAACATCAAAAAGGAAGCAAAGGTTGGCACCAATGTTGAAGGGCCAACTATTTCAAAGAAAATTCATCAGCAAATCGCCACTGACGATGTCAAGAAACCGTCAGAACCAGTGTCACGCTACCTGCATAAATTGCGGAGAGTTATGACAAATCAATCAAAAGCGGAATCAGCATCTCATGGAGTAGGCACACGGTCCCAAATAGACAATTTCGAAGTATGGGAAGAAGATGGAATGATTCATACTCGAGAATCATTACGTCTTAAAACCAATATCTCGATATACAAGAAGGAGGATGTTCCTCCTAAATTTGTGAATGGGAGGCCGTTCTTGACGACGGTGCAACTTTCTAAGTTGTCGACTCCGGAGATTAGAATGCATGAGTGGTACATGGTGGCTAGCAACAAATACAAACTCGAGGACTTCACATTTGTTGTGCCAGAAGATGCATTTTGGAGCAATGATCATATAGATCCTGTGCGGCATTTATTCTTTGTCGATCTCTGGTCGTTGTACCACCGACAAAGGATGGAAACCAACTACTTAACCCTCTTTTGCTTGTAAGTACCTCTAAACTTTCATATTTGTTAGTTTTGTACACGCACACATAAACGAGAGTCTAACGATTAACACTTTTACACGTAGGATGCAATACATGGATGATAAGAAGAAACAACTTAAGACAGGGTTTCTTGACCCGTTGATGATATCCCAAGCTCGCTACAAAGAAGTTGCTCGGAGACATGGAGAAGAATACAAAGACTTGGACGATGCTGAATTTGAGAAAGCCGTCAAACATAATCAGAGAAAGAAAATGAAGGTAATGGCGACATACATTGGACGAGCCATGTATAATCATGTACAACATGGCAAGGACTTAATAATAGCTCCGCACCACTTTAAGTAAGTTATCGACATGGTTTTGAACTATAAATTATGGCAATCGTGATCTTAACATGTGTTTTCGTCTATGTCTATATAGTGACCACTACATTTGTATCATGATCTTTCCAAAGGATGGTAAAGTCGTGGTCTTCGACTCACTGAGAATGGAAAAGGCTACGTATAATGACTTCTTGAAGATTTTAGAGAAGTATGATTATTATTGCACACTTGTACTTATTACAACTTAACAAATGTATTCTTAATCTCACAATGCTATTCTTATATGCAGTGCATACCGTTTTTATTGGAAAGATCTTGGCGGCGAACATCCAGAGGACAAGCCTAATTTGTCAATATCATTATTTCCATATGGTGACAAACAACCTCCAGATACTGTCCTGTGCGGTTATTATGTATGCGAATGGTGTCGTGTTATCTTCCATTACATGGTCAATCGTGAGGATGTAAGTTCGCTATCATTGTCTATGTTGCAATTTTTATGTTATATTGTTGCTCATCACATTACTCTTAGCACTGCTTGCTTTTTGTTTTCATTGCAGGTTCCTAAATCCAAGATCAATGCTGAATGGTTAGAAAGAGATATGGTTTCCGTCAGCGTGGCTAAGGTTGTAAGAGACTTGCTTTACTTTATGCGCCGTGAAGTTCTTCATCAACAAGGGCTATTCTATAATACAAATGGAAATTTGCAACAATTCCCAGAACTAAGTTTGTACACGATATCACACATTGTTTAGGTCTTTAGTTAGGAACTTTAGATGTTTAGTTGTCTATGGAACTTTGAGATGTTTAGTTGTCTATAGAACTTGATATGTGTATAAATCTGTGTATGACGATGGAACTTGATATGTGGATGAATCTGTGTATGGAACCTGTTATGGAACTTGATATGTATAAATCTGTGTATGCAATATGTGTGAATCTGTGTATAATCTGTGTATGAAATCTGTGTATAATCTGTGTTTGAAAATTCTGTATATGAATCTGTATATTGAAAATCGTCTGTGATTTATATTGTATGCAGTCGGACTTATATTAAAAACCGCCTGTGATGTGTGGATAATACAAGCGGCTAGGATAAGAAACCGCCTGTGATGTGTGTCTATCACAGGCGGTTCCTTTGAACTGGACCGCCTGTGATGTGTGTATTTCACAGGCGGTTTTTGATTGACCGCCTGTGATGTTGTTTTACATCACAGGCGGTACACCACAAGCGGTTTCTGGAACCGCCTGTGTAGAGGCGAACCAAACCGCCTATACATAGGTTTGCTGTAGTAGTGCATGGCCGTCGTCGATCGTACGTGTGGGTTCCTAAATTCCAATGCAACTGCCGGCGACTAGTACCGTACCCTCTGATGTGCGTCATGGGTATGTGCTGCTATTCATGGTCGCTGTCTAGCTACCGGATACCTCAGCTCGCCTCCAACAAAACAACACTTTCTGCATCTCAACCTAGCAAAAACATACATATCGTGTGTTTTGGTTGGCGGATGCCATCGTGCAACTGCACACGCGGAGCGTTAAAGCAGGGCTCTGGCTTGTATGCACTACACCGACCACATGATTGATTTTGTCTCTGTCCAACGGTTCCCGTGATGGTACCAGGCCAAGATTGCAATATCAGCCTCCTTTGATGGCAGTACCAACTATGAAGTGTCCCCAGCATGAATTATGCTTCTCCTTTCCTAAAATCATGACTACATACATGACCTAATGCGCGTAGTGTTGAAACATTGCGAAGCTATATTTCTATTCTGAAGTCTGTCTTGAAGCCAGCTCGTTTCTCCGGCCAACTGAATCGAAAGTCAAGCTATCGGGGTACACAAGTTCTCGGTCTGACTAACAAAGCCAGCAGGGCACTGCCAGAGAGTCACATCTTGCCTGGAAGATTTTAGCCACGCACGCAGCCCGAAACAGAGGGTTAATTGGTTCACAGCAGTCATCCAGGGAAGACCGGCGGTGGTGACTAAAATCCGCTTCCATCGCTACAAAATCCGCTTCCATAATGGTGTCGTCCTGTACTCTGTAGCACGCGGACGCTAGCTATTCTTAGGTCGAGCTCATTCCCGACATTGTCGTTTTTCGATGAAGATGGTGGTTCACTTGATGACAAGAAAACTGTACGCAGGGTGGTCCTCGTGGACAGTTGGCCACCCGCTTTGTGGGGAAGCGCTTGAAGGAGAAGCCAGGTGAGAACCGTTTGGTTTGGCTTCTAGCTTTTGACCGCCACAATCTCCAAAGAAGCTGATACAAACACAGCTCATGTCCGGCAAGCGGAAGCAGAAGCTCGAGTGCTGCCTCAACCAAGTAAGTCTGGTGGCTTTCTTATCTAAGAGGTTTTTGGTGCGATGGTTTGGACTCTGATGTTGTTGGGGGGTTATTTCTGGGCATGAGCAGAAAGAGGTTGCGCTGATCAAGAGCGAACGCATCCCAATATCTGAGTGGGGCCTAATACCTGAGTGGGGGCCTAAACAAGGACCTACTAACTAATGGAACGTTGTAACTGTTAAGAACTACGTTACCACGGATCACCAGATCCGCACCCTTCCCTCCCGTCAGCAGTAGAGGCGCAAGAAGCTGTAGAGAACCCGTCTCCCTCCCCAGAAGCACGACAGAGTAACACACGAGACACATGATATAGGGTTGGGCCTCTGGCCTCTTTCTGATCTCTCTGTAATATGAAAGGGTGTACATGTTCCTTTTATAGAGATGTGAGACCCCTCGGGGGCAAAGCCGGTATTTGCCCACATAACCCTGACTAGGGTTACTTAACACTCCCCCTTGGGCGAATACCGCGACCAACACATGCCTCGTTAAAACTCCGAAAAAACCCAGTGGGAAAATGTGGAGAAAGAGTGCATGGTGATACAAATTGCATTTGCACTTTGTTACCTCATTAAAAACCTCATGTGAGAAATTTCAAGAAAACTCACCAAGGGAAAAAGAGTACAACAGCTGTCATCGGGACAGATTTCAATCCTCTGGGATCTAGATTCTATCGAATCTTCTACAAGGGCTAACTTTAGAAATGTGCTCCCCTGATCCTTGCAAAATCGTATCAATAAGGCCAAACATCTTCTGCTAGAAGTATATGCACATAAAGATTTAGCAAACGGATTGCATATTCTTGCAAGGACTATTTCAGGAACTTTACCTCTACTCACTTCTAGGATATACGAGGTAAGTGCACATATCAATATAAATAAGCCACTTTGACTGATGGTGTTCGATCGACTGGATCTATATATTTGATAGAAAGTTCCATAAAGGTTCACATATTGATCATCAAGCTCACGCCTTTAGGGCATTGAATATGACATTTATTGTCTCACGATTGTGATCAATATAAGCATTCGCTCCCCCTGACGATGACATCTGTCAAAGTCGTTATCCCTTATCACTAAAGCATATTCTTCAAGATATATGTCTTATTGTTCACTTGGAATAACGATAATGGATGAGGTTGGGGTGCTATCATTTTCTATCTTACACCACAATTTATACATAGTTGTGCAAAGCAAATAACATATTCTTCAACAGGACTTAGGGGATACTATAGTTGCAATAGTACATATTCTAAATATGACACATCGCTACAGGCGATCATCCATTGCAACATCTATGATAGTGTAACAAAAGTCCATCAAAGATCGTAATCCATCAGAGATTTTTCATCGATCACATACATCGTTATAGTCTATCATTCTAGCACAATGGGGATATTATGCCAGTAACACCTAAACCTTATAGGTTTCTGCCATCAGGGCTTTAGAGGATACCGTAATTCCACATCTACTAGAAAAATACCATGAGTAAAGATCGTGGAATGCACATGTGCTTATTCGGTGAACTTCAAGTCCTTTGGTACCTCGTCTTATTCCTTTTCGGGTCTGTATGGGTCTTTATCCCTTTATAGGGATTATCAAAATTTGGTGTTTAACACAGACTTTATTTCTTCTGGATAAGTTCCATCAAGGAACTACAATCTCATCTAGGAGATATGCTCTCTACATAGGAGAGTGTTCATTTGTCAGGAATGTATTATTCGATACGAGATTTATATGTTGCATATTTATAATTCAAAGATATGGATCCTCCTAGGATCTCATGACGGATCTTCAGAATCCTATTAACTGCATAATTTAATTCATGTCATTTGCCAGATATATTACATAGCAGAACAGTGTTTATTCAACACATACGTGGGATGGGTCTCTCACAAGACCACTTGAACCATCGCATTCACCACACATTATTTCAATAGTGCCCATAAATGTCCGAACTTCAAGCTCGCGACTTTCATTTTGCGATCGTTGGTTCAGCCTCGATTGCATTTATCAATGACCCGATAAGAGAGCTTAAAGCACTCATGCCTAGGACTTTGTTTTGGATCCATTTGCAATCTAGAGGGGCAAGATAGGTGTCGACATATTTGTCTCCCACATTTAATAATGATCTCCGTTATTTCCCAAAACGAAAGATTCATTGTTCTGTATTCCCAGCACAATGATATTGCGCGCATTGCTAGGAATTTCATCATCAAGATGAACCTCTTCGTGAGGCAAATCACCATCAGGGTGAATTAATCGGAGGAGAGTTATCACAGACCACGTGAATCTGCAATCAGAACATATGCTTTGACTAAGGCCAATGGACCATATCCGCAGGCGTCCCCGCAGAATAGATCAAATGCCAATAAGTCAAATGTGGATATGATATTAATCCCGGGTATATCCACATCTACATCAGGTAGAAGCATTCAAACCAATATGGTTAATCCTCAACGATTTCTGGCAAACTCCATATACACAGGAGTACACACCGAACGACCGGTTCAGTTTAGCTTATGTGCGTTTAATAGAATATTGAGGCATTACACTATATGAGCATTCCTCCCCCTAATGCCGAGATGTTATAAAAGCATACAGATAAAATCCCCAACCACAATCATCCAGTTGTGGGCAATGTATGCTATTGTGGTGATTTATTTGGGAAATCTTACGCACATTACAGATAGGGGTTTTATGCAGTGAGCTTTGGACTTAGATTAATGTAGTGGCATGAATACTACATATTTGTTCTTCAACATGAAGGGTTAGTCTCAACATCCAGCGAGACACGCAACAACAAGTTGCTTCAGGTTACAATTCTGCAAACTTATTGTTATTACTACCAAATGCATAATCATTAAGATTTAGACTGATATGCGCAACACTATTTTATCCATGAGGGTCCTTCAGGGGCTCATGCATACCATTCGTCGTTTGGAGCTATTAGTTGACTTCAGATCAACAAGTAAAATGACCATCAGGGTCTAGCGCTCACAAGGACATTCACTGGTTGCATTGTGCTTTGAGGCACATAGGAAAAATGTGTGTTTATATTGGTAGTAAAGTGCACGACATCATGCCAATGCTGCCAAGCAGAGAATTTTATATGCAGAGATGTATAGTCCAGCTCGTTTTTATTATTGCCCATGGTTTACCCAATTACTCATACCGTTCTGAAATTGGGTATCGATTATGCAACATTTTTAGGTATTATAATTTTGAGAGAGAATTTATAACAATAGTTATTAATTTGTGGTGTTGCCAGCAGGGCAAACATTTCTCCTCATATTATATACCAAATTGTTCTATATAGCATTATTTCGATCTCTTCATTGTTCAGCAAAAAGAGAAGCTTTGGAATAGAACAGACAAGACCAAGAATTCATTTTATCTAGGAAAAATCACCATTTAACTAGCTTTTGATGAAGTAAATGATGATAACTGCTTGGCAAGAACGAAACAATATTGGTATCCGCCTAGGATCCATCTTCAACAACAGATAGTACTGCTCTCATACGAAGAAATCATCATGGGTAGAGAGGATACAACAAGTCTCTACAAGATCTTCGTATTTCTATCACAAATTATCATCACTAATAGTCTAGTGGTAAAGACATATGACTCTTCTGGCTCCGAGGACCAAGAACATGTTAATGTCTAATTTAGCTTCAAGCTCTGTGGTGATGTGGGATTTCATAGTTATTTGTCTACTCTTCTCACTTCTGGTAGATCGGAGGTAGATAATGGTAAGCATGCCAAAGGGTGGAATTCAGTGTAGTTCGGCTACATAAACCCCAGGTATGTGTCTATTCAGGACCGACCTTTACCATTTAGCTTACAATGTATACCAAACTTGTCAAAGGACTATCCTGAGTCAATTCAGTGACTATAAGTATTTACAATTCCGAGAGATGTATGCGACACAAGCATAGAGGTCCTAGATGGAACAAGTAAAGTGGTTCGACGGGAACTCACTATGGTTTTCACACCAACATTGTGAAAAATTTCTCAGAATAATCTCTCGGTATACTCGCAACTTCGTGTTATTAGCGGTTAAATGTCCTTTTATCTCATAGTTTGCTTCATGTCATCCAGCGACAAAGAGAGCAATGTGCTAACATCTGGTTGAGCAATGTATGGCTGAGATTTCTGATCTTAAATCATTTGGTAAAGTCTTTTTGCTTACTAATATAATCCCAATTTGTGATATCTTCTATGCCAAAAAGGCTTTGATGCATTATATTATATATCTTCGGGTTACTTCGGGTAAAACTTTATGCATGAGGAGAGAGCAAAGAATTAACTTATCTATGTGTTTCATTGTATTTCGATTTAATTTCCCAGATTTGATATAGTTGTTATGGCCACTTGGCGATATATATTAATATATGATGCCACACAACACAATCAAATAAAATATAGAGCCAAACAAAAAATTAGGAAGGTTGTGCATAATATGACTTCAGGGCCTTGAACAACTCACCACAATCCACGCGAGTACAAGCTCTAGCGTATCTAGCGTCAACGCGTGTCCGGCCATCAGGGCCACGACAACACAACAAGCCTTCGTAATAAGCGCAACAGGCACAATTATAGCTCGGTAATTGAGGTACACGATAAGTCCACGCAACGTGCGCAACAGGCGCAATTGTGACTTAATGATCACGACAGACAGACAGTGCCTACAGGGCATGCGAAAAATACGCGACTCAGTGATGGCGGGTCGACTCAATGGGAGCTGTCCAAATAAACGAGAGTGCTACATAGCAATCACATGACGCAGCCAAGTTCGTACGACACAAACACTGCGTCGTGTTGCCAGGGCGCAGCCAGTGCTCAGCCAATGCCATAACTCGGTCGATTAATAATGTAGTCTGATCGACGTGTCTGAGTACCCACTATGCAATTTAATCGCTCGACGTGAGTCCAAAAGCTCAACACATCATAAATATTTAGAGCGATTTAAAAATACCCAACGTAGCCTTCACATGCAATTTAATTATTTTCTGTTAATTATTTGCTGTCAGAAATAATTATTAATACAGAAAAAATAAATACCAAAATTAATGCATGAGCATCACCACAGAAGGTGCAAAAGGCATTTTCCTATTATTAAACGTGCATTTTGTACTAATTATTTACTGGCAGAAATAATTAATTACGCTAGAAACTGCAACATGTTTAGTCATTTTGTTATTTGGATCTGGAAATATAGAACAAATAATATGGAGCATGCATATAAATTTATATAAATTCAACAGGAACTTATGCATATAAATAGTACCAGTTAAATTAACTTTGAAAGCTTTGACAAGAAATTTACGTCAACTTAGCAATGAGGCGCGACAGAGAGCGCATGCGGTATAGGTCCAGTGAATCTCCGGCCAATGCATGCACTCATATTCATGTGTCATCAGCCCATTAACCATCACACGGCAAGCAAGCAAGCCAATGGGTCCCACTCCTGAAGGAAGCCGTACTTCACGTGAGTGCTAACGTAAACCCATTGACTAGGCACAGGCGCACTGCATGCAGCCATGCAATGGCCACACATGCATCACGCGGACGACCCGGTCTTGAATGACAACCACGTCATTTGCGGATCTGTAACCGCCCAAGTGCCAATTCCTAACCAGCCACATGCGTGGTGCTCTGCTCCACCTCCCCAAAGCGCTGCCACGGTTAGTGACACTGCTTTTTTTTCATCAAGCGATGCTGCTGGCCGGCCGGAGAGGAATCCTCCGCGTAAGCCCGAGGTCCCAAGGTCGATGCGGGGGAGGAAGTCGTGCTTCGATTCGATCTCATCTTCTAGTGAGAACTAGCTGCTGCAGGAGCCCGTGCGAACGCAACACCATGACACCGATGGCAAGCTCGTGGCGCACAGATCATATAAATAGATCATAACCAGTAAACATACCGCTCGATAACGTAGAGAGAGAATCGAAGCCTGTCGCGTAGGACAGTTTGGCTAGGCCAAAAGACCTGCCAGCTTGACGAAGAGTTGATGCAGATCTGATCCCGCAGCAACGTCGAGGTAGAGCATGCTGATAACGTGTTAAGAACTACGTTACCACGGATCACCAGATCCGCACCCTTTCCTCCCGTCAGCAGTAGAGGCGCAAGAAGCTGTAGAGAACCCGTCTCCCTCCCCAGAAGCACGATAGAGTAACACACGAGACATATGATATAGGGTTGGGCCTCTGGCCTCTTTCTGATCTCTCTGTAATATGAAAGGGTGTACATGTTCCTTTTATAGAGATGTGAGACCCCTCGGGGGCAAAGCCGGTATTTGCCCACATAACCCTGACTAGGGTTACTTAACAGTAACTACACTACATGATATAAAAAGTCCACTAAAACCAAAAAATGAGTGGGGGCTTGTGCCCCCACTGGGGGGAACGTAGGTGCGCCCCTTGCGATGATTAGGGTGTTGAAGAACAACATGTGGGATGTCGATATAGTCTGAGCTTAAGGTGAGGTTATAGGTCCCATTGCTTGTTTGGATCCTGCTAGGTCAGTTTTTGGAGAATTCGGTGTAGTGGTGATTGCAAAAGATTGACCTAGATTGGATACTTGGACCTGGACACTTAATAATAATCAGTTAAAGATTGTGGTTCGTGTATTTGTAGGATAATTAGTGGCTATGTAAAGATTTGTAGCAGTCCCGTTTCAATCCAAAGTTACACTTGAGGGATAACTGAATGTAGTGAGCTCATTCCATCATGTTTGTGTTGAGTGTGCAAACTTGACCCTACAACTGGTGTCAGAGACATGAAAATCCATCTAGTACTCTAAACCATGTCATCTAAGTTTTAATATATTTACTACTCTGTATTCTATATTTTGTTGGAGTTGCAATTTAGTTACGACAAATAATGAATCAAAATATTGTGCTTGGATGCACAGGCTCTTTGGCAAGTCACCTATTAATAGGGATCACTAATTCACATTAACGTCTGGAGCTGCAGTTTGGTTCCAAGAGATAGATGAAAATACTGTGCTTAGACCTACATGTTCTTATCACATGAAATGTCTGGGTTCACTGAAATCTACTATATACAAGTTGATGGTTGCTTCTTTTACGATGTATACTATTGCACTTACAATATTAAAATGAACATACATCATGGGCAATACATGCATGATAGCATAGCATAACGTTTTCTTGTCCCATGGTTTCAGGAGTAAACACCTTATGATTAGCATGGTCATTTGTTTGATTCCCTTGTGATTTATGAAGTATGAACTGAAAGCATCACATTCTTACTTATTGTTTCTCGGTGTGCTCATGTCCTCGAACTTCCTTCCGATTTGTTACAAGATTTTGTTGATATTGATACTGAGACAAGAATACCATATGCAACTAAACTTGCGGAGTCAATTTATCAAGTAGAAGTCCCTGTAAAACATGATGATGAAGAGAATTGTCCTTATGCTAAAGACAGCTACTGCATGGAAATCATTTTTTAGATAATGGAGAAAAGGTTCTGGCTTTCCCCTCAAAAGAGGTTAGGATCAGCATAAATTGTTGCATCACACTGCTCTCTTAAAAGGGACATACCCCTCCAAACAGCCACACACTAGCACACTAAAGGTTTTTTTTATTTTTTTAAAAACACCAAGATGATTACAAAGTAATCCTATTAGAAAACCTCCAACCAAAATTTACACAAAATTGCATGGCCACCGACTCCATGTGACGACATACACTTTATTAAAACTCCGTCAACTTCATCCTTTTGTAGTTGAGCCAAGAATCAAAGCCAGTGAGTACCACTGAAAAGAACCTGCCGATAAGTAAAACTTGAAACATTATTAAAAACTAAGTCATTCTTACTTATTCAAATGGCCCAGCAAAGCACTGAGACACCTGTAATAATAAGACACTTAGTGCTTAAGTCAGTTCTGGTGAGCCACGCACCAAAAATATGACGAATAGACCTCGGTGCACTCATACCAAAACAAAAATGAAGCAACCTCCACATATGGTGAGAAAAATGACATTCTATAAACAAATGTTGAATAGGCTCATCTGTGTTATAAAACCCACATTTTTTTATTCCCATGCCAATTCCTTTTGATTAGGTTATCCTTAGTTAGAATGATCCCTTTAACCAAATACCACAAACATATTTTTATCTTTAGGGGTAAATTCAGTTTCCAAATCAGCTTGTGGTTAAAAATTTGACTCTTATTAATTAAAATTTGATATATTCATTGCACAGTGAACTGACCAGAAGATGTGACCCTTCACTTAAAGACATCTCTATTAGAACTCAGCGGGATGAGCACCGCCCGATTAACAAGATCATACCACAAAGCTAAGTTCTGACCCGCAGCGTCCTACGAAAAATCATAGAACTAGAGAATGGTCAAATAATACCCCAATTGGCAGTTAGTATGAATTCTTGGGAGCTTGATGAGTTCCCAGCAAAAACATTGGTACCCAAAAAATTTCATAGTGAAATTTTTGGTTCATCTGAGTTCTTGAGACCATGTGATATTTTTGGCTCAAATGATAGTTCATACTGATTTGTTTGACCTACTTTGTGCAGTCTATCAATGAAAATATCCACATTATAAGTCATGATAAGGAAAGCATATTAGTTCCTTGTCTCTCAAGCACAGCATAGAAATTTGCTATTACGGTATTACCTCTTTAGGCTTTGTTCGGTTATTCTCATTACACATGTATTGGATGAGGTTGGAAAAAATTTAGAAGAAGTTTGACTTGCTTGGGATTTAAACCCACCCAATCTCACTCAATCCATATGAATTGAGAGCTAACCGAACAAGCCCTTACTAGGATTTGGTGATGATATCTGCCTTGTTGTAATTATACAAGGATAGCAAAGAATATTTGATGTTTTCATATATCTTGCACCCAAGGTATCTACCTTTGTTTTTGGATGGTTAATATAAGACAATATGGCATGTTCAAAGTAAATGCACATGATTACCTTTTTATGGTGCATTAATATACTTAATTCTCCTTTAAAAAGGATACATAATTCCAACCGCTAGCTGGTATGAAGACCAAACTCATTCATGTGTTTGCGCACAAATTAGCCTAGCAGGACATAGTGATAAGGTTCTAATATTCTATAAAATTCTAACCATTACAAGTTTAAAGTGGGATCCTTCTTTAGACTCGCTCTTATACAAAACTAGAAAGATAAGATACCTAGCATTGCATTCAAAGCTGACACATCCCATTATAGCTAACAACATATTCTTAATAGTCATATGTTCTAATTTACACATCCTAACATTTTTACAGGATCTGCTTGTCCTGATAGGGCGCCCATTGTGCTGTTCTTAGCAGGCATATGCGGCACTTCATTCTTCATTCAATGATTCTATTGGCAGAAGGGAAATGTTGTTTTTATATTTTTATGCAATATCTCATGTCTATGTACTTCAGCTACTATTCCTAGCCTCTCCTTCAATTCCTAGAAGCTATATCTTGGCTATTCCAAACTTCCAGTGGCCTGCATGTGGTAGTTGTGAGCATTCTTCATGGAGTGTTGGCGTCGATCCAGATGTCAATCACCATGGTGAGAACCGGCGACGGTGCTCTCTGCGGAAGCGCGTATAGTCCGTGGCCATGGGCCAGACGGTCCGTGACCTGACGTAGAGGTTAGGGTTCCTGCCTGACGAGCCGGACAGGTCGGGAACTGGTGGCCAGACAGTCCGAACGTGCGTAGGGACGGCAGAGTTCGCCGACGGCGCCTAGATCTTGCTCCCATAAGGGACCCCGTTGGGGAGGAGAGATCCTAGGGTGTGTCTTGGGATCGGCAGGCTACCCAAGACGCCTCTAAATGATATAGAGTCGGAGAGAGGTGAAGATTAAGGAGGAATCTAAGTTACTCTCTACTCATAGGGCAAAAGGTAAAGAACAGAAGATAATTTGATTGATTGATTGTTGGTTCTTCAATCGGCCGTACTCAGTACCACAAATGATGCTCAACAAGATCCTTAGCCTCAGGAATAATGTTCGTGAACATTGCAAATACTGCTGGCCATTACATATGATAGAGAACTATGAGCATATATATATCAATAAAAAACATAAGGCCAAACCGCCATACTGAATTTGAGAACATTAGAACTAAAGATTAATCCACAAAACTTGAGACCAGAACATGAAAGCCTTTCAGCTGCAGAGGTGAGTAATGATGACTAGAATAGTTAGGCTAAACCAAAGACCTGGCAACCATAATCATGGTCAAAGTCACTATAACTTTCTTTGTACTGATATTGAACCAGTGAATCATTTTTTTGTTATGTTTGTTGTGTTCACATATTTGTTGGAAGTGTTGTTTGTTATTTTAGTAATCAAGTGTAGATTTAAGGCAGATAATGGGGAAAGAACTGGACAACACATAGAGCATGTCTATGAGGCCTTTAGGATGGCTAAAGAATTAGAACTCTTTTGGACTAGATCATCAAGTTTAACACCTGCTAGCTGAACCAGACATGTCTTGTGAAGGCGCAAGAAACTAGGAGTTGATCAATTGTTTTTGTGGAAAACCCTAACCCTGGAGTAGGGTTGGGTAATGTATTAATAGACTTAATTTAACTAGGTCAGGCCTATTACAAAGAGATGAGAGGGTAATTACACGGGAAAAACCCCAAACCATAAACGGGTATTCTAACACCCCCGCAGTCGCAACTCTATCCTATATAGATGTTGAGACTGGATTGAAAGTCTAAAAAAGCACTTGACGGTAACCCCTTGGTGAAGATGTCGGCGAAATGCAGCGTGGTGGGGACGCTGAGAACCCGAACGTCACCTTCAGTGACACGCTCGCGGACGAAGTGTGGGTCGATCTCCACATGCTTCGTGCGCTGATGCTGCATGGGATTGGTGGAGAGGTAGACCGTGCTGACGTTGTCGCAGTAGACGAGGGTGGCACACTAAGGGGGTTGTGGAGCTCGTGGAGTAGTTGGTGCATGCAGGAGGCCTCCGCCACGTCGTTGCCCAAAGTGTGGTACTCGGCCTCCATGCTGGAGCGGGATATGACGAGCTACCGCTTGGTGGCTCAGGAGACGAGGTTGGTGCCTAGGAACACGGCATTTCCGAAAGTGGACCGGCGTGTGTCGGGACAGCCGGCCCAGTCAGCGTCGCTGTAGACCATGAGCTCCGACATTGGGGATGGTCGGAGTAGGAGGCCGTAGTTAAGGGTGTCCCAGAGGTAACACAGGATTCGCTTGAGAGCGGTGAGATGGGGCTCCCACGACGTGTGCATATGCAGGCACACGTGCTAGACAATGTAGTCGATGTCGGGTCTGGAGAAGGTGAGGTACTGGAGCACACCGGTCAGGCTTCGGTAGGATGTCGCATCGGCGACCGAGGGTTCGTCGTCCTCAGAGAGCTTCGCCTGAGTGTCGAGAGGCGTGGAGCATGACTTGTAGTCGGACATGCCAGTCGATGGCGTACTGGCATTGGTGAAGGAAGAGACCCTGGGACCGACGTTCGGCGGTAATGCCGAGGAAGTGGTGGAGGGGCCCTAGGTACTTTATCGCAAGCTCCTGCTGGAGGGCGATGATCGTGTGTTGTAGGAGATCGACGGTGGATGCCGTGAGCACAATGTCGTCGACATAGAGTAGGAGGTAGACGGTGTCATCGCCTCACCGGTAGATGAAGAGTGACGTATCTGACTTAGCCTCGACGAAGCCGATGGAGGCCAGGTAGGAGGCGAAGCGGTTGTACCAGGCCCACGGCGCCTGCTTGAGGCTGTAGATGGAGCGGTTCAGCCGTGTCCGTGCTTTGTGTCCGACCGCTCACCCGGGGTTACCCTCATGGTGCTTTTGGGTAGGACGGCGTCGCAGATTGTGACTCTGTTGTTCGTGCTGCTGCACGAGAGGGAAACACACAAATTAGAGCAGGTTTGGGCTGCTTTGAGGAGCGTAATACCCTACTTCCTATGGAGGTTTTGTAACACCCAAAATCTTATTCTTGAAAGTTTAGTAAAAAGTTCTCCGAGACTTGTGATGTTTGAATGCCTTCCAATAAATTTTTCTTACATTTGATGCAACATCACCTAAAATAAACATGTTCCTAATAAAGATTTAAATAAAAGAATCTATATATGAATTTGTTACCCCTTAGTTGAAATGAATATTTATAATTATTCTCTAAACAATTCTATATTAGAGAATATATTTCTTAAAATACCCATTCTCTATGTTAAGTGTGTATGAACTTTATATTTGTAAGCATTTGATTAAATAATATAATAAATTAATTAATTAAACAAATTATATTCATGCTGGATTTCTTGAAATGTGCATTCTAAATAAATTTGTAATTTAAAACTGCATTTGAATTGATGTGGGAATGTAAAATAGAAAAAAAGAGAAAAAAAAGAAAGAACTCACCCAACTATGCGCGTGGGCCAAATTTCTCCTACTCGGCCCAGTTATCACCCCGCGTACCCTGGACAAATTCGTGCCGACATGTGGGGCCGGGTTAGCCGGCACTCGGAACGCACGTCCCTACTCACCGACAATCGCGGCCATTGCTCCGCGTCTGCCGCACTCGCGCTCATGCCGTGGGAGTTGCGCTGACTGTGGGACCACCGAGTCAGGTTCGCTCTCGTGCCGCGCACATCTTTCTTTTCGCTGGCACGTGGGACCTCCGTGTCGGACTCATCCCCTCCAACACAACGAACACATCCGAGATCCACGCTCGTGAATGACGGACTGGGTGCGGACTCGCCCAGCTCGGGGGAGGTTGTTGGGGCATGTGGTGGCGCCGCTTCCTCGAGACTATAAAGCTGAGTTGCGCCATCGTCTTGCCGTCAACCTCTGGAATGAAAGAGAAAGAAGCAGAGAAAGAGAGCCGCCCCTAGGGATATGCGACCCGGTCGTCGCTTTGGCCTCGGCTAGTGATGGGGGACCTTCGTCGAGGAACTCTAGTGGGTGTGGATGCCTCGGCTGGCGTGATCGATGAACAGTAGATGGCAAATTTCTCGTCGATGCGAAGTTGCCGTCTCGGGGCCGCAGGGGGCTATGGATTAGAATGTTGTGATGCACAAGTCGATGGTGAGTCAATCCTATCTAGTTCGCTAGCGTCTGTACCACGTTTTGGTGTCGTTCCCTCTTTGGATCTGGCACCGGGTCACTAGGGCACTGTTGGGGGCCTTCGGCTTCCGAAGGTCCTCAAAAACATGATTTAACAGTGTTTCTGGAGTATAATGTGTGAACAGGTATCTTCGGACTAGAATCGACATCACAGTAGGAGAAGCCCAAACAATACGAAGGTTGATACAGCGCCGAAGATACGAGCAGGAAAGCTTCGGCGTAATAGCAGAAAAGGGAACCGACTTAAAGATGAAAAGGCTATTCAGACCTCGGTGGATTAATATAGAATTACTACCAAGTGTAAAGGGCATGGGTGTAATTTTATATGGGCTGTGTCCCGTGCCTATAAATAGGTGAACAGTGCCCCCGTACTGGACAGGCGGACTTGGCATTTGCTTTTGCGTCACGCTTGTACTTTTACCTTCTTTGAAGCCGAAGGTACATTTGTAATTTGATATCATTTCTGTTTTTCCATAATAATAATATAAAAATGAGTTGATAATAATGTATAATGGGTTACATTATCCTTTGTATTTCACATGTTTTCTTCTTCATTATTATTATATGCTGTGTCTATGAAGGTATATCCCTCATAACCTTCGTCCGAGAATCATTACATCCTCAAGGGAAATAATGCTTCGAAGGACGAAGGACTATAACGTTTAACATTTCTTGTGTTGCCTTGTTCTTAACTTATAGCATTTGAGAACAAGTCCCCAACATTGGCGCCCACCTCCGGTGAACTCACTTCCACTCTTTGAGTTTTGAATACCTTCGGCAGTCATAAACCTTCGCTATGGCGCCGAAGAAAGCTTCAGCAACTGGGGCTGCAGCTCTGCAACCGCTGGACCCCAATCAGGAAACTGTCTCTCTTCGGGAGGCCCGAAGCCAGAAGAGGAAGGCTGTCAGCCCGACACCACAAGAGGATGAGCTAGACCAAGAAATCAGAGACATGGAGATGCTTCATCAACAGGTGCAGAGGAAGAAAGAAAAGATGACCAGGCTAGCTGAGCTGCAAAGGCAGATAGACGAAGCTTCCGAAGAAGTTCGCCATCTTACTCAAGACAAGCAAAATCGAGGGCCTCAGCACAAAGACCTTCATCAGGAGGGTTTCTTCAACGAAGATGACTGGTATGACAATTTCCACCATGGAAATTTTGTTTTTGATGATGCCTCTCCTCTGTCCGCTGAGCTGCAGGCTACACCTTGGCCTCCGTCCTACAAGCCGCCTCAGCTTCCCATATTCGACGGCCATTCAGACCCGAAGCAGTTTTTGATGAGCTACGAAGCAACAGTATCTTCGTATGGTGGCAATGCTGCGGTCATGGCAAAGTCTTTTGTCATGGCTGTCAGAAGTGTTGCTCAGACCTGGTATTCCTCCCTTCGACCAGGAACAATCACTTCATGGCAAAAGTTGAAGGACATGTTGTTAACCAGCTTCCAAGGGTTTCAGACGAAGCCTGTCACTGCTCAAGCTCTATTCCAGTGCACCCAGGATCACGAAGAATACCTTCAGACGTATGTCCGGAGGTTCTTGCGTTTGAGGGCACAGGCACCAACAGTGCCCAATGAAATTGTCATTGAGGCCATGATCAAGGGACTTCGGCCAGGACCTTCAGCTCAGTACTTTGCTAGGAAGCCTCCTCAAACTTTGGAGAAGCTGCTCCAGAAGATGGACGAGTATATTCGTGCCGACAATGATTTTCAGGTTTTCTGAAATGACCAGGGGCTTCGGAGGAAGATTTTATCCGAGGCATGTTAGGTCAATTCACAACTCTACTCAAAATGATGATAAGGGAAGTCAGCAGCAAAGGCCATAGTGCTCCTCACAGGCTTCGGGGCAACAGCAAAGTTCCTTCCGGCCGCCAGCTCCAAGAGGCAGAGGCGCCAGGGGCTTCGGCGGAAGGTTTGGAGATCAACCAAGGAGAATATTTTGCTTGTTCTGTGGTGAAAACAAGGGCCATACCACCAGGATGTGCCATGTTACCATCCAGAAGCAAAAGGAGATAGCCGAAGCTGCAGCACAACAGGCTCAGCCGAAGCAAATCATGCACACTGCTTCGTATCATTCGCCTTACATCCCAGAATATGTAGGCAACCACCCTGCAGTTTCTGTTGCTTCGGCGAGTCAACCTCAAGCTTCCTGGCAACAGCCTCCGCCTCCACCACCGCTGCAACAAGGCCAGCAGCCAGAAGGGGGCCAATATGCTCAACACCAAAGGGACTTCAGAGAACAGTCCGAAGCTCGTACAGTCAATAGCACTGTGCCAGAGTCGAAGCACATCTATTGATAAATATCCTACCTTGATAGTAGTCTTTTCCATTCAGTTTTATTTTCTGTGTGATAAAGGACATTTTTAAAATTTCATGTAATAGTTTCGTTGTTTGCCACAAGGAAAATATATTTTCTCCACAGGCTTAAGTTGTTGAAGCTTAAAGATTTGCGATAACAAGGAGGACCTTCGAATTATCAAAAATTCTTCGAAGTAACAAAAAGTCGTTCTAAGGAACGCAGAGTAAGTTTGTTGAAGTTACAAAAAGCCGTTCCAAAGGGAGCGCAGTGTAAGTTTTCTGCTCCAAAGTCGTTCCAAAGGGAATGCAGAGCTTACAGCGAAAAATAAACGCTGATACCGCCTAAGTAAAAGGCGAAGCGCGAAAAGTCAACGCGAATACCGCTGAAAGTAAAAGGCGAAGAAGCTCCTAAGGGAGGCTTACAGCGAAAAATAAACGCTGATTCCGCTGAAGTAAAAGGCGAAGAAGCTCCTAAGGGAGGCTTACAGCGAAAAGTCAACGCTGATTTAAAAAGATTATGTGTTTTTATTACAGGGATGTACGTGTATCTTCGGAATAAATACCATCCTACATAGCATAACATCATCACATCATTTCGCATGGCATAAGCATCATACATCATGCTGCATATGGCACAAGAAGGGGACACAATATCGATCTTCAGAAGAATGTTTTGAAAAAGGGGAAAATCATGCTAAGTCACAAGGAGATACACTATTGATCTTCGGAAGCGTAGCTTCGGAAAATATCTTCACGAAGCTTGGATATTCTTCATCAGAACACTACAGATATTGTTGTGATAAATGAAAATTCTTCTTCACGAAGCATGAAAAGAAGGGAAGGTGTTTTTTCGTCAAAGACTCAAAAACGGTACGTATGTAAAATTTCATGCATCGTAAAGAATTGAACCATAAAAACAAGTATATTATATTAAGGGTTACAAGATGTTACACATATTACATTTCAGAAGTTTTTACAATAGCACTTAATCTTCTCTAAGTACAACTTCCGCAGCTTCGTTCAGGAGCCGATTAACAACTTCATCCATAATAGCTTCAGCCATCTTTTTAATTTCGTCGTCTCCTTTCGGGTGAGGGCCCGGAGACGCTTTCATAGGATCTGAAGGAAGACAGGATACAGCTACATTTCTATTACAAATTGCGAGCGAAGTTTAACATCAAAAATTACAACACAATAAAAACCATTAGTTAATACCTATTTGCCCTTCGGGCTCTGCGCTTTTCTCAGCAGCCTCTGCTACTTTTCTAGCGTCGTGGATCCCTTTTTCGCTTTTTTGGATAATTTCTCGGGCCATTTCTCTACCACCATTGTCCCAGATATCGGTGAAAAATTTTCCACCAACCATGCTAGCTTCGGCTGAAGGATCTTTTGCATCTTCGAAGGACAAGGTAGCTTCGGATTGCGCTAAAATCTTTACATGCTCGCAGCCCTTTTTCTCCAAAATGGTGGCAATCCCCCTGGCACCCGAAAAAGCACTTATGTCTCCACGGCTATTTAAAATTTCCTCGAAGGCCTCAGCTTCGTGATTAATCCATTCGATGGGACCCTCGGGGTTGCCTCTTGTAAAGTTTTCTTCGCTCGAGAATGCGCCAACGCTGGCGAAGCTAGCTTTCATTTTCTTAACACATTCCATAGATTTGTCATAGCATCTTTTCTTGGACGAGCGAAGCTCTTCAACAGTTCCTTCTAAGTGGTTTGCCCATTGGTCGCTAAGTTCTCGTTTCGTTTCTTCAAGTATGCGTTCCTCTTTAACTCTGGCTAGCTGTTTTCGAAGATCTTCAATTTCACGCTTCTAAGCCTCAGCTTGACCTTTAAAAGTAGCTTCGTCTTCTTTTATTTTATTTATCAATGAATGCAATATTTTATCCTTTTCGAGACCTTCGTTCCTTAGTTCAATTACTTCGGAACGAAGATTGCTCAGGGCCATGACACACCCTTCATCTTCGGCATCTTTTTGGGCCCTGAGGGCATTGCTAAGTATAAGGCCCTGCAAAGAAAAATGTGTGTGCGTCAATAAATTTAAGTAAACGAAAAATTTTGGTCTCAAGAAAAATACAAAGACCTTATTTTTTGCACCTTTAAGCTATTGTATGCCAAGCTGTCGGCCAGCTCATTTTTCGACAACACCGAGAGCCCGTCTTCTAGTGTTGGGAATCCGAAGCTCTTGCTCATCTTCCGACAGACAGAAATCTCCTTGCTGTCAGGGAGACAATACAAGAAGTCTTCTTCTCCGCTGCCGTTGAATATCAACGCTCCCTTTGGATATTTCAGTTTTTGGGCGTAAAACTGGGCCTCTTGCTTTTCTTTTTGAGACAACTCTTTCCCCGAAGCATGTCGAACAATATATTCAAGGACTTTAGGGGATGCTTCGGGGGCAACATCACTAATTTCTTCAACAAGAATTGGTTTTGACATTTTTTCTTCCTCGGTTTCCAAGGATTTTACCTTCGTGGGCTCTGAAGGCCCAGCTTCAGTCTCAGTTTGTTGCTTTGGAGCTTCAGCATCAAAGATTTCAGCTTCCGCTTCGGAAGTTTCAACTGTCTTCTTCGGAGTCGTGCTTGAGGACTTAATCGTCTCCAGAACATCTAGCACATTGACCATTCTTTTTCTTTTTGGGGTCACCGCTGGTCCCTTTTGGTTTTTTATTGACTCAATACTTGCTGAAGGACTTAAAATTTCCAATATTTTCGGTCCTTCAGTACTCAGTTTTTCTACCTTCTCTGCTGAAGCTTTTTCTTTGATCTTCGGCACTGAAGTTGGTTCTTTAATTTCGGTGGCCGAAGAGGTTTCACCGGCGAACTCAGGCACTGTAGCTGGTTCAATGTAGCGTGGCCGATGTGTGAGGACCTTTATCCTTTTCGGTGCTGGCTCACTAGGAGCAGTTGCAGCTTCTTCTTTCGCAGAAGTCGTGCCTTTTCTTCTCTGCCCTCGAATGGGATAACGATAGTCAGGATAGACGAACCCGATTGCGTCAAACACTCGGTTCAGTCTTTTCTTTTTCCGGCCTCCGAAGGCTGCTGACAATGCAGTATCTTCGACCTTCGAATAAGCCCCAAGTAGTTCATCACTTACATTTTCAATGCTTTTTAGCCAGTCATCATCTGGCTCAACGAATTTATCTCCGAACTTGAAAGTATACTTCAGCCTGATAAGTCCACCTTCGTCAGCTTCCTTTATGGTCTCTTGAGGCATTTCCCATTTTTCCGCGAGCGGCCATACTCTGAAGGCAATATGCTCTTGGACCAAATCTCTCGTTCCAATAAAAGAACAAATAACTCCGAAGGCTCTCCGGCATTCTTCGGCAGCTTCATTCATTTCAACCTTCGGCCTCCGCAGGCCGAAGCTTTGCCAAATAGGGCGCATAATTATACCTTTAATATCTTCCCGTGTTTTCAGGTCATTCTTCACATAAAACCATTCTGACATCCAGTCGCCGGGCCATCTCTTCCGAAAGGTTGGCACGGGACAGCTTGACCCAGACCGAGAAACGAAACTGTAGCAACCAAAATTATTGTGATACTGTTCCTTACCCCAGGGTTTTGTCTCGTATGATAATTCGTGTATGTTGCAGAAGCTTTTCGCATCAGGTTCCAGACCTTGGCTTCTCACGGCCCACACGAAGATATTCAGCCTTATGATTGCTTCGGGGGTAAGTTGGTGAAGATAGACTTCAAATATTCTCAGCACCTCCACGACAAAGCTGCTCAGGGGAAACTGTAGTCCAGCTTTCAAAAAGCTTCGGAACACCACGACTTCATTTTCCTCAGGAGTCGGGCATGTCTTCTCTCCTTCGTCGGACCTCACAATGGACAAGTCCCGGAAATATCTTCCCCTCATGTTGACAAGATGATTCTCTTTGATACTTGATTTGCCGAAAACCGCATGGCTCGGTCGCCATGGCCGATCTTCGGAGTCTTCACCACCGCTATCCACATCATAACTGTCGCTGTCATCAGTGTCTTCAGATAAACCTTCTAAAATCTCTTTGGTGATTTTTCTGTATTGGTCTTCGACATTGCTATAAGAAACCCCAGGTTTTTCTCTTCAGAGAGACTCAGCTTCATCTCGGCAGCAGCCTTCTTATCTTCAGACATCTTCGAAAGCGCTAAAAAATTGTCTTCAAAACCGAAGCTTAAAAACTTAAAAAGCTAAGCAAGTTTTGGTGCGCAAGAGCTAAAAATTGAGTAAGCAAGAGCAGATGGCAAGAGAGCATACCAAATGAGCTCGCGGTATGCTCTTATTTATACGCCTAGTGCATTGAAAATTGGCAGACCCCGCTTGTCAGTGAATGTTGCTATTCTAGCAAAGGGAAGGTGTTTTTTCGGACCTTCGGCTTAAGGCCTTCGTCCATGTCGCAATCTAAATTTATTATTCTAACAAATTAATATTGCGAGGGGCTACTGTTGGGGGCCTTCGGCTTCCGAAGGTCCTCAAAAACATGATTTAACAGTGTTTATGGAGTATAATGTGTGAACAGGTATCTTCGGACTAGAATCGACATCACAGTAGGAGAAGCCCAAACAATACGAAGGTTGATACAGCGCCGAAGATACGAGCAGGAAAGCTTCGGCGTAATAGCAGAAAAGGGAACCGACTCAAAGATGAAAAGGCTATTCAGACCTCGGTGGATTAATATAGAATTACTACCAAGTGTAAAGGGCATGGGTGTAATTTTATATGGGCTGTGTCCCGTGCCTATAAATAGGTGAACAGTGCCCCCGTACTGGACAGGCGGACTTGGCATTTGCTTTTGCGTCACGCTTGTACTTTTACCTTCTTTGAAGCCGAAGGTACATTTGTAATTTGATATCATTTCTGTTTTTCCATAATAATAATATAAAAATGAGTTGATAATAATGTATAATGGGTTACATTATCCTTTGTATTTCACATGTTTTCTTCTTCATTATTATTATATGCTGTGTCTATGAAGGTATATCCCTCATAACCTTTGTCCGAGAATCATTACATCCTCAAGGGAAATAATGCTTCGAAGGACGAAGGACTATAACGTTTAACATTTCTTGTGTTGCCTTGTTCTTAACTTATAGCATTTGAGAACAAGTCCCCAACAGGCACTCTTCTCCGGTGAACGGCGCCGCCGCGGTTGGGGCAAGGCATCGACCAGCTTGGACTGAGGAAGAAGAATAGAGCTTGGCCGTTGGATTTGGAATCTGTGACCACAGTTAGATATGCGGCTTGAGTAGATCTGAGCCGTGGGATAGGAATCAACCGTCACAATTAGATCTAGATAAGTCATGGGTTTCGGCCTTCGGATCGAATCTCGGCGGCCAAGATCTGTTTGCATGCACCGCTTTGGTGTGTGCGTGGTGAGCCATCTGGTGCAGATCGGACGTGGGAGAATTGATCACCCTGTTTTAAGTCCTGTCCGTCCATCATGGATCCTATGGCTTATACTGTGTACCGGTTCATATCGGGCCGATCTAATCTGGTCGGTCAGATTGTGATCGGATGGCTCACGTGGCTAGATACCCCCTTCATCGATCCCGTTTTGTAAAAGAGACCCTGTACTTTCACAAAATCAACCCGCCATCCAACTCGGAGTAGTGTGAGTCTTGAGAATTTTTGTGCAGGGGTCCCTGCACTTTCCAATATTTATCACGCAGTCCAGATATTAAAGAAAACAGGAAAAGAGATTTAGAAACCGATTTTGAGTATACAAATAATTCCAGAACTTGTATAATTCATATAAAATTCATATTAAGTCCAAATTGATCCAATTCTGTTCCTATAATTTTGTAATATTATTGTTTATCATTTTGTGTAACTATTTTGACATGAAAACCATATTAAAATTGGTATCCTAATTAATCTTGTACAAAACACATAAAACCTTCAAAAATTCATAACTTAAAATCTATAACTCCAAAATTAATAATCCATGTTCCTGTGATCTTATTTCAATATGTAGATTATTAATATGTATTTTGCATATATGTTTGGTGTAATGTTAATTTTGCCTATACCATGTATGTTTGTATTGCTACGTTTAGCGGTGAGGACACGTGTCATCTGAAGAGCAAGTTGGTACCTGGAATCTCAAGTCCCAGGCAAGTTGTGCCCTTGATCACTTCTTTTTACCTACTCATGTTCTAATTAATCATAATGATCTGCATAGGTTAATTTTGATGGGACCCAATAGGTTACCCTAGTTTGTCTATCTTTATACCTTTTTTTACCACTGAACATTTTGGGTAGTACTTGCTAGTGCTTTATGTGGTTTTGGGTATGAAGATACATTATTCATGATCACACTTTTATTATCTATTTATTATTATTGTTCATGATAAGATCATTATGTTAATTGGAACATGGAGCGACCACCCGGGAAAACAATGCTACCACAAGGGTTTAATGGGACACCCTTGGCTGATTAATTAGGAAAGCTAGTGGAAGACTACCTTACCCGAAAGGGGCAAGGGCAGTAGGGGAGTGGTCAGTGTAGGGAGGTCCTTGGGATGATTTTGCTGCGATGGCGATCATGCGAGGGATCCCTGCATTGGAGCTTCCTATAAACTGTAGCAGGTTTTCTGAAGCTAGTGGAACTTTGTAAAGGCCTCGTAGTGTTACCCTGCCTCGCCTCCTCGGTAGAGGTGTATGGGAAGTCATGATCCCTTGGCAGATGGGTAACATGACTTGTGGGTAAAGATGCGTAACCTCTGCAGAGTGTAAAACTGGTATACTAGCCATGCTCAAGGTCATGAGCAGCTCGGACCCTCACATGATTAAATTATGGAACTAAATTCAATTTGTCATATGCATTGCATTGCAGGTGAGGTTGTTACTTTTGTTCTACTATTTAATTGGGTTGGTATTTACTTATACTTAGTAACTGCTAATAAAAATTGACCAACTTTAAAAGCAATGCTCAGCTCTAACCATCCTCTTTGGTAAGCCTTACACTTCACGTGAGCTCCCATCTTTGGCGAGTTCATGCACATTATTCCCCACAACTTGTTGAGCGATGAACGTATGTGAGCTCACTCTTGTTGTCTCACACCCCCCCACAGGTCAAGAACAAGTACCGCAAGATGAGGCGCATGGAGGATGCTATGATGAGTTCGTGAGAGGTCTAGGCCGTCGTCTCCCAGTCAACTTTGGGTTGCTGGACCGTTGTCTCCTTATAATGTAATTACTTATTTATTTTGTATAGAACTCCTATTATATAGTAAAGATGTGACATTCGATCCTGTGCCATGATTCATCATATGTGTGAGACTTGGTCCTAGCACACCTGGTGATTATGTTCGCGCCTGGGTCTTGGTGCCCCCGAAACCCGGGTGTGACAGAAGTGGTATCAGAGGAATGTTGACTGTAGGACAAAACCTAGATAGAACTGGACAACCATTATCTACTTACCTTTGCTACTCTGATTCTTTCTGAAACTTTTCTTAATCTTTTCTCATCTATTTCCGCTTACTCTGATTATTCTTACCTTTTCCTTCTAAAGACAAATGTGGATTTCACACTCTTGAAATCTCGTGCCTAAAGTGACCTTTAGGAATAGGATACCTACTCTTAGGAACAAAAAAATAAAACTATTTTTATTGGTATCTATGCGCTTGAGTGTTTGTTCTTATGATATTTGTCTGATTTGGATCTTTGATTGAGTGTGATGAGTGGTGGAGTAATATCCACAATTACATCTGCATATATATCTAGGCATAAAGGATAGTGTTTATAAAATAACTAGATAAACTAGATTATCCCTCATTGAATTATCTAGCATAACAATATCCATCTCATCTTAAAAGATTCTATCCTACACTCATAGATCCATCTTATCCTAAAAAAATATATACTCATCTTATCTTGAAAAGATTTGATCCTATCCTAATAGATCTAACTGACCCAAAAGATATTACCTTATCCTTATAGATTTATCTTGTACTAATAAGCACACTTATCCCACTCTACAGAAACAACCATGGTCTAGCCTAAAATAAATAGATCTGATCTAGTTATATTCAATCTAATCTAGACCCTATCCAATATAACATGATACAATCTAGTGTGAGTTACTTAATACTGGTACAAAGGATAAGACCATACTCTCAATTCACTTAAGACTAAATTGGTGACTTAAATCAACTCGGCCATACCCAGTAACTTGACCTACAAAAGCAGGTTACATAACTAATCCCATCTAGCATATAGCTACCTACTAAACCCTCTACCCATCTGTTACCTATAGATCTATCTTAACCTCTTATTCCAAACTCAGATGGATACATCAAAGCTCAAGAAGGAAGAGATCAATCTCATAAAAGAAGAATATGAATCAAGCTAGACCCCAAAGAAAGCTAGATTATGCCATGTCAACACTCTTTTTATGCGACCTACCCACTAACCATCTATCCCTACCTACAAGCCATCTTAACTATATGTCCCCAACTTGGGTGACGATTCCAAGGCCGAAGATCGAAGATGATCGACCTCATCAAATCAAGGAAGGATAGGATTCAAGCCGGATCTTCAAAGGAATCAAGATCCACAATCTTGGATGGAGTCTTTCCTTACCCTACTATGTCCTACTCAAGCCTATCCATACTTTAAATACATTTTTTCCTTACACATTATGTGGCTAAACATAAAAGGTCCCCGTGATTTTCTAATCACCTACTAATTAGTATTAAGACTTAAAAAAACTCTTAATTTTGAACCAATCAGAAACTAGAATCTCAATTACAAATCAATCATTGTATATCCTCTTCTCTTACAAATCTCGAGGACGAGATTTTTGTTAAGGGGGGTAGGATTTGTAACACCCAAAATCTTATTCTTGAAAGTTTAGTAAAAAGTTCTCCGAGACTTGTGATGTTTGAATGCCTTCCAATAAAATTTTCTTACATTTGATGCAACATCACCTAAAATAAACATGTTCCTAATAAAGATTTAATTAAAAGAATCTATATATGAATTTGTTACCCCTTAGTTGAAATGAATATTTATAATTATTCTCTAAACAATTCTATATTAGAGAATAGATTTCTTAAAATACCCATTCTCTATGTTAAGTGTGTATGAACTTTATATTTGTAAGCATTTGATTAAATAATATAATAAATTAATTAATTAAACAAATTATATTCATGCTGGATTTCTTGAACTGTGCATTCTAAATAAATTTGTAATTTAAAACTGCATTTGAATTGATGTGGGAATGTAAAATAGAAAAAAAGAGAGAAAAGAAAGAACTCACCCAACTATGCGTGTGGGCCAAATATCTCCTACTCGGCCCAGTTATCACCCCGCGTACCCTGGACAAATTCGTGCCGACATGTGGGGCCGGGTTAGCCAGCACTCGGCACGCACGTCCCTACTCACTGACAATCGCGGCCCATTGCTTCGCGTCCGCCGCACTCGCGCTCATGCCGTGGGAGTTGCGCTAACTGTGGGACCACCGAGACAGGTTCGCTCCCGTGCCGCGCACATCTTTCTTTTCGCTGGCACGTGGGACCTTCGTGTCGGACTCATCCCCTCCAACTCAACGAACACATCCGAGATCCACGCTCGTGAATGACGGACTGGGTGCGGACTTGCCCAGCTCGGGGGAGGTTGTTGGGGCATGTGGTGGCGCCGCTTCCTCGAGACTATAAAGCTGAGCTGCGCCATCGTCTTGCCGTCAACCTCTGGAATGAGAGAGAAAGAAGCAGAGAAAGAGAGCCGCCACTAGGGATATGCGACCAGGTCGTCGCTTTGGCCTCGGCTAGTGATGGGGGACCTTCGTCGAGGAACTCTGGTGGGTGTGGATGCCTCGGCTGGCGTGATCGATAAACAGTAGATGGCGAATTTCTCGTCGATGCGAAGTTGCTGTCTTGGGGCCGCAGGGGGCTATGGATTAGAATGTTGTGATGCACAAGTCGATGGTGAGTCAATCCTATCTAGATCGCTAGCGTCTGTACCACGTTTTGGTGTCGTTCCCTCTTTGGATCGGGCACCGGGTCACTAGGGCACTCTTCTCCGGTGAACGGCGCTGCCGCGGTTGGGGCAAGGCATCGCCCAGCTTGGACTGAGGAAGAAGTGTGATACCCAGTTTGCAAAGAAGAGAAGTTGGAGTTTATTCTTTCTTGTTTTTTTTTGCTTCTCGTTTGGGTAGTGCACTTTTGGAGTTTGGAATTGTTGGGTAGCATTCGCTAGTAAAACAATAGAATTTTGGTTAGACTTGTGCGCCGGGGTCGGGAGTTGACGCATGAGCGAGTTGGGCCGTGGTTCTTGATCCGGCCCACTAACCCCCCTAACCCTAGCCGCCCCTTCCCCTAATTCCCTTCCCCTTGTGCAGCCGCCCCCCCTCTCTAGCCTTTGGCCGCCATCCCCTCCCCCCCCCCCCCTAATTCCCTCTCTCTTGTGCAGCAGCCCCCATCCCCTCAACCCTAGCCGCCACCCCCCTCCCATCTCCTCCTCTCCAAGTGATGTCCTTCCTCGCCGGATCTTCTTCGTGTGGGTGCAAGTTCCGATTGGAGAATTGGTGGGAGGAAGGAAGGAGGAAAGGAGGAACCCAAGGTGATTTTGTGATTAACTCTTGTTTATTTGTGCTGCAATTCAATCGATTAGATGTTTACGTATGCGAATTGGTAGAGGTGCTGTCCAGAAATTTTGTGGGTGCGCGAACAGCAGTAGTTCTAGCAGATTCTGGGAATTTTTCGTGGGTAATTAGTGGGAATCAGTGGGAGAATCATGTGGAGCTTTTTCATACCTTTCCAACGAGTACTTATGCGCTCGATTCGGAGTTATATTTTAGGAGATATCGCTGTTTGAATCCGGGTATGTTGCTGTCCAAAAAAACAGATTTGCAGGTGGGCAAACAGCAGTAGTATTAGCAGTTTCTGGGGATTTTTCGTGGGAAATTAGTGATAATCAATATGAGAATCATTTAGAGCTTTGTCAAACCTTTCCAACGAGTACTTATGCACTCGATTCGGAGTTATATTTTAGGAGATATTGCTGTTTGAATCCGGGTATGTTGCTGTCCAAAAAAACAGATTTATGCAGGTGGGCGAACAGCAGTAGTATTAGCAGTTTCTGGGAATTTTTCGTGGGAAATTGGTGATAATCAATATGAGAATCATGTAGAGCCTTGTCATACCTTTCCAACGAGTACTTATGCGTTCGATTCGGAGTTATAATTTAGGAGATATCGCTGTTTGAATCCGGTTATGTTACTGTCCAAAAACAGATTGCAGGGTGTATCTTGTAGACGAGTTTGGGCTAATTAGATGCTGGAATTTAATTATCATTTGAATATAAAACTTGTGGGAAATTTTATGTAGATGCTTCCGTAGTTTTTGATTGATATCACTGCTGTTATAATTTTAAAGTTATGAAATTATCAAGCAGCACCGCTGCAGTTTGGTGGTGATGGGGAGAGTTGTCGCTCGCAACGGGTTGGAATTGTGCGTAGGTGCGGCGTTGTTTATTAGCGTTTGTTATGTTGATTTGTACACTAAGGTGTGTGTCAAAAACAGGTGGTGGACTTCCGGATCGTACTTAGTACCATTCCAAATTCCCGGTGAAGGCAAGTAAATACAGTGGTGGTTGCTACCGTTTTGTTTGCATCCTATGCCTTGTCATTGAGTATGCATAAGTATTAAATGTGTTAATCATTGAATTCTATGATGAAGTTTATTTGTTCGGAAGAATTAATTCTCAATTGTCTAATATTGATGATGATCATGATTTGGGAATGATATATGTGGTTGATTCCCATCTTGGATGAAGTTGAAGTATCTTTTTGAATCATGTTGTATGAAGTGTTGTAGGCATGTCATGCACATCGCATCATCCATATTGCATTTTGAAGTTATGTCGTGATCTTATGGTCCGACCGTACCGGTACACTTTTAGCATCGTACGTTGCCCGAGGAGGGGTACGATGCGGCTTCATATCCTTAGAGGTATGAAGGCAGAAGTCATCCTTGCATTTGCAGACATTTGCACTCATGAGGTATATATGAAGTGTGACATTACTATGTTACTATTGTGGTTTCTACCTGCGAGGTGTGGTAACTAGGTGTGTTGTACGTTGTATTCGTGCTGCACCTTCGTAATAAGAAGGTTGCGAAATCAAATAGTGGTAAAACAATGTTCTTATGTAGTTAAACAGTTTGTTATTATTTTACTTGCTGAGATGTGTCATCTCACTCTTGCATTACTCAATGCAGGTACTTGATATATGTTGGGAATGAGGGGAGTAGCAGCACGTCCACTTTCACTCTCATATTAAGGCTGCCCAAGTGCATCCATGATTTAATTCGAAACTTGATGTCAAAGGATGTTTGTTTTTTTACTAGTCATGCGCACTGGTTAATTCAGTTCATTTCGTATGTTTAACTTTCCTTTGCTAGCCGTTTAATAATACTTAGTATGTTTTTTTGTCATGATACATGTTTATACACTGTTGCCCCCTCCTTTATGCTATTTTGCAAAGGAGATGCTGTCGAAATTTTATATACGGATATCAGAAGTGTAGTTCAGTAGCATTCCGGGGTGTTTGTGGATTCCGGGATGTTACAGTTGGTATCAGAGGATAGGCTTTAGATTCTACGCAATTTGAAGATAAATTTGACACACTTGCACATATAGGAAGGGTATGAGTTCGTATATCTTTCATATTAGTATTTTATTGTATAGATGACTAGAATTCCCTTACTCCAAATCCCTTTATGGTTTGATGGGATATGTCGTTAATGACTTAATGCTTGATATGATATGTTACTTCTATTTAATATTGGTTTCTTGATGTGGTTGTTGCTGAAGTTATTATGCAAGTGAAGCTACTAATGTACTTGTTTTGTATACATATCGTCATGATGTTTTTTATGCGATGTTTTTCAAATCTCTGAGCTATTACTATCATATATTTTTATATGCTTGACTGTGGATGTTTTTTATGGATTTCTTTGGGTTCTAGTACTTGTAGGACCGATTGTTTATTGAGTTTGTGTATAGTGGGTCTAATCCGGCTTGGTGTGGTGTGAAAACACGATATAATGTAGTTTTATCATGTGGTTGAGTCTGATTGAATGTTGGGTTACAACCCAACTTATCAATGTAATATTTCCATGGATTCAATGCTTTGTGCCTCACCCCTTTGGGCTAATATGGCTACTTGCCAACTTGATCTTAGAGTACAAGAGGTTTGTCTCCATAGAGCAAAGGCAATGTTGTAATGTTTATGAAACCTTGAGACTGGTAGAACTCAAGTGAATTTGTAAGATGACGTGGATAGATAAGTTCAACCATGTTTACATGATAGGTTTTCTTATTGTGTGCAACCTTAGCAATAAATAGGGTGATTTCAAGTGGATTTTATGTCTATATTATAGTTGAAGAGGCATGCATGTTTTCCTTCCATGGTTTGTTTCTATAGCCATAAAGGTTATGCATATTTTTTTTAGTTGTTGGAGGCTAGTCATGTGGACGATATGGACAACCCATTTTATATATATTTGTAATCGCCGACGATATATGGTAGTTTTATTTTTTGATCTGTTCTCTATGCATGCTTGTTGAATTATTATTTGGACCGCTTTATCTTAAACAAAGTCAATGCTTAACTGGAAGTTGCTTATGTTTGTTAGTCATCTATCTCTATAATGATGTGGTTGTTGCATCAGATGGAGATTTTTTTATATGAATGATGGTTTGATAGATCATGTATGTCTACTACTTTGAATTCATCCTATGACATCACGAGGTAGAAATTGTTCAAGTGCAATAATAGGAGGTATTGTTGTATGTGAGGTTAATCAAGGTAGTTTGATTAGGTGGATTGTCTTATTGAAGTCCAATTACTCCTGTTGAGCATAGTATCGTGTTATTATTTTAGTGTTGAAAGTAATATTTATGAAGCTTTTGCATGAGTCTGTATCAAGAAGATCATTAGTTTTTCTTGTTGTTATCCCTCCATTGCTTTATGAGTGTTGCACATTTTATCTCTTTTGAGAGGAGAAAAAAAAGATGTTATATGTCATGAGCACCATTTGCTTCACGTCAACAAAATAGTTTTGGAGATTTCTATTAGTTGGATTCTAGTGTAATAACAACCATGTTTTATAGTGCTTGAGATGGGTATGTCAGGTGTTCCATACATTGTCGATACATGGATGTTTGACCTTAGTGGCGTTAACAAACGAGGATGTTGAATTTGTTGATTGTTGTGCTTAGTGTTCTAACCTATTTGGTAGAGTTTTATTTAAAGACTTTGTGGAGTTGCATCCCAATTTGGTAGTGGAAAATCCTAGTGTTGATTGCACCTGCCAGTGCCTTGGGTTTCATTTTATATTGTTTTTTTATTGTTGTTAATGTGTTGTTTGGTTTTGGGAGGCATTTTAAATTAGTTGGATGCTGAATCAGGCTTCACTTGTCTAGAATGTTTTGTAGTATGTTTTTTCATCTTTCCATAGGATGCTTAATCACCCGGTTTGGTCCAAACATTTGAGAGTTATGGGTTTCCTAAAACATCCTTATTGGTGTCTCTGGCAGAATGAGTCTTTAATTTTGAACGGAAGAGTAGACATTGAAGACAATATAATTTGGTCTTTGTTGGATTATGAAAGTTTTAGCAATTTTATGATCTTTCCAACGAGTATTGGTTTGTAATTCTCATTGCATATAATTGGAGTTAGGTTGCTCTGAAGTTGTTGCACCGTTGTGTCCGAACTTTAGTTGTCGTTATAACCACCAATAAATCGACCACGTTTTGATAGTTTCATAGCCCAAAGTTGGGAATTCTCTTTAAGCAAAACTTTTAGTTCTTCTCAGTACCTTTTAAATGGGCATTTACTTGTAATTGTCTGTTAAATAGATTGGGAGAGGTGGTTGTCCGATTATAAGTCGAATCTCTAATGTGCAGTATCTCAGGCTGAGTTTAGCTGTAGGTCATGCATAGTTGAGGGCTATAAAGATAAATTTGGGTGCAACTTTATTGCAAAAGTCGTGGACAATTTTCAAAACTTTTCCAACGCGTGTTCGTTGTAGTTTAAGTTGAGTATAGCAGGAGTTATAGGTTTTTGAATTTTAGTTGTCCATTGTTTCAATCCTATCAGTTTTGCAACAAAAGTGTTGCATTGTTTTATCGGTTTGGAAACCAAATTCGAGACACTCATTATAATAAAAGTTTCAGGGAATGGTATAATCTTTTCAATGAGTTTATATTTGCAAAATTTTGTTAGCTGTAGGGAGTTATGATATAGTGTATAGAATGTGCTTGGATAAATATGTGGGCAGGCATAACATGCTTAAATTGATTCTTGTTTGCATGATGTGAGATTAGGCTTAAATGATTTAAAAAGTTATCATATTGCTTCTATACTTATATTTGTCCTAAGTGTCTCGTAATGAAGAACCTAAAGTTATTAGTCTTTCGATGAACGCTTTATCTTAGAAGAGTAATGAACCTCATAAAATCTATTGCTTGTTGTTGGGACTGCATGACCAGTTTTAGTTATGCAGCTAGTTCAATGAAGTAAACCATCTTTTCTGTAGAGATGTTATATATAAAAGTTGTAGCCAACTTCTTTATCTTATTTGTGTAAAAATTTCATGACCATAGGTCTAGTAGTTTGGGAGTTATGATTTTCTCAAGTCCAGTCTTGGAATCTGTCCAGATTTTGTACAGACTTCGAAACTGACCTCGTTTGCCCAATTTAAACTTCGAATAAGTTCTTATAAATTATAAATAAGTTGTAGTACTTTTCTTAATCTTTTCAACAAATTTTGGATCACCTTTTTTGGAGATCTATAAGTTAAGTTACAGCTATTTTAAGTGTGATCTTTGAATCTGTCCAAATTTGGACAGCAGAGCCTTTCTCATGTCTTTTGACCTTGATATGCATTGAATTAACATGATATGTTATAAATGAATTATAGACAATTCTATTAGATTTCTAAAAAGTCTAGGAGCACCTGAATTGGATGACTGAGACTCCAATTAGGGATTTTTTTGAATTGAGTAGTTGAATTCTGTCCAAGTCTGGACAGAATTTACGTTTAGCATTGTTTGACCTTTCTATGAGTCAAATCTTGTTGTGATGATAATACCAAGGGTATAGTGGACTTTATAAGATTTCCATAAAGTCCTAGTCTACTATTTTGGATGCATATTTTGTGAGTTATGAGCAAAACAATTAACCGCTGTGCTGCTGTCCAGAAATATGCAAGCATTAAGTTGCTCTCTTGAAGTTGCTCTTGTTTGGCTAAGTTTGGTTTAGGCTATAGGAACACTATATGCATTGCATTCATATATACATTTCTTGAAGTACTTGCATATGTCAATGTTGATGTGGTGTCAGGAAAGCTTTGTCCGAGGTATATAGGACTGTCTACTATCTTAGCCGAGTTGGCAGCTGGGCTTAGCACATACAATTGTCGGAATCTATAATCATAGTACACCATGTATTCCATGTCTTTATGTTGAGGAAGTATTTGAGGAATCCAGACCATCAAATCGAGCTAGAGTCGATTCCCTGTGTAGCAAGACCAGACTCTAGAGTGTCGTCTGCTGCGTATCTTAGAATACTAGGAGCTTGAGGAGCTGATGTGGCAGAAGTACCCGAACTTTTCATTATGTGTGAGTTTTGTTGATTCATTAATCTTGCTTTTGTCGTTCCGATAAAAGCGTCAGAATTCGAGGTCGAATTCTTTTTTAAGGGGGGTAGAGTGTGATACCCAGTTTGCAAAGAAGAGAAGTTGGAGTTTATTCTTTCTTGTTTTTTTTTGCTTCTCGTTTGGGTAGTGCACTTTTGGAGTTTGGAATTGTTGGGTAGCATTCGCTAGTAAAACAATAGAATTTTGGTTAGACTTGTGCGCCGGGGTCGGGAGTTGACGCATGAGCGAGTTGGGCCGTGGTTCTTGATCCGGCCCACTAACCCCCCTAACCCTAGCCGCCCCTTCCCCTAATTCCCTTCCCCTTGTGCAGCCGCCCCCCCTCTCTAGCCTTTGGCCGCCATCCCCTCCCCCCCCTAATTCCCTCTCTCTTGTGCAGCAGCCCCCATCCCCTCAACCCTAGCCGCCACCCCCCTCCCATCTCCTCCTCTCCAAGTGATGTCCTTCCTCGCCGGATCTTCTTCGTGTGGGTGCAAGTTCCGATTGGAGAATTGGTGGGAGGAAGGAAGGAGGAAAGGAGGAACCCAAGGTGATTTTGTGATTAACTCTTGTTTATTTGTGCTGCAATTCAATCGATTAGATGTTTACGTATGCGAATTGGTAGAGGTGCTGTCCAGAAATTTTGTGGGTGCGCGAACAGCAGTAGTTCTAGCAGATTCTGGGAATTTTTCGTGGGTAATTAGTGGGAATCAGTGGGAGAATCATGTGGAGCTTTTTCATACCTTTCCAACGAGTACTTATGCGCTCGATTCGGAGTTATATTTTAGGAGATATCGCTGTTTGAATCCGGGTATGTTGCTGTCCAAAAAAACAGATTTGCAGGTGGGCAAACAGCAGTAGTATTAGCAGTTTCTGGGGATTTTTCGTGGGAAATTAGTGATAATCAATATGAGAATCATTTAGAGCTTTGTCAAACCTTTCCAACGAGTACTTATGCACTCGATTCGGAGTTATATTTTAGGAGATATTGCTGTTTGAATCCGGGTATGTTGCTGTCCAAAAAAAACAGATTTATGCAGGTGGGCGAACAGCAGTAGTATTAGCAGTTTCTGGGAATTTTTCGTGGGAAATTGGTGATAATCAATATGAGAATCATGTAGAGCCTTGTCATACCTTTCCAACGAGTACTTATGCGTTCGATTCGGAGTTATAATTTAGGAGATATCGCTGTTTGAATCCGGTTATGTTACTGTCCAAAAACAGATTGCAGGGTGTATCTTGTAGACGAGTTTGGGCTAATTAGATGCTGGAATTTAATTATCATTTGAATATAAAACTTGTGGGAAATTTTATGTAGATGCTTCCGTAGTTTTTGATTGATATCACTGCTGTTATAATTTTAAAGTTATGAAATTATCAAGCAGCACCGCTGCAGTTTGGTGGTGATGGGGAGAGTTGTCGCTCGCAACGGGTTGGAATTGTGCGTAGGTGCGGCGTTGTTTATTAGCGTTTGTTATGTTGATTTGTACACTAAGGTGTGTGTCAAAAACAGGTGGTGGACTTCCGGATCGTACTTAGTACCATTCCAAATTCCCGGTGAAGGCAAGTAAATACAGTGGTGGTTGCTACCGTTTTGTTTGCATCCTATGCCTTGTCATTGAGTATGCATAAGTATTAAATGTGTTAATCATTGAATTCTATGATGAAGTTTATTTGTTCGGAAGAATTAATTCTCAATTGTCTAATATTGATGATGATCATGATTTGGGAATGATATATGTGGTTGATTCCCATCTTGGATGAAGTTGAAGTATCTTTTTGAATCATGTTGTATGAAGTGTTGTAGGCATGTCATGCACATCGCATCATCCATATTGCATTTTGAAGTTATGTCGTGATCTTATGGTCCGACCGTACCGGTACACTTTTAGCATCGTACGTTGCCCGAGGAGGGGTACGATGCGGCTTCATATCCTTAGAGGTATGAAGGCAGAAGTCATCCTTGCATTTGCAGACATTTGCACTCATGAGGTATATATGAAGTGTGACATTACTATGTTACTATTGTGGTTTCTACCTGCGAGGTGTGGTAACTAGGTGTGTTGTACGTTGTATTCGTGCTGCACCTTCGTAATAAGAAGGTTGCGAAATCAAATAGTGGTAAAACAATGTTCTTATGTAGTTAAACAGTTTGTTATTATTTTACTTGCTGAGATGTGTCATCTCACTCTTGCATTATTCAATGCAGGTACTTGATATATGTTGGGAATGAGGGGAGTAGCAGCACGTCCACTTTCACTCTCATATTAAGGCTGCCCAAGCGCATCCATGATTTAATTAGAAACTTGATGTCAAAGGATGTTTGTTTTTTTACTAGTCATGCGCACTGGTTAATTCAGTTCATTTCGTATGTTTAACTTTCCTTTGCTAGCCGTTTAATAATACTTAGTATGTTTTTTTGTCATGATACATGTTTATACACTGTTGCCCCCTCCTTTATGCTATTTTGCAAAGGAGATGCTGTCGAAATTTTATATACGGATATCAGAAGTGTAGTTCAGTAGCATTCCGGGGTGTTTGTGGATTCCGGGATGTTACAGAAGAAGAATAGAGCTTGGCCGTTGGATTTGGAATCTGTGACCACAGTTAGATATGCGGCTTGAATAGATCTGAGCCGTGGGATAGGAATCAACCGTCACAATTAGATCTAGATAAGTCATGGGTTTCGACCTTCGGATCGAATCTCGGCGGCCAAGATCTGTTTGCATGCACCGCTTTGGTGTGTGCGTGGTGAGCCATCCGATGCAGATCGGACGTGGGAGAATCGATCACCGTGTTTTAAGTCCTGTCCATCCATCATGGATCCTACGGCTTATACTGCGTACCGGTTCATATCGGGCCGATCTAATCTGGTCGGTCAGATTGTGATCGGATGGCTCACGTGGCTAGATACCCCCTTCATCGATCCCGTTTTGTAAAAGAGACCCTGTACTTTCACAGAATCAACCCGCCATCCAACTCGGAGTAGTGTCAGTCTTGAGAATTTTTGTGCAGGGGTCCCTGCACTTTCCAATATTTAGCACGCAGTCCAGATATTAAAGAAAACAGGAAAAGAGATTTAGAAACCGATTTTGAGTATAAAAATAATTCCAGAACTTGTATAATTCATATAAAATTCATATTAAGTCCAAATTGATCCAATTCTATTCCTATAATTTTTTAATATTATTGTTTATCATTTTATGTCACAGTTTTGACATGAAACCATATTAAAATTGGTATCCTAATTAATCTTGTACAAAACACATAAAACCTTCAAAAATTCATAACTTAAAATCTATAACTCCAAAATTAATAATCCCTGTTCCTGTGATCTTATTTCAATATGTAGATTATTAATATGTATTTTGCATATATGTTTGGTGTAATGTTAATTTTGCCTATACCATGTATGTTTGTATTGCTACGTTTAGCGGTGAGGACACGTGTCATCTGAAAAGCAAGTTGGTACCTGGAATCTCAAGTCCCAGGCAAGTTGTGCCCTTGATCACTTCTTTTTACCTACTCATGTTCTAATTAATCATAATGATCTGCATAGGTTAATTTTGATGGGACCCAATAGGTTACCCTAGTTTGTCTATCTTTATACCTTTTTTACCACTAAACTTTTTGGGTAGTACTTGCTAGTGCTTTATGTGGTTTTGGGTATGAAGATACATTATTCATGATCACACTTTTATTATCTATTTATTATTACTGTTCATGATAAGATCATTATGTTAATTGGAACATGGAGCGACCACCCGGGAAAACAGTGCTACCACAAGGGTTTAATGGGACGCCCTTGGCTGATTAATTAGGAAAGCTAGTGGAAGACTACCTTACCCGAAAGGGGCAAGGGCAGTAGGGGAGTGGTCAGTGTAGGGAGGTCCTTGGGATGATTTTGCTGCGATGGCAATCATGCGAGGGATCCCTGCATTGGAGCTTCCTATAAATTGTAGCGGGTTTTCTGAAGCTAGTGGAACTTTGTAAAGGCCTCGTAGTGTTACCCTGCCTCGCCTCCTCGGTAGAGGTGTATGGGAAGTCATGATCCCGTGGCAGATGGGTAACATGACTTGTGGGTAAAGATGCGCAACCTCTGCAGAGTGTAAAACTGGTATACTAGCCATGCTCACGGTCATGAGCAGCTCGGACCCTCACATGATTAAATTATGGAACTAAATTCAATTTGTCATATGCATTGCATTGCAGGTGAGGTTGTAACTTTTGTTCTACTATTTAATTGGGTTGGTATTTACTTATACTTAGTAACTGCTAATAAAATTTTGACCAACTTTAAAAGCAATGCTCAGCTCTAACCATCCTCTGTTGGGACCATGCTTCGTCGCCGAAGGTCCTGCAGAAAGAGACAGCTTCGGCTGAAGCTGCTCGTACGTGACGCCGAAGGCACCATTCATGAAGCTTCGGTATTACAACATATCCGAAGATGAAGGGTCGAACCGACATAAAGATAGAATGACCTTTTAGTCCATAAAGGTCTGAGTCAATGTTGTAAACTTTTATGAGGGGCATGATTGTAATTCTTCACAGGCTGCGTCCTGTGCCTATAAATAGTGAACAATATTCCTTTATTGTTCACGCTTTTCTGTAATTGCAATTGCATCACTCGGGAATCATTCTTTGCCAAGACAGAGGTATAAATGTATCTAATATTTGAATACAACATGTTTATTTAATATGAAAATAATGTTGTTTACTTATAATTTACTTGTATTTAAGGCTTCATATCTCGCATTATTTAATCCTTGAGAGTTCAATTACGAAGATTCAACCTTCGTAATTGTATCAAAACAACCTTCGTCCGAAGTTCACTAAACCCTTGAGGGAATAGTGCTTCGGCGGGCGAAGGGCATTAACATTTAACATTCTATGTTGCCTTGTTCTTAATTCATAGCATTTGAGAACAAGTCCCCAACATTGGCGCCCACCTCCGGTGAACTCACTTCCACTTTTCTGAGCTGATGGCTTCGTTCAACATTCAAGCTGGAGTTGCTTCGGCTTCGAAGCTGGTACTTCCGATAACAGGCGGTTCATGTTCAGAGCCAGCCAACAAGAAGCAGAAGAAGGAAGCACAGAGAAGGGTACAGCATGTCGGGGTGCAAGGACCCTTCATCAAGTCAAAATGGTCTCACATTCCTATTACCTTCTCCCAAGAGGACCTTCAACTCAAGGATTACCCACACAATGATGCTATGGTTATCTCTTGTGTTATCAAAGGATTTTTGGTCCACAATGTTTTGGTTGATACAGGCAGTGCAGCTGATATCATATTTGCTAAGGCCTTCAAACAGATGCAAGAGCCCAAAGATAAAATTCTTGATGCCACACATCCCCTTTGCGGCTTCGGAGGAAGGCAGATTGTAGCACTCGACAAAATCTCAATGTCAGTGGCTTTCGGATTTATCAACAACATAAGGACTGAACAAATTGTGTTTGATATTGTTGACATGGAATACCCTTACAATGCAATCATTGGTCGTGGTACTCTTAATGCCTTCGAAGCAATTCTGCATCCAGCTTACCTTTGCATGAAGATACCTTCGGATCAAGGGCCCATTACTATTCATGGAAGTCAAGAAGCTGCCAGAAGGGCCGAAGGAAATTGGACAGACTCAAAAGCAATCCATAATATAGATGGAACTAAAGCTTGTGAGCAATACAAGTTCAGAAGGGAAAAAGCTGCTTCGGCTGACCAGCCGAAACCCATGCTCTTATGTGAGGATATAGCAGAGCAGAAGGTGTTGTTGGGATCTCAACTATCCGAAGAGCAGGAGAAAACCTTGATAAGGTTTTTGTTCAACAATAAAGATGTTTTTGCTTGGTCAGCTAATGATCTTTGTGGAGTTAACAGGGATGTTATTGAGCATTCGCTCAATGTTGATCCATCCTTCAGACCCAGAAAGCAGAGGCTCCGGAAAATGTCTGATGACAAGGCCGAAGGTGCTCGGAATGAAGTGAAAAGACTCCTCAGTGCCGGAGTTATTAGAGAGGTAAAATACTCAGAATGGTTGGCTAACACTGTTATGGTGAAGAAGGCCAATGGTAAATGGAGAATGTGTATCGATTTTACTGACCTCAATAAAGCCTGTCCGAAGGACGAATTTCCATTGACAAGGATAGATTCCTTAGTTGATGCAGCAGCTTCATCAGAGCTTATGAGTTTGCTGGATTGCTATTCAGGCTATCATCAAATATGGATGAAGAAGGAGGATGAACCGAAAACCAGCTTCATAACCCCTAGTGGGACATATTGTTACCTTCGGATGCCTGAGGGGCTTAAGAATGCCGGAGGAAGTTTCAGCAGAATGACAGCGAAGGTCCTTCATTCTCAGATAGGCAGGAATGTGCTAACTTATGTTGATGATACCATTGTAAAAAGCACGAAGCAAGATAACCACATTGCTAATTTGCAGGAGACCTTCGCTAATTTTAGACAGGCTGGTCTAAAATTGAATCCAGAAAAATGTGTCTTCGGAGTAAAGAAGGGGAAATTTCTCGGTTGCCTAGTCTCAACAAAGGGAATCGAGGCTAATCCAAGCAAAATCGAAGCTATACTTCGAATGGAACCACCAAGTACAAAAAAGGGGGCTCAAAGATTGACAGGAAGGCTGGCGTCTCTCAACAGATTCATATCTAGATCAGCAGAAAGAAACTTACCATTCTTCGAAGTGCTGAAGTCAGCCGAAGTCTTTCAATGGGGACCAATCCAGCAGAAGGCCTTCGAAGAGCTGAAGCAGTATTTGATAGATCTAACAACATTATCTCCACCTACGCCAAGGGCTCCTTTGTTATTATATGTGGCAGCTTCGCACTCAGCGGTAAGTGCAGCACTTGTTCAGGAGAAGCTTGAAGGCCAAGTTAAAAGGCAGGCCCCAATATATTTTGTATCCGAGGTTCTTAGTTTATCAAAGAAAAATTATACAGAATTGGAGAAGGTATTGTATGCTGTCTTGATGGCCTCCAGGAAGCTTCGGCACTATTTTCAAGCTTACAACATAATTGTTCCTTCTTCACAACCTCTGAAGGATATTATGAGAAACCGAGAAGCTACTGGAAGGATTGGAAAATGGGCTGCAGAGCTCAATGAATTTTGTATCGATTATGTTCATAGATCTTCGATTCAGTCCCAGGCGTTAGCAGACTTCATTGCTGACTGGACGCCAGGGGCTCAGGAGGAAGAAACAAATAAAGATGCCGAAGCATGGACAGTGTTTTGCGATGGGTCTTGGGGAACCTTCGGAGCAGGAGCGGCTGCTGTGTTGGTTTCACCTTCCAAAGTTAAAACTTGTTATGCAGCAAGACTCGATTTTAGTTGCACAAATAACATCGCTGAGTATGAAGCTCTGCTTTTGGGTCTTCGGAAATTAAAGGCAATGGGAATCAGAAGGGCCATTCTTAAAACTGATTCTCAAGTTATCTCTGGTCATATTGACAAGAGCTACAAAGCAAGAGACACGAAGCTTGAAAAGTATCTAGATACAGTCCGAAGGATTGAGGCTTCCTTCGAAGGTTTCTCTGTCAAAAATATTCCTCGTGGAGAAAATGAATACGCTGATCTATTGGCTAAGTCAGCAGCCCAGGGGCTGCCTATACCTTCGGAAGTATTTTTTGAAACAATAAAAGCACCTTCGGTCGAGCTTCTTGAAAGAGCAATCCTTAACATATCCCCTGTTTATAGTGAAGATTGGAGAACTGAGATCATCTCTTTCCTTCAGGGTAATTTTCTTTCAGACGACGAAGCTTATAACAGGAGAATAGAAGCAAGAGCTCGACCATATGTCATAATAGAAGGGGAGTTATACAAGCTGGGGTCTGTTCCCCATTGCTCAAGTGTTTATCCAGATCCGAAGGTATAGAATTAATGAAGGACATACATGCAGGTCTGTGTGGATCTCACATTGGATCTAGACCCTTGCTTGGGAAAGTTTTTCGCCAAGGATTTTATTGGCCAAAGGCAGCTTCGGATGCAGCGGATTTAGTTCAAAAGTGCGAAGGTTGTCAGAAATGTGCAAGAGATCAAAAACAACCTTCGTCTTTAACTCAATTAATACAACCCACTTGGCCGTTGCAAAGGTGGGGTCTTGATTTGCTAGGACCATTACCACCAGCACAGGGGAACTTAAGATATGTGGTGGTGGCAGTGGAATATTTTTCCAAATGGATTGAGGCAAAGCCCTTAGCCACAATAACTTCATTTACTATTCAAAAGTTTTTCTGGCAAAACATTGTTTGTCGCTTCGAAGTGCCGAAGGCTATTACTGTGGATAATGGGACACAGTTTGATTCTGAAGCCTTCAGAGAATTTTTCGATCAAATCGGCGCGAAGATCCATTTCGCATCAGTCCGACACCTAGAGTCAAATGGACGTGTTGAAAGAGCCAATGGGATCATAATGACAGGAATAATGAAGTCAATCTTCAATCAGCCCAGGGGAAAGTGGCCAGACGAGTTAATCAAAGTGGTGTGGAGTCATAACACAACCATGTCAAGATCAACAGGCTTTACACCCTTTAAACTATTGTTCGGTGACGAAGCAATAACCCCAGAAGAGGCCAAAACAGGGTCAATAAGGACAGTAGCTTCGGCAGAAGGCGAAAACGAAGCTGATTGCTCTGTAGAAAAAGATGCTATTGAAGGGATCAGACTTCAAGCTGTGGAAAACATCAATAAATATCAAGCTGAAACAATAAAATGGCGTGACAGAAAGGTTAAGCTGAAGAACATTGAACCAGGACACTTGGTACTTCGAAGAGTAGCCAATCCTGAGACAGTAGGCAAACTACAGCTGAAGTGGGAAGGCCCCTTTTTAGTAGTATCTTCGTCAAGACCCGGTTCCTACAGATTGAAGGATATGGACGGCAACGACATTCCTAGATCGTGGAATGCGGATGAGCTTCGGAGATATTATGTTTAGTTTGATGTAATTTTTTATATTCTTTTTTGTGGCACCCTTTTCCTTTCCAAAGGGGGAGAAAGGTTTTTAATGGGGCCACAACATGTAATTTTCCTTGTTTCAATTCTATGAGAATGATATCCCCCAAAAATGTAAATGTAAACGCAAAGGAAAGAAGAAAAGGAAACAGGGAGAAGCTCAAAAGTCGTTCCTAAGGGAATGCAGAGCCTACAGCGAAAAATAAACGCTGATTCCGCTGAAAGTAAAAGGCGAAGAAGCTCCTAAGGGAGGCTTACAGCGAAAAATAAACGCTGATTCCGCTGAAAGTAAAAGGCGAAGAAGCTCCCAAGGGAGGCTTACAGCGAAAAGTCAACGCTGATACACCGAAAAGTAAACGGTGAAGCCGAAAAGTAAAATGACAAAAAGATTTGTATCATTCTTGAGGGGATGAAGGGCTGTGCTTATGGTTTTTGAACATGTGTCTCAAATATTCATTTGCACGGTACATGTCATCATGTCATTTGCATTCATAAACATTCATTTAGACATATATAGAATCTTCATCATACTACACAAAAAAGACAAGTGCTTTAGAAATGAGGAAAAGCTTCGAAGGAAAAATTTTTTATGCTTCGTTGTGTATGAAAAGAAGGGAAGGTGTTTTTCGCCTTCGGCTCAAAAGAGAAGTTTCGTCCACAGCAAAGCAGACCGTATGCGGATAAGGGAGACAGAATATATTACAAGGTATGAACAAATTTACATAAGTTGTTCCATAGTTATATTACAAGAGTTTCTCCAGAATTTTTGCAGGAAAGCATATTGTAAGCAAATATAAGCTTCAACCTAGGTTTCGTCTTCAGCTTCGTCATTCTTCAGCTTCGTCATCCTGTGTGTACCAAACAGCGGAATAAGAAAGGTGCAAATTTCAAAAGGAGAAGGTAAAAGTAACAAACATAAGTTTCTTACCGGCTTCAGATGGCTTCGAGCATCGTCACCTGCCATTTTTCGCCCGCCACTTACCCAGATCTGGGTCATGAATCTATTTCCAATGCTTCGGGCTAGGCTTGGGATATCTATCAGATCTGATGCTGACAAGCTGAAGTTTGGTCTGTTTACAATATTCCCATGCGTGCAGCCAGCCTTCAGAAAAGCAGTAGCTGTGCCCCTAGAAGCTACCAGAGCACAGAAGTCGGCGTGTCCACCAATAACTTCATCAAGGGCATCAACTTCGCCTTCAATATATTCTAATGTGCTGGGCAGATTTTCAGCTGAAGGTGTAAATTTCGTAGAGCTGGCTCCAACAGAATGAAACACATCCTTCAGCCGCTGCACGCATCGGTTGCCGAAGCTCAAGCATTTCTCTTGAAGTTCTTTAAAGGACTTCTGCAAACTTGAATTTTTATCCATCTCGGTTTTCAGGCTTGCTTCAAGATATTTCTTTTCTTGCTCAAAATTTTCTGACTGTTGGAGCAATTCATTTTTTAACTTGTCATTCTCAGTTTGGACTTCAGCCAAAGAACCCTCCATGGTTTGGATAACAAAATCTTTCTTTTCTAATGCACCTTCGTGCTCTTTAACCATGATTTCTAGGTCCTGGATGGTGAAGTCTTTCTTTTTCAGATTGGCTTCGTAATTTTCAACCTTTTCAGCTAAATCTTGGATAACGACTTTATTCTTCTCTTCTTCGAGATCTTGTTGCATTTTCAGAACCTTGCTTAATAATATGCTCTGTCGAAACGATCTTCGTTAGAACACGACCAAAAAGGTAATAATAATAGTAATACAATAACAAAAAATATTTGTTACCTTGAAGTTAGCATAAAGCAAGCTTCCGGCGATATGGTGTCGTTGATAACGGTAGAGGTCCGCTTCTAGCTTCGGCAAGCCAATATTTTTGCAGAGAGTTCTAACAATTTTAGCTTCGCTGCGGTTTCGAAGGCACCTCAGTTTTCCTTCGTTAACACCGCCGAACGGTGTAGCCCCTAGCTTATATCCGCAGGCTATAGCACATTTTTTAAGCTCTGCTTTTTCAGCGTCTGTCAGTCCTTGCCCAAGTAAATCTTGAAATTCAAAACCTTCTTCCTCCAAAATGTCCTCAGCTTGTTCCTTCCCCTTTTCAGTAGCCGTGCTTGCCGCAGCCACAACAGATTCCTCCTCAGTCATTTTTAGGAGTATGTTATCGATAACTTCAAGTGTCTCTTCTAAGTTTGGATCTTCTGTGGCCCCGATTTCAGCCTCGGCAGCTTCGGCTGCGCCAGTATCAGCTTCGAAAATTTCCGCTCTGGTGGCTTCGGCTGCGGCGCCTTCAGTTTCGGCAGTTTGATCAATGGCAATTTTTGATGCTGGTATTGGAGACGGTGTCCCATGAATTACATCTGCTATTTGAATAATCCTTCGTTTTTTCGGCAGTGCAGGACCCTCGTCTGTCGAAGCTGCCTTGTCCTTCTGAAAAAACTTTGTCAGTTCCAGCGCCAGCGGACTTAGCCTGATAGGCAAGGGTTCAGTCATTACCTTCATAATCTCTTCTACTTCAATAGCAGAAGGAGTAGCAGGAGTATCTTCTTCTCGAACCAGCGTTTCCGGCTCTAGAGATGCACTTTTTCTCTTTCTTGTAGTGGCCACCTTCGGCTCAGGGTTTAACTCTTCAGGACCAAGTTTTTCAGAATCTTTCTTTTTCTTTTTAGCTACCTTGGCGACTTCTTCGTCAGTAGCGCTGGCAATTCTTTTTCGCTTCGGGCCTCCAGCATCTCCGCTCAGTCGACCATAATCAGCATATTCAAATCCTATAGCATCAAGCACCCTGTTCAGCCTTCGCTTCGGCCGAGTGCCGAAGGCTGCTGTCATCAGTTGGTCCTCTTTTTTGGAGTAATTTCCAAGAATTTCATTACTCATTATTTCAATTGTATCAAGCCATTCTTGGCAGGGTGCTTTAAAATATTTCTTAAACTTATAATAATAGGGCAGTCGGACGAGTTCCCCCTCTTTCTTTTCTCCTTTAAGCTTCGGCATAGTCCACTCTTTCATAGTTGGAAATACCCTGAAGGCCAGAAATTATTGCACTAAATCTCTAGTGCCAATATGTTCTGCAATAATTTTGAACTCACCCAGTGCAGCCCAGGTTGGACCTTCTACTGCCATTTTGCATCGGGGTCTTGTTTCTCCGAAGATCAGTTCAAGAGGGCTCTGAACCAGCTTCTCTTTGTCTTCGTCAACTTTGACATAAAACCATTCTGATTTCCAGCCTGCCGGCCATTTGCTTCGGTAGCTGATCACAGGAAACTTTGTGGTTTTCCGATAGGCAAAATTATAGCAACCAAAATTTTCATGCAATCCATCTTTTCTGGCCTTAGTCTGGTAATGCAGCTCATGAACTCGACAGAAGCTGTCGGCAAACGGCTCCACCGCCTGGCTTCGGAGAGCCCAGATGTAAACGCTGAGCCTGACAATGGCGTTAGGAGTCAGTTGGTGAAAATAGATACCAAACCTTTGCAGCACATCAGAGATTATTCTATTTAAGGGGAATCTCAACCCAGCTTTTAGAAAACTCTTGAAAATAACTATTTCATCCTTTTCTGGCTTCGGAGTAGTTTCATCTCCCCCGAAGCGAAGTAGCTTCTTCTCATTTTCACTGAAATAGCCCGACTTCACCATTTTGGAAAAATCAGCCTTGGAGATAGTCGACTTTCCGAAGTCCAAATGGCTGGGCTTGCTCGGTACGGCTATATGGTAATCATCATCGGAACCAGCTTCCTCAATATCCCCTTCCTCCGCTTCGGCAACAGTCTGTTCTGTCTCGGCAGTGGGGATTCCTTCCGAGGTCACCAATCCGGATCGTTGCATTGCTTCGGAGATAGGAACAGTCTCCGCTCCTTCGGCTTCGCCTCCCTCACGCTCAACTCTAGCGGTAGAGCGCACTCTGGCCATTTAATTCTGAATTCCTTGAAAGATTTCTTGGAAACTAAATAACTTCTTCTCCCGAAGTTCTTCTTCTGACGAAGTAGGCTCTAAACTGGAGCTTCGTCTGACTGCAAGAATCAAGCTTCGGCTATGGTTAAAAATTTTGGCAGCAAAACAGTGCAATAGCAATGAATGCTGTGGTAACTCCATACCTACCCGTCTGTTTATATAGTGCTGCAGGTAAGAAGGTGAATCGTCAGGATTTTTACACCAGGCAAACAGCTGCTCGCACCCGCTGCGCGGTGGGCCGCAAAGACCAAATAGTAAACCTGCAGGGTGGGACCGCTACGCGTTCGGAAACTGTATCGTTTCTCGACAACGAGCTCAGGGAAGGTGTTTTTCGGACCTTCGGCTTCCTGAAGCCTAAGAGACTTTTTCACGGATCAAGCTCGTTACGAAAAACGATCTAGCACCGCGAAGGGGCTACTGTTGGGACCATGCTTCGTCGCCGAAGGTCCTGCAGAAAGAGACAGCTTCGACTGAAGCTGCTCGTACGTGACGCCGAAGGCACCATTCATGAAGCTTCGGTATTACAACATATCCGAAGATGAAGGGTCGAACCGACATAAAGATAGAATGACCTTTTAGTCCATAAAGGTCTGAGTCAATGTTGTAAACTTTTATGAGGGGCATGATTGTAATTCTTCACAGGCTGCGTCCTATGCCTATAAATAGTGAACAGTATTCCTTTACTGTTCACGCTTTTCTGTAATTGCAATTGCATCACTCGGGAATCATTCTTTGCCAAGGCAGAGGTATAAATGTATCTAATATTTGAATGCAACAAGTTTATTTAATATGAAAATAATGTTGTTTACTTATAATTTACTTGTCTTTAAGGCTTCATATCTCGCATTATTTAATCCTTGAGAGTTCAATTACGAAGATTCAACCTTCGTAATTGTATCAAAACAACCTTCGTCCGAAGTTCACTAAACCCTTGAGGGAATAGTGCTTCGGCGGGCGAAGGGCATTAACATTTAACATTCTATGTTGTCTTGTTCTTAATTCATAGCATTTGAGAACTGAAAGGGAAATGTGCCCTTGGGCCATTTCTAAGTATTTTGGTGATTTAGTGCCCAACACGAGTGCCTAAGTGTAAAATGGTGGACAAAGTACAAATCAAGGATAAAGGTATGTTTCTCAGACTTAGTACATTGTTTTAGAGACTAATGTATTGTGTCTAAGTGCTGGAAACAGGAAAAATCGAATTGGAAATGAGATGGCTTTGTTCAGCCAAAGTCTGCTGAGTCTGGGAGCACCGGACTGTCCGGTGGTGCACCGGACAGTGTCCGGTGCGCCAGGCTGGCTCGAGTGAACTGGCCGCTCTCGGGAATCCACCGGCGACGTACGGCTATAATTCACCGGACTGTCCGGTGTGCACTGGACTGTCTGGTGTGCCAACGGTCGGCCGGGCCAACGGTCGGCCGCGCGATCTGCGCGGGACACGTGGCCGAGCCAACGGCTAGAAGGGGGCACCGGACTGTCCGGTGTGCACCGGACATGTCCGGTGCGCCAACGGCTCTCTGGCTGCCAACGGTCGGCTGCGCCAGTTATGGAAAGAAATCGGGCACCGGACAGTGTCCGGTGTGCACCGGACTGTCCGGTGCGCCAGTCGACAGAAGGCAAGATCAGCCTTCCTAGATTGCTCTCAACGGCTCCTAGCTGCCTTGGGGCTATAAAAGGGACCCCTAGGCGCATGGAGGAGCACACCAAGCATTCCTACAACATTCCTAAGCACCAAGACATCGATTCCGCGCCTTTGATTCTTTGCGATAGCAATTAGAGCTCTAGTTGAGTGGTGAACTCTTTGAGTTGTGTTGAGAGCTCTCCTTGCGACTTGTGTGCGTGGTGTTGCTGTGATTTCTTGTCTTGAGTGCGTTGCTAATCCCTCCCTTGCTCTGTGTTTCTTTGAGATCTTAAAGTGTAAGGGCGAGAGGCTCCAAGTTGTGGAGATTCCTCGCAAACGGGATTGAGTAAAAGCAAGCAAAACACCGTGGTATTCAAGTGGGTCTTTGGACCGCTTGAGAGGGGTTGATTGGAACCCTCGTCCGTTGGGATGCCACAACGTGGAGTAGGCAAGCGTTGGTCTTGGCCGAACCACGGGATAACCACCGTGCCATCTCTGTGATTGATCCTTGTTGGTTATTGTGTTTTGTTGAGGATTCCTCTCTAGCCACTTGGCAATTATTGTGCTAACAATTAACCAAGTTTTGTGGCTTAAGTTTTCAAGTTTCACAGGATCACCTATTCACCCCCCCTCTAGGTGCTCTGAATTGGTATCAGAGCCGTTCTCTTCACAAAGGGACTAACCGCCCGAAGAGATGGATCCTAAGGGGAAGGGTATCGTGATCAACGATAAAGAGAAGGAATCTTTCGTCAAGGAGCCAAAGGATGACAAGCCTACCGACTCGGGCTCGGGTCATAGACGAAAAGATGGGAAGAAGAAGAAGACAAGGCGCATTAAGGAGATCGTCTACTACGACGACAGTGATGAGTCCACTTCTTCCCACAAGGAAAACGACAACAACGACTACGACAAACGAAAGACGGTTAACTCGAACTTTTCTTTCGATTATTCGCGTATTCCTCAAAGTGCAAATGCTCATTTATTATCTATTCCACTTGGTAAACCTCCTCATTTTGATGGAGAGGACTACGGATTTTGGAGTCACAAAATGCGTAGTCACTTGTTCTCTCTTCATCCTAGTATATGGGAGATTGTAGAGAGTGGAATGCACTTTGATAGTTCGGATAGTCCCATGTTCATTAATAAACAAATTCATAAGAATGCACAAGCTACTACTGTTCTTCTAGCTTCATTGTGCAGGGATGAATACCACAAAGTGAGCGGCTTGGATAACGCCAAGCAGATCTGGGACACCCTCAAGATTTCTCATGAGGGGAACGACGTCACCTTGCTCACCAAGATGGAGTTGGTGGAGGGCGAGCTTGGACGGTTCGCGATGCTAAGGGGCGAGGAGCCGACACAAACATACAACCGGCTCAAGACCCTTATCATCAAAATAAGGAGCTACGGAAGCACGCGATGGACGGACCACGACGTCGTCCGACTAATGCTAAGGTCCTTTACCGTTCTTGATCCTCATTTGGTGAATAATATTCGTGAGAATCCTAGGTACACCAAAATGTCGCCCGAAGAAGTCCTTGGAAAATTCGTTAGCGGGCGGATGATGATCAAGGAGGCTAGGTACGTGGACGACGCCTTGAATGGTCCGATCAACGAGCCGCAACCCCTTGCTCTCAAGGCAACAAGAAGCAAGGAGGCGCTACCTAGTAAGGTGGCACAAATTGAGGCGGCCGGACTTAATGATGAAGAGATGGCCCTCATCATCAAAAGATTCAAGACGGCGCTTAAAGGTCGCAAGGGACAGCCAAGCAAGACCAAAGCCAAGGGAAAGCGCTCATGCTTCAAATGCGGTAAGCTTGGTCATTTTATTGCTAACTGTCCCGACAATGATAGTGATCAAGACCAAGGGAACAAGAGAGAGAAGAAGAAGAATTATAAGAAGGCAAAGGGCGAGGCTCATCTTGGCAAGGAGTGGGATTCGGACTGCTCCTCGTCCGACTCCGACAATGAAGGACTCGCTGCCACCGCCTTCAACAAGTCATCCCTCTTCCCCAACGAGCGTCACACATGCCTTATGGCTAGGGAGAAGAAGGTATGTACTCGAGACTCTACTTATGCTTCTTCAAGTGAAGACGAATCTAGTGATGAGGAAATAGATTACTCTAGCTTGTTCAAGGGATTGGATAGAAATAAAATTGATAAAATCAATGAATTGATTGATGCCTTGAATGAAAAGGATAGGCTGTTAGAAAAGCAAGAGGATTTGTTGTATGATGAACATGACAAATTTGTAGAGGCACAAAAATCCTATGCTTTAGAAGTTAAAAGAAATGAAATGCTTTCTTGTGAACTATCTACGTGTCATGAAACCATTTCTACTTTACAAAGTGTTAACAATGATTTAAATGCTAAATTAGAAGTAGCAAATAAATCTAATTCTTGTGTAGAACTTGTTATGATTTGCACTAGGTGTAAGGATTTTTGATATTGATGCCTGTAATGGACACCTAGTTTCAATTTCGAGATTAAATGATGAAGTAGCTAGTCTTAATACCCAACTTAAGACTAGCAAAAGTGATTTCGATAAGCTAAAATTTGCAAGGGATGCCTACACGATTGGTAGACACCCCTCAATTAAGGATGGACTTGGCTTCAAGAGGGAAGCCAAGGACTTAACAAGCCATAAGGCTCCCATCTCCGCCAAGGAGAAAGGGAAGGCCCCTATGGCAAGTAGTACTAAAAAGAATCATGCTTTTATGTACAATGATAGAAGACAGTCTCATAGGAGTTGTAATGCGTTTGATTCACATGCCTATGATTCTTATGCTATGTATGCTTCCAGTTCTTCCTATATGCATGGTAGAGATATGCCTAGGAAAAATATTCATCATGTGCCTAGAAAGAATATTGTTCATGATCCTAGGAAAGTTATGAATGGACCCTCTACAATTTATCATGCTTTAAGTGTTTCCTTTGCTATTTGTAGAAAGGATAGGAAGATAGTTGCTAGGAAGTTAGGGGCAAAATGCAAGGGTGATAAAACTTGCATTTGGGTCCCTAAGACAATTTTGACTAACCTTATAGGACCCAACAAGAGTTGGGTACCTAAGACCCAAGCCTAAATTTGCCTTGCAGGTTTATGCATCCGGGGGCTCAAGCTGGATTATCGACAGCGGATGCACAAACCATATGACGGGGGAGAAGGAGATGTTCACCTCCTACGTCAAGAATAAGGATTCCCAAGATTCAATCATATTCGGTGATGGGAACCAAGGCAAGGTGAAAGGTTTAGGCAAGATTGCAATATCCAATGAGCACTCTATCTCTAATGTGTTTTTAGTTGAGTCTCTTGGATATAATTTACTATCTGTTAGTCAATTATGCAATATGGGATATAATTGTCTATTCACTAATGTAGATGTGTCTGTCTTTAGAAGATGTGATGGTTCACTAGCTTTTAATGGTGTACTAGACGGCAAACTTTATTTAGTTGATTTTGCAAAAGAGGAGGCCGGTCTAGATGCATGCTTAATCGCTAAGACTAGCATGGGCTGGCTGTGGCATCGCCGCTTAGCACATGTGGGGATGAAGAACCTTCACAAGCTTCTAAAGGGAGAACACGTGATAGGTTTGACTAACGTGCAATTCGAAAAAGATAGACCTTGTGCAGCTTGTCAAGCAGGTAAACAAGTGGGAGGAGCACATCACAGCAAGAATGTGATGACCACCTCAAGACCTCTGGAGCTGCTGCATATGGACCTCTTCGGACCCGTCACTTATCTAAGCATAGGGGGAAGTAAGTATGGTTTAGTCATTGTGGATGATTTTTCCCGCTTCACTTGGGTATTCTTTTTACAGGATAAGTCTGAGACCCAAGGAACCCTCAAGCGCTTCCTAAGGAGAGCTCAAAACGAGTTTGAGCTCAAGGTGAAGAAGATAAGGAGCGACAATGGGTCCGAGTTCAAGAACCTTCAAGTGGAGGAGTTCCTTGAGGAGGAGGGGATCAAGCACGAGTTCTCCGCTCCCTACACACCTCAGCAAAATGGTGTGGTAGAGAGGAAAAACAGGACGCTCATAGATATGGCGAGGACTATGCTTGGAGAATTCAAGACCCCCGAGCGTTTTTGGTCGGAAGCTGTGAACACGGCTTGCCACGCCATCAACAGGGTCTACCTTCACCGCCTCCTCAAGAAGACGTCGTATGAGCTTCTAACCGGTAACAAACCCAATGTATCTTACTTTCGTGTATTTGGGAGCAAATGCTACATTCTAGTGAAGAAGGGTAGAAATTCTAAGTTTGCTCCCAAAGTTGTAGAAGGGTTTTTGTTAGGTTATGATTCAAATACAAAGGCGTATAGGGTCTTCAACAAATCATCGGGTTTAGTTGAAGTCTCTAGCGACGTTGTATTTGATGAGACTAATGGCTCTCCAAGAGAGCAAGTTGTTGATCTTGATGATGTAGATGAAGAAGACATTCCAACGGTCGCGATACGCACCATGGCGATTGGAGATGTACGGCCTCAGGAACAATTGGAGCAAGATCAACTGTCTTCCTCAACTATGGTGCTTCCCCCAACCCAAGATGACAAACAGGTACCTCAAGTGGAGGCGCATGATCAAGGGGGAGCACAAGATGTTCAAGTTGAAGAGGAAGAAGCACCTCAGGCACCTCCAACCCAAGTTCGAGCGACGATTCAAAGGGATCATCCCGTCGACCAAATATTGGGTGATATTAGCAAGGGAGTAACTACTCGTTCAAGATTAGTTAATTTTTGTGAGCATTACTCCTTTGTCTCTTCTATTGAGCCTTTCAGGGTAGAAGAGGCCTTGCTAGATCCGGACTGGGTGTTGGCCATGCAGGAGGAACTCAACAACTTCAAGCGCAATGAAGTTTGGACACTGGTGCCTCGTCCCAAGCAAAATGTTGTGGGAACCAAGTGGGTGTTCCACAACAAACAAGACGAGCACGGAGTGGTGACAAGGAACAAGGCTCGACTTGTGGCAAAAGGTTATGCCCAATTCGCAGGTTTGGACTTTGAGGAGACCTTTGCTCCTGTGGCTAGGCTAGAGTCCATTCGTATTTTGCTAGCATATGCCGCTCACCATTCTTTTAGGTTGTTCCAAATGGATGTGAAGAGCGCTTTCCTCAACGGGCCAATCAAGGAGGAGGTGTACGTAGAGCAACCCCCTGCCTTTGAGGATGAACGGTACCCCGACCACGTGTGTAAGCTCTCTAAGGCGCTCTATGGACTTAAGCAAGCCCCAAGAGCATGGTATGAATGCCTTAGAGATTTCTTAATTGCTAATGCTTTCAAGGTTGGGAAAGCCGATCCAACTCTTTTCACTAAGACTTGCGATGGTGATCTTTTTGTGTGCCAAATTTATGTCGATGACATAATATTTGGTTCTACTAACCAAAAGTCTTGTGAAGAGTTTAGCAGGGTGATGACGCAGAAATTCGAGATGTCGATGATGGGCGAGTTGAACTACTTCCTTGGGTTCCAAGTGAAGCAACTCAAGGACGGCACCTTCATCTCCCAAACGAAGTATACGCAAGATTTGCTAAAGCGGTTTGGAATGAAGGACGCCAAGACCGCTAAGACACCGATGGGAACTGACGGACACACCAACCTCAACAAAGGAGGTAAGTCCGTTGATCAAAAAGCATACCGGTCCATGATAGGTTCTTTGCTTTATTTATGTGCTAGTAGACCGGATATTATGCTTAGCGTATGCATGTGTGCTAGATTTCAATCCGATCCTAAGGAGTGTCACTTAGTGGCTGTGAAGCGGATTCTTAGATATTTAGTCGCTACGCCTTGCTTCGGGATCTGGTATCCAAAGGGGTCTAACTTTGACTTGATTGGGTACTCAGATTCCGACTATGCTGGATGTAAGGTCGATAGGAAGAGTACATCGGGGACGTGCCAATTCTTAGGAAGGTCCCTGGTGTCATGGAACTCTAAGAAACAAACTTCCGTTGCCCTATCCACCGCTGAGGCCGAGTATGTTGCCGCAGGACAGTGTTGCGCGCAACTACTTTGGATGAGGCAAACCCTCAGGGACTTTGGCTACAATCTGAGCAAAGTCCCACTCCTATGTGATAGTGAGAGTGCTATCCGCATGGCAGAAAATCTTGTTGAGCACAGCCGCACAAAGCACATAGACATCCGGCATCACTTTTTGAGAGACCACCAGCAAAAGGGAGATATCGAAGTGTTTCATGTTAGCACCGAGAACCAGCTAGCCGATATCTTTACCAAGCCTCTAGATGAGAAGACCTTTTGCAGGTTGCGTAGTGAGCTAAATGTCTTAGATTCGCGGAACTTGGATTGATTTATAGCATACACGTGTTTATGCCTTTGATCATGTTCCTTATGCATTTTGTTGCTTAGTTATGGTGCTCAAGTTGTACAAACACTCCCTGGACCTCACAAGTCCGTTGCAAAGTGATGCACATTTTTAGGGGGAGCTGTGTTACAACTTGACCCTTTGAGACTAACCATGTGCTTGAGTTGGCTTATTTTAGTCTCAAAGGAGGTTTGAAAGGGAAAAGGTGGACTTGGACCATGAAAGACTTCCACTGCACTCCGATGAGAGGGTAACTAATTCCAAGTTCATCTCATGTACTCTTATTGCCTTTGTATTCTTATTGAAGATTTTGGTGAGGCAATGGGGTTCTAAGGCCAAAATTGATCCTGTTTTGGTGCTTGATGCCAAAGGGGGAGAAAATAAAGGCCAAAGCAATAAATGGATCAGCTACCACTTGAGAGATTTTGAAAATAGTATAATAGAGCTTTTGGTTTGTCAAAACTCTTTTGTTGTCTCTCTTGTCAAAAGTTGGCTTCTTGTAGGGAGAAGTATTGATTATGGGAAAAAGGGGGAGTTTTTGAAATCTTGAATCAATTTCTCTTGGAATGACTCTCTTTATGTCTTAACATGTGTGTTTGACTTAGAGATAGAAATTTGAATTTGATTTGCAAAAACAAACTAAGCGGTGGCAAAGGATGATCCATATATGTCAAAATTGAATCAAAACAATTTTGAGTTCTTAGTTGATTTGATTTTGTACTTGTTCTACTTGCTTTATGTTGTGTTGGCATAAATCACCAAAAAGGGGGAGATTGAAAGGGAAATGTGCCCTTGGGCCATTTCTAAGTATTTTGGTGATTTAGTGCCCAACACGAGTGCCTAAGTGTAAAATGGTGGACAAAGTACAAATCAAGGATAAAGGTATGTTTCTCAGACTTAGTACATTGTTTTAGAGACTAATGTATTGTGTCTAAGTGCTGGAAACAGGAAAAATCGAATTGGAAATGAGATGGCTTTGTTCAGCCAAAGTCTGCTGAGTCTGGGAGCACCGGACTGTCCGGTGGTGCACCGGACAGTGTCCGGTGCGCCAGGCTGGCTCGAGTGAACTGGCCGCTCTCGGGAATCCACCGGCGACGTACGACTATAATTCACCGGACTGTCCGGTGTGCACCGGACTGTCCGGTGAGCCAACGGTCGGCCGGGCCAACGGTCGGCCGCGCGATCTGCACGGGACACGTGGCTGAGCCAACGGCTAGAAGGGGGCACCGGACTGTCCGCTGTGCACCGGACATGTCCGGTGCGCCAACGGCTCTCTGGCTGCCAACGGTCGGCTGCGCCAGTTATGGAAAGAAATCGGGCACCGGACAGTGTCCGGTGTGCACCGGACTGTCCGGTGCGCCAGTCGACAGAAGGCAAGATCAGGCTTCCTAGATTGCTCTCAACGGCTCCTAGCTGCCTTGGGGCTATAAAAGGGACCCCTAGGCGCATGGAGGAGCACACCAAGCATTCCTACAACATTCCTAAGCACCAAGACATCGATTCCGCGCCTTTGATTCTTTGCGATAGCAATTAGAGCTCTAGTTGAGTGGTGAACTCTTTGAGTTGTGTTGAGAGTTCTCCTTGCGACTTGTGTGCGTGGTGTTGCTGTGATTTCTTGTCTTGAGTGCGTTGCTAATCCCTCCCTTGCTCTGTGTTTCTTTGAGATCTTAAAGTGTAAGGGCGAGAGGCTCCAAGTTGTGGAGATTCCTCGCAAACGGGATTGAGTAAAAGCAAGCAAAACACCGTGGTATTCAAGTGGGTCTTTGGACCGCTTGAGAGGGGTTGATTGCAACCCTCGTCCGTTGGGACGCCACAACGTGGAGTAGGCAAGCGTTGGTCTTGGCCGAACCACGGGATAACCACCGTGCCATCTCTGTGATTGATCCTTGTTGGTTATTGTGTTTTGTTGAGGATTCCTCTCTAGCCACTTGGCAATTATTGTGCTAACGATTAACCAAGTTTTGTGGCTTAAGTTTTCAAGTTTCACAGGATCACCTATTCACCCCCCTCTAGGTGCTCTCAAGAACAAGTCCCCAACATTCTCTTTGGTAAGACTTACACTTCACGTGAGCTCCCATCTTTGGCGAGTTCATGCACATTATTCCCCACAACTTGTTGAGCGATGAACGTATGTGAGCTCACTCTTGCTGTCTCACACCCCCCAAAGGTCAAGAACAGGTACCACAAGATGAGGCGCATGGAGGATGCTGTGATGAGTTCGTGAGAGGTCTAGGCCGTCGTCTCCCAGTCAACTTTGGGTTGCTGGACCGTTGTCTCCTTATAATGTAATTACTTATTTATTTTGTATAGAACTCCTATTGTATAGTAAAGATGTGACATTCGATCCTGTGCCATGATTCATCATATGCGTGAGACTTGGTCCTAGCACACCTGGTGATTATGTTCGCGTCGGGTCTTGGTGCCCCCGAAACCTGGGTGTGACAGGTTTTCTGTATGGAGATGGGTTTACAGGTTGTGACTTCTAAGATGATGGGGTGTTGATGACATGAAAATGGTAGGGGTGCCTCCTGGCCTTATATACACAACCAGAGAGGGCTCCCCCACATAAGTGTTGATTACGATCTCCCTACTTATCCACTAATTAGTAGCAAACAGTCTTCCATTATCTCGAAGAAATGCTGTGCTCCCACGCCCGAGCTATCGCTGGCAGTTCAGGACGTTGGGTGCGTAGAACAGACTCGACCCGACATATTTGCGCTTGTGTTGTGGCTAACTCGGACATGGGCCTCTTTCGCCCCTAGACTGGCTCGCTTTCGCCGGTTCCTTCTACCCGTCCCATAGCGGGACGCCTAAAGGGGGTGACCACTGTGTGGCCCCGGGTGTATTTTCACACTCGTGTGGACCCAGGTGTTATCCATCCCCCACAAGCCCTCGATCTTTAAATTAATTTTGAAATAATCCATTCAAAGGTCTTCACCACTCGCTTTTGAGTTTAGCGTTTTTCTTGAGATCTTATGACTCTGTTGGGTGCGTCGAAGGTGCACCCATTGGGTGTAGCCCCCGAGCTTTGATTTGATTTTGAAATAATCAACTCAAAGGTCTTCATTGTATGTTTTAGAGTTCAGCATTTGGCTTCGAAATTTTATGACTCATTTGGGTGCACCAATGGTGCACCCAATGTGTGTAGCCTCCGAGCTTTGATTTGATGTTGAAACAATCAACTCAAAGGTATTCATTATATGCTTTAGAGTTCAGCATTTGTCTCCGAAATTTTATGACTCCGTTGGGTGCACTGAAGGTGCACCCAATGGGTGTAGCCCCCGAGCTTTGATTTGATTTTGAAATAATCAACTCAAAGGTCTTCACTGCTTTGCTTTTCAAAATGATTTTTAGAGTAGCCCGGTGATGACATCTATCCATGCCCTGCTTGGTTTGGAGTTACTCTGATCGGACCCTTTGACGAGTTGGAGCCCGATCGGTCGAACCCGAACCAGAGGGAGCCTGGCTGGACGACACTCAGCCGTGGACTTCAATGCCTCTGCAGATTGGACTTGTGCTCGGTAGAGTCTGTACTTCCTCCAGTTTGACCGATCTTCCCCCTTGTCGTTGTGTATTCATTTCATATATGTTGAAGGTCTCGCTGCTTCAGAAAACTCGAAAAATCCGGATGGTACACCCAATGGGCACTACAAGAATATTGACCTTCTATGACGTTTTGATGGGATCATAAGCGTCACAGAAGGTGCGTAATTAAAGGTCTTCTGTGACGAAACATAATAAATAATGACGTTCCTAAGAATATTCCTCCATAGGAACGTCATAATTTTTTATGTTTCGTCACAGAAGATCTTTAATTACGCACCTTCTGTGACGCTTATGATACCATCAGAACGTCATAGAAGGTCAATATTCTTATAGTGGGGTGTATGTCTAGTGAAAGACGTCCATCGTGTTGTCCTGAAATAGTAAACTGATGTGACAGGGAGGTGTAACGTTGCGTCTAAGCGGTTGACTTTGTTTCCATCCGGTGTCGTGTTATGTGAAACGGTGCCAGATGCCTGACCCACTTCTTGGAGACTTGAGCCACTATTGAAGTCTTGCGACTGTTCGGTGAACGGCCGGGAAACGAACGGTCGCCTCCTGGCTCCTTTAATTAGCCCGCTCGCCCTGGTTGCTCTCCTCACTTGCTCTTATTCAGTCGTTCTCCTCTTCTCCCCTTCCTCCTCACCCAAGAGAGCAATGGCCAGAGGGAAGGGAAATAGGAGCGAGTGTCGCTCGACCGAGGGAAAGCGCAAGCGTCCACCGAGCCCTCCAGCGGAGGACTTCAGTGACTCGGAGTTCTCATCCGAGTACGACGGCTCACCCGCTCTGGTGTTCCCCATGGCGTCGTCCGATGACTCGGATGACTCCATTAAGTTGTCGGTGGCGGAGCGAGCCTACATTCGATACATCGATTGCACGGGGCTCGGTGGGTCGGATGACTCGGAGGGGGAGGACTCCTTGGAGGAGGAGGAGGAGGAGGACTCCTCGGAATCCGAGGAGGGCACTGATGGCGATGGCGACGACGAGGGCGACGACGACGATGGTGACGACGACGGCGACGACGCCGGTGGCAAGGTGCCACCGGCGTAAATATTAGTATAGTGTAGTGGTAGTTTTAGTTGTAGTAGTAGTTGTAGTTGCAGTAGTAGTTTTAGTTTAGTAGTAGTTTAGTAGTAGTAGTAGTAGTAGATCAAGGAAATCTTATGAGTCGGCCCTTTTTTTCCTTTTGTAGTGGTCACCAACCGGTTAATGAATGAAATCTGTTTGTTCCTTCTCTGTTGTTGACTGTTTTGTGCCTTTTCTTGACAAATTGATTCTAGAGAACTTGACTGATGACTTTAGCTTTTGAGAGTACTCAAGAATACCCAGTCAGGGACACTATCCGACTCATTTTGCTTTGTTACGCCAAAACCTGTTCGAGGTACCATCCTGTCATGCTGCGCCCGACTTATATCCTTGTCAATGTTTTCTTTGTGCATGAACTCTAGCTTTGTTTTTCCTCTGCCGCATTCTAGCTTCCCGAACTCCCACACTTTCTCGCGCTATTCTTGAGCTACTCTGCCTGCGATATCACGATGGCGCCTAGGAAGACGAAAAAGGGGGCTGTCATGCCGGATATCCCTCCGCTCGATCCCAATAGCCAACTTCCTTTCTGCAGTAACTACATTTCTATCATTTCTGAAACTGGTCTCTTCCACCTTGTCGAAATCGGTGTTATACCGCCCAAGGAATTGTGCTCCTTGCGGATCTAGCGGGGAGTTACCGTCCCGACGGTGGATACTCACGAGGCAGCTATTTTCGTGCCTTTCCTCATCAGAGGATTCGCCCTGCCAGTTTCTCCCTTCTTTCATGGCCTCCTTGATTTTTATTCTCTCAATCTTACACATCTGAATCCCAATTCCGTGCGTCAAATTGTCGTGTTTGTTCACCTCTGCGAAGCCTTCCTCGGAATTTTTCCACACTTTGGCTTGTGGAAATACCTTTACCATTGTCGGCCTGGAATGGTTGGAGGGCAGCATCAGCTGGTTTGAGGTGCTAGTTTGGAGCTTTGCCGAGGCAAGAAAACTGAATACCTTGACATCCCTTTGAAGGACAATATCAAGGGATGGTGTTTCTAGTGGTTTACCATGGAGAATCATAACAAGTCGCTACCCTCTCGCTCGAGGAGACAACCTGACGTCCGAACGCCCAGTTGGACAGAGGTCCCGACTGACTCGGAGCATGCTGAGGCCATGGAGAATCATAACAAGTCACTGAAGAATAGAGGTCTAACTGTTGAAGCTGTCATTGTCGACATTGTTTTCAAGAACATTCAACCTTTGAAGGATAGAGTCTGCCCCGCTTATCTGTACACAAGGGTTACTGATAAGCATATATCTGAGGAGGTTGTACTTAGTCGAGTTGATTCAATGCGGAGGGGTAAAACTTCGAACGTTGGCGCTCCTCTTTCATACTCTGCTAGGAATCTTCCCCAGTGGTAAGTGCTGACATGTAAGAGTTTTTGTACTGCCACATGTGGTGCTCTTAATGTGTCATTTTGTTATTGTAGAGGCCCTTTACAGAGTTCATGTCCAATCCACGTGTTCAAGACGGGAGCTAAGGCCATAGAGTACGACCTTCTTCGAATGAGATTGAGGCCCTCATCACTGTGCACAGGGGTTTCCCTAAAGACGAGAAACAGACTCACTTATAGATGCAACCTATTGCTGATGATGCTAAGGTGAACGCAATTCTAGATGTACTAGCTGGAGAGTCATCTAAGTCTGCTATATATGAGTCAGTCGATGTTTTTATCGGGCATGTGTGCGGTGGAGACAAAAGAATTTGCAGCCCTGGTAGCGCTTGTCGCAAGCGAACACGCCGAGTAGGCTATTCGGCTGTGTCCACTGAGACGAAGAGGAGGAAAAGAAAACTCTGGCGTTCATCCGGCTTAGAGCTGGAGGTTGATTCCACTGCTCCAGACCTTAGTGATGATCCGGCGAGCGTCGATCTTAATGATGACATTGAGAGTTGTGGTGGCACCAGAGCTGATAGGTATGTTTCGGAGAAAGAGGAAGAGGATGTGTCTTCTTCGGTTCACAGGAATCATAGTAGCAAGGCCAGCAATGATGTCCTAGTTCAAGCTCTCTCGGGGCTGGTTAGCCTTCAAGGAATGACAATATCCACCATTGACCATGCATTGGAGGAGATTATTCCCGAAGACCTCTTGTTGGAACTTTCCGAAGCTGAAGGTGCTCACATCTGTATAGAGGTCCCAGATGGTGCTCCCTCCACTAGTTTTATGGCTGGGAAAGAAATAACCCCGCCAGTTTGCCATGCATCCCCAACCTTTAAGGACGATCTGATTCATGAGAATACTCTGATCCCTGAGGGTGCAGATGAGGGTTATCCAGCCCCTGAGGGTGTGACTGAAGATAACCCGGCCCCCGAGGGTGCCGCTGAAGGTGATTCAGCCCCCGAGGGTGCTACTGAGGATGATCCAGCCCCTAAGGGTCCTAAAGCTGGTTCTTCTTCTGCTGCTTCTATGGATGTTCATGTTGGGTCACCGCTGGTTCAATCCGAGGAGGTTGTGGTGACGAGTCTTGATCTTCCTGCTGTCCTCGCTGGTTCGGCTACTTTAGAGGTCAGTAATCTAGGTACCAAGGATCCAATAAGTGTTGTTGGAGCCGAGATCCCACTAGGCGTCACGCTGGGCATGAATTACAATCTTCCTTTCGCGTTCTAGCCTACTCCTGATATTACTTCTATCGGTGCCTTGCCATCTGATAGTATCTCGATGCCTCCGGTCTTCGGATTTCCTTTGTTTCTTTCCAACCTTCAGTTGAGTGCGTCCTTGCCATGTTCTACCTTTGTCGATAGACGATTTCCTTGTTAAATGTTATATTTGCAGAGTGTTCTGGACTCGGTGTTAGCTCAGCTGAAGTCATGTGGCATCCCCGTTCTTGATCAGATTTTATCTCTGTCGCAATGGAACCCTCTTCTTCTTCAGAAGCAGATAGACGACCTAAAAGCTTCGAATGCCGGTCAGTGGGTCAATAACTCTTTTGGTATTTTCGCTTGCTTTTTCAGTGTTGATACGGCAGTGCTCTGATGCTAAAGAAAGGTGCGCTCAGAGTCAAACAGATCTTGATCAAGCTTCCACATTCTTCGATGGTGTCCGAGCCATGAACTCTTCCTTAAATGCCCAGCTTGATTAAGAGAAAAGAGCCCACGAGGTAACCTCTTTAAGGGCTTGTAACATTTTGTGCTGTATTTTTTCTTGGATATTTGAAACTCTTCTTATTTATAGGAGGAGGTGCGGAAACTTCTTGATTCTCGGGACAGTCTAGATAAATTGTACCGCGATGCCAGCATCTCTCTCACCACCTTGGAGAGGAGTCACCGTTTTACTATGTCAGAGCTCGGTTGCCATAGAGATGAGTTGAAAGTCTCTCAGAACGAGGTATCATGACTTAACAGGTTGTTGTCTTCAAGAGATTCCATCATCAGAGAGTTGCGTGCCTCGAAGAAACTTGTTTCGTAGGAGCTAGAGGTTGCTCATCGCGATGCAGAGGCTGTTCGTCGTGATATCAAGGCCTTAGAGGACAATCGCGATATTATGAAGGCGTGGTGCGAAAATGCGATGGACAAGGCCATCTGTGTAGTCCGGATCCTGATGAAGAGGTCTTGCATTGTGGGGCCTGATGATATTGTGGCTGACGTGCTTGCTGCGTCGGCTAATTCGAGTAATTATTCTGCTTTCGGTGATTCTGCAGATAAGGTTCCTCGCGAGGATGCTCCTGCACAGTAACCGTGGAATGAAAGCAAACATTGATTTGTTCAAACAGAAAGCCTTTTTCATTAAGATGACATTTTTCTAATTGATCGCGTTGTTCCGATTTAAGGCGTTTCCGACCTAAGCCGATTGCTGCGCTAGTAGGGTATAGTAGGCACCCTAAGTCAGGTACATGTGTGAGCATGACACACCGACTTAAGGAGTTTCTGACTTAATCCGGTTGCTCTGTTAGCAGGGTATAGTAATCACCCATAGTCATGTATGCGTGAGCATGTCACACCAACTTAAGGCGTTTCTGACTTAAGTCGATTGCTCTATTAGTAGGGTATAATAATCACCCTTAGGCATGTATGCGTGAGCATGTCGCACCGACTTAAGGCATTTCCGACTTAAGTCGATTGCTCCGTTAGTAGGGTATAGTAATCACCCTTAGGCATGTATGTCTGAGCATGTCGCACCGACTTAAGGCGTTTCTGACTTAAGCCAATTGCTCCGTTAGTAGGGTATAGTAATCACCCTTAGGCATGTATGTGTGAGCATGTCGCACTGACATAAGGTGTTTCCGACTTAAGTCGATTGCTCCGTTAGTAGGGTATAGTAATCACCCTTAGGCATGTATGTGTGAGCACTCGCACCGACTTAAGGCGTTTCCGACTTAAGTTGATCGCTATTTGAGAGTTTATTTGCAAGTGGACGAACACAGAAGCTTTATTGATAATGATGTCTCTTGTTTACAATGTCTAGCTTGTCGACTGGAGTTTATGGTATCACTACAGGTAGAATTTCCTGAGATGCTCATATTCCATGAGTTTCCTACTTGAGTTCCATCAATTTGGTAAGCCGGTAGGACCCAGATCGGGTGACCTCTGCGATGATGAAAGGCCCTTCCCACGACAGTGATAGTTTGTGTCGTCCTTCTCCTACCAATACGCGGCGGAGTACCAGGTTTCTTACTGCAAAGGATCGATGCCGCACTGCTTTGTCATGGTAGCGACTCAGAGTTTGCTGATACCTGGCCGATTGGATGACGACATTCAAACATTCTTCTTCCAATACGTCAACATCCTCTAGTATGGTTGCTTCCGCTTCAGCTATGCTTTCAAATGTTAACCTGGGTGCTCCAAATATCAAGTCTGTTGGCAACACGGCTTCTGATCCGTATACCATGAAGAATGGAGTGTTTCCAAGCAAGGCCTGGCTAGGTTGGGTTCGTAGACTCCAGACTACATACGGTAGTTCTCTGATCCATTTTCCTACAAACTTTTCACTCTTGTCGAATACTTTATTCTTGAGCGCATCAAGTATCATCCCGTTGGCTCTTTCTACCTGCCCGTTCGCTCTCGAGTGTGCCACTGATGCATAGTTGATCTGGATGCTCCTCTGCTCGCAGAAATCAAAGAACTCTGAGCTAGTTAAGTTAGATCCTAGGTCTGTGATGATGCTGTTAGGTATCCTGAATCTGAACATTATTTCTTGAATGAACTCCACTGCTTTTGCTGAGGTCAAGAGGTGATAGGTTTGTACTCTATCCACTTTGTAAACTTATCGATAGCGACGAGCACATGAGTATATCCTCCCTGGGATTTTTTGAACGACCCAATCATATCTAGCCCCCAGCATGCAAAAAGCCAGGTTACAGGGATAGTTTGCATATGTTGGGCGAGTAAGTGTAGTTGCTTTGATAGGAACTGGCACACTTTGCACTTCTGGACCAAGTCTGTTGCATCTTTCTTTGCTGTTGGCCAATAGAAACCTAACCTGAAAGTCTTCCCTAATAATGTCTTTGATGTCGCGTGTATTCTGCATTGCCCTGCATAGATCTCATCTAGCAGTTGCTTCCCCATAGTCGAGTGAATACATTTCATGAGGACTCCTGTTGCGCCACTCCTGCAGAATAGACCCCCTATGATGGTATAGTGTGCTGATTGCCTTGCAATGCGCTCTGTGGCAGCCTTATCATCCGGCACTTCCTCATTTTTTATGTATCTAATAATTGGCTCCCTCCAATCATTGGGATCTGTCTCTGTCTGGTTTACCGTGTTGCATTCTTCAGCATGTCCTGCGGTGATGCTTGACTGCTGCACTTCTGGACAAAAACTCCTGGCGGAACCTGGGCCCGACTGGACCCCAGTTTCGACAATGCATCTGCTGCTGCATTGTGATCCCTTTCCATGTGATGGAATTCCAAGCCTTCGAATTTATCTTGCATCTCTTGCACAGCGACACAGTAGTTGTCCATTGAGTTAGTTGAGCAATCCTAGTCCTTGTTTACCTAGCTGATGACCACTAGATAGTCGCCATATACCATTAGCCTTTTGATGCCTAGCGATACGATGATGCTTAGCCCATGAATTAAGGCCTCATACTCTATGGCATTGTTGGAGGTTGGGAATAGGAGTTGAAGCGCATATTTGAGTTGATCTCCTCCAGGGGAAATGAAAAGAATTCCTGCCCATGCCCCCTGCAGCATTAACAATCCGTTAAAGTACATCCTCCAGACTTCAGCTGCCTCTGGGTTCTCCAGAACCTAGTGCGGTCCACTCCGATATGAAATCCACTAGGGCTTGAGTCTTGATTGAGGTGCGAGGTCGGAACTCTATGCCGTGAGCTCCGAGCTCACATGCCCACTTGGTCGTTCTTCCAACATTCTTCTTTGTTGTGGAGTATATCTCCTATTGGGAATCATGTGACTGCTATGACTTTGTGATCATCAAAGTAGTGTCATAACTTTCGAGCAGTTAGAAGTATTACATATAATAGCTTCTGAACTTGAGGATACATTATCTTTGAGGGACCGAGGACTTCATTGATGAAGTAGACAGGATGCTGCACCGGATATGCGCGCCCTTCCTCTGCCCGCTCGACTACCAACGCAGTGCTTACCACATGAATCATGCAGGAGATATATAACAGCAGGTCTTCAGCTGGCTGGCTGGCTGTAGCCTAGCGTGGCGGCTTGAGTACCGGCTGTGTGGTTAGGAATTTCTTTAGTGCTTCCAGGGCCTCTTGAGCTTCAGCGGTCCACTAGAATTTGTCTACCTTCTTGAGCAGCTTATAGAATGGCATTCATCTTTCTCTGAGCCTTGAGATGAAACGGCTTAGTGTTGCCATGCACCCAGTGAGCCTTTGTAGCTTTTTCTGTGACCGTGGTGGTTCCATCCTCATTATGGCTTCAATTTTTTTCTGGGTTGGCCTCGATTCCTCGATGGCTGACGATGAACCCAAGTAACATTCCAGCTGGTACCCCGAACACACATTTCTCTGGATTCCGTTTCTAGCGGTAGCGCCTCAAGGTGTTGAATACCTACTATAAATCTTCGATGAAGTTCTCTAGGTTTTCTGTTTTGATTACCACGTCATCGACATAGGCTTCTACACGCTTGCCCCAGTGGTCGGCTAAGCATGTTTGGATAGCCCTCTAATAAGCTGATCTAGCGTTTTTGAGGCCAAACGACATGGATGTATAGCAAAAGGCTCCAAAAGGCGTGATGAATGCCGTCTTTTCCTCGCCCTCCTTTGCCAAACTGATTTGGTGATATCCAGAGTAGCAATCTAGGAAGAAGAGCATAGAGCAGCTAGCGGTTGGGTTGACTACCTAATATATTCTAGGGAGTCTGAAGGGATCCTTCAGGTAGTGTTTGTTGAGATCGGTATAGTCGACGCACATGCGCCAATCAACTTTATTCTTTTTAGAACAAGAACAGGATTCGCTAACCACTCAGAGCTGATTTGGTGACCCGGGATCACGGGAGGATTGGAGGGGATTGAGGGGGAAAATAGTTTATTTCCCCCTCAATCCCCTCCAATTCTCCCGTGATCCCCTTATCACCAAATCAGCCCTCAGGGTGTAGTACTTCCCTAATGAAACCTACAGACACCAGGCGTGCTAATTCCACCCGTATAGCCTCTCGTTTGTGAGGTGTGAAACGACATAGCTTATATCGGATCGGCCTCGCTTTAGGGTACACTTTGAGTTTGTGCTCGGCCAGCTCTCTCGGGACTCCCGGCATATATGCAGGTTGCCATGCGAACACATCTCGATTGTCTTGCAAGAACTAGACAATCGCACTTTCTTATTTGTCGTCGAGGCTGAAACTGATGACTGCGGTCTTGCGTTCATCAGAGAATCCGAGGTTGATTCTTTTAGTTCCTTCAGTCGGTCGCATAGAGGATGCGGTCGATGCTTCATTCGAATGGATTGTAAAACCTTCTTCTGTTGGTTTGTCAGCAGTCTGTGCGTGAAGGGCTACCGAGGGCCCGACAGTGAGAGTCGTCTGTATGGCACCCTAGAAGCATTCGACGGCACCTTGGAAATTGACACGCACAGTGATGATCCCCTGAGGACCCGACATCTTGAGTATCATATATAGGTAGTGAGGGATGGCCATGAATTTCGCCATCCCGGTCTCCCAATAATGGCATTGTATCCACAGTCGAAGCGCGCCACCTCGAACATCAAGAACTCAGTTCGGTAGTTCTCTGGGGTCCTGAAGGTGACGTGCATGTAGATGTGTCCCAGTGGGTACTCTCCCTCGATTGGCACGATGCCAAAGAAGGGGGTATCCGACTGGGTGAGGTCGACGATGGAGATTCCTAGAGGTTGAAGTGTTCGGGGAAAGGTGACATTGATGCTGCTACCACCATCCACTAACACCTTAACACGGCTCTCCCGGTATGGGGCCGGAGCGCTGTTCGTGGCCACCAAACATTGTCGATCAGTGAGTATCTGTTGCATCTTGTTTTCTTGCGCCATGTGCCCTCCGAATATGACGTTAACTTCCCGATCAATGTCTGGGAAGCCTCCGCCTCTTCCTCCCTCCAGCTGTTGATGCTGCCCTCGCTCGGTAGGCTCTCCTCGGGGAGGGGGAGGCGGTAGCAGCTGGAATGGTCAGCCATGCCCGATAGTGTTTTTCAAATCTCTGCAGTTCTGCAGGGTGTGTCACATGTCCTTGTGGTATGAGCACTGGGAATTGAGGATCTCATCCAATGTCCTTACCCCAATGCGGGGTGCGCCGCGGGCTCGAGCTGTGGGTGGCTCGGCGGTGTGCACTTCCTCCCGGGGCCTCTTTTCCCAGCGCTTGTCTAGTTGTTGGTTCATGTCTTTCCGAGGTGCTAGAGGCACGGGCTTCGTGCCTCCAATGAGGTCTTGAGCCCGCTCATCCACAATGATGTAGATGTCCGTCTCCCTGAATAGTTGTTCAGAGGTGGCGGGTGCCTTTTGGAGTATAGCTCGAACGAAAGCCAAGTCGTTGGATCCCCGATAGAAGTCTTCAATCACGGCTGCCTCGGCAACCTCAGGGATGTGGTTCCTCATCATTTGAAATCTTCTGAGGAATGAGCAGAGAGTTTCGTCGTTTTGGTGCTTGATGGATTTGAGATCCCATGGCTACACAGGTTTGTCGGAGAGGGATTGGAAGCTTGTGACAAACCGGCGGCTAAAATCTCCCCAATCATTGATGCAATGTCGAGGTAGACGTCGAAGCCATTGTAGCGCATCCTGCCCCAGGACAATGGGCAGGTACGCTGTCATGACATCTTCTGTTGCCCCAGCAACCCGGGCGGTGGTCGTGTAGACGGCCAACCAGCCCCCTGGGTCTTGCTTGGGTTTGTATTTGTCGACGTAGGAGACTTTAAAGTTGGGAGGCCATTGGATGGCCCAGAGCCGGGGGGTGAGCGCGGAGACTACGCACGTTTCCTCCTATTGATGATCATGCTGTCGGTCCTAGGGAGGGGAGCGAGTCTCGTGTCGCCTCGACCGTCCCCGGACCTGACTGTTGGTGGAGGCTATCGCTGACTCGATCCTGGTTGCACGGCTGCTTGCCGGTGTATAATGATCCTGGTCGTATTCCTGTCAGTGTCTTATTTCATTTTCATGTCGGCGATCGCGAGAAGCACTGATGTTGCTCCGCGTGTCTTGTCAGCTCTTGATGGTATGACGCAGATCGTTCAGCGGATGAGCGAGAGGTCTTTTTCACCCTACGCCATCCGGCCTCGGGACAGTCTCTGTCCTAGTGGCCCAGCCACAACCAACAGGAAAAAGCCCATGATTCCATCTCTTTCACCCTATGCCATGACGTCTCCGAGCAGCCCAGCTCATAATTAACTTGGCCTAGCAAACTAGCACGGCGGTGCCGCCGCACTACCGCCACTCGGAGAGGGAGGCTTGGCGGCGTACCGGGGATGGCGACGACCAGCGGTCTTCTAGCGGGCTAGCGTTCTATGCCGCGGCATCGACCTCATTGCCGGTGTGACAATGTCTCTGCCACGAGAGTGAACAGTAGCTGGGCAGCGTTTTCTTGGCTAAAGAAGGCAACAAGCTAGTAGCTGGAACCCCAAACGCGGACCACTCAATTTATAGCAGCACACGGGCGGTGCACAATATCGCCATCGAATTCCCCAATGGTCACATCCAGACCCCCCCCCCCCCGAGGCGGTTCACCAGATTATCAAAGGCAGCGTTAGTCACCTTAAAATCTAACAGACTTCGGGAATGGCCCATCAGGATGAACCACTCCCTCGGGGCTAGTATTGGGAGGAGACCGAACACGGCCTCGATCCCAGAGCGAAGAGCATATTTTCATACCATACACAGGTTTTCACGTGAAGGGGCCCTCGTCGAAGTCAACATTTGCTGGTCGTAGGACCACCAGTGAAGAGGTCTTCGGTCCAATGGGCGACAACTTTTCCGCGGAAGCTGAGGCCTTCACCATCTCCTTGACTAAAGGACTTCCGTCATCCGGCCAGGCGCAACTAGATGGAGCGAAGATACGAAGGCCTTAGCTAGGGGCAAAGGCCACAAGTCGACCCCGAACACCTCCAGCATAATAGAAGACATCGACAAGGGCCCACCCATCAACGTAGTGTGAGGGTGTGTTGTCTGGTATACGCAGATTATTGTATGGGCTGCACCGTAATTACCCTGTTGATGGGGATATACCCTAGATATAGTTGTTAGCCAAGGGTAGGGCCGTGTTATGGACAGCCTACCCCTGTACGTGCCTATAAATACCCCTGTCTTATAGCGGGATGGAACACGCATAACAAGAAGCGACAGTTTCCCCAGTTTATTTCGTTGTGCGTCTGAGCTCTCATCTGCTTTCCGAGTATTTGGGTCCACTTGTCAGCTCATCCACGTGACATTGCTCAACATTCGTCGAGACTTCTTTACCGAGAGTCACACTCGGCAAAGAGTTTGTCGAGTGTTTTCTAGGTTGTGCTGAGTGTCTGAAGCACTTCACAAAGCAGTTGTGTCTGGTAGTGTCTTACTCCTTCGGTAAGTTAGTTTGTCTGATTATAGTTTGGTTCACTCATAGTTGTGTTTCCAAAAATGACTATGCTGAATTGAACTTGTTTGTTGTAGGATATTAATATCAACTATGTATCGGATCCTCCTTTATTGGAAATTGAAGGTCTCATAAAAAATTATGAAAAGTGTTGAGCACTAAATTGAGCTGGCAGACGGTCCGGCCCTCAGGCCGGACGGTCCGCGCTTGTGGGCCGGACGGTCCGCGCGTGCGCAGAGCAGTTTAGGGTTCCGAGTTTTGTGCTACGGTTGTTAGCTAGATTCACGAAATTAGCTCGGAAATTAGTTTGTAAAGGGTCCACCCCCCCTCCTCTATAAATAGAGAGGTATACGGCCGATTTGTAATCATCAATCGAATCAATAACACTTCTATTTCGCATTTATTTCCTAGGAGTAGTTCTAGTCTAGTTCTAGTTTAGCCTTCCAATCCCCAAATTCTCCGCTTCTCTTCGACTCTACGTCGATTAGAGGAGTCTAGGTTGGCCTGCCCAAGCCTAGACAACTCCTAGGATCTCTCCTCCCCGATGGGGTCCCTCCTAGGAGCGAGATCCAGGCACCGCCGGCGACTTCGCCGCCCCCTGCGCACGTGCGGACCGTCCGGCCCTAGGGTGCGGACCGTTCGACCGTTAGGCAGGGAACCCTAAGCCTGCGCCAGGTCGCCGACCGTCCGGCTCCTGGCCACGGACCGTCCGCGCCTGTGCAGAGAGCACCGCCGCTGGTTCTTATTGAGTGTTTGGCACCCGAAAAAAGGTGTCAACATACTTTTTGGCGACTCCATTGGGGACAACACATCTAGACCCATCAAATCGACCCTCAATGGCCGGTTCAAGGGATAGTTCTGAAGTCTCCTCCAGCAACATTATAAAGCCGACTTGGGAAACCTTGCTGGCTGACGAACAACTCCAGTTCGAGGAGCATAAGGAGCAGCTGATTCAAGAGGCGAGAGCAAAGTTCCTGGCCAACTTCAAGGTGGACAGGAACAATAAAGTCGTCCGACAACGGGCGACGGATCCGGCTTCTCTCCGACCCACACCAGATATCCCCAATGTAAGTAATACAAACGAGCTACAATCTCTTAAGAATAATGTAGATGAACAACGAGAACAAATGCAAAGTATCATAGGGGGTATGCAAAACGATTATAGGAGATTAGTACATGCATTTGATAAATCTAGTATCACAAATTTTCCTTCGCACGAGGTTGAATTAGGGGGTAACACGCGTAATACATCAGCTATAGGTTGTCACGACCAGTCGCAGCCCCTTTATGGGATGCCAATGGACACGTATCCTGAGCAACCGCAAATCGGCAGTAAAACAGCCGATCTGCACATGCCCGGACCGTCTGCACGTGAGCGCGGACCGTCCAGGCCAGCAACAGCTGGGCCCATTTTTAATGAGTTACCCAGACATGCACCCGAGCCACCATGTATGGCACAAAATCTAAAGTACCCAGTCGGACCGTCCGCATACAACGACGGACGGTCCGCATATAATCACGGACGGACCGAGTACATGTCTAGACAGTCCGCGCATGAGTCTTTTGAGGAGGATTGTTACCTGAATCCTCACCCGTCCCAGCAACACTTCCCATCACACTATGCGATGCATCAGCCCATTAATACAAAATCACGAGCCCAGGAAAGCTTTTCGACCCCGCCTAGAAGGCCAGAAAGGAATGATCAATCCTATGAGTCATATAGGGTAAATGGAAATGCACCACATAACTCGAACCAATGGGGGGAAGACAACACGCTAATATCCAGCCAACCCCACCTATGTTTGACCAGAGAGTCGGTGGTCTCGCACCGCCTGCCATCGATATAGTGAGGGGGGAAATAGCCAGGGCGTTCTGAGATAAGCTCGGGGTAAGCATGGTACCTAGGGGCAATCATTTCGTGTGCGTTTATTTTCATTGTCTTTAACAGGAACCGTGTTCGCATGGTACGCCACTTTACCTCCTAATTCTATTTCGTCATGGGGGGGTTAGAACAAAAATTCGATGACCATTTTTTCTCTGGTGACTATGAGTTAGATTTGGTAGACCTAGTGGCTCTGCAACAGGGGAAGGATGAATCGGTTAATGACTACATCTGGAGGTTCCGGGATACAAGAAACCGATGCTTCCAAATACACTTAGCAAAAAACAGCTAGCAGGATTAGCCTTTAATGGACTGCGACATTATTTAAAAGAAATATTAGAAGGCATCCAATTTTTCACGCTAGCACAATTACACCAGAGAGCTTTGGCCTGTGAAAGCCGAAGCAAAGAGACTGCCAAAACCATTCGTCATAATGTCCATATAGTAGAGTGCGACCAGAGCAGCTCGGATGACGAATCAGCAGAGGTATACGCGGCTGAAATGGTTTGGCCAAACCAAGCCAAATCTTTGGCTTGTTCCTCCTTGCAGCCGGTTCAAAAGAAACGGCAAGAGGAGGTTAAGTTTACTTTTAATGTTGGTAAGTGTGATAAAATATTTAATGAACTACTCAAAAATGGCAACATTAAAATAAATCACACTGTTCCATCCGCCGACGAGCTAAAACGCCATGCATACTGCAAGTGGCATAACTCATTTTCTCATGCCACTAATGATTGTAATGTGTTTCGACGATAGATTCAATCGGCCATTAACAAGGGATGATTGAAATTTCAGGAAATGCAGGTGGATACAGAGCCCTTTCCGATGAACATGATCGACTTCGAGGGCAAAAGGGTCCTAATTCGGCCCAGCACAGCCAATAAGGGAAAAGGCAAAGAAATCATCATCGGCAACGCACGGGAGGCCGATGAAAATAATAAAGTTTCTTGTAGGAAAGTAGTGGCAGAAAAGACTCCTGATGGAGGGGAGACCCTGAAGGTGACCATCACAGCCTCTGGCACTGGGGGGCAAGCACAGACAGGGAGACATGCGCGTGAACCCATGTTGCGCATCACGGACGGTCCGCCATCCAGACGCGGACGGTCCGAAGCTTCTCCAGACGGTCCGAAGACTTCTGGCGGACGGTCCGGCTACACTCAGGACCCGCAACAACCACATACATTCAAACCACAACGACAAGAGATAGATACGTGGAAAACAAATACATTTAAAGCAGCTGGTCGGCTGGTCAAATTCGGCCCGACTTTCGATCAATTGTTGTCCAAATATGTGAAAAATAAGGTCGGCCCCAGTGATCGGCCAACAAAGCAACCCCGCTCACCCATTCATGAGCAATGTCAGGTAAGGCCAATTGGACCACCCCACCAATCGGAAGAAATGAAAGGTCATATTGTACAATTGAGACCTAATATACCTACATGGACACCTCCACCCCCATATCCACCTATGCCATATCCATACACATACATACCTCCACCATATATTCCAAATCAAATGTGGGGCATGCCACCATATTCATTTGGGATGCCACAGTACCTCGCTTGGGGGGCACCCTAAACATCTGTATTCAACAGGTTGGCACCACCAGTACAAGACCAATTGAGCGCTGCTCAATCCGGTCACCAGGCATAGGCCCAACAAGATTGCCGGACTACTCGGCCTCCAAGGCCGACCAATCTGGCAGGGGGCATATGCCTGCAGCAACTGAAAGAACGACAAAAAAGGACATCATCAAAATAGGTACATCGAATGTCGTCATACAAAAAGAAAGTGAAGGGCCGATGGTTTTTGGTGAATCGCCAACACAAACAAAACAAAAGATATGGCTGCCATCAAAATAGCCGATCCAAAATACTCCATGCCTCGATGGTGCCTAGCGGGATTGACACGGTCGCAAAAGCAAAAATTACAGCGCCTAAGAGCAAAAGAGCATCAGGAAAAGGAGGCAGAAAAGATATTCAATGACACACATCCACAGTACCCGCCACCACAAAAGAAATGGAGACCAAAGGCCGTTGAGGAAAAGAAAATGGCCACAAAAATAGAAAATAAAATAGCACTTGTGCAACACCCTGTAGGTATGGTAGATAGCCTAGCTAAAAAGGCTGGACCAGCTACAGAAGGCGCGGACCGTCAGACCCCTGAGTCCGGACCGTCCGCACCACACCAGGTTGCCTCCGACGATGTGCCAATACCAATGGAGGAGGATGACCTACTGGGAGAAGACCTGGTCGACTACGAAGCTTCTCCAGAGCGCCCAGGTATGGATGTAAATGTTATTACATTTTCCGCCGATTGTACTATTGTCAGCGACGATGAACCTATTGTTGCCCAGTTTGATTTTGGTCCTAAAGAAGCCGCCTTTACTAAACCAAAGGAATCAGTAAATCATTTAAAACCACTCTTCATGCGCGGTCACATTGATGGAATACCGATTGCTAAAATGTTGGTAGATGGAGGGGCGGCTGTAAATCTAATGCCTTATTCATTGTACAGAAAATTAGGTAAACAAGATGACGAACTTGTCAAGACCAACATCACCCTCAGCGGTGTTGGAACTGATAGTTCGATCAAATCCAGGGGAGTCACGTCCGTTGAATTAACCATCGGAGCTATGCTGCTGCATTCTTCGTCGCTGATGTAGAAGGAAATTATAGTATAATCCTAGGCAGAGATTGGATTCATGCCAACCAATGTATACCTTCTACATTACATCAAATGTTAATACAATGGGTAGGCGATGATATAGAACAAGTACATGCTGACGTATCGGCCTGTATCGCTGTGGCCGATGCCCCTGTACTCTGGACTTATGAGACTGCTACATGTCTCACAGGAGTAGATTTTTCTGATTATCAGTTCATAAGTATAGATAAGAAGGGTTTCATTCCTGTAATGCTAGAGCCGATGGAGAATCGGCTAAATCATAAATAAAGTTTAAATGATGAGTACACATAAAATTCATGAGTCCTTGGTCACGGACAATTCGGCTTCTAAGGCCGGATGGTCTGGTCTTTCACAAAACAGTTCGGACTTTAAGACCGAACATCTACCACAGCATAAAGACAGTATTACGGATAATCTGGCCCCCGAGACCGAAGAGTCCGTCATCACACAAAGATCATCTGATTCCTCTGTGGGGGACATGATAGAGGAATTCAGAGATCTTGATAAACTAGGACAGGGGTTTACATCGGCCGATCCTTTGGAGGAGATTGACATAGGAGATGGTAAAACTCCAAGGCCGACTTTTGTAAACAAGACCCTGGAGACCGATCCTAGAAATGAGATGATCGGTCTATTGAAGGAATATTCAGATTGCTTTGCTTGGAATTGCACTGAGATGTCGGGATTAAGCCGAGAGATCGTAGAGCATTGGCTGCCCATTAAGTCCGGTTTTAGACCTTTCAAGCAGAGAGCTAGAACATTTCGTCGAGATCCTCTCCCACGAATCAAGGACGAAATCCACCGGCTGCTAGAAGATGATTTTATTAGACCTTGCAGATACGCAGAATGGGTCTCCAATATTGTGCCGGTGCAGAAGGAGTCAGGTAAGCTTAGAGTATGCATCGATTTTCGCAATTTAAATAGAGCAACTCCTAAAGATGAGTATCCCATGCCCATAGCCGACACATTAATCAATAATGCATCAGTAAATAGAATTATTAGCTTTTTTGATGGTAATGCCGGATATAATCAGATTTTCATGGCCGACGAAGATGCATCTAAAACGGCCTTTATATGTCCAGGCTTCATTGGTTTATTTGAGTGGGTTGTCATGACATTTGGTCTGAAAAATGTCGGTGCTACTTATCAGAGGGCTATGAATTTAATCATTCACGAGCTATTGGAAAACACTGTGGAAGTCTACATTGATGATATTGTAGTAAAATCGGCTGAGTTTAGTTCTCATTTAGCTGATTTGCGTAAAGCCTTTGATATGATGTGTCGGTATGGTTTGAAAATGAACCCACGTAAGTGTGCTTTTGGAGTGTCGGTCGGTAAGTTTTTAGGATTTGTCATCCATGAACATGGTATAGAGATAGACCCTGACCGAATCAAGTCTATTCGGAATGTGGGACCTCCGACCTATAAGGTCGAAGTGCAGAAATTTCTCGGCAAGTTGAATTATTTATGAAGGTTTATTTCTAACCTAGCCGGGAAGATTGATGCCTTCACCCCTATCCTTCGGCTTAAGAATGATGCCGAATTCGCTTGGGGGCAGAGCAGCAGGAAGCATTTGATCTCATTAAAAAATACCTGTCTTCAGCTCCCGTATTAAAAGCACCACAAGCAGGAGTACCATTCCGATTATACATTGCAGCTGAAGATAAGGTCATTGGGGCTGTTCTGACACAAGAAACTGAAGGAAAGGAGCATGTGGTGACATATCTAAGTCGGAGGTTGGTGGATGCTGAAACAAGGTACACTTTTATTGAGAAGTTATGCTTATGCTTGTTTTATGCATGCACCAAGTGTAGATGTTATTTACTGTCTAGTCATTGCACTGTTTCTGGTTAAGCCGATGTGATCAAGTACATGTTGCATAACCCAATTATGAGTGGTAGAATTGGTAAGTGGGCTTATGCACTCATAGAATATGACTTGGCCTATGAACCATTGAAATCTATGAGAGGCCAGGTCGTAGCGGATTTTATTATAGAACATCGGATTAATGATACTCATAAACTAGACATGTCATACCTCACTATTACTCCTTGAACTTTATATTTTGATGGATCAGTTTGCAATGAAGGGCAAGGAATTGGCATAGTACTTGTTTCACCAAGTGATGTATCCTTCAACTTCTCTAGCCGATTGAAAACTTATTGCACTAACAATCAAGCCGAATATAAGGCCCGTTTGTTCAGCTTGGAACTTTTAAATTGTATGGGAGTAAAACATGTGAAGGCATTTGGTGATTCTCAGCTGGTCGTCCAACAGGTGTTAGAAGAATATGAATGTTTTGATGGTACTCTAAATAGTTACCTTGAAAAATATTGGGGCATAATTCATTCTTTTGACAAATTCAGTATTCGGCATATCTCTAGAGTTGAGAATCATAGAGCTAACAATTTGGCACAAGATGCATCAGGTTATCAGATAAAGCGAGGGAGATTTCACAACACTGAAAATCTGATAACCGGGCCAATTCCCCAGGTCGCGGACCGTCCGAGTAAAGACTTCGGACAATCCGGGGTTACCAGAAAAGTTCTCCTAGTTGATTCGGCTGATAATGAAGCCGATACAAGTGATTGGAGGACGCCCATAACTAATTATTTACGAAATCCCAATATCAGGACAGATAAGAACATTCGGTGTATAGCTTTCAAGTGTGTTTTGATGAGTGATGAACTCTACCGCCGAACAGTCAATGACGTCCTGCTTAAGTGCTTGGGTCCAGATGATGCTATATTAGCCATGGCCGAAGTACATGAAGGAATTTGTGGTACCCATCAATTAGCTCCAAAGATGAAGTGGTTATTGCGAAGGTATGGTTTTTATTGGCCTAACATGATAGCTGATTGTTTCAAGTACTACAAAGGATGTCAAGTGTGTCAAAAATTCGGCGACCTACAGTTGGTCCCTGCAGTCGAATTACATCCTATCATCAAGCCTTGGCCTTTCAGAGGATGGGGATTAGACTTTATAGAAGAAATTCATCCTTCATCATCAAAGGGGCATCGGTTCGTGTTAGTTGCCACTGACTACTTTACCAAATGGACTGAAGCCGTTGCTCTGATGAACATGACGCACAAGGAGGTAATTGAGTTCATAACTGAGCATATTATTCATAGATTCGACATTCCCCAGACCTTGACTATAGATCAAGGAACTTCTTTTATGTCAAAGGAGGTACGTGAATTTGCTGAATTATATAGAATTAAGTTGCTTAATTCATCTCCATACTAGGAGAGTGCCCGTGCGTTCAACGGGAACGTATAAAACCACGATAAACTATGTACAAATGTGTGTTATACTTTTATAGGTCAGTGCACGTGCGTTGCAACAGAGACATATAATATCTCGATAACTTATATATGTACATGTGCTATATATACAAAATATGTCTTATATTGTTATAGGTATATGCCCGTGCGTTGCTATGGAATCAATATGATAAAAATTATAGGAACTACATAATCTAGTTTATCACTTATCAGTATACAATATCAAATAACTTCAGGAGGTCAACTTCCTGACACAATGACGCTTGCCACAAGTTTATCTGTTTTTGATTAAAAGAATTAGGAAAGGTCCACCTAACTGTTCTGGTTGCTCAATGTCTTGTGGGGTCGAGGCAGATACTTGTTCCGAATTCAAACCAGATGTGAAACTGCCAAACCTTAACTTGGTCTGCTCATATTCTGGCACACGAAGATGTTCCGGAATAATAACATGCTCCACCTCAAGCAAGTTAGTTTGTGAAATTTTTTCAGACAATTCATTTACATTCAGTGTGTTGCCACTTTCACAGTTGCTAGCTGAAGGAGATGTAGCATCAGCTATACTGTTATCTGCATCGATGGTCGGTGACTTCTTTGTTGATTTTGGCTTCCACTCCTTAATAGGGTGTATTACTGAAGATAAAATGTAATTTTATCAGATTGTTTACCTAATATATAATGAATAAAGAAAAACTATAAAGCCAGACATCAAGTGGCAAATATAATTTTTTAAACTCAGCAATTCTGTGGTAACACAGAACATTTCCAGAAAGTGCATTCTAAGTTGCAAATCCATTTTGCCAATTAACAAGTATTTCAGTGAATAGTCAGTCACATGAGAATAAATCTTAGGGTAGCTATATAGATCTTCATACAAAGCAAAAAGTAACATACAGTTAAAACAAAAGGTAAGTTAAAATGAAGTTAAACATGAGGTCCACCATTTTTTATATATAAGGGGGAAAAGGAATTGCCCAGGGCTGAAACCCTCACAACACAAGGTGGAGATAAATGTACATGGAAACACAAAAAAAGCACAATATGTCGATTCCTGGAACACAATAGTTATATGTCCGTTCGTTGTTACGGAATCAATATGATAAAAATCATAGAAACTACATAATCTAGTTTATCACTTATCAGTATACAATATCAAATAACTTCAGGAGGTCAACTTCCTGACGCAATGACGCTTGCCACAAGTTTATCTATTTTTGATTAAAAGAATTGGTACATCAGTTCTAACAAGCACATCAGCAGTCGATCTACACACCGCCGACCCCATCCATACTGGTGATATGGCAGCGGCAGCGTCAGGGTTCCAACTTCCAACAAGTCAGTGCTCCTAGTCCTAGCATAGCCTGCCCTCCCTACTCATGCTTAACTACGTCAGCATTTAGATCTAGAACAGAAACTTGAGGTCCGCCTCTGTAAGCTTCGACATGGCATCCGACGAGTCCCCCACGGTGCTGGAGAAAGAGAAATAGGCAGGGCAGCATAACATCAGCATTCACAGAACAACGGCACTCAAATAAAAATTAGTACGCATTACTGGATGGACGATGGAGGAGGTCTAGTTGTTACCCTTCAAACACCAGCTGCTTCTTCTGTTGCAGTTGCAGTATGCGCTCTTCAACCGTGTCCTTTATCACAAACCTAGTGCTCCTGCCCAACCACAACCGGAAGGTAGTTAGAAAGGAGAGGGGTGTTGCACCGGGGAAAACATTTCGATTGATTCAACTAATCAGCATTGCGAGCTCTACTCAACTTGATTGGCTTGAACTGCCCAATTCGGTGGATACGGTCCTGTGCTTGGTTCTCGACCGCTGGATTCCACCAAGGGTCCATCAGGAACACCTATAATCCAGCAAGGTATGGACCCACTATCAGAAAAATAAACTGTCTCCTCCCCCTGTAGAGTTTACTGCAAGTTTAAGAAATTTTTGTTGTGCAAAAGTTGGCAAAGAAATAAGGTTGGCTAAGCTCACATGAGATGCTACAGTGAGATTCAGCGCGACTCCTCCAGCTTTTAAGCTCATCAGGAAGACCCTGTAGTCTGCATCATGGGTGAAGATGTCTATGGCTCTTCCCTTTTCGGTGATGTTCATGGCTCCATTTAGCTGGACACACTTAATGTCGGACTGCCAAATCATTGTAAATTAGTTGGACTATCAACAGACAACGGCACATTAAGACAAACAAACTATTGATGCTTACCCTCCCAAGGAAAACTGAATCAAATCCAAGAATGACGTGAACTGGCTGAAGACAATCCCTTTGGCAGAACCATCGTGAAGCTCTTCATCAGCCTGCGGGATATTATCGGTGAGAATCCAGTAAGAACGAAAATAAAGCTGCTATGAAGCATGAACCTCATATGAGCAACCTGAATGATCCAATGGGCAACCAAGTACAACAAGAGCTATCTCAGATCAAAAGAACACATTTTGCAGGAGGCGTCAAGAAAATTTCAGCTACTTACTCTCAGCTCAGCAGGAGTGAACATGTGCCTTAAAATTACTGTAGCAGGAATCATCAGCTTCTTATCATCATGCCCACCTAGTTAGAGGAAATTGTCAAGAAAACAAATGAAATAAGACCTTATTCTTGAATCAACTGTATAATTTAAAGCAACTGTCAAAAAACAGCAGTCCAAATTACCCCATCCAAGCATTTTGTCCTCAACCTTCTTTATCTTCCTTTTCTTTTGCTTGTCAGTTTTCTTTGAAACGAAAACATCACCTAAAACATGTACATATGCGATGGCATCAGTGACAGCTGACAAGTTCTGTAGCTGATGTATTTGATTTTGGCATCACGAAACAATACCTTTTTGCTCAAATTTGGTTGGACTTACAGACATATGAGTCTTACCACCAGGACGGAATGGTGTCCCATCCAACAATTGAACCGCTAAAGCTACAGAAGGCTCCTGAATCATTGGAAAAAGAAGGCACGTGAAAAAGAAATGCATAATGAGTCCAAATAATCTGAGCACGTTAACAAGGTGATACCTTGAAATATGTCACCAAGGCATCACCCTTCTTCCTGTCGGTTTCTCTATCAGTATAAATCTTCACTCGTGGCTTTTTAGTCACTGGGTCCTGTATTATAAATTATCAGCATTTAAAGGTGTCTAAATGCTTTGACGTTCAGGAAAGAACTATAAATGCCACAGCACAACCGTATGCTTTTATAACATAATATTAATATAAGAGAAACAATAGTACCTGCTCAAAATAAAATATCACATAAATGTTGTTATCTTTTCGGTTTATAAGGCATCCACAACAACAAATATCATATCCATCTATGATGACCAATGGAAAGTTGTACCAATATCTAGTATTATAACGCATGCTGCAAGGACAACTAAAATTTGCTAAATGCTTGGTTAGATAGTAAAATACATAATTGATGAGTTGAACAGTGCAATAATGAACAGCCTTGACATGATTAATTTAAGGTCCCAAGATTCTGATAAGTTAGCATAGTTCCTTTGCCAGTATTCCAATTAGTTGCGTTCTCAGATCGCAACTATAATTAGTCCAAATACTGACAACTAATTCTTTCCACGAGTGAGAAACATCAAAACAACATCAAGAATGAATGTTACAGCACAACAATTTTGTCTTTGCAACATAGCAGACTAAAAGTATACCTCCTTTATTATTCCGCACTTGGAAAATACCTCCACAATCTGCAAAAGAAATCCAGCATCACAAGTGCAGAACAAGTACTTTTTAAATAACCAAATAATTAAGCATTTGCTACATGGTCATTAAACAAAATTATCTCTATAAGAGAAATGAAATGTAGAGTTAGTTGGTAGAAGCAATTTACCTCCTCCACCGTGACATCATCAGGCAAACCAGTTACATAGACATGTGTGTTTACTTTGAGATCAAACCAACTGTCCGGAGGTTTGTTAGCTTCCTACCACAAAAGTTCAATAGGTTACTACTAACTCCAGCAGCTTTATCATAAAATAGTCAATTGACTATAAAACTGGACATGGAACCTTTTGGTTCAAATAGGAAGAGAGCACCCCAACTGAAACAGAAATACAAACGGGCAGGGACATGATGGTAGAATACAACTCACCTGTGCTGCTCGTTGGCGAAAACATAGAATCTCTGTGCTTTGTTGATACACAGTGCCTTGATCCTGTTGAAAACTGAAAGGTTCTTATTCTTCACCTCGTCCAGCATCACTGACAGCAGGACGACATCCTCAATCACCGGGTTCTCCAGCAAATCGATCTGACGTAGCATCTTAACTCATCATCCCAGCGCACCCTCACACCTAGGCTAAGCGGGAGATGGAGGAACACTTCAGTTACCTGGTGGAGCACGATGTTGGTGTCGACAATGAGGATGGCGGCGGCAGCGGCGCCGAGCTTTCGCTCCGCGGCTGCGGCGCAGGTGGTGCAGGGGACGAAGCCGCAGTAGATGTCATCGCGGAGGTAGTGCTCCCTGACGACCTGCGAAGAGGCAACGACGGCGTCAGGTAGGGCCGTAGGGTTTGGGGGAGCACCTCGAGAGACAGCGGCGTTTGCCCGAGCAGTTACCTTTTGGATGCGGCCTTGCTTCGTCTTCTTCACGAATGACTTGCTCTTTGGAAAATCTGCGACAGAATTCACCTTCCAGTCAAGGAGCAGGAGGAAGGCCTCAAGGCCCTAGGCACCGCAGTCAATGTAGTCGTGGTTAACATGCTAGAACATCACTACATCTGTCAGCCAACACGTAACAAAACTCAACCTTTAAGAAAAGCAAACTGGTTATAAGTAACAAGATATTGACATACATAAGTTTACAACATTTTAGTAAAGAGTTTGAACTGAAAGTTATACCAGCCAACTTTAAAGAAAGTACAAAGCTCTAACTTTTACATGTATTAATATGTAGCACAGACTTCATTTTGCTTCAAAGAAAGTAAGTAGCTGCAGGTTATTAAGTTAGCAGTCAACATGAGGCAATATAATTTCTTTAAGAAATTGCATATACATGAAAAACAACAATCTCAAACTGTAGCTATGAACAAAATTCGATGAACAGTAAAAAAGAAGTGAAAATTATTATATCAATCATAGAGGTTATAAAGCATGAGATTAATAGGTATACCTATATAATTGTACCATGAGTCATGTATGCATAACTTTCAGAGTGCAATAATGAAAGCACATCTTTCAGCATTCCCAGCTGATCTTGGTATGGACATTGTAATCTGCACTACTGAGAGGAAAAGGAGCATCAATTAGACTCTGCACATGGAGCTCTACAAGAAAAGGCTAAATAACATGTAAAACTGTGACAAATATGCATCTCCCTCGTTAACGGGTATGCAAACAAGCGAAAATACAATGCTTTCTTCCTGGAGAGCTTTGTAGAATACATATATCTCACATTTATGTGTGCTGTTATGCAGAGTAATGATGGCAGATACTGGTGTAGCAGGAGCTTGGCCTGAAGCCCGTGCATGATTCTTCTCTGTGTGAGGACTTGGTTCTTGGTTTGGCTGTGGGGAACAAAATTTGGAACTGTCGTCAACTTCATGACTTTAGTTCAGGTTTAAAACCTTATCTAGCTTATTGTGATTGTCTTGATTATGCCATTAAAGAACTTTTAAGATTTGTGTATTATGCCACTAAGACATATTACATTCTCTGTGTTAAAAAGGCATGTTCTGCTTAAACGACTCGGTCAACTACGGCTCTCAGTTGTAGTCTTCATGGTTTTGTTCCTCCATTCTTGGCACGTCCTTATCTGCAAATGAATGTCAACCTTCCATTACTATCTGTCTGCGATGTTTCATCATGAAATTCTTCACCAAAGATGCTACTTCGTCACAAATTAGTAACATTCTTTCCCCCATATAGTTGATATGGTTCGAGTGTACTGAGCACTAACAATTGCAGCTCATGAAAATAAGGCCCTTGATTTTTGTCATAGAACAAGAGCGGCTATTTTAATTGCAGCACTCACATGAAAATAAATCTACTCTGCATGCTGGGGATTGAGGCGACTGAAGTGTGAGCCTTCAGCTGCACTTGACATAGTTGATATAGTTTATGATTTCATCGAGCATCACTGCCTTGCCCACCACCCAAAAATGAGAAACATTTTACTCTGAATTCAAACCTAAGCAGCACACCAAACTACTCGAGTGACAGCAAGTGCCTGATGTTAATTGAGTGAGTGAGTGAGAGTGTCTTCTCGGTTACCTTGTTGCAACTCAGCACGAGATCCTATAGCGGCTTCATCTGCTAGCTGATCTTCTCCCATCTCAGATGAATTATACATAAGAAGCAAGGAAAAAACTCAACACACAAATCTCTGTAGCCAGCAAGGATGACGATGCAAAGAAATAATAGTGCAACAGAGCCTTAGGGAAATGTACCCTCTCCATGAGGTTGTGAGAGTCCATCGCCTCGCCATGCCTTGCTCGCCACGCCTTGCCCAGACATGGATGTAGTCCTTGGGCAGCTAGGGGGGCTTCGTTGTGTTGTCCTTCCCCTGCTTCTTTCCACCATTCTCGGGTTGTCCTCCGTGCCACCGCGCTTGGTCGATATGCACCGCTTCCCATTGGATTCCTCCTGTAGAAAACACAACCAGAATGAAATACAATAGGATGATGTTTTGCTTCTATTGTTGATCAAGCAAGAGATAAACCTCATATTTCAGATAACATTCGAGAACATCTAAAAACATTGGACTACTTTCAGCACTCTTGCTCCCCTCAGGTCCACTTTTGTTAGAGAAGTCTTTCAGTTCATTCTATCAGAAGTCCGGCTGATTTACAAACAAAACAGGGAAACATATTAATGGATATTGATATCAAAAATGTAAAAACGAAATATTATGAATGGTTACCAGTTACCAGGTTACACTATGGAAAGTAAAGTTTCATTGTGTGACTTAGTTGTGGTCACTCCAAGTATTCACAAACAAGTGCAGTCAGTAACCTACCTGCAATTTAACAAACATCCTCTCAGGTGGTCTCTGGTTGAGAACCATCCTGCCTTGTGGGTTCTGAACCTGCTGCCCTTGAAGCAGTTTCTTCACTGAAATGAGGATGTAATAGTGACAGTGGGTAAATGATTGAGCAGCAGCACACTGTCTGTGTGTTTAAATGCTAGTTACTCACCAATCTCATAGAACACGTCGTTCACATTGGTAGCTGTTTTGGCAGAAGTTTCCATGAAGAAGAGACCATTCTCTTGAGCGTACGCCTTTGCTTCCTGCAGCATAGGATAATGTTACCTAATGTATTTTGTTTTGGTTCAGTAGACACCATCACAATCAAACAAGAGGAAGACAAAAAAACATTACTGCTATCATGCACCAACATTTTCATGCTCCCAGGTCCCAGCTTACACGAGACATCAAACTGGAAGTAATCACTAAAAAGACATTCTGTGTTCCCTACCACTATGAAACATATTGTTGGCCGATAAAGATGCAGCGATTGAATGCAAAAGCTTCTAGGATGAGAAATCACTAAAGAATGAAGATGGCAGCAGCTACATAAACAAATGTGGTAGCTCATGAATGTGTTAAAAATAGAACTTGAGAAGCACATTAACATACATCTGCTGACACCTGCCTCGTATCTAACAAATCAGCCTTGTTCCCAGCAAGAGCCACTATTGTATTCGAGTTTCCTGCATTAAAAAGGAAAGGAAAATTAAAACAAAAACTTGTAGATCAGCAGCACACTCAATGACATAATACATCCACAGATAACCCCTTCCAAAAAAAATCACATCGTACTCGCTGAATCAACTTCTTACACAGCTCTTTGATAGAACTGAGGTAAAAAGTGCATGTATTCAGGGGTCTAAGATCCAAAATATCAATATCTTTACTTTTGAAGCAAACTTCCACCATACAAGTGCATGTTCTAATATGTAGAGCACTGAGGTAAAAAGTGCAAAGTAGAACTATGTTACCTTGTAGGCTTGTAACAGAGAAGGAGCAGGCAAGGCACTCCCTGCTTAGCTTTAGCTCTTCAACGGTGCCACACAAATTTTCATTCAGAATTACAGATAATCCTATGCAAACAAAAAAGACTTTGTAAGTTGGGTGGCCCTCTTTTCCTATTCGTTAGGATTTAGGAAATTACAAGAATAAGATTTTGTGTTCTTATAGTAAATTGGGCAATAATATTTGGTGATAGTATTGGTGCTTTGCCGGCAACACTATCTAGTTGTTCCTAACATCATAAATCATAATAAGAGAATGGAGACAGTAGGATACCTGTTCTTATTTTTTTTTCTTTGAAAAATATAGCTATTTGTTTCTCTGACCTCTGCATAATCCCAAAGAGAGCGGCGACCATTGCACATCGGTGTCTTGTAGCGTTATCAGACTATTGCTCGTGTTAGTAAGTCGAGCCCAAGTTACCTGCAAGAAAAGGTGAATGCTCTATGATAAGGAGACTGACAGGATGGTTCTTTGAGTGTATTTCTTCCACTTTGGTGGCACCAGTCTGTGGTTTCACCAGTCGCCAGTTGCCTGCTACCTCGAGTAAGCTAGAAAGATCGCTTTGTGCTCACTACAACCAAGCACCGTTCAGCTTAGCACAAAATAAGAACAGAAGCATAGAAAGGAAATAATTATAAAATCATTTGACTCACAAAGCTAGAAGGTGAGATGAGCCCTATCCCTCCATACCTGTAAGTCACTGTACAGTACAATAGTATGGTACTTCGTTTCCAATAAAAAGATGAAAACCCATAGGAGTCTTTTAAGCACAGTACTATAGTAGGATAAGCTGAAGCTTCTAAAACACCAGTGCATCTTTGAAAGTACAGAAATCTGAACTGCCTTCATATTTGCAACATATAACTAAAATATATGTTGGCAAATGTTCCTAACGATACTATGAACCTAAAAGGCAATAAAATTAATTAGGATAATAAGTTGAGTATCATTACAAATAAAATCATATCTATCTGATGTGCCTAATAATTTCTTGTATTTCTTCTGGAATGTTGTCTTTGGATTCATTATCCTTGTACTTCAATAATTCTACTAAGAATTTGGTCCTCAGGTCATTCCCATTCTGCTCATTCATTATTACATATCATTGAACTCGATTAATAATCAATTATAGAAGAACAATATTGACAAAGTATTAGAACAAATAGGGTACTCACAGTGCAAATGCAGGGTAACCTTATACCATTCCAATCGTGCATAAAGTTGATAACAAGAAAGCCAGATAAATCCCTACAAATTAAAATAATACGTTGTTACATATATGTAGACAAAATTAATACGTTGTACGGGTTAAAAAAATTACCAGTTTAATGTTCTTGGAACCCATGTTGGTACTATACGACGCCACATATAAATATCGTCTTTCCATGTAGGATTGGCCAATTCCATGGCAGCATTCATATTATTGGCAATATAATGTATATTATGGATATAATGCATGCTAGGATGATCACCCTTAAACCATGATGGTATAGGCATGGAGTCCATTATATAGATGCTTCTAGTGTCCATGTTAAGTACATATAAGGTGAAGTGACCCAAGAAAGAAAAGGGCAATAGAATCTGCAAGTTAAAAAATTAGTTCAAGTAAGAGAAAAAACAAGATTACAAAAATGATGAAGAGTATAGCTTACTTGTTTGCAATCTGAAACATCGTACTTCATGTCAGGCCAACATTTTAATAATTTTGCCAGCATGTTGATATCTGGCTTTGCACGAAGGCGAGGGTCTCGACCAAATTTAGTTATGGACTACTTTTTGTTAGTAAAATAATGATATAATGAACACACTTATATGAATAAAGACTAATTACTTGAACTTATACAGAATTGTAGATCCATGTAGTGGTATTTGTCTTCCAACAAGAACAAGACATCATTGCATGCGATCATCCGAACAGCCATGTTAAAACAATCTGTATCATCGGCTTATTTACATCCAATATATCTTTAAGTTTTTGAAGACTTAAAGAAATTGGATAAGGTTTAGTGCTCTGAATCCAATGTTTCCTATTAAATGAACATTTGTTTTTATAGTTAAAGCAAGAACATATGTGTTGAATATTTACCATGCATATACTATATTAAATGAGAATTAACTTACTTTAAATATTTGGCGTTGTCTATCCCCATGATATATGTGCATAATACAAACATCAGTTCTTGCGTGTTTGTTGATGTTACTTTAGCAGGCAGAACATATGGAGATATATATGGTTCAATCTGATGTGATGTATTTGACGATTTAGATAACTCACATGGAGTATCGATTATTTGAACATCACTTGAACTCTCTCCATCTTCATCCACATTGTGGTCAAGATTTTGATGTCTTTTCTTTGTGTTTAATCTCGAGTCCCATAATATTGCAGGTAGCTTAAACCTAAACATTGATATATCATCCTGCAAGTATATAAATTAGAACAAAAGAAACATTGTTCCTATAAATAAATATACGTCCTCTACCTGAGTTACGTTATCAGATAAAGAGGATCCTGTCCAGTATTCCATATAGTTTATCATCCATAGCCCGCAAGATACCCTAATATGAAATTTAACAGATCATGTGAGTTTCTATGTATATATGAAAATAAATACAACCAATTTTGTAGAGTTGTGGTCACATGAATTTTACCCATCGGTTTGCATTTGTGTTGTGATCTTCTCTATAACTGGCCATGATGCAACATCAAGATTCGACCACTTGCCTTGGTAAAGCTCTTTATGTTTTGCTGCAAGTTTAATCTATCTTTCTAGACCTTTTAACTATGTGTATATATAAAACATATCAAGATTTATAGATAACAAATAATGTAATGATGAAATAATCATAATATAAAAGAAATGATTACTCACTGTAGTATAAAGGTCTCGGCGATCCGTTATTTGTTGTCCCATAGAATCGAGTACATGTACCTCGCTTTTTTTTTGCATTCAGAACTGCCAGGTACCAGTGAAAATTTTCTATATTCATTGGAAGGAACACCTTCATAGAACATACATTAACATTAATTTATAAGTATTGTGCACCAATATATTACATATTACATATATTAAAAATGAGATGAGTTTTAGGTCAACCATGTCAGACTGTAAATAGTTGTCCACCCTTTTTTCAATTGTGTCTTCCTTACAATTTAAGAGCACCTTAGGGTCGCCATCACGCTTAAGCAGACTGGAAATGAATGTGTTCTCCAAGAAGACATTTCCACCTTCTCTATGAAGTAAATGCTCTTCACCCCTAATACAGTGTATATATGCACTGAGGGCCTGTACACCAAAAGAATACAATTAGCAAATCAAATATACATGCTAGCTTTAAATATGTATACCATACTGTATAATATGATAATTATAAATATATATACTTTATTACTGTATATAATATGGACATACAGATGTACTTACTTCGTCAGACAATTGGATGTCACCATGAAAAAGACATTCCATATCATTTCTATTTAACCATGCGCTGTCGATGTTCACCACAACTTGTTTCCCCGGTAATGTTTTAATGTATTCAATAAGCTGAACATCTTCTGGGGTGCACTTATAATCTATACAATGAAAAATATTATACTTAATAAGCAAATGATATATGCGAAAACCAATAAGATGCAATAAGGCAAGAACAAAAAATTACCTTCAGAGACAACTCGAGCTACATTCAATTTCTTTGGTTTTTTATGTTGTGATATTCTAATAAGTGTGTCCAAAGCATCTTGTTTGTTCTGCTCTACCATATCCGCATCAGAACTTATTTGACTTGATTCATTTGGAACATCCAAAGATGTCAAGTGTATCACATCTGTATGAGGAGTGAATGAAACATAAGTCTCTTGACAAAAGCATTTTTAGGAGTACTCATAAGACAATATTTACATTTAGGAGTGTAGATACAGAGCCTACCTGGTTGTGGTCCAAGATCGGCTTCAGTTGACACTTTAGCATGATTGAAAATACAGTCAATGCCTACTCCCACAACATCGTGTGATTATTTTGCAGCATTACCAACACTGACCTTACTATCCTCGCTCTCTATAGCTATTACGCACAAGAGAAGAATTAAGGGTCAAACAAATATTTATTATGCAGACCTTAGTTTTTTGTAATTGATAATAGCACTTACCCAGTTCATGTTCATCAGTGTCATTAGTTGACAATTGTGCTGAACAACCACTTCTAGCCACAACCTCATACGATGGTTCAGCAATATTGCCAACATCGACATTTCCTTCCTCCACCACTATATCCATTGTGATTTGGTCTGTACCCATCAGATTGAAAGTGTCAAACATAATTTTATTGACAAAAGTATTTTAAGTATATAAAGTACATCGTCAAATAGCACGAAACTAAATAAAACACAAACTTTAGCTTAAGTTCTTCATTCATATAGATGTGACAAGTGAACTTGTATAAACTTACGGAGGAAAGGGACACAGGCCTGCCACCATCCTATTTTGATTAAGTATACCCGATGCCATTGATCTTATAGGATGTATATCATGGCATTATTGCAAAGATACAACATTGCTCCTTATAAAAATGCTAAAATAATATGAACAGTATATTATTGTATTATTATGACTGAATTTAGAGGTATCAGAATTTAGCAACAAACAAAGTCACTCTATCAATTTAAAGGTCTCAGAATTTAGCAGCAAACATGTAACTTGGAGTTTAGAAAAAAAAAGATAGCAGCAAACATGTAACTTGGAGTTTAGAAAAAAGAGATAGTAGCAAACAAGTATCTTGTTTGCTTGCGCTAAATGGTAGATCCAAAAAAGGATGCTGCTCATCAATATTACTGCATTGAAACAAACAAAATAACAAGAGGGAAAATAATCTAAATAATATGTTTTTGTAAATAATATGTTTGGGTACAAAGGCACCCAAACAAGAAAAAAATGCCACATCATTCTTTCTCAGTGCAATGCACAAGCATTACCACATGGATTCAAATAATGTTTTTACCCCCTCTGCAGTGATCCAAAATGACAGACCAAAATAAAAATTGGAAAAGACAAAAAGACATAGCTGAGAAAAACAAAGGACAGAGATTCACTTTCCTGCTCTATTATTAGGAACAGACAAAAAGTTCACTGGGTTCATAGTACAATATTAGGAAACAGGAAAGCAAAGAAACAACACAAAAAATTACAAGGATTCACCTTCACCTGTTCACTCATCATTTTAGAAATAGTTGTCTCTATGCTGCAATATCTGCTAAAGGCCAAGGATCTATCGGTACAAATGAACTGTTTTGGTGCGTTCATCTCAGTAATTATGATGTGATCTTTTGCATTCACCTCCCTGTTTTTTTCTCTCTTGCTGTAGTCATGTTGGCCTTACTGAGCGATTCGAACTTTTCATTTGTGGCCGTGAGATTGGCAATGCGTTTTCTGAGCTCACAGACCCAATTGATCACGTAAGAATGTCCTGGTTTCTTAGGGGGTGTTCGGGATGGCTCTAGGTTCAGTTCCAGTGTGGAGCTGTAGTTTATAATATCAATTTAAATAGTTTTAAAAATATTTGTAATCTAAATAATAAACAAAATGATTTATCTAAATGTCTTCTAAAGGCTCCAGCTCCACGATTTTCTGGAGCACCTGCTCCACCAACTACACTAAATTTTTTGGAGCTGTATAGCTGTCACAAACAGGGCCTTAGTGCATGCCTAAATGCCATTATTAGCAGTATTTCTTTGCTAAGTTATGTAAGGAGTATCAAACATTAAGTATTTGGAATCTTATGCATGTAATTAAATAATTAGTACTATTTCAGTTCACAATCTGTAAAACTACATCATGTGGTACAGTAGTAGACCATTATGAATATTTTTCCCCTTCAAAACTTTCTTTGTTCCACTGATGGCATGTACTTGAAATAAAAACAAAGGCGGACCAAGGTGGTTGTTTAACTTCCAATAGTCTGTCCGTGATGTAGCATCATAGTACAGTTGTCACGTCCCTGAGGATGTAGCTGTGGGAGCTCGCTGGCCACCGGTTTCCTGCCCGTGGTGGATGGTGGCAAGGTAGATAGCAGGGAGATGAGATAACAGAGAAAGGAAGTGAAAATGGGATTGGCTGTAATTGCTTGTTTATTGCTGAACCAGACATTCCTGATTGATCCCAAATACCCCTCCTTTTGCCTAATTAGCCCCTGTTACGAGCGCCTATAAATGTTCCCGACCGTAACAATAGCTCAAGGTTACACCTGGAAACTGGGGAGATAAGGAAGATGTAATTCAGTCTGAGTTTTATAATATGTTATTTAGGTGATCATTAAGATAGATGGAAATCACAACTTGCTTGTCAGATCATTTCAAATTCAAATGTGCATTTTCAAATTCAAATGTGTCTTTATTGCAGCGAAGCTGTCTTGAAAATCAAATAAAACAGCACAATGCTAAGCGTGCTACAATGGCTAAGGAGGTCAAATCTACCGAGGGTGAAGGCGACGACAATTACTCGTATGAAGTTTCTTTAGACGAGGACTTCTTGACTTCATTGGAATACGGAATGCCACCGGCATCAGGAATGGTAGGACTGATTAAATTGTGTATTTTCGCTACTGCTAACACGCTATTGTTCTTGGAACTGCAAATTATTTGTCGAGAACCTATATCTTTTGTGACTAATTTTTTTTGAGTAACCTTACATCAGGGCCTCGGTATCGACCGGTTAGTAATGCTTTTGACGAACTCTTCTAGCATAAGGGACGTTATTGCCTTTCCTGTCTTGAAGATTCAGCAATAGATCCCCTTCATTCTGTGAAGAGACGTGGCTGCTGAAGAAAACACCAGCAGCCTTCCTTTTGCGCTTGGTTCAGTACAGCAGGTTTTATATCTGCTGACCTTTTTATAGCTCATAGATGTGGCTATTTATTATTTGATGATGTAATTGAGGTGTACTATAGTTCAGAGTCCAAGTCGATATTAAAAACTTTATAGATGTTTTAATAATAATGGAATCCACTTTTTGCAATTAATGTGCTGCAAAACAGCTATCTCCACTGGATACTCTGATTCTTCAGTGACATGGTTGCCTTGAACTACCATTTAAGAGATTCTTTGGTCTATGGACTGTTGTGTTGCTTAATGCTTTGTTTTTATGGGTTCGTTTGTAGGGCTCCAAGCAGTTCCAACGTAAGAGCATCTCTAATAATGTCTCAAACTGGTGCTTCAAATTAAAATATAGAGTTTTACATAGGAAAAACTACTCCAACATTGTATCATTCCATAAAATTTGGTCAAAAAATTATGAGGCACTCTCAAGTGCCTCAAATATACTATATCATAGTGGGCTGTTATATAGTTTAGGTTTGAGGTTTTACTGTTGGAGCGGAATGTTTTGTTGGTGCCCTAAATTATATAAAACATTTGTGTGCTTGGAACAAACTGTGGTAATTTCCATTTCTCCTCTCAAACCAGTCAATATTTACATTTTCTGTCGTGGAAGATAATATTGTAGTTCTGACATACTGTAATTTTCTTAGTTGACAATGGTACTCGTGAAGGGCTTGATAAAGTCTTGAAAGCGGCAAGCAATGAGCCAGAAACTGTTATGCATTATGAATTTATGCAAGACTACAAGGTATGACATTGAAATAATTAGCTGCATACATTCTTTTTCCCACATTGGTAGGTTCATGTATGGATAATCTATAGTATAGGAATACAGTTTTCCATATCAATAGCTCAAGGAACAGTTTCAGGATCAACACAAGAACACATGACATTTAAAGAATTGCCATGATTTTCCTTAGATTTTTTTATTTATGATCACATTGTATAACTGAGAATATTTACAGGTGCATCTAAAGCATTTACAGCTCCACGACCTCCTTATAAACAAGATTTGCATACTGAACATTGTTCTTCTATTTAAGTGAGATGCAGTTATCTATATATCTAGTTAAGTTGGGTCCAAAGACCAAGACTATTTACTAAACAATACATGAAACATAATGAAAAGAGACTGATAACATATATTCAATGCTCATCTGCTTTCTTTGTTGTATCAACCAAATGACCACTAAACAATAGGAAGCTAAAAAGGAGCCAAAATAGAGAAATAAAAGGCAAAAATACATCTTCACCTAAAAACCAAAATAATTAAGTGCATTACAAGTTGTTAATTGCCATGCATTCATCAATGTCAGCTACGGCGTAAGGACCTCCTTATAAACGATATTCTTTGTGTATGTTGCGCCATTTATCGCTGAGTTCCTTTCAACCCCCTTCTTCTTCTTCTCATCATGGACTGGAATGGCAAGTATCTTCACTTTCGATCGAGCGGTGGCCCTTGATAGAGCAACATAAAGCTGGCCATGAGAGAACACTGGTTCCGGCAAGTACACACCAACATTAGGAATCGTCTGGCCCTGGGCCTTGTTAACCGTCATGGCAAAACTTAGTCTTATCGGAAACTGCTTCCTTTTAAACTGGAAAGGGAACATCTCATCATCAGAGGGGCACAGGGGTACACGAGGCAAGAAAATTCGCATTCCAGCATGTTGGCTAAGGACAATTTCAGCATCAATACTGTTTTTTTGGAAACCATGAACCACCAACCTCGTGCCATTGCAAAGTCCATTAGCAGGGTCTATATTCCTAAGCAACATGATTGGGCATCCAACTTTGAGCTTCAGAACGTGCGGGGGTAGTCCATTAGGAGTCAGCGTGTTTAGAAACTCCGATGGGTAATAGTTATTAGGATCATCCACCGCGGTGTCAAAACTATGGTACATCATCTGCTCCCCTTGGAAACGATCGATCATCCTCATATTTATCATATCCACCCAGTCATTCCGTGTAGACAATATTGCTCTTGAAGTGATGTAGCTTGTGTTAGACATGTTTTCATTTAGATTGGGGTAAATGTCATCTATCAGTATATCAAGGTCGCGATCATTACCAATATATGGCACACATACCTCATCTGGAAGACGAACATCACCATCGTTGTTCGCTTCCTCAGTTCCACCACCGACGCGCAACAAATATTCTGCAAACCATGGGTCACTCTGTGCCCTCATGTTTTGAACAAGCTTTAGGTGGCACATGGATTCCCAGAGGTAAGAACTCCGTAGAGAGGCAGCAACTATCTGAGCCCTTGACCCCTTGCGTACAACAGGGAGTACTTGTCTGAAATCACCCCCGAACACAACAGTCCTCCCACCAAAGGGCAGCCCAGGCCGTCCCATTATATCACGCATGCTATTGTCTAGCGCCTCAATTGCTTGTCTCTTAGTCATCGATGCCTCGTCCCAGATAATGAGCGATGCTTTTTGTAGCAACTTTGTTGTCCTGCTTTGTTTCATGAAGCTACATACAGCACCATCATCAATAGTAAGTGGTATCTTGAAGCGTGAATGGGCAGTCCTCCCCCCAGGCAATATGGAAGCTGCAACACCAGATGTAGCTATTGCAACTGCAATCTTGTCCTGACTGTGTAGTACCGCAAGCAATGCCTTATACAGATAGGTCTTGCCAGTCCCACCAGGCCCATCCACAAAGAACACTCCACCGTTATTGGTGTCAACGACAGATAGGATCTTATCATAGGCAGACCTCTACTCCTCATTTAGGGTTTCTTTCATAGCAACGTCTTCTGCTGTCGGCTCGAAACTTTCCTCCTCGTAAATCTCTTTATCAGTACCATGTGAATCGTCATATTTGTCGATGATAGCAGGGAGAGGGAATGTCTTTATGTCTTTACCCATTGACTGCAAAATGTTTCTAATGTCAATCAAGACCATCTGTTGCACATGGGTTTTGCTTTGAGTACTACGGTGATAGTCCTCTGCCATTGAATCAAGGTGTCTCTGCCATAATTCTGCCACATCGTTCGGCTCGCATTATACCAGTATTGTTGCAAACAACCTTTGTAGTGCTGACGGCATTTGGTAAATAGCGGCTTCGTTGAGACACTCATCTATTGTGTCGTCTGCTTCAAGCAGTCCCCTCCTTTGTGCTGCCTCACGAAAAGATGGTAGTGTGCCACCATCTACTGTCCTTTGATCCGCATAGGAGGTAGCACCTGTCACATGGTTTAAGAGAAGTCGAAGATAAAAGCGCTCCCCCTCAGCTGGATGAGCAGAGACTATTCTACCAACATGTCCACCCGTGTTTCGTTTCCTCCTTTGCCACACTTTGCCTTGTTGCAAAGTGTACCACTCAGGAAAATCACGGTAAAGGATGCCCCGAGCCTCCTCGTGTAGCCTATTTGCCTCAAAATATGTCGTAAGCATTGACCTATCGGCACCTGGACGTTGGACAACATGATTTACTTTAGCACGCTCGTGAAATGACACCATATGCATGTTTTCAAGATGGAGCTGCAGTTGCATCACTGGTGGAGAGTTTTGACTTAGATCAAAGCTGAATATCCTCCAAAGGGCTTCTGGAGGGGTCACCCACCTAGCATCTCTATACTGCTTGATCTCATCAACGTCACCATCAGCCTTGTTTGCATCTGTCACAGACGCACGATCGTGGCCTTTGTATACGTATTTGAACAAGTATTTGACAGCCTTGATGCTCCCGCACGCCTCAACATTGATGTGACAGTTGAAGAGCCGGAGGAGGTAAGGGTTATAAGGGACGACCCATCTGTTGTCCAATTCATAACCTCGAACCATTTCCTTACGCCCATCATCACGACGCCTATAAATAGGATATGAATCCTTTCCTTGAGACGTTGCATTGCTAAAAGCTCTAGGATAATGGTTTTTGCATGAAGCACGACCCTTAGTGCATGGGCATTTAGGATTTAGCAACCCGCACGGTCCATGCATCATATGCTTGATAACCATCTTGTATAGTTCAGGGTACTTCTTCTTGTCAGGGATCTCAGCAGAGATAAGGAGATCATACTGATCGGGGCAAGTTAGCTTGTACTTTCTCTGCATGATGAGTAGGAAATGGACATGAGGCAAACCTCGCTTCTGGAACTCCACGACATAGACATAAGCCCGGATTTTTCCAAGAATATGATGCTTAGTCAATCTCTTCTTCAGTTCCTCTAGTTTTGCACGGAATATGCGAACAACAAGGTCCGGACGATCCTGTGGTGACTGCATAGGGAGAAGCTCTCTGGTTATTTCATCCCAATTGGGGTTGCACGTCATAGTGAGGAATATGTCTGGCTTCCCAAACTTCCGCACAAGGGCCATAGCATCCATATACCGGCGTCGCATGTCACGAGGACCACCGATAAATGATGTAGACAGCACGGTTCGCTTTCCAATTTTGTCTGCTCTGTTCTCGCCTTCATGCAAGCTATCTACCAAACCCTTGTATAGATCCGCCCTTAATCTGTCTTGGTTTTTACGTATGAAATCCAAACGAGAGCTCTCAATCTTGATGTAGGTGTGAACCGCGAACTGTTGGAAAAGCCGCTTCCCATGAAGTACTGGATTGAATATACCTGGTCGAATTTGGATTCTATAGCAGTAATAATCACGTACAGACACACATAGATGGCTGGGTCGTTCTGCAGTCAGAAGGTTTATTAATTAGTGTTGCTAAAAACATATTTAACAAAGCATCATATAAAAATCACAAAGAAGCAACTAACCTGTATCGTCATCGTTTGCATCCCTTGTCCTATGTTGCTCACGGTACGCGTCTACTTCGTCCATGGAAACATTGGACTTAGGAATATTTGCATGCCATCCAAGTTCACCTTTAGGAAAGAACATTGGATATGATAGTGCATCATAACATCCATGATAGGAACGGATATCGTGGCTTGACCTATCCTTCCCATGCAACATAACACTATTACTGAATTGACCTCGTCGTTCACTCCCCTCAATCCAAACTGCAGCGACCTCCGAAGTGATGGGTGCATTATATAAATTCTGGTTCAGCATTTGGTCAAGGTTCAAGGCGATATGGTAGTCTTCAATGTTATCAACGTGTCCCATACTCCTAAGGTGCTCAGAGTATGGGTTTCCCTTAAGTATTTCAACCAACTGTTTAATAACTGCCTTGTCTTTCTCAAGTTGATCTTGACGACATTTACGATATCTATGCTCGAGGCTAGGATCATCATCGTAGAAGTAAAGTTCAAGGTGTTTATGTTCTGCCCCAGCTTCCCTACCGAACGACCTTACATTGTGGTACATCATGCCATGTGCACGGAACGTGTAAATACCACAATTCATGTTTGTAGTCATACTGTCAAGGCAACAGTACAGAGAAGTGAAAGAGAAATGGCCATTAAAAAATCGAATGTTATCACGGAAGTGTCTCGCATCAGCATCTGAGCACTCCCACAGCCTCCTAAGTTGAGGTGGTGTCTCGAACGGGGCTAGATCAATCTGTCCATTATGACAAAAAAATCCAGGTGGTTCATACTGAAACTTCTTTGCTTTGCAGTAAACGCAGTCAGCAACAATGTCCAACGAATGTGTTTCTTCAGGTATGTTACTATACACCTTATCATACGGGTCAGGTACGTCTGGGGTAACAGTAAATGCATTTTGAGTTTCATCAATCTCGATATCCTCAATAGATTCACCATCTAAATTTGTTTTCGAGGAACAACGGGTAAGACGAATAACTTTAGAAACTTTCAAATCATATATCCTATATATATACTATTACAAACATTATGTTAGTACCTTGCCCAGCGAATAGGTATCCATCTTCTTTGTCATCATCTTCGAAAAGTACATCCTCGTCATGATTCTCTACAAAGAGCACACCTTCATCGGCATCTATTGATTCACATGGTTTTAACCACTAAGAATAATTAGGGAACTAATTGTGGAAGGAGCTTGTAATTACCATTGGTGGTGACATTCGGGGTTATCTGTTGTTGCATCCCAACGTCTGCTCCTTCAGTCATTTTGTCACTATGTGGAGCAGTGACTGGACATGGGCTTGTACTTTCTATTGACGAAAAGTTGTGTTAAATCAATTGGCCACTATAAGTTAAGTATCATATCAATTAAGGATGAATTAGTAATTACTGTTGTTTTCGATCTCTGAAGCAATCGCGTGATCAATTTCATTGTGCTCACCGCCTTCCATGTCATGATCCCTAGTTGCAGTAGCAAAGTTTCTTCTAATGGCAGATTGAAATTTCTGGTTTTGACGAGATATCAGGCTCTGTCTTTCGCCAGACGACACATGATGCCTATGTCGTTGTCTTCTAGGAGACTGTGTCATTTTGTCCATGTCAACATCCTTAGTCTGCAATGAAGCATAAACAAAAGGTGTTGCACTCAACTCAGAGATAACCATGTCCTTGGAGCTAGATAGAGACCCAGTATGAGGTTGAGAATCTGCTGAACTCCACACAAGCTCCGGCGTAAACTTCGGATTCTCAATTGCGATCGAGTCTTGAGCTAGCATTTCTTGTTGTCTTCTACTATAGTTTTCCCTTGCACTCTTTTGACATGGTGTAGTATTACGCAATGCCCTTTGTTCCCTTGTTAGAGTTGCAAATCGAATCTGTTCTCGAATTCTCTTACGTTCCCTTGCATCTAAAACTTCTGAACTTGGATTGGAATCATGTTGATGACCCGTCTGAGCTGATGCGCCTTAAAGTTGAAAGTAACAAAGCTCTTAGGTGTATATATTATAGGTTGAATGATGAGAGCTCAACTCACTATTGGGGCACATTTGTTATAATTTTTGTCTTTCAATAACATAACACAGAAACATAATAACCTAGAGTGTCAATGCTTTGATGATTATTATTCTCTTTGTGTGCAGGTATGCTGCAATCTACAAACTAACCCAAGAGCACATAAGAAAAGCATTACTTTAAAGATGAGTGACACACGAGCATGATTAACATACCTTTTGAACGCTCATGGTGCACAACATTTTCATTTTTGCTTGACTGACGACGCCTCTTCAATTCATTTTTCTTTTCATCACTCATCGTGGCGTATCGTGCTCTTTCTCTTTCCCTCTTACGTTGTATCACATCATCACATCCACCTAACCAGTTATATCCTTTTCCATTATTAATCGTTGTTGTTAATTAACATAACAAAGAAATGTAATTACCTAGAGTGATACCACACGGTATAGTACAATCAATGATGCTTCCGTCGCCTATAGCCACATCTGGACAATCATCTACACAAAGTAACCCGATAACACATAAGAAAAGCATTATTTTAAAGATGAGTGATGCACAAGCAGCCTTAATTTACCTTTTGAATACTCATGGTGAACAACGTTCTCTTTTTTGCGTGGCTGACGACGGTTCTTCAATTCGTTTTTTTTCAACACTCATCGCCGCATATCGTGCTCTTTCTCTTTCTCTCTTACATTGTCTCGCATCAGTTCGACCTCCTGAACCATCATATATTACCCATCAATAATCTCCATTGTCAATACATGGTAAACAAACATATTCACCTTGAGTGTTATCACACGATTTAGTTAAATCAATTATGCTTCCGCCGCTGACAGGTACCTCTGGACATTCATCTACACAATATGAACATCGTTTTAGTTAACATTTGCATCAATAAAGTAACCCGACAACACATATGTGTTACCCTTATTGATGAATGATTCATGGAAATAGGTAACATACCTTTTGAGTACTCAATGTTTTCGTTTTTGCGTGACTCACAACGCTTCTTCAGTTCATTCTTTTTTCATCACTCATCGCTGCATATCGTCCTCTTTCTCTTTCCCGCTTACGTTGCCTTGCATCAACATGTCCTACTAAACCATTTAATATTTTCCTTTTTAAAACCTTGGTGAGAGATCAAATATTGCATTTTATTAGTATATATACCTTCAAGGGTGTTGGTAGACAATTCTCTTAATGGAGGTTGAACATCGTTATTGTTGAACAGATCCATCTACGTCTTTTAGTCTACCAACAGACTTGTGTAGAAACATATTAGTCATATTCATACTTAGATTATTGCAATTCTGGACAGGAAACACATCTACTACATCTCTCCCAAGCCCACCTGCTACCCTTGAACAATGTGTAGTAGTAGACCTTTGCTACTGCCTATATAGTGCTAGGAGTCTATTTTTGTGATCTGATCGGTTCGTATGGAGTGTGTGCTTGCTGGGCTAGAGACATGTTCCTGTAGCACGGATTCATGCTGCGGTTTCAGCCGGCGCCGATGTAGGCTGTGGGAGTTTTAGTTACCAATTAAGTTGGTTCTTCTGGTCAATCGATTAGATTTCACCCACTCGTGGAGTTTGACGAGGGTAAGAGGAGCAGCCGGCGTAGGCTTGCTGGGCACAACCGGCGGAGAAGAAAAACCCAGCCAGCAGATGTTTCTTCGCAGTTGCTGCTACCTGGAAACCAAGAAAATGCAGCAAATAGGACGCAGGATATTGTCAATATTATTACAGTGATTGTGCACTTGCATGGTACTGACTGCTAACACCCATACTCAATATACCGTTTCAAGACTTTGTGATTTTAACCAGTATAGTGGAATTTGTTGTCCGTAATGTCAGGTTCTAGCGTCGGTAAAGTGCCTAGCATTCCTCCCATACCAGATAAGCAGAATCTGGTTGAAATTATCAGCAAAATAAATTCATTGAACAATATGACCTCTGCGGACAAGTCTCCTCCATCTGAAGTCGTTGATTTGGATGCTTTGCAAGAGCAACAAGTGCAACGGGAGGATTCTGTGGGGAAGACGACCAACGGAATCGACAAGCAAACTGTGCCATCAACCATGGATTTGCTAGGAGTTTTTCCAACTGGCCTTGCAACTTCAACACCTGAGACAAATACATCTCTGTCCCAAGGGAGCAGCGACAGCAGTGGTAATAACAAGAGCAAGAGCCATTCAATGGAGCCAGCTACTGTTGTAAATTCACACGATATATCAACCCAAGATTTTCCTGCTGGTGGTTTCATGAGAAGCAATAGCACACAAGAAAGCCGACCTCATATATACAAGCAGACAGAACACGAGGGTTCAAGTTCTGCACTTCCTTAATGAACTCGGCTGGCTCTTTCAGAGGGCTTCTGCCTGTACATTGTCCACCAGACCTGATGTGTCTGATTTGGATTTGACTCAATTTTCAATCACACGGTGCAAATATCTTTTACTGTTCTCTAGCGAGCGTGACTGGTGCTCTCTTACTAAAACACTTCTGGATATTCTTGCCAAGAGAAGCTTGGTCAGCGAGGAATTATCAAAGGAAACTATGGAGATGCTGGCTGAGATTCACCTTCTGAACAGAGCAGTAAAAAGAAAGAGTAGGAGAATGGTGCATTTGCTTGTACAGTTTGTTGTACTATGCCTTGATAATTCCAAGGTTTGCCCCTTCCTCCCAAACTTTCCTGGCCATACTCATATATACAAGCAGACAGAACAAGAAACCAGACCATACTTGTCACTGCAGCTGTTTGGCAGCACTTAGGAGGATTTTCCACCTAAGATGGACTCAGTGAATAAGTACTTATCTTCTGAGAGTAGCAATCCTCTGGATGAGAGATCTCCTTCATCCTCTCTGCCTATAACCCACAAGTTTTTCCCCATACACTCGGTTGATGAAGAGGTTCGGCACCCTCATATTACAGATTATGGGGAAGATGCTACGATGGGTGAAGTTAGCACAAATCAGGCATGGTTGGCACCACCACTTGATCTCTTCAAGGATTCAGATGTTGTGCTTTTACGAAAACTTGTTGTTTGCATTGGTAAGATGATCAACACTGTCACTTTTGATATTTACAGGTAGAAAATAGGTTCAGGGGTAACAGCTTCCCTGTTATCGGTGGACTATGCACACTATGTTTTTTTGAAGAGGTGTGTTCTTACTTTCCAAAACCATCTTAATTTGTAAAGGAAGTAGTTACTAATAAGAACACTGACAAACAAACTAATGATGATGAACTTATTTATTAGATAATAGAGAGGTCACATAGTTCTATACAAAGCGGTTAACATTGAGATCGAACACACGACTAATAAAAACAGAACACAAATCATTATTAATAAGTTTCATCTGATACATGACTAACAAAGTATTCTACTATAACAAGCTAGAACACATGTCTCAATCCTATGTTACAGTCGCCAAATGTTGTCGTCTGTTCTCTAGAAATTTGTCGATGAAACGACTCCTTGGATTGTCAATCAACGAACGACGAATTGCTGCAATTTAGAACATGATTTGTAAGAACATGATTATTTTAAATTATTGTCATTCTAATTGTATCTATATCTATAATCTATAAATATATTATAAGAACCACTCACTCTTCAAGCGGTATATAGTGTGATGATCCGGGTTGAAATGAATAGTGATGTGGTCCGAGGTTTCCAAGCACCCTATTGTTATAATAGTATATAATTATTAATATGAGTAAGAATTAAATTATATTGAAAGATGTTAGGCACAGAAGACATTACTGTGATAATGGTTACAACGTAGCAAAGTTCCAATAATTATGTTCTTGTCAACTCTAGCTAACGACCATCGTAGAGCATTTCTTTGCAAGAGGTCAGTCCATACCCCCACGATGATTAGATCCCACCTATTAAAAACCTTAATCGTCTGAATAAGACCTAACAAATGCATAATGCTTTTAAAAAAGAATGTATATATGAAAATTAGTGCCACCTAGAATCCATTAGTACAGGTTCTCTATACGGTCTTCCACCGATATGCTTTAATGGTTCCAAATGAAGAACTATGCCAATAACATCTGAACAATTCACATATGATTAGTTACCTTTGAATTATTTAGACTTCAGGCGTTAGTGATATATATATATATATATATATATATATATATATATATATATATATATATATATATATATATATATATATATATATAAACTATATGGAAAGAAGGGTTATTACCTACGAATGTCTTATGCGGTTGTTGGTAAACCTCATGAAATGGCATAAGATACTTTGGAAATGGAGGAAATTGGATTGGCTTCATGAATGGATCCACAATAGTATGTGTTATCAATCCCAACTCTAGCCCATGACCAATATTGCGAAATTGAAGTTCCTCCCGGTTTAGACATAATGCCACTCTATACAATGTATATGTGCATCCTTGTGTGAGTAAGGCATCGAACCGTTGGACATTATTGCCGTTAGAAATTGCTTCGATTTTGGATCCCTAGATATTTGGGAGTACAGGTTGTATGAGTCAAAGAATGTAATTATAATAACATGAATATATTGGGTCTATTTCAATGCTTGTTGAAGTGACTCACAGTGATGTCCTGTAGGATGTAGTGTTGACTATTACGACGCCTAGGGAACTTAACAACTACCCTCGCAAAGACACTTTTTACTTGTGGTAAGTTATTGACATCTTGAATATCGTCAAATAGCACGAAACTACATAAAACACGAACTTTAGTTTAAGTTCTTCATACATATAGATGTAAAAAGTAAATAAACTTATATAAACTTACGGAGGAAAGGGAGACAGGCCTGCCACCGTCCTATTTTGAGTACGTCTACCTAATGCCATTGTTCTTATAGGATCTATCATGCCATTATTGCAAAGATACAAAAAAACATTAAAAAGACTAAATGACATATAGTCTCTTGTCTATAAAAATGCTAAAATAATATGTACAATATATCGTTGTATTAATATGACTGAATTTAGAGGTATCAGAATTTAGCAACAAACAAAGTCACTCTGTCAATTTATAGGTCTCAGAATTTAGCAGCAAACATGTAACTTGGAGTCTTGTCTAGTCCTCGCTATCAGAATATTGTATTGTACAAAAAGAAGCGGGTGAGAAAGAGAAAATTGGGGACAGGTACAAGTGTATTGTACAAAAAGAAGCGGGTGAGAAAGAGAAAATTGGGGACAGGTACAAGTGTATTGTACAAAAAGTCCTCCCATGCAACATACAGCACCAGAAATTATATAATGCACCCATCATGAATTATGTCAGTTTCTCCAACACACTGCAGGCTGCATTTTTCAATCTCTTCTTATTTCTTTTGGATTAGGTTCAGAATTTCAGTATTCATGCATTCATTCATGTTCCAGGCAGTTTTATATCCTGAATCCTGAAAAGAATTAAAGGCTTACTTTTCCTTCCTCCTTTTTGCAGTGTCATTACAGCTTCCAGTGATTATACTGTTAAGGTGCTGATCTTATTGTCTCATATTTACAGTTTAACTGTTCAAGTTGCAATTGTTCAACAATTCACAGACATTTTCATCAATATTCATCAGGACTTTACAAGGACAGGTTATTTGAATTCACATCCTAGTTTTTATTTGGCCTATTTTTTCTGCCTCCAAAATGCCTAGATCGAAATCCTCAGCTGACTAATAAATAAACAGGCCCTCTCATACTCCAGAAATTGTTGTGAAATAGAAGATGGCCAGTGACTGAACAATAAGCTGAACTTCTTTGTGTTGGGCGTACTCGTTGATTCGCACATTCTTCTAAATGCCTAGGAGTCATGTAACACGCAATGGTTTGCACATTACAATGTTTGATAGTGACATTGTAAGAGGAAGTTGTTGAAGGATATGAAGTTGTTGATGGATAGGAAGTTGTTGATGGAGATTAGTTTCCTGAACATGAGCTGGCGCATAGTTTACTCATCTTGTGTGGTTGAACAAGCAGGACTCAAACTAAAAGGAAAGCACTAAAGAAGTTTAGAGAAAAGAGATATAAGCAACAATACTTTCCCTTAAGGGTGTTCGCTTGCGCTAAATGGTAGATCCAAAAAAGAAGCATGAAGAGAAGAGGGTGAGAGAAAGAATTGTGGGCGGGTGCAAGTGAAACATACAAAAAGCATGCTACCAGCTAAGCCTCCCAACTATCATTTGTTTATCTAAGAATTAGCATCGACCTCTATATACCGGAAGCATGCTATAAACTTTATACAGTCCAAAGAATACCCCAAATACACACGAGTCTGGTATTTTATTTAATGTCCTTAATTATCAACCATTTACTGATTATGTCAAATTACAATTTAGAGGACTCAGAATTTAGCAGCTAACAAATACAAAGGGTTATGTATTGCAGAATTTAATTATCACTGATTGTAGCATATTAGTGCTAGAACAAAATATGTTGCCTAAGTGTCCTAACCATAAGATGTATGAATTCTATTAATTGATATTATTAAAAGTAGTTCTGATTAGCTGGCTTTAGAGAGAGGGAATCACATTTGTGGCAATGACATTTGTACATAAGTAATTTAAAGAGAGGGAATGGGACAAGAAAACAGTTCCGTATTAAAAAAAGTTCAGATTTATGTTAACAAGCTATAATCTGTGTGTATGTTACTCCAAGGCAGACAATTACACAATGGATCATACAACCATTGCAGATTAAACGAGTAGAGGGGAAACATACCTTTTCCAACGGGGCAGAAAATTGTACAGTGTCCTTTGCAGGAAAACAGGATCGTTCAGAAGCAAAGTGCAGCTCGTGCAGCCAGATATAAACAAAATAAAAAAAGAACAACATTTTAATTACTAAAGCTACGATCAAGCACCACACAAGGAATTTAATCAAGATAATCTTAACAGTTATAGTGAATTATTGTGCAACTGAAGTAAAACTGGCTATAAGTAGTTTCAGCTGCAAATTTGTTCTCTAGGTGGTCTTCTTTTCAAGTTTTTTGTTTTTGAACATTTGAACCTATGGTTGTCCCTGTATATGCATTTTACCATAAATCATGCATGCCATAGAGCTATAACGAAAAGAGAGATATCCTATTGAATCAAGCATCTATAACCAATTCTAGGATACCCTAGTAAGTCAAAATGCAATATATGGTGAACATTAGATTTTTATTAGAGAAAGAAGGCGCTGATGTTTCAGTGGTTACCTAAAAATCCAGTAATGTCTAGCAAGCACCACTCAGCAACACAAATCAAGTTCACACGTCTGTTCAAAGTAATAGAGAAAACATTAATATTTAGCAACCATGCAGCAGCTAGCAACGATTAGAAGGCAGGAAATTCAAAAATACCAGCTATGATGTACTCTAATGTTATGAATAGCGCTTTAATGTTTGGAGTTTAAACTACAAGCATAGGTTTCATGATTTAAGCTTGCTTGGCTTAGTGCAGTTCTCCAAAGCTAACTTTAAAAAAAATACCATGTTGTTCACAACAATAAAATCATGATAATAGTAAAGTACTTTGAAATATGAATGCAACAGTAACCATTATTATAACACTATCTACATAACATTAGAGTAATAATCAGTCAAATGGCACCAACTTTAAAATGTACCTGTGTTTGTCCCAAAAGAAAGGGATGTTGTACTCTAGCGATGACGGTGTTTCTACCATCAAACATCACATTGATAAACATTGATAGGGATTTTTCTTTTCATTTGCTCGAATGTAAATGGAACACAAGAAAGGTTCAGCAGAAATATTACTAATAGCTTTGTTCCTGGTAGTGTTTCTTCTTCTGAACAAATTGGCATCATCAGCCAAGTTTGTGCCCCCTCCCATAATTGTTGAAATACATTAATTGTATAGTACAGTTCTCTGGTACAAGCATTACAGGTTAGGTGTTTCACTTTCACACTATGAATAGTGAATCTTTCTGTTCTCTCATAAAATTATTACAGAGAACACGCAGAATCAAATCAAGTCATTCTATCAAATGGTTAAGTTTAATACTTTTAACTTTCTTTGTTTCCCAAAGTTATTGGAAGCAGCTAAGAAGCAAGAATTTTGGTAAACATGTATGCAGTGTAATTTTTGAGGAAAAGGGGTTAATCTACTCATTGCATTATGCTATTTGATATCATGAGTATTGGATTGCCAATCAAGTTACCAGTTAAAATATGCTCATAGCACTGAGTACAATATGGTACATGATAGGAAATTAGAACCAGACTTCACATCCTTTAAAAATAGCATAGTACATAAACATCTATGATGATGAAGCAGCCAGTACTAAAACGTATTGTTTGGGCTGTTGCTGATATTTAAAAATCTCTGGACTCACTAACTTTTTAATTATGTTGACAAACACATCTTAATTCCATTGCAGGTAAAGCGATGTGCAGAAATGTCACGCAAACTAAAAAATTTTAGTGATCAGATCAACAGGGCAGGTTTAAGATCTTCTGTTCGACCTGCACTTGAACCGGATATTGATCTGGAGGAGTTAGAGGTGCATTACTCATCTTTCTTGTAACAGAAAGTTTTTTATAGCTTCTCTTTCAAAGGTTGCTTTTATGTGTAGAAATGTCACGCAAACAAATATCATGCTTGAGTGAGAATGAAAACTTTCTTTTGTTTATTCTCTAGGCAAGATTGGGTGAACATGAGCATGAACTGCTTGAGATGAATACAACAGAACAGACCTGTAGCACTAAAAGTATGAAAATTGGGGGTAGGAACAAAATAGACCTAGCAGCTTGTCTGAATCCTTGTGTCTGAATCCTTGCATTTGAGTCCTACCAGCAGCTGTCGCGAGTGCTTCTGGATAGCACTTCTGGATACCACTTGCTCCGCTCGACTCAGGCTCGGCCGAGACAGCTGTCGCACCGATGGAGGGAGGGAGTAGGCGAGGTCCTCCGGCTCCCGATGCAGGAAGGACAAAGGGGGAAGGGAGCTTGCGGACCTCGGCAAAGTGCAGGAAGGGAGCGAGAGGGGAACTGACTCGGACGCGGCACCATATATCTCCATAATCCAGTGCATTGAAGTCAAAGAAGTGGAGGTCGTGGAGCTGACCGAGGGGAACTGGCTCGGACGCGGCAGCCTGCGAGAGTGGAGCTGAGGTCGTGGAGCTGACCGAGGGGCGGACGCGGCAGCCTACGAGAGTGGAGCTGAGGTCGTGGAGCTGACCGAGGGGCAGCCGAGGGGAACTGACGGTTGGGCGCTCCATCGTGCGGACGGAGGAAGAACCTGCTGCTGTCGCGCGACTATGGGCCGCCCAAACCTAGCTAGAGTATGGGCCGCACCAAAAAAGCGGCCCAAAATGCCTGCACTGCTGTATTGTTGTATTGTCTTGCAAAAACTTAGTACCATATTGGCTAGTAAAGGAGACATGGAGCGGTTTATAAGCTTTGGCGTGATGGCTGAACTGATCAGTTTCAAAGGGTGGCTGAATTGGTGGTCAGTTTCAACTCACGCGGGCATAATAATTTTTGCTGGACACCTGCGTGTACGGCCTGTGGGGGCAGAACCAGAGCCATGGCAGAACAGGTCAAAGGCAGAACAAGTCAATGGCAGACTACTATTGCTTACTTAATAAGTAGTACATATTATGCTCAGGCCAAAGGGCAGGCCGAGTCTAGTAATAGGACATTGATTAACTTGATAAAAAAAAGATTTCCGATAATCCTAAGCATTGGCATAAGATTTTGTCCGAAGCTTTATGGGCTCACAGAATATCTAAACATAGTGATACTAAAGTATCTCCTTTTGAGCTTGTCTATAGGCAGGAAGCAGTGTTGCCTGTGGAAATAAGTTTGAATATTGTCAGGTTCGCCAGACAAAATGATCTAACCGTCATTGATTATTGTAATTCAATGATGGATAATATTGATGAGGTGACCGACAAGAGGGTGATAGCTTTGGGAGCAATAGAAAAGGACAAGATCATGGTAGCTAGGGCCTACAACAAGAAGGTCAAAGCAAAGTCATTTCAAGTAGGGGACCTGGTGTGGAAGACCATCCTGCCTCTAAGGAATAAAGACAGGAAGTTCGGGAAATGGTCGCCAAGCTGGGAGGGTCCTTATAAAGTAAAACAGGTAATGTCTGGTAACGCCTATTTACTACAAACATTACAAGGCAAGGATTTACCCAAGGCTTTGAATGGACGTTTCCTCAAACAGTACCATCCTAGTATGTGGCAAGATGCCTAAGAGAACTGATGTAATCACATCGAGTTAGTTGTTTTTGGTTTGCTCAGCTCCACCAAAAGGCAAGGGGGCATATGTTGAGCACTAAATTGAGCCGGCGGACGGTCCCTGCGCACGCGCCCCCTGCGCACGCGCGGACCGTCCGGCCGTCAGGTAGGGAACCCTAGCCAGGGGCGGGCCTCATTCAATTCAAGGGTATTCAAATGAATACCCATTATTTTGGCAAAAGAACTTCAATATATATACATGTATATAGTGTATATGCATAGATAGAAAATGAATCAAATAAACAAAAGAATTATGTTAATTTGGACCAAAATATCTCCTTCCTATTTCTCATACCTAACTAACCTAATAGTTTGTCGTGGACTATAAGACCCAATAGAGCGACAAAGCCCACCTCAGCACCTCATGGCAAAAAAAATCCCCAAACCCTATTGTAGTCGCACCATGGCAGAGCCATCAGATGGGCCAGCCACCAAGTCGTGGTCACGTCTTACAGCACCACATGCCATGGAGACACCAGCACCTCCGTTGCGCCATTGTGGCTCCGCAGAACAGCTAGGTACCTAGACTTGACCGGTTAACTGTCATTGCGTTGCATCTGGCCTCGTTGTTGCATTGTCCGTCGTCCGAGGCTTCAATCCACCATAGTCAGGCGCGTCACCGCGTGCCAGGACAGACAGCCAGGGGGCAAGGTCCCATCGTGCCGATGTCCAAGCCCACCTAGCCTGTGGCCACCCGACCTTGACCTCCCCTGATTTGCTGCTTGCAGTACTGGGATGTAGGTGGGGCATTAGCGATTGGAAAATGCCAAAGAGGACAAGCAGCCAGCCAGCAACCGAGCAACAACAAACAGATGCATTTCGATTTAAAACTTTTGAAATAGTTTCATGAAATTTGAGTTTAGTAGACTAGTTATTGAATCAGTTATGACCATAGCGTGTGTGCTTAATTATAGGTTATATATATATATAGACATGTTTTAATCTTCCAAAAAAACATCTTATAAAAAATTTCGAATACCCACCCTCTAAATCCTGGGCCCGCCACTGACCCTAGCCCTGCGCCAGGTCGCGGATCGTCCGGCTCCTGACCGCGGACCGTCCGCGCCTGTGCAGAGATCATCGCCGCTGGTTCTTGTTGAGTGTTTGGTGCCCGAAAAATGTGTCAACAAAAAGGCATGATGTAAACTCCTGCTCAAGTCGGTATTACATGTACTAGGTACGTCCAAGTAAATGTCTAATTGATTTCTATGTTTCTCTAGATCATGATGATGAACTAGTCTTGGATGAATCTAGGAGCGAAGCCAGGCTCCAAGTTCGCTGGTGTCAGTATTGTTTGTAACTGATGTCTTCGATATTATAAACGGTGTTTAAATAGTATTTTACATTGGGTTTTTGGGAATTCATCAGTGTCAGCTGACACCGGTAATAAGCTTAGCTCCCCCCTGGATGAATCCGATGACGAGGTGATAGTGATGGCGATGGTGGTGATGTACCTTCAAAGAAACCATAGACCCGTCGAGAGGCAGCAGCGGCTAAGGTGGCCGCAGCAAAACTGAAGAGAAAATGAAGCAGTCCGACCACTAAGCAGAGTCAGAGATCAGCATATTAGAGCCACACGATAATCCTTCCAACTCGGAGGTGCTGAGTCGTCGTCGTTTCAAAAAATTTAGTATAAAACATATGCAAAAAAATCGTTGTCTAAAAAAACTAAATTCAGGCATCTAAATTTTAGCAAATCGCTAGTAACAGACTTTACTCACCGACACTGAGCATGAAGCCATCATCGATCAGAATTCACTTTACAAAATCATTAAGGTACGTACAGGAACGTTGATACAGTGAACAAATTGCAAAGACAGCTGCTATTATCCGCATGCATGGATCGATCATCTGGCACCGGCCGGAAAGCCCGACAGATGAGAGCATCACCGAATCGGATGCCAAAACGAGGCGCGTACGTAATGCATGCATGCATGAATCTTAAAACACCGGTCTGGACAGCCGACAGCCGACAGATGACTGCACTAACAACAGAAGCGTGCGTCACTTGAAAAGGGCGACGGCGGGCAGGAACGCGGCGAGGACGAGCGCCGTGGCGCAAGCGCTGGACGCGCCGCCGCGGACCTTGGCGCCGCCGGACAGGTACAGGTAGTAGTACGGGTTGGACGACGACGGCGGCGTCGGCGGAGAGGAGAAGTGCGAGGGCGCCGACGGGGAAGATGAGGAAGACGACGACCCGCTGCTGCTCTTCGGTGGCGGCGGCGGGGGCGGTGACGGCGGAGGCTCCGACGACGAGGAAGAGGAAGAAGGCGGGGTCGAGCACGGGGACTCCGGCGCCGGGCTCGTTAGCGGCGTGACCGGGGGCAGCAGGTCGTACTCGTCCCCCGGCGGCGGCGGCGGTCCCAGCTCCAGGTACGGCGGCGGGGGCGCGGACAGCGGAAGCAGCGCCAGGGCCGGCGGCGGCGGCGCGGTCATCGGCAGGATCGTCGGCGGCGACGCCGTGCAGATCGTCGGGCACGTCCCGCACTTGCTCACGCACAGCTGGTTCGTGTCCGAGCCCCCCGCCGCCGGCTCGCCCTGATCACCGGCGACGAAGCACGAGCACAGCAGCAGCGGCACCACCACCGCCACCAACGATGCGGCCACCCTTCTTCTCTCCATTGACGTGCTTGCGTATCTAAGTTGCGTGTGCTCGCTTTCACAGGTGAGATTCCCGCGAGGCTGGTGGACCTCTGGGTTTATAAGACGAAGCCTGGAGCTGGAGGCCAAGCGCGGCGGGCAAACAAATGTGCCAAACTTGAGGCGCAAGCTCTAACTAACGGAGAGAGAGATGAGCAATGCTGGCTGTGCAACGGGGATGCCGGGGTCATAATAGGCTATAAACTTTACACTGCAAAATTTAAGGGTCAAATCAGATTAGGATCGGGCCTTATTCTTATTCATTTTTGAACTAATATTATTTGAGGGCCTTAACTTTTTTTGAACTAATATTATTTGAGGGCCTTAACTTTTTGTGAAGAAGCATTTGGATCGTGATCCATTACCACCTCTTGATCCATTACCACCTCTAGATGCCCTTGATGAAACTGGCAGCAAGGAACTGCGGATTCCTCTTACGGCGCAGATTAATCCCAGCAAATCCGCAGCTTATCCTTCATGTGCACCAGTCGTTGGGTGAAATGACACTTGTCCCGTGAACGATGATTCGTTGATGCTTTCCAGAGTAGTAGTACAGCAAACACAGGCAAAGGATATATGCTGCTGTGTACCAATAGCTGACAAGGACAAGGTGTGCACCCTGCTGATTCCTTGTCCAGTTTAAGGCAAGCAAAATGCTGGATGATTGGATTGGATCAAACAAATCTTAACTGTCCTGCATTCGGGACTGTCCTCATATGATCAACCAATTAATAAATAAAATGCTACTGTCCCATATGGAAAAGACCTGCTGGCTGTAAGTTCTACAACAGTGTCTACTTTTGTCATAGTAGTAATTACAAGTTACTACAATTGTAATGGCAACAGAATGGGTGGTGAATATGCTGTACAGGCTCTGCTTTCACACTCCACAAACACCTAAGCGTATGGACGAAATATGGCGCTTGCACCGTTTTCACCCTATCCCTCCGAACATTTTGTCAACTTGATGTACCTCGCAAAAAATAAGGCTTGGATGCCAACAAACACCCGACGTGGAGTTCACCTTTGTACAGAAAGGCTAACCATGGAAGGAAGAAAAAAAAACTTTTGCCAGCCTTCAGACTTACCAGTCCAATCGCCCACACCTGGCGCGAAGGGAAGAACCAAAATTACAGTTCTGGACTAGCGCCCGTCACGAGTCAGTTTCGGCTTCCGTTGCCATAGCTGCTTTCAGCTTCTGGCTTACAAACTGCCCCTTAACTCTTGGCCTCTGCTCCGCAAGCTTCTTCCTGCTATGATACCTGACCTGTAGAGATGGAAAATGGAATGTACGGTTAGATGAAGAAATCGCTCGGTACCTATTTAATGGCTAGAAGGTTGTCAAATGAGATACCTTTTTATCGAAGCATCTGTCTTTCCTTTTCATGCGGAACTTCATCAAAGCAGCTTCTCGGTGAGACCTGTCACTATTTTGGATGCCACTCTCGTTGCCACTCTCTAGGGCAACCGTCGTGTTCGCATTGGTATCGGCTTCACCGCTACCCGTGCATCCGCTTCCTTTACAGATATCCCGGCTGCAGCTTGCACTCTGGTTAGCATGATCCATGTGAGCTCTAACCATGTCAACTGGTTGTCCTGATTCCCGATGAATTTGTCTTGAATGATGCAACTGGTGCTTTTCCTCTGACTGTTTGTGTTCATCAACCTGAGATGGTCTACCACTACCACAATCTTCACGGTAGTTAGATTGGCCAGAGGTTTGATGAATTGTTGCCTTGTTGATTGCAGATGAATTACAGTGCATAAGTGGACCCTGTGGGTAGTATACTGGCTGCAGAATTGCACCACAATGATAGGGCATCATGGCACCGACAGGAATTGGAACAGGTACAAACCCATATGAGGGATGGCTCATACTGTCCTTTCTATGGGAAGAACTACTTGCACCAGCATCTTCCCTAGCACTACTGGAGCAAATGATGTCAGCACCCTCCATGCTACTGTCCAGAGTAATTCGAGCTTGCCTTGTACTCTCACCTGTATTATGGTCATTGGGAGGCAGCAAGACCCCATTGGGTTGGAAAACTGGGTCCTTGCCATGAACATGCTGCTCTTGCCCAACAATGCAACGAGAAGGAAGAAACTGTATCTCACCTGATGATTCTATCCTTCTATTGCCATATCTGTGTCATGTTGAAGCGATGGACAAGTTAAATAAAGCTAGTCAGAGTTATGCAATACATTTGAGCAGTTACTAACATCGACTTATCGCCTTATCGGTCTATAGAAGTACTAAACATGTAACCTCATAAAGAAACAAATGGGCATGGACAGAAAGCCATGCATTTCAGATAATTTCCAGCCACGTTCAAGAACTAGATACCAATCAAAATTTTAGACTAAAGTTTAAAAAATCCATCAGCACAAAGTACCTCGAGAAGGCAGAAGAATTCGAGTGATTAAAGATATCTTTTTCCCTGAATTCTTGATTCTTGTAACCATTACGATACTGTTGTTTTCCCAAGTTGGTCTCGAGAAATTGGGAGGGGTAAGAATCAGCATGACCTATTACAGCACTCTTCGACTTTTCACCAGGGTTCTTTTCTTTGACAGCATTATTTTCCATCACTAAAGATTGGCATTTTCTATCAGCTGCTGGTTCAGTCATAGCCAAATCTTTGCCAAGATTGGTTGGACGACGTGAACTTGCATCCGTGATCCTCAAGGCATTATCCATTATTTGCTCAGCCACCTTTGCAGAAGTAATACCATTAAGGCATTTGGAACGCACATTCTTCTCACTTTCACTTGGAGCACCTGCATGCAATGAAATAACAAATTACTGCTACATGTGCACAATAGAATAGCACACACTAACTTACCGGCAACAGAGCATAAGTTAACATAAAATCATGTGACCAGGTTTGAATTCTTTACCATCGCTATCTTTTGACGCATCCACTTTTGTGTTTACTCCATCATTAGACTTATTTTGTAGTTCAATTTTTTTGGATGAGCCAGCCATTTCATCTCTACGAATATCTGGTAACGTCTCAGCACTCTTAATTTCAGTCTCCCTTTTGTTACCAAAGCTCTAGTCAAGACAAAACAGTCTCCATAACGTAACATGGCAAAGAAATCCAATATGAATGTTATATCAGAACCGCATAAAGGATGAAATGATGAACTCTAACTGATTCCATTAAACAGTGCCAGTTACACTCACTATGTTAAAGTCAAGAAAAAGAACCATCATAGAAAAGGACATGTCTATAAATGCTATAGTGCTATACTGCCAAACTTCATTACTTTCTATTAAACTGGTGTTGTCAAGCTAAGCAGGGATGCAAATGTGAAACTTAACACATGCATTAATGCCAGTTGAACAGGTACGCTGTAAGCAAGGTTAGATACTTACTTGGGCATCACTTTCCTCATCATTGTTTTCTCCTGTCTTTGACCCATTAGCAACATTGGTACTTACATGATTGCTGGCTGCATTATTTTCTGATCCATTTGTCTGGCAATTCATCTGCATTGAATTCTTAATGCCTAAGTATCGCAAAGAAAAACTATGATTTGACAGTACATAACAGATAAATCATAGACAATAAAAGCTGAAGTGGCTACATGACCATTTTACAGTTTTTTGCAAAGGATCTCAGATGACTATTTATATATTAGTTCATGAAGTTCAAAGAAAAGGCAGCCAAACTAAATCCAGATAGGTTGACAAATAACAGCAAACAAAGCGTTTGGAAAAGGCCACAATTTGCGGCATGCACCAATATGCCATGGCAGAAGGAAGCATGTTCTTAAAGACCTGCAGAAAAAGAACTTACTGCATGCCTCCTCCACACATGTTGCCACAGGTTACCCAGCTCATTCTTTCTTACTGGTTTCACAAGGAAGTCCACCGCACCCTTCTGCATACACTTGAGCACCGTGCCAATAGAATCTTGGGATGACATCACTGCCATAGGCAACCAGTGCAAAACAAATGAAACCCATAACAAATCTAAATATCAGGTTCAGCAATTCTATTAGGTCAAGGCCGCTTGTGATGCACGTGTGGCATTATGTTATATCATATGAACACATCGCTATACTAGGCTGATCAGCTGATCAAGTGGTTGTGATCACATTAGGTAATTAGGAAAACAGAGCTGCAATAACGGTTGAGTTCACATAAACACATCAATCACATGTTTTACAGCTCATTTTCTGTTCTTTGTTGCAAGTGCTGTTCATATTTAGTAAAGTCTTTTTTGTCTTTTTGCGCACTCAATGCAAGCATCCCCTATATTTAGCTTAGATTTAGTGGCATTAACTAAGGGGGTATTTGAATGTACTAGAGCTAATAGTTAGTTGGCTAAAAAATTGCTAGTGGAATTAGCTAGCTAACTATTAACCAATTTACTAAAAATAGCTAATATTTGAACTATTAGCTAGGGTGTTTGGATGTCTCCAGCTAATTTTAGTCGCTAACTATTAACACTAGTGCATTCAAAGACTCCCTAAGTACTTGATGTAACGCCACGGCTATCTTGGTTTCAGCGGCTATGAACCAGACACTGCAATTCAATATTTTTTTTAGTTTGATCTCCACGACTACTGCCACCTCTTTTTTTGTTAAGCTGAACCCCATTTCCCAGTCAAACTATGTGATTGATTTATAGACTCTCAAAGAATTATATATACCACTCAAAAATAGTATACTTGGAATCAAGTTCTTGCAGAACAGAACAGCAGTGACCATAGAAACTCTGCAAACAAACTGCTTCCACTCACATATCAACGCAACACTTGGCTTACAGCACAAAGGAGAGAAATCTAATCTAACAATGATGAGACAGTAACCTTAAAGCTGCTGACACGAAACAGGCATGATGCAAGCATCCCGGTTTTAGTAACAAGCATGTGCAGAGCATAATATAAAAAAACAAGCGGAGCTGAGCAGTGAGCATAAAGTTATGTACTGTAAATCGCACCAGTCGCTTGCTTGAAGTTACAGCTTGGCTAATAATAGTGAAGTCTAATCCATTCCCAGGGGCGATTTGATCCAGAAGAAAGAAGAGAAGAAATCGAGGCACGTCGTGAGCACACACGAAGCATTTGGAGGGAAGGGGGATATGGATCGGGCTTGGATCAAAGAGCAGCTAATGGAAAAGGGTTAAAAAAAAGGCTTACTGATGACGGGGATGTTCTTGCACTCGGCGGCGGCGGCGATCCTGGAGAGCAGCTGGATGCCGGAGAGGGAGGGCATGGCGACCTCGGTGAGGACGAGGTCGAAGTCGTAGGCACGCTCCCGCATGACCTCCCACGCCTTCATCCCGTCCGCGACCGCGGCCACTGCCAGCCGTCTCCCGGAGGTCGCGAGGGGGGAGAGGAGTCAGAAGAACGGAGCGCCGAGAATTTCCGTGGGGGGTTAACAGCCGCAGCAAGCAGGTCTCGCTGGGGAGCCATGGGAGAGAAGGAGTAGAGGGCGCGGCGACTCACCGCGGTAGCCGCACTTGCGGAGGAGCGCGGTGACGATCTGGCGCGTGGAGTCGTCGTGCTCGACGAGAAGCACCCGCAGGGAGCGGCGCGGCAGGATCTGGTCCCACCGCACCAGCGCCCGGCCGTTCGCCGCCGCGGACGCGGACGCGGGAGGCGACGACGCGCCGGCGCCGGCGCCGGCGCTCGCCTCTCCACCTCCTCCTCCCCCGGCGGCGGCGTCGGCGTCGGGAGACATTCGGTTGCTGCCAGGAGGAACCGAGCAGAGCAAGAGCCGGCGGTGCGGTGGGAGGCAAGGACGAGCAGAGAGGGGGGAAGGAGCGGTGAGGAAAATATCTGCAATATTTTTTTCCGCGCGGTGGGCGCCACGTCAGCGGCGACGGGGCTGGGAGACGAGAACGAGATCATCATCGTGGATGAAATGGAAGCCGGAGTGGGAGGCCGAGATATTTTGCCCCTGCCTTCCTCCATCCCCTCCTGCCATTTTTGTCTCAGCTGAGGTAATGTACCGAGTGGCGGACTGGCGGAGCACAACCCGAAAATAAGGTATGGCAATGGACACGATATATATTAACTAAAGGAGAAGTTTAGTAAATAACATTATTAAGAAGAAAGTACCTTAAATGAAGATTTTTTTTTAAAGAGTATATACAAATCAGCAATTTAATTAACAAAAAATATAAGTATACAAGCAAAAAAGAAACAAAAATTAGCATTAAATAAAGAGCTAAATTTAATACAAAATATATAAGTAGAGTCTAGCAACGCCGACCTGTACAATACTGATAATTGTAATTTTTTGAGTTCCACACCCACAAATAACTAAAATATATAGATATTTTTATTTCAATTTTCTACCGTCTACAATGCACACGACACACCCTCCCTCTTCCTGGGTTTTGTTTGAATTAAAAATTTGGAATACGATTCCTCTAATCTCAGGTTGTCACCACGTGCACGCGCTTCACAAAATCACAAACCTCGATCCTCTGGCAATCAGGCCAGACGGCCAGAGGGGGCGAGCCGCACTGGTGTCGTCGCCCGCAGACGCTCCGCCGCGGATGCACAGTCCGGAGACTTAGGCCGGGGGCGGTGATCTGGCACACAAGCAATGGCGAGAGGAGCTATGGAGGGTGGAGCTGTGTCTGTCCGTGCGGTGCAAGAGCTGGAGCGGACGAGCGGTGCCTGTGCGGCCGTGCGTGTGTGCGGAGACACGCGTGGGCGCGTGGAGGCGTCAGACGTAGGACGGCTGAAAACCTAGATAATTTATGTATTCGTATTGTCTTGAGCCGAGACGAGGTATGGCGCAGGCCATACCACGCCATAACGGGCCCTCCGCCCCTGAATGTACCTACAGAAAGCAGGTCTATGAGCTGCGATTTGTTTGTTGACTTTAAACTAACCTTCCAACTCCTGGATGTGCAGCCCAATTCCAAATGCTTTATTTCCCAATTTAATTCATCTATTTACCTTTTATACAGGATTGTATCATGCCATATAGTATGAAATTGCATAAGATATACTGATATCAATGTATGGTATTATAGATTACTTTTTTTATCGCTACATAATATAAAATGCTACTATATGTGAGAGGGCATGTTTGATAGAGCTCCCACTAATTTCAATTCTCCATGTCGGCCTCGTTCGATTACCATGTTGTGTCTATGCCTTAGGTGCGACACGGCTGGTTAGGTCTAGCCCGTTGTCCACCGAGCCTATGTCCCTAGCCCAATCATCGTATTGTGTCTAGGCCTTAGGTGCAACTAGCCGAGCTAGATATGACCTATTGTCCATTGGACCCGTGACGGCCTGACCCAATTACCGTCTCGTGCTTGGACCTTAGATACGAAATAGCGGGTTTGGCTCAGCACGACCAAGTTTTGTTTGTTTTTTCATTTTTCTAGATAAATATATCTATATTATGCTTGAGTATATATATATTATGCTTGAGTATATGGAACAACAAAACTTATGTGTTTTGTTGTCTAGGTAGGTTAGAGTATATATATATATATATATATATATATGATGTTTGAGTATAAAGTAAAAAACATAAAGACATATATTTTGTTGGCTAGGTGGCTGTGAATGTGGGACTGGAGTCAACAATCATGATACAAATATCCATTTATGTATAATTTTATCTTTCTTACCATTTCAACGGGAAAGCAGGGAGAGGTGAACAGAAGGGGTTGCACAAAGGAAGAAACTTCTGTTTTGCATTAGTGGAGATTTTTAGTAAACAGGAAGTGTAAAGCCCAAAATTTGTATAAGAGAAAAATAATAAGATAAATAAATGAATCTATTTATATGTTAGTGTTTTGGGGATTATGGGACCTTTGGAGATTATTTGGTTTCCTTTTATTTTTGCATATTCAATTAATAGAATTAAATTAGTCAAATAACAAATAAATAAATATAGAAATATGCATTTCATGCTGAGGTTCTTGTATTTTATGCATTTGTATTCAGATTCGTGGGACAAGTTAAGTTTGAAAATAGAATTTGAAAATGGAAATAGAAAAGAAAAGAGAAGAAAAGAAAAGAATATATACTATAAAGAAGAATACATGTACAAATAAATATACCTCTTCAGGCTGGTACTTCTATCTGTGCACTTGATTTCTATGAGAAACTCAAACAAATTTGAAATCAAAAAACTGATTTTGAAAACAAGAAAGAAATTCAAATCAGAATAAATAAATAAAGGATTGGGTAGGCAGCCTAGGCCGAAACCCTAATTAAACCCCGACCCAAAACCCCTCCTCCTGTGTGGCCCAACTACTGCTCGCGCAGCGAGCGCACCGACAGCCGACAGGTGGGGCCCGCAAGGCAAGCCCTTCCCACGCAGGCACTATTCTCCTACTCCTGCTGTGTCTGTGGATGGGGTTAATTTGTCAGCCACTCGACGCGTATTCCTCTCCCCTCGGGTGGATGCCACGTGGGCCCATGCCACTATGGATCTTCCTACTGCCGCGGTCGCTGGCGGCGTACCGGCATCGCCGAGATCCTCACTGGGTGCCAGCTGGCCACGCCACCGTACCCACCTCAACTACAAATAGCGGACCCCTCGGCCATGCCCGCTTGTGCTCCTTTTCCACCACCGCTCCACCACGCCATCCATCATCACCGCGTTCCAGGCGGGAGGGTGCCCCGTCCCCGTCGATTTGTTGCCAGCCGGAGCCCCAGATTGGCCCTAGAGTCTTCGGAGTGTCGTGCGGTAGGCGTTCTCCACACAACTTGGGTGCTCGGCACGCTAGGTGTCCGGGAATTGTTCACCAGGGCCGGTGCACAAAACTTGCGTCCGTGGGTGACCGTCGCCTAACCGCGATGAATTGTTCCTCCCCGAGAAATTGCTCCTCTCTGATTCGCTATCATACTCGTCTCGCGTAGAACCTCGGGTCTGGCCGCTTGATGCAGCACGGTCGCGGATTGAGTTTTTCCCAGCGATGGTCCGCCATGAGAGGCTCTGCGCCACCGTGCGGGGCGCAGGTTAGTGGAAGAAGGGCGCTGCAACCGTTGGATCCATGACTGGCGGCTAAGATTAGAAAGGAGAATAACTATACGATCAAGCGCTTGTATGTCGTCGATTGACGATCGAGCGATCCTGGTTAGACCTTGGTGTGGTGGGATGTGGTGCTCCGATTCTAAATCAGGCGGCCACCAGGGGTTACCTGTTCCTGAGGGTGCCCGATCTAATCGGCGCCGTAGAATTCGGATCTAACGTCCAGGGTTCTTGGATACCTCTTCACCGTTTACACTTTACATAGAGACCCTGACTTTATTGAAATCAACCCGCCATCCGGAGTCAGTGCATATTAGTTTCAATTGTGCCCTAGAAATTTGTAAGGCAACCCCTGATTTTGTGATATTAGTGGTTGCAGTCCAACAACCAGATATAATTATGGATTTAATCCGAAAATAGATTAATGTATAAGAAAATAAATCTAAAAAACTTGTAAAATTCATATTTATCTCATTCTAGCTCCAAATTAATCCATTTTAGTTGCATTAATCTTATATTAATATTGTTTACCATCTAGTAACCTTGTATTACTATGAAACCTATGGTTAAAATCATGCACTTGATTTGTTTTATATTTAAAACCTAAACTTTAGAAAATCATAACTTTATAACCGTAACTCCAAATTTAGTGGTTCTCCAACCTAGATCTCGTTACGATGTGTAGAATATTATCATGCATTCTGTTCTAATGTTTGGTGTGATTTTAATTTATCCTACCATGTTTGTTTGTATTGTTGTGAGTAGACGAGCAAGCAACCGAGGATCCCGGTACTCGTCATGTGGAAAATACTGAGCAGGAGCTCATTGAAGGCAAGTTGTGTCCTTGATCACTTTTCTTTACCTACATAGGTTAATTTTGATGGAACCCAATAGGTCACCCTAGTTTGGTCATCTTTACACTTTGTTTACCACTGAACTTTTTGGGTAGTATATGCTATTGCTTTATATGGTTTTGGGTGTTAAGATACACATTACTCATGATCATGCTTTTAATACAAATGAGTTATTTATTGTTCATGACAAGATCATTATGTTAATTGGAACATGGAGCGACCACCCAGGAAAACAATGCTACCACAAGGGTGGAATGGGACGCCATTGGCCAAGTAATTAGGAAAGCTAGGGAGAGACTACCTTACTTGATTGGGGCAAGCGGGGAGGCGTCGCTGCAGAGTATAGGGAGGTTCTCGGGTCGGACTGTCTGTTTAGCTTTCCGGACGAGGGATTCCTATGCTTCCTTCTTCCTGAATCCGTAGCTGGTTTTTCTCAAACTAGTGGAACTTTAGAAAGGCCTTGTAGTGCTACCCTACCTCATCTCCTCGGTAGAGATGAATGAGACTTCTAGACCCCTTGGCAAATGGGTAGCATGGCTTGTGGGTAAAGATGTGCAACCTATGCAGAGTGTAAAAATGGTATATCAGTCGTGCTCACGGTTATGAGCGGCTCAGACCCTCACATGAGTAACTTATGGAATTAAATTTAATTTGTCATATGCATCACATTGTGGTTTATTAATTAATTATGATCTCTCATTATTTGTGTTGGTATTCACTTATACTTAGTAAATGCTAATAAAACTTGACCAACTTATTAAAAGCAATGCTTTGCCTTAACCATTATTTGTTTATCAGCCTGACACTACACATGAGCCCCCACTTTTGTTGAGTTCATGCACATTATTCCCCACACGTGTTGAGTTATGAACTTTTGTGAGCTCACCCTTGCAATATATAAACCCCCATAGTTGAAGAGCAGGTAGCCCATGAGGAGGAATACTATGAGGAGTTTGATGAAGTCTAGGTGGCGTCTCCCAGTCAGCTTATTGACGCCAAGGAATAATATTAGTTCGCTTATTTTTTATCATTTATTTTTGTAAGACACTTCCACTTGGTAATAATGTTTGTGACATTTATCTCTATACACTTGGTCATTATATGTGTTGTTCTTCTTTGGCGCACATATGAGACGCACCCGGGTTTACCCCTTATATCCGGGTGTGACAGTAAGTCACAAAGACAGAAATCAGAGTTACAACTTAATCACGAGGGAGAGACTAGAGAATACATACACAAGAGCAATACACAACAACACAACGCAAGAGAGAAGATCACAAGAGCGCAAAGTCACAAAGACAGAAGAACAGCTCAAAACGGCATCTGAATCTCACTAAATCACTAAAATGTGTTTGCCACAGAGTGGCGGTGTGATTTGTTGCTCTTGGAGTGCTTGGATGCTGAAGAGGTGCATGTACGAGGTCCTTATATAGTCTCAAAAGACCTTATAGTCGTTGCCCCTTCCTTGAAAAACCTGCCAAAAACCTGCCTTCTGGGGGCACCGGACCGGGTCCACATGCCCCGAATCCGAGATTTGATTGGTCGGTTTCCTATTATGACAGGCACCGTACCAATCCAGTGCACCTCCGGACTAGGTGCCACGTTAGTTAGCCGTTGGCCAACCCACGTGCCCGCGAAGTAACTGTTGGGAGGGTGGTCTAGTGCAGCATCAGACGGACATTGTTCATGGCCCGGTCAATTTTATAATTAAATTCCCAAGACCATGAAGTTCAGTCGTACAAGCGATCCGATGCACATGGACCTAGTCCAGTGCATCGGGCCACCCAATCAGCTAAGTTTAGGCCACTACGGATCCGGTCCGGTGAGGCCTAGATAGCCCAAGTAAGGTCTTTTGAGCCTCTCTTCTCCAAATCTTTTTGGTTGTTCTTGAGAACTTCCCTACAACTTAGACAAACATATTTAGCATTTAATCCAATTGACTAAGAGAAGGAAACTCACCTTTTACTTGTACTTTCTCCATGGTTTGCAGTTTAGCTCATCTTAAGTCTGAAATGCACTTTTTCTCACAGAATTGAGTTAGTGGTCAAACAGAAGTGCTGAACACTTAACATTGGGCATATGCAACTTATTTGAACATTCACACCTGATGGTTTTACCATTTTATCCTTAGTTGCACTTTGTAGCCCCCATTCAAGCTCATTTGGACTTAGTGCCTTTAAATTGCATTGAAGTGGACCTATGCTCATACTCATATCAACCAAGTTAGTTCATGATGGTGTGTTGGACACTTAATCACCAAAACAGGTAGAAATGACTATTAATCACATTCCCCTTTCAATCTCCCCCTTTTGGGGATTTATGCCAACACACCTAAAACAACTCAATTATGACTAACTTAACCAATATGAGTCAAAAGTAGCAACTTGAAGTTCAAACTGAAACCAAAGAAGTGTTCAAATGATTTGGCATATTTGGATCACTTAGCCACCACTTGTTTTGGATTAAGGTAGTTTGGGTTAAGGTAGCCACCATGCATTTTGAGGGGGTCGTGACACGATGGTTACAGTTGGTTGAACCGTGTATGGCTACCATGTCCTGGCGCCAATTTTACCAAGCTATTCATGACCGCTTTGGTCACAAACAATATGAGCTTGTGATCCATGAAAGTTCCCTTTGCTCGGGAACATGATTTGGATGTCGCCTAGAGGGGGTGAATAGGTGAATAAAAAATTAACCCTGAAAACTTAGAAATCTTACCCTACTCGAAGACTAGATCACAGTGGAATGAAAATCACTTAAAGTAGGTCGCAGCAGAATCAGAATCCCTATCTCAAAATAGCCTGCTCTTTAAAAATAGCTTATACCAGAGACAAGTATAGAAGTGCAAAGAGTAAAGCAATCGAAGTAGAGAGGCAGAGAACAACACATCATAGAAAACTCAGGACACAAGGATTTATCCCGTGGTTCAGCCAAGCCTAAAATGTTTGCCTAGTCCACGTTGGAGTTAGCCAAATCTTGGCCTCGAGTCTATTTTTCAACTGCTTCCTCCGTTTGCTCAGATCTGTCATCAGATGGCAGATCGAGTCTTCCACTATGTTGAGGTTGGTTACAATAGATCCATGGCTATTTACAGGTCTTCACAGCACTCCGATAGAGTAACAGTACTCCCTTGCTCAAGATCTTGATCACTCTAACTTGCAGCAGCACTCCTCTACTCTCTCTTGGCTTATAACTGCGCCAATACACAAACTAGAGAGAAATACACAAGAGAGGGAGCCAAAATTGATATGCAATGTGTCTACAAATTGTTGCTGCACTTGGGAGCCTTGGACTCTTGATTATGGGCGCCTGGGGGTCCTTTTATAGCCCCAAAAGAGCCCTAGTCGTTGCCCTTTCCTTGCAAAAAGATGCCAAAATTGGGCTAACTGCGGGCGCACCGGACCAGGTCTGTGTGCCCCTAGTCCAGGATCTAATTGGCACCTTCCTTCTCTGAAACGGCTAGCCGTTGGTGCACCGGACCAGTCCCGTAGGGTACTGTAGATGGTCTGGTGCATAGGACCAGTATTGTAGACGATCCAGTGATTTTTAGCCAAAACCCCGAGACCACCCAATTCGGTGTTGGTGTCATGTAGCAGGTCTGATGTACCACAGGACCACTCATGTAGTAGGTCTAGTGCACCACAGGATCAGTCTTGTACCAGGTCCGGTGCACACAGACAAGTTGCAGTGAGTCCCTTCTCTCCATTTCTTCTCCAATCGATCTTAACTCTTGGGAGGAATTTCCTATGACTTAGACACACACATTTAGAGTATAATCCAATTGACTAAGTCCCAGAAGGTTACCTTTTTCCCATTCTTTTCTCAACTTTTCTATTTCTCCTCAAAGAGAGCCCGAAATGGCACTTTCTCTACAAATCGAGTTAGAGAGCAAACCAATGTACCAAACACACAGTAAAAGGTGTATGTAACATAGTTCAACACTTAAACCTTGCATACTTAACATTTTTCATCGTTTACCCTTTTTGGCCTATTTGAGATCGATGTGGACTCCAAAACTTCAAGTCTTCATGAATTGATCATTATAGCCAACTATGAGCTCCAACACCCTGCAATGGTCACATAGAACATATCCAAACACATGAACAACTCAAACTAAAGGTCAAAATGAACTTAGCTCTTTTGGGTTGCTTCCAGGTTCTGGCTTTGACACTACTTCTCCTTCTAGTGACCTTGTTCACTTCTTGAGCTTGATCTTGAGCCTTATGACTTACACCACATAACCATATGTATTACCTCATTGGTTGTAAGTCACATCTTTAAGTTGTGATCCTCGATGCACCATAGATCTTCTTAACTCAATCAACCTTGGCTTTACAAGTCTTCTTCTTCACCCCTAGCTTTGGGTACCTTGACCTCCTTGACCTTCTCCTGTGCACTTGGTATCTCGAAGCTTTTTTTGCCTCCATCCTTGGCTTTACCAATTTTCTCTAAGTTATGTTCACCGAGTTCCACAAGCAATGTACCTCCTTCACTTAGCTTGTGATGTCCAATTCCATATTCATTTCTGTAGGAAACGATGATGCCTAAGAGGGGGTGAATTAGTACTTCTAAAAATTCTTTCTTAACTAGGCCACAATCCCTAGAACAAAACCTATGCAAATAAACAATCTAGAATGTGTATACTAGGTTTGTTCTATGTGTTGCTTGTTGGGGGCCTTCGTCTTCCGAAGGTCCTAAAAAACACGGCTAACCATTTGCTTTTAGCATACTACTAATATTACAGGAGCTTCGTCACCAGAAAAGCTTCGACATAACTCAGGAGAAGTACGACAAAGCAAGCTTCATCACGGTGAAGCAGGAAGACGATGTAGGGAGAAGGTGTTGTTCAAGTTATTAAATACAAATGATGATATTGTCCTTGTGACATTTGTAAACCTTTGTATGTAATTGTTGAGAGCATGAATGTACGCACAAAGTTGTACAATTGCATATAAATAGATGAACAGTACCCATGTACTGTTCACGCTGGATTGTAATTGCCCTCGCGTCATCACCTTCAAACAAGCCGAAGGTATCAATGTAATACAAACTTTGATAATGTTTATACATTTATTATGAAATAAATATGTGACATGACATCACATCTTGCAAGTATATTTTTATATTTGTGAATGATGAAGACTTGTTCTTCATGCCCTTCGTCCGAGGATCATTATACCCGAAAGGAGATAATGCTTCGGAGGACGAAGGTCCTTAACATTTAACAATTGTGTTTCCTTGTTTCTGGTTCACAACAATAAAAAACAAGTGACCAACATTGGCGCCCACCTCCGGTGAACTCGAACAACCACCTTTGACAATAAGAACTCGAACAACTACCTTCGCCATGCCGCTGACAAAAGCAGTAGCGCCAGGGGCTGCCCTTGCGCCGCTGGACACCAATCAAGAGGGACTCCTTCTGAGGGAGGCCCAAAGCTAGAAAAGGAAGGCCATTAGCCCAACACCACAGGAATAAGAGTTGGATCAAGAAATCAGAGATCTAGAGGCTATCCATCAACAAGTGGAAAGAAGAAGGGAGAAAATGCTTCAGATTTCTGAACTCATGAAGAAGATTGATGAAGCAGCCAAAGAGATGCGCCACATCACACAAGACAACGAGCAAGGGCATAGGCCACTGCAAAGAGAGCTTCGTCAGGAAAGGCCAAGCTATGATGATGTATGGTATGACGATTTTCATCCCGATAACATTGCTTTTGATGATGCTTCCCCCCTAGCTATAGAATTGCAGGCTATCCCATGGCCACCTTCGTATAAACCACCACACCTTCCCATGTATGGCAGAAATTCAGACTCGAAGCAGTTCCTCATGAGTTACGAAGCAACCATATCATCATATGGTGTCAACACCGCTGTCATGGCAAAATCATTCGTCATGGCAGTCAGGAGTGTTGCTCAAACATGGTATTCTTCTCTTCAACCGACAACAATCACATCGTGGCAGAAGATGAAGGATATGCTAGTCACTAGCTTTTAGGGCTTTCAAACAAAGTCAATGACTGCTCAAGCCCTATTCTAGTGCACACAGGACCATGAGGAGTATTTGCAGGCATATGTCCGAAGGTTTCTGCATCTTAGAGCTCAAGCGCCAACGATGCTAAATGAAATTGTTATCGAAGCCATGATCAAGGGACTTCGTCCAAGACCAATGGCACAATATTTTGCCAGGAATCCCCCACAAACCCTGAAGAAGCTTCTACATAAGATGGATGAGTACATCAGAGCCGACAATGATTTCCGGCAAAGAAGGGAAGAAGCGTAAAAATATTCTGAGATGAACATGGGCTTCGGAGGAAGGCTCCACCCAAGGCACGTCAGAACGATACACAATCCCAACCAAAGTGAAGATAGAAGCAATCACAACCAAGGGCATCAACATAGTTCCCAGTCATCTGGGACGCAGCAAAGCTCCTTCAGACCACCAGCCCTAAGAGGTAGAGGGGGACGAAGCTTTGGAGGAAGATTCAGTTCACAACCAAGAAGGTTGTTCTGCTTGTTCTGTGGAGAAGATAAGGGGCACACAACTAGGACATTCTATGTGACAATACAAAAGCAAAAGGAGATAGCTGAGGACGAAGCACGACAGAATCAGCCGAAGCAAATCCTACATACTACTTCGTGCTATTCCCCGTATATTCCTGAGTATGTGGGTAATCAACGACCATTTTCACAACCCACAGATCATGTTTTTGAGGACCTTCGGAAGACGAAGGCCCCCAACAGTGTCTTTTTCACGAGATCGTGAACCGCCTCTCTCGCTCGGTCAGCCTCAACAAAATTGGCAACCACGTCCTATGTCCTCTCCTTTATATATATTTGTCTTTCTCTTGCCGAGCATAATATCCAAAAACCGCAAACCATTCCTTACATGCCACATCACAACCTGTTGCCGCACCATCCACAACGCATTTGTGTCGCCCTTCAGACCCATCTGTCATATGCCCACATCTTTTTTAATCTCTGCTTTCGTCCAACATCTAAACTTCCCTCGACTCACAGCCTCACGCACATCCCTACTTCTCTTCCCGTATCACTACCTCCTGCAATTCCCAGTCCTGCCTTCTGCAATTCCCAGTCCTGCCTCCTGCAATTCCCAGTCCTGCCCTGGCCGATCAAAACTACCCCATCCGCCATATTCTCATTCTCTCCCATACGCAAGGCAAGACTCTCACTTCCGTATCTCCCATTCGCTTGAAGCTGCTGGTGGAGACACGGGTAGAAGTCCGGAGCTCCACCATAGACATGCTTCGCTGGAACACCGTGCACAGCACATCGCCGACGCCACCCCGACTGGTAAGGTCTCGCATCCCCTACCTGCTAAATTGTTGTGCACGCATGCCGCCGTGCACCGTGCCTGTCCCAGTTTGTGCGTTACCATTGAGCCGCGCTTGGCCATGCCGGCGCGCTGCTCCGGTCGGCCACGAGCCCTGCAGTGTCGTGTCGCACGCCAGCTCCTGCCCTGATGAACCGTGCTCAACCCTCCATGGTCGCGCACTCGCGCGCCATGCATGCTGCCAGCTAGTGTCCCGTGCTCGCCCCGGTAAGTTGCTGCAATTGCTGCCCCACCGGCTAAGCGCAGCCGCCCCTTCCTACATGTTGCCCCCGGCGATCCGCGTCGTGGCCCGCTCCCTGGCTGAGCGCCGCCGTCAGCGAGCCGCTCCAGCGAGAGCCCGCGCCTCCCTCCCAGGCCATTGCAGTTGCAGCCTGCGTCCGTCCCTGGCTGCTGTAGCCCGTGCTAGGCAAGCCGCTACCACCGTCGTGCTGTGCCCCAGCCAACGTTGCCGCTGCATGCCTAGGCAGCCGCGCCGTCGATGAGTCTCCACCCTGGCCGACGATCCCCGCCCTCCCTATGTTGCGTCGCGCCTCGCGCGTGATCTCTAAGGCAGCAAAAAAACACCGATGATGCGGTTTCAACTTTCAACCATGTATGCGGTCAAGAAAAAGAGAACCCTGTCAGGCTTGCCCCCAAACAGCCTTGTGGGCCCTCTTGCATGCATGCCCCCCTCACACACACGCATGACCTCCACTCCAGTTTGCCATGCATGCATGCCGCATTCACCATCTGCAAAACCACCGCCCCTCATCTCAATCTTCTACACCTACGGTCACTTAGCCCTTTGTGTGGCCTATTTTTCAGCCAAATAAAATCTCTTTGCGAAAATCCGCGAGTCGTTATTATTCAGTATCTTTTATGTTACAAATCTGTTTCGACCCTTTTCAATAGCATTAGCTTAATAATAATGCCATCAATAAGTTGAAAATATTATTTTATCGCGACACAAGTTTTAATTAATTAATTAGTTGTTCATTCTATAGTTATTAAAAATGACCTTCTAATTAAAACTAGTTTATAGTTTTAACTTGCGCTTTATAAATATAAATGTTAACTTGATTAATACCAACTTAAACGCTTTTCATTTAGTACTTGTTTAGTATAAACACGATATCTGTTTGTCGGTGTTTCGGACCCGCGAGGACCGTCAACCGACTAGTGAATTTGTCGCTGTGTGTCCCTGCCCAGATGGGTTGATGCAAGATGGAACACAAGAGGGAAAATGAGGCTTATGTTATCTCGCACCGGGGTGCTCGTAATAGGGGTTACAAGCGTTGCTAGAGAGGGAGAGCGAGAGAGAGAGGGTTTGGCCTTGAGGTGAGCTGTCTAAGTTTGCCTCCACCGCATCTCTCCTACTCTGCCTGCCTCTGCTCGCTTGCCTTCGCTGCGTACGTCTGTGCGTCTGCTCGCCCTCTTTTAGGAAGGCCCTGGACATCCCCTTTTATAGATACAAGGAGATGGCCCAGCTGTACAATGGAGGTGTAGCTATATGCTAACGTGGCTGGCGGAGAAGTGCCTTGAGCCCTGTACGTGTGCTAACGTGGCCGTCGGAGAAGTGCCTTGAGCCATGTGGAAGCATAGCTGGCGGTGCGACATGGACCCTGCTGACGTTTCCTTGCTTCCGTAAGGAGCTGAGAGCCATCGACGTCATGGTCGCACGCGGGGAACCATCATTACCTGCTATCGGAGTAGTTTGATGTGACTCCGGTCTTGTTCCTTCGTAGCAAGGGGTGGCTAGCTAGCGGTAGGGTAATGATGTATTCCCCTGTAGCGTAGTCGGTCCGAGGCCGAGGTCGGGCGGGGCGGAGACTTCTCCTGAGGCCGAGGCCTGGGGTCGGGCGAGGACGTGACTCCTCCCGAGGCCGAGGCTGAGGCCGAGGCCCAGGGTCGGGCGAGGCAGAGCTCCCTGTTGCGCCCGAGGCTGAACTCGGGGGAGGTCGTGACTCAGCTTTACCCTGGTGGTTGGCATAGTAGTCGGAACGAGGTGAATAGCACTGTTTTCCTGTCAGAACGGTCAGTAAAGGGGCGAAGTGGTTGCGGTCACTTCGACCTTATCGACTGAGGCACGCGTGTTAGGATAAGGTGTCAGGCGATCCCCGCATTAAATGCGCATGCGATACGGTCGGTTGGTAAGGCGATTTGGTCGAGGTTGCTGCACGACAAAGTTTGCCCAAGCTGGGCTTCGGGCGAGCCGAGGGTGCGCTCACTGCCTGAGGAGGCCCTCGGGCGAGACGTGAATCCGCCCGGGACTACTGTTCCCGCCCGAGGCCGAGGCTGGGCTCGGATGAGGTCGCGTCCCTTGGTAGACGAGGCCCTGACTTGAATCATGCTTATCAGTTTTTGTGGTTTGTTCTGAAGATGTTTTCCAGCCGTGTTTAGGAGCATTGGGGGTACCCCTAATTACGGTCCCCGACAGTAGCCCCCGAGCCTCGAAGGGAGTGTAGGTACTCGCTTGGAGGTTCTGCCGGATCTTGCAAGGGGACTCGCCTTTCTCGGTCGTATTTTGTTCCAATGGGTGCGCGCGAGCGCACCCGTCGGGTGTAGCCCCCGAGGCCTCAGAGGAGTGGTTTGACTCCTCTGAGGTCTTAATTCTTTTTGTGATGCCTCGGTCGGCCTTGTTGTTCCCTCATGCGGCCTGGCCGTAGCCCGGGTGCATGGTCAGGCTTCGAGTTTTTAAGCTGGTTTGTTGACGTGGTCAACAGTTTGGCCGTAGCCTGGTGCGAGAGCAGCCCCCGAGCCTCTGCACGGAGCGAGAGGACGATCAAGGACCGTCTCGACTTTTATTGTACGCCCTTTCGTCGCCTTTCCGCAAGGAGGAAGGGGGGAAAGCGCCGTGTTACCCTCAGAGGGCACCGAACACGGTGTTTCCAATGAGTTGCTAACGGGTGATCCGGGTGGACGCTCGAGCCCCGTTCGATAAGGGTCGGCTTGTGGCCCAGAGGCGCGCTCCAAAAGTACCTGCAGGTGATTTGCTGGACCCGGACCCATTCGATAGGGTCCGAGGGCTCGATGCCTCCCTCCGGTGGGATTCCATTACAAATCGTTCCCGTTGGTCTCAGAAATGTCCTAGAGTACCTCGGGAGCGTAGCCCGAGCCTCGGCCATGTAACAGACGTACCCAGGGTCATCCCTGACTCTGCGTGCTCTGGGGCGGCTGTCGAACCCTTCCGAGGGGCCAGCCTTCGAACCCCTGATCAGTAATGGGCTCGGAGCCCGAGTGCTATGGGGCGGTTGCTGAACCCCGGAGGGCACAACCTTCGAACCCCTGATCAGTAGGAGGGCACGGGGCCCATTTCCTTCGCTGAGAAGGATCCTTTTCGAAATATCCCCTTTCCTGGTCCCTGTGGCAAGAGAGAGAGAGAGAGAGAGAGAGAGAGAGAGGAAAAGAAAAAGGATATAAATCTAAATAATGTGGCACACCTTTTTTGACGCAGTCATCATGACGGAGGTGAAATGGCGCCCGCTTCGCCTGCCGGAGGTGTCGCTTGCCCTGCCAAGGAGTTAATGCGACGGGACGGGCGATTCGCGGGGCGTCTCTTGCGCGTGCGCGAGCTGTTCGAGGAACAGAAAAACCGTTTCACCTTCGAGTTTGAATTTCACGACGGGTTCGGGCAAAGTTTTGGGTGGATCTCGCCCGGGCCTTTATATACCCGGAAGAGGGGCCGGCGGTGGTTCTTTACCCTGCCATTTGCGCTTGCCTTCTACTTTGGTTTCCGCAACCTAAGAGAATAGCCAGAGAAGAGAAAACCGCGCACCTCATCCCCTCTGCCTCCACCACCTCCGTTTGGCGATGGCTGACAAGGTGACCGTCGTTCCGCCGTGCGACCCATGGCCTTTCTCCACCGTTGCCATGGAGGATCTGGAGGCCCTTGTTGCCGATGGTTTGCTCCGTCCTCTCTCTGGCGGGCCGCAGCCGGAGTGGATGGCCCCCGGGAGCGAGGCCGACCCGACTCCACCGCCGGGGTATGTGGTCAGTTTCATCCCATTCCATGAGCGGGGGTTTGGAGTGCCAGCGAGCCTCTTCATGCGGGCGCTCCTGCACTACTACAGGGTGGAGCTGCATAACTTCAACCCCATCTCTATTGCGCAAGCGGCCATCTTCGCGGCGGTTTGTGAGGGTTTTTTGGGGATTGACCCTCACTGGGATCTGTGGACCCATCTCTTCTCCACAGAGTTCTTCGCTGCATCGACGGAGGTGAAGAAGGTCCGTATGGCGGTGCGGGCCGGTGGCTGCACCCTCCAGCTGAGGCCGGGGCGCGTGTAGCAGTACATCCCTGCCTCCCTTGTGTCTTCGAACAAGGGGTGGCAGAACCGGTGGTTTTATCTCCGGAACGACGGCGGGATGCTTCTGTCGTTTTCTCATCGAGTGGTGACCGCCGCCGGCAATAACTGGCGCTGGGGGGCCACACGCGAGAACCAGGAGAAGCTCCAGCCTATTCTGCAGGCCTTGCAGAAGTTACGAGATGGGGGCCTTACCGCTGCGGGGGTCGTCGCCGCTATCCATCATTGGAGGGTGCTCCTTTTGGTATAGCGGCGGCTGCGGCTTGCGGAGATGAAGCCGAGGGTCGATTTGGAGGGCTCGCGGATGTCCTCGACCTCCCTCTCCGCCGACGACCTCTCAAGCGGGTAGCAGGTACGGTAGGGAGGCTGGATGCTGGCGCCCTTAGCCAGCTCGCGATGCGTCCCGACCGTGGCTACGTGTCCCTGGTAAGTGTCCGATCCTCCTTCTGTTTTGCGCCGAGCTCTCTACGCCTTTGATTCTTACTGTTGGGATTTTTGTTCATCCCTAGGGGTTGAGGATTTTTAAACCCGCCCGGCCACCGGTCCCGGAGGACGCGGCGGACCGAGCCGTGCGTAGGCTCGCCGCAGAGAAGGAAAAGGAGAAGAAGGACGCAGAAAAGACCCGAGCTCTCGAGAGGGTGCGAGCTCGGGAAGCCTTGGAGAAGGGTCGTCGGAGGCAGGCGAGGGATGGGCTCCCGTTGAAGTCGTCGCCGGAGACGCCTGACGACGACAACGATGATGATGATGATGATGACGAAGACGACGACATGGCGGCCCGACTGGGCCTCAGCCCGGATCCGAGGCTAGACCAGGGGTCGCCGAGATAGCCTCCAAGTGGGCCGACACCATCAGTGCCTAGGGCCGGGGCACCAAGATCCCGGTCTGAGGAGTAGAGGCAGGCCGAGGGGGTACTTGACCCCTTGGCCGAGATAATTGGGGTGACTCCGGGGATTCAGGTGTGACACCCCAGTGTCACCTAGGGTTTCTCTCAAGTCTTAACCCCAGAACCATCATTTTATGTGAACCAAATTGAGCATGATCATCAAATTGACTTAAGAATAAAGGATCCACCAAGCCTATACTTAAAAGTATCAGGATCAAAACAAATGAGTCTTTCAAAAAGGTAATAATGTTGCAACCCTAATAAAACCCTAAGTAAGCCCTATGAGCAAAATTCAAGAAAATGGGGAAAAGAGTATGAAAAATTCAGAATCATGGCTTGGGCCAATTATAAACATTGAAGTATATTCAATAAACAACAATAAAGATTGAGGAAGCTTGGCCAAAATAACTCAATTAAAACCCCAAAACAAGCTTCTCATGTGGGGACTCAATGGGGAATTCTAAATTTCGGAATTCTGAATTTCAGACCTTGAGCCAAAGATCAAGCGTGTTCACCTTGATCCCTAACTCAAATCCTAATGGCCCCATTATCAAAAATGTGCATAACTAACCCCTCTGTCGTGTGCTAGAAGATGGCATTGGGACGCGAGCCCTAGACACAACAAAACCCTGGATTTGCCTCGGGTTTGAGCAGGGAGATAGACCGGATTTCCGGGATCCATATCTCTGCAACCAGTAGGCAAAATCCTATGACCCCCACACAAGATCGGTAGCTTGTACGGAGGAGAAGAGGTTTTGTGCACTGACCAAGGCGAGAGCAGGCTCGGATGAGTGACCACACGCGCCAAAACTTGGGCAGAACGCACGGGCACACGTGTTCGACCCTGGTCGGCACGCCGGCGCTCGCCCAACCCGCGCGCGCTCGTCCCGGCGTTCGGTCAAGTCCGCCGCGCACCCTTGCCCTCGGCCGTGTCCGCCCGCGCCTATAAAGCCTCCCCGGGCGCGCCTCACTTCACCCCGCGCTCACCATCACCGGCCAGCCACCCCTCCTTAGCTCCGGCGAGCTCTTTTCCGCCCGCCACTGCCGCCAGAGCCTCGGCCACCGTGGCTAGCCCACTCCGGCCACCCCCAAGTCGAGCCAGTGCTTCGGCTAGCTCCGCCAGTGGCCCGTGAAGCTTTCCAAGCCCTCGGACCCGGCAGAACTTCACCGGAAGCCCGAGATCGACTTCACCGGATTTCGGTCGCCCGCCTGCACGCGTGGACCAAGCTCTCCGGTGAGCCATTCTTCAATTCCTCACGCACACCCTTCCTTGTTCCCTGGTGAAGCTCTCTGACCCATTCAATTGAACTATCGCGCCGTGAGCAGGCCGGACTCCTCGCCGCCGACGAGCATCTCCGCCTGTGCACGTGGACCGGCCGACCCCGACCATCCCCGACGGCAACCCGCACATCGCTGTGATCCCCGAGACCTCCCCTACGCCCTCGACCACTTCACCGGAGCAATCTCGCCGCCGGTAAGCCCCTCCACCCTTTCTTCCGCCGCGGTTACTGTTTAAGTTAGGAGAAGGACCACAGGTTAGGATTAGAAGAACCCGGGGGGTTTTCTGCAATGTCAGTGACTCATTTGAATAGTAGCCCAGGGACTGATCCGTGAGGAAAACTTAAAACACCCGCCAGGGACCCCAGTGCAAAGTAGTTTTCCATTTAATCAATTATGTTAATCTTTTTAAATAACCAGAGAACTTAGAAAATCCATAACTTGATGAATTCTTAATCAAAAGTTGTCAAACTAAATTTGCTAGATCCTAAATATTATGAACTATCATTTAAAAATGATAAACCTTATGCTTTCTTTTCTAATTTTTAGAGTTTAAAATTTAAAACAGAAACTGACCAAACCTTGTTTAATTAAGGAAAAGTAGTTTTGCTTCTGTGCTGAACCTATGAAAATTTGTAGATATTCAAACCTCTTTTAGACACTGTTTAAAAATAGTAGGAACCCCAGTATTGAAGAATATAGTGTAGATATCCATTTAAAGCTGTTTTGCCCAAAACCTAGGGAAAATCAGAAAAGGCATTAGAAATTAATGAACAGTGATTAAATTATTTTTTCTAGTTTGCTTAAATAACAGAGAACCTAGGAAAAATAAAAAGACCTTTAGTTCAGATCAGTTTTAAATTAAAATGTTTTATTTAGCATTAATCCAACTGGAAATCAATTATTAGAATTACAAAACTAGACCCAAAATTGATAATAAAATTTCAGTGGACTTGTAACAACCAGAACCCCACTGCAAAATTAATGAACACCTCAGCCCAACATTTTAAGTAGGGAAAATAAATCTAACATGATAATAAGGCATTTTCCAAATAAATCATGAAGTAACCCATGATAATGCAAAATAGGCAACCAAAATTTTGCTAAGTCAATGATGAGATAAACCACCAGAGAAAAATGCAAACCCATGAAAAAGATGCAAAATAATACCTATTGCTAACATCTTATAAGAAAGGCCATTTAATCCAATTAATACATACCACCCCTTCCCTTAAGCAAAAAGATGCCAAACTTCAGAATGATTGCTCTTGCGCAAAATAAAAGCTAAGAAAAATCAGAAATCTGTTGTTTGATATTTTTCAAATATAGTGGTAGTAGAAAGCACCCCTTTGGCTAGAAACTTGAGAAAACCATAGTAAAATAACTAATAGGTATTAATAGCTAAAATTTTGTGCCAAGTCTTGTTATAGCACCTAAAAGCCAGAAAAAATAAGTTTTAGAGAATTACCCACTGTTAAATAATAGTTGTAGTTCAAAGCACCCCTTCTGCCCTAAAACTTGGTAATTTTGTCCAGAGAAAACTATTCACTTTCTGATCCCCAAATTTTGAGACAGAGAATTATACACCAGTAATAAGCCACTGTAATTGTTTTAGGATTTTTGGAATTTTATTAAAACAACTTGTAGTTCAAACCCACTCCAAAACATTAAAGAGAATAAAGAAAAAGAAAAAGAAAGAAGAAATAAACCTCACCCCAATAAGTCCAAGTTGAATTCTTATCAATTCTCACTAAGGCTTTAAAAAGAATTCAGTGGAACCCCAAAAATAAACCTACCACTTACCTTAGCTAAGTTTGATCCGAATTACCAAGTATACCACCCAGAAGTCTTACATAAGTAAAGTTTAACCTTGTCTAACTCAAATAGATCATACACCGTCAAAAGTTGAAATTTCTAAAGCACATATCATATCATGCATATATCTTACGCATTGCATTCATTAGATTGTAATCTTGCCGACGGAGTGTATGTGCTCATCCCCGAGCAAGGATCTGTCCAAGAGGAGGACGAGGAGCAAGCTTCCGAGGCTGCTGTTGAGGATCTCCCCGCAGCCCCAGCAATTGAAGGCAAGCCCTGGTTTATATGCATAACCGTATTATTATATGCTACTTTACTACACTTAATGCTTGTAGGATTGTAATGTGCACTTAAGTGTAGGAGTTGCTTGAAACCTCTAGTTGCATGAACTTAGGATTCCTTTTTGAGATGAATACTAGTATGCTAGGTCGAGTAACTGCTTGCTAATCAGGATCTCGGTAGAAGTCGAGTGATTTTTCTAGCACTCACGCGAGGTCAGGAATTGATTGTATTCATCTTGATAATGGGATCTATGTTGGTCTATGGACTTGGATCCAGGGAGGATGCCTTGACCATGAGACGGGAAAAAAAGAATTAAGGATTAATGTGTGGATACCTGAGTCAAGCTTTTGAACGTACTAAGCACATGCCGGGAAAAATGGTAACCAGTAAACCTAGTACCTGAGTGAAGCCGGGCGCGGACTTTATCCCTCATGCGACCTGAGACTGGGTCTCCCATGCTAGCTATGGTGGGTACAAGTGCGGTCACTGCACGGCGGCAGCCGGGGTCAGTGGAGCATTGTATGCCAAGGCGGTGAGGCCTAGACGCGAACGGGGAATCGATGGTGTTGGGGGCCTTCGGCTTCCGAAGGTCCTCAAAAACATGATTTAACAGTGTTTCTAGAGTGTAATGTGTGAACAGGTACCTTCGGACTTATGTCAAAGAGGGAGAACCTCAAAAGATACGAAGGTTGGCAGTGCCGAAGCTGTGAAGCAGGAAAGCTTCGGCATGTTCGCAGAAAAGGGAACCGACTTAAAGATGAAAAGGCCATTTAGACCTCGATAGATTGCTATGGAATTATCACCAAATGTAAAGGGCATGTATGTAATTTTGTATGGGTTGTATCCCGTGCCTATAAATAGGTGAACAGTACCCCCGTACTGTTCACGCTGACTTGGCATTTGCTTTTGCGTCACGCTTGTACTTTTTATCTTCTCTCAGGACCGAAGGTACATTTGTAATTTGAAATCATTTCTATTTTTCCATGTTAATAAAATAGAAATGATTCTATGATGATGCTTATATTATATTTCATGCTTTATATGAATCCTTCGTCATTACTTGTTATGTTCACGAAGGTATGTCTCTTATGACCTTCGTCCGAAGCTCATTATTTCCCGAAGGGACATAATGCTTCGAAGGACGAAGGACTTTAACACTTAACACTTTTTATGTTGCCTTGTTCTTAACTCTTAGCATTTGAGAACAAGTCCCCAACATTGGCGCCCACCTCCGGTGAACTCACTTCCATTTCCTGAGCTTTTCGACACCTTCGGCAAGCATCAGCTTCGTCATGCCGCCGAAGAAGGCTTCAGCACCAGGGGCTGGCACGCTGCAGCCGCTGGACCCCAATCAAGACGTCCTTTCTCTCAGAGAGGCACGAAGCCAGAAGAGGAAGGCTACCAGTCCAACACATCCGGAGGATGATCTAGATCAGGAGATTCAGAATCTGGAAATCCTTCAGCAGCAGGTTCAACGCAGGAAGGAGAAGATGGCCAGGCTAGCTGAACTGCAGAGGCAGATAGATGAAGCCTCTGAAGAAGTTCGTCATCTTGCTCAGGATGAGCAACACCGAAGGCCTCAGCATCAAGACCTTCATCAGGAGGGCTTTCACAACGAAGACGACTGGTATGACAATTTCCATCGTGGGAATTTTGTTTTTGATGATACTTCTCCCCTGTCCGCTGAGTTACAGGCTACACCTTGGCCTCCGTCCTACAAGCCGCCTCAGCTCCCCGTATTTGATGGCCATTCAGACCCGAAGCAGTTCTTGATGAGCTACGAAGCAACAGTGTCTTCGTACAGTGGCAATGCTTCAGTCATGGCCAAATCTTTCGTTATGGCTGTCAGAAGTGTTGCTCAAACCTGGTATTCCTCCCTTCGACCAGGAACGATCACTTCATGGCAGAAGCTGAAGGATTTGTTGTTAACCAGTTTTCAAGGATTTCAGACGAAGCCGGTCACTGCTCAGGCTCTGTTCCAGTGCACTCAGGACCACGAAGAATACCTTCAGGCATATGTCCGAAGGTTTCTGCGTCTAAGGGCACAGGCGCCGACAGTGCCCAATGAGATTGTCATTGAGGCCATGATCAAGGGGCTTCGGCCAGGGCCATCAGCGCAGTATTTTGCCAGGAAGCCACCACAAACGCTGGAGAAGCTGCTCCAGAAGATGGATGAATATATTCGAGCTGACAATGATTTTCGCCAAAGAAGGGAGGAGGCCTTCAGATTTTCTGAGATGACCAGGGGCTTCGGAGGAAGATTCTATCCGAAGCATGTCAGATCAATTCACAATTCCAATCAAAATGATGATAAGGGGAGCCAGCAGCAAAGGCCACAGTACTCCTCACAGACTTCGGGGCAACAGCAAAGCTCCTTTCGACCACCAGCTCCAAGAGGCAGAGGCGCCAGGGGCTTCGGCGGAAGATTCGGGGATCAACCCAGAAGAATATTTTGCTTATTCTGTGGTGAAAACAAAGGTCATACTACCAGGATGTGTCATGTTACCATTCAGAAGCAAAAAGAGATAGCCGAAGCTGCCGCGCAACAGGCTCAGCCGAAGCAGGTCATGCACACTGCTTCGTATCATTCGCCCTACATCCCAGAATATGTGGGCAACCATCCTGTAGTCTCTGCTGCTTCGGCAAGTCAGCCTTCAGCTTCCTGGCAACAGCCCCCGCCTCCACCTCCGTTGCAACAAGGCCAGCAGCCAGAAGGGAGCCAATATGCTCCACATCAAAGGGACTTCAGAGAACAGTCCGAAGCTCGCACGGTCAACAGCACCGTACCAGAGTCAAAACACATCTATTGACAAATATCCTACCTTAATAGCAATCTTTTTCATTCAGTTTTATTTTTTCTAATAAAGGACATTGTTTAGGTTTCATGTAATTAGTTTCGTTGATTCCTACAAGAAAAATATGTTTTCTTCACAGGTTTGTGATAATAAAAAGGACCTTCGGACTATCGAAAATCCTTCGAAGCAACAAAAAGTCGTTCTAAGGAACGCAGAGTAAGTCTGACGAAGTCACAAAAAGTCGTTCCGAAGGGAGCGCAGTGTAAGTTTTCTGCTCCAAAGTCGTTCCAAAAGGAATGCAGAGCATACAGCGAAAAGTCAACGCTGATACCGCCTAAGTAAAAGGCGAAGAAGCTCCAAAGACGTTCCTAAGGGAATGCAGAGCTTATACCGCCTAAGTAAAAGGCGAAGAAGTTCCAAAGACGTTCCTAAGGGGATGCAGAACTTACAGCGAAAAATAAACGCTGATTCCGCTGAAGTAAAAGGCGAAGAAGCTCCTAAGGGAGGCTTATAATGAAAAAGTCAGTATTGATACAAAAGATTGTGCCCCATTGCAGGAATGTGTGTATCTTCGGCACAAAATATCATTTTGCATAACATAACATCATCACATCATTTTGCATAGCATAATCATCATACATCATGCTGCATGTGGCACAAGAAGGGGGCATGTTATCGATCTTCGGAAAATGCTTTGAAAAGGGGCAAATCATGCCAAGTTACAGGGAGAAACAATATTGATTTTCGAGGTATAGCTTCGGAGATTATTTTTACGAAGCTTGGATATTTCTTATCAGAACACTATGGATATTGTCGTGATAAATGATAAATTCTTCTTCACGAAGCATGAAAAGAAGGGAAGGTGTTTTTTCGTCGAAGACTCAAAAATGGTACGTGTTTAAAGTTTCATGCATCGTAAAGAATTGAATCATAAAACAAGTATATTACATACAGGATTACAGAATATTACACAAATCATATATCAAATGTTTTTTGCAATAGCACTTAGTCTTCCCTAAGTACTATCTCTGCAGCTTCGTTCAGCAGTCGATCGACAACCTGATCCATGATAGCTTCGGCCATCTTTTTAATTTCGTCGTCATCTTTAGGCTGAGGGCCCGAAGATGCTTGAGTAGGATCTGAGTGAGGACGGGACACGACTACATTACTATTACAAATCGCAAATAGATCTTAAAAGCCTAAAGATTACAACACGGTAAAAACTATTATTTAGTACCTAATTGACCTTCGGGCTCTGTGCTCTTTTTAGCAGCCTTAGCCACTTCTCTAGCATCATGGATGCCCCTTTCACTTCTCTGAATAATTTCTCTTGCCATTTCTCGGCTACCGTTATCCCAGATATCAGTAAAAAACTTTCCACCAATTATGCTAGCTTCGGCCGAAGGATCTTTTGTATCTTCAAAGGACAAAGCAGCTTCGGACTGTGCTAAAATTTTCACATGCTCACAGCCCTTCTTCTCTAAAATGGTGGCAATCCCTCTGGCGCCAGAGAAGGCACATATATCTCCTCGGCTATTTAAAATTTCTTCGAAGGCTTCAGCTTCGTGGTCAATCCATTCAATGACACTTTCGGGATTGCCCCTCAAAAAATTTTCTTCACTTGAGAATGCGCCGACTTTGGCGAAGCTAGCCTTTAATTTTTTAACACAATCTACAGATTTATTGTAGCATTTCTTTTTGGACGAACGAAGCTCTTCAACAGTCACTTCTAGATGATCTGCCCATTGATCGCTGAGTTCACGCTTTGTTTCTTCAAGTATACGTTCTTCTTTGGCTCTGGCCAGTTGTTTCCGAAGGTCTTCAATTTCGCGTTTCTGAGCTTCAGCTTGACTTTTGAAAGCAGCTTCGTCCTCCTTTATTTTATCTATCAATGAGTATAATATTTTGTCTTTTTCGAGACCTTCGTTCCTCAGTTCAATTACTTCGGAACGAAGGTTGCTCAGGGCTATAGTACATCCTTCGTCCTCAGCATCTTTCTGTGCTCTGAGGGCATTGCTGAGTATCAGGCCCTGCAGACAGGAATATGTCTGTGTCAATAGTTTTAAACAAACGGAAAATTTTGAATTCAACAAAAATATAAGAATTCCATTTGTCGCACCTTTAAACTGTTGTAAGCTAGGCTGTCAGCCAGATCGTTCTTTGACAGCACCGAAAGTCCGTCTTCTAAAGTTGGAAATCCGAAGCTTCTGCTCATCTCCCGACAGACAGAAATTTCCTTGCTGTCGGGGAGGCAATACAAGAAATCTTCTTCTCCACTGCCATTAAATATCAACGCCCCCTTTGGATATTTCAACTTTTGGGCATAGTGTTGGGCCTCTTGTTCTTCTTTTTCTGTTAATTTTTTCCCCGAGGCATGACGAAAAATATAATCACGAATTTTGGATGCTTCGGGGGTAACAACACCAGTTCCTTCAGCAAAAGTTGGCTTTGTTATTTTTTCTGCCTCACTTTCCAAGGTTTTTGCCTTTGAGGGCTCTGAGGGCCCAGCTTCGGCTTCAATATCTTGCTCTGGAGCTTTAGAACCCGAAGCTTCGACTGTTGTTTCAGGAGTGACGGCAGCCTTCTTCGGAGGGGTGCTTGAAGATTTGATCGTTTCCAGCACATCTAGCACATTAGCCATTCTCCTTCTTTTCGGAGTCACTGCTGGCACTTTTTGATTACTTACTGTTTCAATGTTTGCCACAGGACTCAAAACTTCTGATGTTTTGGAGTCCTCGGTTGCTTCCTTTACCTCTTCCATTTTTTCTGTGAATGGCGCTTCGGCCTTCTCTTTCGTTTCTGGTAACAAAATTTTTGATTGCTCCAATTTTGTCTTCGTTGGTATTTCGGCTGTTTCTGTGACTTCTGGCAGCAAAGTTGGCTCGGCTGGTTTTTCAGCTTCGGTGGCCGAAGAAGTCTCTCCGGTAAACTCAGGCACCGAAGCTGGTTCAATATAACGCGGTCGATAAGTAAGAACCTTTATCTTTTTCCTTTTCGGTTCTGGCTCGCTAGGAGCAGCTGCAGTTTCTTCTTTTGCAGAGGTTGTATTTTTTCTCTTCTGCCTTCGAATGGGGTAGCAATAGTCAGGGTAGACAAACCCGATGGCATCAAATACCCGATTCAGCCTTTTCTTTTTTCGGCCTCCGAAGGCTGCTGACATTGCAGTATCTTCGGCCTTCGAGTATGTCCCAAGCAGCTCATCACTTAAATTGTCAATGCTTTTCAACCACTCATCGTCTGGCTCAATAAATTTATCTTCAAATTTAAAAGTGTACTTAAACCTGACAAGTCCACCTTCGTCGGCCTCTTTAACGGTTTCTTGTGGCATTTCCCATTTCTCCGCAAGCGGCCACACCCTGAAGGCAATATGCTCTTGTACTAAGTCCCTTGTTCCTATAAAAGAGCAGACAACGCCGAAGGCTCTTTGGCACTCTTCGGCGGCTTCGTTCATTTCAACCTTCGGCCTCCGAAGGCCGAAGCTTTGCCAAATAGGACGCATAATTATACCTTTGATGTCTTCTCGTGCTGATAAGTCATTCTTCACATAAAACCATTCTGTCATCCAATCCCCGGGCCATCTCTTCCGAAAGGTTGGTACGGGACAGCTTGCCCCGGACCGAGAGACGAAGCTGTAGCAGCCAAAGTTGTTATGGTACTGTTCTTTGCCCCAAGGCTTTGTTTCATATAATAATTTATGAACATTACAGAAGCTTCTGGCGTCAGGCTTCAGACCTTGGCTTCTCGCGGCCCACACGAAGATATTTAGCCTTATAATTGCCTCGGGAGTAAGTTGATGAAGATAGACTTCGAAGATTTTCAACACCTCCACGACGAAGCTGCTCAAGGGGAATCGCAATCCAGCTTTCAAAAAGCTTCGATACACCACAACTTCATTTTCTTCAGGGTGTGGACAAGTTTTTTCCCCTTCGTCCGCCCTCACAATGGACAGATCCCGGAAATACCTTCCTCTCATATTAACAAGATGATTCTCTTTGATAGTTGATTTACCATAAACTGAATGGCTTGGTCGCCAGGGGCGATCTTCGGAGTCTTCGCCACCGCTGTCCACATCATAACTTTCACTGTCACCAGTATCTTCAGACAGCCCTTCCAGAATTTCCCTGGTGATCTTTTCTGTGTTGGTCTTCGACATTGCTATAAGAAACCCTAAGTTCTTCTCTTCATCAAGACTCAGCTTCATCTCAGCAGCAGCCTTCTTAGCAGCTTCAGACATCTTCGGAAACACTAAAAAACTGTTTTTAAAAGTCGAAGCTTCAAAGCTAAAAACTTAGCAGATCACAGTGCACAAGAGCTAAAAAATGAGTGAGCAGGAGTGGTTGGCCAGAAAGCGTGCAAAATAAGTTTGCGGTATGGCCGTATTTATACGCTTGATGCGTTGAAAGTTGAAAGACCCCACTTGTCATTGAATGTTGCTATTCTAGCAAAGGGAAGGTGTTTTTTCGGACCTTCGGCATAAAGCCTTCGTTCATATCGCAATCTGAATTTATTATTTCAAACAAATTAATATTGCGAGGGGCTACTGTTGGGGGCCTTCGGCTTCCGAAGGTCCTCAAAAACATGATTTAACAGTGTTTCTAGAGTGTAATGTGTGAACAGGTACCTTCGGACTTATGTCAAAGAGGGAGAACCTCAAAAGATACGAAGGTTGGCAGTGCCGAAGCTGTGAAGCAGGAAAGCTTCGGCATGTTCGCAGAAAAGGGAACCGACTTAAAGATGAAAAGGCCATTTAGACCTCGATAGATTGCTATGGAATTATCACCAAATGTAAAGGGCATGTATGTAATTTTGTATGGGTTGTATCCCGTGCCTATAAATAGGTGAACAGTACCCCCGTACTGTTCACGCTGACTTGGCATTTGCTTTTGCGTCACGCTTGTACTTTTTATCTTCTCTCAGGACCGAAGGTACATTTGTAATTTGAAATCATTTCTATTTTTCCATGTTAATAAAATAGAAATGATTCTATGATGATGCTTATATTATATTTCATGCTTTATATGAATCCTTCGTCATTACTTGTTATGTTCACGAAGGTATGTCTCTTATGACCTTCGTCCGAAGCTCATTATTTCCCGAAGGGACATAATGCTTCGAAGGACGAAGGACTTTAACACTTAACACTTTTTATGTTGCCTTGTTCTTAACTCTTAGCATTTGAGAACAAGTCCCCAACAGATGGGGACGGTTGTCATGTGTGGGGTCGGAGTACCCTGACATGCCATGTGTTTAGGTTTACCTTGCAAGGATAAAACTCGATTCGAATCGTCTGCTTCTCGCAGCTAATGAGACTGCTTGACCCCTTGTACTACATCGAGTAAGAAGTGAAACGAGGTTACATGGAACAATTCATTGATTGAACTAAATGCTTGTTACCATGGATGCTTAGAAGGAGCAAACCTAGCTAAAATAATGATACTAGAATCTGAAAAGCTAAGAATTGATTTTAGAAACAGCTAGTGCTTTTGGCAAACCAAACCCCTCAGCCAAACAGCTGCATAGTCTAGAGGTAGAGGAGTAGACTCTTCACACCGGTTAAGTCTAGCTGAGTATTAGTATACTCAGCCTTGCTTGTGGCATAATTTTTGCAGGTACCATTCAGGAAATGGTTGATGGTGTGACTTGGCCTACCACCCTGCCACCGGGTTGGACGGTCGAGTGGGATGTTGCTCCGGCAGGAGAGGAGCACGAGGAGTAGTGGGCTAGGCCTTGCCTATTTCCTCGATACCGACGACATCGATTATCCGCTGCATTTTATTTTGTGAACTCTTATTTGCTACTCAAAAACTCCGATCTATGTAATAATTCAGCACTTAATTTGAGGTTTTCTATTTTATTGTATTTCTCCTGTGACTCACCTTCGAGTGAGACTGTGGAATTTGATCCTGGTTAAGTGGCTCTATCAGACTAGATCTGAGGGACTGACGAGTTATTCCGATTTAAGTGTGTTACGACCCCTGAGGCGTGACTTAGGCACTTAGGCTGGAATAATTCGGGCGGTTCTGCCACAGCTGGTATCGGAGCAAATTCCACCACAGAGAAGGACAATAAACCATGAATACCATTTTCAAAAATCTAAAACTTGCCTAGAAACTGCTACGGATCGTTAGGACTAGACCGCTAGACCTAGGACAAAAGGCCTTAGGCATAGAGGGAGAAATAGGTGGCTCATTAATTAGGCCCCGTGGGCCAGTACTTATATTTTTAAGGATGCCCTAAGAGCACCCTATTGTTGGAGAGGCAACATTACTTTCAGCATGCATGCACCATAAAGACAAAGAGGAATTAAAAACTTGAGCTAACCCACTTTCTTTAAAACCATCCATGCTCTCTCTTTTTTCTTTTTCCTTCCACCATAATATTTACCTTTGATTCCCTTCCGCAGATGAATTCACCCACCCCTGCCAGTGGAGGAGACACTCGTTTCAGTTCCGACTTCCTTTCTCGCGATGGCTTTCCTTCCATCTTGTGGGAAGTGCTTAACTCTGCCGGTTACCCTACACCCCCTTTGTACACGGTGCAGTTGTATGAGGAGCATCGGGTACCTCGTTGTCGGGTCTGGCTGACTTTGGAGGCTTATCCCCTTCAGCCGGGTTGGCGTTCTCTTGATTCTGAGACAATTGGACTCAGGACGGACGACACCGTTGAAGCAGCAGCCATGAAGACTCTGACGACTTTCTGTGGCTACCATCCCCTGGAGATGATGATGCACCCCTTGGGACTCTTCCCTGCTGAGAAGAAGGATGATCCCATGTGGTGTAACCGCGTGAGCCATGTGAAGGATGTGTGGGCAATGTATCCTGACTTGGTTGGGAGGGTCACCGTTCAGTGCATGAGTGCGCTGTACCGCCTTCAGGCCCTTCAGAGCGATGCTATGGCACTCCTTGCTAACACCGCTCAAACCGCCAAGCTCACTCTCGACAGTCAAGAAGATTTTGTGGTCGATCTATCCACCGAGTTGGTAGAGAAGGATCTGCAGGTGGAGAGGCTGAGCCAGCGCATTACCACCTTGGAGCAGCAGGTGGAGATCCGAGACAACACTATTGATGTCTTGGAGAACCAGCTTCACGATGTGCAGAGGGAACTCGAAGAAGCAAATGACCACTTGGACATGCACCACCTGGAGATGGAGGCCAATGAAGCCGGAAGCGAGGGAGAAGAGGCTCCCGAGGAGCTAGGACCAGCCCCTGGTGCCCATGGGACTACCTCCGCGATGCCTCCTTCACCCGTATCCAGTGTCGCTTCCACCGCTCAGGGTTAAGCAGTCACTTCGACACTTTTAGGCGGATAGAAACCTGTGCGAGCTTAGTTAATATCAGATTTTGGACTAGGCTTACGGGTACTTTCCCCTGATTAATGTAACCCTGTGAACTTTTGAAATCTGTGGGATGTTTGTCACCATGTTATCTTCATTTCGAACCTAATATTATGATTATGACATTTTTCTTTTCCATCTGAGATGATATCTTGTCGTTCGAAATTGTGAGTTGGGATGACAATGGCGACAATCTCTGTTTTCAGATGGCAGCTAGGCAGCATCGCGGGCATAACGAGCAGGTTCCCCCGCCACCTCCTCCAGCTCCCACAATGCAGGAGCTGATGGCCCAGCAGAACGAAATTCTGCGACAGCTCTTGCAGCGCCAGCCCCACCCTCAGCAGCATGGTGGAGGCCAGCATCAGCGACCTCCGGCAGCGGCAACCTACCAGGAGTTCCTGAGTACGCAGCCACCCTTGTTCACCAAGGCAGAGGATCCGTTGGACGCCAACGTGTGGCTCCGCGTCATTGAGTCCAAGTTTCCCCTCCTCACGGGAGACTGCCCTGATGAAGCCAAGGCTCGCTTCGCCGCGCAGTAGCTTCGCGGCCCTGCTCGGACTTGGTGGGACCACTTCCGTGCTATGCTCCCCGTTGATCGTGAAGTGTCTTGGGAGGAATTCAAGACTGCTTTCAGAGGACACCACATCCCAGCTGGCATTCTTGATCAGAAGCTAAATGAATTTCTGGCACTTAATCAAGGAACCCGCACGGTACTGCAGTATGTGCAAGCCTTCAACGACCTATGCCAATATGCAGGTTACCATGCTGATTCTGATGAAAATAAGAGAGACCGCTTCCGCAGGGGTCTTAATACCAAGCTGCGGGAACGACTCAACACTGTCCAGGCTGATAGCTTCAATGAGTTGGTCAACATGGCCATCTCCCAGGAGGACTGCATTGTAGCTCACCGGGCAGAGAAGAAGAGAAAGGCACCAATGGCAGCCCCATCCGCTCAGGCTCAGAGGTTCCGGATTGTTTCTCACAATCAGAGCAGGGGTTTTCAGCAGCAGGCAGGCAAATGGGTGATCAGGGCACCTCAGCAGCGGCAGCCGGCACCCAACCGCTTTCAAGCTCCCGCTCCAAGGAACAATCAGCCTCCGCAGCAGCAGCAGTTCCGCCAGGGCAATGGGAACAAGTGTTTCACTTGTGGCAATGTGGGCCACTATGCCAAGAATTGTCCCAGGAACCAGCAGAGGCAGATGCCAGCACCAAATCAAGACAAGGGAAGAAAGCAGAAGGTGCAAGTCAGGCAAGGGAAGCTCAACTTCACTACTCTGGAGGAAGTACATGAGGGAGTTCCCATCATGACCGGTATCTTTTCAGTTTATAATCAACCTGCCTTAATTCTGTTTGATTCTGGTGCATCTCATAGTTTCATTAGCCAGAAGTTCAGTGCTAAATGTGAACTGCCATTCTCTCACTCTAAAGGGTCATTCTTGATAGTCACACCTGGGGGTAAAATTTCAACTAATCAATTAAACCAAAGTGTGCCTATTCAACTGGGAAGCCACATTGTCAAAACCACTCTTCTTGTTTTGGGTTTGGAAAATGTGGACATTATTCTGGGAGCTAATTGGATGACCTTGCACCAAGTTGTGCTTGATGTAGCCAGCCGTACCGTGGAAGTTAATTCTCCGTTCTGCGGGAACTTTACCTTAATTCTGCCCAGTCAAGGTTCTACTCAGTCATGTGCTTTCTCTATGATGGGGTTACCTCTGAAGAAGATCCTAGTGGTCTATGAGTATGCAGATGTCTTTCCTGATGAATTGCCAGGAATGCCACCAGACCGGGATATTGAATTTGCCATCGAGTTGCAACTGGGAACGGCACCAATTTCCAAGAGGCCCTACCGAATGCCACCCGCTGAGTTGGCAGAATTGAAGAAGCAATTGCAGGAGTTGCTGGATAAGGGATTTATTCGCCCAAGTACTTCGCCTTGGGGATGTCCAGCACTGTTTGTGAAGAAGAAGGATGAAAGCTTGAGGTTGTGTATATATTACCGCCCTCTTAACACGGTAACTATCAAGAACAAGTATCCTTTGCCTCGTATTGATGTTCTTTTTGACCAGTTGGTCGGGGCCAAGGTGTTTTCCAAGATAGACCTTCGCTCTGGCTACCATCAGATCAAGATACGAGCAAGCGATATTCCGAAGACGGCATTCTCAACCAGATATGGGCTATATGAATTTTTGGTGATGTCATTCGGGCTGACGAATGCACCAGCATATTTCATGTATCTGATGAATTCTGTGTTTCATGCCTGAATTGGACAAATTCGTAGTGGTTTTCATCTATGATATTTTGGTGTACTCAAAGAACGAAGAAGAACATGCCGGGCATTTGCATGTAGTGCTTCAACGTCTGCGAGAGCACCACCTTTATGCCAAGTTATCCAAGTGTGATTTTTGGCTAAAGGAAATCAAATTCTTGGGTCACACTATCTCTCAGGCAGGAATAGCTGTTGATCCTGATAAAGTGCAAGAGGTGATGAACTGGAAGCCACCAACGACTGTCCGTCAGATTCGGAGTTTTCTGGGATTAGCTGGTTATTACCGAAGATTTATTCCGAATTTCTCTCGAATTGTGAAGCCTATAACTGAGTTGCTGAAGAAAGAAGCCAAGTTTGTTTGGAGTTAGAAGTGCGAAGATGCCTTCCATGCATTGAGGCAGCATCTGACCACAACACCAGTATTAGCGCAACCCGACAACAGCAAGCCTTTTGATGTGTATTGCGATGCCTCTAGCACTGGGCTAGGTTGTGTCTTGATGCAAGACAACCGAGTCATTGCTTATGCCTCAAGAGCACTCATGCCTCATGAGCAGAATTATCCCACTCATGACCTCGAGTTGGCAGTAGTGGTTCATGCATTAAAAATGTGGAGGCACTATTTAATGGGGACCCACTGCAACATCTTCACTGATCATAAGAGCCTTAAGTACATCTTTACTCAGGCTGATCTCAACATGAGGCAGAGAAGATGGCTAGAGCTGATCAAGGATTATGACCTGGAGGTACATTATCACCCAGGAAAGGCCAATGTGGTAGCAGATGCCTTGAGTCGGAAGTTGCAGTGCAATTGTATTCTGATGGATTCTCGCATCAACACCTTGTGTGATGAGTTGAGCAAGATGCAAATAGAAGTGATTCCTTCTGGTGCTCTGTCTCACATTTCTGTCGAGCCAGCTTTGCAAGACCAAATTATCATGGCCCAGCTCAGTGACAAGGGAGTGCAGATTATCAAGAAGAATCTCCATCAGAAGGTTGAGAAGTATAATTGTTTCCGCCAGGATGATAAGGGTGTGTTATGGTTCAAAAGCAGATTGGTGATTCCTAAAAACAAGGACCTCAAGAGGAAAATCTTGGATGAGGCTCATCTCTCCAAATTCTCTATGCACCCGGGAAGCACCAAAATGTACCATGATCTGAAGCCTTTGTATTGGTGGACCAGAATGAAGAGGGAAATAGCCCAGTATGTATCAGAATGTGACACCTGTCAGAGGATAAAGGCAAGCCACTTGAAATCAGCTGGAGCTTTGCAACCCCTATCTATACCTTCGTGGAAGTGGGATGACATCAGCATGGATTTCATTGTGGGTCTGCCCAACACCTCTCGTCATCATGATTCGATTTGGGTTATTGTGGACCGACTGACGAAAGTGGCACATTTTCTTCCTGTGCACACCACTGATAAGGCTCAGAAGTATGCAGAATTGTATATTGACCAGATCGTGTGTTTGCACGGATTACCTCGGACCATTGTTTCTGACCGAGGAGCCCAATTTGTTGCCAGATTTTGGGAACAATTGCAAGAGTCTTTTGGAACCAAGCTAATCAGAAGTTCAGCTTACCACCCACAGACTGATGGTCATACGGAAAGGGTAAACCAAATCCTGGAGGATATGCTGAGAGCTTGTGCAATCGATTGTGGCAAGAACTTGGATAAGCACCTCTCCTTGGCAGAGTTTGCTTATAACAACAGTTATCAATCCAGCCTAAGGATGGCACCTTTTGGAGCTCTCTATGGAAGAAGGTGCAGGACACCACTCAATTGGTCTCAACCTGGAAAAAGAGGAGTTTTTGGACCTGACTTAGTGACTGAAGCCGAAAGGAAGGTCAAACTAATCAGGAAGAACCTAGAAGCTGCTCAGGCCAGGCAGAAGAGTTACCATGATAGAAGAAGGAAACCTCTCCAGTTCGAGGTGGGAAGCTTTGTATACCTCAAGGTATCACCCACCAAGGGAGTGCAGAGGTTTGAGATCAAAGGCAAGCTAGCCCCTCGTTACATTGGACCTTATGAGATCATAGAAGCATGTGGACCCGTGGCATATAAGCTGAAGTTACCTTCAAAGATGTCTGCCATTCACAGTGTATTCCATGTATCTCAGCTGAAGAAGTGTGTTCGATTGCCGACCGAGATCATAGCAGAGCCAGAATTGGAGATAGAGCCAGATCTATCGTACCAAGAGTACCCCTCCAAGATTCTGGATTGCAAAGAAAGATCAACTCGGGCTAAATCGATCAAGATGTATAAGGTCCAGTGGAGTAATCACTCAGAGGAAGAAGCTACTTGGGAAACCGAGGAATTCTTGAGATCCAACTTCCCCGATTGCCTACCTAAGGAAGCTGGTACGTAATCACACCCAACCCCTCCTCCTGCCCTTCGAATCTAATTTCCAAAAATATGGTCTTAATTCAGAATGAAGTAATCATGAAATGAAATTTAAAAAGGACTTCCTTCTGAAGTTGCAAAGAGAATGACATTCGAAGAGCAGTTTTGCTCTAATAATAACAATAATCACCCATTTCCTATAAGTCTCACCCTTTGCTTCACACCGGGAGGACTCTGGCCCGAATCTAGGGACGAGATTCCTTTAAGGGGGGAAGGCTGTGACACCCCAGTGTCACCTAGGGTTTCTCTCAAGTCTTAACCCCAGAACCATCATTTTATGTGAACCAAATTGAGCATGAGCATCAAATTGACTTAAGAATAAAGGATCCACCAAGCCTATACTTAAAAGTATCAGGATCAAAACAAATGAGTCTTTCAAAAAGGTAATAATGTTGCAACCCTAATAAAAACCCTAAGTAAGCCCTATGAGCAAAATTCAAGAAAATGGGGAAAAGAGTATGAAAAATTCAGAATCATGGCTTGGGCCAATTATAAACATTGAAGTATATTCAATAAACAACAATAAAAATTGAGGAAGCTTGGCCAAAATAACTCAATTAAAAACCCAAAACAAGCTTCTCATGTGGGGGCTCAATGGGGAATTCTGAATTTCAGAATTCTGAATTTCAGACCTTGAGCCAAAGATCAAGCATGTTCACCTTGATCCCTAACTCAAATCCTAATGGCCCCATTATCAAAAATGTGCCTAACTAACCCCTCTGTCGTGTTCCAGAAGATGGCATTGGGACGCGAGCCCTAGACACGACAAAACCCTGGATTTGCCTCGGGTTTGAGCAGGGAGACAAACCGGATTTCCGGGCTCCATATCTCTGCAACCAGTAGGCAAAATCCTATGACCCCCACACAAGATTGGTAGCTTGTAGGGAGGAGAAGAGGTTTTGTGCACTGACCAAGGCGAGAGCAGGCTCGGATGAGTGACCACACGCGCCAGAACTTGGGCAGAACGCACGGGCACACGTGTTCGACCCTGGTCGGCACGCCGGCGCTCGCCCAACCCCCGTGCACGCTCGTCTCGGCGTTCGGTCAAGTCCGCTGCGCGCCCTTGCCCTCGGTCGTGCCCACCCGCGCCTATAAAGCCTCCCCGGGCGCGCCTCACTTCACCCCGCGCTCACCATCACCGGCCAGCCACCCCTCCTTAGCTCCGGCGAGCTCTTTTCTGCCCGCCACTGCCGCCAGAGCCTCGGCCACCATGGCCAGCCCACTCCGGCCACCCCCAAGTCGAGCCAGTGCTTCGACTAGATCCGCCAGTGGCCCGTGAAGCTTTCCAAGCCCTCGGACCCGGCAGAACTTCACCGGAAGCCTGAGATCGACTTCACCGGATTTCGGTTGCCCGCCTGCACGCGTGGACCAAGCTCTCCGGTGAGACATTCTTCAATTCCTCGCGCACACCCTTCCTTGTTCCCTGGTGAAGCTCTCTGACCCGTTCAATTGAACTGTCGCGCCGTGAGCAGGCCGGACTCCTCACCGCCGACGAGCATCTCCGCCTGCGCACGTGGACCGGCCGACTCCGACCATCCCCGACGGCAACCCGCACATCGCTGTGATCCCTGAGACCTCCCCTATGCCCTCGACCACTTCACCGGAGCAATCTCGCCGCCGGTAAGCCCCTCCGCCCTTTCTTCCGCCGCGGTTACTGTTTAAGTTAGGAGAAGGACCTCGGGTTAGGATTAGAAGAACCCGGGGGGGTTTTCTGCAATGTCAGTGACTCATTTGAATAGTAGCCCAGGGACTGATTCGTGAGGAAAACTTAAAACACCCGCCAGGGACCCCAGTGCAAAGTAGTTTTCCATTTAATCAATTCTGTTAATCTTTTTAAATAACCAGAGAACTTAGAAAATCCATAACTTGATGAATTCTTAATCAAAAGTTGTCAAACTAATTTTGCTAGATCCTAAATATTATGAACTATCATTTAAAAATGATAAACCTTATGCTTTCCGTTCTAATTTTTAGAGTTTAAAATTAAAAACAGAAACTGATCAAACCTTGTTTAATTAAGGAAAAGTAGTTTTGCTTCTGTGCTGAACCTAAGAAAATTTGTAGATATTCAAACCTCTTTTAGACACTGTTTAAAAATAGTAGGAACCCCAGTATTGAAGAATATAGTGTAGATATCCATTTAAAGCTGTTTTGCCCAAAACCTAGGGAAAATCAGAAAAGGCATTAAAAATTAATGAACAGTGAGTAAAATTATTTTTTTCTAGTTTGCTTAAATAACAGAGAACCTAGGAAAAATAAAAAACCTTTAGTTCAGATCAGTTTTAAATTAAAATGTTTTATTCAGCATTAATCCAACTGGAAATCAATTATTAGAATTACAAAACTAGACCCAAAATTGATAATAAAATTTCAGTGGACTTGTAACCACCAGAACCCCACTGCAAAAATAATGAACAACTCAGCCCAACATTTTAAGTAGGGAAAATAAATCTAACATGATAATAAGGCATTTTCCAAATAAATCATGAAGTAACCCATGATAATGCAAAATAGGCAACCAAAATTTTGCTAAGTCAATGATGAGATAAACCACGAGAGAAAAATGCAAACCCATGAAAAAGATGCAAAATAATACCTATTGCTAACATCTTATAAGAAAGGCCATTTAATCCAATTAATACATACCATCCCTTCCCTTAAGCAAAAAGATGCCAAACTTCAGAATGATTGCTCTTGCGCAAAATAGAAGCTAAGAAAAATCAGAAATCTGTTGTTTGGTATTTTTCAAATATAGTGGTAGTAGAAAGCACCCCTTTGGCTAGAAACTTGAGAAAACCATAGTAAAATAACTAATAGGTATTAATAGCTAGAATTTTGTGCCAAGTCTTGTTATAGCACCTAAAAGCCAGCAAAAAAAAGTTTTAGAGAATTACCCACTGTTAAATAATAGTTGTAGTTCAAAGCACCCCTTCTGCCCTAAAACTTGGTAATTTTGTCCAAAGAAAACTATTCACTTTCTGATTCCCAAATTTTGAGACAGAAAATTATACACTAGTAATAAGCCACTGTAATGTTTTCAGGATTTTTGGAATTTTATTAAAATAACTTGTAGGTCAAACCCACTCCAAAACATTAAAGAGAATAAAGAAAAAGAAAAAGAAAGAAGAAATAAACCTCACCCCAATAAGTCCAACTTGAATTCTTATCAATTCTCACTAAGGCTTTAAAAAGAATTCAGTGGAACCCCAAAAATAAACCTACCACTTACCTTAGCTAAGTTTGATCCGAATTACCAAGTATACCACCCAGAAGTCTTATATAAGTAAAGTTTAACCTTGTCTAACTCAAATAGACCATACACCGTCAAAAGTTGAAATTTCTAAAGCACATATCATATCATGCATATATCTTACGCATTGCATTCATTAGATTGTAATCTTGCCGACGGAGAGTACGTGCTTCCGAGGCTGTTGTTGAGGATCTCCCCGCAGCCCCAACAATTGAAGGCAAGCCCCGGTTTATATGCATAACCGTATTATTATATGCTACTTTACTACACTTAATGCTTGTAGGATTGTAATGTGCACTTAAGTGTAGGAGTTGCTTGAAACCTCTAGTTGCATGAACTTAGGATTCCTTTTTTAGATGAATACTAGTATGCTAGGTCGAGTAGCTACTTGCTAATCAGGATCTCGGTAGAAGTCGAGTGATTTTTCTAGCACTCGCGCGAGGTCAGGAATTGATTGTATTCATCTTGATAACGGGATCTATGTTGGTCTATGGACTTGGATCCAGGGAGGATGCCTTGACCATGAGACGGGAAAAAAAGAATTAAGGATTAATGTGTGGATACCTGAGTCAAGCTTTTGAACGTACTAAGCACATGCTGGGAAAAATGCTAACCGGTAAACCTAGTACCTGAGTGAAGCCGGGCGCGGACTTTATCCCTCATGCGACCTGAGACTGGGTCTCCCATGCTAGCTATGGTGGGTATAAGTGCGGTCACTGCACGGCGGCAGCCGGGGTCAGTGGAGCATTGTATGCCAAGGCGGTGAGGCCTGGACGCGAACGGGGAATCGATGGGGACGGTTGTCATGTGTGGGGTTAGAGTACCCTGACATGTCGTGTGTTTAGGTTTACCTTGCAAGGATAAAACTCGATTCGAATCGTCTGCTTCTCGCAGCTAATGAGACTGCTTGACCCCTTGTACTACATCGAGTAAGAAGTGAAACGAGGTTACATGGAACAATTCGTTGATTGAACTAAATGCTTGTTACCATGGATGCTTAGAAGGAGCAAACCTAGCTAAAATAATGATACTAGATTCTGAAAAGCTAAGAATTGATTTTAGAAACAGCTAGTGCTTTTGGCAAACCAAACCCCTCAGCCAAACAGCTGCATAGTCTAGAGGTAGAGGAGTAGACTCCTCACACCGGCTAAGTCTAGCTGAGTATTAGTATACTCAGCCTTGCTTGTGGCATAATTTTTGCAGGTACCATTCAGGAAATGGTTGATGGTGTGACTTGGCCTACCACCCTGCTACCGGGTTGGACGGTCGAGTGGGATGTTGCTCCGGCAGGAGAGGAGCACGAGGAGTAGTGGGCTAGGCCTTGCCCATTTCCTCGATACCGACGACATCGATTATCCGCTGCATTTTATTTTGTGAACTCTTATTTGCTACTCAAAAACTACGATCTATGTAATAATTCAGCACTTAATTTGAGGTTTCCTGTTTTATTGTATTTCTCCTGTGACTCACCTTCGAGTGAGACTGTGGAATTTGATCCTGGTTAAGTGGCTCTATCAGACTGTGAGGGACTGACGGGTTATTCCGATTTAAGTGTGTTACGACCCCTGAGGCGTGACTTAGGCACTTAAGCTGGAATAATTCGGGCGGTTCTGCCACATCAGGTCGATCCGCCTGTCCTCCAAGAACGAGCGCCCGTGTCGGCTGTACAGGAGGTTGGTCCCCCGGCCGTTGTGACGACGCCTGGGAGGGCCGCCCCTTCGGTGCCTCGGGCGCCCGAGACGGAAGCGGCGCCGAAGCCGGCAGCGGGGCAACCCTTGACGGCGCCTGCGGAGACCGGGGCCCGAGGGGCCTCCCCGCAGGCACGATTGGCCTTGCCCCGGAGCAGGTAAGTATATGAGGATGCCACTGTTTTGTTTTTTCCACCGTGTGTCTTGAACTTGCCGTCTCTCTCTTTCAGCAAGCGGAGGCAGGGCCCGGCCGGTCTGGCCCCTACGAAGGCCCTTAAGACGAAGCCGGCTTCGGCGGCCGGTGCTGCGGCGCGCCATGCCGGTTGGTTGGCCTCTGCCCAAGGCGCCCTCCAGCGGGGGGCTCAGGCGGCACGAGTTGCCATGGGGCAAGCCTCCCTGACTGACCCCATGTTGGGGCGGCCATCATGCCAGGGGAGACCGCTAACACGACCGCGGTCCCGAGCCTGCCTGACATGTTGTCGGCACCAGCATCGACTCCTGCCGGGGCCATCCCTGGTTCGCCCGTGGAGCCGCCCGTCGCCGCCGACGTCAGGATGGTTGAGGCGCCGCCGCCCGTGGTCATCCTCGACCTCCCCGTTCTCGGCCATGAGGAGAGGGCGGCCGTCGTTGCCGAGGTCGGTGAACGGAGGCCTGCCACCTTAGCTAAGGGGGGGCCCAGTACGTCGACTGCGGCGGTACCCGATGCATCGGCTACAGGGGGACCGACACCTTGGTTGAGGGGCGCGCAGAATCGTGGCCTGTCTTGGGGAGCAGCGACCTTATCCTCGCGCAGCTCAACCCCAATGAGTGGTGTGGGCAGCCGCTCCTGTTCTGGAGCCGTGCCACCTCGGACCCGGAACCCCTCCTCTCCCTCAACGATGAGCTGGAGGAGAGGTCTTGGGATAATTTCCGTGAGTATACCGAGGCGGCGATGAGGTCGCTTCGGTCGACCATGGAGATCCTTTCCAGGGACGTTCCCAGGGTCTTCCAGGTAAGGATTTAGATGTACATCTTGCATGACCAGGGCATTCTTTGTAATATCCTATTTTCCTTTCTTAGGAACTTGCAGACATGAGCACCGCCAAGTCGCTGTTCATCCGCCGCGAGAGCGACGTCTGGGATTCGCTGCGGTCCCAGCGGGCCGCGCTTACCGAGGCCAATGAGCGCCTCGCCCAATGGAGCACCGAAGTGGCAGACCTTCGGCTGCTCTGCGATGAGCTGAAGTCGGAGGCAGCAGCGGCACGGATAGAGGTGGCATCGGCACGAGCGGAGGCTTCGTCAGCCCTGGTGGCTTCCTAGGCTTAGGAGATACAGCAGCGGCAGCTGAAGCTTGGCCAGGTCACCAGCTAGCGGGACCAATCCTAGGGCCAAGCTACCGAGGCCGTGAGCCGAGCTGAGGCCCTTAGGGGTCAGCTGGCTGTGGCTACGAAGCGGCTAGCCGAGGCGTCCGCTCGGGCCAGGACTCTTGCAGAGAGCTTGGCCAAGGCCGTCAGGACTGCTCAGTCCACCCAAGCTGTGGCCGCACAGCAGCGTGCCCGGGCCGAAGGTCTGTTTTGTCCGCATCGTGATTTTGTTCTTGTCTTCATTCTTCTTCTGTTTGTGTCTGAAGAAATTTGATCGGCTGTCTGCAGGGTTCGAGACGGCTCTTGACGAGGCCGTCAAGAACTGCAAGGCGCTTGCCCAGGCGGCTGAGCAGAAGGAGGCCGACCGCGTGGCCATGTCCGAGGCTATCTCAGCCTTCTGCCGGGCCTTTGGCCTCGACGACGTCCCCTCGGGTAGCTCCCCCCAGAGTCACCTGTGGGCCTTGGGCGGCCATGTGCGCAGCAGACTCCGCGGGGCACTGCACCACGACGTTAGGCGAGCCTTCGCCGTGCTTGCTTCCCACTACGACGTGGATCTAGAGCGGGTCAGCGAGGGGTACTGCTTACCCGACGAAGAGGAGGCTGCCTTAGCCGAGGTCCAGAGGCTTGATGCGGCCGTTGAGGGCCCAAGCGCGGCGCTGGCTTCCTCCTTTGAGGTGGAGGTCCTTCCGGCCATGTGATAGTCGCCTAGAGGGGGGGGGGGGGTGAATAGGGCGAAACTGAAATTTACAAATATAAACACAACTACAAGCCGGGTTAGCGTTAGAAACAAGAACGAGTCCGAGAGAGGGCGTGAAAACAAATCGCAAGCGAATAAAGAAGTGAGACACGTGGATTTGTTTTACCGAGGTTCGGTTCTCTCAAACCTACTCCCCGTTGAGGAGGCCACAAAGGCCGGGTCTCCTTCAACCCTTCCCTCTCTCAAACGATCCCTCGGATCGAGTGAGCTTTCTCTTCTCAATCTCTTGGAACACAAAGTTCCCACAAGGACCACCACAAGTTTGGTGTCTCTTGCCTCAATTACAAGTGAGTTTGATCGCAATGAAAGAATCAAGAAAGAAGAAAGCAATCCAAGCGCAAAAGCTCGAAAGAACACAAGCAAATCTCTCTCTCTAGTCACTAGGGCGTTGTGTGGAATTTGGAGAGGATTTGATCTCTTTGGTGTGTCTTGAATTGAATGCTAGAGCTCTTGTAAGTAGTTGGGAAGTGGAAAACTTGGATGCAATGAATGGTGGGGTGGTTGGGGTATTTATAGCCCCAACCACTAAACTAGCCGTTTGGTGAGGCTGTCTGTTCGATGGCGCACCGGACAGTCCGGTGCACACCGGACATGTCCGGTGCGACAGCCACGTCACCAAAAGCCGTTGGGGTCGACCGTTGGAGCTCTGACTTCTGGGCCCACCTAGATGTCCGGTGGCGCACCGGACATGCACTGTAGATTGTCCGGTGCGCCAGCATGGGCGTGCCTGACCTCTGCGCGCGCAGCGCGCGCATTTAATGCGTCGCAGGTAGCCGTTGGCGCCGAAATAGCCGTTACCCCGCTGTTACACCGGACAGTCCGGTGTACACCGGACAGTCCGGTGAATTATAGCGGAGCTGCTTCAACGAAATCCCGAGGCTGGCGAGTTCCGGAGGCCGCTCTTCCTTGGAGCACCGGACATGTCCGGTGTACACCGGACAGTCCGGTGAATTATAGCGGAGTCGCCTCCGGAATTTCCCGAAGGTGACGAGTTTGAAGCTTGAGTCCTCTGATGCACCGGACATGTCCGGTGACACACCGGACAGTCCGGTGCGCCAGACCAGAGGTGCCTTCGGTTGTCCCTTGCTCCTTTGTTTGAACCAATACTTGGTCTTTTTATTGGCTAAGTGTGAACCTTTTGCACCTGTATAACTTATACACTAGAGCAAACTAGTTAGTCCAAATATTTGTGTTGGGCAATTCAACCACCAAAATTAATTAGGGACTAGGTGTAAGCCTAATTCCCTTTCAATCTCCCCCTTTTTGGTGATTGATGCCAACACAAACCAAAGCAAATATAAATGAACTAGTTTGCATAATGTAAGTGCAAAGGTTGCTTGGAATTGAGCCAATATAAATACTTACATGATGTGCATGGATTGTTTCTTTGTTTTTAACATATTGGACCACATTTGCACCACAATTTTTGTTTTTGCAAACTCTTTTGTAAATTCTTTTCAAAATCCTTTTGCAAGATAGTCAAAGGCAAATGAATAAGATTTGAGAAGCATTTTTAAGATTTGAAATTCTCCCCTTGATCCAAATGCTTATCCTTTGACTAAACAAAAACTCCCCCTCAAATAACTTCTCCTCTTAGTGTTCAAGAGGGTTTTAAGATGTCAAGTTTTTGAAAATACTACTTGCTCCCCCTTTAGAACACAAAGAGATACCAATTTGAATTTTACCAATTGAAAATCATTAATTGAAATTAGGGTGGTGGTGCGGTCCTTTTGCTTTGGGCCAATACGTTCTCCCCCTTTGGCATGAATCGCCAAAAACGGATACTTGGAAAGAAATATAGGCCCTTTGAAGTACTTTCTCCCCCTTTGGTCATAAATAAAACACATGAGTAAAGATTATACCAAAGATGGAGAGTGATGCGGAGAGACGGCGAAGGATGAGTAGTAGAGTGGAGTGGAAGCCTTTGTCTTCACCGAAGACTCCAATTCCCTTTCAATATACCTATGACTTGGTTTGAAATACACTTGAAAACACATTAGTCATAGCATATATCAAAGAGACATGATCAAAGGTATACTTATGAGCTATGTGTGCAAGTTTAGCAAAAGAAATTCCTAGAATCAAGAATATTGAGCTCATGCCTAAGTTTGGTAAAAGATTGTTCATCAAGTGGCTTGGTAAAGATATCGGCTAATTGATCTTTAGTGTTAATGTATGAAATCTCGATATCCCCCTTTTGTTGGTGATCCCTAAGAAAATGATACCGAATGGCTATGTGTTTAGTGCGGCTATGCTCAACTGGATTATCCGCCATGCGGATTGCACTCTCATTATCACATAGAAGAGGAACTTTGGTTAGTTTGTAACCGTAGTCCCGCAGAGTTTGCCTCATCCAAAGCAATTGCGCGCAACAATGGCCTGCGGCAATATACTCGGCTTCGGCGGTAGAAAGAGCGACCGAATTTTGCTTCTTTGAAGCCCAAGACACCAAGGATCTTCCCAAGAACTGGCAAGTCCCCGATGTGCTCTTCCTATTGATCTTACACCCTGCCCAATCGGCATCCGAATAACCAATTAAATCAAATGTGGATCCTCGAGGGTACCAAAGCCCAAACTTAGGAGTATAAGCCAAATATCTCAAGATTCGTTTTACGGCCGTAAGGTGTGATTCCTTAGGGTCGGCTTGGAATCTTGCACACATGCATACGGAAAGCATAATGTCCGGTCGAGATGCACATAGATACCTTTTGATCGACGGATTTACCTTTTGATCGACGGATTTACCTCCCGTGTCGAGGTCGAGATGCCCATTGGTTCCCATGGGTGTCTTGATGGGCTTGGCATCCTTCATTCCAAACTTCCTTAGAATGTCTTGAGTATACTTTGTTTGGCTAATGAAGGTGCCTTCTTGGAGTTGCTTGACTTGGAATCCTAGAAAATACTTCAACTCCCCCATCATCGACATCTCGAATTTCTTTGTCATGATCCTACTAAATTCTTCACATGTAGATTCGTTAGTAGACCCAAATATGATATCATCAACATAAATTTGGCATACAAACAAATCATTGTCAAGAGTTTTAGTGAATAAAGTAGGATCGGCCTTGCCGACTTTGAAGCCATTTGCAATAAGGAAATCTCTAAGGCATTCATACCACGCTCTTGGGGCTTGCTTGAGCCCATAAAGCGCCTTAGAGAGCCTATAAACATGGTTAGGGTACTCACTATCTTCAAAGCCGGGAGGTTGCTCAACATAGACCTCTTCCTTGATTGGTCCATTGAGGAAGGCACTCTTCACGTCCATTTGGTAAAGCTTGAAGCCATGGTAAGTAGCATAGGCTAATAATATGCGAATTGACTCAAGCCTAGCTACGGGTGCATAGGTTTCACCAAAATCCAAACCTTCGACTTGTGAATACCCCTTGGCCACGAGTCGAGCTTTGTTCCTTGTCACCACACCATGCTCGTCTTGCTTGTTGCGGAAGACCCACTTGGTTCCTACAACATTTTGATTAGGACGTGGAACTAAATGCCATACCTCGTTCCTCGTGAAATTGTTGAGCTCCTCTTGCATCGCCATCACCCAATCCGAATCTTGTAGTGCTTCCTCTACCCTGTGTGGCTCAATAGAGGAAACAAAAGAGTAATGCTCACAAAAATGTGCAACCCGAGATCGAGTGGTTACTCCCTTATGAATGTCGCCGAGGATGGTGTCGACGGGGTGATCTCGTTGGATTGCTTGGTGGACTCTTGGGTGTGGCGGCTTTGGTTCTTCATCCTCCTTGTCTTAATCATTTGCATCTCCCCCTTGATCGTTGCCGACATCTTGAAAAGGCTCATCTCTTTGATCTTCTTCTTCATCAACTTGAGCCTCGTCCTCATTTTGGGTTGGTGGAGATGCTTGCGTGGAGGAGGATGGTTGATCTTGTGCATTTGAAGGCTCTTTGGATTCCTTAGGACACACATCCCCAATGGACATGTTCCTTAGCGCGATGCACGGAGCCTCTTCAATACCTATCTCATCAAGATCAACTTGCTCTACTTGAGAGCCGTTAGTCTCATCAAACACAACGTCACAAGAAACTTCAACAAGTCCTGAGGACTTGTTAAAGACTCTATATGCCCTTGTGTTTGAGTCATATCCTAGTAAAAAGCCTTCTACAGTTTTAGGAGCAAATTTAGATTTTCTACCTCTCTTAACAAGAATAAAGCATTTGCTACCAAAAACTCTAAAATATGAAATATTGGGCTTTTTACTGGTTAGGAGTTCATAGGATGTCTTCTTGAGGATTCGGTGTAGATATAACCGGTTGATGGCGTAGCAGGCGGTGTTGACCGCCTCGGCCCAAAACCGATCTGATGTCTTGTACTCATCAAGCATGGTTCTTGCCATGTCCAATAGAGTTCGATTCTTCCTCTCCACTACACCATTTTGTTGTGGGGTGTAGGGAGAAGAAAACTCATGCTTGATGCCCTCCTCCTCAAGGAAGCCTTCTATTTGTGAGTTCTTGAACTCCGTCCCATTGTCGCTTCTAATTTTCTTGATCCTTAAGCCGAACTCATTTTGAGCCCGTCTCAAGAATCCCTTTAAGGTCTCTTGGGTATGAGATTTTTCATGCAAAAAGAACACCCAAGTGAAGCGAGAATAATCATCCACAATAACTAGACAGTACTTACTCCCGCCGATGCTTATGTAAGCGATCGGGCCGAATAAATCCATGTGTAGGAGCTCCAGTGGCCTGTCACTCGTCATGATGTTCTTGTGTGGATGATGAGTGCCAACTTGCTTCCCGGCTTGGCATGCGCTACAAATCCTGTCTTTCTCAAAATGAACATTTGTTAGTCCTAAAATGTGCTCTCCCTTTAGAAGCTTATGAAGATTCTTCATTCCAACATGGGCTAGTCGGCGGTGCCAGAGCCAACCCAAGTTAGTCTTAGCAATTAAGCAAGTGTCGAGTTCAGCTCTATCAAAATCTACCAAGTATAGCTGACCCTCTAACACTCCCTTAAATGCTATTGAATCATCACTTCTTCTAAAGACAGTGACACCTACATCCGTAAATAGACAGTTGTAGCCCATTTGACATAATTGAGATACGGAAAGCAAATTGTAATCTAAAGAATCTACAAGAAAAACATTGGAAATAGTATGGTCAGGTGATATAGCAATTTTACCCAATCCTTTGACCAAACCTTGATTTCCATCCCCGAATGTGATAGCTCGTTGGGGATCTTGGTTTTTCTCATATGAGGAGAACATCTTCTTCTCCCCTGTCATGTGGTTTGTGCACCCGCTGTCGAGTATCCAACTTGAGCCCCCGGATGCATAAACCTACAAAACAAATTTAGTTCTTGACTTTAGGTACCCAAACGGTTTTGGGTCCTTTGGCATTAGAAACAAGAACTTTGGGTACCCAAACACAAGTCTTGGAGCCCTTGTGTTTGCCCCCAACAAACTTGGCAACTACCTTGCCGGATTTGTTAGTAAGCACATATGATGCATCAAAAGTTTTGAATGAAATAGCATGATCATTTGATGCACTAGGAGTTTTCTTTCTAGGCAACTTAGCATGGGTTGGTTGCCTAGAGCTAGATGTCTCACCCTTATACATAAAAGCATAGTTAGGGCCAGATTGAGACTTCCTAGAATGAGTTCTCCTAATTTTGCTCTCGGGATAACCGACAGGGTACAAAATGTAACCCTCGTTATCCTGAGGCATGGGAGCCTTGCCCTTAACAAAGTTAGATAAATTCTTTGGAGGGGCATTAAGTTTGACATTGTCTCCCCTTTGGAAGCCAATGCCATCCTTGATGCCAGGGCGTCTCCCATTGTAGAGCGTACTTCTAGCAAATTTAAACTTTTCATTTTCTAGGTTATGCTCGGCAATTTTAGCATCTAATAATGCTATATGATCATTTTGTTGCTTAATTAAAGCCATGTGATCATGAATAGCATTGATATCAACATCTCTACATCTAGTACAAATAGAAGTGTGCTCAACGGTAGATGTAGAGGGTTTGCAAGATTTTAGTTCTACAACCTTAGCATGCAACATATCATTCTTAGTTCTAAGGTCGGAAATAGTAGTATTGCAAACATCAAAATCTTTAGCCTTAGCAATCAAATTTTCATTTTCTACTCTAAGGCTAGCAAGAGAATCATTCAATTCCTTAATCTTAGCAAGCAAATCATCATTATCATTTCTAAGATTGGGAATTGAAGCATCACAGACATGAGAATCAACCTTAGCAATTAATCTAGCATTTTCTTTTCTAAGGTTGTCTATAGTCTCATGGCAAGTGCTTAGCTCACTAGACAATTTTTCACATTTTTCAACTTGTTGAGCATAAGCATTTTTAACCTTAACATGCTTTTTATTTTCCTTGATTAGGAAGTCCTCTTGGGAGTCCAAGAGATCATCCTTCTCATGGATGGCACTAATTAGTTCATTTAATTTTTCTTTTTGTTGCATGTTTAGGTCGGCGAAAAGGGTACGCAAATTATTTTCCTCATCACTATCATTATCATCACTAGAGGATTCATATTTAGTGGAGGATTTAGATTTAACCTTCTTCCTTTTGTCGTCCTTTGCCATGAGGCACTTGTGGCCGACGTTGGGGAAGAGGAGTCCCTTGGTGACGGCGATGTTGGCGGCGTCCTCGTCGGAGGAGGAGTCGGTGGAGCTCTCGTCGGAGTCCCACTCGCGGCACACGTGGGCATCGCCGCCCCTCTTCTTGTGGTACCTCTTCTTTTCTCTCCTCTTTCCCTTCTTGTCGTCGCTCCTGTCACTATCACTTGATAATGGACATTTAGCTATAAAGTGACCAGGCTTACCACACTTGTAGCAAACCTTCTTGGAACGGGATTTGTAATCCTTCCCCTTCCGTTGCTTGAGGATTTGGCGAAAGCTTTTGATGATTAAAGCCATCTCCTCATTGTCGAGTTTGGAGGCGTCAATTTGTTGTCTACTCGGTGTAGACTCCTCCTTCTTCTCCTCCATCGCCTTAAATGCCACCGGTTGTGCTTCGGACGTGGAGGGTTCATCAAGCTCGTTGATCTTCTTGGAACCCTTGATCATACATTCAAAGCTCACAAAATTCCCGATAACTTCCTCGGGGGTCATTTGAGTGTATCTAGGATTACCACGAATTAATTGAACTTGAGTGGGGTTAAGGAAAATGAGAGATCTTAGAATAACCTTAACCACCTCGTGATCGTCCCACTTCTTGCTCCCGAGGTTGCGCACTTGGTTCACCAAGGTTTTGAGCCGGTTGTACATGTCTTGTGGCTCTTCCCCTTGGCAAAGTCGAAAGCGACCGAGCTCCCCCTCGATCATTTCCCGCTTGGTGATCTTGGTGAGTTCATCACCTTCGTGCGCGGTCTTGAGTAGGTCCCAAATCTCCTTCGCATTCTTCAACCCTTGCACTTTGTTGTATTCCTCCTTACTTAAAGAAGCAAGGAGTATGGTTGTAGCTTGAGAGTTGAAGTGCTCGATTTGGGCCACCTCGTCCTCATCATAATCCTCATCCCCTAAGGATGGTACCTGTGCTCCAAACTCAACAACATTCCATATACTTTTGTGGAGTGAGGTTAGATGAAATTTCATTAAATCACTCCACCTAGCATAATCTTCACCGTCAAAAGTTGGCGGTTTGCCTAATGGAACGGAAAGCAATGGAGTATGTCTAGATGTACGAGGATAGTGTAAGGGGATCTTACTAAACTTCTTACGCTCTTGGCGTTTAGAAGTTACGGAGGGCGCATCGGAGCCGGAGGTCGATGTTGATGAAGTGTCGGTCTCGTAGTAGACTACTTTCCTCATCCTCTTGTGCTTGTCCCCACTCCGATGCGGCTTGTGAGAGGAAGATCTCTCCTTCTTCTCTTTGTGGTGAGAAGAAGATTTCTTCTCCTTCCCTTTGTTGGAGGAGCTCTTCTTCTTCTCCTTCCTCTTGGTGCGAGACTCTTCCAATGAAGTGCTCCCGTGGCTTGTAGTGGGCTTTTCGGCGGTCTCCATCTCCTTCTTGGCGTGATCTCCCAACATCACTTCGAGCGGTTAGGCTCTAATGAAGCACCAGGCTCCGATACCAATTGATAGTCGCCTAGAGGGGGGGTGAATAGGGCGAAACTGAAATTTACAAATATAAACACAACTACAAGTCGGGTTAGCGTTAGAAACAAGAACGAGTCCGAGAGAGGGCGTGAAAACAAATCGCAAGCGAATAAAGAAGTGAGACACGTGGATTTGTTTTACCGAGGTTCGGTTCTCTCAAACCTACTCCCCGTTGAGGAGGCCACAAAGGCCGGGTCTCCTTCAACCCTTCCCTCTCTCAAACGATCCCTCGGATCGAGTGAGCTTTCTCTTCTCAATCACTTGGAACACAAAGTTCCCACAAGGACCACCACAAGTTTGGTGTCTCTTGCCTCAATTACAAGTGAGTTTGATCGCAATGAAAGAATCAAGAAAGAAGAAAGCAATCCAAGCGCAAAAGCTCGAAAGAACACAAGCAAATCTCTCTCTCTAGTCACTAGGGCGTTGTGTGGAATTTGGAGAGGATTTGATCTCTTTGGTGTGTCTAGAATTGAATGCTAGAGCTCTTGTAAGTAGTTGGGAAGTGGAAAACTTGGATGCAATGAATGGTGGGGTGGTTGGGGTATTTATAGCCCCAACCACCAAACTAGCCGTTTGGTGAGGCTGTCTGTTCGATGGCGCACCGGACAGTCCGGTGCACACCGGACATGTCCGGTGCGACAGCCACGTCACCAAAAGCCGTTGGGGTCGACCATTGGAGCTCTGACTTCTGGGCCCACCTGGATGTCCGGTGGCGCACCGGACATGCACTGTAGATTGTCCGGTGCGCCAGCATGGGCGTGCCTGACCTCTGCGCGCGCAGCGCGCGCATTTAATGCGTCGCAGGTAGCCGTTGGCGCCGAAATAGCCGTTACCCCGCTGTTACACCGGACAGTCCGGTGTACACCGGACAGTCCGGTGAATTATAGCGGAGCTGCTTCAACGAAATCCCGAGGCTGGCGAGTTCCGGAGGCCGCTCTTCCTTGGAGCACCGGACATGTCCGGTGTACACCGGACAGTCCGGTGAATTATAGCGGAGTCGCCTCCGGAATTTCCCGAAGGTGACGAGTTTGAAGCTTGAGTCCTCTGATGCACCAGACATGTCCGGTGGCACACCGGACAGTCCGGTGCGCCAGACCAGAGGTGCCTTCGGTTGTCCCTTGCTCCTTTGTTTGAACCCAATACTTGGTCTTTTTATTGGCTAAGTGTGAACCTTTTGCACCTGTATAACTTATACACTAGAGCAAACTAGTTAGTCCAAATATTTGTGTTGGGCAATTCAACCACCAAAATTAATTAGGGACTAGGTGTAAGCCTAATTCCCTTTCACCATGTCGCCGTCTGAGGCCGGGCCAGATTCTGCCGAGGGTGGAAACGACACCGAGGGTGCTGCTCCTCCCCCTGCCGATGTTTGATCCTGCAGGAACAATTTGTTTTAAGTATGCGTATGTTTTTTTGCGGCCGCTGAGGCCTAAACATTTTAATTGTCGGATTATAAAGCTGTGTTTTCTTTCCTCTCGTTTCGAGCATTAAGACTTGTTCGGTAGCAGAATCCCTTGTCCGAGCGTGAGTTACTTTTCGCGGAAGGTGATGAGTGAGGTATCCGTATCCCGGAGGCGTAAGAGTCCCTCGGCTCGGTCGGCCTTGCCGTTTAAGGTTCCTCTCGTCGTTTTTAGGATTCCGTTATCGATATAGTCGAAAAGCATGAAAGTCGTTTCGGTAGAAAACTTTTTGAGCGTTAGGACTTGTTCGGTATCAGAATCGCTTATCCGAGCGTGAGCTACTTTTCGCGGAAGGTGATGAGTGAGGTATCTGTATCCCGGTGGCGTAGGAGTCCCTCGGCTCGGTCGGCCTTGCCGTTCAAGGTCTCTCTTGCTCGTCTTTAGGATTCTGTTATCGACGCAGTCGAAAAGCGCGAAAGTCGTTCTGGTAAAATACTTTTCCGAGGAAAATTTTGACGCAGAGGGGGTTCCCCCCCTTCTAGCCCCCGAGGGAGGGTCGGGCTTTGCCGAGGCAAGGCTGATCCTTCCTTGATGGTTAGACTTTATTTATGCATGTAAAGAAAGCGAGATACATGAACGACTTGAAACATTTTAAGGGTAGAAGCGACGTAGCTGTTGGATGTTCCAAGCGTTGCTGTAGACCTCGCCTTGATCGTTGGCCAGCTTGTATGTCCCGGGCTTCAAAATCTTGGCGATGATGAACGGCCCTTCCTAGGGAGGAGTAAGCTTGTGGCGCCCCTGGGCATCTTGTTGCAGCCGAAGTACCAAGTCTCCCACTTGGAAGTCTCGGGGCCGAACCCTTCGGGCGTGGTAGCGTCGCAGAGACTGCTGATACCGCGCCGAGTGTAGTAAGGCCACGTCCCGAGCCTCTTCCAGCGGGTCCAATGAATCCTCTCGGCTGGTCTAGTTGCTTTGGTCGTCGTATGCCTTTGTCCTCAGGGAACCGTATTCCAAGTCCGTGGGTAAGATGGCCTCGACCCCATAGACTAGGAAAAACGGCGAGAAGCCCGTGGCTCGGCTCGGCGTCGTCCTCAGACTCCAAACCACTGAGGGTAGTTCTTTTATCCACCGCTTGCCAAACTTGTTGAGGTCGTTGTAGATCCTCGGTTTTAGACCTTGCAAAATCATACTGTTGGCGCGCTCCACCTGTCCATTTGTCATTAGGTGAGCTACGACGGCCCAGTCCACACGGATGTGGTGGTCTTCGCAGAAGTCCAGGAACTTCTTCCCAGTGAACTGCGTGCCATTGTCGGTGATGATGGAGTTTGGGACCCCAAAGCAATGGATGATATTCGTGAAGAACGCCACCGCCTGCTCGGACCCGATGCCGGTTAAGGGTCGGACCTCGATCCACTTGGAGAATTTGTCGATGGCGACCAGCAGGTGCATGAAGCCCTCGAGTGCCTTCTGCAAGGGACCGACGAGGTCCAGACCCCATACGGCAAATGGCCAAGTGATAGGTATTGTCTGCAGGGCTTGAGCGGGCAGGTGCGTCTGTCTCGCGTAGAATTGACACCCTCGGCAGGAGCGTACAATCCTAGTGGCGTCGGCCACCACGGTCGGCCAGTAGAACCCTTGTCGGAAAGCGTTTTCCACGAGGGTCCAAGGTGCTGCATGGTGACCGCAAGCCCCTGAGTGTATTTCTTGTAACAGCTCTTGTCCTTGGGCGACGAATATGCATTGTTGGAGAATGCCTGAGGGACTGCGGTGGTACAACTCTTTTTCATCACCCAGTAAAACGAACGACTTGGCGCGCCGAGCCAGTCGCCGAGCTTCGGCCTTGTCGAGGGGCAGCTCTCCTCGAAGGAGATATTCCAGGTACGGGGTCTGCCAGTTTTGGTTTGGCGCAACCCCGTACTGCTCTCCCTCAACGCGCAGGGCCTCACCCTCGGCGGCCGAGGGCACCTCGAGCTGGGCTGAGGTCCCCTCAAGTTCGGGGGTGTCATTGATTTTGACGGATGGTTGATATATGTCCCTGGAGAAGACGTTCGGGGGCACCGCCGTTCGCCCCGAGGCTATTTTAGCCAGCTCATCCGCAATCTCGTTGTACTGCCGAGCAACATGGTTGAGTTCCAGCCCGTAGAACTTATCTTCCAAGTGCCGAACTTCGTCGCAATAGGCCTCCATTTTTCGATCGCGGCAGTGGGAGTTCTTCATTACCTGGTCAATGACGAGCTGTGAGTCGCCACGAGCATCGAGGCGCCGAACCCCTAGCTCGACGGTGATGCGCAGTCCATTAACCAAGGCCTCGTACTCGGCCACGTTGTTTGATGCCGGAAAATGGAGGCGCAGTACGTAGCGCACATGCTTTCCGAGGGGTGAGATGAAGAGCAAGCCAGCACCGGCTCCTGTTTTCATCAGCGACCCATCGAAGTACATGGTCCAAAGTTCGGCCTAGATTGGAGCTGTCGGCAATTGGGTGTCGACCCATTCAGCCAGGAAGTCTGCTAAGACTTGAGATTTTATGGCCTTCCGAGGAGCGAATTAAAGTGTTTCGCCCATGAGTTCCACTGCCCATTTTGCTATCCTACTCGAGGCCTCTCGGCACTGGATGATCTCTCCTAGGGGGAAGGATGCCACCACAGTCACCGGATGAGACTCGAAGTAGTGTCGCAACTTTCGCCGTGTTAGAATTACTGCGTACAGTAGCTTCTGGATTTGTGGGTAGCAGATCTTAGTCTTGGATAGCACCTCGCTGATGAAGTAGACCGGCCTCTGGATGAGCAGTGCATGCCCTTCTTCTCGTCTCTCGACTACGATCGCGGCGCTGACCACCTGAGTGGTTGCGGCTACGTAAATCAAGAGGGCTTCTCCCGTAGCGGGGGGCACCAAGATGGGCGCATTAGTAAGGAGTGCCTTTAAGTTTCTGAGGGCTTCCTCGGCCTCTGCGGTCCAAGTGAAGCGCTCGGCCTTCCTTAAGAGGCGGTACAAGGGCAATCCTTTCTTGCCAAGGCGCGAGATGAAGCGGCTCAGAGCCGCAAGGCATCCCATGACCCTTTGTACTCCTTTTAAATCCTTGATGGGTCCCATGTTGGTGATGGCCGTGATTTTCTCCGGGTTGGCCTCGATGCCTCGCTCGGAGACGATGAACCCTAGGAGCATGCCTCGGGGGACTCCGAAGACACACTTCTCGGGATTGAGTTTCACGCCCTTTGCACGTAGGCACCCGAAAGTCACTTTGAGGTCAGAGAGGAGGTCGGAGGCTTTCCTTGTTTTGATGACGATGTCATCAACGTAAGTCTCGACCGTTCTACCGATGTGCTCTCCGAACACATGGTTCATACACCTTTGGTAGGTTGCACCTGCATTCTTCAAGCCAAATGGCATAGTAGTATAACAATACATGCCAAAGGGTGTGATGAAAGAAGTCGCGAGCTGGTCGGATTCTTTCATCTTGATTTGGTGATAGCCAGAATAGGCATCGAGGAAAGACAGGGTTTCACACCCAGCAGTGGAGTCCACAATTTGATCGATGCGAGGCAGAGGGTAGGGAACCTTTGGACATGCTTTGTTTAAACCAGTGTAGTCTACACACATCCTCCATTTCCCACCTTTCTTCTTTACAAGCATAGGGTTAGCTAACCATTCTGGATGGAATACCTCTTTGATGAACCCTGCAGCCATCAGCTTGTGGACCTCCTCGCCTATGGCCCTGCGCTTTTCTTCATCAAAGCGGCGCAGGGGCTGCTTCACGGGTCGGGCACTGGCTCAGATGTCCAGCGAGTGCTCGGCGACATCCCTCTGTATGCCTGGCATGTCCGAGGGACTCCACGCAAAAATTTCGGCATTTGCGCGGAGAAAGTCGACAAGCACTGCTTCCTATTTGGGGTCAAGCTCGGAGCCGATCCTGACTTTCTTGCCGGCGTCGTTGCTGGGGTCGAGAGGGACAGACTTAACTGCCTCGGCCGGTTCGAAGTTGCCGGTGTGGCGCTTCGCATCGGGCGCCTCCTTGGAGAGTCAATCCAGGTCGGCGATGAGGGCCTCGGACTCGGCGATGGCCTCAGTGTACTCCACGCATTCCACATCGCACTCGTAAGCGTGGCGGTACGTGGATCCGACGGTGATGGTTTCGTTGGGGCCTGACATCTTGAGCTTGAGGTACGTGTAGTTGGGGACGACCATGAACTTGGCGTAGCACGGTCTTCCCAACACTGCGTGATAGGTCCCTCGGAACCCGACCACCTCGAAAGTGAGGGTTTCCTTTCGGAAGTTGGAGGGAGTTCCGAAGCAGACAGGCAAATCAAGTTGCCCAAGGGGCAGGACACGCTTACCAGGGACGATCCCGTGAAAACGCGCTGCACCGGCCCGGATCATGGACAGATCGATCCCCAAGAGCCCTAGGGTCTCGGCGTAGATGATGTTGAGGCTGCTGCCTCCATCCATGATGACCTTGGTGAGCCTAGCATTGCCGATGACAGGGTCGACAATGAGCGGGTACCTTCCCGGGCTTGGTACACAGTCGGGGTGGTCGCCTTGGTCGAAGGTGATGGGCTTGTCGGACCAGTCTAGGTAGACCGACGCCGCTACCTTCACCGAGCTGACCTCTCGGCGCTCCTGCTTGCGGTGCCGAGCCGAGGCATTCGCCACCTGTCTGTCGTAGATCTTGAAGCAGTTATGGACCTCCGGGAACTCCTCATCCTTGTCGCCCCCCTTCTTGTTGTTGCCTTGGTCTTTGCCACCTTCTACCGAGGGTCCAGCCTTGTTGAAGTAACAGCGGAGGATGTCGCACTCCTCAAGGGCATCCTTGACGGGACCCCTATGGTAGGGGCACAACTCCTTGAGCATCTTGTCGAACATGTTGGCCCCTCCGGGAGGTTTCCGAGGGTTCCTGTGCTCGGCAGCAGCGATGAGATCCGCCTCAATGGCGTTACGTTTTTCTTGCGCCTTCTTCTTAGCCTTTTTCTTCGTGCCACGCTGGACAGACGCCCTGGGGGCGTCTTCCTTCTGTCTTCCCTGAGGCTGCTTGTCCTTCTGGAAGATGGCTTCGACCGCCTCCTGACCAAAGGCGAACTTGGTGGCGATGTCCATCAATTCGCTCGCCTTGGTGGGAGTCTTGTGTCCCAGTTTGCTCACCAGGTCTCGACAAGTGGTGCCGGCGAGGAATGCCCCGATGACGTCCGAGTCGGTGATGTTGGGCAACTCGATACGCTGCTTGGAAAACCGCCGGATGTATTCTTGCAGGGATTCTCCTGGCTGCTGGCGGCAGCTCCGGAGATCCCATGAGTTCCAAGGGCGCACGTACGTACCTTGGAAATTTCCAGCGAAGGCCTTGACCAGGTCGTCCCAGTCAGAGATCTACGCAGGAGGCAGATGCTCTAGCCATGCCCGGGCAGCGTCAGAGAGGAAAAGGGGGAGGTTGCGGATGATGAGGTTGTCGTCGTCTGTCCCTCCCAACTGGCACACCAGCTGGTAATCCGCAAGCCACAATTCCGGCCTTGTCTCCCCTTAGTACTTGGTAATGGTAGTCAGGGCTCAGAACCGGGCTGAGAACGACGCCCGTCGTATGGCCCGGCTGAAGACTTGCGGACCTGGTGGTTCGAGCGAGGGGCTCTGGTCCTCCTCACTGTCGTAGCGTCCTCCGTGCCTGGGGTGGTAGCCTCGGCGCAACCTTTCCTCGAGGTGGGCTCGACGGTCGCGGCGGTGTTGTTCGCTGCCGAGGCGGTCCAGGGCTACAGGCGCCTCGTCCCGTGTACGCTCGGTGCGGACCGAGGCCTCCCGCATGCATCGGGAGGACGTTGCGCGATGCTCCGAGGGGCACCCTCGCCTTCGGGAGGCAGAGCTCTTGGCTCGTCGGACTGCGGTGTCTTCCAGGAGATCCTTGAGTTCGCCTTGGATACACTGCCCCTCGGTGGTGGATGGCTCCGGCATTATTCGGAGTAGCATCACTGCTGCAGCTAGGTTCTGGCCAGCCCCGCTGAAGGCCGGGGGCAGCCCTGCCCTGGCATCGTCAACGATACGACGCTGGACGTCCCGGGCCCGATGACGTGCTCCTCCAGCGAGTGCCCTGCCTGCCCACCCCTGCTCGATGTTTTGTCGGAGCTGCACAAGCCGCCCCGCTTCTTTGTCGAGCTTGGCCTGCATCTCACGGAGTTGCTCGAGCTGCGTGTCCTGACCCCTCGCAGGGACTGGTACCACAGCTAGCTCCCGCGGGATCTCAACGCGAGACGCAGGCACAGGGGCGTTGTCATCTTCCGGCATGCCGAGGTGGTTGCCTTCGTCGTGATCCCCCTGAATGATGTGGAAACACTCACGACTTGGGTCGTAACCCTCATCGCCGAGGCTGTGGCCATTGTCAGAGAAGCCGGAGAGGCAGTAGTCACATGCGGACATGATGTCTCGCATGGCACTGGGATCATGGAGTCCGGAGAAATCCCAACCAAAGTCGGGGTCGTCCTCTTCCTCGGAACCCGCGGGTCCGGAGGTTGAGACGGCCGTCAGTCGGTCCCAAGTTGACCACATATGGTACCCTGGAAGGTCAGGATATGCCCTTGCGAAAGCGCTTACCGAAGCGGGGTCACTTGGTGGATCGAAGCTGAATCGAAAGGGAACAGGGTGGAAAATGGATGGTACCTCTTGGTTGATGGACGGTGGTGAAGTCGCATCAGGGACGGGCTGCACCGTCATCTCATGTACGAGGCTAACGCCCAGCAAGTCCTTCGTGAGGGTGCTGGCGTCATCAGTCCGCTTAGGGTTGGCACGTTGCGGGGAAGCGACACCCGTCGTTGTCCCAGGTGCGAGGATAACACCCGACATGTCCCCCGCAGGGGTGCCGGCGTCGTTGACTCGCTCTGGTCCGACAGCCGATGAGGTGCCGCCTCCTGCCTGGCCACGGTTGCCCCGTCTCCTCCTCCTCCGGCGAGGAGGGTGGCGGGGCAAACCCGGGTGTTCCTCTTCCGCCACGGGGGGAAGTCGCCGTCGAGTTTGCCGCCACCAGGCGAGCCGACGACCGTCGTTGTTGTCGCACTGTGAGGGGAGGAGTACCATGTTGTAGCTGCCATCGTGGGACATGAAATCGAGACTCCCGAAGCGGAGCACCGTCCCCAGCTGAAGAGGCTGCTGAAGGCTACCCATCTGGAACTCAACGGGAAAGTATTCGTTACACACGCAGTCGAACTCCTACCTGGCGCGCCAACTGTCGGCGTTTCGGACCTGCGAGGACCGTTAACTGACCAGTGAATTTGTCGCTGCGTGTCCCTGCCCAGATGGGTTGATGCAAGATGGAACACAAGAGGGAAAATGAGGCTTATGTTATCTCGCACCGGGGTGCTCGTAGTAGGGGTTACAAGCGTTGCGAGAGAGCGAGAGCGAGAGAGAGAGAGAGAGAGAGGGTTTGGCCTTGAGGTGAGTTGTCTGAGTTTGCCTCCACCGCGTCTCTCCTACTCTGCCTGCCTCTGCTCGCCTGCCTTCGCTGCGTACGTCTGTGCGTCTGCTCGCCCTCTTTTAGGAAGGCCCTGGACATCCCCTTTTATAGATACAAGGAGATGGCCCAGCTGTACAATGGAGGTGTAGCTATATGCTAACGTGGCTGGCGGAGAAGTGCCTTGAGCCTTGTACGTGTGCTAACGTGGTCGTCGGAGAAGTGCCTTGAGCCCTATGGAAGCATAGCTGGCGGTGCGGCATGGACCCTGCTGACGTTTCCTTGCTTCCGTAAGGAGCTGAGAGCCATCGACATCATGGTCGCACATGGGGAACCATCATTACCTGCTATCGGAGTAGTTTGATGTGACTCCGGTCTTGTTCCTTCGTAGCAAGGGGTGGCTAGCTAGCGGTAGGGTAATGATGTATTCCCCTGTAGCGTAGTCGGTCCGAGGCTGAGGTCGGGTGAGGCGGAGACTTCTCCTGAGGCCGAGGCCTGGGGTCGGGCGAGGACGTGACTCCTCCTAAGGCCGAGGCTGAGGCCGAGGCCCAGGGTCGGGCGAGGCGGAGCTCCCTGTTGCGCCCAAGGCTGAACTCGGGGGAGGTCGTGACTCAGCTTTACCCTGGTGGTTGGCACAGTAGTCGGAACGGGGTGAATAGCGTTGTTTTCCTGTTAGAACGGTCAGTAAAGGGGCGAAGTGACTGCGGTCACTTCGACCTTACCGACTGAGGCACGCGTGTCAAGATAAGGTGTCAGGCGATCCCCGCATTAAATGCGCATGTGATACGGTCGGTTGGTAAGGCAATTTGGCCAAGGTCGCTGCACGACAAAGTTTGCCCAAGCTGGGCTTCGGGCAAGCCAAGGGTGCGCTCACTGACTGAGGAGGCCCTCGGGCGAGGCGTGAATCCGCCCGGGACTACTGTTCCCGCCCGAGGCCGAGGCTGGGCTCGAATGAGGTCGTGTCCCTTGGTAGACGAGGCCCTGACTTGAATCGTGCTTATCAGTTTTTGTGGTTTGTTCTGAAGATGTTTTCCAGCCATGTTTAGGAGCATTGGGGGTACCCCTAATTACGGTCCCCGACACTGTTAGCGAATCTCACGTGTTGTCGCGCGCTAAATCGCTTGCCTTTCGCGCGTCACGTTGTTTCGCGTGTTGTCGCGCGTGTCGTCGCGCGTCGGTCGCGCGTATCGCACGTGTTATTCGTCCGCTTCGTTGCATCGTTCGCGTGTGTCGTGCGTGCTATTCACACGCATTGCTGCGCGTCGTCCGCGCGCTGTTTTCCAGCATTGTCGCGTGTCGCGCGCTGTCTGCGCGCAATATTAAATCGTTCACTTATAGTCACTCAGGTCAGTTAATTTATTATTGGTTTAATCGTTCACTATTAAAATAGTAATTTAGTCAAAACTAAATAGTAGTTTTTAATTTACATTTGATAAATGTCAATCAATATAATTCTGTCGAGCTAATGTTCTAACAATACTTGTTTAGTGTAATCACGTTATTTGTTAGCGATTACCACGCGTCGTAGCACTGTATGCGCGCTGTTCGCGCGTGATGTGCTCGTGGTCGTGTGCCGATTTGCGCGTCATTCGCGTTGATCGCACACATTGTTTCGTGAGCGTCATCGTGCTATGTCGCGCATGTCCGCGCGTCGTTTGCACGCTGTCATGTTGTTTCGCGCGTCGTAAATTCGCCCCACTTAGAATCTCTCGTTTTAATTAAATTGCTGGTTTAACTGACAACTGCTAGTGTAGCAGGTTAAGCGAAACTAAATATTAGATATAATTTATATTTGATAAGGTCGAATTAAAGGTTATAGTTATACTTGTTTGGCGTAAATGCGATATCTTCTCGACCGTAGCTTCGAGTTCGACGTTTCTTTTCCTCATGTGACCGTAGTAGCGCGCTCTATTTCGTATTGCATTTTTTATTATGTTTTTCTTAACATGGTGTAATGTTCTTATGCATATATATATATATATGTTTGTTTGTTTATGCCTGTTCGTCTTCGCTTCGCGTTGTGATTAGAATGTGACTTATTTCCGAGCTTTGAGGAATCGACGATCAAACCTTGGCGACCAAGTGATCAGGCTCTTCGAGTTCTACAAAGTTGAAGACCCCGAACATCTGTTTGGTGAAGGCAAGTGTTCTCTGACCTATTATGTCTCATTTACTTTATAATTCATCAACCCGCATACCTTTATCAACCTAAGGATTGACTAGCTTTGTATTTAACTTGTCCTTAATTACCTTTTGGGTTACTATGGTTAGCTTCATGCTATTGCTTTACTTTAATCAATGAACATGATGTGAACACTTATGATACGATGTTGTCATTATGATTATGATGTTGGAGTGGTGATACTTTAGTGGACTCGAGCGGTTTCTTGAGTGCCTCTCCGTAAGGACTGGTTCGTTGGATGACCGCTCGGGAAAACAGTGCAACCATGAGGGTATGGGACGCCCTTGACCAAGTAATTAGGGAAGTCTTATGTTGGGTGCTGGTTTTGGTCATTGGGAACGGAGGCATCTGTTATGGCTCCTATATCCTCGCTCAGGGATCTGGGTACGAGCATTGTCCCACGACTTTTTCCTAAGGGCAGAGGTATAGGTTTGGTACGTCAGATGGTCTCTATGCGATGGTCATTTCCAACATTCGCATAGTGAGGACCCTAGGGAAAAGTCACGTAGTGAAACCCTACCTATTCACCTTGGTTGTGTTTAAGGGTTTGATCGGCCCAAGGCAAAAGGAGAATCACGACTCATGGGTAAAATGTGCAACCTCTGCAGAGTGTTATGAAACTGATATATCAACCGTGCTCGCGGTTATGAGCGGCCAAGGATTCCATTGATTAGAGATACATTGATCAGAGATGTTTTGTTCACAGATGATGATGAGAATAATGCTAGTTTTGATTATGATTATGGTAATGGGTTTCTGTTATTCTTTCCACTTGGAAAGGGTACTTTTGGGTTAACAACTTGGGTTAATGCTTAACCTGGCTCTCTACTAGTAATAATAACCTGACCAACTAAAAGCAACTGCTTGACCTTAACCCCACATAAAGCTAGTCCACTACAGCCAAACGGAACAATTGTTGAGTACGTTGATGTGTACTCACCCTTGCTTTCACAAAACACCAGGTTGCCTTTGGTGCAATCTATGCTCAGGTAAAGAAGAAGGTGTCGAGGCGGATCTCCAGGAGTTCTAGGACTTCGGCGAGTTCTAGGATTAGGCTAGCGACCTCCCCCAGTCAGCTACCTGTGGTGGGTTAATTTACGTTGGCTACGTTTCTATTATGTGCACTTTGATTTATATTATGTAAATGACTCTAGTCTTTAATATTATTACCTACTCTTTATTGTATTCGAAGCATTGTGCTATGATGAGTCATTTATGTAATCGCTGTGTACGTGAATTTTTGATCCTAGCACGTACATGGTTCGCATTCGGTTTACCTTCCAAAACCGAGTGTGACAGAAATCCATCATATTAACATTACCCCCTTACAATTTAAGCAAATGCAACACAAATCTCAGAGGGGATCAAGGTACAAATACTCAAAAATAAGAGTGACAATACCTCCTTTTGTACCTTTTGGTTATGTACTAAGTGATGGTGCCCTTCCCATCCAATTGGTGGAGTTCCCTTTGCCATCCAATTTTAAGTTTTCCCATCTGAAAAGCCTCATCTCCAGGGAGCTCCTCCACATATGTGTCTGATACTCTATCTCGATCTTTTCAAGTCTAGACTGCTCCATAGCTGTCTCAACTTCCCTCTTCCACCTTGAGACTATATAAGATCACTCAAGAAATAGTTAGTCTCAAAAGACACAAGTTATGTGTGCTCCCCCTAAAGATGTGCATCAAGTATTTGAATTACTTGCATCTTGCACTGTAACACCTCGTCCAATCCCTGGACCAGCGGTACTTACTCCTGACAGCTCTCTAGGATCATATATCGTCCACACAGACCAACACGTGTCTTTTGTGCACACTTTGTCCTCACTCATGTGCACCCGAGAAAACTTCTCGGTCGGTCACCCATCCCAAATTTCTCCAAGCCAAGCACACTTAACTTGGAGGTTCTTTCAAGATAGGCTTCCGAAAAAGAAGATGCACCTTGTTGGTATGAATACTCTATTAATTCTATTAAGTCTTGGGCCTGGATATCACCATCCCAGGGGCCAGGATATCACAATCCACCCCCTTAGACCGACGTCCTTGTCGGTCAACCCCAATCCAGGAACCTCCCCTCTTAGCCACGTCTGTGTGTCTAGTGTCGTCATATGCCATGACACGTGACCACTCTGGGCCCACATGCGCCATGCGCCATATACCCGAACCCCCTAGCCCACACACGCCCGTGAAACCACGAGGGTCGGCTCTGATACCACTTGTAACACCTCGTCCAATCCCTGGACCGATAATACTTACTCCTGACAGCTCTCTAGGATCATATATCGTCCCATACCAACACGTGTCTTTTGTGCACACTTTGTCCTCACTCATGCGCACCCGAGAAAACTTCTCGGTCAGTCACTCATCCCAAATTTCTCCGTATGGTGTGTAATAAATTGGTGTATGGTGCATAACAACAGGTTCTACGTATGTGTATCTGGACGGTCCGACCCAAGCGGTCGGACGGTCCGACACGATGCTGAACTGTTTGATGGTACATCTGGACTGTTCGGTTGTGTTTCACTACTGTTGCGATGCCACATGGTGGTCCTGGCGCGACCCCAGAGTGTCTGGCAGGGAGAGTCGGACGGTCCGTGTAAGGGTTGGACTATCCAGGAAGAGGCTTGGATGGTCCGGTCGTGTCCTAGGGCGTTGATCTGTCAAGTAGGAACGACCGTGGTGGTATTTGCCATCGATAAAAATTCATCGACATACCATATAATGTCTGGGTCTGTGAATCCCCATTTGTTGCCCGATGTATTGGATATAGACATCTTGTTACTACTTTCAAATGATGGAAAACTAGAAGCAACATATTTTTCTAATGAACCTGCTAATTTTCTAATTGATTCTTTTAACCCTCCAATCTATTGTTTCATTTGATTCTGCTGTTGATCTATATACCATTTAATGATTATCATCGGGTTTACTTACATTGAAGATTTGAAGCGGAGATAGAAGAGATGTGACCTCGATCTATCCATGTTTGATAACCTTCTAGTGGCGATCCAGCATGAATAGTGACAAGAATTTCTCCTTTGTTTGATGCATAAAGTCTTCATATTGAAGTTTCTCATCCACCGACATGCTTTCAATAGCCGTCTTAAATATATTGTCTGGGGAGATATCAGTGTGATCTCTAGAACCGACCATTTTAGGGCCTGATGTTTAGTAGATCTAGACACTTGTGTCCCCAATGGAGTCACCAAAAAGTGTGTTGGCTCCGATTTAGATGACAATAAGTAGAGATGAACCACCTGACAGTGTGTTCTGCGGGAGCGCAGACGATCTACGGCACGGGGTCAGACAGTCCACGACCTTAGCGCAGGAGCTGCTCCATCTCTGCATGCTTCTCGACGGTCCGCGCCTAGGGCTCAGACGGTCCGCGCATGGGGCTCGAACGGTCCGCGAATGATGAAGAGGTCTTGTTCTTTGCAGGAAAGCCAGATCTCGTCTCCCAGGAGGAACCTTGTCGGGGAGGAGAGATCCTGGGTATGTATTGGGGTCGGGAGACCACCCAAGACGCCTGTAGACGACACCGAGATGAGGAGAGATGAAAAAATAGGTCAAGGAAGTCTAATTCTAGGGCTAGATTACTCATACTCCTAAGGACCGGTAAAAACAATGCAAATACGGTAAATTTGATAAATAGGTTTGATTGGATCGATTGTGGGGGTTTCAATCGACCGTACCACTTCATCTTTATAAGAAGGGGAGGTCTAGACTCGTTACAAGTCGGTTCCCGAGTTAATCTCGTAGGTTTTGGTAACAAATCTCGCAAGAAACGAGGAACCATAACTGATTCTGCGCACGCGCGAATCGTCCGTGCCGCCATGGCGGACAGTCCAAACCGAGGACTATCCGGCCTAAGAGTCGGACCGTCTGCTAGGACATTTTTAGTGCTCAACATCGGGCTAGAAAAAAATTTGAGATCATGTGCCAAATCTAATGTAGAATGATCTATTTTTATTAAATGATTATTAACAGTCTAAAACTTGCAATAACATATATTGCAATAGAGTATATAAAGAATCCTATCTATTTTATTTGAATGACATCATTTTTTTGGTGGATTTTTAAATAAAATATTTTATGATATGCTTATATTCAGTCGTCTCCATGCTTCACTCTTGAGTGCTATTGTGGCTTAATAATGTGCCTGTTTGTTCCAGCTTTTTTCTGACCAGCTTTTCTGAGAATCTAGCTATAGAAAGAATCTGGTTGTGTGAAGAAGCTGAGTATTATGGGGATTATGTGCGGATTAAGATGAAGTGGTCCAAATGGTTCAGGATCTAGAAAGCAACGAATTTCTATTATCATGACGACTCGACCGATTTTATGTTCATGTTGATTTTTGTCGGCGTTTCGAGACCGGGGGGTCCCTTGGGCCAACGAGTGAGTGTCGCCGCGTGCCCCAGCCCAGATGGGTCGAGCGCGAGGGCGAGCGCGAAGGGGGGAGAGCGAGGCGGCCGGAGACCGGCGTGAGAGAGGTGGGAATCCCGCGGCCTTCGTGTTCGTCCCGCGCCCAGGTCGGGTGCGCTTGCAGTAGGGGGTTACAAGCGTCCACGCGGGAGAGGGAGCGAGCGGCCCCAAGCGAGCGCCTGTCTCGTCCTCGTCCCCGCGCGGCCAACCTTCTCTAAGAGGGCCCTGGTCCTTCCTTTTATAGGCGTAAGGAGAGGATCTAGGTGTACAATGGGGGGTGTAGCAGAGTGCTACGTGTCTAGCGGGGGAGAGCTAGCGCCCTAAGTACATGCCGTCGTGGCAGCCGGAGAGATTTTGGCACCCAGCTGGTGTGATGTCGTGGCCGTCGGAGGAGCGATGGAGCCTGGCGGAGGGACAGCTATCGGAGCGGTTGGGTCTTGATGACGTCCTCTTGCTTCCGTAAGGGGGCTGAGAGCCGCCATCGTCACAGAGCATGCAGGGCGCCATCATTGCCTATCTGGCGGAGCTAGCCAGATGGGACGCCGGTCTTGTTCCCTGCGGCCCGAGTCAGCTCGGGGTAGGGTGATGATGGCGCCTCCTGTTGACGTGGCTGGCCTGCGCCCTAGGTTGGGCGACGCGGAGGCTCCTCCGAAGCCGAGGTCGAGTCTGTCTTCCGTGGCCGAGGTCGAGTCGGAGCCCCTGGGTCGGGCGAGGCGAAGGCCGTCGGCTGAGGCCGGGGCGGAGTCCGAGCCCTGGGGTCGGGCGAAGCGGAGTTCGTCGTCTTCTGGGGCTGAGCCCGAGTCCGAGCCCTGGGTCGGGTGGAGCGGAGTTCGTCGTCTTTCGGGGCTTGGCCCGAGTCCGAGCCCTGGGTCGGGCGGAGCGGAGTTCGTCGTCTTCCGGGGCTTGGCCCGAGTCCGAGCCCTGGGTCGGGCGGAGCGGAGTTCGCCGTCTTCCGGGACTTGGCTCGAGTCCGAGCCCTGGGTCGGGCGGAGCGGAGTTCGTCGTCTTCCGGGGCTTGGCCCGAGTCCGAGCCCTGGGTCGGGCGGAGCGGAGTTCGCCGTCTTCCGGGACTTAGCCCGAGTCCGAGCCCTGGGTCGGGCGGAGCGGAGTTCGCCGTCTTCCGGGACTTAGCCCGAGTCCGAGCCCTAGGTCGGGCGGAGCGGAGTTCGCCGTCTTCCGGGACTTAGCCCGAGTCCGAGCCCTGGGTCGGTCGGAGCGGAGTTCGCCGTCTTCCGGGACTTAGCCCGAGTCCGAGCCCTAGGTCGCGCGAAGCGGAGCTTCCTATGGTGCCTTCAGCCGGGCCTGACTGCCTATCAGCCTCACTCTGTCAAATGGCACCGCAGTCGGAGTGGCGCAGGCGGCGCTGTCCTTCTGTCAGGCCGGTCAGTGGAGCGGCGAAGTGACGGCGGTCACTTCGGCTCTGCCGGGGGGCACGCGTCAGGATAAAGGTGTCAGACCACCTTTGCATTAAATGCTCCTGCGACTTGGTCGGTCGGTGCGGCGATTTAGTCAGGGTTGCTTCTTAGCGAAGGCAGGGCCTCGGGCGAGCCGGAAATATGTTCGCCGTTGGAGGGAGGCCTCGGGCGAGACAGAAATCCTCTGGGGTCGGCTGCCCTTGTCCGAGGCTAGGCTCGGGCGAGGCGTGATCGAGTCGCTCGAATGGACTGATCCCTAACTTAGTCGCACCCATCAGGCCTTTGCAGCTTTATGCTGATGGGGGTTACCAGCTGAGAATTAGGAGCCTTGAGGGTACCCCTAATTATGGTCCCCGACAGTAGCCCCCGAGCCTCGAAGGGAGTGTTAGCACTGGCTTGGAGGCTTTCGTCGCACTTTTTTGCAAGGGGACCAGCCTTTCTCGGTTGCATTTTGTTCCGGTGGGTGCGCGCGAGCGCACCCGCCGGGTGTAGCCCCCGAGGCCTCGGAGGAGTGGTTTTACTCCTTCGAGGTCTTAATGCCTTGCGTAATGCTTCGGCTAGTCTGGTTGTTCCCTCATGCGAACTGGCCATAGCCCGGGTGTATGGTCGGGTCCCAAGTTCTCGGGCTGGTATGTTGACGCTGTCAACGGTTCGGCCGGAGCCGGGTTTGCGAGAGCAGCCCCCGAGCCTCTGCACAGGGCGAGAGGGCGATCAGGGACAGACTCGGCTTTTTTACATACGCCCCTGCGTCGCCTTTCCGCAAGGAGGAGGGGGGGAAAGCGCCATGTTGCCCTCGATGGGCGCCGAACATGGTGTCTCCGGTGAGCTGCAAGCGGGTAATCCGAGTGGACGTCCGTGCCCCGTTCGTTAGGGGTCGGCTAGGGGCCCAGAGGCACGCCCAAAAGTACCTACGGGTGATCTGCCGGACCCGGTCCCCTGGCGACGGGGTCCGAGGGCTCGATGCCTCCCTCTGATGGGATTCCGTTACAAGATCGCTCCCGCTGGTCTCGGAAATGTCCTAGGGTACCTCGGGAGCGCAGCCCGAGCCTTGGTTATGTATTGAACGTACCCATGGTCATCCCTCGCTCGGCGTCTGAGGCGGCTGTGAACCCTTCGGGGGCCAGCCTTCGAACCCCTGATCAGTAATGAGCATGGAGCCCGAGTAGCCTGAGGCGGCCGTGGAACCCTTCGGGGGGCCGGCCTTCGAACCTCTGACCAGTAGTGGGTGTAGGGCCCACGCGATCTGAGGCGGCTGTCGAACCCTTCGGGGGGCCAGCCTTCGAACCTCTGATCAGTAGGGAGGCTCGGAGCCTGGTTCCTTCACGGGGAAGGATCCTTTTTGGGGTATCCCCTTTCCCAGTCCCTGTTGCAAGAGAGAGAAAGAGGAAAAAAGGAAAAGGATACAAAATCGAACGACGCGGCGTACCTTTTTTTGGCACGGTTATTACGGCGAAGGCGAAACGTCGCCCGCTTCTCCTGCCTGAGGCGCCGCCTGTCCCGCCGCGGAGTTAATGCGATGGGGCGAGTGGTTGGCGGGGCGACCGTTGCGCGTGCGCGAGCCGTCTGGGGAACGGCTGTTTCGCTTTGCGTTTTCGAATCCCGCGTCCGGTCCGGGCGGAACGTTTGAACCGGTCTCGCCTTGGTCTTTATATACCCGGGAGAGGGTCTGGTGACGGTTCTTTGCTCCGCTTCCTGCCTCCCTCTTAGGTTTTCGCAACCCGAGAGACTTAGCCAGAGAAGAGGAAACCGCCCTTCCTGCCCCTTGCGCCGCCATCCCTTCCGCTCGGTGATGGCTGACCGGGTGACCATCATCTCGCCGCGCGATCCATGGCCTTTTTCCACGGTGACGGCGAGTGATCTGGAGGATCTGGTTGGCGAGGGTTTACTTCGCCCTCTCACCGATGAGCAGCGACCGGAATGGATTCCTCCCGTGGGCGGAGCCGCTCCGTCCCCACCGCCGGGGTACATCGTGAGCTTCGTCTCCTTCCACGAGCGGGGATTCGGTGTGCCGGCGGGCCGCTTTATGCGGGCGATCCTGCACCACTATGGGGTGGAGTTGCACAACCTCACCCCCAACTCCATCTCGCAGGCCGCCATCTTCGTAGCGGTGTGCGAGGGGTACTTGGGGATCGCCCCCCATTGGGATTTGTGGACCCATCTCTTTTTCGCGGAGCTTTTTGCCTCGCCGACGGGGGAGAGGAAAGTCCACGCAGCGGTGCGGGCCGGCGGCTGCACCCTCCTGCTGAGGCAGTCGCGGGCGTCGCTGTATATTCCTGCCATCCTCGCGTCCTCGAACAAGGGGTGGCAGCACCGGTGGTTCTACCTCCGGAATGACGGCGAGTTGCTCCCGCCGTTCTCCCAGCGAGTAGTCACCACTGCCACCGACGCTTGGCGCCACGGGACCCCACACGAAAGACAGAAGAACCTCGAACCCCTTCTCCAGGCCTTGGAGGCGTTGCGGAAGGGGGGACTCACCGCTGCGGGAGTGATTGCCGCCATCCACCGTCGGAGGGTGCTTCCCTTGGCGGAGCGACGGCTGTCGCTTTGGGAGATGACATCGGAGGCTGACTTGGAGGGCTCGCGGATGTCTGATCCTCTTCCCTTCGACGCCCTCCACGGGCGGGTGGCCGTCGCGTTGGGGAAGCCGGACCCCACCGCCTACTCCCAGCTTTTGATGCGCCCAGACCAAGGGTGCGTGACTCTGGTGAGTGTCCGCTTCTTCCTTCCTCTTGCATCGGGTTGCTCCTGGTTCTTACGGTTGGGGTTTTCCCCCTTCTTCAGGAGGTGGGGTGGCACAAGCCTTCCCTGCCACGGGTCCCGCAGGATGCGGTGGACCGAGCAGCGCGGCGGGTCGCCGCGGAGGAGAAGAAGAAGAAGAAGGATGCGGAGAAGGCCCGGGCCCGTGAGCGGAGGCGGGCTCGAGACGCCTTGGAGAAGCTTCGTCGCCGGCAGGAGAGGGAGGGGCTCCCGAGGGAGCCATCGCCGGAAATGCCCGACGACGACGACGACGATGAAGATGATGACGGGGAGGACGACATGGCCGCCCGCCTCGGCCTCGGCCCCGGCTTGGGGTTTGGCCAGGAGCCGTCAAACCAGCCCCCGAGCGGGCTGATGCCGTCAGTCCCCGGGGTCAGGACGCCGAGGTCCCGGCCTGAGGGGCGAGGGCAATCCGAGAGGGTATCGGACCCCTCAGCTGGAAGAGCTGAGGCGACCCCGGGGAGCCAGGCCGGAGCGTCTGCTCCCCGAGAGCCGCCGCCCGCGCCGGCAGCGCAGGGGAGCGACCCCCAGGTCGCCGTGACAGTGCCTGGGCAGTCCGCCCCCGGGCGTCCAGGGCGTTCAGAGCAAGGGTGGTGCCGAAGCTTCCGGCGAAGCGGACCTCGGCGGCGGTTCCGGGGGTCGAGATCCAAGAGACTTCCCCCAGGCACGGTTGATCATGGCCCGGAGCGGGTAAGTATCTCGGAATGTCTTCGTCCTGGCTTTTCATTCATATGTCCCGGCCGTGATTTTCCTTTTTCCCTCAGCAAGCGGAGCCATGGCCTGACCGACTTGACACCCCGGAAGGCCCTTAAGACGGCGCCGGCTTGCGTGGCCAGCGCCGCTCCAGGCCTTGCCGTCCAGCCGACCTTCTCGCAAGGCGTTCCACCGCAAGGGGCTTAGGCGGCACCGGTCGCCGTGGAGCAGGTTCCCGAGGCTGGCTCTTCTGCCGAGGCGGCCATTGTGATAGGGGAGGCGGCTGACGCTGACGTGGTCCCGAGCCCACCGGACGTGCCGGCCATGCCGGCGCCTGCCGCTACTGAAGTCGCCGCCGTCCCAGTCGGAGAGCGATCGGTTGCTGCCGACATTGAGACGGCTGATGCGTCGGCGCTTGGTGCCTCGGAAGAGGGGGGCGTGGAGACGCAATCCGTCCCGCCGGGTGGCAGCCTCGTCGCTGTGCGGCAGAGCTCCGAGGGCCGGCACCAGTTGCTCCGGTTCCGGACCCGTGAGGCCTCGGACCCCGTCTTCGTTCTCGACGATGAACGGGAGAACCAGTCCTGGGATGAGCTCCGCGAGTGTGCTGAAGCAACGGTGGGGTCGCTCCGGTCGTCGCTGGAGGTTTTCTGTAGGGACGTCCCCAAAATCCTCTAGGTAACGGTTTCAGGCGTACCTTTTCTCTTCTGTGACCGAGGCGTTCTTCGTGACGCCCCGCTTCCTTCCCTCAGGATCTGACGGATCGGAGCGCCGCCAAGTCGTCGTTCATCCGCCGCGAGGTCGACGTCTGGGGCTCGCTGTGATCCCTGAGGACCTCGCTCGCCGGGGCTACTGCGCACCTTTCTCAGCAGGGTGCCGAGGTAGCGGACCTCCAGTTGCTCTACATCGACCTGAGAGCCGAGGCGGCAGTGGCGCGCGCGGAGGCGGCCGCGGCACGCGCAGAAGCGCAACAGCAGCAGTCAGAGTTCGACCGGGTCGTCGAGGAGCGGGACCAATCTCGGGGCCGGGCTGCCGAGGCCGAAAGCCGGGCCGAAACCCCTGCAGCCGACTTAGCCGTAGCCCAGGTCGCAGCCTCGGAGCAGCGTGCCCGAGCCGGAGGTACGCCTTGGCCATCCTAGGTTTTCGTTCCTGTTTGTTTCCTCTGCTTGTGTTTGAGATCTTTCTTCTGGCTGTTCGCAGAGCTCGAGTCCGCCCTTGATGAGTCCGCCAAGGCGCTTGCCGAGGCGCTTGCCGGGGCGGCCGAGCAGAGGGAGGCCGACCACGCGGCCATGTCCAAAGCCGTCTCGGACGTTTACCGGATCCTTGGCTCCGGCGACGTCCCCTCAGGAAGCTCCCCTCAAAGTCGCCTTCAAGTCTTGGGCGATCATGTGCGCGGCAGACTCCGCGAGGCGCTACACCACGGCGTCAGGCGGGCCTTCGCCGTGCTCGCTTCCCACTACGTTGTGGACCTGGAGCGGGTTAGCGAGGGGTATTGCCTTCCCGACGAAGATGAAGCCGCCCTGGCAGAAGTCCAGAGGCTCGATGCGGCCGCCGCGGGTCCGAGCGCAGTGCTGGCGACCACCTTTGAGGCGGAGATCCTCCCACCTGCGCCGTCGCCGGATGCCGAGGTGGACTTTGCCGAAGGTGGGGATGGAGCTGAAGGCGCGACTCCTTCCCAAGGCGACGCCTAACTTCGTTGGAACAGTCTCTGTTGGATGCGCGTGTGTCTTTTTGCGACCGCTGAGGCCTGAACACTTTGTTACCGTTTGCATGAAGTCGTACTCCTTTTCCTTTTATTTTGCTTGTCCGGCCTCGCCAGTTAGTAGCAGGGTGGCTTCCCCAAGTAGGGGTCACTTTTCGTGGCGGGTGACGAGTGAGGTGTCCCTAACCCGGAGGCATGGGAGTCCCTCGGCTCAGTCGGCCTTGCCACTTACATGCATCCACATTCGCTCCTTGGGGTCCTGCTTCTGACATAGCCGGGGGAACGCAAAAGCCTTTTTGATTGAAAATTTTGGACGCAGAGAGGTTCCGCAATCTTGACGCAGAGGGGTTCCCCCCTTTTTAGCCCCCGAGGGAGGGTCAGGCTCCGCCGAGGCGAGGCTGACCCTTCCTTGACGACTAAGACTTGTGTGGGAGCGAGGTATACGAACAACTTGAAAACATCTTAAGGGTAGAAGCGACGTAGCTGTTGGATGTTCCAAGCGTTGCCGTAGACCTCGCCTTGACTGTTGGCCAGCTTGTGCGTTCCGAGCTTCAGAACTTTGGCGATGACAAGCGGTCCTTCCCGGGGGTACGTGTAGCCCCCGGGTGCCCCCAACAAGGGCTCGGAGTGCTGTGCGATGGTCGCGATCTTCTCCGGGTGGGCTTCGATGCCCTGCCTGGAGATGATGAACCCCAAGACCAGGATTGAGCTCGGCGCCTTTCGCCTCTTTGATGGACCCCGCCTCCATTAGCTTGTGGATCTCCTCGCCTATGGTTCTGCGCTCCTTCCCGTCGAACCGGCACAGAGGCTGCTTGTCGGGTCGGGCTCCGGCCCGAATATCCAGCGAGTGCTCGGCGACATCCCTCGGTATGCCGGGCATGTCCGAGGGACTCCACGCGAAGACGTCGGCGTTCGCGCGGAGGAAGTCGACGAGCACTGCTTCCTATTTGGGATCGAGCCCGAAGCCGATCTGGATTTGCTTGGAGGCGTCGCTACTGGGGTCGAGGGGGACGGCCTTAACCGTCTCCACTAGCTCGAAGTTGCCGGCATGACGTTTCACGTCTGGCGCCTCCTTAGAGAGGCTTTCCAAATCGGCGATGAGGGCCTCGGACTCGGCGAGGGCCTCGACGTACTCCACGCACTCCACGTCGCATTCGAACGCGTGCTTGTACGTGGGGCCGACGGTGATGACCCCGTTGGGGCCCGACATCTTGAGCTTCAGGTAGGTGTAGTTGGGGACGGCCATGAACTTCGCGTAGCATGGCCTTCCCAGTACCGCGTGGTAGGTTCCTCGGAACTCGACCACCTCGGACGTCAGAGTCTCCCTTCGGAAGTTGGAGGGCGTTCCGAAGCAGACGGGAAGGTCGAGTCGTCCGAGGGGCTGGACGCGCTTCCCGGGAATGATCCCGTGGAAGGGCGCAGCGCCTACTCGGACGGAGGATAGATCGACGTGCAGGAGCCTGAGGGTCTCGGCGTAGATGATGTTGAGGCTGCTGCCTCCGTCCATAAGGACCTTGGTGAGCCTGACGTCGTCGATGACTGGGTTGACGACGAGCGGGTATTTCCCTGGGCTCGGCACGTGGTCCGGGTGGCCAGCTTGGTCGAAGGTGATGGGCTTGTCGGACCAGTCTAGGTAGACTGGCGCCGCCACCTTCACCGAGCAGACCTCCCGGCGCTCTTGCTTGCGGTGCTGAGCCGAGGCATTCGCCGCTTGTCCACCGTAGATCATGAAGCAGTCGCGGACCTCGGGGAATTCTCCTGCTTGGTGATCTTCCTTCTTGTCATCGTCGCGGGCCCTGCCACCCTTCGCGGGTGGCCCGGCCCTGTGGAAGTGGCGCCGAAGCATGACGCACTCCTCAAGGGTGTGCTTGACGGGCCCCTGGTGATAGGGGCACGGCTCCTTGAGCATCTTGTCGAAGAGGTTAGCACCTCCGGGGGGTTTCCGAGGGTTCTTGTACTCGGCGGCGGCGACAAGGTCCGCGTCGGCGGCATCGCGTTTCGCTTGCGACTTCTTCTTGCCTTTCTTCTTGGCGCCGCGCTGAGTCGACGCCTCGGGAGCATCTTCCGGTGGGCGGCCCTGGGGTTGCTTGTCCTTTCGGAAGATAGCCTCGACCGCCTCCTGGCCGGAGGCGAACTTAGTGGCGATGTCCATCAGCTCGCTCGCCCTGGTGGGGGTCTTGCGACCCAACTTGCTCACCAGGTCGTGGCAGGTGGTGCCGGCGAGGAACGCGCCGATGACATCCGAGTCGGTGATGTTGGGCAGCTCGATGCGCTGCTTCGTGAATCGTCGGATGTAGTCCCGGAGAGACTCTCCCGGCTGCTGTCGGCAGCTTCGGAGGTCCCAGGAATTCCCGGGGCGCACATATGTGCCCTGGAAATTGCCGGCGAAAGCTTGGACTAGGTCGTCCCAGTTGGAGATCTGCCCCGGAGGCAGGTGCTCCAACCAGGCGCGAGCGGTGTCGGAGAGGAACAGGGGGAGGTTGCGGATGATGAGGTTGTCATCGTCCGTTCCACCCAATTGGCAGGCTAGACGGTAGTCCGCGAGCCACAGTTCCGGTCTCGTCTCCCCCGAGTACTTTGTGATAGTAGTCGGGGGTCGGAACCGGGTCGGGAACGGTGCCCGTCGGATGGCCCGGCTGAAGGCCTGCGGACCGGGCGGTTCGGGCGAGGGACTCCGATCCTCCCCGCTGTCGTAGCGTCCCCCACGCCTGGGGTGGTAGCCTCGGCGCACCCTCTTGTCGAGGTGGGCCCGTCGGTCGCGGTGATGGTGCTCGTTGCCGAGGCGACCCGGGGCCGCAGGCGCGGTGTTGCGCGTGCGTCCGGTGTAGACCGAGGCTTCCCGCATGAATCGGGAAGTCGCGTCATGAGGTTCCGAGGGGTATCCCTGCCTTCGGGAGGCAGAGCTCTCGGCCCGTCGGACCGCGGCGCCTTCCAGGAGGTTCTTGAGCTCCCCCTGGATTCGTCGGCCCTCGGTGGTTAATGGCTCCGGCATCGCGCGGAGAAGCATCACTGCAGCAGCCAGGTTCTGGCCGACGCCACTAGATGCGGGTGGCGGCCTGACCCTGACGTCGTCGGCGATGCGGTGCTGGAAACCTTGGGGCAGATGACGTACTTCTCCGGCCGGGGGTTGGCCCGCCCATGCCTGCCCGACGTCCCGGCGGATCGGCTCAAGCGCCCCTGCTCCCTCGTTGAACCTGGCCTGCGCCCCACGAATTTGCTCGAGTTGTGGGTCATGGCCCCCCGCCTGAACGGGGACCACAACTAGCTCCCGTGGGATGTCGACGCGGGGCACTGGCCTAGGGAGATCACCGTCCTCCGGCATGCCGAGATGATTGCCTTCGGACGGACCCCCTAGATCGACGTGGAAACATTCGCGGCTTGGGCCGCAGTCCTCGTCGCCGAGGCTGCGGCTACCGTCGGAACAGTCGGAGAGGCAGTAGTCACATGCGGTCATGAAGCCCCGCATGGCACTGGGGTTGCCAAGTCCAGAGAAATCCCAATAGATGCTGGGCTCGTCGTCTTCCTCGGACCCAGAGGGCCCGTAGGTCGAGACGTCCGTCAGCCGGTCCTAAGGCGACCGCATGCGAAACCCCAGAGGGTTTGGACTCGCCTCTACGAGAGCGCCCGCCAAAGCAAGGTCGCTAGGCGGGTTGAGGCTAAATCCAAATGACGTGGGATGGGAATCGGTCAGTACCTCTTGGTCGACGAGCGGCGATAAAGTCACGTCGGGGACTGACCGCACCGTCGTCTCAGGTACGAGGGTGACGTCCAGCAAGCTCTCCGCGAGCGCGCTGGCGTCGTCCGCTTGCTCGGGATGGGCGTGTCGCGGGGAGACGGCGCTCGTCTTCGACTCAGGCGCGAAGTCGATACCCGGTGCGCCCCTCGTTGGGGTGCCGGTGCTGTCGGCTCGCTCAACAGCCAACGAGGCGCTGCCTCCTGCTGGGCCTTGGTCACCCTGCCTTCCCCTCCGTCGGCGGGGGAATGGGCAGGATGAGCTCGAAGGTCGTTCTTCCACCACGCGGGGAAGACGTCGTCGATTCCGCCGCCGGCGGGCGGGTTGTCGGCCGCCATTGTCATCGTCGCGCGGCGGTGGAAGGAGTATCATGTCGTAGCTGCCATCGAGGGACATGAACTCAAGACTCCCGAAACGGAGCACCGTCCCGGGTTGGAGAGGTTGTTGGAGACTGCCCATCTGGAGCTTGACGGGAAGCTGTTCGTCAACACGCAGCAGGCCCCTACCTGGCGCGCCAACTGTCGGCGTTTCGAGACCGGGGGGGTCCCTTGGGCCGACGAGTGAGTGTCGCCGCGTGCCCCAGCCCAGATGGGTCGAGCGCGAGGGCGAGCGCGAAGGGGGGAGAGCGAGGCGGCCGGAGACCGGCGTGAGAGAGGTGGGAATCTCGCGGCCTTCGTGTTCGTCCCGCGCCCTGGTCGGGTGCGCTTGCAGTAGGGGGTTACAAGCGTCCACGCGGGAGAGGGAGCGAGCGGCCCCAAGCGAGCGCCTGTCTCGTCCTCGTCCCCGCGCGGCCAACCTTCTCTAAGAGGGCCCTGGTCCTTTATTTTATAGGCGTAAGGAGAGGATCCAGGTGTACAATGGGGGTGTAGCAGAGTGCTACGTGTCTAGCGGGGGAGAGCTAGCGCCCTAAGGGTGTGTTTGGTTTGACTTTTAGCTTTTGGCTTTTGCCCCCTAAAAGCCAAAAGCCAACCAAAGGGCTGGATTCAGGAAGCAGCTTTTTCTAAAAGCCGACTTTCTCACAGTGTAAATCTGAAAGCACTCCTGAACCTGCTTTTAGTGGCTTTTCGGATGGAACTGTGAAAACATATATCGAAGAACTTTTAACGACTTTTAGTGGTTTCCACCAAACGGTTTTTAGCTTTTTAACGGCTCACAGCCTACAGCAGCTTTTTCCACAGCTCACAGCCCACAGCAACTTTTTTCACAGCCACAGCCCAACCAAACAGACCCTAAGTACATGTCGTCGTGGCAGCCGGAGAGATTTTGGCACCCAGCTGGTGTGATGTCGTGGCCGTCGGAGGAGCGATGGAGCCTGGCGGAGGGACAGCTGTCAGAGCGGTTGGGTCCTTGCTGACGTCCTCTTGCTTCCGTAAGGGGGCTGAGAGCCGCCGTCGTCACAGAGCATGCGGGGCGCCATCATTGCCTATCTGGCGGAGCTAGCCAGATGGGACGCCGGTCTTGTTCCCTGCGGCCCGAGTCAGCTCGGGGTAGGGTGATGATGGCGCCTCCTGTTGACGTGGCTGGCCTGCGCCCTAGGTTGGGCGACGCGGAGGCTCCTCCGAAGCCGAGGTCGAGTCTGTCTTCCGTGGCCGAGGTCGAGTCGGAGCCCCTGGGTCGGGCGAGGCGGAGGCCGTCGGCTGAGGCCGGGGCGGAGTCCGAGCCCTGGGGTCGGGCGAAGCGGAGTTCGTCGTCTTCTGGGGCTGAGCCCGAGTCCGAGCCCTGGGTCGGGCGGAGCGGAGTTCGTCGTCTTCCGGGGCTTGGCCCGAGTCTGAGCCCTGGGTCGGGCGGAGCGGAGTTCGTCGTCTTCCGGGGCTTGGCCCGAGTCCGAGCCCTGGGTCGGGCGGAGCGGAGTTCGCCGTCTTCCGGGACTTAGCCCGAGTCCGAGCCCTGGGTCGGGCGGAGCGGAGTTCGCCGTCTTCCGGGACTTGGCCCGAGTCCGAGCCCTAGGTCGGGCGGAGCGGAGTTCGTCGTCTTCCGGGGCTTGGCCCGAGTCCGAGCCCTGGGTCGGGCGGAGCGGAGTTCGCCGTCTTCCGGGACTTAGCCCGAGTCCGAGCCCTGGGTCGGGCGGAGCGGAGTTCGCCGTCTTCCGGGACTTAGCCCGAGTCCGAGCCCTGGGTCGGGCGAAGCGGAGCTTCCTATGGTGCCTTCGGCCGGGCCTGACTGCCTGTCAGCCTCACTCTGTCAAATGGCACCACAGTCGGAGTGGCGCAGGCGGCGCTGTCCTTCTGTCATGCCGGTCAGTGGAGCGGCGAAGTGACGGCGGTCACTTCGGCTCTGCCAGGGGGCGCGCGTCAGGATAAAGGTGTCAGGCCACCTTTGCATTAAATGCTCCTGCGACTTGGTCGGTCGGTGCGGCGATTTAGTCAGGGTTGCTTCTTAGCGAAGGCAGGGCCTCGGGCGAGCCGGAAATTTGTTCGCCGTTGGAGGGAGGCCTCGGGCGAGACGGAAATCCTCCGGGGTCGGCTGCCTTTGTCCGAGGCTAGGCTCGGGCGAGCCGTGATCGAGTCGCTCGAATGGACTGATCCCTGACTTAGTCGCACCCATCAGGCCTTTGCAGTTTTATGCTGATGGGGGTTACCAGCTGAGAATTAGGAGCCTTGAGGGTACCCCTAATTATGGTCCCCGACAATTTTAGACGGTTTTTACCCGCGATTTCTATAGAAACGAGCTAAAAAGCTAGACATTTGGTTGTCAGTAGCAGCTTTTGGTGGCCAAAAGCTGAAAAAGACCAAACAAAAAAATGAGTCAGTAGCTTCAATTTAAAGAAACTTCCTTCACATATGTAAACATGTGTTAAGATCTTTGGCACGAATATAAGTGTTGTATATTAACAGGTAATGTGAAAGACTATAAAATTAAAACAAATCTATTAATCTTGAAGCCGCAGGCCAATCTGGTCTGACCGTCTGAGTCAGTCTTCGACAGTACTCTATCTTATCTTTTCCCATTCTATATTTAAAATTATACTCTAAAAATAGTACCATCTATAATATAAATATTTATTTTACATGATCGGTCGCGGACAGGCTGATAAAACATACGGTATTTCTCGACCCGGATTCCAAATCAACGAGTGTGAGTAAAAAATCTGTTCCAGAGAAAACGGGACAGGATTTATCCGCCGCGTATTCCGCCGTCCCAAATCTCTGGCAGGCCGCAGGCCACCTGAGCCACAGCAAACTGCAAAAGGCGTCCGCCGCACGCGCTGGTGCCAGAGTGATCGGAGTAGATCCATCGATCCCTGATCGCCGAACCCAAAGCGAACCCCACAACGCCGCCACCCCCACCTCCGTCTGCTCTCACCGACCAGCACAGCGCCGCTTCGCCGGCCGCCGGATCCAGCATGCAGCCCTCGTCCTCGTCCTCGTCCTCGTCCGCGCACCCGCCCGACCACCACGACGCAAAGCCCTCGGGCCCCGCCATGGGCTACCCCGTCCCCATCGGGAACCCCGCCGCTGCCGCCGTCGCTAACGGCTCTGCTCCGGCGGCCTTCGGCATCGCGTACCCCTACCCCGCCCCGCCTCATCACCCGCCGCCGCACCACCACTACCCGTACCCTCCACCGCCGCCGCACCACCACCACCACTACGCAGCCCACCCGCCGCCGCCGCCCAGCTGCCTGCGCCACCTCCTCGCGGCCATCGTCGGCGCCTTCCTCTTCCTTGGCGCCGCCACCTTCATCGTCTGGCTCCTGCTCCGCCCACGCGCCCCGGCCTTCGCCGTCACCTCCCTCGCCCTGTCCCGTGTCGCCTACTCCCCTGCCAACTCCTCCCTCTCCGCCTCCTTCGACGCCGCCTTCCTCGCCGCAAACCCCAACAGCAAGCTCTCCGTCGCCTACTTCTCGCCCCTCGCCTCCGTCTTCCTCGCGCCCTCCTCCCCGCTCGCCGTCGCCTCGCTCGCGCCCTTCGGCCAGGGCCCCGGCAATGCCACCACGCTCGCCTTCCGTCTCGTCGTCGAGGACGCCTACGTCGGGCCCGACGCCGCCGCCGCGCTCAAGACGGGCGCCGTCGACGTCCAGGTCAGGCTCATGGCCGTCGCCGTCTTCGATAGAGGGGGGTGGCGGACGAGCCGGAGGGTCATGAGGGTTATGTGCGATGGCGTCAAGGTCGTTTTCCGCGGGAAGAATTCCACTGAGGCAGCCTTCCATGGGCCGCCAAGAAGGTGTGATGTCTTCCTGTGAAGGTCAGTTGCCCTGGTGGTTTTACTCTCCGATCATGTAATCTTACTCTCGCAATCCAGGGCGGTGTACGTTTTTTGTGTGGATCGTAGAGCTAGCATTTTGTTGCGGGATTCCGATGTGGCTGCATGCAGACTTCATTTTCCTAGGAATGATAACGTAGGATTGTCAATGGCGGTGGCATGTTGCAGTCAAATGTTAACGACAGTGTCGTTATGGTGCTATGAGGAGAGAGATTTTTATGCTAAGTATCAAAAACCCAACAGATGTTTGACTAAACCTGGGCTCACTAATTTTCTATGCTAAGTATCAGAAAGCATGACAACTTAAGAGTTTTATTAAATGTAATGTTCTTTTTTTTATTTGGTGGAATCCGTTCATGCCATGCAGTCAAAATGTCAAATTAAAGCAAAAGAACGCACACCGACAGGTCAGCAACAGACTGATAGTAATACGCCAAGTGCCTAGTTTTGATTAGGCATTTTGCAGTTTGGCTCGTAGCAGCTAGGCAGGGTGAATCTTGAAGGTGGTGCTGGTGCCTGATCCACTTATGTACCAACTTTGTTTGCCAACCCATTATTATCTTCATTTTTCTTATTTATAAAGTGTGCAGCGAACCCTTTAAAATAGTGTTGGATATTGGCTATTGGAGGCTTTCTGTTACACAAAAATGTACCGCCTGGGTTTGGGTTTCAACTGGCTGGCATTTGTCTTCCATTGATGACCTTGTTTGTTCAAGCTATTTGTTCAATTGGAATTGAGCAAAATGGAAATGTTTTCTTTTGTGAATGCATGTTGGTGATGTGTTGGTTTCAAGTGTCAACTTAAGTATGAAAATATGAGTATAATACTGTGAATAGAGGAAAACATATCAGGTGCCTAGTCATGATTAGGCATTTGGCAGCTTGGCTCTTAGCGCCTACCGCCTAGGCAGGCTACTTTTGAAACAGTTAATTTGAGCTGATAAAGGTGGTTCCTGATTCACTTATGTACCAACTTTGGTTGCCAACCCATTAGTATCTCCCTTACATATTATTTTTGAAGTGTGCAGTGAACCCATAAAAATTGTGTTGGATATTGGCTAGCTAATGGAGGTTTCGGTCACACAAAACTTGTTGCCTTGGTTCGGATTTCAAGGGGCTAGCTAGCATCTGTCTTCCATTCATATCCTCGTTTTGCTCAATTGGATATGAGCAAATAGGAAATGGATCAATGTTGGTAACATGTTGGTGTCAAGTGTCTTATAAGTACTGTGAGTAGAGAGAAATATATTGAAGAATCCAACAGGCGCTTGACCGACCTGGCTTCACTATTCCCTTATGTTAGGCAACGGAGAACCTCACAAATCTACAGTTATGAAGTTCCAACTTCCAACCTACTATTACCTAACAAACCTTTGGATTGGAAAGTGCTTACAGTTGTATTTTTTTTCACTTCTTTAGAATATGTTGTGTTACCCATACACGGTGAACTGAGCACAAAAGATCATTGCAGCACCAAGGTTGTGATTGGCTTATGGTTTTGTTTAGTCTTTGCATATCTGCATAATCAACGCACATGTTTGTATTTATATGCATCTCATTGGAAACAGATGAAGTGCTGGATTCCATGGCTGAACTACTTTCTTTATTACTACCTCAGGGAAGCTCATGAATCATTGCTTAGGTGCTATGTAGGAACCCTATGTACCTTTTGTTTTTATTTTCTTGCCTTCTCCGTTTGATCTAGCTACTGTGTTTGTTTTTTCTTTTCTTCCGTGATCTGGTGGTTATGGTGCTATTGGTGTGTGTAGAGTTCCTTTGTTGCGCATAGGCTAGTATCAATTGACCCTTCACCGCATCATGTTGCATATGCTGGCATAACAATTCCAATCTTTTTTTTGACCCTTTTCCTTTTGAGGATGTCTATACTTTGCACCTTGTTTTCTGATGATACGTGTGCCTAGCTAATCGTTTGCTTGTGTATCAGGAGTTTTGAGGACCATTATACCGGGTTTGCTGACAACTCTCGATGCTGATCGGGGGGAGACTTTTATTCTATAGGCACAAGAAGCTAACAGGCACTGCGGGTCGTTTGTTTTGACCGGGAATATCCAGCAGTCCAGCTGAGTAACCATGCTTTTTACCTGACTGTAATAGAGTAGTGACTAGTGAGTGCGAGAAAGTCTGAAATGGTTCATGCTTGGTGGTAGATTTTATATATAACTATATTTATATGTACAACTCCATGTACATGTATATATAATTTCTAGTTCACAACAAATAATTTAAAACAAAGCAACATTATGAAGTATTTTGCAGCAAACAAATGTAAGTAAGGATAATGACAGCAAACAAATGTAATAAGGATAATGACAGACATCTTAAACAATCAAACAATCAGTTTGAACCTAATGCAACACAAATTCTTAATCAGCTTATACGATCACAATTCACATTTTAATAGTATATAACATATACCTCTAGCCTAATGGTTAAGGACTTCCGAGTAGCACCTCCAAGTTTTGGGTTCGATTTCTATCGGGAGTGAATTTTAAGGCTTGGTTAAAAAAATCTCCTCGTTTTGCCTCATCCGTTCTCGAGTTGTGATGTCCTGTGCGCCACCCCTCTGGTTAGGCCGTTACAGAGTGGACAGTTGACGCCAGTCCGTTAGTGATGGGGGCCAGGGTTTAGGGATTTTCTCGGCTAGGACCATTGTTTCGGTCTCTTCTTATATGAATACTGGGAGGACGGTCTATTCCTCCTCGACCGAGTTTTTTTACTATAGACAGAATTTGCAGAGACTTTGCTTTTTAATTTTTAGAACAACGCATGTCGTACTGCCTTTCAAAGTAAAGTAATCCATGGTTCGAGCAAAATCAGTTATGTCATGGTTGGATCAAAATTAGTTGTGTTCTGCTCCTGCATGCGCCGGAAATGATTTAAGCTGTCACACACGACATCGTGTAAAATAGAGAATTTCTATCATAGATTACACTGTTAGGAGATTTCTACTATAGGTTACACTGTTTATAAAGAATTTTGAAATAAGGAATGAGATCGGAGATGAGACAGCTGGACCAAGCAATCCAAGGCATTGTGTTGTGCGTGCGAGGGAGAGCGAAGAAGAAAACTGTTGGCGGGTGTGAGGCAAGACCAAAGGAGCTTTTTCGCTTCGGATTAAATCCATTTATTCGAACTGCTGTAACTGTAACCTATAGAGACAACTATGTAAAAACAGTAAAAGTCAGTACAAATTAAGGGTGTGTTTAGTTTGGTTTTGGCTTTTGCCCCCTAAAAGCCAAAAGCAAAACCAAACGGCTAGAACGAGGAAGCAGTTTTTTTTTCTTTAAAAAACCGGCTTTCTCGCGTGTAAAAATGAAAGCACCTCTGAACCTGTTTTTAGCGGATTTCAGATAAAACTATGTAAATATATGTGGAAGAGCTTTTAGCTGCTTAAGCGTTTTCCACAAAATCATTTTTCGTTTTTTTACAAGTCACAGCAACTTTTTCCACCGTTTCACATTCCTATAGCCATAGTTCAACCGAACAAACATGCTGCTATTCTGCTCATGGGTCGAGATAAGGTATGGCTTGGGTGGGCCTCTTTGCCACTGCAGGTATGGTAGGCATGTCTATTCCGTCGAAACCAGAAATTCCGTAACCGGAGCCTCGTAAGGCAGAATAATTTCCGGTTCACACGTAAAGCCGCGGTGTTGTTGTAACACCCACTTTGTAAGAAAAGTCTAGAAAGAGAAATTATATTACTTTATATCTATATGTGTTATCTATGTTTCTCATTTCGTGTGAACACCATATTCAAGAACAAATGATTAATAAAAAGATATACTAATAAATTGTGCATCATGCTGAATTTTAATTTTTGTGTGCATTTTATGATAAATAAAAATGATGTTACAAGAATTGGAATAAAGTCCAAAGTAGAATTTGACAATCTAAAAGAAACCCTAGAAAAGGAAAGAAAATGTTAATGTGAGTAAAAATAATATAAAGTAAATAAATATAAATCTACCCATACTAGTGTTTATTTTGTAATTTTAATTTGAGTGCAAGTTCACATTTGAATTCAAAATTTGAATCAAAGAGATTATAAAAGGGGGGAAAGAAAAATATAAAAGAGAAGAACAGGAAAAGCTGAAACAGGAACTGGGCCAAAACCCTAGCTGCGCGACCCATCTTCGTTCCCCACGCCGCTCAGCCCAGCCTCTCACACGCGACACACTTACATGTGGGCCCCATCTGTTAGGAGTGTCTTCTTCCTCCCGTTGTGACTTCTCCTCTGGGCGCACCGCACTCCGTGATCCTTGGTCACATGACACCATGGGCTCAGTCGCGCCACTCCTCCAACTCAGTCCCTGTTGCGCGGACGTGTGGGTCCGTCGCGTTGGTGCTCCCTTCAACCTCCGGACACCAGACCGGCTGCGCGGATTCCGCAGGTCGCGCCCACCTCGCGCTCCTCCACCGAGTTCACCGCAAGTCCGCAACAAACAACCCCAATCCCGCGCTGCCTGTTTGTCTCACCGCTGGATGGGCCCGGAGGGTCGGACTTCCCTTCCACCCCGAGATTTGCGCGTACCTATGAACTACTCCGCCGAGCTCGTCGGGTGGTTGGGGTCGCCGTGACCGGACTCTCCCCTTTCTGTGCCTCGGGCGATATAAATTCCCCGGTGCACCCAACCCTCAACCTCGGTCTAGAATTCTATCCTCGCTGTCGTCACCACGTGGGTTGTGTTAGTGTGGAGCCGTGCTGAGATCTGTCGTCGCCGCAGACCCGCCTGTTGCCATGGCCAGCCTCGCCGTCGACCCCCCCGGCACGTTCCGCATCGTCGGTAAGAAGTTCTCCTCTGTGCTCGCCTCGTCCTCCTCGTCGCGTAGCATCGATCAATTTTAGATTTAGGGGCGCTTGGAGTGGAATCATGCGCGCGTCGGTAGCCTCCGCCGTCGCACTTGGGCTGCGCGGCCGCCCTGGTTCGGAGGAAGGGGGGGGCACGGCGTATGTCGTTGATCGTGCGATGGACGGGTGCGATTAGATGCAGAGAAGAGCTAGCGTCAACCGTAGGATCGTCGTTGGGCGGTTCAGATTTAATCACGCGCACCCCTTCGCGCGACCAATTTCGGACCGTCGATCCTTGATCGTGCGGTCGGGATGGGTTTTCCGGATCATTAAATCCTGGGCGTGTAATTTGAATCCGACGGCCACCAGGTGGCTCCAGTTCACTTAGCGGGGGTGTAATCCGAACCGTTAGATCTTGATCGGGTGGCCCAGATATTACAATACCCCTTCGCCGTGCATTTTTGTTAAAGAGACCCCGCACTTTACATGAATCAACCCGCACTCCATCCAGGTGGCTGGCTGAGTCTGTGGGAATTTAGCGTGCAGACCCCTGCGTGTTCCAGAAAATGAGGCCTCGTCCAGAGAATTATAAAATCAGGAAAATGAATTAGAAAATGAGTTTTTAATATAAAAACAATTCATAGAATTTGTATAATTCATAGAAAATGCATATAAACTCCAAATTGGTCCATTCCAGTTCCTATAATTTTGTAATATTATTCTCTATCAAATTGTGCCTCTATTTTGGCATGAAAGACTCATTAAAATTTATCTAGCACTCAATCTTGTATTAAATGCATAAAACCTTGGAAAATTCATAACTTAAAATCTATAACTCCAAAAATTATGATTCCTGTTCCTAGGATTCTATTTTAATATGTAGATTATTACTGTGTATTTTGTTTATATATTTGATGTGATGTTCATTTTGCCTATACCATGTTTGTTTGTATTGCTACGTTTAGCAGTGAGGACACGTGTCATCTGAAGAGCAAGTTGGTACCTAGAATCTCAAGTCCCAGGCAAGTTGTGCCCTTGATCACTTCTTTTTACCCAGTCATGTTCTGATTAATCATAATGATCTGCATAGGTTAATTTTGATGGGACCCAATAGGATACCCTAGTTTGACTATCTTTATACCTTGATTACCACTGGACTTTTTGGGTAGTACTTGCTATTGCTTTATGTGGTTTTGGGTATGAAGATTACACTATTCATGATTATACTTTTGTTATCAGTTGATGTTTATTGTTCATGTTAAGATCATTATGTTAATTGGAACATGGAGAACCACCCGGGAAAACAGTGCTACCACAAGGGAGGAATGGGACCCCTTGGCTGATTAATTAGGAAAGCTAGTGGAAGACTACCTTACCCGAAAGGGGCAAGGGCAGTAGGGGAGTGGTCAGTGTAGGGAGGCCCTCGGGAGGATTTTGCTGCGATGGCGGTCCTGCAAGGGATTCCTGCATTGGAGCTTCCTATAAACTGTAGCGGGTTTTCTGAAGCTAGTGGAACTTTGTAAAGGCCTCGTAGTGTTACCCTGCCTCGCCTCCTCGGTAGAGGTGTATGGGAAGTCGCGATCCCTTGGCAGATGGGTAACATGACTTGTGGGTAAAGATGCGCAACCTCTGCAGAGTGTAAAACTGGTATACTAGCCGTGCTCACGGTCATGAGCAGCTCGGACACTCACATGATTAATTATGGAACTAAATTCAATTTGTCATATGCATTGCATCGCAGGTGATGTTGTTACTTTTGTTCTACTACTTAATTGGGTTGGTATTTACTTATACTTAGTAATTGCTAATAAAATTTTGACCAACTTTAAAAGCAATGCTCAGCTCTAACCATTCTCTTTGGTAAGCCTTACACTTCACATGAGCTCCCACCTTTGGCGAGTTCATACACATTATTCCCCACAACTTGTTGAGCGATGAACGTATGTGAGCTCACTCTTGCTGTCTCACACCCCCCCATAGGTCAAGAACAGGTACCACAGGATGAGGCGCGTGGAGGATGCTGTGATGAGTTCGTGAGTGGTCTAGGCCGTCGTCTACCAGTCAACTTTGGGTTGCTGGATCGTTTCCTCATATGATGTAATTATCTAATTATTTTTGTACAGAACTCCTGTTATATAGTAAAGATGTGACATTCGATCCTGTGCCACTATGCATCATATGTGTGAGACTTGGTCCCAGCACACCTGGTGTTTATGTTCGCGCCCGGGTTTTGGACCCCTAAAATTCGGGTGTTACAGAAGTGGTATCAGAGGAATGTTGACTGTAGGACGAAACCTAGATAGAACTGGACGACCATTCTTTACTTACCCTTGCTACTCTGATTCTTTCTAAACTTATCTTAACCTTTTCTCATCTAATTCCGCTTACTCTGATTATTCTTATCTTTTCTTTCTAAAAGACAAAATGTGGATTTCACACTTTGAAATCTCGTACCTAAAGTGACATTTAGGAATAGGAGACCTAATCTTAGGAACAAAAACAAAACTATTTTTATAGGTATCTATAGGCTTGAATGCTTGTTCTTATGATAATTGTATGATTTGGATCTTTGATTGAGTGTGATGAGTTGTGGAGTAATGTCCATAATTACATCTGCATATACATATATACATAAATAGAATTCATAAGATAACTAAACAACTTAGATTATCTATTTCATATAGATCCCTCTTATCTTAAAAGATTCTCTCTTATTTTACTAGATCCATCTTATCTTACAAGGTTCTCTCTTATCCTAATAGATCCATCTTACCTCAAAAGATTCTACCTTGTCCTTATGGATTCATCTTGTCCTAATAAGCATATTTACCCCACACTAGTAACAACCATGATCTAATCCAAAGTAATTAGATATTATCTAGTCTAATCTAGTTATACCCAACCTAATCTATATTCTATATAATCTAATATGATCCAATCTAAAGTGGGTTATTAACAGGTTAGTTAATCTTGGTGAAATAGATTAGACTCTACTTCTATAGTCATGTTTTAACCTAAAGTTGGTGCCCTACACTAACTTGGTCATATACAACCAACCTGACCTACATGTTGGGTTGCATAACCTGTCTAACCCGACCTAGAAGCAAAACAACAAGACAGATTCTGTTTAAACTTGTTTAACTCATAACCACCGACTAACCTATTTTTGTTTACCTACGAAACTGCCTTAACCACATATCTCTAATTCGGATAACAACATCAAGAACGAAGATCGAAGAGGATCAACGTCATCAAGAAAGGATAAGCACCAACTCAACTCTTCAAAGATCAAGTTGAATCGCCAGCGAGATCAAGATCCATAGTTCAGGATGAAGTCTTTCCTTATTATACTCTTCCTTGCCACAACCTATACTTGCCATAATCGTACCTCATCTGACATAATAGATGGCTAGACATATATATCCATACTTTCCAAATCATCTACTAGCGAGTATATAAAAAAAACATGAAACAAAACTTTTGATTCCTAAACCAAACTGGTGCATCCCTTTTCTACTAATCTCGGGGACGAGATTATTTTTAAGGGGGTAGGATTTGTAACACCCACTTTGTAAGAAAAGTCTAGAAAGAGAAATTATATTACTTTATATCTATATGTGTTATCTATGTTTCTCATTTCGTGTGAACACCATATTCAAGAACAAATGATTAATAAAAAGATATACTAATAAATTGTGCATCATGCTGAATTTTAATTTTTGTGTGCATTTTATGATAAATAAAAATGATGTTACAAGAATTGGAATAAAGTCCAAAGTAGAATTTGACAATCTAAAAGAAACCCTAGAAAAGGAAAGAAAATGTTAATGTGAGTAAAAATAATATAAAGTAAATAAATATAAATCTACCCATACTAGTGTTTATTTTGTAATTTTAATTTGAGTGCAAGTTCACATTTGAATTCAAAATTTGAATCAAAGAGATTATAAAAGGGGGGAAAGAAAAATATAAAAGAGAAGAACAGGAAAAGCTGAAACAGGAACTGGGCCAAAACCCTAGCTGCGCGGCCCATCTTCGTTCCCCACGCCGCTCAGCCCAGCCTCTCACACGCGACACACTTACATGTGGGCCCCATCTGTTAGGAGTGTCTTCTTCCTCCCGTTGTGACTTCTCCTCTGGGCGCACCGCACTCCGTGATCCTTGGTCACATGACACCATGGGCTCAGTCGCGCCACTCCTCCAACTCAGTCCCTGTTGCGCGGACGTGTGGGTCCGTCGCGTTGGTGCTCCCTTCAACCTCCGGACACCAGACCGGCTGCGCGGATTCCGCAGGTCGCGCCCACCTCGCGCTCCTCCACTGAGTTCACCGCAAGTCCGCAACAAACAACCCCAATCCCGCGCTGCCTGTTTGTCTCACCGCTGGATGGGCCCGGAGGGTCGGACTTCCCTTCCACCCCGAGATTTGCGCGTACCTATGAACTACTCCGCCGAGCTCGTCGGGTGGTTGGGGTCGCCGTGACCGGACTCTCCCCTTTCTGTGCCTCGGGCGATATAAATTCCCCGGTGCACCCAACCCTCAACCTCGGTCTAGAATTCTATCCTCGCTGTCGTCACCACGTGGGTTGTGTTAGTGTGGAGCCGTGCTGAGATCTGTCGTCGCCGCAGACCCGCCTGTTGCCATGGCCAGCCTCACCGTCGACCCCCCCGGCACGTTCCGCATCGTCGGTAAGAAGTTCTCCTCTGTGCTCGCCTCGTCCTCCTCGTCGCGTAGCATCGATCAATTTTAGATTTAGGGGCGCTTGGAGTGGAATCATGCGCGCGTCGGTAGCCTCCGCCGTCGCACTTGGGCTGCGCGGCCGCCCTGGTTCGGAGGAAGGGGGGGGGGCACGGCGTATGTCGTTGATCGTGCGATGGACGGGTGCGATTAGATGCAGAGAAGAGCTAGCGTCAACCGTAGGATCGTCGTTGGGCGGTTCAGATTTAATCACGCGCACCCCTTCGCGCGACCAATTTCGGACCGTCGATCCTTGATCGTGCGGTCGGGATGGGTTTTCCGGATCATTAAATCCTGGGCGTGTAATTTGAATCCGACGGCCACCAGGTGGCTCCAGTTCACTTAGCGGGGGTGTAATCCGAACCGTTAGATCTTGATCGGGTGGCCCAGATATTACAATACCCCTTCGCCGTGCATTTTTGTTAAAGAGACCCCGCACTTTACATGAATCAACCCGCACTCCATCCAGGTGGCTGGCTGAGTCTGTGGGAATTTAGCGTGCAGACCCCTGCGTGTTCCAGAAAATGAGGCCTCGTCCAGAGAATTATAAAATCAGGAAAATGAATTAGAAAATGAGTTTTTAATATAAAAACAATTCATAGAATTTGTATAATTCATAGAAAATGCATATAAACTCCAAATTGGTCCATTCCAGTTCCTATAATTTTGTAATATTATTCTCTATCAAATTGTGCCTCTATTTTGGCATGAAAGACTCATTAAAATTTATCTAGCACTCAATCTTGTATTAAATGCATAAAACCTTGGAAAATTCATAACTTAAAATCTATAACTCCAAAAATTATGATTCCTGTTCCTAGGATTCTATTTTAATATGTAGATTATTACTGTGTATTTTGTTTATATATTTGATGTGATGTTCATTTTGCCTATACCATGTTTGTTTGTATTGCTACGTTTAGCAGTGAGGACACGTGTCATCTGAAGAGCAAGTTGGTACCTAGAATCTCAAGTCCCAGGCAAGTTGTGCCCTTGATCACTTCTTTTTACCCAGTCATGTTCTGATTAATCATAATGATCGGCATAGGTTAATTTTGATGGGACCCAATAGGATACCCTAGTTTGACTATCTTTATACCTTGATTACCACTGGACTTTTTGGGTAGTACTTGCTATTGCTTTATGTGGTTTTGGGTATGAAGATTACACTATTCATGATTATACTTTTGTTATCAGTTGATGTTTATTGTTCATGTTAAGATCATTATGTTAATTGGAACATGGAGAACCACCCGGGAAAACAGTGCTACCACAAGGGAGGAATGGGACCCCTTGGCTGATTAATTAGGAAAGCTAGTGGAAGACTACCTTACCCGAAAGGGGCAAGGGCAGTAGGGGAGTGGTCAGTGTAGGGAGGCCCTCGGGAGGATTTTGCTGCGATGGCTGTCCTGCAAGGGATTCCTGCATTGGAGCTTCCTATAAACTGTAGCGGGTTTTCTGAAGCTAGTGGAACTTTGTAAAGGCCTCGTAGTGTTACCCTGCCTCGCCTCCTCGGTAGAGGTGTATGGGAAGTCGCGATCCCTTGGCAGATGGGTAACATGACTTGTGGGTAAAGATGCGCAACCTCTGCAGAGTGTAAAACTGGTATACTAGCCGTGCTCACGGTCATGAGCAGCTCGGACACTCACATGATTAATTATGGAACTAAATTCAATTTGTCATATGCATTGCATCGCAGGTGATGTTGTTACTTTTGTTCTACTACTTAATTGGGTTGGTATTTACTTATACTTAGTAATTGCTAATAAAATTTTGACCAACTTTAAAAGCAATGCTCAGCTCTAACCATTCTCTTTGGTAAGCCTTACACTTCACATGAGCTCCCACCTTTGGCGAGTTCATACACATTATTCCCCACAACTTGTTGAGCGATGAACGTATGTGAGCTCACTCTTGCTGTCTCACACCCCCCCACAGGTCAAGAACAGGTACCACAGGATGAGGCGCGTGGAGGATGCTGTGATGAGTTCGTGAGTGGTCTAGGCCGTCGTCTCCCAGTCAACTTTGGGTTGCTGGATCGTTTCCTCATATGATGTAATTATCTAATTATTTTTGTACAGAACTCCTGTTATATAGTAAAGATGTGACATTCGATCCTGTGCCACTATGCATCATATGTGTGAGACTTGGTCCCAGCACACCTGGTGTTTATGTTCGCGCCCGGGTTTTGGACCCCTAAAATTCGGGTGTTACAGTTGTCAGATTAAAATACTGTCAAAACTCAATACCGGCCCACCTACAATGACAGCCTCATTGTACACACGGGCTCAGCCCACAAATGTGCTTAACAGAACCCTCTTACAGATATGCACGCTAGCCACTACGATGAACACAAAATTAGGTCATGTTTGGTTTCTTTAGTCTAGGGACTAAAGTTTAGTTAGGGGACTAAAGTTTAGCCCCTAACATATTTGGTTCTAGGGGGTAAAAATAGTAAGAATATACTAAATGACTCATAAGAACACTAAAATGGCATTTAACATTCCCTGCTATTAGTACAATTGAACTAAATTAGGGGTAAATGTGGAATTAATATGGTTTAGTCCCTTTTAGCATATATGTGAAGGACTAAAGAGTAAATCATTTTAGTCCATATTTTAGTCCTAGTGTTTGGCAAAAAAGAGACTAAATAGGACTAAAATCTAAAGACTAATCTTTAGTCTCTCTAACCAAACACCTCCTTACCACCATTTGAAAATCGTCGTCGAGGTAGTAATAGCCATCGTCGTTGTCCTCGTCTACATTGTAGATCCATTATTGCATCATCAACTTCGTCCATGCCCATGCTAGAGGGAGGTGCCTCCGCATCGTCGGTGCCGGTGAGCCTGCCGCAGTCACCGGTGGAGGGTGGCTGCTCTTGCTGAGGAACGCGTCCAGCGTCCTTCGGTGGGTCCTTAAAAATAGTGTTTATAAACTGTCTAGAAAACAGCGTGATAGTTTTCGGTGGAATATATGGTTGGAAAAAAATAATTGAATTTTTCAGAGACTTCAAAGGTCTGCTATCCAGGTTACGCAATGGGTGAAAGATCAAATTTGGAGTTTTAGTGCATGTTAGATTAAGTTAGTGTATGTTTTTATCTTTTTTGTTTTTTCTTTTGCTCCGTCTTCAGGAGACTGTTATCTATTTCTCTTCTAATATATTGAAGAGGCAAGTCTTTTGCCGCTTCCTTTCAAAAAAAGTTTTCGTATACGTAAAAAACTTAAAACTCTACCCAGTTCGTCTATCGGTCATTCGGTGGATCCTTAAAATACATCACACCTTCTCTTTCACGCCCCTGCGGGCACGGGCACATGCGCTGAGGCGTGGCGGCCCTCGCCGGTGGCTCGCGGCACGGCATGGCCATGGATTGCATGGCGAGGCCTGGTCAGGTCCGGGTCCGGCACGACATGGCATGGCCAATAACGGGCGCCCTTGCGAGTGGCGGCGCGGGCGCGTGCATGAACAACACGATGGCAGGGTCTCACAGCGAGCGAGGGGGGGGGGGGGTAATCTTCTTCCTCCCCATCGGCGTGCTAGCTTGATTCAACTCGTGACCCACGACGATGGATTCGACTCCATGCCTCCATCGCTATTACTATAAGTTTCCTGCACCATTGGTTTGTGAAACGAAATGAAGCTTGCACAACAGCAAACAACTTCATTCCCACGAGCCGTAATAGCGTTTGTGACGGCGGTAAAAAATAACAGTATGTCCGACGGCTCCGACTCAAGCGGTCATGAATAAATAAATCTAGGTAACAACTTCCAGACGCAATGTGCGACTCACTACGCGCACAAAAAATCATCTGCTCGCTGTAAAATAATTGTATTGGCGAATCACATGAGGATACACATATATGCAGTAAAGAACCCTAGTCAAACACATTCTATGTTAAACTTGTACATATTTGATCTGCAGGCTCCAGAACTGGTTGGGCTCCAAACACGTTGGAATGATCTACATATTCTATTTTCTATTGAGTAAAGTGTGCTAGCGGTCCACGAACTTGTGACTTAGCCCCCGAACCCAAGAAACCGGGCAAACTGAAAGGGAAATGTGCCCTTGGGCCATTTCTAAGTATTTTGGTGATTGAGTGCCAACACAAAGTGCTTAAATGTGAATCTATGCCCATGGATGGACAAAGTGCAAATCAAGAGCAAAGGTATGTTTCTAAGTCTTAGTACATTGGTTTTGTGTACTAATATACTTGTCTAAGTATCAGAAACAGAAAGAAGAAGAAAAGAGAAGAGTTGGTTGTGTACAGCCAAGAGGCTGTTTCGGTCTGGGGCACCGGACTGTCCGGTGGTGCACCGGACAGTGTCCGGTGGTGCACCGGACAGTGTCCGGTGCGCCAGGTTGCCTCGGGCGAAGTGGCCGCTCTCGGGAATTCGCCGACGGCGTACGGCTAAAATTCACCGGACTGTCCGGTCTGCACCGGACTGTCCGGTGAGCCAACGGTCGGCCGGGCCAACGGTCGGCCGCGCGATCTGCGCGGGACACGTGGCCGAGCCAACGGTCGGAAGGGGGCACCGGACTGTCCGGTGTGCACCGGACATGTCCGGTGCGCCAACGGCTCCCAGATCTGCAACGGTCGGCTGCGTCATTTTAGGAAGGAGATCGGGCACCGGACAGTGTCCGGTGTGCACCGGACTGTCCGGTGCCCCCGATGACAGAAGGCAAGAATGGCCTTCCAGATTTGTGCTCAACGGCTCCTAGCTGCCTTGGGGCTATAAAAGGGACCCCTAGGCGCATGGAGGAGAAGAACAAGCAACCTTAGAGCATTCTTGATCATCCACACTCAGTCTTTGCGCATTCGTTTGTCATTCTCAGTGATTTGAGCCCCGTTCTAGTGAGAACTTTGAGATAGTCTTTTGAGCTCGATTCTTGGCCGTGTGTGTGCGCATTTTGCTGTGGATTTGTGTGTGTTGCTTCCATCCCTTACTCCGTATTTCTTTGTGAATCTCAAGTGTAAGGGCGAGAGGCTCCAAGTTGTGGAGATTCCTCGCAAACGGGATATTGAAAGGCAAAGCAAAACACCGTGGTATTCAAGTTGGTCTTTGGACCGCTTGAGAGGGGTTGATTGCAACCCTCGTCCGTTGGGACGCCACAACGTGGAGTAGGCAAGCGTTGGTCTTGGCCGAACCACGGGATAACCACTGTGTCATCTCTGTGTTTGATCTCTTGTGGTATTGTGTTTTGTTGAGACTTCTCTCTAGCCACTTGGCGATTATTGCTCTAACACTTAACAAGTTTTTGTGGCTATAAGTTTAAGTTTCACAGGATCACCTATTCACCCCCCCTCTAGGTGCTCTCAATTGGTATCAGAGCCATTCTCTTCACAAAGGGACTAACCGCCCGAAGAGATGGATCCTAAAGGGAAGTGAATCGTGATCAACGACAAGGAGGAGTCCTTCATCAACGAGCCAAGGGATGACAAGTCCAACGACTCGGGCTCGAGCCACAGACGCAAAGATGGGAAGAAGAAGAAGACAAGACGCATCAAGGAGATCGTCTACTACGACAGCGATGAGTCTACTTCCTCCCAAAAAGACGACGACCACAACGAATACGAGAGAAAGAAACCGGTCAATTCGAACTTTTCTTTTGATTACTCTCGTATTCCTCAAAGTACTAATGCTCATTTATTATCTATTCCACTTGGTAAACCTCCTCATTTTGATGGAGAGGACTACGGATTTTGGAGTCACAAAATGCGTAGTCACTTGTTCTCTCTCCATCCTAGCATATGGGAGATTGTAGAAAGTGGAATGCACTTTGATAGTACGGATAGTCCCATGTTTATTAATGAACAGATTCATAAAAATGCACAAGCTACTACTGTGTTGCTAGCCTCCTTGTGCAGGGACGAGTACCATAAAGTGAGCGGCTTGGACAATGCCAAGCAGATCTGGGACACCCTCAAGATCTCTCATGAGGGGAATGATGTCACCTTGCTCACCAAGATGGAGTTGGTGGAGGGCGAGCTTGGACGGTTCGCAATGATAAGGGGCGAGGAGCCAACTCAAACATACAACCGTCTCAAGACTCTTATCAACAAAATAAGGAGCTACGGAAGCACGCGTTGGACGGATCACGACGTCGTCCGCCTAATGCTAAGGTCCTTTACCGTTCTTGATCCTCATTTGGTGAACAATATTCGTGAAAATCCTAGGTACACCAAGATGTCGCCCGAAGAAGTTCTTGGGAAGTTCGTAAGCGGGCGAATGATGATCAAGGAGGCGAGATATGTGGACGACGCGTTGAACGGTCCTATTCATGAGCCTCAACCCATTGCTCTCAAGGCAACAAGGAGCAAGGAGGCGCTACCGAGCAAAGTGGCGCAAGTTGAGGCGGCCGGGCTAAACAATGAGGAGATGGCCCTCATCATTAAGCGCTTCAAGACGGCGCTTAAAGGTCGCAAGGGACAGCCAAGCAAGACCAAGACAAAGGAGAAGCGCTCGTGCTTCAAATGTGGTAAGATTGGTCATTTCATTGCTAACTGTCCCGATAATGAAAGTGACCAGGAAAAGGGGAACAAAAGGGAGAAGAAGAAGCATTACAAGAAGGCCAAGGGCGAGGCACATATCGGAAAGGAGTGGGATTCGGATTGCTCCTCCTCCGACTCCGACAATGAAGGACTCGCCGCCACCGCCTTCAACAAGTCATCCCTCTTCCCCAACGAGCGTCACACTTGCCTCATGGCAAGGGAAAAGAAAGTAAGCACTCATGATGCTAGTACTTATGCTTCTTCAAGTGAGGATGAGTCTAGTGATGATGATGAGATAGATTACTCATGCTTATTTAAGGGATTAGATAGATCTAAAATTAATAAGATTAATGAGTTGATTGATGCTTTGAATGACAAGAATAGATTACTAGAAAAGCAAGAGGATCTTTTATATGAGGAGCATGATAAATTTGTTAGTGCACAAAATTCTCTTGCTCTAGAAATTAAAAGGAATGAAATGCTCTCTAGTGAATTATCTACTTGTCATGAAACCATTGCTACTTTAAAAGGTGTTAATAATGATTTAAATGCTAAACTAGAAGTGGCAAGTAAATCGAACTCTTGTGTAGAACATGTTTGAACTAGGTGTAAAGATTTTAATGTTGATACTTGTAGTGAACACCTAGTTTCAATTTCTAAATTGAATGATGAAGTGGCTAGTCTTAATGCCCAACTTAAGACTAGCAAAAGCGAATTTGATAAATTAAAATTTGCAAGGGATGCCTATACGATTGGTAGACATCCCTCAATTAAGGATGGACTTGGCTTCAAGAGGGAAGCCAAGAACTTAACAAGCCATAAGGCTCCCATTCCCGCCAAGGAGAAAGGGAAGGCCCCTATGGCTAGTAGTGCTACAAAGAACCATGCTTTTATATATCATGATAGGAGACATACTAGAAATACAAATAGAAAATATAATGTTTTTGATTCATATGTTTATGATTCTCATGACATGTTTGCTTCTAGTTCTTTCTATGTGCATGATAGGAATGTTGGTAGGAGAAATGTTGTTCATAACATGGCTAGGAGAAATGTTGTTAATATTCCTAGGAAAGTCAATGAACCTTCTACAATATATCATGCTTTGAATGCTTCCTTTGCAATTTGTAGAAAGGATAGAAAGGTGATTGCTAGGAAGTTAGGGGCAAAATGCAAGGGTGATAAAACTTGCATTTGGATCCCTAAGGAAATTGTGACTAACCTTGTAGGACCCAACAAGAGTTGGGTACCTAAGACCCAAGCCTAAATTTGCCTTGCAGGTTTATGCATCCGGGGGTTCAAGCTGGATTATTGACAGCGGATGCACAAACCATATGATGGGGGAGAAGAAGATGTTCACCTCCTACATCAAAAACAGAGATTCCCAAGATTCAATAATATTCGGTGATGGGAATCAAGGCAAGGTAAAAGGGCTAGGTAAAATTGCAATCTCCAATGAGCATTCTATCTCTAATGTGTTTCTAGTGGAGAGTCTTGGATATAATTTGCTATCTGTTAGTCAATTATGCAATATGGGATATAATTGTTTGTTTACAAATGTAGATGTATCTGTCTTTAGAAGATGTGATGGTTCACTAGCCTTTAAGGGTGTACTAGACGGCAAGCTTTACTTAGTTGATTTTGCAAAAGAAGAGGCCGGTCTAGATGCATGCTTAATGGCTAAGACTTGCATGGGCTGGCTGTGGCATCGCCGCTTAGCACATGTGGGGATGAAGAACCTCCACAAGCTTATAAAGGGAGAACATGTGATAGGTCTAACCAATGTTCATTTCGAAAAAGATAGACCTTGTGCAGCTTGTCAAGCAGGGAAACAGGTGGGAGGCTCTCATCACACCAAAAATGTGATGACAACATCAAGACCCCTGGAGCTGCTACATATGGACCTCTTCGAACCCGTCGCCTATCTGAGCATAGGAGGAAGTAAGTATGGTCTAGTTATCGTTGATGACTTTTCCCGCTTCACTTGGGTGTTCTTTTTGCAGGACAAGTCTGAAACCCAAGGGACCCTCAAGCGCTTCCTCAGGAGAGCTCAAAATGAGTTTGAGCTCAAGGTGAAGAAGATAAGGAGCGACAACGGGTCCGAATTCAAGAACCTTCAAGTGGAGGAGTTTCTTGAGGAGGAGGGGATCAAGCACGAGTTCTCCGCTCCCTACACACCTCAGCAGAATGGTGTGGTAGAGAGGAAGAACAGGACGCTAATCGATATGGCAAGGACGATGCTTGGAGAATTCAAGACCCCCGAGTGTTTCTGGTCGAAAGCCGTGAACACGGCTTGCCACGCCATCAACAGGGTCTACCTTCATCGCCTCCTTAGGAAGACTTCGTATGAGCTACTAACCGGTAACAAACCCAATGTATCTTACTTTCGTGTATTTGGGAGCAAGTGCTACATTCTAGTAAAGAAGGGTAGAAATTCTAAGTTTGCTCCCAAAGCTGTAGAAGGGTTTTTGTTAGGTTATGACTCAAATACAAAGGCGTATAGAGTCTTCAACAAATCATCAGGTTTGGTTGAAGTCTCTAGCGACGTTGTATTTGATGAGACTAATGGCTCTCCAAGAGAGCAAGTTGTTGATTGTGATGATGTAGATGAAGAAGATGTTCCGACAGCCGCTATACGAACCATGGCGATTGGAGAAGTACGGCCACAGGAACAAGATGAACGAGATCAACCTTCTTCCTCAACAATGGTGCATTCCCCAACTCAAAACGATGAACAGGTTCATCAAGAGGAGTGTGATCAAGGGGGAGCACAAGATGATCATGTGATGGAGGAAGAAGCACAACCGGCACCTCCAACCCAAGTTCGAGCAATGATTCAAAGGGATCATCCCGTCGACCAAATTCTGGGTGATATTAGCAAGGGAGTAACTACTCGATCTCGATTAGTTAATTTTTGTGAGCATTACTCCTTTGTCTCTTCTATTGAGCCTTTCAGGGTAGAAGAGGCCTTGCTAGATCCGGATTGGGTGTTAGCCATGCAGGAGGAGCTCAACAACTTCAAGAGAAATGAAGTTTGGACTCTGGTGCCTCGTCCCAAGCAAAATGTTGTGGGAACCAAGTGGGTGTTCCGTAACAAACAAGACAAGCACGGAGTGGTGACAAGGAACAAGGCTAGACTTGTGGCAAAAGGTTATGCCCAAGTCGCAGGTTTGGACTTTGAGGAGACTTTTGCTCCTGTGGCTAGACTAGAATCAATTCGTATCTTGCTAGCATATGCCGCTCACCATTCTTTCAGGTTGTTCCAAATGGATGTGAAGAGCGCTTTCCTCAACGGGCCAATCAAGGAGGAGGTGTACGTGGAGCAACCCCCTGGCTTCGAGGATGAACGGTACCCCGACCACGTGTGTAAGCTCTCTAAGGCGCTCTATGGACTTAAGCAAGCCCCAAGAGCATGGTATGAATGCCTTAGAGACTTTCTAATTGTTAATGCTTTTGAGGTTGGGAAAGCCGATCCAACTCTTTTTACTAAGACATGTGATGGTGATTTGTTTGTGTGCCAAATTTATGTCGATGACATAATATTTGGTTCTACTAACCAAAAGTCTTGTGAAGAGTTTAGCAGGGTGATGACGCAGAAATTCGAGATGTCGATGATGGGCGAGTTGACCTACTTCCTTGGGTTCCAAGTGAAGCAACTCAAGGACGGCACCTTCATCTCCCAAACGAAGTACACGCAAGATCTGCTAAAGCGGTTTGGGATGAAGGACGCCAAGCCCGCAAAGACTCCGATGGGGACCGACGGACACACCGACCTCAACAAAGGAGGTAAGTCCGTTGATCAAAAAGCATACCGGTCAATGATAGGGTCTTTACTTTATTTATGTGCTAGTAGACCAGATATTATGCTTAGCGTATGCATGTGTGCTAGGTTTCAATCCGATCCTAAGGAGTGTCACTTAGTGGCGGTGAAGCGAATTCTTAGATATTTGGTTGCTACGCCTTGCTTCGGGCTCTGGTATCCAAAGGGGTCTACCTTTGACTTGGTTGGATACTCAGATTCCGACTATGCTGGATGTAAGGTCGATAGGAAGAGTACATCGGGGACGTGCCAATTCTTAGGAAGGTCCCTGGTGTCATGGAACTCTAAGAAACAAACCTCCGTTGCCCTATCCACCGCTGAGGCCGAGTACGTTGCCGCAGGACAGTGTTGCGCGCAACTACTTTGGATGAGGCAAACCCTCAGGGACTTTGGCTACAATCTGAGCAAAGTTCCACTCCTATGTGATAATGAGAGTGCTATCCGAATAGCGGAAAATCCTGTTGAGCACAGCCGCACAAAGCACATTGACATCCGACATCACTTTTTGAGAGACCACCAGCAAAAGGGGGATATCGAAGTGTTTCATGTTAGCACCGAGAACCAGCTAGCCGATATCTTTACCAAGCCTCTAGATGAGAAGACCTTTTGCAGGCTGCGTAGTGAGCTCAATATCTTAGATTCACGGAACTTAGATTGAAATGTAGCATACATGTGTTTATGTTTTTGATCATGTTCATTCTGCATATTGTTGCTTATTTTGGTGCTCAAGTTGTACAAACACTCCCTGGACCTCACAAGTCCTGTTTGCAAGTGATGCACATATTTAGGGGGAGCTGTGCTACAACTTGACCCTTTGGGACTAACCATGTACTTGAGTTTGGTTGTTTTAGTCTCCAAGGATAATTAAAAAGGGAAAAAGGTGGACTTAGAGAAGGCAAGACTTCCACTGCACTCCGATGAAAAGAGTAACTCTTCCAAGTTCATCTTTAAACTCTTATTGCCTATTTGCTCTTAATTGAAGATTTTGGTGAGGCAATGGGGTTAAAGGGCCAAGATTGATCCCGTTTTGGTGCTTGATGCCAAAGGGGGAGAAAATAAAGGCCAAAGCAATAAATGGATCAGCTACCACTTGAGAAACTTTGAAAATAGTAGGATAGAGCTTTTGGTTTGTCAAAACTCTTGCATTGTCTCTTTTGTCAAAAGTTGGCCTCTTGTGGGGAGAAGTGTTGATTATGGGAAAAAGGGGGAGTTCTGGAATCTTGAATCAATTTTCTTTGGAAAACCTCTCTTTATGTCTCTACAAGTGGATTTTACTTATAGATAGGATTTTGTGTTTGATTTGCAAAAACAAACCAAGTGGTGGCAAAGGATGATCCATATATGCCAAATTGAATCAAAATAAACTTGAGTTTTTATTTGAAGTGATATTGCACTTGTTCTAGTTGCCTTATGTTGTTTTGGCATAAATCACCAAAAAGGGGGAGATTGAAAGGGAAATGTGCCCTTGGGCCATTTCTAAGTATTTTGGTGATTGAGTGCCAACACAAAGTGCTTAAATGTGAATCTATGCCCATGGATGGACAAAGTGCAAATCAAGAGCAAAGGTATGTTTCTAAGTCTTAGTACATTGGTTTTGTGTACTAATATACTTGTCTAAGTATCAGAAACAGAAAGAAGAAGAAAAGAGAAGAGTTGGTTGTGTACAGCCAAGAGGCTGTTTCGGTCTGGGGCACCGGACTGTCCGGTGGTGCACCGGACAGTGTCCGGTGCGCCAGGTTGCCTCGGGCGAAGTGGCCGCTCTCGGGAATTCGCCGACGGCGTACGGCTAAAATTCACCGGACTGTCCGGTGTGCACCGGACTGTCCGGTGAGCCAACGGTCGGCCGGGCCAACGGTCGGCCGCGCGATCTGCGCGGGACACGTGGCCGAGCCAACGGTCGGAAGGGGGCACCGGACTGTCCGGTGTGCACCAGACATGTCCGGTGCGCCAACGGCTCCCAGATCTGCAACGGTCGGCTGCGTCATTTTAGGAAGGAGATCGGGCACCGGACAGTGTCCGGTGTGCACCGGACTGTCTGGTGCCCCCGATGACAGAAGGCAAGAATGGCCTTCCAGATTTGTGCTCAACGGCTCCTAGCTGCCTTGGGGCTATAAAAGGGACCCCTAGGCGCATGGAGGAGAAGAACAAGCAACCTTAGAGCATTCTTGATCATCCACACTCAGTCTTTGCGCATTCGTTTGTCATTCTCAGTGATTCGAGCCCCGTTCTAGTGAGAACTTTGAGATAGTCTTTTGAGCTCCATTCTTGGCCGTGTGTGTGCGCATTTTGCTGTGGATTTGTGTGTGTTGCTTCCATCCCTTACTCCGTATTTCTTTGTGAATCTCAAGTGTAAGGGCGAGAGGCTCCAAGTTGTGGAGATTCCTCGCAAACGGGATATTGAAAGGCAAAGCAAAACACCGTGGTATTCAAGTTGGTCTTTGGACCGCTTGAGAGGGGTTGATTGCAACCCTCGTCCGTTGGGACGCCACAACGTGGAGTAGGCAAGCGTTGGTCTTGGCCGAACCACGGGATAACCACTGTGTCATCTCTGTGTTTGATCTCTTGTGGTATTGTGTTTTGTTGAGACTTCTCTCTAGCCACTTGGCGATTATTGCTCTAACACTTAACAAGTTTTTGTGGCTATAAGTTTAAGTTTCACAGGATCACCTATTCACCCCCCCTCTAGGTGCTCTCACAAACGGGTCCTCAAACTTTGCGGGCACATGTGAGAGCACTTAGAGAAGGTGAATGAGTGATCCTGCACAATAATCACTAAAAACACAAACTTGATCTAAAATGAGAGTTAGTGCAAAACTTAAATCAAGTTAGAGAGAAGAAGAGAGAAAGTTCTCTTCACTTGGTTGCTCTTTCAAGATATGAATAAGACTAAGATCAATATTCCAAGTGAATGAGGAGGACTAAGAAAGAGATAAAATCACAAGAAAGTAAATGCATAAGAGAGACAAACAATTTTATCCCATGGTTTGGCCAAGCCTGAAATGTTTGCCTACATCCATGTTGCGATGTCCCAACGGACAAGGGTTGCACTCAACCCCACTCAAGTGATCCAAAAAAGCAAACTTGAGTGCCATGGTCTTCCTTAAATCAATAGTATTCCTCTCACAATGAATCTCCACAAATTGAAGTCTCTTACAGCCATACACAAATCAGTGTTACAACTTAAGCACAAGAGAGGGAGAGAGTACACACACAAGAGCAATACGCAGCAACACAACGCAAGAGAGAAGATCATAAGTGCGCTAAGTCACAAAGACACAAGAACAACTTAGAACCAGTGTCTGAATATCACTAAATCACTAGAACATGTTGCAGTAAAGAGTCGGAGTGGTGTGTTGCCTTGGAGTACTTGGGTGCTGTAGGAGGTCGCCATGGGGTACTTTTATAGCCCCCAAAGGCCCCATAGTTATTGTCCCTTCCATGCAAAAACGTACCAAAATCTGGCTCACTGCGGGGGTATCAGAACGGTCCGGTGCATCACCAGACCGGGTCCACGTATCCTGTAACACCCCTGGTGTTACTATAACTAAAACTTGAGCATGGCATCATAAGCATTGGCATTGCATATGTTTGACACACCTAGAGTGCATTCACTTGGCAAAAATTTCAAACAAGTTGTATTGTTTTAATGTTTTGCAAATAGGACCCTGGATAGGAAGCTTTACCCTAAATAGGGATTAAAGGGGTAAAACCTAACCCAAATTGAGAAAACCTAAAGGCTTTAGGGAAATAGTTGTAGAATATCCCTAAAAACAAAGTTGAATCACATTTATACCCCTGGGACACTAAAAACCCTAATTGGAACCCTGGAAAACTCTAAAACTAAACCCTAGGGGCCTATGTGCAAAATTAGTCCACTTTTGGGCTAAAGTGCAAAAACCAAGTAAAATAAGTGTTTTAAGTCATTTGGTTCACAAATATGTGGACTTGAAAGCCAAACCCTAAGTTTTGGACTTAAATGCAAAAAGGACCTCAATTTTGATTCCTATGCTAAGTCTGAAAATAGGGTTATAGGCCCAACTTTGGGGCTGTGTAGCTTTCAAAATAGTGAGAATTCATATTAGGTGACCACATCAAAGTTGAAGACCAAACATAGGAGAACAACTTTGTTTAAGGGTTTAAGCCATGTTCTTGTGAAAAACTGGAAGATAATCATGCACAAAGTTGGACTGTCAGGCTGGTATAGACTGAACTTCTGTTGGACAGTGATCTTGATCCAACATTAAGAGACATTTAGACTAATATCCAGTGGAAATCTACCTATGGTTGCCATAGCAAGGTTGTAGTTGGTATAATACTCTACAAGTTTGCTGCAAAGATTAACTTGTGTTACCACAGAAATTTGGGAGAAAATTAAGCTCCAACTTGGTCTGTCAGACAAGCTTTGCACTGAATCAAGGCGCACTGTTCACCGATCTTCAGAAAAATCACGCCGGCGATAAGAACGCCACCGCAGCGTGGATGGTCGTCGGCGACCACGGTAAAAGGCTTTTGCAACGTGGCGTTAAAACGGGGAGGTGGCATGGCCTGGTTAATCGGCGGCCACCGTGCCATCACCGTGGTCCTATCGAAGCTAGGCTCGCCGCACCTCCCTTGCGCGTCGACTGATCGGATAAGACCTCGCCGCCGGCCGATTACTGCCGCGCGCCACGTGCTTAAGCACTAGTCCTCATCATGGTGACTCATGGATTGCATGCCCGGCGATCACCGGAGCCATTGCCACGGTGAAAGCCACTTTCCCCGTACCGAGCTCGCCTCTCCTCTCCGGCCGCCAGCACCCCTCAGCCAAATTCTTCACCGTCGCTCGACGCGCCTATAAATTGAGTGCGCCACTAGCTCCATAGGGTAGTCAAGAACCCCGCCACCAAGAATTACCCTCAGTGGATCCCCAACGAGCGCGAATCTTGCAATTCCCCCAAATCGGTTCAAACAAGCCGCTAGAACACTTCGCCGTGGTCAGCCCGATTCAGGTCCAATCTCGCCCTCGGTTTCCTTGTTTCAACATCCTTGCTTGCTCTTGATGCTCGCTGACCCGCTAAATCGAACTAGACCACCCCCAATCCGCGGGAACGTGTGCTCCCATGCTCGGTTTCCGCCGTGCACATGGACCGGCCGTTCTCGGGGTGTTCGGGTCAAATTAATGTGTGTTACGAGGCCGTCGTAGGCCGGTGAAGCCTCTCCATTAGTTATTCTGAGCAATCATCGCCGGCCATGGCCGGTACGGACCGTGTCCGGGACGATCTGCGTGCGCGCCGTGGTCAGGGGCATTCGTGGGGAAGAAATAGAAGGGGAAGGGCTTTTCTGTGATCTGTCAGCGGCACACAGGAATAGTACAGGAACTATTTTCCAGTTACCCAGAACCCCAGGGACCTCTCCGCAAGATCGCCAGCGCGGGCGCGCGCGCGGGCGCTTTCTCCCTCTGAGCTGGGCCACTGGGCTGAAATCAGCCCAGTTAATTCATCTGTTTCCTTTTTCTTTTTACTCCAGAGCCAAAACAATTTTAGAAAATGGTAGAAAAATGATAAAATTGTGAAACCAATTTTCCTAGGCTTGTTATTTTCCCTAGAATTTAATAAAAATAGTTTTGTGATTTTTAGGGGAAATAAGAAATTTTAGGGTATTTAAAGTAGTTAAAAGTATTAGTTATGGATTTTTAGAAAATAATTGGTAAGTCGAAAAATGCCCAAACTTTTTATGGGAACTTAAAACAATAATTAGAAGCCTTGGGTAGAGTTTGAATTGATTTGGACCATGTTTGATAACTAGAACCCAAAACCACCCCCCTCTGCCCTATGAACTCCTTTACCGACTCCGGAAACCCTAAGCTCTCGGAGTTCCGTGAAGGAAAGTTGTATTCAAGACTTAGATAATAAATCTTTATTATCTTCGCACTCTCATGCGCATTACATGGCATTCATTCTTATATATATATGGTTATGTTAGAACGTGAAGAAGAAATAGAAGTCACCAAAGAAAGGACACCACCACCCTCGGATTCTCAAGCAGGCAACTGCTTCTACTTCGATATTTGTGGATCTGAGCCCGACTCACCTGTTAACGAAGGCAAGCCCCGGTGCATTTGCCACCTCCCTTGATGTTTTTAAAATCTTTCTCACTTGCTTGCTGCATTAGGTGATAGGAGTTGATTGATTAAACAATTCCTGCATTACCTTCCTTGATCTTGATTACCCTCCTTGAAACCCTGTTTTTACAAAAAGGTTTTCCTATGCTTAGTATTGCTTTAGAAAAATAAAAGGATTTGTTTTACAAAAAGATGATATGGCAAAAGTGGGTGGGATGTTTTCGAAAATAAAACTTGATGGTGAATCTATCAAAGGCCTTGATGGATTCAACATCGGAAAAGATGTACCTCTGCCAGGTACCAAACTTTGGGTTTGAAATGATTAAGCTGAGACCGGGCGGGTGACTTGCACGAGAAAGGAGTCTCGGTGTAGTGTCTCCGTCTGAGTCGATTAAGGACCTTGTCGATGTAGGCCTGCTGACCGAGGACCCTTTAACTGGTCACATGCTCGTCATGGGTAAGCCTTGCCTCGGGCAGACTAAGGCCAGAATAAGATAACACGAAATGGGCGTGGAGCGGTGGCGAGAGTAGCGTGTACCCTCCGTGGCAAGAGGCTGGACGGTGGTGTATCTGTGCTCTCGGTTTGCGTGAACCTGATCTGGTCTTAAGAACCCCGGTGGCGGGTTGACATATGCAAGGGTTAAGTGCTACATATGTCGTGTGATTGGAGATCCTCAGCTGAGTATAATCGATTCGGATCGCCGTACCTCCGCGGTTATGGAGACTTGGCCACTGACTTACACGTAGCATTCCACTAAAGATGATGGGTCTTTGTTAAGAAATTGGCTAGTGCAGGACCAGTGTTTGAACTAGGGTAGAAAGAACTCTAGTTGCAGGTAATTGTACTTAACTTGACAAATAAAACTGGATTTTTAAGGATCCACTTTAGTAAGCATTTCTGCAAAACAGAGTCTTTGATTATTGAAAAGCCTTACCTTGACTCCCATATAACCAGCATACCCTTGATAGTCTTTTCTTTAGTCGGGTAAGACTTGCTGAGTAATTCCATACTCAGGGTTTATCCCTTCGTTGTTTTTAGGTGAGGAAGTAGCAGATTTCTGTTGCTTCTGTGCCAAGGTGGTTCCTAAGGAGGAAAAACAAGACTGAAGTGCGGGAGGACTGGGTCCTCCACATAGAAATCTTTTGCTTAAAACTTATCGGGAGGAGTTTGTGCCTCCCTTGGTTTGTATAATATTACTACTTAGCACTCGCTTTTAGTTCTGGTCTGTAATAAAACAACTTGAGCTTGCTTTTAAAATAAATGTAAGTTACGTAATCGCTTCCGCAATTCCTTATCTCCGATGTTCTGTAATGTCTGCAAGATGGGTGAATCGTTCCTGGTAAGGTAAGGAAAGATACCGAACTTGTCAAGTAGTTCAGGGGCACCTACAGGGTTGTCTGAAGTCCGTTGGACAAGGACAACTGTAGGTGGGCCTAATTACTTGGGAGGTTCCGTCACAGCTGGTATCGGAGCGTAGCCCTTCTTTGCAGATATTATGAGGCATCTTCAAAAGGATTTTCAAAAGTCTTACCTAAAAACTCTTTTCTCTTCTTACCTAAGTATTCTGAAGAGTCTATCTTAAAGACCAGATAGGAAGAGTGCGATGTATAGAAGGTTGAATCGACTAAGGTTGATTCTGTACTTACACATGCATCATGCTAAGAATTATACTAATAACATTTTCCCACTTAGAAAGATGCCGCCACGCACAAGGCTAACGGCGCGCAAGTCAACTGGACCAATCGGTGTGCCCCGGCATCAACTGGCCCCTCGACATGAAAGCAGTAGCAGTGGGAGTAATGACCCCATAGGAGATTTTGAAGCCCGAGTGAGTCGACTTCAAGCAGCGCTGCAACACAGGACCGATGCTTGGGTCGCAGACGGAGATAGAATAAATGAACTAAGAAGGGATATCCGTCACCTGCAGGATCAGCTTGCTGATCGGGACTTAGCACTCGACTGGGCAGTACAGTCCCGTTTGCTGGCATGTGCTAAGGAAGCTAGGGCTCAGGCCTGAATCAAGGAACTTAGCTCAACTGTCGACGACCTGCAGGTCTATTGCAATACGTTGCATGAGGAAGTCCATGTACTGTACTCGCAACTACACCCTAGTGCACCTGCACACCCTGCTGAGGCGGAAGCCGGACCCTCTCACGTTGCGGGACGCGCGCTGGGTGGGGAGTTAGACCTTTTTGAGCCCCCTCCTTCCATGAGGTTGGTTGACGTCTGGACTCCCACACCTGACGATGAGGCCGCCAAGAGTAATGGGAAGCAGGACTAATGGTGTAATAAAAGTAGAGTAGTGTATTGTAGGTTGTACTGGTGTATAATAGGTAATGCTATTATATACTAGGTATTGTACCCTGTTGTAAGAGTCTTGAGTCTGTAACATTACTTTTGGTAATGTAAAATGGAAGGCTTCTTTGGCATTTTATATTTATTTCAAATGTTCTTTGCCACAGATGCCGACCAGGACTCGAGGACAGGACGCAACAGGAACTTCTGGGGGAAGGGATGTTACCCCAAACCCACCTCCGGTTCCTCCCACATTGGCCGAGGCGATTGCCGCCTTGGTAAATGCCACTGCAGACAATACCCGCTTTCTTAGGGAAATGGCGGGTCAACAGCAATTCCAGCAGCAGGCAGGAAGGGGTTATCAGCAAGGCCCCCATGAAACCACCTATCTGGACTTCTCTGAAACCCGTCCACCCCTATTCGTCAAGGCAGAGGACCCGTTGGAAGCCGATGAGTGGATACGGGTTATTGAACAAAAGTTTGGTCTTCTCCGCTGTTCAGAAACGCAGAAGCCATTATTCGCAACACAACAACTACGTGGCCCTGCCAGTACTTGGTGGGGAAATTTTGTGGCTATTCAACCTGTCAACCATCAAATCACCTGGGAAGAGTTTAAAGCAGCCTTCCGTGAGCACTACATACCCGAAGGTGTGCTGCATATGAAACAAGAAGAGTTTATGAAGCTGAAACAAGGAGGAGATATCGTCAATCAGTATCTCAACAAGTTTAATCACCTGTCGCAGTATGCCATCGACCAGGTGAATACTGATTTAAAGAAAAAGAACTGCTTTATGAGGGGTTTAAATGATCGGTTGCAGAGAAAGATGGCCACATGTATAGATCTGACGTATGGAAAGGCTATTAGCACAGCCTTATCTATTGAAGCAAAATATGCAGGATCCAGAAAGAACAAGGGATTTGGGGGTGAGAAGACTAATCAAGGCCAGGCAAAAAGGCAAAGGTTTATTCTCCGGCCCTCTAACTAGACTCCTCCACGTGCACCAACTTTCCCTTTCAAGTAGCCAATAATTATTCGTCCCAATAAAGCCCCCACTGCCCCAAATCAGCCGAGTGCCCCGGGCACTCGATTCCCTGCCTTGCCCAGCTCTTCAACCGGGTGTTTCAATTGCGGCAAGTTGGGACATTTCATCAAAGACTGCCCATATCCTAAGCAAAATCAATCAAATGCTCCGCAAGGATCTGGGAGATCAGCTCAGCCCAAAGGAAATACAGTGGGGAAAAATACAAAGAAGACGGGGCGTGTATACTACACCCAAGTGGCCACTACACCGGAAGGAGAGCCGGTGATGATGGGTACGTTTCCCGTGGCCAGTCACCCTGCAATTATTCTTTTTGATTCTGGTGCTTCGCATACGTTCATTAGCAAGAAATTTGTGGAGCAACATCACATTGCATGCCATGAATCAAAAGAGGGATTTAAAATTCATTCACCTGGGGGACACATTTTTACTAGAGAAGTGGCCTATGAAGTGCCAGTAACAATGGCCAGACGGAACTTTCCTGCTAACATGATTGTTCTGAAAGGCCAGGATATAGATGTAATTTTGGGTATGAATTGGTTAACCCAACACAAGGCAATTCTCAACACTGAACTCAGAACCGTTAGGTTGAGCTATAATCAAGAAGAGATTCTTTTGTCTCTCCCCGTAACCAATCCAGCCAAAGCTTCTGGTAGAATATATGAAGCCATTGTACCGGGGATCAAGAACATTCCGGTAGTATGTGAGTTTCCAGATGTATTTCCGGAAGATTTGCCTGGACTGCCCCCTGAAAGAGATGTAGAATTTGTAATTGAGCTAAAGCCCGGTACGGCTCCCATTTCCCGAAGATCGTACCGTATGCCCCCTAATGAGTTGGCGGAATTGAAGATTCAATTACAAGATCTACTGAATAAGGGATTCATCCGGCCAAGCTCGTCTCCGTGGGGTTGCCCCGCCATTTTTGTTAAGAAGAAGGATCAAACCTTGCGAATGTGTGTGGATTATCGACCCCTGAATGAGGTCACCATCAAGAATAAGTACCCTCTTCCAAGGATCGACATCTTATTTGATCAACTGACTGGGGCGAGGGTATTTTCCAAAATTGATCTCAGGTCGGGCTATCACCAAATCCGTATTCGGCCCGAGGATATACCGAAGACCGCGTTTACTACGCGGTACGGATTGTTTGAATACCTGGTAATGTCTTTCGGGCTCACAAATGCTCCTGCCCACTTCACCTATTTGATGAACTCGGTGTTCATGCCCGAGTTGGACAAGTTCATGGTGGTCTTCATCGATGATATCTTGATATATTCTAAAAATGAAGAGGACCATGCTCAGCATCTACGGATTGTATTGACGCGCCTGAGGGAACATCAGCTGTATGCCGAGTTCAGCAAGTGCGCGTTCTGGCTGGAGGAAATTTAATTTTTGGGGCACGTGTTATCGGCTAAAGGAATTGCGGTAGATCCTAGCAAGGTCAAAGATATTCTGGAGTGGAAACCCCTAACCACTGTTCACCAAGTCCAGAGTTTTCTTGGACTAGCTGGATATTATCGCAGATTCATACCAGATTTTTCTAAGCTTGTGAAGCCAATCACAAGTTTATTGAAGAATGACATTAAGTTCAATTGGTCTTCTAAGTGTAATGAAGCCTTTGAGCAATTGAAGACATTATTAACCACTGCTCCGGTATTAGCTCAACCGGACATCACTAAGCCTTTTGATGTATATTGTGATGCGTCAGGCAGTGGACTCGGCTGTGTATTAATGCAAGAGGACCGAGTAATTGCGTATGCTTCACGGCAGTTGCGCCGACATGAGGAGCATTACCCAACTCATGATCTGGAGCTAGCTGCTGTGGTTCATGCCCTGAAAATATGGCGTCACTATCTGCTGGGAAATATCTGTCACATATATACAGATCATAAAAGTTTGAAGTACATTTTCACCCAGTCAGAATTAAATATGAGGCAAAGACGATGGCTTGAGCTTATTAAGGACTATGAACTGGAGATCCATTATCACCCAGGCAAAGCCAATGTGGTGGCAGATGCACTGAGCCGTAAGGCTTCCTGCCACTGTCTTATGGTGAAGACCTCTGACAACACTTTGTGTCAAGAGATGGAAAAGCTAAACCTGGGGATAATCCAACAAGGGACTCTAAATCAGCTAAAGCTTGAGTCAATCATTTTGCAAAAGATAATTGATGCTCAAAAGGATAATCTGGGTATGAAGCACATACGAGAGAAGATAAGGGCTGGAGTAGCCAAATGTTTCAAGGAAGACGATCAAGGTGTGATATGGTTTAAAAACCGCATAGTAGTGCCAAAGAACGAAGAACTCTGCCAGCAAATTCTTGATGAAGCACATCTTAGTCGTTATTCTATTCATCCCGGAAGCACTAAGATGTACCAAGACTTAAAGCAACATTACTGGTGGACAAAGATGAAGATCGAAATTGCACGCTATGTGGCTAAGTGTGACACTTGCAGACGTGTCAAGGCCATACACATGAAAACTGCTGGTCCATTACAGTCGCTACCAATACCGACATGGAAATGGGAAGACATAAGTATGGACTTTATTGTGGGATTGCCCAGGACCGCAAAGGGGTATGACTCTATCTGGGTGATTGTTGATCGACTTACAAAGATTGCTCACTTTCTGCCGGTCAAGACAGATTCCCCGGTTACGGTCTATGCCCAATTATACATTGCTCGTATTCTTAGTCTGCATGGTGTTCCGAAGACCATAGTGTCGGATCGTGGACCTCAATTTGTAGCCAAGTTTTGGGAAGCGCTTCACAAATCCTTGGGTACTAAGTTGCTCCACAGTTCGGCCTATCATCCTCAAACTAGTGGACAGACTGAGAGAGTTAATCAGATACTCGAAGATATGTTGCGAGCATGCGTTCTGGACTTCTCACCAAAATGGGATGAATGTTTGCCTTTGGCGGAGTTTTCATATAATAATAGCTATCAAGAAAGTATCAAGATGGCACCCTTTGAAGCTTTATATGGACGACGGTGTCGTACTCTGCTAAATTGGTCTGAACCAGGAGAAAGGTACTTCTTTAGGCCTGATATGGTGATGGAGGCCGAGGAAAAGGTTCAGAAAATTATTCATAATATGAAGAAAGCACAAGCTCGTCAGAAGGGTTATGCAGACAAACGGCGAATGCCCTTATATTTTCATGAAGGAGACTATGTCTACCTAAAAGTTTCACCCATGAAGGGAGTATCGCGTTTCGGGGTTAAAGGGAAGCTTGCACCCAGGTACATTGGTCCATTCCTGGTGCTTGAGCAATGTGGACCAGTGGCATACCGACTCCAACTACCCGAAACATTGTCTGCTGTGCATAATGTGTTCCACGTGTCACAATTGAAGAAGTGTCTTCGGGTTCCTGATCGAACCGTTGAAGTAACAGATGTTGTCCTTGAACCGGACTTGACATATTCTGAGCACCCTATTCGAGTCTTGGATCAAAAGGACAGGGTTACCCGAAGAAAAACTCTCAAGTTTTATAAGATACAGTGGAACCAGCATTCTGAAGATGAGGCTACATGAGAAACTCAAGACTTTCTAGAAAAGAATTTCCCAGGCTTTTTAGCCTCATGTAAATTGTAAAGCCTGTATAACTGTGTAATAAAGAAGTGACCCCCACATCACCCCTGCCTTGTACCAAAAATAAGGAAATAAAAGTATTCCGCGTTTCCTTTTCCATTACCTACCCTAGGACTTTTAATCTCGGGACGAGATTCTTTTATGGGGGGAAGGATGTAACACCCCTGGTGTTACTATAACTAAAACTTGAGCATGGCATCATAAGCATTGGCATTGCATATGTTTGACACACCTAGAGTGCATTCACTAGGCAAAAATTTCAAACAAGTTGTATTGTTTTAATGTTTTGCAAATAGGACCCTGGATAGGAAGCTTTACCCTAAATAGGGATTAAAGGGGTAAAACCTAACCCAAATTGAGAAAACCTAAAGGCTTTAGGGAAATAGTTGTAGAATATCCCCAAAAACAAAGTTGAATCACATTTATACCCCTGGGACACTAAAAACCCTAATTGGAACCCTAGAAAACTCTAAAACTAAACCCTAGGGGCCTATGTGCAAAATTAGTCCACTTTTGGGCTAAAGTGCAAAAACCAAGTAAAATAAGTGTTTTAAGTCATTTGGTTCACAAATATGTGGACTTGAAAGCCAAACCCTAAGTTTTGGACTTAAATGCAAAAAGGACCTCAATTTTGATTCCTATGCTAAGTCTGAAAATAGGGTTATAGGCCCAACTTTGGGGCTGTGTAGCTTTCAAAATAGTGAGAATTCATATTAGGTGACCACATCAAAGTTGAAGACCAAACATAGGAGAACAACTTTGTTTAAGGGTTTAAGCCATGTTCTTGTGAAAAACTGGAAGATAATCATGCACAAAGTTGGACTGTCAGGCTGGTATAGACTGAACTTCTGTTGGACAGTGATCTTGATCCAACATTAAGAGACATTTAGACTAATATCCAGTGGAAATCTACCTATGGTTGCCATAGCAAGGTTGTAGTTGGTATAATACTCTACAAGTTTGCTGCAAAGATTAACTTGTGTTACCACAGAAATTTGGGAGAAAATTAAGCTCCAACTTGGTCTGTCAGACAAGCTTTGCACTGAATCAAAGCGCACTGTTCACCGATCTTCAGAAAAATCGCGCCGGCGATAAGAACGCCACCGCAGCGTGGATGGTCGTCGGCGGCCACGGTAAAAGGCTTTTGCAACGTGGCGTTAAAACGGGGAGGTGGCAGGCCTTGGTTAATCGGCGGCCACCGTGCCATCACCGTGGTCCTGTCGAAGCTAGGCTTGCCGCACCTCCCTTGCGCGTCGACTGATCGGATAAGACCTCACCGCCGACCGATTACTGTCGCGCGCCACGTGCTTAAGCACTAGTCCTCATCATGGTGACTCATGGATTGCATGCCCGGCGATCACCGGAGCCATTGCCACGGTGAAAGCCACTTTTCCTCGTACCGAGCTCGCCTCTCCTCTCCGGCCGCCAGCACCCCTCAGCCAAATTCTTCACCGTCGCTCGACGCGCCTATAAATTGAGTGTGCCACTAGCTCCGTAGGGTAGTTAAGAACCCCGCCACCAAGAATTACCCTCAGTGGATCCCCAACGAGCGCGAATCTTGCAATTCCCCCAAATCGGTTCAAACAAGTCGCTAGAACACTTCGCCGTGGTCAGCCCGATTCAGGTCCAATCTCACCCTCGGTTTCCTTGTTTCAACATCCTTGCTTTCTCTTGATGCTCGCCGACCCGCTAAATCGAACTAGACCACCCCCAATCCGCGGGAACGTGTGCTCCCATGCTCGGTTTCCGCCGTGCACGTGGACCGGCCGTTCTCGGGGTGTTCGGGTCAAATTAATGTGTGTTACGAGGCCGTCGTAGGCCGGTGAAGCCTCTTCGTTAGTTATTCTGAGCAGTCATCGCCGACCATGGCCGGTACGGACCGCGTCCGGGACGATCTGCGTGCGCGTCGTGGTCAGGGGCATTCGTGGGGAAGAAATAGAAGGGGAAGGGCTTTTCTGTGATCTGTCAGCGGCACACAGGAATAGTACAGGAACTATTTTCCAGTTACCCAGAACCCCAAGGACCTCTTCGCAAGATCGCCAGCTTGGGCGCGCGCGCGGGCGCTTTCTCCCTCTGAGCTGGGCCACTGGGCTGAAATCAGCCCAGTACTATTCATCTGTTTCCTTTTTCTTTTTACTCCAGAGCCAAAACAATTTTAGAAAATGGTAGAAAAATGATAAAATTGTGAAACCAATTTTCCTAGGCTTGTTATTTTCCCTAGAATTTAATAAAAATAGTTTTGTGATTTTTAGGGGAAATAAGAAATTTTAGGGTATTTAAAGTAGTTAAAAGTATTAGTTATGGATTTTTAGAAAATAATTGTAAGTCCAAAAATGCCCAAACTTTTTATGGGAACTTAAAACAATAATTAGAAGCCTTGGGTAGAGTTTGAATTGATTTGGACCATGTTTGATAACTAGAACCCAAAACCACCCCCCTTCCCTATGAACTCCTTTACCGACTCCGGAAACCCTAAGCTCTCGGAGTTCCGTGAAGGAAAGTTGTATTCAAGACTTAGATAATAAATCTTTATTATCTTCGCACTCTCATGCGCATTACATGGCATTCATTCTTATATATATATATGGTTATGTTAGAACGTGAAGAAGAAATAGAAGTCACCGAAGAAAGGACACCACCACCCTCGGATTCTCAAGCAGGCAACTGCTTCTACTTCGATATTTGTGGATGTGAGCCCGACTCACCTGTTAACGAAGGCAAGCCCCGGTGCATTTGCCACCTCCCTTGATGTTTTTAAAATCTTTCTCACTTGCTTGTTGCATTAGGTGATAGGAGTTGATTGATTAAACAATTCCTGCATTACCTTCCTTGATCTTGATTACCCTCCTTGAAACCCTGTTTTTACAAAAAGGTTTTCCTATGCTTAGTATTGCTTTAGAAAAATAAAAGGATTTGTTTTACAAAAAGATGATATGGCAAAAGTGGGTGGGATGTTTTCGAAAATAAAACTTGATGGTGAATCTGTCAAAGGCCTTGATGGATTCAACATCGGAAAAGATGTACCTCTGCCAGGTACCAAACTTTGGGTTTGAAATGATTAAGCTGAGACCGGGCGGGTGACTTGCACGAGAAAGGAGTCTCGGTGTAGTGTCTCCGTCTGAGTCGATTAAGGACCTTGTCGATGTAGGCCTGCTGACCGAGGACCCTTTAACTGGTCACATGCCTCGTCATGGGTAAGCCTTGCCTCGGGCAGACTAAGGCCAGAATAAGATAACATGAAATGGGCGTGGAGCGGTGGCGAGAGTAGCGTGTACCCTCCGTGGCAAGAGGCTGGACGGTGGTGTATCTGTGCTCTCGGTTTGCGTGAACCTGATCTAGTCTTAAGAACCCCGGTGGCGGGTTGACATATGCAAGGGTTAAGTGCTACATATGTCGTGTGATTGGAGATCCTCAGCTGAGTATAATCGATTTGGATCGCCGTACCTCCGCGGTTATGGAGACTTGGCCACTGACTTACACGTAGCATTCCACTAAAGATGATGGGTCTTTGTTAAGAAATTGGCTAGTGCAGGACCAGTGTTTGAACTAGGGTAGAAAGAACTCTAGTTGCAGGTAATTGTACTTAACTTGACAAATAAAACTGGATTTTTAAGGATCCACTTTAGTAAGCATTTATGCAAAACAGAGTCTTTGATTATTGAAAAGCCTTACCTTGACTCCCATATAACCAGCATACCCTTGAGAGTCTTTTCTTTAGTCGGGTAAGACTTGCTGAGTAATTCCATACTTAGGGTTTATCCCTTCATTGTTTTTAGGTGAGGAAGTAGCAGATTTCTGTTGCTTCTGTGCCAAGGTGGTTCCTAAGGAGGAAAAACAAGACTGAAGTGCGGGAGGACTGGGTCCTCCACATAGAAATCTTTTGCTTAAAACTTATTGGGAGGAGTTTGTGCCTCCCTTGGTTTGTATAATATTACTACTTAGCACTCACTTTTAGTTCTGATCTGTAATAAAAACAACTTGAGCTTGCTTTTAAAATAAATGTAAGTTACGTAATCGCTTCCGCAATTCCTTATCTCCGATGTTCTGTAATGTCTGCAAGATGGGTGAATCGTTCCTGGTAAGGTAAGGAAAGATACCGAACTTGTCAAGTAGTTCAGGGGCACCTACAGGGTTGTCTGAAGTCCGTTGGACAAGGACAACTGTAGGTGGGCCTAGTTACTTGGGAGGTTCCGTCACATATCCCGTGTTCGAGATTGGATTGGCAGGCTTCCTTAACTGACGGGCACCAGACTGGTCCACTGCATCTCCAGACTTGGTGCCACGCCAACTAGCCGTTGGCTCGCCCGCGAGCTCACAAATTAGCCATTGGAGGGCATTCTGGTGCGCCACTGGACTAGCACTGTTCACGATCCGGTGATTTTTATAATAAAATTCCTGAGACCACCGAGTTCAGTCGTACAGGTGGTCCGACGCACATGGATCTGGTCTAGTGCGCTAGACCGCCCAAATGGCTAAGTATAGGCCCCTGTATACCCGGTCCGGTACACCACTGGACCGGTCCGGTGAGGTCCAAAACAACCCAAGTAAGGCTCTTTTGAGCCTATCTTCTCCAAACCTTTTTGGCTGTTCTTGGAGGCTTTCCTACGACTTATACAACATTATTATACATAATCCAATTGATTAAGTGTGGAAAACTTACCTCTTTCATAGATTTTCAGTAGAGATCCTGAATTGGCCCAAACCAAGTCCAAATGCACTTTTCTCACAGAATTGAGTTAGTGGACAAACAAAAGTGCTAACCACATAGTATTAGGCATATGCAACTTCTTTAAACATTCAAACATGATGTTTTACTATTTTACCCATAGTTGCACTTGTAGCCTCCACTAAAGCTCTTTTGGACTTGGTGCCTTCAAATTGCATTGCCTAGACTTGTGCTCATATACTCATATCAAACAAGTTAGTCGATAATGGTGTGTTGGATACTTAATCACCAAAATAGGTAGAAATGACTATCTAGGACCTTTCAATCTCTCCCTTTTTGGTGATTTATGCCAACACACCTAAAGCAACTCAAACTTGACTAACTTAAACCAATATGAGTCAAAAGAAGCAATTGAAGTTCAAACTCAAACTAAAGAAGTATTCAAGGGATTTGGCATATTTGGATCACTTAGCCACCACTTGTTTTTGATTTTGCAATCAAATCCATTTTTCTAACTTCTAAGTAAAAAATACTTGGATTTTGCAATTCAAACCAGTTTTAAAGACTTGTTTTGACCAAATACCAAAAAATCCCCCCTTTTTACATAAGATAAACTTCTCTCCCATAAGAGAACAATTTTCAAAATAAGGGGGCCCCTCTTTGCTGTTAAGAGGGTTCTGCATCAAAAGACAAGTTTAAAGCTCAAAAACTTTTTAAAACTCGAGTGGTGGGTTGATCCAGTTGCTTTGGCCCTTAATTTCTACCCTTTGACATGAAGCACTGAAATGGAGAAACTAAGTGTCCTAACCCCATTGCCTAACTAAAACATAGCGAATGAAAGCCAAAAGCAATGAGAAAACCAAGGGAATTTGAAACAAAGAACCTTGATACCACAGCGTGTTACTCGGACTCAGCCACAAAGAAACTAAGTGTCCTAATGAAAGTCGCCTAGAGGGGGGGTGAATAGGGCGAAACTGAAATTCTCAAAAATAATCACAACTACAAGCCGGGGTTAGCGTTAGAAATGTAATAGAGTCCGCAAGAGAGGGTGCAAAACAAATCGCAAGCGAATAATGAAGTGAGACAAGCGGATTTGTTTTACCGAGGTTCGGTTCTCTCAAACCTACTCCCCATTGAGGAGGCCACAAAGGCCGGGTCTCTTTCAACCCTTCCCTCTCTCAAACGGTCCCTCGGACCGAGTGAGCTTTCTCTTCTCAAATCAACCGGGAGCAAAACCTCCCCGCAAGGACCACCACACAATTGGTGTCTCTTGCCTTGGTTACAAGTGAGTATTGATCACAAGAAAGAATGAAAGAAAGAGAGAAAGCAATCCAAGCGCAAGAGCTCAAATGAACACGGCAAATCACTCTCACTAGTCACTTAGGCTTTGTATGGAATTGGAGAGGATTTGATCTCTTTGGGTGTGTCTAGAATTGAATGCCTAGCTCTTGTAAGTGGTTGAGAAGTGGAAAACTTGGATACAATGAATGGTGGGGTGGTTGGGGTATTTATAGCCCCAACCACCAAACTTGACCGTTGGTGGAAGCTGTCTGTTCGATGGCACACCGGACAGTCCGGTGCACACCGGACAGTCCGGTGCCCCCTGCCACGTCATTACTGCCGTTGGATTCTGACCGTTGGAGCTCTGACTCTGGGCCCGCCTTGATGTCCGGTGGCGCACCGGACATGCACTGTTCACTGTCCGGTGCGCCAGCATGGGCGTGCCTGACCTCTGCGCGTGCTGGCGCGCAATAAATGCGCTGCAGGTAGCCGTTGGCGCCTGAAGTAGCCGTTGCTCCGCAGATGCACCGGACAGTCCGGTGCACACCGGACAGTCCGGTGAATTATAGCGGAGCGGCTGGAGTGAAAACCCGAGGCTGGCGAGTTCCTGAGGACGACCTCCCTTGGAGCACCGGACACTGTCCGGTGTACACCGGACAGTCCGGTGAATTTTAGCGGAGTCGCCTCTGGAAATTCCCGAAGGTGACGAGTTTGAGTCTGAGTCCCCTTGGTGCACCGGACATGTCCGGTGGCACACCGGACAGTCCGGTGCGCCAGACCAGGGGTGCCTTCGGTTGCCCCTTGCTCCTTTGTTGAATCCAAAACTTGGTCTTTTTATTTGCTGAGTGTGAACCTTTTGCACCTGTATAACTTATACACTAAAGCAAACTAGTTAGTCCAAAGATTTGTGTTGGGCAATTCAACCACCAAAATTATTTAGGAACTAGGTATAAGCCTAATTCTCTTTCAATCTCCCCATTTTTGGTGATTGATGCCAACACAAACCAAAGCAAATTCAAAAGTGCATAATTGAACTAGTTTGCATAATGTAAGTGCAAAGGTTGCTTGGAATTGAGCCAATATTAATACTTACAAGGTATGCATGGATTGTTTCTTTCTTATATAATATTTTGGACCACGCTTGCACCACATGTCTTGTTTTTGCAAAATTCTTTTGTAAATTCTTTTCAAAGTTCTTTTGCAAATAGTCAAAAGTAAATGAATAAGAGTTGCAAAGCATTTTCAAGATTTGAAATTTTCTCCCCCTGTTTCAAATGCCATTCCTTTGACTAAACAAAACTCCCCCTCAAATAAATTCTCCTCTTAGTGTTCAAGAGGGTTTTAAGATATCAAGTTTTTGAAAATACTACTTGCTCCCCCTTTAGAACACAAAGAGATACTAATTTTGAAATTTTCAACCAATTGAAAATCATATGTTAAAATTAGGGTGGTGGTGCGGTCCTTTTGCTTTGGGCTCATATTTTCTCCCCCTTTGGCATGAATCGCCAAAAACGGAATCATTAGAGCCCTTTTGATGACTATTTTCTCCCCTTTGGCAAATGAAACATAGGAGTGAGGATTATACCAAAGTTGGAGAGATGCTCGGAGTGACGGCGAAGGATGAGTAGTAGAGTGGAGTGGAAGCCTTTGTCTTCGCCGAAGACTCCAATTCCCTTTCAATATACCTATGACTTGGTTTGAAATACACTTGAAAACACATTAGTCATAGCATATATAAAAGAGACATGATCAAAGGTATATTTATGAGCCATGTGTACAAGTTTTAGCAAAAGAAATTCCTAGAATCAAGAATATTAAGCTCATGCCTAAGTCTGGTAAAAGATTGTTCATCAAGTGGCTTGGTAAAGATATCGGCTAATTGATCTTTAGTGTTAATGTATGAAATCTCGATATCCCCCTTTTGTTGGTGATCCATAAGAAAATGATACCGAATGGCTATGTGTTTAGTGCGGCTGTGCTCGACGGGATTGTCGGCCATTTTGATTGCACTCTCATTATCACATAGCAGAGGGACTTTGGTTAATTTGTAACCGTAATCCTGCAGGGTTTGCCTCATCCAAAGCAATTGCGCGCAACAGTGGCCTGCGGCAATGTACTCGGCTTCGGCGGTAGAAAGAGCGACCGAATTTTGCTTCTTTGAAGCCCAAGACACCAAGGATCTTCCCAAGAACTGGCAAGTCCCCGATGTGCTCTTCCTATTAATCTTACACCCTGCCCAATCGGCATCCGAATAACCAATCAAATCAAATGTGGATCCCCGAGGGTACCAAAGCCCAAACTTAGGAGTGTAAGCCAAATATCTCAAGATTCGTTTTACGGTCGTAAGGTGTGATTCCTTAGGGTCGGCTTGGAATCTTGCACACATGCAAACGGAAAGCATTATGTCCGGTCGAGATGCACATAAATAAAGCAATGAACCGATCATCGACCGGTATACCTTTTGATCCACGGACTTACCTCCCGTGTCGAGATCGAGATGCCCATTTGTTCTCATGGGTGTCTTGATGGGCTTGGCATCCTTCATCCCAAACTTACTTAGAATGTCTTGAGTATACTTCGTTTGGCTAATGAAGGTGCCCTCTTGGAGTTGCTTCACTTGGAATCCTAAGAAATACTTCAACTCCCCCATCATAGACATCTCGAATTTTTGTGTCATGATCCTACTAAACTCTTCACATGTAGACTTGTTAGTAGACCCAAATATAATATCATCAACATAAATTTGGCATACAAACAAGTCATTTTCAAGAGTTTTAGTAAAGAGTGTAGGATCGGCTTTGCCGACTTTGAAGCCATTTGCAATAAGGAAATCTCTAAGGCATTCATACCATGCTCTTGGGGCTTGCTTGAGCCCATAAAGCGCCTTAGAGAGCCTATAAACATGATTTGGATACTCACTGTCTTCAAAGCCGGGAGGTTGCTCAACATAGACCTCCTCCTTGATTGGTCCATTGAGGAAGGCACTCTTCACGTCCATTTGATAAAGCTTAAAGCCATGGTAAGTAGCATAGGCCAATAATATGCGAATTGACTCAAGCCTAGCTACGGGTGCATAGGTTTCACCAAAATCCAAACCTTCGACTTGTGAATACCCCTTGGCCACGAGTCGAGCTTTGTTCCTCGTCACCACACCATGCTCGTCTTGCTTGTTGCGGAAGACCCACTTGGTTCCTACAACATTTTGATTAGGACGTGGAACTAAATGCCATACCTCGTTCCTCGTGAAGTTGTTGAGCTCCTCTTGCATCGCCATCATTTTGAGGTGGCTCATCCTCTTGATCTTCTTGTTCAACATCTTGAGCCTCATCCTCAATTTGAGTTGGTGGAGATGCTAGCGTGGAGGAGGATGGTTGATCTTGTGCATGTGGAGGCTCTTCGAATTCCTTAGGACACACATCCCCAATGGACATGTTCCTTAGTGCTATGCATGGAGCCTGTTCTTCACTTATCTCATCAAGATCAACATGCTCTACTTGAGAGCCGTTAGTCTCATCAAACACAACGTCACAAGAAACTTCAACAAGTCCTGAGGACTTGTTAAAGACTCTATATGCCCTTGTGTTTGAGTCATATCCTAGTAAAAAGCCTTCTACAGTTTTAGGAGCAAATTTAGACTTTCTACCTCTTTTAACAAGAATAAAGCATTTGCTACCAAAAACTCTAAAATATGAAACATTGGGCTTTTTACCGGTTAGGAGTTCATAAGATGTCTTCTTGAGGATTCGGTGAAGATATAACCGGTTGATGGCGTAGCAGGCGGTGTTGACTGCCTCGGCCCAAAACCGATCCGGTGTCTTGTACTCATCAAGCATGGTTCTTGCCATGTCCAATAGAGTTCGATTCTTCCTCTCCACTACACCATTTTGTTGTGGAGTGTAGGGAGAAGAGAACTCATGCTTGATGCCCTCCTCCTCAAGAAAGCCTTCAATTTGAGAGTTCTTGAACTCCGTCCCATTGTCGCTTCTAATCTTCTTGATCCTTAAGCCGAACTCATTTTGAGCCCGTCTCAAGAATCCCTTTAAGATCTCTTGGGTATGAGATTTGTCCTGCAAAAAGAACACCCAAGTGAAGCGAGAATAATCATCCACAATAACTAGACAGTACTTACTCCCGCCGATGCTTATGTAAGCGATCGGGCCGAATAAATCCATGTGTAGGAGCTCCAGTGGCCTGTCACTAGTCATGATGTTCTTGTGTGGATGATGAGTGCCAACTTGCTTCCCGGCTTGGCATGCGCTACAAATCCTGTCTTTCTCAAAATGAACATTTGTTAGTCCTAAAATGTGTTCTCCCTTTAGAAGCTTATGAAGATTCTTCATTCCAACATGGGCTAGTCGGCGGTGCCAGAGCCAACCCAAGTTAGTCTTAGCAACCAAGCAAGTGTCGAGTTCAGCTCTATCAAAATCTACCAAGTATAGCTGACCCTCTAACACTCCCTTAAATGCTATTGAATCATCACTTCTTCTAAAGACAGTAACACCTACATCAGTAAATAGACAGTTGTAGCCCATTTGACATAATTGGGATACGGAAAGCAAATTGTAATCTAATGAATCAACAAGAAAAACATTTGAAATGGAATGGTCAGGAGATATAGCAATTTTACCCAAGCCTTTGACCAAACCTTGATTTCCATCCCCGAATGTGATTGCTCTTTGGGGATCTTGGTTTTTCTCATATGAGGAGAACATCCTTTTCTCCCCTGTCATGTGGTTTGTGCACCCGCTGTCGAGTATCCAACTTGAGCCCCCGGATGCATAAACCTACAAAACAATTTTAGTTCTTGATTTTAGGTACCCAAACGGTTTTGGGTCCTTTAGCATTAGAAACAAGAACTTTGGGTGCCCAAACACAAGTCTTTGAACCCTTGTGTTTGCCCCCAACAAACTTGGCAACTACTTTGCCGGATTTGCTAGTCAAAACATAGGATGCATCAAAAGTTTTAAATGAAATGCTATGTTCATTTGATGCATTTGGAGTTTTCTTTCTAGGCAACTTAGCACGGGTTGGTTGCCTAGAGCTAGATGTCTCACCCTTATACATAAAAGCATGATTTGGACCAGAGTGAGACTTCCTAGAATGAATTTTCCTAATCTTGCTCTCAGGATAACCGGCAGGGTACAAAATGTAACCCTCGTTATCCTGAGGCATGGGAGCCTTGCCCTTTACAAAGTTAGATAAGTTCTTTGGAGGGGCATTAAGTTTGACATTGTCTCCCCTTTGGAAGCCAATGCCATCCTTGATGCCAGGGCGTCTCCCATTATAAAGCATGCTACGAGCAAATTTAAATTTCTCATTTTCTAAGTTGTGCTCGGCAATTTTAGCATCTAGTTTTGCTATATGATCATTTTGTTGTTTGATTAAAGCCATATGATCATGAATAGCATCAATATCAACATTTCTACATCTAGTACAAATAGTGACATGCTCAATGGTAGATGTAGATGGTTTGCAAGAATTAAGTTCAACAATCTTAGCACGAAGTATATCATTTTTATCTCTAAGATCGGCAATGGTAATTTTGCAAACATCAAAATCTTTGGCCTTAGCACTCAAATTTTCATTCTCCAATCTAAGGCTAGCAAGAGAAATGTTTAATTCTTCAATCTTAGCAAGCAAATCATCATTATTATCTCTAGGATTGGGAATTAAAACATTACAAACATGAGAATCAACCTTAGCATTTAAACTAGCATTTTCATTTCTAAGGTTGTCAATCATCTCACGGCAAGTGCTTAGCTCACTAGACAATTTTTCACATTTTTCAACTTGTAGAGCGTAAGCATTTTTAACCTTAACATGTTTCTTGTTTTCTTTAATTAGAAAATCCTCTTGGGAATCCAAAAGGTCATCCTTTTCATGAATAGCACTAATCATATCATTTAATTTTTCTTTTTGTTCCATGTTAAGATTGGCAAAAAGGGTAAGCAAGTTATCCTCCTCATCACTAGCATGGTCATCACTAGAGGATTCATATTTTGTGGAGGATTTAGAGTTAACCTTCTTCTTTTTGCCGTCCTTTGCCATGAGGCACTTGTGGCCGACGTTGGGGAAGAGGAGTCCCTTGGTGACGGCGATGTTGGCGGCGTCCTCGTCGTCGGAGGAGTCGCTTGAGCTTTCGTCGGAGTCCCACTCCCGACAAACATGGGCATCGCCGCCCTTCTTCTTGTAGTACCTCTTCTTCTCCTTTCTTCTCCCCTTCTTGTCGTCGCCCCTGTCACTATCACTTGATAATGGACATTTAGCAATAAAGTGACCGGGCTTACCACACTTGTAGCAAACCTTCTTGGAGCGGGACTTGTAGTCTTTCCCTCTCCTTTGCTTGAGGATTTGGCAAAAGCTTTTGATGATTAAAGCCATCTCCTCATTGTCGAGCTTGGAGGGGTTAATTGGTTGTCTACTTGGTGTAGACTCCTCCTTCTTCTCCTCCGTCGCCTTGAAGGCCACCGGTTGCGCCTCGGATGTGGAGGGTTCGTCAAGCTCGTTGATCTTCTTTGATCCTTTGATCATGCATTCAAAGCTCACAAAATTTCCGATAACTTCCTCGGGGGTCATTAGTGGATATCTAGGATTACCACGAATTAATTGAACTTGTGTGGGGTTAAGGAAAATAAGAGCTCTTAAAATAACCTTAACCACTTCGTGATCATCCCACTTCTTGCTCCCGAGGTTGCGCACTTGGTTCACCAAGGTCTTGAGCCGGTTGTACATATCTTGTGGCTCCTCCCCTGGGCGAAGACGAAAGCGACCGAGCTCCCCCTCGATCGTCTCCCGCTTGGTGATCTTGGTGAGTTCATCACCCTCGTGCGCGGTCTTGAGTAGGTCCCAAATTTCTTTTGCGCTTTTCAACCCTTTCACCTTGTTATATTCCTCCTTGCTTAGAGAAGCAAGGAGTATGGTTGTAGCTTGAGAGTTGAAGTGCTCGATTTGGGCCACTTCATCCGTATCATAGTCTTCATCCCCTACGGATGGTACCTGTACACCAAACTCAACAACATCCCATATACTTTTGTGGAGTGAGGTTAGATGAAATCGCATTAAATCACTCCACATTGCATAATCTTCACCATTAAAAGTTGGTGGTTTGCCTAATGGGACGGAAAGCAAAGGTGTATGTTTAGGAATGCGGGGGTAGCGTAGGGGGATCTTACTATACTTCTTACGCTCTTGATGCTTAGAAGTGACGGACGGTGCATCGGAGTCGGAGGTGGATGTTGATGAAGTGTCGGTCTCGTAGTAGACCACCTTCCTCATCCTCTTGTGCTTGTCGCCTTTCCGATGCGACTTGTGGGATGAAGATTTTTCTTTCTTCTCCTTGTGGTGTGAGGAAGAAGATCTTTTCTCCTTCCGTTTGGAGGAGTTCTTCTTCTTCTCCTTCCTCTTGGTGCGGGACTCTTCCGATGAAGTGCTCCCTTGGCTCGTAGTGGGCTTGTCGCCGGTCTCCATCTCCCTCTTGGTGTGATCTCCCGACATCACTTCGAGCGGTTAGGCTCTAATGAAGCACCGGGTTCTGATACCAATTGAAAGTCGCCTAGAGGGGGTGAATAGGGCGAAACTGAAATTCTCAAAAATAATCACAACTACAAGCCGGGGTTAGCGTTAGAAATGTAATAGAGTCCGCAAGAGAGGGTGCAAAACAAATCGCAAGCGAATAATGAAGTGAGACAAGCGGATTTGTTTTACCGAGGTTCGGTTCTCTCAAACCTACTCCCCGTTGAGGAGGCCACAAAGGCCGGGTCTCTTTCAACCCTTCCCTCTCTCAAACGGTCCCTCGGACCGAGTGAGCTTTCTCTTCTCAAATCAACCGGGAGCAAAACCTCCCCGCAAGGACCACCACACAATTGGTGTCTCTTGCCTTGGTTACAAGTGAGTATTGATCACAAGAAAGAATGAAAGAAAGAGAGAAAGCAATCCAAGCGCAAGAGCTCAAATGAACACGGCAAATCACTCTCACTAGTCACTTAGGCTTTGTATGGAATTGGAGAGGATTTGATCTCTTTGGGTGTGTCTAGAATTGAATGCCTAGCTCTTGTAAGTGGTTGAGAAGTGGAAAACTTGGATACAATGAATGGTGGGGTGGTTGGGGTATTTATAGCCCCAACCACCAAACTTGACCGTTGGTGGAAGCTGTCTGTTCGATGGCACACCGGACAGTCCGGTGCACACCGGACAGTCCGGTGCCCCCTGCCACGTCATTACTGCCGTTGGATTCTGACCGTTGGAGCTCTGACTCTGGGCCCGCCTTGATGTCCGGTGGCGCACCGGACATGCACTGTTCACTGTCCGGTGCGCCAGCATGGGCGTGCCTGACCTCTGCGCGCGCTGGCGCGCAATAAATGCGCTGCAGGTAGCCGTTGGCGCCTGAAGTAGCCGTTGCTCCGCAGATGCACCGGACAGTCCGGTGCACACCGGACAGTCCGGTGAATTATAGCGGAGCGGCTGGAGTGAAAACCCGAGGCTGGCGAGTTCCTGAGGACGACCTCCCTTGGAGCACCGGACACTGTCCGGTGTACACCGGACAGTCCGGTGAATTTTAGCGGAGTCGCCTCTGGAAATTCCCGAAGGTGACGAGTTTGAGTCTGAGTCCCCTTGGTGCACCGGACATGTCCGGTGGCACACCGGACAGTCCGGTGCGCCAGACCAGGGGTGCCTTCGGTTGCCCCTTGCTCCTTTGTTGAATCCAAAACTTGGTCTTTTTATTTGCTGAGTGTGAACCTTTTGCACCTGTATAACTTATACACTAAAGCAAACTAGTTAGTCCAAAGATTTGTGTTGGGCAATTCAACCACCAAAATTATTTAGGAACTAGGTATAAGCCTAATTCCCTTTCACCTAACCCCATTGCCTCTGGCACGCCGTTGGCCACAGCATGGTACTCGGCCTCCGCGCTAGAGCGGGAGACGACAGGCTGCTGCTTGGTGGCCCAGGAGACGAGGTTGGCGCCCAAGAACAAGGCATAACCGAAAGTGGACCAGCGCATGTCAGGACAACTAGTCTAGTCAGCGTTGGTTTAGACCACGAGCTCCAATGTTGGGGAGGGTCGGAGTTGAGGGAGCCGTGAAGGTAGCGTAGAATCCACTTGAGAGCGGTGAGATGGGGCTCCCACGGGGTGTGCATATGCAGGCACACATGCTGGACGGTGTAGGCGATGTCAGGCCTGGAGAAGGTTAGGTACTAGAGGGCATCGATCAGGCTCTAGTAGGCCGTAGCGTCGATGACTGGGGGCCATCGTCCGTAGAGAGCTTCTCCTGAGTGTCAACAGGTGTGGAGCAGGGCTTGCAGTCGGACATGCCTGCCCACTCCAGGATGTCGATGGTATACTAGCACTGGTGGAGGAAGAGACCCTAAGGCTGGCGCTCGGCGGTGATGCCAAGGAAGTGGTGGAGGGGCCCCAAGTCCTTCATCGCGCACTCCCGCTGAAGGGCGACAAGGTCAAGACAACGATACCCCTTGTGGTTAGGGGAGTAACCGAGGAAGAGGCAGCGAGTGGAGCGAGGAGATAGCTTATGGGGAGTGGTTGTGGAAGTGTTGGGATAGCAGGCACAGCCAAACACGCGAAGGTGGTCGTAGGAGGAGCCGTGCCATATAGGACAAAGTGGGGAGTGGGGTGGCTCACTGCCTTCAAGGGGAGGCAGTTGAGGAGATGTGTGGCAGTGTGCAGGGCCTCTACCCAGTAGCTGGTAGGGAGAGACGCCTGAAAGAGAAGGCAGCGGATCATGTTGGCGGTGGTGCGAATAATGCGTTCGGCCGAGCCGTTCTGGAGAGGTGCGAATAATACGGAGTGCGGAAGAGAGTTCTTGTTCCTATGAGTTGCTCAATCAATGCGGATAACTTTGGGAGCTAACTCAAAAGGATTGTGAGCAAGAGAACATTTAGAGAGAGAGGAGAGGGAAGAAACAAATCGAATGGTGATGATCAACACAAACAAACATGGTGATTTGTTTTCCGAGGTTCGGTTCCAATGAACCTACTCCCTGTTGAGGAGGTCACGAAGGCTGGGTATTTTTCAACCCTTTCCCTCTCTCAATCGGTCATCTAGACCGGTTGAGTGCTTCTTCTTAATCTAAAGGGTGACAAAGACACCGCAAGGATCACCACACACTTAGGTCTTAGAGAGTTTATAAAGAGATGAAGAAACACAACGAAGCAACAAGAGCAACAAATCAAACACAAATCACTCTCTCTTAAGTCACTAATCAATATTGATCACTTGTCTTAATTTTGGACTTGGAGAGGATTAGAGGCATTGAATGTGTCTTGGAATGAATTCTTTGCTCTTGTATTGAATGTGGAGTGTGGAAGGCTTGGATGCTTTGAATGGTGGTGGTTGGGGGTATTTATAGTCCCAACCACAATTCTAGTCGTTGGTTGTAGCTTTCTATCGATGGGTGCACTGGACAGTCCGGTTCGCACCGGACACGACACTATTCAGTGTCCGGTGCCTACCACGTCAGTCGCCCGTTGGAATCGACCGTTGGATTCATCTGCCCTTATGGCGCACCGGACAGTCCGGTGCAACCTAACGTCGCTGACTATTTCTGAACTTCTGACTGTTTCTGACGGTGGCAGTCGCGATGGCAGTCGACTATTGGAGAAGATGACCGTTGGCTGAGGGCTCACCGGATAGTTCAGTGAATTTTAGCCGAGGAGCGCTCTGTTTTCCCGAGAGCAGCCTGTTCGTCGGGTGCGCCAGCCTGGGCACCGGACAGTCCGGTGCACCGCAGGCTGGTGTAAGTCTTATTCGCCCCATACTTATAGAATTGGCCCATGGGTCATTTTTCTTATATGTGTATATGAACTTTATGCACCTAAGAAAAGATCAACTAAGCAAACTAGTTAGTTCATAAGGTTTGTCATGGTCGTCAAACACCAAAATCGATTATAGGAAATGGTTGATGACATTTCCCTTTCAATCTCCCCCTTTTTGGTGATTGATGCCAGCACAAACCAAAGCAAATAGAAATTATAGAAATATAGCTAGTTTGCATTTTGTCAGATGTGCATAAGTTACTTTGAAATGAAACCAGTTCTAAGTATATGTGAATGTTTTGATATAGTTAACATTTTGGACCACATTTGACCACTTAGCTTGTTTTTGCAAATCTTTTGGAAAAGCCTTTTCAAATTCTTTTGCAATTAGCCAATGTTATAAGAATATGATTTCTAAAGGCATTTTCAAGTTTTGAAAGATTCTCCCCCTTTTTCAAATGCTTTTCCTTTGGCTAAATAAAAGCTCCCCCTGGAAAGGTTCTCCCCTTAGATGTCAAGAGGGTTTTTGTTTAAAGAAAAGTATTTAGAAAACAGGGTGGTGGTGCGGTCCTTTTGCTTTGGCCTATTAATTTCTCCCCCTTTGGCATTAAGCGCCAAAAATAGAGAAATCGAGAGGTCTTTATCAAGAAAGGTATGAAGTAAATTCATGAGTAGGGCAAAGGATACTGACGAATTATGGAGCGGAAGCCTTGTCTTTGCCTACAACTTCATTTCCCTTTCAATTCAAGACTAATCATAGAAATATTCTTGGAAGCACATTAGTATTAGCTTTGGCACAAGAAGAATAAGAAATATGCATTTGTACCAAATGAAAGAGATATGGCATGATCAAAGGTATAAAATGAGCAATGTGTGCAAGATTTCAATCAATGTTCTGAGAATCTAAGACATTTAGTTATTCCTAAGCTTGCTAAAAGTCTTTTCATCTAGAGGCTTGGTGAAGATATCGACTAACTGGTTGTGGATGCTAACATAAGCAATTTTTATATCCCCCTTTTGTTGGTGATCTCTCAGAAAGTGATACCGAATGTCTATGTGCTTTGTGAAAGTCGCCTAGAGGGGGGGGGGGGTGAATAGGCAAATCTGAAATTTATAAAGTTTAAGCACAACTACAAGCCGGGGTTAGCGTTAGAAATATAATCAAGTCCAAAAGAGAGGGCAAAAACAAATCACAAGCGAATAAGAGCGGATGACACATTGATTTGTTTTACCGAGGTTCGGTTCTTGCAAACCTACTCCCCGTTGAGGTGGTCACAAAGACCGGGTCTCTTTCAACCCTTTCCCTCTCTCAAATGATCACTTAGACCGAGTGAGCTTCCTTCCTTGATTTCCCGGGTCACTTAGACCCCGCAAGGACCACCACACAATTGGTGTCTCTTGCTTTGCTTACAAGGGTTTGAGAGTAAGAATGAGAGAAAGAAGAAAGCCAACCAAGCTACAAGAACAACAAAAGGAAACAATTCGATCTTCTCACAAGTCCTAAAAACTAGAGTGGAATTGTGGACTTGATTTGATCGGTGGCTTTGATTTGTGTCTTGGAGTGTTGTGTATTGCTCTTGTATTGAATGAGGAGTAGTGAATGCTTGGGTTCCTTGAAGAGTGGTGGTTGGGGGTATTTATGTGGCGGAACTGCCCGAATTATTCCAACTTAAGTGCCTAAGTCCCGCCTTAGAGGCTAGACCACACTTAAATGGGAATAACACGTTAATCCCTCGGATCTAGTCCGACTAGGCCACTGACAGGATCAAGTACCACATTCTCACTCGATGGTGAGTCACAGAGCAAATACAATAAAGCATAAAACCATACATTAAGGAGTATTAAATTTATTACATCATCATCGGAGTTTTAGCAAAAGTAGGCATCATTGTTCGAAGTGCAGCGGAATAAAACTAACGATAAATAAACAGAGAGACGGGGAAGCCTGTCCCATCACTCCTCATGCTCCTCCTCAGCCGAGGCAGGATCCCACTCGACTGTCCAACCCGGTGGCAAGATGGACGGCCAAGTCACTCCAGCAACCATGTCCTCCAGAGAACCTGTAAAATTATGCCACAAGCAAGGCTGAGTATACTAATACTCAGCTAGACTTACCCGGTGTGAGGAGTCTACTCCTCTACCTCTAGACATGCAGTTGTTTGGATGTGGGGTTTGGTTGCCAAAAGCACTAGCTGAGTTTATAAATCAAGTTTTAGCTTTATCAAGTTTTAGTGTGACTCTCTTAAGACTAAATGTGTACTATCTACTCGTTCATGGTATCAAGCAAATTTAGCAATCAACATCTTTTGCCACATCATCACATTTCCACTTGTTACTAAATGCAGTACAATGGATCAAGCAGTCTCATTAGTTGCGAGAAGCAGACAATTCGAATCGAGTTTTTTTTATCCTTGCAAGGTAAACCTAAACACACGACGTGGCGAGGCACTCCGTCCCCACACACATCAATCGTCCCCATTGATTCCCCGTCAGCAGATCAGGGCTCACCGCCTTGCCGTACAATGCCTCACTGACCCCGACTGCCGTCGTGCAGTGACCGCACCTGTACCCACCATAACCGGAATGGGAGACCACGTCTCAGGTCGCGTGAGGGGCAAAGTCTACTGTCAGGTTCAATCAGGTACTAGGCTTACCGATTTACCATATTTCTCGGCATGTGCTTAGTACGTTCAAACGCTTGACACAGGTATCCGCACGTTAATCCTTATTCCAATTTCATCTCGTAGACCACGCATCCCCATGGATCCGTGTCCACAGACCAATCATCAATATGATATGAAAGTGGGTACAACCAATTCCTGACCTCGCGCGAGTGCTAGAAAAATCACTCGACTTCTACCGAGATCCCTAATTAGCAAGGCAGCTACTCGACCTAGCATACTAGTATCCATTTCAATAAGGATTTCCTGAGTTCATGCAACTAGGGTTTCAATCAACTCCTACACTTAAGTGCACAATACAAGCCTACAAACATTAAGTGTAGTAAAATATCATATAGAACAGGTTATACATAAAACCGGGGCTTGCCTTCCAAAGCTGGGGCAGACAGATCCTCTGGGGCAGGCTCTAGTGCTGGATCTGGGGCTACCTCTTGAGCAACTCCTTGCTCCGGCACGAGGATGTACTCTCCGTCAGCGAGGTTGCAATCTATCGAATGCAATGAATAAGAAAATATATGCTATGATTATGTAGGATTTAATAATCATTATGCTAAGTGAAGAAAAACTAAGTTAGTTAGTAACTTAGGGTTTCCTGGTTATACGTGGCTCTTAGTGGTTTATGCTTATCAACTTTAGGTTTGGGTTTTGCCTAGGGATAAGCATAGTGGATTGAAACTTGGATTTCCCTTAGATGTTTTAGTAGGCATTTAAGGGGTTTTGCTGGTTGGGTTAGGGTGACATTAATCTCCACTATTAATTCCAATTTTTCATTTTCTATTTATGAATTCTAGTGTGGGTTTGAACTACAACAATGGTTTAACTTTTTTCCAAAAATCTATAAAAATTACAGTGGGTTACTATTTGTCCCTGCAGGCTGTCCTATAAATTTGAGGTGGATACTGATTCAGATACTACTTGTGCAAAATTAACAAAAATAAGTTTTAAAAGGGCATTTTACACTATAGCTGTGATTTAATTGAGGTTTCTGTACCACATTGTATTTTTGTCCAGATACATAGGTGATATTAGGCCTCTGTGTAAAAAATCACAGAAAAAGGCCTACTGGATATTTAGTTGTGAATTTCTAAAGTTTTATGCCAAAAAGGTGCTTATAACTAACTTGTTATTTGAAAAATATCAAACAACAGATTTCATATTTTTCCTATGTTTATAATAACAAAACATTAGTTATCCCAAGGTTTGGAGTGTTTTCTCCTTGGGGTTATTTTTCTAGGGTTTTTCTAAGTTTTCCTTGTTTTCCTAAAATAAAAGGTATCTCATTTATTCTGTACTAAACAAGGGTATAATAAATTTTTCTAGTAAACTATACTGAATAAGTAAACTAACAAAAATGTGGGTGTTCTCTGGTTCTTATTTTAAACTACCTTTGATATTTACTCTAACTTTAAGCAAAAAGTGTTTTAAATGGCAAATTCTATCTTAATGGGGTGTACAGAGAGGTTTATTATTTTTAAACAGGTTAGGAATGATTAAGTACCTCTCTAATATTTTCTTGACCCCAGTCAAATAGTGTAGCTATTTTTCCTTATTTCTTTTAGCTTTTGACCAGTTAATCATTTAAATCAAAACTTTAAAGTTTTCTGTAACACTTAGGGGTTTTATATTTTTCCTAAGTAGTTTACATTATTTAGAATCTGGCAAAATTGGTTTGACTCGATTTGGGTAAACCAAACTGAAGTTATGAATTTTCAAGTCCTGTTTGGATTTAAATCAGAATATTTTAAAAGGTTTCCTGGAAAACTACTTTGCACCGAAGACCCTAGGTTCTTTCTAAATCAATCCATTCATTTCTACCCCTGCGCTACTATTCCCCTGAGTCACTGACAGCGCACAAAACCCCCTGGCCTTTCCTTCTTCTTCCCCGAGGTCCCTCCCCTTATGTAAACAGTAGCCGCGGAAAGAAAAAGGGCGGCGCGGCTTACCGGCGGTGAGAGAGGTCCGGCGAGGGGCGGGGTTGGCTTCGGGAGGTCCTGGCGGTCACAGCGAGGTACGACTCGACGGCGGTGGTGGCAGGAATCGGCCGGTCCGCGTGCGCAGGCGGGTGAACTCGTCGGCGGCGGGTGCTCCGGCTTAACCAGGGTGATCTAGTTCAATTAAACGGCACGATGAGCTCCACGGGATGACGTAGAGGCTATGCGCGCAAGGAATCAAAAAATGGTGCAGAGACTTACCCGGTCTACGTTCACCGGCGATCGGGTGAAGTCTGGCGACCGTGGACTGGCTTCTCCGGCGAGGCAAAGTCCGATTACTTGCTCGGGGAGCTTCACCGAGGCATGCACGGTCCACTCCGAGGGTCGGGCGCGGCTGGGAAAGGCTCTGTTGGTCGGTCTACGGTGGTGGGGGGGGGGGTCGGGTGGCCGCGGGCACGCTATCTGCAGGGCAAACGCCGGTGATCTCTGGCTCCGGTGAGGTGGAGAGCACGTGGTGGAGTACGGTTGAAGCTTCGGTGGGCTTTATAGGCGCGAGCGCGAGTAGGAGACACGGGCGCGGCTCAGCACGGCGCGGGGTGCGCAGGGTCGGGCACTGGGCGTGCTCTGGCGCGCTCAGAGCACGTCGAACACGTGGAAGTGTTCTTCTGCCCTCATTCAACAGCTCGTCAAGATCGCAAGCGTGCGAATCTTGGCAAAAATCCGGCACAGGCCTCCTCCTAGCACCTAGGGCTATCTCTTGTATGTGAGTCCTCATGGCAGATATGCCCTAGGTAGAGAGATTTGCGGACGCCAAATCTGGCTTGTCCCTCTGTCCACCTCGCGACAAAAACCATGCCAAATCTTGTCAAACGTCTTGGGCTCGGTTTCAAACTTTTCCAGTGGGTGCCTTAGGTGGTATGACACATTTTTGGTATACAACTCAAGTGGTTTTGGTGCCATTTACTAAGTAAGCACGGTGGATCTTTAGATTAGGTTCAAAATTTAACTTAGAAAGAATTAGAGAGCTCTAGTGTGCTCTCTCCTTAAGGGGGAAATTTGGGGTCTTCAAGGGGCCTTTTTGCAATGTTCCCACCCTGCATTTGCTAGGTTACAAGGTTACTAAAAGTTGTTTAAGAACTAAGATCATGCTTTGGCAATTTGGTTGACTTAACCACTAATCCCTGGCTTGGAAGTCTAGTGCTCTTAGGTGCCCTTTTTAGGGTTTAATCTTCTTGGCTCCAAATGACCATTGTTCCACTTGTGTGGTTGAAACCCTTGCCATTCACTTTTATTAGTTAACCCATGTTTCCAAGGTTTTATGCTCTTCTTCTCAATTCTCTTCCACATGTGATCACAGTCATTAGTGCATAAATGTGCCATGGCCATGGTAACACCTGGGGTGTTACAACCATCCCCCCTTAAAGGAATCTCGTCCCGAGATTTTAGGTAGAGTCCTTTGGAGGGGTGCCATGAAGGTGTGTTGGTGTGTTGCTCCTTCTTTTATCCAAGTTCTCTAGTTAACTACTCTTCGAATGTCATTCTCTTTGCGACTTCAGAAGGAAGTCCTTTTTGAGTCATTTCCAAAACTTACACTACCCTTAACATCTAAGTTTTTCTCATATTTGAATTCAAAGGGCAGGTGGGGGTGGGGTTTTGGGTTGCGTACCGATTCCGTTGGGCAGAAAGTCGGGGAAGCGAGAGCGTAGAAAATCCTCAGTCTCCCACGTAGCTTCTTCTACTGAATGGTGACTCCACTGAACCTTATACATTTTGATCGACTTTGCCCGCGTTGATCTCTCCTTTTGGTCCAATACCTTGACGAGGTGCTCTTGATAAGACAAGTCTGGTTCTATCTCAATTTCTGGTTCAGGCAATACTTCAGCGGGTAAGCGGACACATTTTCGTAGCTGAGATACATGGAACACACTGTGAACTGCTGACATGTGGGGTGGCAAGTCCAACTGATAGGCTACGGGTCCACAAGTGGCTTTGATCTCATAGGGTCTAATATAGCGAGGAGCTAACTTGCCCTTGATTCCAAATCTTTGGACACCTTTGGGGGTGACACCTTAAGATACACATGATCTCCCACATCAAACTGCAGAGGCTTCCTTCTCTTGTCATGATAGCTCTTTTGCCTGGCCTGAGCAGCTTCTAGGTTCTTCGTAATAACTCTGACCTTTTCCTCTGCTTCAAGTACCAAGTCTAGTCCAAATATTTCCCTCTCTTTAGCTTGTGACCAATTCAGCGGGGTCCTACATCTTCTCCCATACAAGGCTTCAAAAGGTGCCATCTTTAGACTGGACTGGTAGCTGTTATTATAGGAGAACTCTGCCAAGGAAAGACACTTGTCCCAATTTTTACCATAATGTAGCACACAGGCTCGCAACATGTGTTCGAGGATTTGGTTCACTCTTTCTGTCTGGCCATCTATCTGCGGATGGTATGCTGAGCTTCTTATTGCATGGGTCCCAAGTGATTCTTGGAGCTGCTCCCAAAAGCGTGCCACAAAAAGTGCTCCTCTGTCAGATACAATGGTCTTCGGAATGCCATGCAAACGCACTATTTGATCAATATAGATTTCTGCATACTTCTCTGTCTTGTGGGTGGTATGCACTGGTAAGAAATGAGCAGTCTTGGTCAACCTATCCACAATGACCCAAATAGAATCATGGTGCCGTGAGGTATTTGGCAATCCCACGATAAAATCCATGCAAATGTCCTCCCATTTCCAAGATGGTATGGGAAGGGGTTACAAAGGGCCTGCTACCTTCAAATGATTAGCCTTGATTCTCTGGCAGGTGTCACATTCAGATATATACTTAGAAATTTCCCTCTTCATTCTGGTCCACCGATATAAGGATCTGAGATCATGATACATCTTATTGCTGCCCGGGTGCATGGAGAATCTTGAAAGGTGAGCTTCATCCAATATCTTCTTTCCGAGCTCAGGGTTCTTGGGAACAACCAATCGATCTCCAAACCATAGGATTCCTTTGCTGTCCTGACGGAAGCATTTGTATTTCTCTGCCTTCTATTTGATCATTTCCTTAATTACCTGAACACCCTTGTCTCCAATCTGTGCCATGACAATTTGCTCTTGTAATGTGGGCTCCACTGAAATATAATTTAAAGCACCTGAGGAAACAACTTCTAGGTTCAGTTTGCACAACTCATCACACAGGGTGGTGACTCTTGCATCCATGTTCATACAATTGCACTGGGCTTTCCTGCTTAAGGCATCTTCCACAACATTGGCTTTGCCAGGATGGTAATGCACCTCCAAATCATAGTCCTTGATTAACTCTAACCATCTTCTCTGTCTCATATTAAGATCCGCCTGAGTGAAAATGTATTTGAGACTCTTATGATTAGTGTAAATGTTACAGTGAGCTCCCATCAAGTAATGTCTCCATATCTTGAGAGCATGAACCACAGCTGCTAACTCCAGATCATGTGTGGGGTAGTTCTGCTCATTGGGTCTGAGTGCTCGGGAGGCATAAGCAATGACTCTTGTGTCTTGCATTAAGACACATCCCAATCCGGTACTGGAAGCATCGCAATAAACTTCAAAGGGCTTGGTGTTGTCCGGTTGAGCTAGCACTGGCGCTGTTGTCAAATGCTGCCTTAGTGTATGAAAGGCATCCTCACACTTCTGGCTCCAAGCATACTTGACTCCTTTCTTCAACAATTCAGTCATTGGCTTGGCAATTCTGGAGAAATCCGGAATGAATCGTCGATAATACCCTGCCAATCCCAAAAAACTCCGAATCTGTCTCACTGTGGTAGGAGGTTTCCAATCCATCACTTCTTGTACCTTCTCAGGATCAACTGATATCCCATCCTGAGAAATGTTGTGACCCAAAAATTTAATTTCTCTTAGCCAGAAATCACATTTAGACAACTTAGCATATAGACGATGATCCCGCAGTCGCTGAAGCATGATGTGCAGATGCTCAGTATGCTCGTCTTCACTCTTGGAATAGACCAGAATATCATCAATGAAAACCACCACAAATTTGTCCAGCTCTGGCATGAATACTGAGTTCATTAAATACATGAAATAAGTCGGGGCATTGGTCTGCCCAAAAGACATCACCAAAAACTCATAGAGCCCATATCTGGTATAGAAAGCCGTCTTCGGAATATCACTGGCACGGATCTTGATTTGATGGTAGCCCGAGCGAAGGTCTATCTTGGAGAACACTTTGGCTCCCACCAACTGATCAAACAAAACATCAATGCGGGGCAACGAGTATTTGTTCTTGATGGTTACCACATTGAGAGGGCGGTAATCAACACACATTCTCAAACTCTCATCCTTTTTCTTCACAAATAGGGCCGGACATCCCCATGGTGAAGTACTTGGGTGAATGAACCCCTTGTCCAACAACTCTTGTAGTTGCTTTTTCAATTCTGCTAATTCCGCTGGAGGCATCCTATAAGGCCTCTTGGATAGGGGAGCAGTCCCAGGCTGCAATTCAATCGCGAACTCTATATCTCTATCAGGTGGCATCCCTGGCAATTCATCTGGAAAAACATCTGGGTAGTCACAGACCACAGGGATTCTCTCAACCGGGGACTCCATCATGGTGAATGCACAAGAACGGGTACAACCCTGATCGGGTAGGTACAAGGTGATCTCACCATCCAGTGGGGAGTGGATTTCTATGGCTCTGGCTGCGACATCAATCACCGCGTGGTGTCGCGATAACCAATCAGTCCCCAGGATGATATCCACACTATCCAATCCCATTATCAAGAGAGTGGTTTTAAATATGAAACTACCCAACTTAATTGGTACATGTCTATTGATCTGATAGGTGGCAACCCTGCCTTCGGGTGTAGAAATTGTGATACCCCCATTGGTGTGGAGAAAAGGTAACTGACACTTGGCACTAAATTTGGTGCTGATAAAACTGTGTGATGCGCCAGAATCAAAAAGATTAATTGTGGGGTAATTCAAAACTGAAAAGATACCAGTCAAGACGGGTGCTCCCTCTGGAATATTAGCCATGGTGGTGAAGTTCAGCCTGCCCTACCTCACTTGCACCTTCTGTCTCTTGCCTTGATTCTGGTTGGCATTCTGTCCCTGCCTCTGCTGGTTTCTGGGGCAATTCTTGGCATAATGCCCAGTGTTACCACAAGTGAAACACTTGTTGTCATTGGCCTGGCGGTACTGCTGCTGCTGTTGATTGTTCCTCTGCACTGGAAACTGGGTGCGGTTGGGTGCCTGCTGCTGGTGCTATGGTCGGATCACCCAACGTCCTTGCTGCTGCTGAGGTCCTCTGTTTTGAGTGTCAGACACGATCCTGAAGCGCTGTGGCTGAGCTGAAGGTCTTGCCACAGGGGTCTTCCTCTTCTTCTCTGCCTGACGAGCTGTGATACAGTCCTCCTAAGAAATGGCCATGTTGACTAACTCATTATAGCTGTTGGCCCTGGCTGTGTTGAGACGGTCACGGAGCTTGGTGCTAAGCCCCCTCCTGAACCTGTCCCTCTTCTTCTCGTTAGTGTCTGCATGATATCCGGCATACTGGCACAGGTCATTAAAGGCCTGAGCATACTGTAACACTGTCCGGTTTCCCTGAGTGAGTGCCAGAAACTCGTTTAGCTTGCGGTCCATAATGCCTGCTGGTATATGGTGCCCCCTGAAAGCTGCCTTGAACTCTCTCCATTCCACCTCATGGCCAGCTGGCTGCATAGCAAGATAGTGGTCCCACCATGTCCGCGCGGGTCCGCGAAGCTGCTGGGTGGCGAATCTGACCTTAGTCATCTCTGAACAAACTCCATGGAGTAGCGGGAATTTGGATTCCACTACCCTCAGCCATACATCAGCATCAAGTGGGTCCTCTGCCCTGGTGAACAACGGTGGCTGAGTACTGAGGAACTCCTGGTAAGTGGCTGCGGCCGGGTGACGCTGATGGTCACCACCACCATAGTGCTGAGGTGGCGGCTGACGCTGAGCTAGCTGTCGCAAAATCTCGTTCTGTTGAGCCATCAACTCTTGCAGAGTAGGAGGCGGTGGCGGTGGTGGAGGAGCGCGCTCATTCAGACCACGACGCGCTCTTCCTGCCATCTGAAAAATCATATATATTCTCAATATCACATTTTTGAGGTTCAAGGTTCAATTGTGGTGAAAGAGTCAAAAAGGGTAAAACCCACATATTCTTGCATGCTATAAAAGATTTCACATGGCATAAACTTTTCTTCTTAAATTAAGACTGACACCATTCATCAACCATGCTCCCAAAAGAGTTTGTCGTGATTACATCAATGACCCAAAAGACTCAACTCTATCTAGCCTAGTACCCCAAGGGGGCAAAAGCTAAGCTAGCTTCGAGGAGTTCTACCATCACAGACTTCTAACTCTATCCCTGCGACCTAGTGAGCAAACGAGGCAACGCTCGACTCGGGGGAAGGTGGTCTCCCTGAGCCAGCAGTGTCCAAGCTGGAGGCAGGCTCCTCTCCTCCCTCGATATCGACATCCTCGTTGGCCTCCATGTCCTGGATCTCCTGGTGATGCATATCCAGATGCTGGTTAGCCTCCGCAAGTTGCTGCTGAGTGTTGATAAGCTGATCCTCGAGAACCTCGATGGTGTTCTCCCTCGTTCCCACTAGCTCCTCAAGCTCTTGGATCTCATTTGACAATTGTTCCACCTATAGGTCTTTTTCCACCATCTCAGTGGACAAGTCAACCACAAGTTCCTCTCTGTTATCCAAAGTGATCTTGGTTGCCTCCAACAATGCCATTAGATGGGACATTGCCTCTCCACGCATCACTTGCAGATGATACAGGGCATTCATGCATCGCACCGTCAAGTGAGCAGTCTGACCTGGGTAGATAGCCCAGATATCCTTGGCATGCTCCACTCGGTCCTTCCACATTGGGTCGTCCTCCTTCTCCACGGGGAACAAGCCAATGGGGTGAGTGGACATCTCCAAGGGGTGGAATCCACAGAAGGTGGTCAGTCCGTGAAGAGGAATCGCCTCGATAGTATCCTCAGCCCTGTATCCAAAAGACTCAGAGTCCAGCGAACGCCAGCCCGGCTGTAGGGGATGAGGCTCCAGGGTCATCCTCACCCTACAGCGGGGCACTCGGTGCTTCTCGAACAACTGCACCGCGTACTGGGGAGGCGTCGTGTGACCAGCTCCCTGAAGTACCTCCCACAAAATACGGGGGAAACCCTCTCGTGCAAGTCCGTCAGTGTGGGACTGTGCATTCCCTTCGTCCAAGGATCCGTGAGAAGTCATCTGTGTACGGTTAAGCGTAAGTAAAAGAAAAAAAGTATAAAATAAAAAAGGGATCGCAACTCAGCCTCTTCATAACTACGACAATGGTACGGGGTACTTAATTTGTCATCATTGTATATTTAAGTTCTTACCTGATTATTAACTAGTTTAATTAAGAATGCATGCATGCTCGTCCTAAACGACCTCACATCAACTTAGAGGGAATAGGAAGGAACTCCCATCCTTTATAGTAGCCTGTAGGGCTTACTTAATTAGCCACCTAGCTACCCCTCTATCATCCTAAGGCTTCACGTCCTAGGTCTATCCTTATCGCCCTGACAATCTATCCAACATTTGTTTCTAACCAGTTTTACTTTGAAAAAGGATGGTATTTATAGTTTATTGATTCCTCTGTGGTGGTACGAGCTCCGATACCAGCTGTGGCGGAACTGCTCGAATTATTCCAACTTAAGTGCCTAAGTCCCGCCTTAGAGGCTAGACCACACTTAAATGGGAATAACACGTCAATCCCTCGGATCTAGTCTGACTAGGCCACTGACAGGATCAAGTACCACATTCTCACTCGATGGTGAGTCACAGAGCAAATACAATAAAGCATAAAACCATACATTAAGGAGTATTAAATTTATTACATCATCATCAGAGTTTTAGCAAAAGTAGGCATCATTGTTCGAAGTGTAGCGGAATAAAACTAACGATAAATAAACAGAGAGATGGGGAAGCCTGTCCCATCACTCCTCATGCTCCTCCTCAGCCGAGGCAGGATCCCACTCGACTGTCCAACCCGGTGGCAAGATGGACGGCCAAGTCACTCCAGCAACCATGTCCTCCAGAGAACCTGTAAAATTATGCCACAAGCAAGGCTGAGTATACTAATACTCAGCTAGACTTACCCGGTGTGAGGAGTCTACTCCTCTACCTCTAGACATGCAGCTGTTTGGCTGTGGGGTTTGGTTGCCAAAAGCACTAGCTGAGTTTATAAATCAAGTTTTAGCTTTGTCAAGTTTTAGTGTGACTCTCTTAAGGCTAAATGTGTACTATCTACTCATTCATGGTATCAAGCAAATTTAGCAATCAACATTTTTTGCCACATCATCACATTTCCACTTGTTACTCAATGCAGTACAATGGATCAAACAGTCTCATTAGCTGCGAGAAGCAGACGATTCGAATCGAGTTTTTTATCCTTGCAAGGTAAACCTAAACACACGATGTGGCGAGGCACTCCGTCCCCACACACATCAACCGTCCCCATCGATTCCCCGTCAGCAGATCAGGGCTTACCGCCTTGGCGTACAATGCCTCACTGACCCCTGCTGCCGTCGTGCAGTGACCGCACCTGTACCCACCATAACCGGAATGGGAGACCACGTCTCAGGTCACGTGAGGGGCAAAGTCTACTGTCAGGTTCAATCAGGTACTAGGCTTACCGATTTACCATATTTCTCGGCATATGCTTAGTACGTTCAAACGCTTGACACAGGTATCCGCACGTTAATCCTTATTCCAATTTCATCTCGTAGACCACGCATCCCCATGGATCCGTGTCCACAGACCAATCATCAATATGATATGAAAGTGGGTACAACCAATTCCTGACCTCGCGCGAGTGCTAGAAAAATCACTCGACTTCTACCGAGATCCCTAATTAGCAAGGCAGCTACTCGACCTAGCATACTAGTATCCATTTCAACAAGGATTTCCTGAGTTCATGCAACTAGGGTTTCAATCAACTCCTACACTTAAGTGTACAATACAAGCCTACAAATATTAAGTGTAGTAAAATATCATATAGAATAGGTTATGCATAAAACCGGGGCTTGCCTTCCAAAGCTGGTGCAGGCAGATCCTCTGGGGCAGGCTCGGTTGCAATCTATCAAATGCAATGAATAAGAATATGTATGCTATGATTATGCAGGATTTAATAATCATTATGCTAAGTGAAGAAAAACTAAGTTAGTTAGTAACTTAGGGTTTCCTGGTTATACGTGGCTCTTAGTGGTTTATGCTTATCAACTTTAGGTTTGGGTTTTGCCTAGAGATAAGCATAGTGGATTGAAACTTGGATTTCCCTTAGATGTTTTAGTAGGCATTTAAGGGGTTTTGATGGTTGGGTTAGGGTGACATTAATCTCCACTATTAATTCCCCTTTTTCATTTTCTATTTATGAATTCTAGTGTGGGTTTGAACTACAACAGTGGTTTAACTTTTTCCAAAAATTCTATAAAAATTCCAGTGGGTTACTATTTGTCACTGCAGGCTGTCCTATAAATTTGAGGTGGATACTGATTCAGATACTACTTGTGCAAAATTAACAAAAATAAGTTTTAAAAAGGCATTTTACACTATAGCTGTGATTTAATTGAGGTTTCTGTACCAAATTGTATTTTTGTTCAGATACATAGGTGATATTAGACCTCTGTGTAAAAAATCACAGAAAAAGGCCTATTGGATATTTAGTTGTGAATTTCTAAAGTTTTATGCCAAAAAGGTGCTTATAAGTAACTTGTTATTTGAAAAATATCAAACAACAGATTTCATATTTTTCCTATGTTCATAATAACAAAACATTAGTTATCCCAAGGTTTGGGGTGTTTTCTCCTTGGGGTTATTTTTCTAGGGTTTTTCTAAGTTTTCCTTGTTTTCCTAAAATAAAAGGTATCTCATTTATTCTGCACTAAACAAGGGTATAATAAATTTTTCTAGTGAACTATACTGAATAAGTAAACTAACAAAAATGTGGGTGTTCCCTGGTTCTTATTTTAAACTACTTTTAATATTTTCTCTAACTTTAAGCAAAAAGTGTTTTAAATGGCAAATTCTATCTTAATTGGGTGTACAGAGGGGTTTATTATTTTTAAACAGGTTAGGAATGATTAAGTACCTCTCTAATATTTTCTTGACCCCAGTCAAATAGTGTAGCTATTTTTCCTTATTTCTTTTAGCTTTTGACCAGTTAATCATTTAAATCAAAACTTTAAAGTTTTCTGTAACACTTAGGGGTTTTATATTTTTTCTAAGTAGTTTACATTATTTAGGATCTGGAAAAATTGGTTTGACTCGATTTGGGTAAACCAAACTGAAGTTATGAATTTTCAAGTTCTGTTTGGATTTAAATCAGAATATTTTAAAAGGTTTCCTAGAAAACTACTTTGCACCGGAGACCCTGGGTTCTTTCTAAATCAATCCATTCATTTCTACCCCTCCGCTACTATTCCCCTGAGTCACTGACAGCGCACAAAACCCCCTGGCCTTTCCTTCTTCTTCCCCGAGGTCCCTCCCCTTATGTAAACAGTAGCCGCGGAAAGGAAAAGGGCGGCGCGGCTTACCGGCGGCGAGAGAGGTCCGGCGAGGAGCGGGGTTGGCTTCGGGAGCTCCTGGCGGTCACAGCGAGGTATGGCTCGACGGCGGTGGTGGCCGGAATCGGCCGGTCCTCGTGCGCAGGCGGGTGAACTCGTCGGCGGCGGGTGCTCCGGCTTAACCACGGTGATCTAGTTCAATTAAACGGCACGATGAGCTCCATGGGATGACGTAGAGGCTATGCGCGCAAGGAATCGAAAAATGGTGCAGAGACTTACCCGGTCTACGTTCACCGGCGATTAGGTGAAGTTCGGCGACCGTGGACTGGCTTCTCCAGCGAGGCAAAGTCCGATTCCTTGCTCGGGGAGCTTCACCGAGGCATGCACAGTCCACTCCAAGGGTCGAGCGCGACTGGGAAAGGCTCTGTTGGTCGGTCTACGGTGGCAGGGGATCGGGTGGTCGCGGGCACGCAGTCTGCAGGGCAAACGCCGGTGATCTTTGGCTCCGGTGAGGTGGAGAGCACGCGGGGGAGTACGGTTGAAGCTTCGGTGGGCTTTATAGGCGCGAGCGTGAGCAGGAGACACGGGCACGACTTGGCGCGGCGCGGGGTGCGTGGGGTCAGGCGCTGGGCGTGCTCTGGCGCGCTCAGAGCGAGTCGAACACGTGGAAGTGTTCTTCTGCCCTCGTTCAACAGCTCGCCGAGATCGCAACTGTGCGAATCTTGGCAAAAATCCGGCGCAGGCCTCCTCCTAGCACCTAGGGTTGTCTCTTGTATGTGAGTCCCCATGGCAGATATGCCCTAGGTAGGGAGATTTGCGGACGCCAAATCTGGCTTGTCCCTCTGTCCACCTCGCGACAAAAACCATGCCAAATCTTGTCAAACGTCTTGGGCTCGGTTTCAAACTTTTCCAGTGGGTGCCTTAGGTGGTATGACACATTTTTGGTATACAACTCAAGTGGTTTTGGTGCCATTTACTAAGTGAACACGGTGGATCTTTAGATTAGGTTCAAAATTTAACTTAGAAAGAATTAGAGAGCTCTAGTGTGCTCTCTCCTTAAGGGGGAAATTTGGGGTCTTCAAGGGGCCTTTTTGCAATGTTCCCACCCTGCATTTGCTAGGTTACAAGGTTACTAAAAGTTGTTTAATAACTAAGATCATGCTTTGGCAATTTGGTTGACTTAACCACTAATCCCTAGCTTGGAAGTCTAGTGCTCTTAGGTGCCCTTTTTAGGGTTTAATCTTCTTGGCTCCAAATGACCATTGTTCCACTTGTGTGGTTGAAACCCTTGCCATTCACTTTTATTAGTTAACCCATGTTTCCAAGGTTTTATGCTCTTCTTCTCAATTCTCTTCCACATGTGATCACAGTCATTAGTGCATAAATGTGCCATGGCCATGGTAACACCTGGGGTGTTACAATTTATAGCCCCAACCACCAAAATGGCCGTTGGGGAACTCTGCTGTCGATGGGCGCACCAGACACCGGTGAGCTAGTCGGCGGTGCCAGAGCCAACCCATGTTAGTCTTAGCAATTAAGCAAGTGTCGAGTTCAGCTCTATTAAAATCAACTAAGTATAGCTGACCCTCTAACACTCCCTTAAATGCTACTGAATCATCACTTCTTCTAAAGACAGTAACACCTATATCCGTAAAAAGACAGTTGTAACCCATTTTGCATAATTGAGAAACATAAAGCAAATTGTAATCTAAAGAATCTACAAGAAAAACATTGGAAATAGAATGGTCAGGAGATATAGCAATTTTACCAAGTCCTTTGACCAAACCATGATTTCCATCCCCGATAGCGATAGTTCTTTGGGGATCATGGTTTTTCTCCTAGGAGGAGAACATCCTTTTCTCCCCTGTCATGTGGTTTGTGCACCCTCTATTGATGATCCAACTTGAGCCTCCGGATTCATAAACCTACAAAACAAATTTATGCCTTGTTCTTAGGTACCCAAACGGTCTTGGGTCCTTTGACATTAGAAACAAGCACCTTGGGTACCCAAACACAAGTCTTTGACCCCTTGTGTTTGGCCCCAACATATTTGGCAACTACTTTGCCTGATTTGTTAGTGAGCACATATGATGCATCAAAAGTCTTAAATGAAATGTTATGCTCACTTGATGCAATAGGAGATTTCTTTTTAGGCAATTTAACATGGGTTGATTGCCTAGAGCTAGATGTCTCACTCTTATACATAAAAGCATGATGAGAGCCAGAGTGAGACTTCCTAGAATGAATTCTCCTAATCTTATGTTCGGGACAACCGGCAGGGTATAAAATGTAACCCTCGTTATCCTGAACCATGGGAGCTTTGCCCTTAACAAAGTTAGACAATTTTCTAGGGGCATTAAGCTTGACATTGTCTCCCTATTGGAAGCCAATGCCATCCTTAATGCAGGGCGTCTCCCACTATAGAGCATGCTTCTAGCAAATTTAAAATTTTCATTTTCTAAGTCATGCTCATTAATCTTAGCACTAAGTTGAGCTATGTGATCATTTTGTTGTTTAATTAAAGCTAGGTGATCATGAATAGCATCAATATTAATATCTCTACATCTAGTGCAAATGGTAACATGCTCAATGATAGATGTAGAGGGTTTGCAAACATTTAGTTCATCAATCTTAGTATGTAAAATAGCATGGAAATAACATCATTGCAAACATTTAAATCTTTAGCCTTAGCAATTAATTTTTTATTCTCAATTTTAAGGCTAGAGAGAGATGCATTCAATTTGTCAATCTTTGTAATCAAATTATCATTATCATTTCTAAGATTAACAATTGAATCATCACAAATATCTAACTTCTCAACCTTAGCAATTAATTTTGCATTTTCATTTCTAAGGTTTGAGACAATATCATGGCAAGTACTTATCTCACTAGTTAATTTTTCACATTTTTCAACTTCCTGAGCATAAGCAATTTTGACCTTAACATGCTTTTTGTTTTCTTTAATAAGGAAGTCCTCTTGGCTATCCAAGTGTTCATCCTTCTCTTGAATAGCTCCTATTAATTCATTTAATTTTTCTTTTTGTTGCATGTTGAGGTTGGCAAAAAGGGCTAGCAAGTTATCCTCATCATCACTAGAGTTATCCTCATCACTAGATGTTGCATATTTAGTGGAGGCTCTAGATTTTACCTTCTTTTTGCCATCTTTTGCCATGAGGCACTTGTGGCCAACGTTGGGGAAGAGGAGACCCTTGTTGACGGCGATGTTGGCGACGTCCTCGTCGGAGGAGGAGTTGGTGGAGCTCTCATCGGAGTCCCATTCCCGACAAACATGGGCATCGCCGCCCTTCTTCTTGTAATACTTCTTCTTCTCCTTCATTCTTCCCTTCTTGTCATCGCCCCTGTCACTATCACTTGATAATGGACATTTTGTAATAAAATGACTGGGCTTACCACACTTGTAGCAAACTTTCTTGGAGCGGGGCTTGTAGTCCTTCCCCCTCCTTTGCTTGAGGATTTGGCGAAAGCTTTTGATGATGAGCGCCATCTCCTCGTTGTCGAGCTTGGAGGCGTCGATGGGGAGTCTACTTGATGTAGATTCTTCTTTCTTCTCCTCCATCGCCTTGAATGCGACGGGTTGCACCTCAGGTATGGAGGAGGAGCCTTGCTCGATGATTTTCTTGTAGCCTTTGATCATCAACTCAAAGCTCACAAATTTTCCTATAACCTCCTCGGGAGACATTAGCTTGTATCTAGGATCACCACGAATTAATTGAACTTGTGTAGGATTAAGAAAAATGAGTGATCTTAGAATAACCTTGACCATCTCATGGTCATCCCATTTGGTGCTCCTGAGGTTGCGCACTTGGTTCACCAAGGTCTTGAGCCGGTTGTACATGGCTTGTGACCCCTCTCCTTGGTTGAGCATAAATCGACTGAGTTCCCCCTCGATCATTTCCCGCTTGGTGATCTTGGTCACCTCGTCTCCTTCGTGCGCGGTCTTGAGCATGTCCCAAATCTTTTTGGCGCTCTTCAACCCTTGCACCTTATTATACTCCTCTCGACTTAGAGAGGCGAGGAGTATGGTAGTGGCTTGGGAGTTGAAATGCCGGATTTGGGCTACCTCGTCCGAGTCATAGCCTTCATCCCGCACGGATGGTTCCTGCGCTCCAAATTCAACAATGTCCCAAATACTAGCGTGGAGTGAGGTTAGAAGGTGCCTCATTTTATCACTCCACATACAATAATCTTCACCGTCAAAAACTGGTGGTTTGCCTAGTGGGACGGAAAGTAAAGGAGTGCGTTTGGAAATGCGAGGATAGCGTAAGGGGATCTTACTAAACTTCTTGCGCTTATGGCGCTTAGAAGTGACGGACGGCACGTCGGAGCCGGAGGTGGAAGGCGACGAAGAATCGGTCTCGTAGTAGACCACTTTCTTCATTTTCTACTTATTATCGCCACTCCGGTGCGACTTGACACGGGGAGGTGATTCCTCCCTCTTCTTGTTGCTAGACTCTCCTGATGGAGCCTTCCCATGACCTGTGGCGGGCTTGTCGCCGGTCGCCATCTCCTTCTTGGCGTGAGCTCCCGACATAACTTCGAGCGGTTAGGCTCTAATGAAGTACCAGGCTTTGATACCAATTGAAAGTCGCCTAAAGGGGGCGTGAATAGGCAAATCTCAAATTTATAAAGTTTAAGCACAACTACAAGCCAGGGTTAGCGTTAGAAATATAATCGAGTCCGAAAGAAAGGGCAAAAACAAATCACAAGCGAATAAGAGCGGATGACACAGTGATTTGTTTTACCGAGGTTCGGTTCTTGCAAACCTACTCCCCATTGAGGTGGTCACAAAGACCGGGTCTCTTTCAACCCTTTCCCTCTCTCAAACGGTCACTTGGACCGAGTGAGCTTCCTTCCTTGATTTCCCGGGTCACTTAGACCCCGCAAGGACCACCACACAATTGGTGTCTCTTGCTTTGCTTACAAGGGTTTGAGAGTAAGAATGAGAGAAAGAAGAAAGCCAACCAAGCAACAAGAACAACAAAAGAACACAAGTCGATCTTCTCACAAGTCCTAAAAACTAGAGTGGAATTGTGGACTTGAGTTGATCGGTGGCTTTGATTTGTGTCTTGGAGTGTTGTGTATTGCTCTTGTATTGACTGAGGAGTAGTGAATGCTTGGGTTCCTTGAAGAGTGGTGGTTGGGGGTATTTATAGCCCCAACCACCAAAATGGCCGTTGGGGAACTCTGCTGTTGATGGGCGCACCGAACAGTCTGGTGCGCCAGCCACGTCACCCAACCATTAGGGTTCGACCGTTGGAGCTTCTGACATGTGGGCCACCGGACAGTCCAGTGGTGCACCGGACAGGTCCTGTTCACTGTCCAGTGTGCCATCTGGCGCCTTCTCTGACTCTGCGCGTGTAGTTGCACTGTTCACTGTTCACTATAGACTTTTGCAGACAACCGTTGGCGCTGTTAGCCGTTGCTCCGCTGGCACATCGGACAGTCCGGTGCTACACCTGACAGTCCGGTGAATTATAGCGGAGAGGCAATCCCAGAAACCCGAAGGTGGCAAGTTCAGAGTGATTCTCCCTGGTGCACCGGACACTGTCCGGTGGCACACCGAATAGTTGAAAGGGAAATGTGCCCTTGTGCCATTTCTAGTATATTTTGGTGATTAAGTGCCCAACACATATTGAGTGAGTAATTATGTGCCAAATGAAGAATGAAGTGCAAATCAACAAGAAGGTATGATTCTAGACTTAGTACATTGGTTTTTGTGTTCTAACATATTTGTCTAAGTGCTAGAATCAGAGAAAAGAGAAAGGGAAAAGGAGTTGGCTGGAAGCAGCCAAGACTCTGCTCGGTCTGGCACACCGGACTGTCCGGTGCGCCAGGCCAGCTCCGGCGAACTGGTCACTCTCGGGAATTCTTCAGCGGCGTACGACTATAATTCACCGGACTGTCCGGTGGTGCACCGGACTGTCCGGTGAGCCAAAGTCCGCCAGCGCAACGGTCGGCTAGGGGCACCGGACTGTCCGGTGTGCACCAGACAGTGTCAGATGCACCAACGGCTACAATTCTGCAACGGTCGGCTGTGCCATTTTAGGAAGGAGATCCGCACCGGACAGTGAATAGTGGATGTCCGGTGGTGCACCGGACTGTCCGGTGCGCCACCCGACAGAAGGCAAGAATTGCCTTCCAAGAATGCCTCCAACGGCTCCTAGCTGCCTTGGGGCTATAAAAGGGACCCCTAGATACATGGAGGAGTCACCCAAGCATACTTTGAGCATTCTAAGTCTTCCACACTCCATCTCTACGCACTTGATTGACTTTCTTAGTGATTTGAGCTATGTTCTAGTGGTGAACTTGTTGCGATTCATTTGAGCTCAAGTCTTGGCTTTGTGTGTGCGTATTGCTGCGGATTTGTGTGTATTGCTTCCCTCCCTTACTCTAAGTGCTTTCACTTTGATCTTTGTTGTAAGGGCGAGAGACTCCAAGTTGTGGAGATTCCTCACAAACGGGAAAGAGTATAAGAAAGAAAACAACCATGGTATTCAAGTGGATCATTGGATCACTTGAAAGGGGTTGAGTGCAACCCTCGTCTATTGGTATGCCACAACGTGGAGTAGGCAAGTGTTATACTTGGCCGAACCATGGGATAAATCATCGTGTCTCTTGTGCTTGTTTTCTTTGTGACTATTGTGTTTCACAAGAGCTCGGTTCTTAGCCACTTGATTCGATTGTGCTAACACTTAATCAAGTTTTGTGGCTATAAGTTTTTAAGTTTTTACAGGATCACCTATTCACCCCCCCCCTCTAGGTGCTCTCAATTGGTATCGGAGCTGTTCTCTTCACGAAAGGGACTAATCGCCCGAAAAGATGGATCCTAAGGGAAAGGGGATGGTGGTCAACGATAAGGAGAAGGAATCCATCTTCAACGAGCCAAGAGATTACAAGCCCACTGACTCTGGCTCAAGTCACAAGAAGAAGGACGGGAAGAAGAAGAGGCGCATCAAGAAGATAATCTACTACGACAGCGACGAGTCTTCCTCTTCCCAAAGAGACGACGACGAGAAAAAGAAAACGGTTAACTCAAACTTTTCTTTTGACTATTCTCGTATTCCGTCTAACTCCAATGCTCATTTAGTTTTGATTCCACTTGGGAAACCTCCGCACTTTGATGGAGAAGACCACTCATTTTGGAGTCAAAAAATGCGTAGTCACCTATTCTCTCTCCATCCAAGTATTTGGGAGATCGTTGAAAACGGAATGCTTTTTGATAGTACTGACAATCCCGTTTTCATTAATGAGCAAATCCATAAAAATGCACAAGCTACCACTGTTTTGCTAGCATCCTTGTGCAGGGACGAGTACCACAATGTGAGCGGCTTGGATAATGCGAAGCAAATTTGGGACACCCTCAAGATTTCTCATGAGGGGAATGACGCCACCATGATCACCAAAATGGAGTTGGTGGAAGGCAAACTAGGAAGGTTCACAATGATCAGGGGGAGGAGCCAACCCAAACGTACAACAGGCTCAAGACCCTAGTCAACAAGATCAGGAGCTATGGAAGCACGAGATGGACGGACCACGACGTCGTCCGACTTATGCTCAGGTCCTTCACTGTACTTGATCCTCATCTTGTGAATTCTATCTATGAAAATCCTAGGTACACCAAGATGACGCCCGAGGAAATACTCGGAAAGTTCATAAGTGGGCGTATGATGATCAAGGAAGCAAGATACGTTGATGAGGCATTGAATGGTCCAATGCCCATCTACGAGCCTCAAACGGTTGCTCTCAAAGCAACAAGTAGCAGGGAGACACTACCTAGCAAGGTGGCGCAAGTTGAGGCGGCCGAGCTAAATGAGGATGAAATGGCCCTCATTATCAAGCGCTTCAAGACCACATTGAAGGGACGCAAGGAGTACTCAAACAAGAACAAGGCAAAGGGAAAGCGTTCCTGCTTCAAGTGTGGTAAGACATGTCATTTTATTGCTCAATGTCCCGATAATGAAAATGACCAGGGAGACGAAAGACATGGGAAGAGAGAGAACAAGAAGGTTTACAAGAAGGCGAAGGGCGAGGCACACCTTGGCAAAGAGTGGGACTCGGATTGTTCTTCGTCCGACTCCAACGACGAAGGACTCGCAGCCTCGGCCTTCAACAAATCGTCGCTCTTCCCCAACGAGCGCCATGCTTGCCTAATGGCAAAGGAGAAGAAGGTAAACGCTCAAGAAACTCCTAAGTACTCTACTTCTAGTGATGAGGACTCTAGTGATGATGAAGTAGATTACACTAGCTTGTTCAAAGGATTAGATAGAGCTAAAGTAGAAAAGATTAATGAGTTGATTGATGCATTGAATGAAAAAGATAAACTGCTAGAGAGGCAAGAGGACATCTTGTATGAGGAACATGACAAATTTGTTAGTGTTCAAAAGTCTCTTGCCTTAGAGATTAAAAGGAATGAATTACTATCTTCTGAATTATCTATTTGCAATGAAGCTAATTCTAGTTTGAAGATTTTAAATGATGATTTAAATGCTAAGCTAGAGACAGTTAACAAATCTAGTCCTTGTGTAGAGCATGTTGTAATTTGCAATAGATGCAAGGATTTTAATGTTGATGCTTGTGATGAACATTTAATTTATATTTCTAAATTAAATGATGAAGTAGCAAGTCTTAATGCTCAACTTAAGACTTGCAAAAGTGATTTTGATAAATTAAAATTTGCTAGGGATGCCTACATTGTTGGTAGACACCCCTCAATTAAGGATGGGCTTGGCTTTAAGAGGGAAGCCAAGAACTTAACAAGCCAAAGGGCTCCCATTTTCAACAAGGAAAAAGAGAAGGCTCCTATGGCTAGTAGTAGTCAAAAGAATCATGCATTTATTTATGATAGAAAATTTTATAGGAATGCTCATCATAATAGGAGTTATAATGCTTATGATTCACATGCCATGATTGTTTCAAGTTCTTCCTTTGTGCATAGTAGAAATATGCCTAGAAACAATGTTGTTCATCATGTGCCTAAGAGAATGCAAAATAAATCTGCTACTGTTTTTCATGCCTGCAACACTGATTTTGTACTTTCATGTAAAAATAAGAAAGTGGTTGCTAGGAAATTGGGGGCAAAATGCAAGGGAGATAAAACTTGCATTTGGGTCCCTAAGACTATTGTTACTAACCTTGTAGGACCCAACAAGAGTTGGGTACCTAAAACCCAAGCCTAATTTGCCTTGCAGGTTTATGCATTCGGGGCTCAAGCTGGATTATCGACAGCGGATGCACAAACCACATGACGGGGGAGAAGAAGATTGTCGGGGACCATAATTAGGGGTACACTCAAGACTCCTAATCTCAGCTGGTAACCCCCATCAGCACAAAGCTGCAAAGGCCTGATGGGTGCGATTAAGTCAATGTAACAACCTATAATCTTGATTTTGGATTTACTAGATTTTTTTTCTCGAAAGAAATCAAATTAAAGTGTCTGTTATAAATTTATGAATGGAACTAGTTTCTTAAAGCTAAATAAGTAGTAAATATTTGTTATGTATTTGAACTATGTTCTTAAATAGATATATGGTGAAGTACTCTACATGGTTTATTCATATCGAATTATATATATAGGAGCATTTGTCTAAATAAAATAAATAAATAAAATTATGTGTTGCATTCATGCTCGAGATTTTGATTTGTACATTTAATTTGAAGCTAAAACTTGAACTCAAATTAAAATTTAGAATATGTGAATCAAACTAGAAAACTAAAATAGAAAATGAAAATGAAAAGAAAAAGGAACAAACATTATTTGGGCCTAATCCCACAATTCTGGCCCAAATTCGCCCACGATCAAACCCAATCCGCGTGCCTGTGCTGCGCCTGGGCGCCGACAGGTGGGCCCTTTTGGGCAGTCTCTGATGGCGCACAGTCTCACTGCCCGCGGGTCCCATTGTCATCCAGCCAATCGCACCCACTGCCTGTCCCCTCTGCCGTGTGGACCCAACCTGTCATATCTCCCTTCCCCTCCCCAGGGACAAATCCACCGAAGTCTTCGTGGGGCTGTTGCGCTGCCGCGTTCCCTCCCGTGCGGGCAGCCTCAGCCACACTCATCTGCGCGCCAGCCGCTCCTTGCGCCGCGCGATTCCTGGGAGCTTGGCGCCCGTACCGCTCGTCCGTATGTCATGTGGGCCCCAGATGACAGTCATTTCTTCCCCAACGAATCATCCCAACGGACGCAATCCCGCCAGCCTCGGTCGCCGCAAATTCTGGGTTCCTCAGCCATGGATTCTACTGGTTGAGGTCCCGAGCACCCTCCTGGTGATCCGGTGGTGATCTTAGGACTCTTGTGAACAACCGAGCGATTGCGCGGAACAAAATAGCGGTGGCGGCGGATTCCTCTCCCATGCCGTTGCCGCGCCACTCCTCCACGGAAATCGGGCGGGCGTAACAACTTTCCTCCCCTTCGGAATCCGCTTTCCTCGGCTTCGGGGTATAAATCCGGGACACCTCGCTCGCCCATCAGCCACCAAACACCGTGAAGCCCTCACCATGGTAGCACCCGAGGGACAGAGAGATGAGAGAGGTACCGCCGTGGTGGATTTGAAGCCTACGGCGATGTCGAGTAGTCAGAACCGGGCCAGGAGCTTCTCCGGGGCGCTTGAGTACTTGGGCGACCACCAATTTGGCGTGGGTGGCCACAAGCTTTCGGGGAATTGCTCGCCAACGCCTGCTAGCACTGCAATGCCGCCCTCCGCCGTGGATAGAACTTCTGCTCACGTAACGCGTGGTAAGTGCCATCTCATCCCGTGCGCCATCATTTCCTCTGCACGTAGATCGCTTCCGGTGGGCCTTGGAGCTCTGGTGCGCCGGTTGCAAGTGCTCCGGCGAGGTCCACCGCCGCGCAGAGAGCTCTGCTCGCCGTAGCTCACCGACGGGAAGGAGACAGACTTATGGCCGTAGGATCTATCGAGGGGCATTCTGGATTGATCGTGGCTAGATCGATCTGGACCATTGAAGCGTCAACGCACGGATAGGATTAGGGCGCGCATACCCCTTCGCGCGATCGGATCTGGACCTCCAGATTTTGATCGGATGGCTTAGAATAGAACGTACCCGTTCGGTCGAGGCAAGCTTATAAAAGAGTCCCTGGGATTTTCAATTATTGATCCCGCCATCCCTGCACAGTTTAGAACAGTTATAGATAAGTCCCTGTGAATTACAATCATACCCCTGGAGCCCTATTTAAGTGCAGAATAAATATTAAAAATAACCTAAAACTTGTTTAACCCATAACTTTTACGTCTTAACTCCGAATTGACCCGTTCCAGTTGCGTTTGCTTCGTATAAACATTTACTTCGCAGTAACAACATTAATTTTACCACGTCGCATGCTTTTATTGTTAGATAATTATTATTCCTATGTCTACTAGATCAACCCTTCTAGAAGCAAAGCTAACCGGTCCATGATTATAATTTGATTAGAATATAGTCTCTAGTCATGTTATAATTAAAATTAAAGTTGAGTTAATTACTTATAGAATACTCTCTCATATGATGTATACTAACCAATTTGTAATATAGTTTAATATTTAAATCACGTGGATCTTCGGAAAACCATAACTTCATAACCGTAAACCCGAATCTAGCAATTCTCGTTCCCACGATCTTGTAGCAATGCGTAGATTATTATCATACAGTTTATCCTTATGTTTGGTGTAATGTTAATTTTGTCTATACACTGTTTGGTTGTAATGCCACGACTAGCGTGAGGACACGTGTCATCTGAAGAGCAAGTTGGTACCTGGAATCTCAAGTCCCAGGCAAGTTGTGCCCTTGATCACTTCTTTTACCCATTCATATTCTTATTAATCATAATGATCTGCATAGGTTAATTTTGATGGGACCCAATAGGATACCCTAGATTTGACTATCTTTATACCTTGCTTCACCACTAGTTTACTACTAAATTTTTGGGTAGTACATGCTATTACTTTATGTGGATTTGGGTATAGAGATAATCATCACTCAATTTTATACTTGTTATTATCTGTTCATTATTTTCTGTTCATGATAAGATCATTATGTTAATGGGAACATGGAGAACCACCCGGGAAAACAGTGCTACCACAAGGGTATAATGGGACGCCCTTGGCTGATTAACTAGGAAAGCTAGTGGAGGGCTACCTTACCCGAAAGGGGCAAGGGCAGTAGGGGAGTGGTCAGTGTAGGGAGGTCCTTGGGTTGATTTTGCTGCGATGGCGGTCAGGCAAGAACCCTGCACTGGAGCTTCCTATAAACTGTAGCGGGTAGTCTGAAGCTAGTGGAACTTTGTAAAGGCCTCGTAGTGGTACCCTGCCTCGCTTCCTTGGTAGAGGTGTATGGGGTCTGATCAACTCCGTGGCAAATGGGTAACACGACTTGTGGGTAAAGATGCGCAACCTCTGCAGAGTGTAAAACTGGTATACTAGCCGTGCTCACGGTCATGAGCGGCTCGGACACTCACATGATTAATTTATGGAACTAAATTCAATTTGTCATATGCATTGCATCGCATGTGATGATGTTACTTTTGTTCTACTACTTAATTGGGTTTGGTATTTACTTATACTTAGTAATTGCTAATAAAATTTTGACCAACTTTAAAAGCAATGCTCAGCTCTAACCATCCTCTTTGGTAAGCCTTACACTTCACGTGAGCTCCCACCTTTGGCGAGTTCATGCACATTATTCCCCACAACTTGTTGAGCGATGAACGTATGTGAGCTCACTCTTGCTGTCTCACACCCCCCACAGGTCAAGAACAGGTACCACATGATGAGGCGCGTGGAGGATGCTGTGGCGAGTTCGTGAGAGGTCTAGGCCGTCGTCTCCCAGTCAACTTTGGGTTGCTGGACCGTTGTCTCCTTATGATGTAAATATTTATTTATTTTGTATAGAACTTCTATTATATAGTAAAGATGTGACATTCGATCCTGTGCCATGATTCATCATATGTTTGAGACTTGGTCCCAGCACACCTGGTGATGTTCGCGCCCGGGTCTTGGTGCCCCTAAAACCGGGGTGTGACAGAAGTGGTATCAAAGGAATGTTGACTGTAGGACAAAGCCTAGATAGAACTAGACAACCATTGTCTACTTACCTTTGCTACTCTGATTCTTTTCTAAACTTTTCTTGATCTTTTCTCATCTATTTCCGCTTTACTCTGATTATTCTTACCTTTTCTTTCTAAGACAAATGTGGATTTCACACTTTGAAATCCTGTACCTAAAGTGACCTTTAGAAATAGGAGACCTAATCTTAGGAACAAAAATAAAACTATTTTTATAGATATCTATGAACTTGAATGTATGTTCTTATGATATTTGTATGATTTGGATCTTTGATTGAGTGTGATTAATTGTGGAGTAATGTCCACAATTACATCTGCATATACATATAGGAAAAAAATGTTCATCAAAATAACTAGACAAATTAGATTATTTCTCATTAAAGTATCTAACCTAACAATATCCATCTCATCTTAAAAGATTCTATCCTACTTTCATGGATCCATCTTATCTTAAAAGATACTCTATTACCTTAGTAGATTCATCTTATCTTGAAAAAAAATTGTGTCATCCTAATAGATCTAACGGACCTCGAAAGATTCTACCTTATCCTTATGGATTTATCTTGTTCTAATAGGCATACCTACCCCACTCTATAGTAACAACCATGATCTAGGCTAAAATAAATAGATCTTATCTAGTTATACCAATATGATCTAGATCCCACCTAATCTAACATGAGCTAATCCAAATTGAGTTACTTAAGTAAGTTAGACATAAATTAGGCCCGGATTCTATAAACATATCTTACCCTAAATTAATACCTTGGACTAACTCGTTCGTAAACAACAACCTAACCTACATCATAGGTTGCCTAATCCAGATATCCTAAAAGCAAAGTAAAACTCTGTTTAAATCTAACTACCTCATGTACCCTAGCTATCCTAGCTATAGCCATATGTCCTCAACTCAGATGGCAACTTCAGGACTGAGGGCCAAAGAAGACCAACCACGTCAAGGGAGGATAAGCACCAACTCAAGTCTTCAAATGGCAAAACGGAATCATCAGATGAGTCAAGATCCACCATCCGTAATGAAATCTTTCTTTGCCCTAATCCTTATTACCGCAACCTTCCCTACTTCTGCCTAATAGCTAAACATAGTATACCCATGTGTTCCTAGTCATTTCCTTATTTAATGACTAAAAAAAATTATATAGAAAACATTTGTGCTTAAAACCATTTGAAAAAAAAACTCGAAGCTAAACTGCAACCAAACATTTGGCTTTCTATATTCCTTTTCTTACAAATCTCGAGGACGAGATTATTTTTAAGGGGGGTAGAATTTGTAACAACCTATAATCTTGATTTTGGATTTACTAGATTTTTTTTCTCGAAAGAAATCAAATTAAAGTGTCTGTTATAAATTTATGAATGGAACTAGTTTCTTAAAGCTAAATAAGTAGTAAATATTTGTTATGTATTTGAACTATGTTCTTAAATAGATATATGGTGAAGTACTCTACATGGTTTATTCATATCGAATTAAAATAAATAATTAAAATTATGTGTTGCATTCATGCTCGAGATTTTGATTTGTACATTTAATTTGAAGCTAAAACTTGAACTCAAATTGAAATTTAGAATATGTGAATCAAACTAGAAAACTAAAATAGAAAATAAAAATGAAAAGAAAAAGGAACAAACGTTATTTGGGCCTAATCCCACAATTCTGGCCTAAATTCGCCCACGATCAAACCCAATTCGCGTGCCTGTGCTGCGCATGGGCGCCGACAGGTGGGCCCTTTTGGGCAGTCTCTTATGGCGCACGGTCTCACTGCCCACGGGTCCCATTATCATCTAGCCAATCGCACCCACTGCCTGTCCCCTCTGCCGTGTGGACCCAACCTGTCATATCTCCCTTCCCCTCCCCAGGAACAAATCCATCGAAGTCTTCGTGTGGCTGTTGCGCCGCCGCGTTCCCTCCCGTGCGGGCAGCCTCAGCCACACTCATCTGCGCGCCAGCCGCTCCTTGCGCCGCGCGATTCCTGGGAGCTTGGCGCCCGTACCACTCGTCCGTATATCATGTGGGCCCCAGATGACAGTCATTTCTTCCCCAACGAATCATCCCAACGGACGCAATCCCCCCAGCCTCGATCGCCACAAATTCCGGGTTCCTCAGCCATGGATTCTGCTGGTTGAGGTCCCGAGCACCCTCCTGGTGATCCGGTGGTGATCTTAGGACTCTTGTGAACAACCGAGCGATTGCGCGGAACAAAATAGCGGTGGCGGCGGATTCCTCTCCCATGCCGTTGCCGCGCCACTCCTCCACGGAAATCGGGCGGGCGTAACAACTTTCCTCCCCTTCGGAATCCGCTTTCCTCGGCTTCGGGGTATAAATCCGGGACACCTCGCTCGCCCATCAGCCACCAAACACCGTGAAGCCCTCACCATGGTAGCACCCGAGGGACAGAGAGATGAGAGAGGTACCGCCGTGGTGGATTTGAAGCCTACGGCGATGTCGAGTAGTCAGAACCGGGCCGGGAGCTTCTCCGGGGCGCTTGAGTACTTGGGCGACCACCAATTTGGCGTGGGTGGCCACAAGCTTTCGGGGAATTACTCGCCAACGCCTGCTAGCACTGCAATGCCGCCCTCCGCCGTGGATAGAACTTCTGCTCACGTAACGCGTGGTAAGTGCCATCTCATCCTGTGCGCCATCATTTCCTCTGCGCGTAGATCGCTTCCGATGGGCCTTGGAGCTCTGGCGCGCCGGTTGCAAGTGCTCCGGCGAGGTCCACCGCCGCGCAGAGAGCTCTGCTCGCCGTAGCTCACCGACGGGAAGGAGACAGACTTATGGCCGTAGGATCTATCGAGGGGCGTTCTGGATTGATCGTGGCTAGATCGATCCGGACCATTGAAGCGTCAACGCACGGATAGGATTAGGGCGCGCATACCCCTTCGCGCGATCGGATCTGGACCTCCAGATTTTGATCGGATGGCTTAGAATAGAACGTACCCGTTCGGTCGAGGCAAGCTTATAAAAGAGTCCCTGGGATTTTCAATTATTGATCCCGCCATCCCTGCACAGTTTAGAACAGTTACAGATAAGTCCCTGTGAATTACAATCATACCCCTGGAGCCCTATTTAAGTGCAGAATAAATATTAAAAATAACCTAAAACTTGTTTAACCCATAACTTTTACGTCTTAACTCCGAATTGACCCGTTCCAGTTGCGTTAGCTTCGTATAAACATTTACTTCGCAGTAACAACATTAATTTTACCACGTCGCATGCTTTTATTGTTAGATATTTATTATTCCTATGTCTACTAGATCAACCCTTCTAGAAGCAAAGCTAACCGGTCCATGATTATAATTTGATTAGAATATAGTCTCTAGTCATGTTATAATTAAAATTAAAGTTGAGTTAATTACTTATAGAATACTCTCTCATATGATGTATACTAACCAATTTGTAATATAGTTTAATATTTAAATCACGTGGATCTTCGGAAAACCATAACTTCATAACCGTAAACCCGAATCTAGCAATTCTCGTTCCCACGATCTTGTAGCAATGCGTAGATTATTATCATACAGTTTATCCTTATGTTTGGTGTAATGTTAATTTTGTCTATACACTGTTTGGTTGTAATGCCATGACTAGCGTGAGGACACGTGTCATCTGAAGAGCAAGTTGGTACCTGGAATCTCAAGTCCCAGGCAAGTTGTGCCCTTGATCACTTCTTTTACCCATTCATATTCTTATTAATCATAATGATCTGCATAGGTTAATTTTGATGGGACCCAATAGGATACCCTAGATTTGACTATCTTTATACCTTGCTTCACCACTGGTTTACTACTAAATTTTTGGGTAGTACATGCTATTACTTTATGTGGATTTGGGTATAGAGATAATCATCACTCATTTTTATACTTGTTATTATCTGTTCATGATAAGATCATTATGTTAATGGGAACATGGAGAACCACCCGGGAAAACAGTGCTACCACAAGGGTATAATGGGACGCCCTTGGCTGATTAACTAGGAAAGCTAGTGGAGGGCTACCTTACCCGAAAGGGGCAAGGGCAGTAGGGGAGTGGTCAGTGTAGGGAGGTCCTTGGGTTGATTTTGCTGCGATGGCGGTCAGGCAAGAACCCTGCACTGGAGCTTCCTATAAACTGTAGCGGGTAGTCTGAAGCTAGTGGAACTTTGTAAAGGCCTCGTAGTGGTACCCTGCCTCGCTTCCTTGGTAGAGGTGTATGGGGTCTGATCAACTCCGTGGCAAATGGGTAACACGACTTATGGGTAAAGATGCGCAACCTCTGCAGAGTGTAAAACTGGTATACTAGCCGTGCTCACGGTCATGAGCGGCTCGGACACTCACATGATTAATTTATGGAACTAAATTCAATTTGTCATATGCATTGCATCGCAGGTGATGATGTTACTTTTGTTCTACTACTTAATTGGGTTTGGTATTTACTTATACTTAGTAATTGCAAATAAAATTTTGACCAACTTTAAAAGCAATGCTCAGCTCTAACCATCCTCTTTGGTAAGCCTTACACTTCACGTGAGCTCCCACCTTTGGCGAGTTCATGCACATTATTCCCCACAACTTGTTGAGCGATGAACGTATGTGAGCTCACTCTTGCTGTCTCACACCCCCCACAGGTCAAGAACAGGTACCACAGGATGAGGCGCGTGGAGGATGCTGTGGCGAGTTCGTGAGAGGTCTAGGCCGTCGTCTCCCAGTCAACTTTGGGTTGCTGGACCGTTGTCTCCTTATGATGTAAATATTTATTTATTTTGTATAGAACTTCTATTATATAGTAAAGATGTGACATTCGATCCTGTGCCATGATTCATCATATGTGTGAGACTTGGTCCCAGCACACCTGGTGATGTTCGCGCCCGGGTCTTGGTGCCCCTAAAACCCGGGTGTGATAGTCAAGGATTGGTCCACTCAAGGGACATGATCTCGCCTCGCCCGAGCCCAGCCTCGGGCAAGGGCAGCCGACCCCGGAGGATTTACGTCTCGCCCGAGGACCCCCTCCAGCAACGGACACACCTTCGGCTCGCCCGAGGCCCAGTCTTCACCAAGAAGCAACCTTGGCCAAGTCGCCACGCCGACCGAACGTATCGCAGGAGCATTTAATGCAAAGGTGGCCTGACACCTTATCCTGACGCGCGCCCTTCAGTCGATAGAGCCGAAGTGACCGTAGTCACTTCGCCGCTCCACTGACCGGCCTGACAAGAGGACAACGCCGCCTGCGCCGCTCTGACTGCTGCGCCACTCGGCAGAGTGCGGCTGACAGCAGCCAAGTCCGGCCTCGAGTGCCATAGGAAGCTCCGCCTCGCCTGACCCAGGGCTCAGACTCGGGCTCAGCCCCGGAAGACGACGAACTCCGCTTTGCCCGACCCCAGGGCTCGGACTCGGGCTCAGCCCCAGAAGACGACGAACTCCGCTTCGCCCGACCCCAGGGCTCGGACTCGGGCTCAGCCCCGGAAGACGACGAACTCCGCTTCGCCCGACCCAAGGGCTCGGACTCGGGCTCAGCCCCGGAAGACGACGAACTCCGCTTCGCCCGACCCTAGGGCTCGGACTCGGGCTCAGCCCCGGAAGACGACGAACTCTGCTTCGCCCGACCCTAGCGCTCGGACTCGGGCTCAGCCCCGGAAGACGACGAACTCCGTTTCGCCCGACCCCAGGGCTCGGACTCGGGCTCAGCACCGGAAGACGACAAACTCCGCTTCGCCCGACCCCAGGGCTCGAACTCAGCCCTGGCCTCAGCCGACGGTCTCCGCCTCACCCGACCCAGGGGCTCGGACTCGACCTCGGCCTTGGAAGACAGACTCGACCTCGACCTCGGAGGAGCCTCCACCTCGCCTAACCCAGGGCTCGGACCGACCACGTCACAGGAGGCGCCATCATTACCCTACCCCAAGCTAACTCAGGCTACGGGGAACAAGACCGGCGTCCCATCTAGCTCGCCCCGGTAAACAAGTAATGATGGCGCCCCGCATGCTCTATGACGACGGCGGCTCTCAGCCCCCTTACGGAAGCAAGGGGACGTCAGCAAGGACTCGACAGCGCCGACAGCTGTCCTTCCGCCAGGCTCCAGCGCTCCTCCGATGGCCACGACACCACACGAACCGGGTGCCAAAACCTCTCCGGCTGCCACGATGGCATGTACTTAGGGAACTAGCTCTCCTCCGCTGGACACGTTAGCACACTGCTACACCCCCCATTGTACACCTGGATCCTTTCCTTACGCCTATAAAAGGAAGGTCCAGGGCCCTCTTACAGAAGGTTGGCCACGCGGGGAAGGACGGGACGACGCTCGTGTAAGCCTCTCGCTCCCTCCCGCGTGGACGCTTGTAACCCCCTACTGCAAGCGCACCTGACCTGGGCGCGGGACAAACACGAAGGCCGCGGGTTTCCCCTTTTATGCCTGTCTCCCTCCGGCTTCTCTCCCCCTTCGCGCTCCGTCTCGCGCCGACCCATCTGGGCTGGGGCACGCGGCGACAATTTACTCGTCGGTCCAGGGACCCCCTGGGTTCGAAACGCCGACAGTTGGCGCACCAGGAAGGGGCCTGCTGCGTGTTGACGAACAACTTCCCGTCAAGCTCCAGATGGGCAGTCTCTAGCAACCTTTCCAGCCCGGGACGGTGCTCCGTTTCGGGAGTCTTGAGTTCATGTCCCTCGATGGCAGCTACAACATGATACTCCTTCCCCCGCCGCGCGACAGCGACAATGGCGGCCGACAACCTGCTCGCCGGCGGCGGAATCGACGACGTCTTCTCCACGTGGTGGAAGAACAACATTCGGGCTTGTCTCGTCCCCTCCCCCGCCGATGGAGGAGGAGGCGGGGCAACCAAGGCCAAGCAGGAGGCGGCACCTCGTCGGCTGTCGAGCGAGTCGACGGCGCCGGCGCCCCAACGGGGGGCACGTCGGGCATCGACCTCGCGTCTAAGACGAAGACAAGCGTCGTCTCCCCGCAACACGCCAACCCCAAGCAAACGGACGACGCCAGCACGCTCGCAAAGGACTTGCTGGGCGTCACCCTCGTACCTGAGACGACAGTGCAGTCTGCCCCTGACGTGACTTCGTCACCGCCCGTCGACCAAGAGGTACCGACTGATTCCCATCTCGTGCCTTTTGGATTCAGCCTCGACCCACCAAGCGACTTCGCTTTGGTGGACGCTCTCATAGAGGCGAGTCCAAACCCTCTGGGGTATCGTATGCGGTCACCCTGGGACCGGCTGACGGCCGTCTCGACCTACGAGCCCTCAGGTTCCGAGGAAGATGACGAGCCTGACTTTAGTTAGGATTTCTCTGGACTTGGTAACCCCAGTGCCATGCGGGACTTTATGACCGCATGCGACTACTGCCTTTCCGACTGTTCGGACGGTAGCCGCGGCCTCGGCGACGAGGACTGCGGCCCAAGTCGTGAATGTTTCCACGTCGATCTAGGGGGTCCCGACGAAGGCAACCATCTTGGTATGCCGAAGAACGGTGATCCCCCTAGGCCTGTGCCTCGCGTTGACATCCTTCAGGAGCTAGTTGTGGTCCCCGTCCCGGTGGGGGGTCATGACCCACAACTCGAGCAAATCCGCGAGATGCAGGCCAGGCTCGGCGAGGGAGCAGGAACACTTGAGCCATTCCGCTGGGACATTGGGCAGGAATGGGCGGGCCAACCCCGGTCAGAGAAGTGCGTCATCTACCCCAGGGCATCTAGCACCGCATCGCCGACGATGTCAGGGTAAGGCCGCCACCGGTTTCCAGTGGGGTCGGCCAGAACCTGGCTGCAGCGGCAATACTTCTCCGCGCCATGCCGGAGCCATCAACCACCGAGGGGCGGCGTATCCAGGGAGAGCTCAAGAATCTCCTAGAGGATGCCGCGGTCCGATGGGCCAAAAGCTCTGCCTCCCGAAGGCAGGGGTACCCCTCGGAACATCGCGCCGCGACTTCCCGATTCATGCGGGAAGCCTCGGTCCACACCGGGCGCACGCGCAACACAGCGCCTGCGGCCCCGGGTCGCCTCGGCAACGAACGCCCTAACCGCAACCGTCGAACCCACCTCAATGAGAGGGTGCGCCGAGGCTACCACCCCAGGCGTGGTGGATGCTACGACAGCGGGGAGGATCGGAGTCCCTCGCCCGAACCACCTGGTCCGCAGGCTTTCAGCCGCGCCATACGACGGGCACCGTTCCCGACCCGGTTCCGAACCTCGACTACTATCATAAAGTACTCGGGGGAGACGAGACCGGAATTGTGGCTCGGGGACTACCGGTTGGCCTGCCACCTGGGTGGAACGGACGATGACAACCTCATCATCCGCAACCTCCCCCTGTTCCTCTCCGACACCGCTCGAGCCTGGCTGGAGCACCTGCCTCCGGGGCAGATCTCCAACTGGGACGACCTGGTCCAAGCCTTCGCCGGCAATTTCCAGGGCACGTACGTGCGCCCAGGGAACTCCTGGGATCTCCGAAGCTGCCGCCAGCAGCCAGGGGAGTCTCTCCGGGACTACATCCGGTGATTCTCGAAGCAGCGCACCGAGCTGCCTAACGTCACCGATTCGGATGTCATCGGCGCGTTCCTCACCGGCACCACCTGCCGCGACCTAGTGAGCAAGCTGGGTCGCAAGACCCCCACCAGGGCGAGCGAGCTAATGGACATCGCCACCAAGTTCGCCTCTGGCCAGGAGGCAGTTGAGGCCATCTTCTGGAAGGACAAGCAGCCCCAGGGCCGCCTACCGGAAGATGTCCCCGAGGCTTCAACTCAGCGCGGCACCAAGAAGAAAGGCAAGAAGAAGTCGCAAGCGAAACGCGACGCCGCCGACGTGGACCTTGTCGCCGCCGCCGAGTACAAGAACCCTCGGAAACCTCCCGGAGGTGCCAATCTCTTCGACAAGATGCTCAAGGATCCGTGCCCCTATCATCAGGGGCCCGTCAAGCACACCCTTGAGGAGTGCGCCATGCTTCGGCGCCACTTTCACAAGGTCGGGCCACCCACGGAGGGTGGCAGGGTTCGTGACGACGATAAGAAGGAAGATCACAAGGCAGGAGAGTTCCCCGAGGTCCACGACTGCTACATGATCTACGGTGGGCGAGTGGCGAACGCCTCGGCTCGGCACCGCAAGCAAGAGCATCGGGAGATCTGCTCGGTAAAGGTGGCGGCGCCAGTCTACCTAGATTGGTTTGACAAGCCCATCACCTTCGACCAAGACGACCACCCCGACCGCGTGCCGAGCCCGGGGAAATACCCGCTCGTTGTCGACCCCGTCATCGGCAACGTCAGGCTCACCAAGGTCCTCATGGACGGAGGCAGCAGCCTCAACATCATCTACAACGAGACCCTCGGGCTCCTGCGGATCGATCTGTCCTCGGTCCGGGCAGGCGCTGCGCCTTTTCACGGGATCATCCCCGGGAAGCGCGTCCAACCCCTCGGACAACTCGATCTACCCGTCTGCTTTGGGACACCCTCCAACTTCTGAAGGGAGACCCTCACGCTCGAAGTGGTCGGGTTTCGAGGAACCTACCACGCAGTGCTGGGGAGGCCATGCTACGCCAAGTTCATGGCCGTCCCCACCTACCTCAAGCTCAAGATGCCGGGCCCCAACGGGGTCATCACCGTCGGCCCCACGTACTGACACGCGTACGAATGCGACGTGGAGTGCGTGGAGTACGCCGAGGCCCTCGCCGAATCCAAGGCCCTCATCGCCGACCTGGAGAGCCTCTCTAAGGAGGCGCCAGAAGGGAAGCGCCACGCCGGCAACTTCGAGCCAGCGGAGACGGTTAAATCCGTCCCTCTCGACCCCAGCAACGACGCCTCCAAGCAGATCCGGATCGGCTCTGAACTCGATCCCAAATAGGAAGCAGTGCTCGTCGACTTTCTCCACGCAAACGCCGACGTCTTCGCGTGGAGTCCCTCGGACATGCCCGGCATACCGAGGGATGTCGCCGAGCACTCGCTGGATATCCGAGCTGGAGCCCGACCCGTGAAGCAGCCTCTGCGCCGATTCGACGAAGAAAAGTGCAGAGCCATAGGCGAGGAGATCCACAAGCTAATGGCGGCAGGGTTCATCAAAGAGGTATTCCATCCCGAATGGCTTGCCAACCCTGTGCTTGTGAGAAAGAAAGGAGGGAAATGGCGGATGTGTGTAGACTACACTGGTCTAAACAAAGCATGTCCGAAAGTTCCCTACCCTCTGCCTCGCAACGATCAAATCATGGATTCCACTGCTGGGTGCGAAACCCTGTCTTTCCTCGATGCCTACTCAGGGTATCACCAAATCAGGATGAAAGAGTCCCACCAGCTCGTGACTTCTTTCATCACACCTTTTGGCATGTACTACTATGTTACCATGCCGTTCGGTTTGAGGAATGCGGGTGCGACATACCAAAGGTGCATGAACCACGTGTTCGGCGAACACATTGGCCGAATGGTCGAGGCCTACGTCGATGACATCGTAGTCAAGACGAGGAAAGCCTCCGACCTCCTTTTCGACCTTGGAGCGACATTCCGATGTCTCAAGGCGAAAGGCGTAAAGCTCAATCTCGAGAAGTGTGTCTTCGGGGTCCCCCGAGGCATGCTCTTGGGGTTCATCGTCTCCGAGCGGGGCATCAAGGCCAACCCGAAGAAGATCGCGGCCATCACCAGCATGGGGCCCATCAAGGACTTGAAAGGCGTACAGAGGGTCACGGGATGCCTTGCGGCTCTGAGCCGTTTCATCTCGCGCCTCGGCGAAAGAGGCCTGCCTCTGTACCACCTCTTAAGGAAGGCCGAGTGCTTCACTTGGACCCCTGAGGCCGAGGAAGCCCTCGGGAACCTGAAGGCGCTCCTCACGAACGCGCCCATCTTGGTGCCCCCCGCTTCCGGAGAAGCCCTCTTGATCTACGTCGCCGCAACCACTCAGGTGGTTAGCGCCGCGATTGTGGTTGAGAGACGAGAAGCGGGGCATGCAATGCCCGTCCAGAGGCCAGTCTACTTCATCAGTGAGGTACTGTCCGAGACCAAGATCCGCTACCCACAAATTCAGAAGCTGCTGTACACGGTGATCCTGACGCGACGGAAGTTGCGACACTACTTCGAGTCTCATCCGGTAACTGTGGTGTCATCCTTCCCCCTGGGGGAGATCATCCAGTGCCGAGAGGCCTCGGGTAGAATCGCAAAGTGGGCGGTGGAAATCATGGGCGAAACGATCTCGTTCGCCCCTCGGAAGGCCATCAAGTCCCAAGTCTTGGCGGACTTTGTGGCTGAATGGGTCGACACCCAGCTCCCAACAGCTCCGATCCAACCAGAACCCTGGACCATGTTTTTCGACGGGTCACTGATGAAGACAGGAGCAGGAGCAGGCCTGCTCTTCATCTCACCCCTCGGGAAGCACCTACGCTACGTGCTACGCCTCCATTTCCTGGCGTCCAACAATGTGGCCGAGTACGAGGCTCTGGTCAACGGGTTGCGCATCGCCATCGAGCTAGGGGTCCGATGCCTCGACGCTCGCGGTGACTCGCAGCTCGTCATCGACCAAGTCATGAAGAACTCCCACTGCCGCGACCCGAAGATGGAAGCCTACTACGATGAGGTTCGGCGCCTGGAAGACAAGTTCTACGGGCTCGAGCTCAACCACATCGCCCGATGCTACAATGAGACTGCAGACGAGCTGGCTAAAATAGCCTCGGGGCGAACAACGGTTCCCCCGGACGTCTTTTCCCGAGACCTGCATCAACCCTCCGTCAAGACCGATGACACACTCGAGCCCGAGAAGGCCTCGGCCCAGCCCGAGGCACCCTCGGCTCAGTCCGAGGCACCCTCGGCTCGGCCCGAGGTACCCTCGGCCCCCGAGGGTGAGGCACTGCGCGTCGAGGAGGAGCGGAGCGGGGTCATGCCTAATCGAAACTGGCAGACCCCGTACCTGCAATATCTCCACCGAGGAGAGCTACCCCTCGACCGAGCCGAAGCTCGGTGGTTGGCGCGGTGCGCCAAGTCGTTCGTCTTGCTGGGAGATGGGAAGGAGCTCTACCACCGCAGCCCCTCAGGCATCCTCCAGCGATGCATTTCCATCGCCGAAGGCCAGAAGCTCTTACAAGAGATACACTCGGGGGCTTGCGGCCATCACGCAGCACCTCGAGCCCTTGTTGGAAACGCCTTCCGACAAGGCTTCTACTGGCCGACCACGGTGGCCGACGCCACTAGAATTGTCCGCACCTACCAAGGGTGTCAATTCTATGCAAGGCAGACCCACCTGCCCGCTCAGGCTCTACAGACCATACCCATCACCTGGTCGTTTGCTGTGTGGGGTCTGGACCTCATCGGCCCCTTGCAGAAGGCACCCGGGGGCTACACGCACATGTTGGTCGCCATCGACAAATTCTCCAAGTGGATCGAGGTCCGACCCCTAAACAGCATCAGGTCCGAACAGGCGGTGGCATTCTTCACCAACATCATCCATCGCTTTGGGGTCCCGAACTCCATCATCACCGACAACGGCACCCAGTTCACCGGCAGAAAGTTCCTAGACTTCTGCGAGGATCACCACATTCGGGTGGACTGGGCCGCCGTGGCTCACCCCATGACGAATGGGCAAGTAGAGCGTGCCAACGACATGATCCTGCAAGGGCTCAAGCCGCGGATCTACGACAACCTCAACAAGTTCGGCAAGCGATGGATGAAGGAGCTCCCCTCGGTGGTCTGGAGTCTGAGGACAACGCCGAGCCGAGCCACGGGCTTCACACCGTTCTTTCTAGTCTTTGGGGCCGAGGCCATCTTGCCCACAGACTTAGAATACGGTTCCCCAAGGACGAGGGCCTACTCCGACCAAAGCAATCGATCTAATCGAGAAGACTCACTGGACCAGCTGGAAGAGGCTCGGGACATGGCCTTACTACACTCGGCGCGGTACCAGCAGTCCTTGCGACGCTACCACGCCCGAGGGGTTCGGTCCCGAGACCTCCAGGTGGGCGACCTGGTGCTTCGGCTGCGAGAAGACGCCCGAGGGTGGCACAAGCTCACGCCTCCCTGGGAGGGGCCATTCGTCGTCGCCAAGGTTCTAAAGCCCGGAACGTACAAGCTGGCCAACAGTCAAGGCGAGGTCTACAACAACGCTTGGAACATCCGACAGCTACGTCACTTCTACCCTTAAGATGCTTTCAAGTCGTTCATACACCTCGGTCACATACTGTTGGGGGCCTTCGTCCTCCGAAGGTCCTCAAAAACATGATTTGACAATGTTTTCCAAGTGGATTATGTGAACAGGTACCTTCGGACTCAGAATTACGAACATGAAGTGCGGTCAGGACGAAGCCTGAACCAGACGAAGGACGGGCTGATTACCAAGCTCCACGAAGGATGGTGCACAGCCGAAGCTGTGCGCAGGGAAGCTTCGTCGCGATAGCAGAGAGGGGAACCGACTTAAAGATGAAAAGACTACGTGGACCTTGTCAGATTTCCATAAGTCATTGACAAATGTAATGGACATAAATGTAATTTTACGTGGGCTGCGTCCCGCGTCTATAAATAGATGAACAGTACTCCCGTACTGTTCACGCTGACTTGGCATTTGCTTTTGCGTCACGCTTGTACTTTTTATCTTCTCTCAGGACCGAAGGTACATTTGTAATTTGAAATCATTTCTATTTTTCCATGTTAATAAAATAGAAATGATTCTATGATGATGCTTATATTATATTTCATGCTTTATATGAATCCTTCGTCATTACTTGTTATGTTTACGAAGGTATGTCTCTTATGACCTTCGTCCGAAACTCATTATTTCCCGAAGGGACATAATGCTTCGAAGGACGAAGGACTTTAACACTTAACACTTTTTATGTTGCCTTGTTCTTAACTCTTAGCATTTGAGAACAAGTCCCCAACATTGGCGCCCACCTACGGTGAACTCACTTCCATTTCTTGAGCTTTGAATACCTTCGGCGAGCGTCACCTTCGTCATGCCGCCGAAGAAGGCTTCAACAACAGGAGCTGGCACACTGCAGTCGCTGGATCCCAATCAGGATGTTATTTCTCTTAGAGAAGCCCGAAGCCAGAAAAGGAAGGCTGTCAGTCCAACACCTCCGGATGATGATCTTGATCAGGAAATTCAAAATTTGGAGATCCTTCAGCAACAAGTTCAGCGCAGGAAGGAAAAGATGGCTCGTCTAGCTGATCTTCAGAGACAGATAGATGAAGCTTCGGAAGAGGTCCGTCATTTCGTTCAAGGCGACCAAACCCGAAGGCCTCCACGCAGAGAGCTTCATCAGGAAGATTTCCGCAATGAAGACGACTGGTATGAAGATCTCCATCATGGAAACTTTGCTTTTGATGATGCTTCTCCTCTTTCAACAGAATTGCAGGCTACACCTTGGCCACAGACTTACAAGCCACCCCAGCTTCCCATATATGACGGTCACTCAGACCCGAAGCAATTCCTAATGAGCTACGAGGCAACAATATCTTCATACGGTGGCAATACGGCAGTCATGGCAAAATCCTTCGTCATGGCCGTCAGAAGTGTTGCTCAGACCTGGTACTCTTCTCTTCGGCCAGGGACAATCACTTCTTGGCAGAAACTGAAGGATATGCTCATAACTAGTTTCCAAGGGTTTCAAACAAAGCCGGTCACTGCTCAGGCCCTTTTCCAGTGCACCCAGGACCACGAAGAATACCTTCAGGCATATGTCCGAAGGTTTCTGCGTCTAAGGGCACAGGCGCCGACAGTGCCCAATGAGATTGTCATTGAGGCCATGATCAAGGGGCTTCGGCCAGGGCCATCAGCGCAGTATTTTGCCAGGAAGCCACCACAAACGCTGGAGAAGCTGCTCCAGAAGATGGATGAATATATTCGAGCTGACAATGATTTTCGCCAAAGAAGGGAGGAGGCCTTCAGATTTTCTGAGATGACCAGGGGCTTCGGAGGAAGATTCTATCCGAGGCATGTCAGATCAATTCATAATTCCAATCAAAATGATGATAAGGGGAGCCAGCAGCAAAGGCCACAGTACTCCTCACAGGCTTCGGGGCAACAGCAAAGCTCCTTCCGACCACCAGCTCCAAGAGGCAGAGGCGCCAGGGGCTTCGGCGGAAGATTCGGGGATCAACCCAGAAGAATATTTTGCTTATTCTGTGGTGAAAACAAAGGTCATACTACCAGGATGTGTCATGTTACCATTCAGAAGCAAAAAGAGATAGCCGAAGCTGCCGCGCAACAGGCTCAGCCGAAGCAGGTCATGCACACTGCTTCGTATCATTCGCCCTACATCCCAGAATATGTGGGCAACCATCCTGCAGTCTCTGCTGCTTCGGCAAGTCAGCCTTCAGCTTCCTGGCAACAGCCCCCGCCTCCACCTCCGTTGCAACAAGGCCAGCAGCCAGAAGGGAGCCAATATGCTCCACATCAAAGGGACTTCAGAGAACAGTCCGAAGCTCGCACCGTCAACAGCACCGTGCCAGAGTCAAAACACATCTATTGACAAATATCCTACCTTAATAGCAATCTTTTTCATTCAGTTTTATTTTTTGTAATAAAGGACATTGTTTAGGTTTCATGTAATTAGTTTCGTTGATTCCTACAAGAAAAATATGTTTTCTTCACAGGTTTGTGATAATAAAAAGGACCTTCGGACTATCGAAAATCCTTCGAAGCAACAAAAAGTCGTTCTAAGGAACGCAGAGTAAGTCTGACGAAGTCACAAAAAGTCGTTCCGAAGGGAGCGCAGTGTAAGTTTTCTGCTCCAAAGTCGTTCCAAAAGGAATGCAGAGCATACAGCGAAAAGTCAACGCTGATACCGCCTAAGTAAAAGGCGAAGAAGCTCCAAAGACGTTCCTAAGGGAATGCAGAGCTTATACCGCCTAAGTAAAAGGCGAAGAAGCTCCAAAGACGTTCCTAAGGGAATGCAGAGCTTATACCGCCTAAGTAAAAGGCGAAGAAGTTCCAAAGACGTTCCTAAGGGGATGCAGAACTTACAGCGAAAAATAAACGCTGATTCCGCTGAAGTAAAAGGCGAAGAAGCTCCTAAGGGAGGCTTATAATGAAAAAGTCAGTATTGATACAAAAGATTGTGCCCCATTGCAGGAATGTGCGTATCTTCGGCACAAAATATCATTTTGCATAACATAACATCATCACATCATTTTGCATAGCATAATCATCATACATCATGCTGCATGTGGCACAAGAAGGGGGCATGTTATCGATCTTCGGAAAATGCTTTGAAAAAGGGCAAATCATGCCAAGTTACAGGGAGAAACAATATTGATTTTCGAGGTATAGCTTCGGAGATTATTTTTACGAAGCTTGGATATTTCTTATCAGAACACTATGGATATTGTCGTGATAAATGATAAATTCTTCTTCACGAAGCATGAAAAGAAGGGAAGGTGTTTTTTCGTCGAAGACTCAAAAATGGTACGTGTTTAAAGTTTCATGCATCGTAAAGAATTGAATCATAAAACAAGTATATTACATACGGGATTACAAAATATTACACAAATCATATATCAAATGTTTTTTGCAATAGCACTTAGTCTTCCCTAAGTACTATCTCTGCAGCTTCGTTCAGCAGTCGATCGACAACCTGATCCATGATAGCTTCGGCCATCTTTTTAATTTCGTCGTCATCTTTAGGCTGAGGGCCCGAAGATGCTTTAGTAGGATTTGAGTGAGGACGGGATACTATTACATCATTATTACAGATCGCGAACGAACTATAAAATTAAAAGTTATAATGCAATGAAAACTATTCGTTAGTACCTATTTGCCCTTCGGGCTCTGCGTTTTTCTCAGCAGCCTCGGCTACTTTTCTAGCCTCATGAATCCCTTTCTCGCTTTTCTGAATGATTTCTTGGGCCATTTCTCTACCACCGTTGTCCCAGATGTCGGTGAAAAATTTTCCCCCAACCGCGCTAGCTTCGGCTGAAGGATCTTTTATATCTTCAGTGGACAAGGTGGCTTCGGACTGCGATAAAATCTTTACATGTTCACATCCTTTCCCCTCCAAAATAGTGGCAATCCCTCTGGCACCAGAAAAAGCGCAGATGTCTCCGCGACTATTTAAAATTTCTTCAAAGGCCTCCGCCTCATGATTGATCCATTCCAGGGGACCTTCGGGGTTACCTCTTATAAAGTTTTCTTCTTGCGAAAATGCGCCAACGCTGGCGAAGCTAGTTTTTATTTTCTTGACACACTCTATAGATTTGTCGAAGCATTTCTTCTTGGCTGACCGAAGCTCTTTAACAGTTTCTTCTAAATGATTTGCCCATTGGTCGCTGAGTTCTCGCCTTGTTTCTTCAAGTATGCATTCCTCTTTAGCTCTGGCTAATTGTTTACGAAGGTTTTCAATTTCACACTTCTGAGCTTCGGCCTGACCTTTGAAAATAGCTTCGTCTTCTTTTATTTTATTTATTAAGGAATGCAATATTTTGTCTTTTTCGAGACCTTCGTTCCTCAGTTCAATTACTTCGGAACGAAGGTTGCTCAGGGCTATAGTACATCCTTCGTCCTCAGCATCTTTCTGTGCTCTGAGGGCATTGCTGAGTATCAGGCCCTGCAGACAGGAATATGTCTGTGTTAATAGTTTTAAACAAACGAAAAATCTTGAACTCAACAAAAATATAAGAATTCCATTTGTCGCACCTTTAAACTGTTGTAAGCTAGGCTATCAGCCAGATCGTTCTTTGACAGCACCGAAAGTCCGTCTTCTAAAGTTGGGAATCCGAAGCTTCTGCTTATCTCCCGACAGACAGAAATTTCCTTGCTGTCGGGGAGGCAATACAAGAAATCTTCTTCTCCACTGCCATTAAATATCAACGCCCCCTTTGGATATTTCAACTTTTGGGCATAGTGTTGGGCCTCTTGTTCTTCTTTTTCTGATAATTTTTTCCCCGAAGCATGACGAAAAATATAATCACGAATTTTGGGGGATGCTTCGGGGGTAACAACACCAGTTCCTTCAGCAAAAGTTGGCTTTGTTATTTTTTCTGCCTCACTTTCCAAGGTTTTTGCCTTTGTGGACTCTGAGGGCCCAGCTTCGGCTTCAATTTCTTGCTCTGGAGCTGCAGAACCAGAAATTTCAGCTGTTGTTTCAAAAGTAACAGCAGCCTTCTTCGGAGGTGTGCTTGAAGTCTTAATTGTTTCTAGTACATCTAGCACATTCGCCATTCTTCTTCTTTTTGGAGTCATTGCTGGCGCTTTTTGATTTTTTGTTGTCTCAACATTTGCTGCAGGACTCACAATTTCTGGTACTTTTTCTTCAGTTGGTTTTTCCACTTCTGCAATTTTTTCTGTGGATAGTGCTTCGGCCATTTCTTTGGTTTCTGGCAGCGAAACCTTTGGTTCTTCTAGTTCTATCTTTTTCGCCGTTTCGGTCATCCCTGCAGCTGCAGGTGGCGTGACTGGTCTGATTGGCTTTTCAGCTTCGGTGACCGAAGAAGATTTTTCGGTAAACTCCGGCACCGAAGCTGGTTCGATATAACGCGGCCGGTGAGTGAGGATTTTTATTTTCTTTCTTTCAGGCTCTGGCTCGCTAGGAGCAGTTCCAGCTTCTTCTTTTGCAGAGGTTATGTTCTTTCTTTTCTGCCTTCGGATGGGGTAGCAATAGTCAGGGTAAACAAACCCAATTGCATCAAATACCCGATTCAGCCTCTTCTTTTTTCGGCCTCCGAAGGCTGCTGACATCGTGGTATCTTCGGCCTTCGAATAAGCACCAAGTAATTCGTCACTTAAATTTTCAATACTCTTTAGCCAGTCGTCATCTGGCTCAGTAAATTTATCTCCAAACTTGAAGGTGTACTTCAGTCTCACAAGCCCACCTTCGTCGGTCTCTTTTGTGGTTTCTTGAGGCATTTCCCATTTCTCCGCAAGCGGCCACACCCGGAAGGCAATATGTTCTTGTACTAAATCTCTTGTTCCAATAAAGGAGCAGATGACGCCAAAGGCCCTCTGGCATTCTTCGGCAGCTTCATTCATTTCCACCTTCGGCCTCCGAAGGCCGAAGCTTTGCCAAATAGGACGCATAATTATACCTTTGATGTCTTCTCGTGCTGATAGGTCATTCTTCACATAAAACCATTATGTCATCCAATCCCCGGGCCATCTCTTCCGAAAGGTTGGTACGGGACAGCTTGCCCCGGAGCGAGAGACGAAACTGTAGCAGCCAAAGTTATTGTGGTACTATTCTTTGCCCCAAGGCTTTGTTTCATATAATAATTCATGTATATTACAGAAGCTTCTTGCGTCAGGCTTCAGACCTTGGCTTCTCGTGGCCCACACGAAGATATTTAGCCTTATAATAGCCTCTGGAGTAAGTTGATGAAGATAGACTTCGAAGATTTTCAACACCTCCACGACGAAGCTGCTCAAGGGGAATCGCAATCCGGCTTTCAAAAAGCTTCGGTACACCACAACTTCATTTTCTTCAGGGTGTGGACAAGTCTTTTCCCCTTCGTCCGCCCTCACAATGGACAGATCCCGGAAATACCTTCCTCTCATATTAACAAGATGATTCTCTTTGATAATTGATTTACCATAAACTGAATGGCTTGGTCGCCAGGGGCGATCTTCGGAGTCTTCGCCACCGCTGTCCACATCATAACTTTCACTGTCACCAGTATCTTCAGACAGCCCTTCCAGAATTTCCCTGGTGATCTTTTCTGTGTTGGTCTTCGACATTGCTATAAGAAACCCTAAGTTCTTCTCTTCATCAAGACTCAGCTTCATTTCAGCAGCAGCCTTCTTAGCAGCTTCAGACATCTTCGGAAACACTAAAAAACTGTTTTCAAAGCCGAAGCTTCAAAGCTAAAAGCTTAGCAGATCACAGTGCACAAGAGCTAAAAAATGAGTGAGCAAGAGTGGTTGGCCAGAAAGCGTGCAAAATAAGTTTGCGGTATGGCCGTATTTATACGCTTGATGCGTTGAAAGTTGAAAGACCCCACTTGTCATTGAATGTTGCTATTCTAGCAAAGGGAAGGTGTTTTTTCGGACCTTCGGCATAAAGCCTTCGTTCATATCGCAATCTGAATTTATTATTTCAAACAAATTAATATTGCGAGGGGCTACTGTTGGGGGCCTTCGTCCTCCGAAGGTCCTCAAAAACATGATTTGACAATGTTTTCCAAGTGGATTATGTGAACAGGTACCTTCGGACTCAGAATTACGAACATGAAGTGCGGTCAGGACGAAGCCTGAACCAGACGAAGGACGGGCTGATTACCAAGCTCCACGAAGGATGGTGCACAGCCGAAGCTGTGCGCAGGGAAGCTTCGTCGCGATAGCAGAGAGGGGAACCGACTTAAAGATGAAAAGACTACGTGGACCTTGTCAGATTTCCATAAGTCATTGACAAATGTAATGGACATAAATGTAATTTTACGTGGGCTGCGTCCCGCGTCTATAAATAGATGAACAGTACTCCCGTACTGTTCACGCTGACTTGGCATTTGCTTTTGCGTCACGCTTGTACTTTTTATCTTCTCTCAGGACCGAAGGTACATTTGTAATTTGAAATCATTTCTATTTTTCCATGTTAATAAAATAGAAATGATTCTATGATGATGCTTATATTATATTTCATGCTTTATATGAATCCTTCGTCATTACTTGTTATGTTTACGAAGGTATGTCTCTTATGACCTTCGTCCGAAACTCATTATTTCCCGAAGGGACATAATGCTTCGAAGGACGAAGGACTTTAACACTTAACACTTTTTATGTTGCCTTGTTCTTAACTCTTAGCATTTGAGAACAAGTCCCCAACACATACAAAGTCTAGTCATCAAGGAAGGGTCAGCCTTGTCTCGGCAAAGCCCGACCCTCCCTCGGGGGCTAAAAGGGGGGAACCCCCTCTGCGTCAAAATTTTCCTCGAAAAAAGTCTTCCATCAAAAAGGTTTCTGCGTTCTTCTGCGTTCCCCGGCTATATCAGTAGCAGGACTCCAAGAAGCAAATGAGGGCGCATGTAAGTGGCAAGGCCGACCGAGCCGAGGGACTCCTACGCCTCTGGGATACGGATACCTCACTCGTCACCTACCACGAAAAATGACTCTTACTTGGGCAAGCCACCCTGCTACTGACGAACGGGGCCAGATACGCAAAATGGAAGGAAAAGGAGCACAACCTTATACTACGATAATAAAGTGTTCGGGCCTCAGCGGCCACAAAAGACACATGTACATTCAAAGAAAACTGCTCCGGCAGAGTCAAGCGTCGCCAGGAGAAGGAGTCACGCCCTCGGCTTCATCCCCGGCCTCGGACGACGGCGCAGGCGGGAGGATCTCTGCCTCGAAGGTGGTTGCCAGCACCGTGCTCGGGCCCACGGCGGCCGCGTCGAGCCTCTAGACTTCAGCCAGGGCGACTTCATCTTTGTCGGGGAGGCAATACCCCTCGCTGACCCGCTCTAGATCCACGACATAGTGGGAAGCAAGCACGGCGAAGGCCCGCCTGATGCCGTGATGTAGCACCTCGCGGAGTCTGCCACGCACATGGTCACCCAAGGCCTGCAGGCGACTTTGAGGGGAGCTTCCCGAGGGGATGTCGTCGAAGCCAAAGACCCAACAGAAAGCCGAGATGGCCTCGGACATGGCCGCGTGGTCGGCCTCCCTCTGCTCGGCCGCCTGAGCAAGCGCCCTGGTGGACTTATCAAGGGCAGACTCGAGCTCTGCGAACAGCCAAAGCGCAAGACCTCAAACACAAGTGGAGGAACCGAGCTGAAACGAAAACTTAAAACAGCCAGGACATACCTCCGGCTCGAGCACGCTGCTCCGAGGATGCGGCTTGGGCTACGACTAGGTCTGCTGCAAGGGCTCCGGCCCGGCTTTTGGCCTCGGCGGCCTGGCCCCAAGATTGCTCCCGCTCGCCGGTGACCTGGTCAAGCTCTGACTACCGCCGCTGCACCTCTGCGCGTGCCGCTGCTGCCTCTGCTCCCAGATCGGCGCAGAGCAACCGAAGGTCCGCCACCTCGGCGCCCTGCTGGGAGAGGCGCGCGGTAGCCCTGGCAAGCGAGGTCCTCAGGGACCGCAGCGAACCCCAGACATCGACCTCGCGGCGGATGAACGACGACTTGGCAGCGCTCAGATCCGTCAGATCCTGAGGGAAGGAAGCGGGGCGTCACAAAGGACGCCTTGATCACGAAAAAGGTATGCCTGAAATCATTACCTAGAGGATCTTGGGAACGTCCCTGCAAAAGACCTCCAAGGATGACCGGAGCGATCCCACAGTTGCCTCGGCGCACTCGCGGAGCTCGTCCCAAGACTGCTCCTCCCGCTCATCGTCAAGAACGAAGAAGGGATCCGAGGCCTCACGGGTCCGGAACCGGAGCAACTGGCGCGGCCCCTCGGAGCTCCGTCGCGCAGGGACAAGGCTGCCACTCGGCGGGACGGGTCGCGGTTCCGCGCCCCCCTCCTCCGAGGCACCAAGTAGCGACGCCTTGGCCATCTCAGCGTTGGCGGCGACGGGTCGCTCCATGGCCGGGACGACAACGGCTTCGGCAGCAGCTGGCGCCAGCGCCGGCGGCATGTCTGGTGGGCCCGAGACCACGGCCGCGCCAGCCGCCTCCCCCAGCGCGACGGCCGCCTCGACAGAAGAGCTGGCCTCCGAAGCTCGCTCCACGGCAACTGGTGCCGCTTGTGCCCCCCGCTGTGGGGTGTCTTGCGAGAAGGTCAGCTGGCCGGCAAGGCCCGGCGCGGCACCGGCTGCGGAAGCCGACGCCGTCTTGAGGACCTTCCGGGGAGCCAGATCGGTCGGGCCATGACTCCGCTTGCTAAGGAGAAAAGGAAAGTCAGGGTTGGGACATACAAAGGAGGAGCCAGGATGAAGACATCCTAAGGTACTTACCCACTCCGGGCCATGATCAACCGTGCCTGTGGGGAGGCCTCTCGAACCTCGACCCCCGAAGGTACCGCCGAGGTCTGCCTCGCTGCTAGCATTGGTACCATCCTCGCCTTGGGCGCCCTAGACGCCCGAGAGACGGACTGCCCAAGCGCAGCCACGATGACCTGAGGATCGCCCTCCTGCGCAGCCGGCACAGGCGACGGTTCTCGGGGAACAGGCAGCTCGGCCTGACTCCTCGGGGTCACCTCAACTTCCCCAGCTGAGGGGTCAAGTACCCCCTCGGTCTGCCCCCACTCTTCGGACCGGGACCCCAGCGTCCCGGCCCCGGAAACTGACGGCGCCAGCCCGCTCGGGGGCTGGCTTGACGACTCCTGGCCTAGCTTCAGACCCGGGCTGAGGCCGAGGCGGGCAGCCATATCGTCGTCTTCATCATCGTCTTCATCGTCGTCGTCGTCGTCAGGCGTTTCCGGCGATGGCTCCCTCGAGAGTCCATCCCTCTCCTGCCGACGACAGAGCCTTTCCAAGGCATCCCGAGCCCGCATCCGCTCGCGGGCCCGTGCCTTCTTCGCGTCATTTTTCTCCTTCCTCTTCTCCACGGCAACCCTCCGCGCGGCTCAGTCCACCGCATCCTCTGGGACCGGTGGCCGGGAAGGCTTGTGCCACCCTACCTCCTGGGGACAGATGGAAAGTCTCGGCTATGAGAACCAAGTGCAATCCGACGCAAGGAGAAAGAAGGAGCGGACACTCACCAGGGACACACACCCGCGGTCGGGACGCATCAAGGGCTGGGAAAGGGCGCCGGCGTCCGGTTTTCCCAACGCGACGGCTACCCGCCCGTGGAGGTCGTCGACGGGAAGGGGATCCAAGGACATCCGCGAACCCTCCAAGTCGGCCTCTGGCGTCATCTCCCAAAGCAGCAACCGCCACTCCGCCAAGGGAAGCACCCTCCGGCGATGAATGGCGGCAATCACTCCCGCAGCGGTGAGCCCTCCTTTCCGCAACACCTCCAGGGCCTTCAGAAGGGGCTGGAGATTCTTCTGTCTGTCGTGCGGGGTCCCGTAGCGCCAGGCATCGGCGGCGACGGTCACCACTCGCTGAGAAAACGACGGGAGCCTCCCGTCGTCATTTCGAAGATAAAACCACCGGCGCTGCCACCCTTTGTTCGAGGACGCAAGGATGGCGGGAATATACTGCGGCGCCCACGCCTGCCTCAGCTGGAGGATGCAGCCACCAGCCCGCACTGCCGCGCGGACCCTTCTCTCCCCCGTCGGCGAAGCAAAAAGCTCCGCGGAGAAGAAATGAGTCCACAGGTCCCAGTGAGGGTCAATCCCCAAGTATCCTTCGCAAACCGCTGCGAAGATGGTGGCTTGCGAGATGGAGTTAGGGCTGAGGTTGTGCAGCTCCACCCCATAGACATGCAGAATCGCCCGCATAAAACGGCTTGCCGGCACTTCGAACCCCCGTTCGTGAAAGGAGACGAAGCTCACGACATACCCCGGCGACGGAGACGGGGTGGCTCCGCTCGAGGGGGGGGCATCCACTCCGGCTGCCTCTCATCGGAGAGAGGGCGAAGTAAACCCTCAGCGACGAGGGTCTCCAGGTCATCCGCCGTGACGGTGGAGAAAGGCCACGGGTCGCGCGGCGGAACAATGGTCACCTGGTCGGCCATCACCAAGCAGAGGAGGTGGCGGCGGAAGGGACTGGGTGGGAGGTTTCCTTTTTCTCTGGCTATTCCCCCGGGTTGCGAAAGCCTAAGAAGGAGGCAAGTAGCAGAGCAAAGAACCGTCACCGGTCCCTCTCCCGAATATATAAAGACCCAGGGAAGACCCGTTCAACGCGTCGCCCCAACCCGCCGCGGGATTCAAAACTCAAAGCGAAACGCCCGTTCCTCGAACGGCTCGCACACGCAATGGCTACCCCGTGAACCACTCGTCCCGTTGCATTAACTCTGCGGCGGGACAGGCGGCACCTTTGGCGGGCGAAGCAGGTGACGCTTCACCTCCGCCATAATGACCGCGACAAAAAGGTGCGCCACGTCATTCGATTTCGTATCCTTTTCCTCTTCCTCTTTCTCTCTCTTACAACAGGGACCGGGAAAGGGGATACCCCGAAAGGGATCCTTCTCCGTGAAGGAAACGGGCCCCGAGCCCCCCTACTGATCAGAGGTTCGAAGGCCGGCCCCTCGGAGGGGTTCAACAGCCGCCTCAGAGCGCTCGGGCTCCGCGCCCACTACAGGTCAGAGGTTCGAAGGGCGCCCCCCGGAAGGGTTCAATGGCTGCCTCAGGCCACTCGGGCTCCGTGCCCACTACTGATCAGGGGTTCGTAGGCTGGCCCTCGAAGGGTTCACAGCCGCCTCAGACACAGAGCGAGGGATGACCCTGGGTACGTTCTATACATAACCAAGGCTCGGGCTACGCTCCCGAGGTACCCTAGAACATTTCCGAGACCAGCAGGAACGATCTTGTAACGGAATCCCATCAGAGGGAGGCATCGAGCCCTCGGACCCCGTCAAAAGGGGACCGGGTCCGGTAGATCACCCGCAGGTACTTTTGGAGCGCGCCTCTGGGCCTCTAGCCGACCCCTAACAAATGGGGCACGGGCATCCACTCGGATTACCCGTTAGCAGCTCACTGGAGACACCATGTTCGGTGCCCTCCAAGGGCAACATGGTGCTTTTTCCCCCCTCCTACTTGCGGAAAGGCGACGCAGGGGCGTATGTAAAAAAGTCGAGTCTGTCCTTGACCGTCCTCTCGCCCTGTGCGAAGGCTCGGGTGCTGCTCTCGCAAACCCGGCTCCGGCCAAACTGTTGACAGCGTCAACATACCAGCCCGAGAACTTGGGACCCGGCCGTGCACCCGGGCTACGGCCAGCTCGCATGAGGGAACAACCAGACCGGCCGAAGCATTGCGAAACGCATTAAGACCTCGAAGGAGTCGAACCACTCCTCCGAGGCCTCGGGGGCTACACCCGGCGGGTGCGCTCGCGCGCACCCACCGGAACAAAACGCAACCGAGAAAGGTTGGTCCCCTTGCAAAAAAGTGTGACAAAAGCGTCCAAGCGAGTATTAACACTCCCTTCGAGGCTCGGGGGCTACTGTCGGGGACCATAATTAGGGGTACCCTCAAGACTCCTAATCTTAGCTGGTAACCCCCATCAGCACAAAGCTGCAAAGGCCTGATGGGTGCGATTAAGTCAAGGATCGGTCCACTCAAGGGACACGATCTCGCCTCGCCCGAGCCCAGCCTCGGGCAAGGGCAGCCGACCCGGAGGATTTACGTCTCGCCCGAGGACCCCCTCCAGCAACGGACACACCTTTGGCTCGCCCGAATCCCAGTCTTCACCAAGAAGCAACCTTGGCCAAGTCGCCATGCCGACCGACCGTATCGCAGGAGCATTTAATGCAAAGGTGGCCTGACACCTTATCCTGACGTGCGCCCTTCAGTCGACAGAGCCGAAGTGACCGTAGTCACTTCGCCGCTCCACTGACCGGCCTGACAAGAGGACAGCGCCGCCTGCGCCGCTACGACTGCTGCGCCACTCGGCAGAGTGCGGCTGACAGCACCCAAGTCCAGCATCGAGCGCCATAGGAAGCTCCGCCTCGCCCGACCCAGGGCTCGGACTCGGGCTCAGCCCCGGAAGACGACGAACTCTGCTTCGCCCGACCCTAGGGCTCGGACTCGGGCTCAGCCCCGGAAGACGACGAACTCCGCTTCGCCCGACCCCAGGGCTCGGACTCGGGCTCAGCCTCGGACGACGACGAACTCCGCTTCGCCCGACCCCAGGGCTCGGACTCGGGCTTAGCCCCGGAAGACGACGAACTCCGCTTCGCCCGACCCCAGGGCTCGGACTCGGGCTCAGCCCCGGAAGACGACGAACTCCGCTTCGCCCGACCCCAGGGCTCGGACTCGGGCTCAGCCCCGGAAGACGACGAACTCCGCTTCGCCCGACCCTAGGGCTCGGACTCGGGCTCAGCCCCGGAAGACGACAAACTCCGCTTCGCCCGACCCCAGGGCTCGGACTCAGCCCTGGCCTCAGCCGACGGTCTCCGCCTCGCCCGACCCAGGGGCTCGGACTCGACCTCGGCCTTGGAAGACAGACTCGACCTCGACCTCGGAGGAGCCTCCACCTCGCCTAACCCAGGGCTCGGACCGACCATGTCACAGGAGGCACCATCATTACCCTACCCCAAGCTAACTCAGGCTACGGGGAACAAGACCGGCGTCCCATCTAGCTCGCCCCGGTAAACAAGTAATGATGGCGCCCCGCATGCTCTATGACGACGGCGGCTCTCAGCCCCCTTACGGAAGCAAGGGGACGTCAGCAAGGACTCGATAGCCCCGACAGTTGTCCTTCCGCCAGGCTCCAGCGCTCCTCCGACGACCACGACACCACACGAACCGGGTGCCAAAACCTCTCCGGCTGCCACGATGGCATGTACTTAGGGCACTAGCTCTCCTCCGCTGGACACGTTAGCACACTGCTACACCCCCCATTGTACACCTGGATCCTTTCCTTACGCCTATAAAAGGAAGGTCCAGGGCCCTCTTACAGAAGGTTGGCTGCGCGGGGAAGGACGGGACGACGCTCGCGTAAGCCTCTCGCTCCCTCCCGCGTGGACGCTTGTAACCCCCTACTGCAAGCGCACCCGACCTGGGCGCGGGACAAACACGAAGGCAGCGGGTTTCCCCTTTTACGCCTATCTCCCTCCGACTTCTCTCCCCCCTTCGCGCTCTGTCTCGCGCCGACCCATCTGGGCTGGGGCACGCGGCGACAATTTACTCGTCGGTCCAGGGACCCCCCGGGTTCGAAACGCCGACAAAGATGTTCACCTCCTACGTCAAGAACAAAGATTCCCAAGATTCGATCATCTTTGGAGACGGGAATCAAGGCAAGGTTAAAGGACTAGGAAAAATAGCTATTTCATCCGAGCATTCCATATCTAATGTGTTCTTAGTTGAATCGCTCGGGTATAACTTGTTGTTCGTTAGTCAACTATGTAATATGGGTTACAATTGCTTATTTACCAATGTAGATGTGTCTGTCTTTAGAAGGAGTGATGGTTCATTAGCTTTTAAGGGTGTACTAGACAGCAAACTCTATTTAGTTGATTTTTCGAAGGAGGAGGCCGGTCTAGATGCATGCTTAATCGCTAAGACAAGCATGGGCTGGCTGTGGCATCGCCGTCTAGCACATGTTGGGATGAAGAACTTTCATAAACTTCTAAAGGGAGAACATGTGTTAGGTCTAACCAATGTAAGTTTCGAAAAAGATATACCTTGTGCAGCTTGTCAAGCAGGTAAACAGGTGGGAAGTTCTCATCATAGCAAAAATGTGATGACCACATCAAGACCTTTGGAGCTACTTCACATGGACCTCTTCGGACCCGTTGCCTACCTCAGCATCGGGGGAAGTAAGTATGGTCTTGTTATTGTTGATGATTTTTCCCGCTTCACTTGGGTATTCTTTTTGTAGGATAAAACAGAAACTAAAGGGACCCTAAATTGCTTCCTAAGGAGAGCTCAAAACGAATTTGAGCTCAAGGTGAAAAAGATAAGGAGCGACAACGTGTCCGAGTTCAAGAATCTGCAAGTGGAGGAGTATCTTGAGGAGGAAGGAATCAAGCACGAGTTCTCCGCCCCCTACACACCACAGCAAAATGGTGTGGTAGAGAGGAAGAACAGGACGCTCATAGACATGGCAAGGACGATGCTTGGAGAATTCAAGACGCCCGAGCGGTTTTGGTCGAAAGCTGTGAACACGGCTTGCCACGCCATAAACCAGGTCTACCTTCATCGCCTCCTCAAGAATACGTCGTACGAACTTCTAACCGGTAACAAACCCAACATGTCATACTTTCGTGTATTTGGGAGTAAATGTTATATTCTAGTGAAGAAAGGTAGAAATTCTAAATTTGCTCCCAAAGCTGTAGAAGGGTTTTTGCTAGGTTATGACTCAAATACAAAGGCGTATAGAGTCTTCAACAAATCATCGGGTTTGGTTGAAGTCTCTAGCGACGTTGTATTTGATGAGACTAATGGCTCTCCAAGAGAGCAAGTTGATCCTGATGATGTAGATGAAGATGATGTTCCAACGGCCGCAATACGCACCATGGCTAATGCGTCACGATGCCCGATCTTCACGACGTAGGATCAATATTTAGATAACTAGCTTCAAAGAAGCCAAGATAACTTGCTGCAAGCAGCGATAACTAGTGCAACCTGACAAATAAAACTCGAAGCCAACCACCGTCTTTAACCGGCAGCCTGAATCGAGGATTCACCCAACCACACTCTCAAAGAACCAACCAACACAGCCTACAATCAATCGAGGAGACCACGAAGGGAGTAGGAGCACCACTTGGGAGCGGATGAAGCCGTCGCTTCTGCAATCCCGCGAAGGAATTCACAAGAGCAAAGGGGTAGAGATCACTCTCAATATTTGTTAGCTCACAGCTGAACAAAGGGGTTCTGTTTTAGATTATCATAAGCTTCCTTACATCATAGACATAGGGGGGTATTTATACTAGTAACAACCAGCCTTAGCAAGGTATAAACACGAAACAAAAGTATTTTCACGTGCTAATGTGAAGGAGCCTCTTCGGGAGATCTGCAGAACTGAATTCCGTGTGTCTGTTTGACTTCTGCGCAGTCTTCAGTATTTTGATAATAACTTCTCCTAGGAATCTCCAAATGACGTGGGACTGGTTGCGTTGGAAAGCTGACTTGATAAGCTTTCTCACCATATATAGCATGCTTAATGAAACTTCGTAGAATGATGCAGTTTAATACAAAAACTTGGTCATCAAGCAGACTGTTGACCTTCTGACCAGTCAGCACTAAAGTAGGTCGGCTGCCTTTCTGGTAGATTTGATTAAGTCGGCTTTAGAAGCATTGGAAACTAGACTTCAAGATCTTTCCAAAAAGTACTTATGGGCCTTCATAGCTTTTGGGAATCAAAAGATATGACTGTTTCTTCTGGACGGTTCTGTTGCGCTGGACTGACTCGGACATAGCTCTTCTTGCTGATTCACCTTTGATATGTTTTGTCCTTTCCTCTTTGGTGAACCTAAGTAATATCAACATACACAACTTAGATAGCATAAAGTTCTCATTAGTGTTTAATTGAAATTCATAAAGTAGCGCGTGCACCTCTTGTTATAGCTTCTTAGCTCGGCTACGTGTAATTGGTCCATCAAAGACTTGGGTTGGTGATGATGTTGGTTGTACTTGAGTTGATGTAGTATGACTTAGGGGTTGTAACGTATTGCTTAATGGTGTGGTCATATCATCCTCCTCCCGTTGAAAAGGAGTCATCCTCGACTCTGAAGTGTCCTCACTTGTATATGGTAAGAGGTCAGCAACATTGAACGTGTTGCTCACGCCATAGCTTGGTGGAAGATCTATCTTGTATGCATTATCATTGATCTTGGCAAGAACACGAAATGGACCATCCCCTCATGGCATCAATTTGGATTTGTGCTGCTCAGGAAAACGTTCCTTGCGCAAGTGAATCCAAACTAAGTCCCCCGGTTCAAATAACACTTTCTTCCTATGCTTGTAGCCTTGCGCACTGCTTTGAGCTCAATTGCTTCCTTAGTCTTCTCATGTATCTTTTTTATGTATGAAGCACGCTCGGAAGCTTCCATATTGGTTCTTTCCTGCAATGGAAGGGGCAACAAATCTATCGGAGCAATAGGTTTGAACCCATATACAATTTCGAAGGGGCATAAATTAGTTGTAGAATGTACTGCCCTGTTATAAGCAAACTCCACGTGTGGCAAACATTCCTCCCAATCCTTCAAGTTCTTCTTTACCATTGTTCGCAGCAGCATTGACAATGTACGATTCACCACTTCAGTTTGTCCATCAGTTTGGGGGTGGCATGTTGTGGAGAACAAAAGTTTAGTCCCAAGCTTTGCCCACAATGTTTTCCAAAAATAGCTCACAAACTTCACATCACGGTCAGATACGATGGTCTTGGGCACTCCATGTAGCCTCACGATTTCTCTGAAAAACAAATTGGCAACATGTGAAGCATCGTCGCTCTTGTTGCATGGGATAAAATAAGCCATTTTTGAAAATCTATCAACCACAACAAAAATAGAATCTCTCTTTTTTCGAGTCATCGGCAGTCCTAAAACAAAATCCATGCTTATGTCTTCCCAAGGAATTTTAGGAGCGGGTAAAGGAGTATATAAACCATGAGGGTTCAATTTTGACTTAGCTTTGTGACAGGTGACACAACGCTCCACAAATCTGATGACGTCTCTCCTCATCTTGGGCCAATAGAAATGATCACTGAGCATTTCATAAGTCTTTTTTTGTCCAAAATGACCTATTAGACCTCCTCCATGTGACTCCTGCAATAAAAGCAATCTAACCGAAGAATTTGGTACACAAAGTTTGTTAGCTCTAAACAAAAATCCATCATGTACATGATATTTTTCCCAACCTTTTCCATCTTTACAATGATTGTATGGTTCTGAAAATTCAGGATCATCATTATACATTTCTTTCAAATTTTCAAGACCCAAAACTTTTACCTCTAGTTGATTCAATAACACATTCCTTCGAGACAAGGCATCAGCGACCACATTGTCCTTACCTTTCTTATATTTCACAATGTATGGAAATGTTTCGATAAACTCAACCCATTTGGCATGGCGATGGTTCAGTTTGGCTTGCCCTTTCAAATACTTCAAAACTTCATGATCGGAATGAATAACAAACTCTTTTGGCCATAAGTAGTGCTGCCATGTTTCAAGCGCTCGAACCAAAGCATACAATTCTTTGTCATACACAGAATAATTTAATTGGGCACCTCCCAATTTTTCACTAAAATATGCTATAGGTTTTCCTTGTTGCATTAAAACTCCTCCTATCCCAATCCCACTAGCATCACATTCTACTTCAAAAGTTTTAGTGAAATCAGGAAGAATAAGTACAGGTGCTTCAGTCAAACGTTTCTTCAATTCTTGAAAAGCATCTTCTTGTGAGTTTCCCCATTTAAATTCAACACCTTTCTTTGTCAATTCATTTAAAGGGGAAGCGATGGTACTGAAATCTCGCACAAATTTTCTATAAAAACCAGCAAGACCATGAAAACTTCTTACTTGACTTACATTCGTTGGAGCTGGCCAATCCTTGATGGCTTTCACCTTGGATTCATCCACATCTATTCCTTTTGCTGAAACAACAAAGCCAAGAAACACAACATGTGTCGGTGTTTTGGGTCCGACCGCACACCCGGGGTTGCCCCTCAAGGTGTTTTTAGGAGTAGGACGGTGTCGCCGACTGTAGCTAAATGGTTCGTGCCGGATGCACGAGGAACAATGGATAGTGTTTACAGGTTCGGGCCGCTTGGAGATGCGTAACACCCTACGTCCTGGTGAGAATGCTTTACGTGGTGGATTACAAGGGAGCTCTCTAACACTAGAGGGTAGAGAGTTGGGATGGATGGTTGAGTAGTGAGATCGATTGTTCTGAAGGGGTGCTCTCTAGGCCTTATATATTCGACCGTGAGGCAATACATGCGGATGTGATAACAATGCGCACCTAAGAAATAGTGAACTGATTGAGTCTATCTTCCTATAGTTCTGCTGATTTATCCTCGCCTGGTTCCGTTGTACGGGGCTCCAGCGCGGGAAAGTCGGGTCTCTGTTGTGGTTGCTTGCTCAACGTTGTTGGGCCGTCTGGGCTCGCACCGATCCGGCCTTATGTCGATCTGCTTCACTGGTCGTTCTTCCACAGGCCCATGAAGGGACGACCTTACGATTTATTGGGCCCTTGGGCCTTTCGTGAGGTCTTTTATCCTTCCAGTGGACCCGGGGGATATCTGTCCCCCACAAGCCCCCGATCTTTGGGTTGATTTTGAGACAATCGACCCAAAGATCCTAGGTCCAGCTTGCGGTCTTCGTTTATGGCAAGAAATGCTTTCCGGGCAGTTTGGTAAAAACAATTTCTTACTATCTCCTTCTGCTTTGATCACTCGAAAACTGGTGCTCTGTCTCACACTCGTGCCTTGGAGATCAGCATTTCGTATTGTAGGACCCTGAACTTCATTGGGTGCACCGGAGGTGCACCCAATGGGTGTAGCCCCCGAGCTTCGAGCGGATTTTTGAAAATAATCCACTCGAAGGTCTTCATCAGAAATCATTTTTATTTTCCGCTTGCACTTTGTTGGAGGTCAGCCTTGCCTTTAATCTTGCCATATGCTTTAGAAGTTAGCATTATCTTGACTTGAAATGGCGATTCATGGGGTGCACCGGAGGTGCACCCAATGGGTGTAGCCCCCGAGCTTCGAGTGGATTTTTGAAAATAATCCACTCGAAGGTTTTCATTTCGTGTCCTTTTGCTGAGAGTCATCCTTTCTTTTTCCGAATGCCTTAGAGGTCAGCATTATGTCATTGATATTATGCTTTAGAGGTTAGCATGTATTTTGTCTTTGAGGCCGAGTTCGTGATCTGCCCATATCTTGCTAGGTGGTGCAATTTATTTGATCTACGACTGATTGGACGTTCGATGGACGTCCCCAGGCTAGTCTTCATGTCGCTTCTGTCGGTCAGACTTTGTACTTCACCGGCTATATTTGGCTTTCCTTTGATCCTTACTGATATCTCATTTTTTGTCTTGAGGTATTCATTGCATGCCCTGCACGGATGTGACAGTTTTGAAAAATATACTGATAATTCCTGGGCGTCCCCCCCAATGGGTGTGGGCAAGGGACGGCTTGGTACGCTGAGTGTTTTAGCCGGCTGCTTCTGAGTAGTAATGTGACGTGACGGCGGGTGTAATCATATCGCCCGCGCAGTTGACTAGAGTCCCAATGGGTGTTGCGTTGCGTGAAACGGCGTCAGCCGCCTGACGTATCTTCAGACGGGTTGAAGCGTATATTGAATATTTTGCGACTGTTCAGTGACCGTGGTAGGAGGTGAGCGGTTGCCTTCTTCTTCTATAAATAGCGCCTTTGCCTCTCCGGTTTTTTCACATCTCTTGCTGTTCTCTGCTGCTTGCTTTCTTCTTCTCCCTTCATTTCCACCATGGGCAAGAGTAACAAACGCAAGCGCGAGCCGAATCCTCCATCGAAGGACTTCGGCGACTCGGAATACTCGGAGGAGGAGTTCTCCTCCGAGTCCGAGGGGTCCCCGGCTCCCGTCTCTCCCCCGGCGTCGTCTGACGATTCAGACGACTCCCAGGGGATTGCCACGGAGGTCTGGACTTATATCCGGGCCGTCGAGCGCTCCGGGCTCGAGGGCTTGGATGAGTCGGAGTACTCCTCGGATGAGGAGGACTCTTCGGACTCGTCCGAGGAGGGCGGTGGCGGCGATGGCAGAGACGACGACGATGACGACGACGGAGGCGACGGTGACGACGGCGACGATGGCGGTGACGGCGGCAGCAGCAGGGGCAGCAACGGCGGCGGCAGCAGCAAGGGCAGCAACAAGGCCAGTGGCTAGATGCCACTGGTCTTTAGATGTTAGTATAGGTTAGAAGTAGTATAATGAAATAATGTAGTAGTAGTTAGTAGTGTAGAGTAGTTGAGTGTAGCGTAGTAGTAGTGGTAGTAGTAGGGAAGTATCAACTCATAACGAGTTGATTTGTAAGTTCTGTAACTTCCCTTAATGAAGAATGATTTCGTCTCCTCCTGTGTTGATTATTTTGCATCATAGTCAGTTGATGGTTGTCACGATATTTATTGTCCGTGATGTTCTCTATTTGTTATGCTTGTGTCGTAACTTGGAGTTCTCGAATCATTCCTCTGTTTGCCTTATTTGTGAAGTCGATTCCTCTAGAATAGTAGCTGAGTAACTCGAGCATCATATCGTCGCTTTTAGGGGTGATGGCCGAGTTATTATTGTCAACATTTATGCTTCTGAAGTAGCGTCCAAATGATGACGAAGCCACATCAGCGTTGGAATGACTGATGACCACGTCGGCGCTTTTAGAGGTAACAACCGAGTGACTTATGACGACGTCGGCGTTTTAGAGATAACTGCCGAGTGACTGAAGACGACGTCGGCGTTTTAGAGATAACTGCCGAGTGAATGATGGTAACGTCGGCGTTTTAGAAATAACAGCCGAGTTAGAACGGGCTGTGTCGGCCACTTTGAAGGTAATAGCCGAGTGATGATGTGGCACACCGGTGCTTTAGAAGTAACCGCCGGGTGATGACATGGCACGCCGGTGTTTTAGAAGTAACCGCCGGGTGATGACATGGCATGCCGGTGTTTTAGAAGTAACCGCCGGGTGATGACTGGGCGCTTTTTGGAAACGGTATCCGACTCAGGAAGATCCCATATGTACTGCGCTTTTAGCCGCCTCTGCTTTCCGTGCCCTAGTTCTTGTTTTCCTGCCTCTAGATCTTCTCTGTCCTTTTGCAATTCGGCTCTCACTCTGTTCGCCGGTGGAGTTGAGATGGCGCCCAAGCGAAAGGCCTTGAGTTCATCCGCTGCGGTGATTCCCCCTATCGACCCCAACAACCAGTTGCCTTTCGCAGGTAACCATATGTCTGTTGTTTTTGAGCCTGACCTTCTCCATCTCGTGTCCATCGGGGTCCTTCCTTCGAAGGAGCTCTGTTCTTGGCGGATTTGCCACGGGGTCACTGTTCCAACAGAGGATACCCACGAATCCGTGATTTATGTTCCTTTTCTTCTCCGCGGTCTCGCTCTTCCTATTTCTCCCTTTTTCCGCGGTCTCCTTGATTTCTATCGCCTTAATTTGACCCATCTGAATCCCAATTCCATTCTGCAAATTTCCATTTACGTTCATTTATGCGAAGCTTTTCTTGGCGTCCTGCCACATTTTGGACTGTGGAAGTACTTGTATCACTGTCGCCCTGGGATGGCCGGGGGGCAGCATCAGCTGGTGGGGGGTGCGAGTTTGGAGATGCGCCGTGGGAGGAAGACTGACTATCTTGAAATCCCACTCAAGGATAGTATCAAGGGATGGCGCTTGGAGTGGTTTATTGTTGAGAACCACGGAAATTCTCTCCCTCGACGGTCAGGAAGACAGCCGGATGTTTGTACTCCGAGTTGGACCGAGTCTCCCACGGACCAGGAGGTGGCTGAGGCAGGGGCTTTGCTGGCTGAGGTTGGACTGCTGAAAGAGAGGGGTCTGACTGCAGAGGCTGTGGTTGCTGATTTTGTTTTCAAGAGCATTCAGCCGTTGAAGGATAGGGCATACCCGGCCTACCTGTACCGAGGTCTGGCTGACTCAACCCGGGTCACCAATAGAAGAATTCCTGCTGCAGACTTGGTGAACCGGCTTGAAATGATACTCAGAGGCAAGGTATCAAATGTTGGCGCCCCTGTCGCATACTCGGCCTGGAACCTGCCTCCTTCCAAGGCCTTTACTCATTTTGTGTCGAATCCTCCTCCTGCTGACAGCAGTTTGGGCCTTAGAGTGCGACCCTCTGCCGAAGAAGTTAGTGCTTTGGTTGCCTCGCTTGGAGAAATTCCTGATGATGAACGGCAGGTCCACTTTGAGGTGCCTTTGGATCCTAGTGATGCAGAGATAAGTGCTATGCTTGATATGCTGGCTGAGGACTCTTCTGATGCTGCTCCTGCTGGGACATTGGTGGTGGCGCCTCTCCCGGAAGCTGGTACAACCTTGGATATTCAGAGGCCTGTCAGTGTTCGCCCGAAACGCCCTTGCCGAGCCAATCAACTTGATTCTCCTGCTGATGAGCAGAAAAGGAAAAAGAGGCGTCTTCGGCGAGTATCTAGTTTGGATCGGGATGTTGGTCCTTCGGTTCCTGCTGCTGAGGAAGTGCCTATGCCTGAATTTACTGACACTGACCCCAATGGGTGTGATCCATCTGTCGCTGATCCCAATGGGTGTGCTCCATCTGTCGTTGATCCCAATGGGGGTGCTCCATCTGTCGCTGATCCCAATGGGGGTGCTGTCTGTGTTGCTAATGAAAACAACGGGGAGGAAGAAGATGAGGTCCCTTTGACTCGGAAGAACAGTCGGCAATATGTTGCCAGTGGGGAAAGTAGTGGAGTTCCTTCTCTTGCCCTGTCTGCCCTCATTGGTCTACAAGAATTGTCTCTGGCGAACTTTGATCAGACTCTTGAAGATATGGTTCCAGAGGATCTGTTATCAGAGCCGGCGGATGGTGACGCGATGGATGTTTGTGCTGATGTGTTCGACACCGGGTTGCGATCATCCCGGGCAGCGTCCTGCGCCTCATCGACCTTGGAGCGCGGTCTTGAGGGTTAGGAAACTGACTTGAATCGTCTTGCTCCCATGGAAGTAGCTGAGGGACCTTCAGCCTTAGAGGCGGCTACCGCAGAGAACTTGGGCCTCGAGGATGGTGTTGACACTTACCCAGCCCCCAAGGGTGTTGCCGGGGATGATTCGGCTCGGGTGGGAAGCATAAGCCATGGCCCAGCCCCGAGGGTGTTGCCGGAGACGATCCGGCTCAAGTGGATAGCGCAAACTATGACCCAGCCCCCGAGGGTGTCTGAGCGGGGTCTCCCTCTTGTACTTCCATGGATGTTCACGCAGGATCTCCTCCACACTCTGGTTGCATGGTGGTAGCCCAAGCTTTTGGTCAGGGAATCACTTTAGAGGCTAGCGTTCCTGACGACCAAGTTTTGGGCTCTGCTGATGACACTGAATTGGTTCCTGCTGGTTCATTGCAAGCTGCTCCGGATGGTGACCCTGCGCCAAGCAATCAATTGATTTCACATGATTTTGGAATCCCCTCATTCTTCTCCAACCTCCAGGTACTATGATCTATTCTAGTCTGATTTTAGCACCTGACGAACTGCTGTCTTTGCACTTATCTGCTCTCAATATCAGGCATTAGTGGACGAGATGGCTAGTCAGTTGAAGTTACACGGTGCTTCTGTTCCAGAAAGAGCTTTGTCTCTAGCACGTTGGAATCCGGTGTTGCTTCAACAGCGTGTCTCTGACTTAGAGGCGACGAATGCTGGTTAGTGCTTTTCTGCTTCCCTTCGTCTACCTTATTAGACTGCTTCTCAATTTGACCCTTTTGCTTGATTGTTTCTCGCTAGATATGGCTCGGCAGTTTTCTGTTCTTGAAGAGAAACATTCTCAAAGTCAGGCTGAACTGGTCCGGTGGTGCTCTGATTTTGAGGAAAAGTATTCCCAATGCCAGACTGAGCTGGCCTAGGCCTCTGCTGCTCTGAATGACGCTAACACGCTGAACTCTACTCTTCGCGCTCAGCTTGATTCTGAAAAGGTGACTTATGAAACTGTGCCTTGTATTGCCGTGTTCTTATTGCTTGCTTGATGTTTGAAGAAGCTGATTCTTGTTTGCAGGAAGAAAAACGTGCCCTTGTTGCTTCTCGTGACAATCTTGACAGGCTATATCGTGACTCTAGCAACTCGTTGACCATCCTGGAGAGGAGTCATCACTTCACCATGGAGGAGTTAGACAATCATCGCTGTAAGCTGCAGGAATCCACGAACGACGTGATCCGCCTCAGGCAGTTGATATCGGCTAAGGATGCTGCTATCAAGGAACTGCGTGCTTCCAAGAAGTCCATCGCCCAGGAGCTAGAGACCGCTCAGTTGGCTGTCAAAGTTGCTGAAGAAACTTCTGTTACTCTGAGGGTCCAGCGCGACAGAGCCATGGATAAAGCCATTCGCGCGGGGCAGATCTTGATGAGGAGACCCGGCGTGGTTGTCCCAACGATATAAGGGCTGATGTGAACGCTACTCCTGATTCCTCAAGTCGCCCTTGTTCGTCGGTTGCTCCTGAGAAGGATGTTGCAAAATAGAGAAACATTGCGTGCTTTGAGCGCGCGGTTGTCATGCTCGGATATTTGTTAGAGGACACCAGCTCAACATTTGAATGCTACTGTTACTCTTCTATTGTTTTAGAATTCAGCAGTACGTAAATTTGCAGGAGTAAAATGTTGTGTGATGATTTTGAAACTTCTTCACGGGATATAGAGATCACCCCTATATGAGTAATCGTAAGCATGTGAAATTGCCTTAAGTTGCTGCTGACTTAAATCGATTGCTTTTGTTAATAGGGCATAGTAGTAGTCCCAAGTTGAGTAAGCGCGAACATGTTGCACCGTCTTAAGTCGTTGCCGACTTAAGCCGATTGCTCCGTTAGCAGGGTATAGTGGTCACCTCGAGTTAAATAAGCGCGAGCATGTTGCACCGTCTTAAGTCGCTGCCGACTTAAGTCGATTGCTCCGTTAGCAGGGCATAGTGGTCACCCCAAGTTAAGTAAGCGCGAGCATGTTGCACCGTCTTAAGTCGCTGCCGACTTAAGTCGATTGCTCCGTTAGCAGGGCATAGTGGTCACCCCGAGATAAATAAGCGCGAGCATGTTGCGCCGTCTTAAGTCGCTGCCGACTTAAGCCGATTGCTCCGTTAGCAGGGCATAGTGGTCACCCCAAGTTAAGTAAGCGCGAGCATGTTGCACCGTCTTAAGTCGCTGCCGACTTAAGCCGATTGCTCCATTAGCAGGGCATAGTGGTCACCCCAAGTTAAGTAAGCGCGAGCATGTTGCACCGTCTTAAGTCGCTGCCGACTTAAGCCGATTGCTCCGTTAGCAGGGCATAGTGGTCACCCCGAGTTAAATAAGCGTGAGCATGTTGCACCGTCTTAAGTCGTTGCCGACTTAAGTCGATTGCTCCGTTAGCAGGCATAGTGGTCACCCCGAGTTAAATAAGCGCGAGCATGTTGCACCGTCTTAAGTCGCCTCCGACTTAAGCCGATTGCTCCGTTAGCAGGGCATAGTGGTCACCCCAAGTTAAGTAAGCGTGAGCATGTTGCACCGTCTTAAGTCGCTACCGACTTAAGCCGATTGTTCCGTTAGCAGGGCATAGTGGTCACCCCGAGTTAAGTAAGCGCGAGCATGTTGCACCGTCTTAAGTCGTTGCCGACTTAAGCCGATTGCTCCGTTAGAAGGGCATAGTGGTCACCCCGAGTTAAGTAAGCGCGAGCATGTTGCACCGTCTTAAGTCGCTGCCGACTTAAGCCGATTGCTCCGTTAGCAGGGCATAGTGGTCACCCTGAGTTAAATAAGAATGCAGGTCGATCATGAACAAACTGAGTATTCTTGAAGCCTTTTTTATTGATGACATATTTCCCATTTTACAGAGTACATTGTCGTCCCGATAGCTTTTGAAATACAGCTAGGGATAAAACTTCCTGAGGTGTTCTATATTCCAGGAGTTCCCAATTTCTGTGCCGTCCATTTGAGTGAGACGATATGATCCCGGTCGAGTGACTTCTGCTACTATGAATGGTCCTTCCCATAAGGGTGATAACTTGTGCTGTCCCTCCCCGTTAGAATTTGGAGGAGGACGAGATCTCCCACTAAAAAGGATCATCGTCGCACGGCCTTGTCGTGATAGCGTCTCAGAGTCTGCTGGTATCGTGCTGATTGAATTATTGTGTTCAGCCGTTCTTCTTCGAGTATATCAATATCCTCCAGCCTAGTAGCTTCGGCTTCTGCTATGGTTTCAAAGACCAACCTTGGCGCCCCAAACTTGAGGTCAGCGGGTAATACTGCCTCTGACCCATAGACCATGAAGAAAGGAGTGTTTCCATGCAGAGCTCGGCTAGGTTGAGTTCTTAGGCTCCAAACGACGTAGGGCAATTCCCTTATCCATTTTCCTGCGAACTTTTCATTTTTATCGAAGACCTTTTTCCTGAGTGCCTCCAATATCATCCCGTTAGCTCGTTCAACCTGCCCGTTGGCTCTTGGGTGTGCTACCGAAGCATACTTGATCTGAATGCTCTTTTGCTCGCAGAAATCGAAGAACTCTGAACTTGTGAAGTTGGATCCTAGGTCAGTTATGATACTGTTCGGTATTCCGAATCTGAATATTATGTCTTGTATGAATTCCATGGCCTTGGCTGAGGTTAAAGAAGCAATGGGTTTGAATTCTATCCATTTAGTGAATTTGTCGATTGCTACTAGTACATGAGTGTATCCTCCTCGAGCTTTCTTGAAAGGTCCAATCATCTCCAGTCCCCAGCATGCGAATGGCCAAGTTACTGGTATGGTCTGCGGTTGCTGTGCTGGTAGATGTTGTTGCTTTGACAAGTACTGGCAAGCTTCGCACCTCTGAACTAACTCGGCTGCATCGCTTTTCGCTGTTGGCCAATAGAATCTCGACCTGAAGATCTTCCCGACTAGTGTCTTGGATGTTGCGTGTATTCCACATTGCCCAGCATGGACCTCATCTAGAAGTTGCTTCCCCGTAGATGAGAGAATGCATTTCATGAGGACACCCGATGCGCCTCTTATGTATAGTGTCTCCCCAATGAGTGTGTAGTGAGCTGGCTGTCTAACGATGCGCTCGGCTGCATTTTTGTCATCTGGTTCCTCTTCATTCTTTATATATCTGATGATCGGCCTTCTCCAGTCATCAGAATCTGACTCTGGTTGATTCACGATATTACATTCTTCTGCCTGATCCATTGAGATGCTTGGATGTGGTATTTCTTGTACAAAGACTCCAGGTGGGACCTGAGTTCGACTGGATCCTAGCTTAGACAATACATCGGCTGCCGTGTTTCGATCTCTTTCTACATGATGAAATTCCAGACCTTCGAATTTATCTTCTAGTTTCCGGACGGCGGTGCAGTACTTTCCCATTGAATCGCTCGAACAGTCCCATTCTTTGTTTATCTGGCTTATGACTACCAAAGAATCTCCGTATACCATCAGTCTCTTGATGCCTAGTGATATAGCAATGTTCAGTCCATGAATCAGAGCTTCATATTCGGCTGCGTTGTTGGAGGCTGGAAATAGCAACTGGAGGGCATATTTGAGGTGCTCGCCTCCAGGTGCGGTAAAGAGAATTCCCGCGCCTGCTCCCTGCAGTTTCAACGAGCCATCAAAATACATTCGCCATACTTATGCGGTTTCTGGGTTATCTGGTACTTGTTGTTCAGTCCATTCTGATACGAAGTCAACCAACGCTTGAGTTTTGATGGCAGTGCGAGGTCGAAATTCGATGTCATGAGACCCCAGTTCACAGGCCCACTTGGCTATTCGGCCAATGGCTTCCTTGTTGTGAAGAATATCCCCTATCGGAAAACCAGTGACTACTATGACTTTGTGGTCGTCAAAGTAGTGACGTAGCTTGCGGGCAGTTAGAAGTACTGCATATAATAGCTTCTGAACTTGAGGATACTTTTTCTTTGAGGGACCCAGAACTTCACTGATGAAATAAACAGGATGTTGCACTGGGTAGGCATGTCCTTCTTCTGCTCGCTCGACTACCAACGCGGTGCTTACCACGTGAGTCGTGCAAGAGATATACAGCAGCAAATCTTCAGCTGGTTGAGTTGACGTGGCTCGCCGTGGCGGCTTCAGCACTGGTGATGTCGTCAAGAATTTTTTTAGTGCATCTAGGGCTTCCTGTGCTTCAGAAGTCCACTAAAACTTATCCACTTTCTTGAGTAGCTTGTAAAATGGTAAACCTTTCTCTCCCAGCCTGGATATGAATCTGCTCAGGGCTTCCATACATCCGGTAAGTCTCTGAACTTTCTTTTGTGATCGTGGTGCCTCCATTTTCATGATAGCTTCAATCTTATCCGGATTAGCTTCAATTCCCCGGTGGCTGACAATAAATCCAAGTAGCTTTCCTGCTGGTACCCCAAAGACACATTTTTCGGTTTTAAGCTTCCATCGATATCGCCGTAGACTATTGAAAACCAGCTGTAAGTCTTCGATGAAGTTTGTCGAGTTCTCCGTTGTTGTGGTTCCTCGACCGTTACTCTGTAGACTGTTGAATGGCCCTAAGGCGTGGAGTAAGGACAGACACTCCACACGTGTCTTCCTGTCATCGGGGATGATGTCTGTCCCGGGAGGGGAGTAGTTGTTGTGGTTCCTCGACCGTCCCCGGGTAGTACCGCCAGTCGAGGCCGTTGCCGACTCAGTTCTGGTGGCCTGACTCCGAGCTGGGATGCCATGATCCCTGTCGTACTCCTCCTGGTGGCGGGTCTCGTTCTCATGTCATCATTCACGCGAAGCATTGATGGAGCTTCGCGCGTCCCGGTGGCTGTTGATGGCGTGTCGTAGGTCGTTCGGCGGGTGAGCGAGAGGTAGAAGATGGTTGGCCGCCTGGGTGAACAGTCGTCGATAGCCCTCGGCATCGGGAGTCCATCAGCTATCCGAGCTAGTAACCCTCCGACTTCACTCGGCGTGTTCATGGCTCGAGCGAAGTCGGGATTCAGGTTGCGCCCGAAGAGTGGATTTTCCCGACGTTGCCTTGCCTCCTGCTCGGCTTGTTCCTGAGCTCGTCGGCGATCACGCCGTCGGGAGTTCCTTCGTTCTCTGAAGACGCGTTCCTCCGGAGTTTCTCCTATCTCTGAGACCTCGTCTCGCGAGACAGGCTGCTCTGGATCCCGCTCTCCGGCCTCGTGATGTCGCCGGATATTTCAGCGCCGGTTCCTCCGTCGACGGGATTCCCGCTGAGGTGGTTCTTCTCCGGGCACGGTCGACTCGTCGTCGGAGATGGGGGGCGACTCCACTCTCCCGATGAAAAGAACGTCGAGGTAGAATGGTGCGGCTGTCGTGGCGATCTTCTTTCCGTTCTCCTTTGAGGGCGTAGGCACGGAAAGAACAACTTGCTTCCTCCCGCTTTTGTTTGTTTCTTTCTTACTTGCGATTTGTGTCCATTCCTTCGTCGGGGAAGTAGACAGTGGAGTTCTCCGGGTCATCGGGCCCTCGGCCCCTGGCTTGCTGAAGGCGATCTTTTTTCGGAGCGCTGGAGGTTGCGCTTTTTCCTTCCTTACTCCGATATTCTCAGAGTTTGTTGGAGGAGACTTCTTCTTTGGCGGATCTGCGATGCGGTGTAGAGTTCCCTCTTCATCTGCTACGGATGAGATAGTTCCAAAGCAGAATACAGATCCGGGACGGAGGGTGATCTTGTGGTGGAAGGTGACGGCCATTGAGCTAGCTTAGATCGGCGACACACCCCCTACCTGGCGTGCCAGCTGTCGGTATTTTGGGTCCGACCGCACACCTGGGGTTGCCCCTCAAGGTGTTTTTAGGAGTAGGACGGTGTCGCCGACTGTAGCTAAATGGTTCGTGTCGGATGCACGAGGAACAATGGAAAGTGTTTACAGGTTCGGGCCGCTTGGAGATGCGTAACACCCTACGTCCTGGTGAGAATGCTTTACGTGGTGGATTACAAGGGAGCTCTCTAACACTAGAGGGTAGAGAGTTGGGATGGATGGCTGAGTAGTGAGATCGATTGTTCTGAAGGAGTGCCCCCTAGGCCTTATATATTCGACCGTGAGGCAATACATGCGGATGTGATAACAATGCGCACCTAAGAGATAGTGAACTGATTGAGTCTATCTTCCTATAGTTCTGCCGACTTATCCTCGCCTGGTTCCGTTGTACGGGGCTCCAGCGCGGGAAAGTCGGGTCTCTGTTGTGGTTGCTTGCTCAACGTTGTTGGGCCGTCCGGGCTCGCACCGATCCGGCCTTATGTCGATCTGCTTCACTGGTCGTTCTTCCCCAGGCCCATGAAGGGACAACCTTACGATTTATTGGGCCCTTGGGCCTTTCGTGAGGTCTTTTATCCTTCCAGTGGACCCAGGGGATATCTGTCCCCCACAACATGGTCTGTGCAAAAACTGCACTTCTCAAGATTAGCAAATAATTTCTCCTTTCTAAGCTCATCTAAAACTTGTCGAATGTGTTTCACATGTTCATCAAAAGACTTGCTATAAATTAGAATATCATCGAAGTAGACAACAACAAATTTTCCAATGAATGTTCTTAAGACATGGTTCATTAATCTCATAAAAGTACTAGGAGCATTAGTCAACCCAAAGGGCATCACTAGCCATTCATACAACCCAAATTTTGTTTTAAATGCAGTCTTCCATTCATCTCCGGTTTTCATTCTTATTTGATGGTATCCACTTCTCAAATCAATTTTAGTAAAAATTGTGGAACCACTTAATTTATCAAGCATATCATCTAGTCGTGGAATAGGACGGCGATAGCGAACGGTAATATTATTTATAGCTCTACAATCAACACACATCCTCCAAGATCCATCTTTCTTAGGTACTAAAATCACAGGAACATCACAAGGGCTTAAGCTTTCATGAACAAAACCTTTATCAAGAAGTTCTTGCACTTGCCTTTGTATTTCCTTAGTTTCTTCAGGATTGGTTCGATATGGTGGACGGTTAGGAAGTGCAGCCCCTGGAATAAGATCGATTTGATGCTCAATCCCTCGAATTGGGGTTAGTCCAGCCGGTGTTTCTTGTGGAAACACGTCTTCAAAGTCCTGCAAAAGATCAGCCACAACACTAGGAAGAGATGTTATGTCGTTAGGAGAAATCAAAACATCTTTGTTCACAAGTACAAAGAGTACTTGATATGGGTTGTTCCTCACTTCTCTCAGCTCAGATTTTGTGGCTAGCATAACTAGATGTCCTCCCTCTTCCTTCCTTTTATCTGTTGAATTTGGCTTGTAGCACTCGCTCACCGAATTGTGGATGACACTCAATTTCTTTTGTTCTTCTCCTCCTCTACTTGCTGCACTAATTTCAGTTTTCTTTTGTAAATGTTCAGCCATGATTTGTTGAGGGGTCATAGGCTTGAGTACAAACTTTCTCCCTTTCAGATCTAGCGTGTATTGATTTGTTCTTCCACAATGCTGAGAATATCGGTCATATTGCCAAGGTCTTCCTAGTAGCATGTGACACACAGACATGGGTGCAACATCGCACTCCACTGTGTCAACATACTCTCCAATCTTGAACGGAACTTTCACCTTATAACCAATCTTGATATCTCCCGATTCATTCAACCATTGGACATGGTATGGATGAGGGTGTCGCTGCAACTTTAAACCAAGCTTTTCAACCATCTCACGACTTGCAAGATTATGGCAGCTCCCTCCATCAATGATCACCTTTACTACTTTGTCTTGCACTTTTGCTCGCGTTTGAAAAAGATTATGTTGCTGTCCAATTTCAGCTTCTTTCATTTGAACACTCAAGATTTGTGTAACCACAAGAGTAGTACCATGCTCAAATTCACATCTTGTATGTTCTTCAGATTTATCAATGTCATCTTCATTTCCTGCTTCAGCTTCCTCTTCACTAGCTGATGTATATTCTCCATCATCAGTCACAAGGATCACACGATTATTTGGACACTCCTTTATGACATGACCACGACCTCCACACTTGAAGCACTGAATACCACTACTCTTGGTTGTTAAACCCACTAATGTTGAAGTGGATGCTGCTGGTTTATAACTCGTGTTTGGAGCAGCACCGTTCTTTCCACTAGAATTGCCTTGAATATTGGATCGCAAGCCTCCAGTTGAACCTTTTGTTGCTGAGGATGAAGCAGTAAACCTTGAGATCGATTTGCTTCCTCCAGTCATGGTTCGTGCACCATATGACAAGGGATTGCTGCTCTTAGCATCTTGTTGCAGCTGGCGTTCAGCTTTGGTGGCTTGATGTACCAAATCAATAAGACTTTGGTACGGTTGAAACTCAAAAATACGCTGAATGTTGCGGTGTAACCCAGCCATGAAACGTGCAATGGTTTGCTCTTCGTCTTCATACACATTGGCTCTAATCATGGCCTTCTCCATCTCCTTATAATACTCCTCAATAGAGAAACTTCCTTGCCTCAAATTCTGCAATTTATCAAAAAGATCACGCCGATAATGCTTTGGCACAAAACGAATTCTCATTTCTCGCTTCATCTCTTGCCAAGTAATAATAGGGTCCTCTCCATCTTCACGATCACGAAGAAGTTGCTCCCACCAAATCAGAGCATATCCTTTAAACTCAAGAGATGCCATTGCAAGTTTCTTCTCCTCTGAATAATTATGTAGGCGGAAGATTTTCTCCACCTTCAATTCCCATGTGAAATAATCTTTAGGATCAGATCTACCATCAAATTTTGGCATGGTAAACTTAAGTTTCCCAAATCTCTCTTCTTGGTTGACGCCTCTATGATGACGACGACCATAGCAATATTGGGACTGATCATCATCATTCCCAAATTTAGATTCCTCATTGTCATCATTTCTTCGATTCCGACCTCTTCCTCTACCACGTGCAGCACCTTGATTTCTCCTCCCATGTTCACTTGCCCTTCTTGAATAATTTCCTTCACCTTCTTCCCCATCTTCATCATGGTTTCTTACACCATCAGGGAGTCGACAACGACCTCTGATTTCAGTCATAAGTGTCTGAAGATCTTGTGCCAACAGATCTTGCTTGGCTTCTATGCTTTGTTTGAGCTCATTGAATTGTATCATGGTGACACATTCTTCAATCTCAACGTTGGGATCCATCTTCCTGCGAAATTAGTGGCGACAAGGCAACAAATATAGGTGGAATATGAAGCTATATAGAATCTCACAACCTCACCACTCTTACCAACCAAAGCTTTATGAGTTCCCTGCGGGTTGCAAGAAAATGTGTGGTGGTAACAAGAAAGTGGTGGTTAAGCGAATACAAGACCAGTGTACCGATTACGAGGGCTTATATGTGGAGCTTGGTGGGGAATAATAAACAAGGGATGCAATCTGAATGCTAGTTGTTGTAAAGTTAAATAACCATCCAACTAGAAGTTTCCTGCCTAGTGCTGACCACAAGATACGAGTGATGTAAATAGATCAAACACACGCGCAAGAAATTTCAGAATTGATGCAGACAAGGAGTATGATTGGAATGCAAGTGTTGCAATCAGATCCAACCAAAATTTTGCACCAAATGGCAATAGCAAACTGGTTGAACAACTTGATAAAACTATCAGCACTTGTGCACATAAACAAACTGATTGTTCTACTTTTCTTTCACAATCTTGTTCAACACTTTTTTGGCACTTTTTTATACTCTTTTTTATAGAACTAAACACAGAGATCTGATATGATATTGCACACTTTATAATAATTAACAAAGAACTCAACCAGCAGCTATAACTTAAATAGGATCAAAGTTAACGCGAAGGAAATGATGAGGGTTTTTAGATTTTTCTTTTTGTGGATATTTTCAGATATATATAAGAGGCTCAAAGGAAACACAAAGGATAGAGTGACCAGCAACTAAACAAAGATTCTAAGGACTGAAACTTAACAAAACTCACTGGAACAACGGATTGAAACAAAGGGCTATGGCAAAAATATTTTATGGCTTTTTGGTGGATAGAACGAACACAAAATATATGTAGCTAAGGGTAAAGAATCCTACCGTGGCAACTGAGGCTTTGATACCAGATGATGCGTCACGATGCCCGATCTTCACGACATAGGATCAATCTTCAGATAACTAGCTTCAAAGAAGCCAAGATAACTTGCTGCAAGCAGCGATAACTAGTGCAACCTAACAAATAAAACTCGAAGCCAACCACCGTCTTTAACCGGCAGCCTGAATCGAGGATTGGCCCAACCACACTCTCAAAGAACCAACCAACACAGCCTACAATCAATCGAGGAGACCTCGAAGGGAGTAGGAGCACCACTTGGGAGCGGATGAAGCTGCCGCTTCTGCAATCCCGCGAAGGAATTCACAAGAGCAAAGGGGTAGAGATCACTCTCAATATTTGTTAGCACACAGCTAAACAAAGGGGTTCTGTTTTAGATTATCATAAGCTGCCTTACATCATAGACATAGGGGGTATTTATACTAGTAACAACCAGCCTTAGCGAGGTATAAACACGAAACAAAAGTATTTTCACGTGCTAATGTGAAGGAGCCTCTTCGGGAGATCTGCAGAACTGAATTTCGTGTGTCTGTTTGACTTCTACGCAGTCTTCAGTATTTTGATAATAACTTCTCCTAGGAATCTCCAAATGACGTGGGACTGGTTGCGTTGGAAATCTGACTTGATAAGATTTCTCACCATATATAGCATGCTTAATGAAACTTCATAGAATGATGCAGTTTAATACGAAAACTTGGTCATCAAGCAGACTGTTGACCTTCTGACCAGTCAGCACTAAAGTAGGTCAGCTGCCTTTCTGGTAGATTTGATTAAGTCAGCTTTAGAAGCATTAGAAACTAGACTTCAAGAGCTTTCCAAAAAGTACTTATGGGCCTTCATAGCTTTTGGGAATCAAAAGATATGACTGTTTCTTCTGGACGGTTCTATTGCGCTAGACTGACTCGGACATAGCTCTTCTTGCTGATTCGCCTTTGATATGTTTTGTCCTTTCTGTTTGGTGAACCTAAGTAATATCAACATACACGACTTAGGTAGCATAAAGTTCTCATTAGTGTTTAATTGAAATTCATAAAGTAGCGTGTGCACCTTTTGTTGTAGCTTCTTAGCTCGGCTACGTGTAATTGGTCCATCAAAGACTTGGGTTGGTGATGATGTTGGTTGTACTTGAGTTGATGTAATATGACTTGGGGGTTGTAACGTATTGCTTAATGGCATGGTCATATCAATGGCTGTTGGGGACTTGTTCTCAAATGCTATGAATCAAGAACAAGGCAACATAAAATGTTAAATATCAAAGCCCTTCGTCCTTCGAATCATTATTTCCCTTCGGATATAATGAATCTAGAACGAAGGTCATAAAGGACATACCCTCATGATCATGATAAAGAAATGGAGAATATTCATGCAAAGTACAAGGAGTAACATAATTTAGGTAAATATAATTATCAATTTATTTTCATTTATATTACTTGTGTAAATAATAATAAATTACAGATGTACCTTCGGCTGGAAGGAATGAGAATACAGGTGTGACACAAAAGTAAAGTGCCCAGTCAGCGTGAATAGTACGGGAATACTGTTCACCTATTTATAGGCACGGGTCGTAGCCCATGCAAAATTACATTAATGCCCTTTACATTTATCAATAACTCTATAGTAATTCTTCGAGGTCTAATTCGGCTTTTCATCTTTAAGTCGGTTTCCTCTTTCTGTCGTTATGCCGAAGCTCTTCTGCACGTAGCTTCGTGATCGTCTTATCCTTCATCGTGATTGCTGTCCCAATTAAGCTTCGTCTTAACCATGTTCTTGTATACTCGCAATCTGACTTTGAAGGTACATGTTCACATATTTCTTTTGGAAAACATAGTCAAATTACGTTTTTGAGGACCTTCGGAAGCCGAAGGCCCCCAACAGTAGCCCCTCGCAATATTAATTTGTTGTACTGATAAATTCATATTGCGATATGGATGAAGGCCTTAAGCCGAAGGTCCAAAAAAACACCTTCCCTTTGCTAGAATAGCAATCAGTCTTTGACAAGCGGGACCCTCCAGTTTTCAACGCTCTGGGCGTATAAATAAGAGCTCATGCCGAGTTATTTGACACGCTCTCTTGCCAACTGTTTTTACTCACCCAACCTTTAGCCTACACGCAACAACCTTTGACCGGCCTTTTAGATTTTAAGGCTTCGGAGTTGAGAGCACTTTCTCAGTGTTTGCAAGGATGTTTGAAGATAACAAAGTTGTTGGTGATTCGAAGCTGAGTCTTTCTGAGGAAATGCATCTGGGTTTTCTTCAATCTATGTCGAAGACTAATACAGAGAAGATTACTAGAGAAATTTTGGAAGGGTTATCTGAAGATACTGGTGACAGCGACAGCTATGATGTGGATAGTGGTGGTGAAGACTCCGAAGATCGACCTTGGCGACCAAGCCATGCGGTTTTCGGCAAATCAAGTATTAAAGAAAATCATCTTGTCAACATGAGAGGAAGATATTTCTGGGACTTGTCCGTTGTGAGGGCCGACGAAGGAGAGAAGACTTGTCCAACTCCTGAGGAAAATGAAGTCGTAATATTCCGAAGTTTCTTGAAAGCTGGACTGCGATTTCCCCTAAGCAGCTTTATTGTAGAGGTGCTGAAGATATTTGAAATCTACCTTCACCAACTTACCCCCGAAGCAATCATAAGGATGAATATCTTCGTGTGGGTCGTGAGAAGCCAAGGCCTGGAACCAGATGCGAAAAGTTTCTGCAACATACATGAATTGTTATACGAGACAAAACCCTGGGGTAAGGAACAGTATCACAACAATTTTGGCTGCTACAGCTTCGGCTCCCGGTCTGGGTCAAGCTGTCCAGTGCCGACCTTTCGAAAGAGGTGGCCTGGCGACTAGATGACGGAATGGTTTTATGTGAAGAATGACTTGGAATCACGAGAAGATATAAAGAAGATGATTATGCGTCCCATCTGGCAACGCTTCGGCCTGCGGAGGCCGAAGGTGGAAATGAATAAATCAGCCGAAGAATGCCAGAGAGCCTTCGGAATTGTTTGCTCTTTTATTGGGACGAGGGATTTGGTCCAAGAACACATTGCCCTCAGAGTATGGACGCTTGTGGAAAAATGGGAAATGCCGCAGGAGACCGTTAAAGAGGCTGACGAAGGTGGACTAGTAAGGCTGAAGTACACTTTTAAGTTCGGAGATAAATTCGTTGAGCCAGATGATGACTGGTTAAAAAGCATTGAAACTGTAAGTGATGAACTACTTGGGGTATATTCAAAGGCCGAAGATACTGCATTGTCAGCAGCCTTCGGAGGCCGAAAAAGAAGAGACTGAACCGAGTGTTTGACGCAATTGGGTTCGTGTACCCCGACTACCACTATCCGGTGCGGGGTCAAAAAAGAAAGAACACTTCCTCTGCGAAGGAAACTACTTCAGCCGCTCCTAGTGAGCCGGCGCCGAAGAGGAAAAGGGTGAAAGTTCTCACACACCGACCACGTTACATTGAACTGGCCACAGTGCCTGAGTTCGCCGGTGAGACCTCTTCGGCCACCGAAGCTAAAGAATCAACTCTGCTGCCAGGAATCAAAGAGCTGGTCGAAGAGCCAGCAACAGAAAAGATAGAAGAAGCAAAGACTGAAGAAGCGAAAACATTAGAAGTTTTAAGTACTTCAGCAAAAATTGAGTCAGAAAGAAGCCAGAAGGGTCCAACAGTGACCCCGAAAAGAAAAAGGATGGTTAATGTGTTAGATGTTTTGGAGACAATTAAATCTTCGAGCACAACTCCAAAGAAAATTATTGGAACTTGTGAAGCTGAAACTTCGAAGCAACAACTCGAAGCTGAAGCTGGGCCTTCAGAGCCCTCAAAGGAACAACCTTTGGAAACCGAAGAAACAAAGGTTACAAAGGCAGCATTGGAAGCCGAAAAAATAAAAATGTCAGAACCAATTTCGGTTGAAGGAATTGACACTGCTGCCCCCGAAGCACCTTCCAACATAAGCGATTACATTGTACGGCATGCTTCGGGGAAAAAACTATCTGAAGAAGAGATTTATGAAGCTAATCACTATGCTAGAGAATTAAAATATCCTAAGGGAGCATTAGTGTTCAATGGAACAGACGAAGATGACTTCCTATACTGTCTCCCTGACAATAAAGAATTATCTGTCTGCCGGGAGATGGCTAGGAGTATGGGGTTTTCGAAGCTTGAAGCTGGATTATGCGCTATGACGAAGGAGGATCTTGCGGATAGCCTTGCATACAATAGCCTGAAGGTGCGAGAATTGTATACTTAAAAATTTACAATTTTTGAATCATTCTTTTATTCTTATACTAATTCTTGTATATACAGGGCTTAATATTGAGCAACGCGCTGAGAGTACAAAAGAATGCCGAAGACGAGAGCTATGACATTGCTTTCAATAATCTACGATCAGAGGTTATTAAGCTGAGGAACGAAGCTCTAGAGAAAGATAAAATTCTGCTTACATTGGTGGACAAAATAAAGGAAGACGAAGCTTCCTCCAAAGCTCAAGCTGAAGCTCAAAAACGCGAAATTAAAGATCTTCAGAAACAGTTAGCCAGGGCTAAAGAAGAACGTATACTTGAGGAGACAAAACGAGAGCTTAGTGATCAATGGGCCAATCATTTAGAAATAAATGTTAAAGAGCTTCGTGCATCCCAGAGAAGATGCTATGTTAAATCCATAGAGTGCGTCAAGAAGATAAAATCCAGCTTCGCCAACGTTGGCGCATTCTCTAGCGAAGAGAATTTCTCAAGAGGCAATCCCGAAGGTCCGATGGAATGGATCAGTCACGAAGCTGAGGCCTTCGAAGAAATCCTGAATAGCCGCTGAGACATATGTGCTTTTTCAGGTGCTAGAGGAATTGCTACTGTTTTGGAGAAAAAAGGTTGTGAGCATATAAAATCTCTAGCGCAATCCGAATCTACCTTGTCCTCCGAAGACATTAAAGACCCCTCAGCCAAAGCAAGCATGATCGGCGGAAAATTTTTTACTGATATCTGGGACAATGGCGGCCGAGAAATGGCGCAAGAAATTATTCAAAAGAGCGAAAAAGGCATCCACGATGCTAGAAAAGTAGCAGAAGCTGCGGAGAAAGAGTACAGAGCCCGAAGGGCAAATAGGTATTAATTAGTGGTTTTTATTATGTTGTAATTTTTGATTCCAGACTTTGCTCGCGGTTTGTAATAGTAATATAGCCGTATTTTCTCTTCCCTCAGAACCTGCTGGGGCATCTCCGGGCCCCCACCCGAAGGGGGACGATGAAATTAGAAAAATGGCCGAAGCCATTATGGACAAAGTTGTCGACCAGCTACTGAACGAAGCTGCGGAAATAGTTCTTAAGGAGGATTAAATGCTATTGTAGAAACATTTGGAACGTAACATGTGTAATACATTGTAACTTTGAATGTAATATATAATCTATTTATTGTTTTTAATTCTTTACGATGCATGAAATTTTGCATACATACCATTTTTGAGCCTTCGGCGAAAAAACACCTTCCCTTCTTTTCATGCTTCGTGAAGAAAATCTTTTCTGTATCACAAGAATTTGCATGCTTCTCTGATGAAGAATATCCAAGCTTCGTGAAATATTCTCCGAAGCTATAAAAAAGTTTTGTATTGCCTCTCTAATGAAGCTACACTTCTACTCGATTTATCTTGTGCCTTAGCACGATTTTCTCTTTTCCAAAATATTCTCCGAAGATCAACACTGTATCCCCTTCTTGTTCCACATGCAGTATGCTATATGAGGCTTATGTTATGCATAATGATGTGATGATGTTATGTTATGCAAAATGATATTTGTGCCGCAGATACATATCCCTGTAATAGAGCACACACACTTTTTTATATCAGCGCTGACTTTTCGCTGTAAGCCTCCCTTAGGAGCTTCTTCGCCTTTTACTTTCAGCGGAATTAGCGTTTATTTTTCGCTGTAAGCCTCCCTTAGGAGCTTCTTCGCCTTTTACTTTCAGCGGAATCAGCGTTTATTTTTCGCTGTAAGCCTCCCTTAGGAGCTTCTTCGCCTTTTACTTTCGGCGGAATCAGCGCTGACTTTTCGCTGTAGGCTCAGAAAACTTACTCTGCGCTCCCTTAGGAACGACTTTTTACTGTTTCGAACAATTTGCACTGTGTCCATTAGAACAAATTTTTTGATAATACAAAGGTCCTTCATGCCACCATAAATTTGTATGCTTCGGCAACTCAAGCCTATGGAAAAGACATATTTTTATTATGGCAAAAGACGAAAGTGTTACAAGAAATTGAAAAACGATAAAAGACACTTAAGCTTCTCATAATTGTTCCTTATTAACAAAAAAGTAATACTGAATGTAAAAATGCGAAAAAACTGCTGTTGAGGTAGGATATTTATCAATAAATATGCTTCGACTCTGGCACAGTGCTATTGACTGTGCGAGCTTCGGACTCCTCTCTGAAGTCCCTCTGAAGGTGATTGTGCTGACTCCCTTCTGGCTGCTGTCCTCGCTGCATCGGCGGTGGCGGTGGAGGCTGTTGCCAAGATGCTTGGGGTTGGCTTCCCGAAGCAACAGAAGCTGCAGGGTGGTTGCCTACATATTCTGGAATATAAGGCGAATGATACGAAGCAGTATGCATGACCTGCTTCGGCTGACTTTGTTGCGCTACTGCTTCTGCTATCTCCTTCTGCTTCTGAATGGTAACGTGGCACATCCTGGTGGTATGGCCCTTGTCTTCACCACAGAATAGGCAGTAAATTTTTCTTGGCTGATCTCCAAACCTTCCCCCGAAGCCCCTGGCGCCTCTGCCCCTTGGCGCTGACGGCCGAAAAGAACTTTGCTGCTGCCCCGAAGCTTGTGAAGAGTATTGTGGCCTTTGCTGCTGGCTCCCTCGATCATCACCTTGAGTAGAGTTATGAATTGACCTAACATGCCTCGGGTGAAATCTTCCTCCGAAGCCCCTGGTCATCTCAGAGAACCTGAATGCTTCCTCCCTTCTTTGGCGGAAGTCATTGTCAGCTCGAATATACTCGTCCATCTTTTGGAGCAGCTTCTCCAAAGTTTGTGGTGGCTTCCTGGCAAAGTATTGCGCTGAAGATCCCGGCCGAAGCCCCTTAATCATGGCCTCAATGACAATTTCATTGGGCACTGTTGGCGCCTGTGCCCTCAGACGCAGAAACCTTCGGACATACGCCTGAAGGTATTCTTCATGGTCCTGGGTACACTGGAAAAGAGCCTGAGCGGTGACTGGCTTTGTCTGAAATCCTTGGAAGCTGGTTATTAACATATCCTTCAGCTTCTGCCAAGAGGTGATTGTCCCTGGCCGGAGGGAGGAGTACCAGGTCTGAGCGACACTCTTGACGGCCATGACAAAAGACTTTGCCATGACTGCGGTATTGCCACCATACGAAGATATGGTTGCTTCATAGCTCATCAAAAATTGCTTCGGGTCTGTATGACCGTCGTACATGGGGAGCTGGGGTGGCTTGTAAGACTGGGGCCATGGTGTAGCCTGCAATTCTATTGAGAGAGGAGAAGCATCATCGAAAGCAAAATTTCCATGATGGAAATCTTCATACCAGTCGTCCTCATTGTAAAAGCCTTCTTGATGAAGCTCTCTGCGCGGAGGCCTTCGGTTCTGATCATCTTGAACAAGATGACGAACCTCTTCCGAAGCTTCATCTATCTGTCTCTGAAGACCAGCTAGACGATCCATCTTGTCCTTTTTTCGTTGCACCTGCTGCTGAAGGATCTCCAGATTTTGAATCTCCTGATCCAAGTCGTCCTCCGGAGGCGTTGGACTAACTGCCTTCCTCTTCTGACTTCGGGCCTCCCTAAGGGAAGGGACATTCTGATTGGGGTCCAGCGGCTGCAGAGTGGCAGCCCCTGTTGCTGAAGCTTTTTTCGGCGGCATGACGAAGATGATGCTTGCCGAAGGTATTCAAAGCTCAAGAAATGGAAGTGAGTTCACCGGAGGTGGGCGCCAATGTTGGGGACTTGTTCTCAAATGCTATGAATCAAGAACAAGGCAACATAAAATGTTAAATATCAAAGCCCTTCGTCCTTCGAATCATTATTTCCCTTCGGATATAATGAATCTAGAACGAAGGTCATAGAGGACATACCCTCATGATCATGATAAAGAAATGGAGAATATTCATGCAAAGTACAAGGAGTAACATAATTTAGGTAAATATAATTATCAATTTATTTTCATTTATATTACTTGTGTAAATAATAATAAATTACAGATGTACCTTCGGCTGGAAGGAATGAGAATACAGGTGTGACACAAAAGTAAAGTGCCCAGTCAGCGTGAACAGTACGGGAATACTGTTCACCTATTTATAGGCACGGGTCGCAGCCCATGCAAAATTACATTAATGCCCTTTACATTTATCAATAACTCTATATTAATTCTTCGAGGTCTAATTCGGCTTTTCATCTTTAAGTCGGTTTCCTCTTTCTGTCGTTATGCCGAAGCTCTTCTGCACGTAGCTTCGTGATCGTCTTATCCTTCGTCGTGATCGCCGTCCCAATTAAGCTTCGTCTTAACCATGTTCTTATATACTCGCAATCTGACTTCGAAGGTACCTGTTCACATATTTCTTTTGGAAAACATAGTCAAATTACGTTTTTGAGGACCTTCGGAAGCCGAAGGCCCCCAACAATGGCGATTGGAGATGTGCGACCACAGGAACAAAAAGAGCAAGATCAACCTTCTTCCTCAACAATGGTGCACCCCCCAACTCAAGATGATGAACAGGTTCATCAACAAGAGGCGTGTGATCAAGAGGGAGCACAAGATGATCAAGTTATGGAGGAAGAAGCACCACAGGCCCCTCCAACTCAAGTTCGAGCGACGATTCAACGGAATCATCCCGTCAACCGGATTTTGGGTGATATAAGCAAGGGAGTAACTACTCGCTCTAGATTAGCTAATTTTTGTGAGCATTACTCATTTGTCTCTTCTATTGATCCTTTCAGGGTAGAAGAGGCCTTGCTAGATCTGGACTGGGTGTTGGCCATGCAGGAAGAGCTCAATAACTTCAAGTGAAATGAAGTTTGGACTCTGATGCCACGTCCCAAGCAAAACGTTGTGGGAACCAAGTGGGTGTTCCGCAACAAGCAAGACGAGCACGGGGTGGTGACAAGGAACAAGGCTCGACTTGTGGCAAAAGGTTATGCCCAAGTCGCAGGTTTGGACTTTGAGGAGACTTTTGCTCCTGTGGCTAGGCTAGAGTCTATTCGCATTTTGTTAGCCTATGCCGGTCACCATTCTTTCAGGTTGTTCCAAATGGATGTGAAGAGCGCTTTCCTCAACAGGCCAATCAAGGAGGAGGTGTACGTGGAGCAACCCCCTGGCTTTGAGGATGAACAGTACCCCGACCACGTGTGTAAGCTCTCTAAGGCGCTCTATGGACTTAAGCAAGCCCCAAGAGCATGGTATGAATGCCTTAGAGATTTTCTAATTGCTAATGCTTTCAAGGTTGGGAAAGCCGATCCAACTCTTTTCACTAAGACTTGTGATGGTGATCTATTTGTATGCCAAATTTATGTCGATGACATAATATTTGGTTCTACTAACCAAAAGTCTTGTGAAGAGTTTAGCAGGGTGATGACACAGAAATTCGAGATGTCTATGATGGGCGAGTTGAACTACTTCCTTGGGTTTCAAGTGAAGCAACTCAAGGACGGCACCTTCATCTCTCAAACGAAGTACACGCAAGACTTGCTCAAGCGGTTCGGGATGAAGGACGCCAAGCCCGCAAAGACACCCATGGGAACCGACGGACATGTCGACCTCAACAAAGAAGGTAAGTCCGTTGATCAAAAGGCATACCGGTCTATGATAGGATCCTTGCTTTATTTATGTGCTAGTAGACCGGATATTATGCTTAGTGTATGCATGTGTGCTAGATTTCAATCTGATCCAAGGGAATGTCACCTAGTGGCCGTTAAGCGAATACTTAGATATTTAGTTGCTACGCCTTGCTTCGGGATCTGGTATCCAAAGGGGTCTACCGTTGACTTGATTGGATACTCAGACTCCGATTATGCTGGATGCAAGGTTGATAGGAAGAGTACATTAGGGACGTGCCAATTCCTAGTAAGGTCCCTGGTGTCTTGGAGTTCAAAGAAACAAACTTCCGTTGCCCTATCCACCGCTGAGGCCGAGTACATTGCCGCAGGACAGTGTTGCGCGCAACTACTTTGGATGAGGCAAACCCTCCGGGACTTTGGCTACAATCTGAGCAAAGTCCCACTCCTATGTGATAATGAGAGTGCAATCCGCATGTCGGATAATCATGTTGAACACAGCCGCACTAAGCACATAGACATTCGGCATCACTTTTTCAGAGACCACCAGCAAAAGGGAGATATCGAAGTGTTTTATGTTAGCACCGAGAACCAGCTAGCCGATATCTTTACCAAGCCTTTAGATGAGAAGACCTTTTGCAGGCTGCGTAGTGAGCTAAATGTCTTAGATTCGCGGAACTTGGATTGATCTATAACATACATGTGTTTTATGTCTTTGATCATGTTCCTTTATGCATATTATTCTTTATTTATGGTGCTCAAGTTGTGCAAGCAATCCCCGGACCTCAAAAGTCCATGTGTGAGTGATGCACATATTTAGGGGGAGATGTGCTACAACTTGACCCTCTGAGACTAACCATGTGCTTGAGTTTACTTAATTTAGTCTCAAGGATTGAAAGGGAAAGGTGGACTTGGACCATGAAGGACTTCCACTGCACTCCGATGAAAGAGTAATTTACTCCAAGTTCATCTCCATGCTGTTATTGCCTTTTTACTCGTAATTGACAATTTTGGTGAGGCAATGGGGTTTTAGGGCCAAGATTGATCCTGTTTTGGTGCTTAATGCCAAAGGGGGAGAAAATAAGGCCAAAGCAAATGGATCAACTACCACTTGTGAAATTTTTGAAAAAAGAGTAGAGTAGAACTTTTGATTTGTCAAAATAACTCTTACTATCAAAATTTGGTCTCTTGTGGGGAAAATGTTTGATTATGGGAAAAAGGGGGAGTTTTTGGCTTTTAATCATTTTTATTCTTGGATTATCTCTCTTTGTGTCTAAACATGTGTGTTTAACTTAGAGATAAGAAAATGAATTTGATTTGCAAAAACAAACCAAGTGGTGGGCGAAGAACGATCCAAATATGTCAAATCTTGTCAAAGACTATTTTTGTTCTCAATCGCCTTGATGTTGCACTTCCATTTGTTGCTTTTTGATGTGTTGGCATAAATCACCAAAAAGGGGGAGATTGAAAGGGAAATGTGCCCTTGGGCCATTTCTAGTATATTTTGGTGATTAAGTGCCCAACACATATTGAGTGAGTAATTATGTGCCAAATGAAGAATGAAGTGCAAATCAACAAGAAGGTATGATTCTAGACTTAGTACATTGGTTTTTGTGTTCTAACATATTTGTCTAAGTGCTAGAATCAGAGAAAAGAGAAAGGGAAAAGGAGTTGGCTGGAAGCAGCCAAGACTCTGCTTGGTCTGGCACACTGGACTGTCCGGTGGTGCACCGGACAGTGTCCGGTGCGCCAGGCCAGCTCCGGCGAACTGGCCACTCTTGGGAATTCTTCAGCGGCGTACGGCTATAATTCACTGGACTGTCCGGTGGTGCACCGGACTGTCCGGTGAGCCAAAGGCCGCCAGCGCAACGGTCGGCCGCGTAATCCGCGCGCGATGCATGGCCCCAACCAACGGTCGCCTGGGGGCATCAGACTGTCCGGTGTGCACCGGACAGTGTCCGGTGTGCCAACGGCTACAATTCTGCAATGGTCGGCTGTGCCATTTTAGGAAGGAGATCCGCACCGGACAGTGAACAGTGGATGTCCGGTGGTGCACTGGACTGTCCGGTGCGCCACCCGACAGAAGGCAAGAATTGCCTTCCAAGAATGCCTCCAACGGCTCCTAGCTGCCTTGGTGCTATAAAAGGGACCCCTGGGCGCATGGAGGTGTCACCCAGGCATACTTTGAGCATTCTAAGTCTTCCACACTCCATCTCTGTGCACTTGATTGACTTTCTTAGTGATTTGAGCTCTGTTCTAGTGGTGAACTTGTTGCGATTCATTTGAGCTCAAGTCTTGGCTGTGTGTGTGCGTATTGCTGCGGATTTGTGTGTATTTCTTCCCTCCCTTACTCTAAGTGCTTTCACTTTGATCTTTGTTGTAAGGGCGAGAGACTCCAAGTTGTGGAGATTCATCGCAAACGGGAAAGAGTATAAGAAAGAAAACAACCGTGGTATTCAAGTGGATCATTGGATCACTTGAAAGGGGTTGAGTGCAACCCTCGTCCATTGGGACGCCACAACGTGGAGTAGGCAAGTGTTATACTTGGCCGAACCACGAGATAAATCATCGTGTCTCTTGTGCTTGTTTTCTTTGTGACTATTGTGTTTCACAAGAGCTCGGTTCTTAGCCACTTGATTCGTTGTGCTAACACTTAATCAAGTTTTGTGGCTATAAGTTTTTAAGATTTTACAGGATCACCTATTCACCCCCCCCCCTCTAGGTGCTCTCAATAGTCCGGTGCGCCAGACCAGGGAAGCCTTCGGTTGTCTTTTGCTCTTTTTATTTGAACCCTTTCTTGGACTTTTTATTGGTTTGTGTTGAACCTTTGGCACCTGTAGAACTTACAATCTAGAGCAAACTATTTAGTCCAATAATTTGTGTTGGGCAATTCAACCACCAAAATCATTTAGGAAAAGGTGTGAGCCTATTTCCCTTTCACTTTGTACGGCTGTGTTCAATAGGATTATCCACCATGCGGATTGCACTCTCATTGTCACATAGGAGAGGGACTTTGCTCAACTTGTAGCCATAGTCCCTAAGGGTTTGCTTCATCCAGAGTAATTGTGCACAACAATGTCCCGCAACAACATAATCGGCTTCGGCGGTAGATAGAGCTACTGAATTTTATTTCTTTGAAGCCCAAGACACCAGGGATATCCCTAGAAACTGGCAAGTCTCTGATGTACTCTTTCTATCAATTTTACATTCAGCATAATTAGCATCAGAATACCCGATTAGATCAAAGGTAGATCCCTTGGGGTACCATAGCCCAAACTTAGGAGTGTAAACTAAATATCTCATGATTCTTTTCATGGCCCTTAGGTGGATTTCCTTAGGGTTGGCCTGGAACCTTGTACACATGCATACTGAAAGCATAATATTTGGTCGTGAAGCACATAAATAGAGTAGAGATCCTATCATCGACCGGTATACCTTTTGATCTACAGACTTACCTCCTGTGTCGAGGTCGAGATGCCCATTTGTTCCCATGGGAGTATTGATGGGTTTGGCATTCTTCATTCCAAACTTTTTGAGAATATCTTGAATGTACTTTGTTTGGCGAATGAAGAGGTGGGGCTAGTTGCGCTCGGCCGGCCACAGTGCATGGGCTTGGAGAGGGCTACGCCCTCGACCGCAGGGGGCTACGTTGAGGGGAGCTCGGCCACGACCTCACCGGCTACCAGGTAGCGGTGCCGCTGCCCAACCAGCGCAACGGGAGCGGACGCGGTGGCTGCACATGGGCCACCCTGCCCTTGCTCACGTGGGGGAGCCGTTCGGCCATGCCCGCACGAGGCGCGTTGTGTGGGGCTGGTTGGGTTGCATGGAGGTGGACGACGCGCCGAGCAGGGTGTGAGGGAGAGACACGAACTGGCGTCCTGCGTCCGAGGGAGAGGGAAGGGCAAGGGCAAAGGACGTGCCCCATGTGGGTCTGTGCGATGCCTGCTTTCTCGGCTCCCAGACCAAGCTGAGTGGAGGGGCGGTTGGGAAGTTCGTGAATGCGAGTGAGCACTAGGCGCGCGGAATGATAAGACATGCAAGGGAAACTACTCTAATACAAAATATATTGGATCTTTCCTTACAAAGGGGAAACTACACTAAGGCCATCGAAAGACAAGCGGAATGATAAGACATGCAGCATAGGGGCATGAGCATAATAAAGGATGGAGCTAAAGCAAGGATTGGAACCAACAGGGAGAGAAAGCAACCAAGGCCAGGATAGGTAAAACACCATTCTCAAATCGAGATGGGAAAGATGATATTTCAAAAGGTAGGCATAGGATAAGTATCATGGAAAGATCTAGATATTAGGAATGTAAGGGTGATATCGAGCAAAAGCTAAGACTTGCAACACGACAGAGGAAAAGGGAACGAACAAAAGCGGGATGGGTAAGACATCACTCTTGAAATGAAATGGGAGATGCGGCTTTAAAATGCAGGTATAGGATAAGCATCAAGGTAAAGATCGAGGTGATAACGGACAAACACACAATAAAGGATGTATTTTAGACAAGACTTGCAAGGTGTCAAAGAAGAGGGAGCAGCCAATGATGAAATATATGAGGCATTATCCCCGAACATGGATGGAAAAGAGGAGGCTTCAAAGGGTAGGTTCAAGGTAAGCAGGAAGGCAAGGGCATATATATAACGAGGGTTTTAAAGGTAATAATGGACAAGGATGTATGAGAGGAGGTAATTAGGCATAAGACAAAGGATATAAGTACCATAAAGGATGGAGTTAAGACATGACCTGCAAATGGAAAAGGAGAGGGTACATCCGAGGGCCAGATAGGTAAATTGCCACTCTCAAATTGAGGTGGAAAAGAGGAGATTTTAAAGGGTAGGTATAATATAAACATCAAGTAAGATATAGAGGTGTCAAAGGTGAAGGTGATAATAATGAAAGGCATGACAAAGGATAGAGTTAAGGCAAGACTCGCGAAGTGGCGAAGTGGAGAAAACAATCAAGGGTAAGATAGGTGATGTTGCAATAGAATGGTTGAAGTAAGAATTCATTATCGAGAGAAGTTATAAAGGAACAATGAGATCACCAAGGATGTGCAACATAAAATGATCGCTCATGGACCGTTAAGAAACAGGGGTGGTCAAGGACATGTTAACTGAAATGTCTTGAACAGTCATTGGGGTATGCAAGATTCCAAGGATACGGGCATACCAAGACAAGGGAATAGTAAACTAGAGTTCATGGACAAGGGAATAGAAAAAGGCAAAGGATAACGACTTAACAGTGGAATAGGAAGGGATCTCGAAAGACCAGAAGTTCATGGACATATAAACTAGAGTGTTTAAGTAGACAGGAGAAATTCAGATGTAAGTATTTGAAACAAGAGTATTGAAGTATTCAAGGATACAAGTATGTCAATACCAAAGGACTAGAGTTTGCCAGAAGGTAGCAATTTAATGACGAAAGAGGAAAGAATCCCAAAATACAAGAAGGTTATGGTCAGGGGGCATCTACAAAGATGTCGCAAGCACAAGAATGAGATCAGATCTAATAGGCTGAGAGAAGTATGGACCATACTAGAATAAAATACCTTTGGCAAGGGGGCATATAGGAGCACAACATAGAAATAGTCGGTATGACTAATATTTTGAAGCAGAATCAAGGATGAGGTGAAGTAATAATCAATAAGTCCTTAAAATGGCCAATGCTACTCTAGGATAGCAGTCCTACAGTCAGCAAGGGTTTTGATACCACTTATGTCACACCCGGTTTTGGAAGGTAAACCGAATGCGAACCATGTACGTGTTAGGATCAGAAATTCACGTACACAGCGATTACATAAATGACTCATCATAGCACAATGCTTCGAATAGTAACAAAGAGTAAGTAATAAAATTACAGACTAGAGTCATCTACATAATATAAATCAAAGTACACAGAATCGAAACGTAGCCAACGTAAACAAATCCACCACAGGCAGCTGACTGGGGGAGGTCGCTAGCCTAATCTTCGAACTCATCGAAGTCCTGGAACTCCTGGAGATCTGCCTCGATGCATTCTTCTCCTTCTTTACCTGAGCATAGATTGCACCAAAGGCAACCTGGTGTTTTGTGAAAGCAAGGGTGAGTACACATCAATGTACTCAGCAAATGTCCTATTTGGCTGAGGTGGACTAGCTTTATGTGGGGTTAGGGTCAATGCTGTTGCTTTTAGTTCGTCGGGTATTTATTATTAGTAGAATCCAAGTTTTAGCAATAACCAACCTGTGAATCCTTTCCTCCTCGAGGAACATCATTATCATCATCGTAATCAAAACCATCAATAGAACCATTGAATCTCGAACCATCAGTATCTCTAATCAAAGAGAAACCCAAGGCCACTCTTAACTGTGAGCACGACTGATATATCAATTTCATTCCTCTGCAGAGGTTGCACACTTTACCCATGAGCAGTGATCCCTTTTTGCCTTGGGTTGTACGGACCCTTAAACACTTCCAAGGTGAGTAGGCAAGGTTTCACTACGTGGCTTTTCCCTAGGGTCCTCACTATGCGAATGTTGGAAATGACCATTGCATAGCGACCATCTGACGTACCAAAACCTATACCTCCGCCCTCAGGAAAAAGTCGTGGGATGATGCCCGTACCTAGATCCCTGAGAAGGATTATAGGAGCCATAACAGATGCCACCATTGTCATAGAGACCATCTGATGTACCAAAACCTATACCTCCGCCCTCAGGAAAAAGTCGTGGGACGATGCCCGGACCTAGATCTCTGAGCGAGAATATAGGAGCCATAACAGATGTCTCCGTCCCTAATGACCAAAACTAGCACCCAACATAAGACTTCCCTAGATACTTGGCCAAGGGTGTTATTGGGGTTCTTCTTCTCCACCGAAGGTCCTCAAGACAAAAACACATTCGATAAGATAATACAAAGGCTCACCGAAGCTATCATCAACCTCGGCTTTGCTTCTCAAGACGAAGACCTTGTGTACAAATAACGATGCAGAATGCCAAAGCTCTATAGCTTTGGCTCAGATCAAGCAAAGAAATAAAAGACTAAATAGACCCTATTAGCTTTAGTTGCTTGTAAATAAGCGTTTGAGGGTATGTATGTAATTTTATCTGGGCTACGTCCCGTGCCTATAAATAGATGAACAGTAACCTCGTACTGTTCACGCTGGATTGTATTTACTCTCTCGCATCCTCGCCTTCGAGCAAGCCGAAGGTATCAATGTAATATTAACATTGTTGATATTCATATATGTTTTGTGGAATGCAAGAATAAATGAATTATTAAGATACAATTATCATATTCATCCCTTCGCATTCCTATTCACGTATTAAATGATGAAGGTATGTCCTTCTTGACCTTTGTCTGATGAGCATTATACCTATGCGGAGATAATGCTTCGAAAGACAAAGGTCTGTTATAGTTAACAATTGTGTTGCCTTGTTCTTGATTCACAGCATTTGAGAACAAGTGACTAACATTGGCGCCCACCTCCGGTGAACTCACTTCCACGATAGTGACAATGGCTTTGCAAGTCAACCAAGCTGTGGCACCTTCGGCTACGAAGCTGGTGCTCCTAATCACAGGCGGCTCAAGTTCTGAACTAGCCAATAAGAAGCAGAAGAAGGAAGCACAGAGAAGGGTACAACATATTGGAGTGCAAGGACCCTTCATCAAGTCCAAATGGTCTCATATACCAATCACCTTCTCCCAGGAAGACCTTCAGCTCAAGGATTATCCCCACAATGATGCAATGGTCTTATCTTGTGTTATCAAGGGGTTCCTGGTCCACAATGTCCTAGTGGGCACAAGCAGCGCGACATACATCATCTTTGCGAAGGCTTTCAGGCAAATGCAAGAGCTAGATGACAAGATACATGATGCAACACACCCCCTCTGCGGCTTCGGAGGAAGACAGATCGTGGCGCTCGACAAGATAACTATGCCGATCACCTTCAGCTATGTTCACAATACAAGGACAGAACTGGTTGTCTTCGACATTGTCGATATGGAGTATCCCTATAATGCAATCATTGGTCGAGGGACGCTGAACGCCTTCGAAGCAATACTTCACCCAGCATATCTTTGCATGAAGATACCTTTTGATCAAAGGCCCATCGCTGTACATGGAAGCCAATTGGCCGCTAAGAGAGCTGAAGGGAGATGGACAGATTCGAAGGCCATCCATAACATAGATGAAGTCGATGCTCATCAACAATATAAGCATAAAAGAGAAAAGGCTGCTTCAGCAGATCAACCAAAGCCCATGCTTTTGTGTGAAGACATAGCTGAGCAGAAGGTACTATTGAGATCTCAATTATCTGATGAACAAGAGAAGACTTTGTTGAAATTCCTGTTCAACAACAAGGATGTTTTTGCTTGGTCAGCCAATGATCTCTGTGGTGTCAGTAGAGATGTCATTGAGCACTCACTCAATGTAGACCCAGCCTCCAGGCCAAGAAGCAGAGGCTTCGAAAAATATCTGATGATAAAGCCGAAGGCGCAAGGAACAAAGTAAAAAGGCTTATGAGTGCCGGTGTTATCAGAGAAGTAACATACCCAGAGTGGCTGGCTAATACTGTGATGGTAAAGAAAGCTAATGGAAAATGGAGAATGTGCATCGACTTCACAGATCTCAATAAGGAATGCCCGAAGGATGAATTCTCATTGCCAAGAATAGATTCCCTTGTGGATGCAGCGATTACTTCAGAGCTCATGAGCTTATTGGACTGCTACTCAGGTTATCATCAAATCTGGATGAAGAACGAGGATGAACCTAAGACAAGCTTCATAACCCCTAGTGGGACCTATTGCTACCTTCGGATGCCTGAGGGGCTCAAGAATGCTGGAGGAAGCTTTAGCAGAATGACTGCCAAAGTCCTTCACTTCCAAATTGGCAAAAATGTGCTGACGTATGTTGATGATATCATAGTAAAGAGCACAAAGCAAGAAAATCACGTTGCTGATTTGCAAGAAACATTTGCTAACTTCAGAAGAGCCAGTCTTAAACTACGTCCAGAAAAATGTGTCTTCAGAGTGAAGAAGGGAAAATTTCTTGGTTGCTTGGTATCAACAAAGGGTATCGAAGCTAATCCAAGTAAGATAGAAGCTATACTTCGGATGGAGCCACCGAAGTCAAGAAAGGGTGCCCAGAGGTTAACAGGAAGGCTGGCATCATTGAATATATTTATTTCAAGATCAACAGAGAGGAACTTGCCATTCTTCGAAGTGATGAAGTCAGCCGAAGTCTTTCAGTGGGGACCAACTCAGCAAAAAGCCTTCAAAGAACTGAAGCAGTATTTGATAGAACTGACAACCTTAACCCCACCTTCGCCAAGAACTCCATTGCTGTTGTATGTAGCTACTTCCCACACTGCGGTTAGTGCAGCGCTGGTGCAAGAGAAGCAGGATGGTCAGGCAAGAAAACAAGTGCCAATGTACTTCATCTCCGAAGTGCTTAGTGCATCAAAGAAAAATTATACAGAGTTAGAGAAGGTATTATATGTTGTATTAATGGCTTCCAGAAAGCTTCGACATTATTTCCAAGCATACCATATCATAGTACCTTTTTCACAACCCCTCAAGGACATAATGAGAAATAGAGAAGCCACAGGAAGAGTTGGAAAATGGGCTGCAGAATTGAACGAATTCACTATCGATTTCATTCATAGATCTTCGATCCAATCCCAAGCGTTAGCAGACTTCATTGCTGATTGGACACCAGGGGCTCGGGACAAAGAGAAAACAACTGATGCCGAAGCCTGGACAGTATTTTGTGATGGGTCTTGGGGAACCTTCGGCGCAGGAGCAGCTGCTGTTTTAATTTCACCATCAAAATTCAAAACCTGCTATGCAGCAAGATTTGACTTCAACTGCACAAATAACATTGCAGAGTACGAAGCCCTTCTCTTGGGACTTTGAAAGCTAAAGACAATGGGAATAAGAAGGGCAATACTCAAATCCGACTCATAGGTCATTTCAGGTCACATTGACAAAAGCAGAAAAGCAAGGGACCCAAAACTAGAAAAAATAGTTGGATGAAGTCCGAAGGATGGAAGCCTCTTTCGAATGTTTCTTTGTAAAAAACATCCCGAGAGGAGAAAACGAGTACACAGATTTGTTAGCTAAGTCAGCGGCATAGGGGCTTCCGTTATCATCGGAGGTGTTCTTTGAAATAATAAAAGCACCTTCGGTTGAACTTATGGAAAGAGCAGTGCTCACAATCTCACCAGTGCACAGTGAAGATTGGAGGACTGAAATTGTTTCTTTCCTCCAGGGCAATTGTCTTTCGGATAACGACGTTTACAATAAAAGAATGGAAGCAAGAGCATGACCCTATGTAATTATAGAGGGGGAGTTATACAAACAAGGAGTCTGCTCTCCTTTACTTAAATGCTTGTCTAGAGCCGAAGGTCAAGAATTGATGAAGGAGATACATGCAGGGTTGTGTGGACCTCATATTGGGTCTAGGCCTCTGCCGGAGAAGGTTTTCAGACAAGGATTTTGCTGGCCGAAGGCAGCTTCGGATGCAGTAGATTTGGTTCAAAAATGTGAAAATTGCCAAAGATGCGCCAGAGACCAGAAACAACCTTCGTCTTTAATCCAGCTAATACGGCCTACCTAGCCATTGCAAAGGTGGGGCCTGGATTTGTTAGGCCCACTTCCACCAGCACAAGGCAACTTGAAATATGTTGTAGTGACAGTGGAGTACTTCTCCAAATGGATTGAAGCAAAGCCCTTAGCTACAATAACTTCGGCCACAGTACATAAATTCTTTTGGCAAAATATTGTTTGTCGCTTTGGTGTGCCGAAGGCTATCACCATTGATAATGGAACTCAATTCGATGCTGAAACATTCAAAACCTTTTGTAACCAGATTGGTATAAAAATACACTTTGCATCAGTGAGACATCTGGAGTCAAATGGACTGGTAGAAAGAGCAAATGGAATTATAACAACAGGAATAATGAAATCAATCTTTAACCAGCCCAAAGGAAAGTGGCCAGACAAATTAATAAAGGTGGTGTGGAACCACAACACTGTCGTATCAAGGTCAACAGGATTTACCCTGTTCAAGCTTTTGTTTGGTGACGAAGCAATAACACCGGAAGAAGCAAGAACGGGTTAAATAAGAACCTTAGCTTCGATATAGGATGAAGGCGATTGCCAAATAACAAAAGACACCATAGAAGGGACTAGACTAAAAGCAATATAACACATCAACAAGTATCATGCCGAAACAATCAAATGGCGTGATCGAAAGGTAAAATTGAAGAATATCAAGTCAGGACATTTGGTGCTTCGTATAGTGGCCAACCCAGATACAGTGGTGTAAGTGCAATCAACCCTGACTGAGGGTTTTGGTGATTAAATGACAAAACAAACAGAGTTTCTAACAAGTTTGCTCCTAGTATGTATACAGTTATCCTAAAGACAGGAGGAGCACAGATTCCATAAGTACACAAAAGGGAAAGCACAACGGATTAAAATTCTACATCATATGGCGTGCTTCAAGTGCTTGTGAACAACCACAGTTTAAATTTTACAATTCTTGAGCCATAGGAATCACCGTTCAATTAAGAGGGATCCACAAAATTTGAGTAAGTAATTGCGATGAGCTCAGTCTAAACCTCTTCAAAATCCTCTAACAAAACATTTTGTTAGATCATTAATGCTCTTGGAAAAACCACTTTCACCTCCCACTCAGACTTCCCTATGGTTCTCTTTAGTTTTCTACAAACCAGCTCAGCCAGTTTGAAAAACCGGCTCAACCGGTCTGAAAATCGGCTCAACCGGTTTTTGCACTCTTCACCCTGCCATTATCTGCTCTGCCAGTCTACCATGTCAGAAAAGTTGTGCGCAGACTGTTGAAATACCGGCTCAACCGGTTTTTGGGCCGGTTCAACCGGTTTTGGAACCGGATCACTCACCAGTTGAGCCAGTCCCTGAACCGAGAACCACTCTGTGGAAACTGGTTCAACCGGTTTCAAAACCGGCTCAACCGGTTTTCAGTCAAAATTCCCCAACGGCCACCAGCTTTTGGGGGCTCCTTTATATACCCCTTACCCTCTCTCTCTCTCTCTCTCTCTCTCTCTCTTCATTCACTGCTGCCCAATTCACGATTGCTTGGCTGACCTACTCTCAAACAAGAGCATTCACTCCATCTCTCACACCCAAAATCTCATCTCCTTCAATTGATTGAAGGACCCTTGGTGTGAGCTGAAGTTGGTCTAACTTGTTGTTGATTTAATCTCGATTCTCCCTTTCTCTTCATCTCTCGAGCTCATCGCAAACTTGAATTTTGTGCGGATTTGTTACTCTTGGAATCTTGTGTTCCTTGACAGATAGAGGTTGCTTGGGAGTCTCCAAATTTGTGGACGACCCCAAGAAGTTTGTATCACCCGCTCGTTGAGCTAAGTTAAGAAGAGATTGCCTTGACCTTGGTGGTTGGCTTGTGGAGGATTAGGGTTGGAAAAGACCCAGCCCTTTGTGGGCTCCTCAACGAGGAGTAGGACACCTTTGTGGTGGTTGCCGAACCTCGGGTTAAATCCTGTGTTCTTGGTGTGTTCTTGAAAAGTGCTTTAATTGTTGGTCAGTTCAGATTTGTTTATATTGTGTGCAAATCTTGTGGAATCGATTCACATCGATTTGTCACCCATTCAAGTGGATTTTCTCTAGGGCAAGTCTTAAGAAAGAATCTCTCATTACTTCTTGATATTCGTTTAACTGTCTATCTAATCTAAGTTGAGCAAGTTCAAACTTGTTCAGCGGTAAAAAAATCAGCTAAACCAGTTTGCACCAGCGCAACTTGAATTTAACACTATCTCGAAGTTTTTGGTGAGAAATTTCTGGTGTAGACTATTCACCCCCCTATAGGCTACTTTCAATTGGTATCAGAACTTCATGCCTCATTTTACGCTTAATCGCATGAGGTTGCGATCATGTCTACACAAAGGGACCATGTGGATCCTCTTCTCGAGGAAATCCCTACCACCTCCACCAGTGAGGAAGTGGACCCCAAGGTCCTCGACCTCTCCATGAATATTACGGAGAAAATGTTCCTCAAAATGAAAGAGGAAGATGCAAAGAAAAAGGCCAAAGAAGAAGAAACAAGACGAAAGGCCGAAGAAGACAGAGGAAGAGGAAAAATTGAATATAATGATGACTTGGTGGAACTTTTGGTGTCAAGGGTGATGAGCAAGGTAAGTCTCAACACCGAAGGATCATTGACCAAAAGTAAAGGTATCGAATTAAATAAGGTTCAATTTGATTACTCTAGAAATTTTATTCCCAACTTCTCTTTGGCTCCACTCGAAAAGTTACCAACTCTTACTGAGTTGAACTATGATGAGTGGGCCGATAAGATGAAGTCGCATTTAATCGATGTGCATCCTAGTCTTTGGGAGATTGTTAATATAGGTATGCATAAGCCTACCTAAGGAGAAGAGATGACATCGGAAATGATGCAAGAGGTGCATCACAATGCTCAAGTAGTGAGCATAATCAAAGGAAGCCTTTGTCCAGAAGAGTACCGGAAAGTTCAAGGAAGAGAAGATGCACGTGGCATTTGGAATATTCTGAAAATGTCACATGAAGGAGATCCCAAAGCTAAAAGACACAAAATTGAAGCTTTGGAAAGCGAACTTGCAAGATATGATTGGTCTAAGGGTGAATCTCTTCAATCACTCTTTGACCGGTTAATGGTATTGGTCAACAAAATACAAGTGCTAGGTAGTGAAGATTGGAGTGACTCGAAGGTCACTAGGCTATTCATGAGAGCCTATAAAGAAAAGGACAGGAGTCTGGCGAGGATGATAAGAGATCGTGATGACTATGAGGAGATGACTCCTCATCAACTATTTGCCAAAATTCAACAACATGAGTCCGAAGAAGCCCCAATCAAAACAAGAGACTCACATGCCTTGTTTTCAAATGAGCAAGATTCTTCCAAGAAAAGCAAAGACCATAAGTCAAAGAAAGTGGTTGAAACATCAAGCGATGAAGAGAGTTCAAGTGATGAGGACACTGCTATGTTCATCAAGACCTTCAAGAAGTTTGTAAGGAAGAATGACAAGTATCAGAGAAAAGGAAAGATGAGGGCATGCTATGAATGTGGCCAGACCGGTCACTTCATAGCGGATTGTCCAAACAAAAAGGAATAAGATGCCAAGAAGGATTACAAAAGGGACAAGTTGAAGAAGGGAGGCAAGGGCAAGGGATACTTCAAGAAGAAGAAGAAGAAGTATGGCCAAACTCAGATAGGTGAAGAATGGAACTCTGACGAAGAAAGTTCAAGCTCGGAGGAAGAGGTGGCTAATGGCAAAAGGAGATAAGGTAAACTTATTTAATGATGATGATGATGATGAACAACTTGTTATGAAAAGTAAAATGATTAAGAATTTGGCTTAAATGGATACAATGTAATCACTAAACTAATGGAGAAGCTAGATAAAAGAAAAGTAACCCTTGATGCTCAAGAAGACTTGCTCATCCTTGAAAAGGAGAGAAACCTAGAGCTTCAACAGTTGCTAACCAATAAAGATGAGATGCTCGAAGTTTTGACTAAGGAAATATCTTTAGCCAAAATAACTATAGAGGATAAAGAGAAAGAAATGGCTAATGTAAAAACCTCTATAGTTAGTCTTGCAAATGTAAAGGATGCACTTGAATCAAGCTTGTTAAGCTTAACTGTTCAAAATCAAGAACTTCAAGTGCAACTTGAAAGCTATAAGAACTTCAACACTTCGTCTTTATTGGCAGAGTCTAAGGCTAGCTCCTCAAGTAATAATATTTGCAAACATTGTACAGAATATCATGCTTCTTGTTGCTTGACTAACCATGCAAGGAAGGGAAGCTCACAGGTTAAAGTCAAGCAAATATTGAAGAAATGCTCTAGCAATGATGGGTTAAAGAAAGTTGAACCCAAGTGCAAGTCCTTGAAGCCCAACAATGGGAGAAAGGGGCTTGGGTACAACTCATACAAGGTGAACCCTAGCATAGAGCATAAGGGGTGGAGATCCCCCAAGTTCATAGAGGGAACTACCTTATATGATGCCTTGGGGAGGATTCATTCATCAAATGAGAAGTCAACTCAAGTGAAGGTAAACTTGAGTCACACAAAGGATAAGATGAAGGACGTTGTCTCCACAAATGGAGAAAAGTTTAGGGATCACATTTCTCACTCTTACCTTTGTGATTATATGTTGACCTGGGATTCAGGTAAACTGGCTATGAAATATGTGGGTGCCTACACTAAGAGAAAGGTTATGAAAAGGAGTGTGTGGGTACCCAAGGCGATAACTAACACTGCAGGACCCAATTCAATTTGGGTAACTAAAAGCATAGCTTAAATTTGTTTTGCAGGTCTACTCCTCCGGTGGGTCATGCTGGGTGCTTAACAGTGGATGCACAAATCACATGACCGGGGAGAAAGACATGTTTCACTCCTTGCAACTAACTCAAGAAGCCCAAGAAATTGTGTTTGGGGATAGTGACAAGAGTGAAGTGATTGGTATTGGTAACATTCCTATCTCTAACCACCAGTCACTTTCAAATGTTTTGTTAGTAGATTCATTAAGCTACAACTTGATGTCCATTTCACAACTTTGTGGAATGGGATATAATTTCCTATTTACTGATGTGGATGTGAAGATCCTTAGAAGGGAGGATTCCTCTGTTGCTTTTACAAGTCGCTTGAAGGGCAAACTTTATCTTGTTGATTTCACAACAAGTAAGGTGACGCCTAAGATTTATTTAGTGGCAAAATCTGACAAGGGTTGGCTGTGGCATCGCCGACTAGCTCATGTCGGCATGAGGAACTTGGCCAAACTTCAAAAGGATAGTCACATCATTGGACTAACTAATGTTGTGTTTGAGAAAGATAGGATTTGTGGCGCATGTCAGGCAAGAAAACAACATGGAGTTCCACATCAATCAAAGAATGTGGTCACAACTAAAAGGCCTTTAGAGCTTCTTCATATGGACCAATTCGGTCCAGTGGCCTACATAAGTATTGGAGAAAGTAAGTATGGATTAGTCATTGTTGATGATTTTTCTCGCTTCACCTGGGTTTTCTTTTTGAGTGACAAAGGTGAAACCCAAGAGACATTGAAGAAATTTATGAGAAGAGCTCAAAATGAATTTGAGTTAATAATCAAGAAAGCGAGAAGTGAAAATGGGACAGAGTTCAAGAATACAGGTGTTGAAGAGTTCTTAGGCGAAGAAGGAATTAAACATGAGTTCTCGGTCCCCTACACTCCACAACAAAATAGTGTAGTGGAAAGGAAAAATTGAACACTAATCGAAGCCGCCAGAACCATGTTGGATGAATACAAGACACCTGACAACTTCTGGGCAGAGGCTGTCAACACCGTCTGTCATGCAATCAACCGTCTTTATCTTCACAAGATTTATAAGAAGACTGCCTACGAGCTTCTCACTGGTAACAAACCTAAGGTTGATTACTTTAGAGTCTTTGGTTGCAAATGCTTCATTCTTAACAAGAAAGTCAAGATCTCAAAGTTTGCTCGTAGAGTGGACGAGGGTTTCTTGCTTGGTTATGCATCAAATGCGCACGGATATCGTGTTTTCAACAATACCACCGGTCTTGTTGAAATAGCGATAGACGTGACATTTGATGAATCTAATGGCTCGCAAGGGCATGTTTCTAATGATATTTTAGGAAAATGAAAATCCACCATGTGAGGCCATAAAGAAGCTTGCAATAGGTGAAGTGAGACCACAAGAAAAGAATGATGACGAAGGAACTTTTTGGATGACAAATGAAGTCATTGATGTGGGCACTAAGGTGGTGGGTGATAAATCCTCCACCCAAGCAAACACACCAACCTCAAGTCATCCAATCTTTGAAGAAGTTCATCAACCACAAGAGTTGCCAACAATTGTAGAAGATGAACCTGAAGTAGTTGTTAGTGAAGTTCCTCTTGATCAAGAGGATGATAATGAAGGGCAAATTCAAAGACAACATCAGTGCCTCATCCTCGGGTTCACCATACCATCCAAAGAGATCATCCAATGGACAACATTCTTGGCAGCATCAAAAGAGGGGTAACAACTAGATCCCATTTAGCAATTTTTTGTGAATTTTACTCGTTTGTTTCCTCTTTTGATCCACTTAAGGTTGAAGAAGCACTTGGTGATCCGAATTGGATAATTGCAATGCAAGAGGAGCTAAATAACTTCACTCGGAATGAAGTCTGGTCCTTAGTAGAAGGACCTAAGCAAAATGTGATTGGAACCAAGTGGGTCTTATGAAATAAGCAAGATGAACATGGTGTTGTTACAAGAAACAAAGCACGGTTGGTTGCTCAAGGTTTCACTCAAGTGGAGGGACTTGATTTTGGGGAAACCTATGCGCCGGTAGCAAGGTTAGAGTCAATAAGAATATTAATTGCCTATGCTACTAATCATGATTTCAAGTTGTATCAAATGGACGTCAAGAGCGCATTTCTAAATGGGCCACTACAAGAGCTGGTCTATGTGGAGCAACCGTCGGGATTTGAGGATCCAAGGAAGCCCAACCATGTTTTTTCTTCTCCATAAAGCACTCTACGGGCTTAAACAAGCCCCTAGAGCTTGGTATGAATGTCTCAAAGATTTCCTACTTCAAATGGTTTTGAGATAGGAAAAGCTGACTCTACCTTATTTACTCGCAAAGTCGATAATGAATTATTTGCGTGCCAAATATATGTCGATGACATTATATTTGGTAGTACTAACGAGAAATTTTGTGAAGAATTTAGTAAGGTAATGACGAACAGGTTTGAGATGTCTATGATGGGTGAGCTCAAGTTCTTTCTGGGATTTCAAGTCAAGCAATTAAGGGAAGGAACATTCTTGTGTCAAACCAAATACACTCAAGATATGTTGAAAAAGTTTGTTATGGAAAAGGCAAAACCCATCAAGACTCCAATGGCATCAAATGGGCATCTCGACCTAAATGAAGAAGGTAACCGGTAGACCAAAAGCTATATAGATCAATGATAGGGTCACTACTTTACTTGTGTGCATCTAGACCTGATATAATGTTAAGTGTATGTATGTGTGCTCGTTTTCAAGCAAATCCAAAAGCATGTCATCTTGTAGCCGTTAAGAGAATCCTAAGATACTTAGTCCACACCCAAAATCTAGGATTGTGGTACCCTAAAGGCTCCTTTTTCGATTTACTTGGCTATTCTGACTCAGATTATGCCGGTTGCAAAGTAGATCGAAAAAGCACTACTGGCACTTGCCAATTCCTTGGGCGGTCCTTAGTGTCATCGAGTTCCAAGAAACAAAATTGTGTTGCACTTTCCACTGCAGAAGCTGAGTACATAGCAGCTGGTGCATGTTGTGCACAATTGTTATGGATGAAGCAAACCCTAAGAGATTTTGGTTGTGAGTTTAACAAAATTCCACTACTGTGTGACAATGAGAGTGCTATTAAACTTGAAAAAAATCCTGTGCAACACTCTAGAACTAAACATATTGACATTAGACATCATTTCTTGAGAGACCATGAAGCCAAAGAAGATATCGAATTACTCCATGTGAGCACCGAAAATCAACTAGCCGATATCTTCACTAAACCTCTTGATGAGACTAGGTTTTGCTTTCTAAGGAGTGAACTAATATCTTGGATTCTCGAAACGTGTCTTAAGAAATAACACTTAAATCATGATTGATTTGCATAAAGTGGTTTTTGTGACACAAAATTACATTTGAAATCTTACTTTTGTTGTCCAAAATGTTAAAAATGGTCATAACATTAATGTTGTTTGTATACTAGGCCATATTTGGCTCTTTCTGAAACCTGGTTGAGTAAACCGGTTGAGCCAGCCACTCAACCGGTTTCCCTCTGGTGAAAACCGGTTGAGCCGGTCCAAAAACCGGCTGAACCGCTTTTCTGCGTCTCGGCGATTGCGCTGTCAGTCTGTCTCGCAGTCTGCGCTGTCAGCTCGTCAGTAGTCTACGCAGTCAGTCCTCTTTTTCTGCGCATTTACTGTGTGCGCTGTAGCAAAACTGGTTGAACCAGTTTTTGGACCGGTTGAACCGATTTTGGGCAGTCTGCCCAGCCACCGCCGCCCCCTTTTCTCTCCTTTCCCCTCTACTTTCTATCTCTCTCCTCAGTTTCTTCCCCAGCTGGCGACACATTCTCTTCTCGGTCTCTCTCACCTCCTCACCTCAAATCCTTTCAATACCCACTAAAATCTCTCCAAAATTCATGGAGAAAAGTTGTGGATTCGATCCTTCAAGCTCCTCCACATCTTCCCCTCTTCATTTCGGGATTTTTGTGAAAGAATTCACAGATCGAGGTAATTTTATCTCTTCCCTATCTTTTGACTCGATCTATTCATTTCTTGAATATCTTGAGATTATCTTCAAGGAGTTGTTGCGTTTAAGTGTGACTCACACTTAATCAGTTCTCATTGTCTTGAACATAGCTTTGAGTTGAAACGGTTGATATTGTTCATTGTAGTTAGACCGTTCATATGAACGGTTGAAATGCATGCCCAATATTACACTTGACTCTCCTCAAATATGTTCTTTAAATTCCTTGAACATCAATATCACTCTCACCGTTTGTATCTTGTTTGATCTCAAGGATGGTTCGTCGTCGGAATCCATCGGTCATTGAATCAGACTCAGATGACAGTTCCCTAGAGATTCATGAGGAGACGCCCTCACGGTCCAGATCCAAGCGTGGGTGAGGATCTGGAAATGTCATGATGGGTGGTGAGGCCTCTGGGTCTCAAGGAAGTCGCGGGCGAACGGCTAGAACCCCTTCTAGTTGTTCTCGTCCCACGACTAATCCACAAGCCTGGGAGCCTACCAGTGATGATGAAGGAGGTAAAGATGATGTTATTGACCTCCCTCCCGATAATGCCCCCATTATTCGTGGATTAGTTCTTCACAAAGCTCAGGCTCGGCGATCCCCCAATGAAGAAATTACTGACTTCAGTGCCAGCGGAGGGTCCGCTCTTCTTCAAGATATGCGTTTTCAGAACCCTGCCCTCCGTGTAAGAGACGTCCGGATTGAAGGTAATCGCTTTTGGATTCTACTACATGTAGATTTCTACAATTCGGTTATCCTTCCCAAGTAGCATCAACCCATTCTGCATCAACGTTTTATCAATTGGAGTGGGTGTGAAGGTATTGGGGATCAAGAGATGTCATTAGCACTGAGGCCTGTGAACACAAGAACATGAAGAATATCATGACTTTCCAATTTGATTGGAACGATGAAATTATTGCTAAATTCTACTCCACATTGTGGATCAAGCATGCTAATGAGGAAACTCCCTACAACTTTCCTTATATGAACTTCTTTATTGAAGGGAGCTAGCACAAGGTCAGCTATAGAAGATTTGCTCATATATTGGGATTCTCTGATAATGATATAGCGGGAGATAAGATCAAAATTCATGATTTTCGCCCTCCCACCAGGGCTGAGGCCAAAGATCTACATATTTCTGAAAATGATGAGTACTGGAAATCCACAAATCTGCATAAGTACTACAGATATCTCAACTCTCTTTTCACGATGACTCTCATTCCCAAAGGGGGAAATCAAATGAACATTTTGGGTGAAAGGAAGGTACCATGAAGCCCAATAGCAGTGAGAGTTTGAATGTGTTTGATATGATCTGGCAAGAAATCATTCATGCCTCTTGCTCACCACTCAAGGGTTGTCTGCATGCCCCCGACATCATGAAAATGATTGAGGTTGTCACCCAATTCAGATATGAAAAGGGCACCAGACATCTTTCCTATACCCCTTTTTGGATTGACCCCAATAATCCAGCAGTGTGGATGAAGAAGGCTCCTGCCAGCTCTCGTGAGCAGACTCAGCTGGTCCCTCCCATCCTTCTCCTAGTCATGGCTCTCCCACTCCATGTGGTCGTGGTCGAGGTCATGGTCGCGGCCTGGGAGCCAGGATGGCTCATGGGATTGCATCCTTTTTCTCTATGTGCAGGAACATTTCTGCTGACGTTCATGAGCTGGACAGGCAGTATCGGGAAACGGGTGGCAATCTCCGTCGTCAGTCTATCTCTATGGGAATTCCTTTTGCTCCCCACTCGCCGACGTGCCTCTCCATGCACCCCTCTAGAAATCAATGAATGGCACCAACAAGCTTATGGTGTTCCATTCATGTCTACTGACGATGAAGATGTTGAAGAAGAAGAGTTCTTTGATGATAGGGATCAATTTGTCCCGCCTCCCCACCAGGGTGATCCGGGCCCCTCTTCATCTTATCCTCCCCCAGGATCCTTCAGGAAGCACTCCTCCCCCTGCTAACCCCGGGGAGGAAAACTTTGAAATTAATCTAGCGTCTCGGTTCTTTGATCCATCTCCATCCTAGTAATTTGTGGCTGTGTCTTCTCCTGTTTTTTGGTGCTCGCTGCCAAAAAGGGGGAGAAGGGTTGTTGGTTGGTAGCCCAAGGGGCTAAACTGCTGAACTATTTTATTTATGTAATGAACATGATGGTCCGTAATAACTTTACATTTGTCTGTGCTTATGATGATGGCCAAGGGCCATAAACTACATTATGTGATGATGATCGTTATTGTAATAGCTAGTTTTTTATGATCCTCTTTATACATCATATATGTGTTATGCTGTGACATGATGAAATTGTGAGAGTATGTTATTTTACATCATCATCTCTTATACAATATTGTTGCATCCCTCGAATAATTGTGAGATGGACTATTCACTCCCTCCAAATGTGTTGCATAATTGACATATCAACTCAACATGAAGATCACAAAACACATGCACACATTTAGGGGGAGCCACACATACACAAGTATTCACAAATCTCACTAATATGTTTTGTTTTATCTCTACTCTGGTTTGTTTTGGCATCAATCAACAAAAAGGGGGAGATTGTGAGTGCAATCAAACCTGATTGAGGGTTTTGGTGATTAAATGACAAAACAAACAGAGTTTCTAACAAGTTTGCTCCTAGTATGTATATAGTTATCCTAAAGACAGGAGGAGCACAGATTCCATAAGTACACAAAAGGGAAAGCACATCGGATTAAAATTCTACATCATATGGCTTGCTTCAAGTGCTTGTGAACAATGACAGTTTAAATTTTACAATTCTTGAGTCATAGGAATCACCGTTCAATTAAGAGGGATCCGCAAAATTTGAGTAAGTAATTGCGATGAGCTCAGTCTAAACCTCTTCAAAATCCTCTAAGAAAACATTTTGTTAGATCATGAATGCTCTTTGAAAAACCACTTTCACTTCCCACTCAGACTTCCCTATGGTTCTCTTCAGTTTTCTAAAAACCAGCTCAGCCAGTTTGAAAAACCGGCTCAACTGGTCTGAAAACTAGCTCAACCGGTTTTTTGCACTGTTCACCCTGTCATTATCTGCTCTGCGAGTCTGCTAGTCTGCCATGTTAGAAAAGTTGTGCGCAGACTGTTGAAATACCGGCTCAACCAATTTTTGGGTCGGTTCAACCAGTTTTGGAACCGGTTCACTCACCAGTTGAGACAGTCCCTGAACCGAGAACCACTTTGGTGGAAACCGGTTTCAAAACCTGCTCAACCGGTTTTCAGTCAGAATTCCCCAACGGCCACTAGCTTTTGGGGGCTCCTTTATATACCCCTTACCCTCTCTCTCTTCATTCACTACTGCCCAATTCACGATTTCTTGGTTGACCTACTCTCAAACAAGAGCATTCACTCCATCTCTCACACCCAAAATCGCATCTCCTTCAATTGATTGAAGGACCCTTGGTGTGAGGTGAAGTTGGTCTAACTCGCTGTTGATTTCATCTCGATTCTCCCTTTCTCTTCATCTCTCGAGCTCATCGCAAACTTGAATTTTGTGCGGATTTGTTACTCTTGTAACCTTGTGTTCCTTAACGGATAGAGGTTGCTTGGGAGTCTCCAAATTTGTGGACGACCCCAAGAAGTTTGTATCACCCGCTCGTTGATCTAAGTTAAGAAGAGATTGCCTTTACCTTGGTGGTCGGCTTGTGGAGGATTAGGGTTGGAAAAGACCTAGCTCTTTGTGGGCTCCTCAACGAGGAGTAGGACACCTTTGTGGTGGTTGCCGAACCTCGGGTTAAATCATGTGTTCTTGGTGTGTTCTTGAAAAGTGCTTTAATTGTTGGTCAGTTCAGATTTGTTTATATTGTGTGCAAATCTTGTGGAACCGATTCACATCGATTTGTCACCCATTCGAGTGGATTTTCTCTAGGGCAAGTCTTAAGAAAGAATCTCTCATTACTTCTTGATATTCGTTTAACTGTTTATCTAATCTAAGTTGAGCAGGTTCAAACTTGTTCAGCGGTAAACAAAATCAGCTGAACCAATTTGCACCAATGCAACTTGAATTTAACACTATCTCGAAGTTTTTGGTGAGAAATTTCAGGTGTAGCCTATTCACCCCCCCTCTAGGCTACTTTCAAGTGGGGAAGCTTCAACTCAAGTGGGAAGGTCCCTTTTTGGTGGTATCTACGTTGAGACCTGGATCTTACAGGTTGAAAGACATGGATGGCAATGACATACCAAGGTCTTGGAATGCGGATGAGCTTCGAAGATATTGCGGCTGATTGGTTGAGTGCCTCACGCGGGCTAGCATCCTGCGCGCCTGGCTCACCAGTGATTGTCCCCCGCGCCATCTCTACGCATGCAGGCTGGTAGTGAAAAAAACGTTATAGCCTGCACGTCCACATGCTGGACAACATCCTTATATGCATGCAACCAATCAGGATCTCGTGCTTGGTCAAAGCACGCGGAGAGCCTGGTTAGCTCTATATAGGCGACCAATCACATGGATTATGTGTAAACTATGTAATTTTCTTATTTTTTCCTATGGCACCCTTTTCCTTTCAAGAGGGGAGAAAGGTTTTTAATGGGGCCATAGTTTGTAGTTTTCATTTTTTGTTTAGCCCTGTGCAATACAAGGGCCAAATTCCCCCACATGTAAAATGTAAAATCTGGGACTACACCATCAAGTGCAAAAAGCCATGAAGAAGCTCAAAAGTCGTCCCTAAGGGGATGCAGAGCTAAAATGTCACCTAAGAGGTGAAGAAGCTACAAAGTCGTTCCTAAAGGGACGCAGAGTAAGTTACGAAGCTCCAAAGTCATTCCTAAGGGAATGTAGAGCTAAAATACCACATAAATTAACGGTGAAGAAACTCCAAAAGTCGTTCCTAAGGGGGATGCAAAGCTTAAATGGCACCTAAGTAAAAGGTGAATAAGCTCCAAAGTCGTTCCCAACGGAATGCAGAGCTTAAATACCACCTAAGTAAAAGGTGAAGAGACTCAAAAGTCGTTCCTTAGGGGATGTAGAGTCTGGGTGTGTTTTTGGCATACATTTGCATATTTCATCACATCATCTTATGCATTCATAAAGTCATACATTAGACATCCGTAGGCTCATCATCATGACATAAAGCATAGACATTAACAGGAAAAACAGGAGATGCATGTCTTCTATGGGAAAATGCTTCGAAGATGCTTCATATTAAATGAAACTTTGTTGTATACGAAGATGCTTCATATCAAATGAAACTTTGTTGTATACGAAGATGCTTCATTTTCAAATAGAACCTGGTTGCATAAGAAAATGTTTGATGTGAACGAAAAGAAGGGAAGGTGTTTTTCACCTTCGGCTCAAAAGGCTACCATCATTTGTTTCGTCCACATCAAAGTAGTTCACACATGAAGCAAAAGGTAGAATGGTATTACAAGATATTTACAAATGTTTACAATAATTTGTTCACTGTCAATTGCATCTTTTTGTCATATGGTACAAAGGATTTCTAAGTGTTTCTACAGATAACTACAAAATGAGATTCCAAGGTCTTCTTCAGCATTTCAGAACTAGCTTCGGATCATCAACCTTCGGCGCCATCATTCTGCGGAATAACAAAGTACAAGGTAATCAGGAATCTGATAAGAAAAAATCAAGGTAAAAGATCGAAGGTAAAGTCTCATACAGTGTTAAGTAGCTTCCGAGCTTCGTCTCCAGCCAATTAACGCCCACCCTTAGCCCAAATTTGGGTAATAAACCGGTTCCCAATGCTTCGGGCTTCGGTTGGGATGTCAACCAGATCCGACGATGAAAGATTGAAATTTGGCCTGTTGATAGCTCTCGCGTGATTGCATCCGGCTTTTATGGAGGCGACAGTTGTACCGCGAGAAGCTACCAGCGCACAGAAGTCTCCATGGCCGGTTATGACTTCATCAAGGACATCAACCTCCTTTTCAATACATTTGAGTGCCCTGGGTATATCTTCGGCAGAGAGGCTGGTTTCCTTAGATGCAGCTCCAACTGAACTGAAAATGCTTCTCAACCGAGCAGTGCATTGGCTTGCAAACTCAAAGCATCTCTCCTTCAGAGCCTTCAACACAACATTAAGCTTCGTATTTTTCTCAGTCTCAACCTTAAGTGTTGTTTTCAAAGTTTCATTTTCCTGATTGAATTGATTAGAGTTTTCCTTCAAAAGTGCCTGAGCATTTGCCACTTCTTCACCCAACTTCTTGTTTTGAGCTTGCGCTTCGGTAAGGGACCCTTCGGCTGAACATAGCATTTCGTCTTTTTCCTTCAAAGAGTCTTCGAGTTCTTTGACTTTATCTTCCAAACCTTTGATAATAATTTCATTCTTCCTTTCCTCATCATCTTGTTGCATTTTTAAAGCTTTGCTCAACAACATGCTCTGCAAAAACAAACTCGAAATTAAAATATTTAAGCGAATACGAACACATCAGTGGTAACTTGAAGAAGAGTTCTTACTTTAAAGTTGGAATAAAACAGGGTGCCTATGACGTGTTGTCGCCTATAGCAGCTGATATCCTTTTCAAGCTTCGGGAATCTAACACTCTTTGACAGGGTGCCTATGATTTTTGCACCAGCACGATCCCGGATGCATCCTAGGATTTCTTCGTCAACCCCGCCAAAGAGTACTGATCCAGGCTGGTAGCCGCATGAGATAGCAAATTCCTTCAATTATGCCTTATCCTCTTCGGAAAGCCGTTGGCCACCCAGGTGCCGTAGGTCGAAGTCTGCTTCTTCCGGAGAGATTTCTTTAGCCTTCTTCCCTTTGTCTGAAACTTCTATGGCCACTTCCTTCTCCACAGCCACGCCTGATACAATTTTGTCAATTTCGGACATGGTAGCTGTGAGATCTTCGCCTTCAGTTGCAACGACAGCTTCGACATCAGTAGATTTGACAGTCTTGTCTGCCGAAGCTAGAGGCGAGGTTTGCTCAATCGCCTGCAGTATGTTCATCATACGTCACTTTTTCTGACTCCCGTCTCTTCCATTGGTAACCGAAGGGTTTTCCTTTTTCTGTAAAAGGTTTGTCAGTTCCAATACCAGAGGACTTAGCAGCTTGAATGGTTGGGATTCAGTATCACCTTCAAAATTTCTGACACTTCGGCAGCAGAAGGTGAGGGAGGGCTCATAGTTTTCTCCGGCGCATCATGTACCTTCGGTTCGATAGAAGGCATCATGTCAAGCTTCCGTTTCTTAGGAGCTGGTGCCTTCGGCTCCAACGCTATTTTCACCTTCTTCAAAGCCTTTTCGTCTTCCTTCACAGACCGGGCAGCTTGCCTGCTCAAAATGCTGATAACTCTTTTTCTTTTTGCTCCCTCGGCCCCTTCGTCAAGTCTGTCATAATCCAGGTACTCGAAGTTCAGGGCATCTATTACCCGATTTAACCTTCGTTTCGGCCGAGTGCCGAAGGCAGTGGTCATTAATTGATCTTCTTTCTTCATGTAATTTCCAAGAATTTCATTACACATAGTTTCAATCATTTCTAACCATTCAATACATGGTTTTTTAAATTGCTTTTCAAACTTGAAGCGGAAGAGGAGTCGGACAAGTTCATATTTCTTTCCTCCTTCCTTCTTTGGCATCCCCCAGCCGCTAGAGGTTGGAAAAGTTTTGTTCTCTAGGTATTCCTGCACTAAGTCCCTGGTGCTAATTTCAGCAACCACCACTCTGAATTCAACTTTGACCAGCTGGCATGGGGAGCCAAGTTGCATATTACACAATGGCCTTATCATCCCGAAGCTCAACCTTAGAGGACTCATAACCATAGTCATGAGTTTTTTCCTCTTCTTCTCATCAGTTTTCACGTAGAATCATTCGCTTGCCCACCCGGTTGGCCACTTAGTGTGGTAGCCGATCACCGGGGCCTTGGTGTCTTTTCGGTATGAAAAATTATAACATCCAAAGTTTTTGTGAAGACCATCAGCTCTGGCCTTCATCTGATAGTGCAACTCATGCACTCGGCAGAAACCTTCGGCATTGGCACTTTTTCCCTGGCTTCGGAGAGCCCATATGTAGACACTGAGCCTAACAATGGCGTTCGGTGTCAGCTGATGAAGATATATTTCAAATATTTTTAGGACTTCTCCTATTATATCATATAAAGGAAACCAAAGCCCTGCCCTGAAGAAGCTTTTAAATACAACAACTTAATCCTCCTTCGGCTCCAGAATCACTTCTTCGCCAGCAAAGCGAATAAGTTTACTTTCATCCTCCTCAAAATAGCTTAGCTTCTTCATCATAACCAGGTCATCTTCTGATACGGTAGATTTCCTGAATTCAATATGGCTGGGTTTTGATGGGCTCAGAATACTGTTGTCTTCTTCATTTTCATCATCACTTTTGTCCTCAACTACAGTCTACTCAGCTTCGGTAGTCTCACCTTCGGCAACAGCTCTTTCTGACACAATTAGACCAGATCGTCTCATAACCTTCGATATTGGTGTTGTTTCTGTCACTTCAGCCTCATCTCCCTCGCGGGACACCCTAGCAGTAGATCTTACTTGGGCCATTTCAAGTATTTTGGTTCCTTAAGCCGAAGCTAGTTTCGAATGATGAAGAGCTTGTTTGGAAAAGTGCAATCCAGAAAGCTTCGGCTTTGGTTAAAATTTTTAACAGCACAACAGTGCGGTGGCAATGAATGCTGTGGTAACTCCTCACGAACCTGTCTGCTTATATAGTGCTGCAGGGGAAGAAGGCGAACCGCCAGACCGTCTACACTAACAAGGCGGTGGACCGGCCGACACTCGGAATATTTTAATCGTTTTTCGATAACAAGCTTAGGGAAGGTGTTTTTTGGACCTTCGGCATTCCGAAGCCTTTGTGTTTTTCGCGAATCGGGCTCGTTACAAAAAAACGACCTAGCACCACGAAGGGGCTACTATTGGGGGTCTTCTTCTCCACCGAAGGTCCTCAAGACAAAAACACCTTCGGCAAGATAATACAAAGGCTCACCGAAGCTATCATCAAGCTCGGCTTCGCTTCTCAAGACGAAGACCTTGTGTACAAATAACGATGCAGAATGCCGAGGCTCTATAGCTTCAGCTTGGATCAAGCAAAGAAATAAAAGACTAAATAGACCCTATTAGCTTTAGTTGCTTGTAAATAAGCGTTTGAGGGTATGGATGTAATTTTACCCAGGCTGCGTCTCGTCCTATAAATAGATGAACAGTAACTCCGTAATGTTCACGCTGGATTGTATTTACTCTCGCATCCTCGCCTTCGAGCAAGCCAAAGGTATCAATGTAATATTAACATTGTTGATATTCATATATGTTTTATGGAATGCAAGAATAAATGAATTATTAAGATACAGTCATCATATTCATCCCTTCGCGTTCCTGTTCACGTATTAAATGATGAAGATATGTCCTTCTTGACCTTCGTCTGATGAGCATTGTACCTATGCAGAGATAATGCTTCGGAAGACGAAGGTCTGTTATAGTTAACAATTGTGTTTCCTTGTTCTTGATTCACAACATTTGAGAACAAGTGACCAACAGGCGTCCCATACCACCCTCATGGTTGCACTATTTTCCAGGGTGGTCTCTCAACAAACAGGTCCTTACAGAGAGGTACTCAGGAAACAGCCTGAGTCCCCTAAAGTATCACAAGTTCATCATCATAATAAAAGATAGCATCATCATATCATAAATGTTCTCATCATGTTCATTGATTAAGGTAAAGCAATAACATAATACTAATCATAGTAACCAATTTCCCAAGGGTAAACAATGACAGAAAAACAGAATACTAGTCAATCCTTAGGTTGTTCATGGTATGCGGGACAGTGAATTTTAAAGTAAATGGGACATAATGGGTCAGAGGACACTTGCCTTCACCAAATAAATGCTCAGGGTCTTCAATCTCGTAGAACTCGAAGAGCTTGATCACTTGGTCGCCGAAGCTTGACCGTCGATTCCTCGAAGCTCGGAAACAAATCGCGGTCTAATCGCAACACGAAGCGAAGACGAACATGCACAAGCAAATAAACATATATTTATGCATAAGAACATTACACCACTCAAAGAAAAATCTAATAAAAGATGCAAAAATAGAGCTCACTACTATGGTCACGTGACGAAAGGAAACGCAACAGTCGGAGCTACGGTCGAGAAGTTAACGGGTTTACGCTAAACAAATATTAACTATAACATTTAATTCGACATTATCAACTATAAATAATATCTACCATTTAGTTTTGATTAATTTGCTACACTATCAGCTATCAGTTAAACCAGTAATTTAATTAAAGCGAGAGATTCTAAATGAGGCGAATTTACGACCCGCGAAACAACACGACAGCGTGCAAACGACGCGCGGACATTCACGACATAGCACGCTGACTACACACGAAACAGTGCGTGCGACCAGCGCGAACGATGCGCGAACCAGCACGCCACCACGTGCGGAACAGCACGCGCGACAGGCGAGAAAATACTAAATAAAGGACACGTTTATACTAAACAAATATTAAATAAATAAAAATAGTTAAGTTAATATTAGCCATGTTAATGTTTATTATAAAAGCGCAAGTTGAACACTACACATTTAATCTAATTGAAATATTAATCTAATAAATATTAGTCGAGCAAACCTTAAGTTAATTATCTAAAATATTTGACCTGACGAATTAACGTCATTAACATTAGTGTTTATAAGCGAAAAAAATTTATTATCATGCACAAACGACGCGCGACACACGTGATCGCCACGCGAGATTCGCGCTAACGACACGCGGCAAGGCGAGCGACATGTGTAAATGGCACACGCGACGCACACAAACAACGTGCGACAACGCGTGCAAACAGCACGCACGAACGGCGCGCGACAACATGCGAATAACGCATGAACCAGACGCACGAACAACACGACGACGACGAGTGCCATACGTGCGAACAGAGCGCGCGAACAACACAACCACGAGCACAACAAACAATCAATTAAACAAAAGTATTTAAACTGGTATTAAACAAGTTAATTAACATTTATATTTATAAAAGCATGAGTTAAAACTATAGATTTGTTCTAATTAAATTGTTATTTTAAATAACCGACAACTAAACAAGAATTGACTAATTAGCGCGAGCGACCATAACGGAAATAATTAAATAACATGCGGACAGCGCGCCACTGATAAGAGACGACACACGCTGCAACATGTTTATACTTAACAAGTATTAATTCGAAAACATTCGAGCAGGCGTAATCATATTAACATGTATCTATAAAGTGAGTCTAAATCTATAAATTTGTTCAATTATATTGCTACTTTTAATAACTGTCAGATAAATGGATAATCAATTAATTAATATTAGAATGTACATCGTGATAAATTAACGTTACTTAATATGTTGTTAATATGGATTTACGAAACTGACGCAAATGCAACAAGTCAAAACGGACTTGCAACACAAAATATATTGGATATTTAATGGTTCGTGGAATTTAAATGATGTGGCACGATTTTATTGAGGCGGGCGAACGATGACGAACGACATGGGCTCGATGTCGGACACGCGAGGCGAGGGCTCACCGGGGCGGACGTGGTCGTCGATGGCGAGGCACGATGAGGCCAGCGCAGTACGGTGGCGCTGCACAGGCATCTTCGACACGGACAACTAGGTTGCTGCACAGGCGAGCCATGCCGGACCGCCGCGCTGGATGGGCCACCAGCCATCTCAGCCAAGGGAGCAGAGGCGGGGCTAGTTCCGCTCGGCCGGCCACGGTGCATGGGCTTGGAGAGGGCTACGCCCTCGACCGCAGGGGGCTACGTTGAGGGGAGCTCGACCACGACCTCGCCGGCTGCCAGGCAACGGCGCCACTGCCCAACCAGCGCAAGGGTAGCGAACGCGATGGCTGCACATAGGCCACCCTGGCCTCGCTCGCATGGGGGATCCGCTCGGCCATGCCCGCACGAGGCGCGCTGCGCGGGGCTGGTTGGGCTGCGAGGAGGTGGACGACGCGCCGAGCAAGGTGTGAGGGAGAGAGACGTGAACTAGCGTCCTATGTCCGAGGGAGAGGGAAGGGCAAGGGCAAAGGAAGTGCCCCACGTGGGTGCGTGCGATGCCTTCTTTCTCTGCTCCAAGACCAAGCCGAGTGGAGGGGAGGTTGGGCAGTTCATGCATGCGAGTGGGCACTTGGCGCGCGTGTGTATCTGCGCAAGCCGCCATACGCGATGACGGTTGCGGCCAGGTGGGATTTTCCTTTTGCTTTTCCTATTTCTTTCTCTTTTCTTTATTATTTTCTTGTTCTATCATTTGAATTTAACGTCGAGTGCATAAACAAACTAAGTGAATGCACATCCAATAAATTTGTCAATCAAAACATATATTCCAGCATGATACATCAACAACAATTCCTGTAGGGTTTTATTAGCAACTATATTTGAAGTAGCATTCCCTATTACTTGGGAAGAAATGAATAAATGAGCAAAAAGAAATAGAAAAAAGAACGTAACACCTGAATTTGATGGATATTACAAAAGAAATTTATACCCCCAAATTCTGGGTGTTGCAGTAGCATAGGCAAGTAATATTCGAATTGACTCAAGCCTAGCTACGGGTGCATAGGTTTCATCAAAATCCAAACCTTCGACTTGTGAATATTCTTTTGCAACAAGTCGAGATTTGTTCCTAGTCACCAGTCCATGCTCATCTTGTTTGTTGCGGAATACCTATTTGGTACCTACAACATTTTGGTTAGGACATGGACTAAATTCCATACACCATTCCTCGTGAAGTTGTTGATCTCCTCTTGCATTGCCACCACCCAGTCTGGATCTCTTAGTGCATCCTCTATCCTGTATGGCTCAATAGAAGACACAAAAGAGTAATCTTCACAAAGATGAGCAACTCGAGATCGAGTAGTTACCCCCTTTTGAATGTCACCAAGTATGGAGTTGACAGGGTGATCTCATTGAATTGCTTGGTGGACTCTTAGGTAAAGTGGTCTTTGATCTTGAACCTCCTATTCATCTGCCTTTTCTTGATCAACTTCATCTCCCCCTTGATCAATGTCTTCCTCTTGAGGTGGCTCATTGTCTTGATCTTGATCCTCTTCTTCTTGAGCCAGTTCCTCTCATCTTGAGTTGGAGGATATGCTTGTATGGAAGATGATGGTTGATCTTGTTCTTGTGAAGGCTCTTCAGGCTCTTGTGGGCACACATCTCCAATGGACATGTTCCTTAGCGCGATGCACAGAGCCTCTTCATCATCTAACTCATCAAGATCAACTTGCTCTACTTGAGAGCCGTAAGTCTCATCAAACACAATGTCACAAGAAATTTCAACTAATCTAGTGGACTTGTTGAAGACTTTATATGCCCTTATGTTTGAGTCATAACCAAGTAAAAAGCCTTCTACTGCTTTAGGAGCAAATTTTGAATTTCTACCTCTTTTAATAAGAATAAAGCACTTGCTCCCAAAAACTCTAAAATACGAAATATTGAGCTTTTTAACAATGAGTAGTTCATATAATGTTTTCTTGAGGATTTGGTGAAGGTAGAGTTGGTTGATGGAGTAGCAAGCGGTGTTAATCGCCTCCCACTACAGGAATTCACTTAATTCCCGTCGGCCAGAAACCGACGGGAATAAGCATATACCGACGGGAATTACTTAATTCCCGTCGGTTTAGGGCTTATTCCCGTCGGTTTTCAGCCGCCAGGCGTCCCTTGTCGGGGATACGTTTATCCCCGTCGGCGGCCGACGAGAATTATTAATTCTCGTCGGCCACTAACTAGCCGACGGCAATTAATGCTAACTCCCGTCGGTTCACCAGGCCGACGGGAGTTATGAGTTAATTCCCGTCGGTTCACAGGGCCGACGGGAGTTATTAGTTAATTCCCGTCGGTCCCCCAGGCCGACGGGAATTAACTGGGCCGACGGGAGTTATTAGTTAATTCCCGTCGGTTCGACCATAGCCGACGGGAATTAACTGGGCCGACGAGAATTACCCTATACTGCTACAAAAACAGCACTAAATTGGGACACTATTTCTGCACACATAAATTATATCACACATAACATAAATAACAGATAACAGCCACATTACAAACACATGCATTCATAATAAAATCACGCATTACAAACATAACATCCACCAACATTTCAAATATAAGTTCAACCACCACATCGAGTCAACGAGTACGACATAGTATTGAAATATAAGTACGACGTATGTTCAAGTACGACCAAGAGTCCACGAGTTAAGAAACATGTTCATGTGTTTAGAGATAACCACCACTTGGGTGGTTAGAGCTTTGACCGCTGCCGCCACCACCACCAGGAGGAGGGAACGCGAAGAGCGAGTCAACAAATCCAGTCCCTGCTGCGGGATCAGATCCACTACCACTCGCTTCGGGCGTAACCTATGCAAGTTAGCAAATATCATCACGTTAAATGCAAATATCAAAAAAGTATATAAGTATATAAATTAATGGAGAGTTATCAAACGTACCCTATCTCCAGGTGCAGGTATATGTGTCGGAGGGGTGGTGAACTGTGGTGGTGGAACTGGTGTGTTTGCAAATTGGCTCCATTGTGGTGGCGGTGGAAAATTTGATGTCATGCCCTGTTGCTGCATTAACTGTTAAACATATATGTGTTACTACCGAAGATGTTGTATTGAAATATAATAATTTAGAGTTCGGATTATGTGTACTCACTTGATACATCGCTTGGTTATGTGCATTGCAAGCCTCCATAAATTCGCGTTGTTGTCTCATCTCTTCGCGCATCCTCATAATCTCCAACTCCTGCTCGTTCGGTCGACGAGAGCATGAGCTACGGGAAGATGAACCCGTCCTCTGAGATCTCACCGACGACGAGTCAATGAATCCGTCGAAGAGTGCGTATCTATAAGTTATTCAAAAAATGTGATTATTGTATAATCAATTTAGTGTCAACCATATAATTTCATAAGTTAGAGCTTACCGTCCATGCGCTTTGCCACCACCACTTGCGTACACCACCGAGGGATCCACCGGTTCATGGCGCCAGTCGAACTCAGGGCCATGGCGACGAACCATCTCCTCCCCATATGCCGCCTATACATCATTGACAACCTTACAAATGCAGGAATTTATATACTTTGAACGTTTGAACTTTTGAGCCAAAACTCACCAAGCGATCCGTGGCTGTCTGGCTGCAGAGCTGGTCAGGGTTGTTCGGGTCTGGTCCTTTGTGGCCCTCCTGGTAGACCTCAATGTCACTAGGCTTTTGGCCACTCGTAGCTTCCTGTATAAACAAAAAACATTCATAAGCAATCGTATTATTTGCTGATCGACATAGATAGATCAAACTTACCATTCTTTTAGCTTTTCGTATCATGTCGTCACCGCCAAACTTGTGGTTAGGATTGGTTCCTCGACATTGTCTGTGATGCGCTGACGCTTTCTGGAAGCCTTCGGAAGCCCAATATCGACACCAAGCATAGTACGCATCAGGCACGGGCGCCATCCATGGAACCATCACCTGCACACACACAATGTTACATATTATCAATCACAACAATAAATATAAAGGGTAAAACAAATTGAATACTAACCTCACGATATTGATCCTCAGTCAAATATATCTTTGACGACCCTTCCTTTTTAGTCAAGGGGCCTGCTTCTTCCGGATGCTTTTGAAAATACAGGTTTGTAGCCTGGATTCTCGCATAGTATATGGCATCCTTCACCAGCTTCTTTGCATTGTTTTGGAAGACACGTTCAGCGTGCCCCATGTAATCCTCTCCGTCAGGCAACCGATATCGAAGCTACAACATAAAGAATACAAATACAATGGTATAAGTCATAGATTTACAATATTAAGAAACATAACAAAAATAATAAAGAATTCATACCCAAAAGTCATTACGCACAAGTCCCTGTCTGTCGGTGTGGTTTCGTTCCTTTTTAAACTTGTACTCGTCCCAGGTACTGACGAGCACCGCATCCTCGGTATCACCGTTTGACACCTTCACTATACCAGGGTAGTGAAGGCGGCAAAGAGAACCCAACGTAAGGTTAACCTGAGTGTGGTGTCCCTTGCCGTCAAAGGACAGGTCCTCCCAATTCCTGCATTACACAAAAACATTAACAATACACATAATAGTTATATGAGATAAGTTAATATATTACACTCACCGATCTCCATGTGGCATGATTAAAGTCCTATCAGCCTCTCGCTCTATCGCGTGACGAGGCTTTACTGAGTGGCTTTTTCTTGAGCGACGTGTGCGTGTCGCTGAAGAGCCTCCCGAGCCATCATCCATCGGGTTGTCAGCCGGTTCGCCCTGTTGGCCCCACTGGTCCCACGCCTGTTGCTGCTCTCTCTGGTGGTCCCACTGGTCCCATGGCTGGTGATGCTGTGCGGCCTGGTCCCATGTCACGTGCTCCACCTCCTCATTGTGCTCCACCTCCTCATTGTGCTGCTCAGCCTCATTGTGCTGCTCCTCCTCAATGTGCTGCTCCTCAGTGTGCTGCTCATCCTGGTACATACAACTCAAGATTTATTTGTAAATATGTAAACAAATTTATTTGTACAAGATATGTTACCTCATCTCCATGTACCGCGCTCAACAGCTCTCGACGTCTGCTGCTGCTCGAAGAACTGCCCTGAAAAAGGCCCAGGCCCTTGAACAGCCCCTTTACTGACTTCTTTGATTTTGGCGGCATCCTGCATAAAAAATAAGAAAACAACTTTACTTGTTAAATATAAACAAATTAGGATCAAAAATGACATAATACTTAAAATATAAACAAATTAAATAACAAAACAACTTTACTTGTTAAATATCATCAAAATCAGGATCTATTTGTTCTCTTCTATGCAGAGGTCGCCATGTTACTTTTCTCCTAACAGGTTGTCTTCTCCTTTTCTCGGGAAAAGTTAAGTCGTTAACGTCTGCAACTAGTGAATCTAATGCCGGTGCAGGATCAATATGAAAACTAGTTGGCAACTCTTCTTCTTGAAACACCTCATCAACCTGCTCAAGGTGACCAAATTGATATTCGTCCTCACCAGGAGTGTATAGGCGGTCGCGGGGATTTACATTGTACACAACCCTCCATTTAGACAACTTTTTGCATGGATATGTCGAGAAATAAACTTGGTCTGCTTGATGGGCAAGGATATATGTGTCGTGTCCTTGAAGCAATTTTTCAGGTTGGATCTGTGTCATCCCAAATTCGGTCCTATAATACTTCGGGTCATACCATTTACACTCAAAGAAAACTAGCGCTAAAGGCTTATTTCCAGCAAATGTAATCTCGATTATATTTTTGATTTTCCCGTAATAGCAGGCTTCGTGTCCTTCCATGTCGGTTGCCCTAGTAACGACTCCACTATTTTGAGTGGCGGCCATAGGATGACTTGATTCGAAAATGCTTGAACGAAAGCGATATCCATTGACGTCGTAACGTCCATAGCTTTTGGCAGTTACGCTTCCAATAGATAACTGACGTAAGTCATCATTCAAATTCATTTCCTCCCCAAACTGTCAATTATGCCACAAAGTATTAGCAAATTCTGTAATATTAGTTAACTGAAATTAGCTGTCGGAGCCACATAATTAAGACTTACACGGTCCCGAAGCCACATAATGAAATTAGGTCGCCCATGCATACCATCGCGTCGCAATTTATCTATGTCTCTCGCTGTTGGCCTACCAAGACACCTCATGTTTTGTTCATCAAACTCGCTGTCAAATATTATTGTATGACATGAGATATTTGATAACATAAACTAATTCACATATGAACAATTTAAGAAAATAAGTCTTACACAAAGTATTCCTCCACCTCAGGCATATTCGTGAACATGTACAGTAAAGCAGACTTCCGTTCTTCCATACTGAGGTGATATGCCTTGGGTGGACCAACGGCTTTGCCGTTTGTCTGAAAAATCGAAAGATCACTACACGGAGGCATCTCTCGTTCATCATCATGGTACCTTTTCTTTCGAGCAAATACATTATGTTCTTCTGCAAAGTAACAACTTGTGAAGTGTGCTACCTCCTTTAGTTTAAATTGTTCTGCAATACATCCTTCAACTCTTGCCTTATTGCCCACCATTGCTCTAAGCTTCTTTAATGCTCTTTCTATATGAAACATCCACCTATACTGAACAGGACCACCGACCTTAGCCTCATATGGAAGATGTATAAAGAGATGCTGCATAGGATTGAAGAAACCCGGTGGAAATATTTTTTCCAATTTGCACAAAAGCACCGGTGCCTCTTTCTCCAGCTGTTCCATCACATCTCTTCTGATTTCTTTACCACACAACTGTCTGTAGAAATAGCTAACTTCAGCTAACGTTTTCCACACAGCTTCGGAAATGTACCCACGAAACATTACATGCATGAGCCTCTCCATAATTATGTGGAAGTCATGGCTCTTCAGTCCATTCATCTTCATTGTCTTCAAGTTCACAGATCTTCTAAAACCAGCGGCATAACCATCGGGGAATTTAATATCCTTCATCCACTTCATCACTTCTCTCCGTTGCTTAGATTTCAGACAATAGTCAGCTTTTGGTTTGCCTCCGTTTTCTCTAAGCACTTGGGTTGGACGATCACATATCACTGCTAAGTCCATGCGTGCCTTGTCATTGTCTTTCGTTTTATCAGGGAAATCCATGCATGTATTTATGAGGGCTTGGCAAAAGTTACTCTCTTGATGCATGACGTCGATGTTGTGCATCAAAATCAATGACTTAGCATAAGGAAGCTCCCACAAGCCACATATGTGAGTCCAGTTATGCTCCTCACCAAAACCTTGATACCTTTTACCACTCTCGTCTAGGACAAGTTTCATATGCTCTTCTGTAATTTCTATCCCACTACGTCGCTTGGGCGGTCCCTTCGTGACAATGGTGCCCTTCCTAAATTCCTTTCTCTGCCTTCTGAAGGGGTGATTGAAGGGTAGAAAACATCTATGGCAATCAAAGTAACATATCTTGCCACCAGCACTAAGACGAAAACAATCTGTATCTTTAGCACAATAAGGACACGTCAATCTACCATGCACGCTCCATCCAGAGAAAATACCATACGCCATAAAATCATGAACCGAGAACAGATATGCAACACGAAGATTGAATTTCTGCTTCTTGAAGCAGTCATAGGCTTCCACACCTTGCCATAGCTTCTTTAACTCTTCAATCAGTGGTTGAAGCATCACATTGAGGCGTACGCCAGGATGCTCAGGCCCAGGTATAACAAGACATAGGAACATAAACTCATATTTCATGCAAAGAGCAGGTGGAAGGTTGTACGGTATGGCAATGACAGGCCAACATGAATACGACGCAGCGGTCATATTGAACGGCGTGAAACCATCAGTTGCCAAGCCGATACGAACGTTTCTTGCATCGCTGGCAAAATCTGGATCAAATTTGTCAAGAGCCTTCCATGCATCACCATCTGACGGGTGCACCATTAACCCATCTTGTCTGTCCATACAATCTTTATGCCACCTCATGTGCATAGCGGTCTTCCTCGAGAGAAACAAACGTTTCACTCTAGGAGTGAGAGGCATGTACCGAAGCTGTTTATGTGCAACCTTTGTCACCACCTTCTCCCCATCTTCATTTACAAGCTCCACGTACCTTGACTTCCCACATTTTAAGCATTTTTGTTCTCTGCCATGTTCCTTCCAAAAAAGCATACAGTTGTCTTGGCAAACATCAATCTTCTCATACTCCATACCAAGACCTTCAAGCAATTTTTTGGACTGGTACATGTCTTTGGGCATCTTGTGACCCGTAGGAAGAACCTCGCTAATCAAATCCACAAGCTCCTTGTAACAATTAATTGAAAATGCAAATTTTGACTTGATTGACATCAGTCGGGTCACGAATTCGAGGACGGTCACGTCAGTTTGCCCGTGAAGAGGCTCTTCTGACGCTTTGAGTAGGTCGAAGAACTTCTGAACCTCCGGTGTAGGTGAATCATGATGATCTGGTGCCAGTTCAGGCTGCAGATCCTCAAGCATCTGGTCCATCCTATCAACATCATCTTCACCGTCATCAACTTCTACTTCTGTTGCTCGTTCAGCATCTTCACCGTGGAGATACCAAACCTTATAGCCTGGCACGAAACCATGCGAGCACAGGTGTAGTGTGACCTGCCTCTTGGTGTGGCTCGTCATATTTCTACATTTATTGCATGGACACCTAATATTATCTATTTGTGACAAAGCAGCTGCATGGTCCAGAAATATTTGCGTCTTGGCAAACCATTCACTAGTGTGACACCCACCCTTCTTGAAACCTTCATACATCCAATCACGTCTATCACCCATTATTGCGGCTGTGTACGAGTAAAGAGTGTGTGTGAGACAATCACGTTTCTACACGTCACACATACATCTATAGGTAAGTAGTAAAACTATATATATATACATAACATAACTTCATCACAATAACATCAAACAACACATTTTATTTTGCAACATAAAATTAAAAATAACAACTACACTGTATAAAGTCATATGAAGACTAATAACAATATCAACTAACAAATTTAAACAAAATCTAATCACATAACAGTTAACTCCCGTCGACCACAAAAAACCGACGAAAATAAAATGTTTTAATATATATAATATACCTTGACTTGCGCGGACGACGGTGGTGGACGAAGACGGTGGACGACGGTGGTGCACGACGGCGTTGTGGCGACGACGGATGGCGTGGGGAGGCGGCAGCGTCGGCGGCGCAGCAAACAACACTGGCAAACGGCGGACGGGCGGCGCGGCAATCGGCGGCGGCGGTTGGGCGTGGACGGGAGGGCGGCACGGCCGTGGCCGGACGGGCGGGCGGCGGTGCTAGGCGCGGAGGCCGGTCGGGCGGGCGGGCGGACGGGCGGGCTGCGGCGGTGGGCGCCGAGGCCGGACGGGCGGGCGGCGGCGCTTGGCCGGTCCGGCGGGCGGGCGGACGGGTGGGCTGCGGCGGCGTTGGGCGCGGAGGCCGGACGGGCGGCGGCGGCGCTTGGCACGGTCGGGCAGGTGGCCGGACGGGCGGCGGCAACGGTGGTCGCGGTGGCCGGACGGCGGTCGTCCTTGCGCGGCGGGCGGGCGTTCGTTTCCGGGGAGAGGAAGGAAAATGAATTCGCGGCGGCTGGCGTGTTGACTTATTCCAATAACTCCCGTCGGCCAGAGCATTGGGCCGACGGGAGTTAAGTTATTCCCGTCGGCTGACAAACTGACCGACGGGAATAAAGTAATCGTCGTCGGCTGGCGTTCTTGGCCGACGGGATTTAATTAATCGCCGTCGGCCTTCTTTTGGCCGACGGGGATTACGTTATTCCCGTCGGCCCGGTCTCCGGCCGACGGGAATTAAAGTAGCCGACGGGGATGCTTCGGATTCCTGTAGTGTCCGCCCAAAACTGATCTGATGTCTTGTATTCATCAAGCATGGTTCTTGCCATATCCAAAAGAGTTCTATTCTTTCTCTCCACAACACCGTTTTGTTGAGGTGTGTAGGGAGAAGAGAACTCATGCCTGATGCCCTCCTCCTCAAGAAATCCTTCAATTTGAGAGTTCTTGAACTCCGTTCCATTGTCGCTTCTAATCTTCTTGATTCTCAATCCGAACTCAATTTGAGCCCTTCTCAAGATTTTCTTTAATGTCTCTTGGGTTTGTGATTTTTCCTGCAAAAAGAACGCCCAAGTGAAGCGAGAATAATCATCCACAATTACAAGACAATACTTACTCCCGCCGATGCTTATGTAAGCAATCGAGTCGAATAGATCCATGTGGAGTAGTTCAAGCGGTTCTCGGTTGTCATGATGTTCTTGTGTGGATGATGAACTCCAACCTGCTTCCCTGCTTGACATGCACTACAAATCCTATCTTTCTCAAAATGAACATTGGTTAGTCCTAAAATGTGTTCCCCTTTAGAAGCTTGTGAAGATTCTTCATTCCAACATGAGCAAGTCGGTGATGCCAGAGCCAGCCCATGTTAGTCTTAGCAATTAGGCAAGTGTCTAGTTCAACATTGTTATCATTGAAATCAACTAAGTATAGCTGACCATCTAACACTCCCTTAAAAGCTATTGAATCGTCACTTCTTCTAAAGACGATAACACCAAAATTAGTAAATAAATAGTTGTAGCTCATTTTATATAATTGAGAAACAGAAAGCAAGTTGTAATCTAAAGAATCTACAAGCAAAACATTAGAAATGGAATGGTCAGGAGATATAGCAATTTTACCCAATCCTTTGACCAAACCTTAATTTCCATCCCCGAATGTGATTGCTCTTTGGGGGTCATCATTTTTCTCATATGAGGAGAACATTCTTTTCTTCCCTGTCATGTGGTTTGTGCACCCGCTGTCGATTATCCAACTTGTTCCGTCGGAAGCATAAACCTACAACACAAATTTAGGCCTTGTCCTTAGGTACCCAAACGGTGTTAGGTCCTTTCACATTAGAAACAAACACCTTGGGTACCCAAACACTAGTCTTTGGACTCTTGTGTTTGGCCCCAACATATTTAGCAACTACCTTGCCTGATTTGCTAGTAAGAACAAATGATGCATCAAAGGTTTTAAATGAAATGTTATGTTCATTTGATGCATCAACAATCTTTTTCTTAGACATTTTAATATGAGTTGAATGCCTAGAGCTAGAAGCCTCATTACTGTAAATATAAGCATGATGAGAAGCAGAATGAGATTTTTTAGCATGAATTCTTCTAATCTTATGCTCAAGGTAGTTTTCAGGATATAAAATATAACCTTCTCTATCCTGAACCATGGGAGCCTTGCCCTTAGCAAAGTTAGTAATCTTGTTTCTATGTGCATTAAGTTTGATGTTGCTTTGGCTCCTAGGTTGGAAGCCAATCCCATCCTTAATGCAAGAGCATCTCCCATTATAAAGCATACTACGAGCAAATTTAAAATTTTCATTCTCAAGCTCATGCTCGGCAACTTTAGCATTAATTTAACTATGTGATCATTTTGTTCTTTAATCATAGCAAGGTGATCATTCATAGCATCAACATTAATATCTCTACATCTAGTGCAAATAGTAACATGCTCAATGGTAGATGTAGAAAATTTGCAAGCATTCAATTCCTCAATATTAGCAATTAAACTAACATTTTCAGTTCTAAGACAAGAAATTGAATCATTGCATGTATTTAGCTCTTCAGTCAAGTTTTCGCATTTTTCAACTTCAAGAGCAAAAGCATCTTTTAGCTTAACATTTTTTTGTTTTCCTTAATGAGCAAGTCTTCTTAGCATTCCAAGATTTCAACCTTCTCGTTAATGGTTTTTATCAATTCATTAATTTTCTTCTTTTGTTCCATGGTAAGGTTTGCAAAAAGAGAAGACAAATCATCATCCTTTTCACTAGAGCTACCCTCATCATCGGAAATAGTATATTTGGGGGTATCTCTAGAATGTACCTTCTTATTTTTGCTATCCTTGGCCATGAGACATGTATGGCCGACGTTGGGGAAGAGAAGACCTTTGTTGATGGCGATGTTGGCAGCGTCCTCGTCGGAGGAGGAGTCGGTGTAGCTCTCGTCGGAGTCCCATTCTCGTCCTATGTGCGCCTCGCCACCCTTCTTGTTGTAGTATTTCTTCTTTTCCATCTTCTTCTTCCTTTTCTTGTCGTCGTCCCTATCACTATCACTTGTATATGGACATTTAGCAATATAGTGACCGGACTTACCACACCGGTAGCAAACCCTCTTGGAGCGGGGTTTGTAGTCCTTCCCCTTCCATTACTTTAGAATTTGCTGGAACCTCTTAATAATAAGAGCCATCTCCTCGTTGTCAAGTTGGAGGCATCAATTGGGAGCCTATTTATCGGTGTAGGCTCTTCCTTCTTTTCTTCTGTTGCCTTGACTGCAATGGGTTGCACCTCGTGTGTGGAGGTGGCGCCTTGCTCCAAGTTGACAATGTGTTTGGAGTCTTTTATCATAAGTTCAAAGCTCACAAACTTGCCAATCACCTCCACGAGAGACATTTGCTTATACCTAGATCTCCATGAATTAATTGCACTTGAGTGGGGTTACGAAAAATAAGAGATCTTAGAATAACCTTGACCATTTCATGGTCATCCCACTTGGTGCTCCTGAGGTTGCGGACTTGGTTCACCATCGTCTTGAGCCGGTTGTACATTGCTTGTGGCTATTTTCCTTTGTTGAAGATGAATTGACCGAGTTCTCCGCTGATCGTTTCCCGCTTGGTGATCTTTGTCACTTCATCCCATTAATGCGCCATCTTGAGGACGTCCCAGATTTCTTTGGCACTCTTCAACCCTTGCACCTTGTTGTACTCCTCTCTACACAAGGAAGCGAGGAGTATGGAGGTGGCTTGGGAGTTGAAGTGCCTCACTTGGGCGGCCTCATTGGGGTCGTAGTCCTCGTTGCCCACTTGTGGTACCTGTGCTCCAAACTCAATAATATCCCAAATACTTTCGTGGAGTGAGGTTAGATGGTGCCTCATTTTATCTCTCCACATACAATAATCTTAACCATCAAAGTATGGTGGTTTTCCTAAGGGAATGGAAAGTAAAGAAGCGTGTTTAGAAATACGAGGATAGCGAAGAGGAATCTTACTATACTTCTTACGCTCTTGGCCCTTTGAAGATGTTGACTCAGTGCCGGAGGTTGAGGGCGTGGAAGAGTCGGTCTCATAGTAGACCACCTTCTTCATCTTCTATTTCTTCTTGTCGCCCTTTTGTGTGCGTTGATGGAGCCAGTGGATTCATCCTTATGCTCCTTGTGCTTGTCGCCGCCGTCTTTTGATGGAGTCTTGCCTTCATTTTTCTTCCTCCAAGATCTGGGCTTTTCCCCGATGACCATCTCCCTTTTGGCGTGTTCTCCTGACATCACTTCGAGTTGTTAGACTCTAATGAAGTATCGGGCTACGATACCAATTGAAAGTCGCCTAGAGGGGGGTGAATAGGCGAAACCTGTAAATTATAAATTTTGAACACGCACTTTACCCGGGGTTAGGATTAGAAACAAATAATAATGAATACGGAGTGCGAAAGAGAGTTCTTCTTGCTATCAGTTGCTCAATCAATGCGGATAACTTTGGGAGCTAACTCAAAAGGAATGTGAGAAGAGAACTTTTAGAGAGAGGGGAGAGGGAAGAAACAAATCGAATGGTGATGATCAACACAAATGAACACGGCGATTTGTTTTCCGAGGTTCTGTTTCAATGAACCTACTCCCCGTTGAGGAGGCCATGAAAGCCGGGTCTTTTTCAACCATTTCCTTCTCTCAATCGATAACCTAGACCGGTTGAGTGCTTCTCCTTAATCTCAAGGGTCACAAAGACCCTGCAAGGATCACCAAACACTTAGGTGTCTCTTGCTAGCTTTACAAATCACTTAGAGAGTTTAGAAAGAGATGAAGAAAGCACAACCAAGCAACAAGAGCAACAAATGAAACACAAATCACTCTCTCTCAAGTCACTAATCACTATTGATCACATGTCTTAATTTTGGGACTTAGAGAGGATTGGAGGCTTTGAATGTGTCTTGGAATGAATTCTTTGCTCTTGTATTAAATGTGGAGTGTGGAAGGCTTGGATGCTTTGGATGGTGGTGGTTGGGGGTATTTATATCCCCAACCACAATTCTAGCCGTTGGCTGTAACTTTCTATCGACGGGCGCATCGGACAATCCGGTGCACACCGAACACGGCACTGTTCAGTGTGCGGTGCCTACCACGTCAGTTGCCCGTTGGAGTCGATCGTTGGATTCACCTGTCCTTGTGGCGCACCGGACAGTCCGGTGGCACACCGGGCAATCCGGTGCGACCTGATGTCGCTGGCTGTTTCGGAACTTCTGACTGTTTCTGACGGTGGCAGTCACGGTGGCAGTCGACCATTATCGAAGATGACCGTTGGCCGAGGGCTCATCGGACACTCCGGTGAATTTTAGCTGAGGAGCGCTCCGTTTTCTCGAGAGCGGCATGTTCGTCGGATGCGCCAGCGTAGGCACTGGACACTGTCCGGTGCACCGCAGGCTGGTGCAAGTCTTATTCGCCCCATACTTATAGAATTGGCCCATGGGTCATTTTCCTTATATGTATATATGAATTTTATGCACCTGGGAAAAGATCAACTAGGCAAAGTAGTTAGTGCATAAGGTTTGTGGTGGTCGTCAAACACCAAAATCGTCAGAACCGTTGCCCACAATGATGGAGGGAGAATGTGAGGGGTCTGGTGGATGAGGGTGGAATAACGAGCTAGTGGTGGTAGTGGTGTGGAAGGAGGCTCCAAAGTCGACCACTTAGTCGGTGGGGGAGAGAGAGGGTGGTGTGGCCACGAGGTGCGCGAAAAGGGCTAGGGGAGGTGCTCCGACAGGGCCACTAGGAGGGGAGGGGGACAACTAAGGCTCGATTGCCACGAAGACAGTGGGTCCAGGTACGTGATGGGCGGCCTAGGAGTGGAGCTCGACGTAGTCATGGAGAACAGGGTTAATGGCCTGATCAAAGGACAGGAAAATACCCTAGACAAGGTGGCCGTCGTGAAGGAGGACACGCACAACGACAACACCGAAACTGGATGAAGTCGGAGGCACCAAGGGTGGTGGGATACCATAGGAATTGTTGGGAGCGACGACGTACGGTGATAGAGTAGCGGGAAAGGGAGGTCAGGAGTTCGGGAGCCGCAGGGGCTACTTGCGGGGGAAGCGAAGGCACAGCCATGGAAGTGGAGCCAAGGTGCGGCCCCAGCGAGAAGAGAGGTGGAGGGAGCTGCGGCACGAGGAGTTTGTTGAGGACGCAGAGGCGAAGGTGGCTGCCACTAGGGTGCCGAGCGACAAGGGAGGGGCCACGACGGGAGGCGGCGTTGCTTGGTGGGGAGGCCCGGCGACGCCCTGATGCGGGAGGAAGAGGGTTGGCCACATAGGAGCCTAAGCAGTAGGGCTGACATGGTGATGTAGGAGGTGCAGGGCCGCTGGATCTGATCGAGGGCGACGCCCGGCAGAGCGAGGATGTGCGATGGCCGTGCGTGACCCAGCGGTCAAGGCAGACGCGGTGGAAGACGTGGCGGTAGCCACGGACGCGACGCACCTCAGAGGCGACGTGGAAGTCGCTCAGGCAGATGCAGCAACCCTTTGGCAGCGGGTGCGGCGCCGCCGCCCCTCCGCTTCCGCACGACCGCGAGTCAAAGCACACCGCCGGAGAGTGCTCCTCCAAGCGCTGAGCGGCAACACAGGGTGGCGAGGGTGGCCGGCGTCAGTGTCGGCGTCAATGTCAGCGACGCAACCAGGCGGAGAGGCGGTGCACAAGCTAGGGCAGGGGGCGGCTGTGGGAGGAGGGAGGGAGGGAGGAGAGAGAAACCAGACTTTGGTACCAAGTTGGAGAATGAAAACTCTAACCCCAACTGGGTTAGGAGCGCATGTATATATAATGAGTAATTAGACAAGCACATTAAACAGAGGGTATGCAATTAATTACATAGAGACTAGCCCCAAAGCATACTCCAAGCCATACAAACAACGTCGCCAGTTTTACCCGATGCAGCATCCTTTCATTTGGTTGGTGTGTGTAAGTGTCCATCCACCCGTACAGTGGAGAGAAGCTGTTCGAGGGCCAATTAGTTGTCTAGATATAGTCATATAGTTCAGTCAGGCTCTAGAACCGACCGTTAGGCCTGCCCCATGCGGTGCAAATATTTTTAACTCTAATATTGCTCTTTGGTCTGATCTCTGGTGCAGGCTGATTGCTTACTTCGTTGATGTTGGCATGTTAATTTTCAGAATTTCCATCCCGTCTTCACACGCAACAACGAGCCTGCGTACGACGTTAAGATGCACCGGTCAGGTCAAGAAAAGAATACTGGATGTATTTTTCTTTGGACTAATATTATAATTAAAGTCAAACAGATGTACAGATACTTGAGCCAAAATTAACGTTCTGTCGCACATGCACTACCATAAAAAAAACAAAAGTTGTATACCATATTGAGTCCGCTGTGTCTTTGAACGCCGTATGTAGAATGGAGGACTCAAGGCGAATGATTCTCTCAAGCCTGTATATATTATGTGTAATTAGAACATAACCTTTAGCTATTTTTGTGAAACATCCACTACCGGAATCAACCTCTTCGCCGAGTGCCGGAAGCACTCGGCGAAGTCTTAAAAACACTCGGCAAAGGCTTTGCCGAGTGTAACACTCGGCAAAGAAGGCTCGGCAAACAGTACATCGGCAAAGACTTCTTTGCCGAGTACTTTTCTTCGGGCACTCGGCAAAGATCTTTGCCGAGTGTCAAGGTGCACTCGGCAAAGAAAAGCGACCGTTACGGCGCCGGTTGACGGAGACGGCGGTTTTGCCGAGTGTCAATGGTGACACTCGGCAACGAAGATATCTTTGCCGAGTGTCCTCCTGGCAGCACTCGGCAAAGCCGCCTTGTTTGCCGAGTGCCACTTGGGACACTCGGCAAAGAGCCCACCAGGGAGGGTCCCCATGTCAGGCTCTTTGCCGAGTGTCCCAACTGGCACTCGGCAAAGCCGACCTCTTTGCCGAGTGCCAGCGACACAACACTCGGCAAAGAACCTAAGCCGGTGCCCAGGTCTGTGCTCATTGCCGAGTGTTATGACCCAGACACTCGGCAAAGAGCCTCTTTGCCGAGTGTTACACTCGGCAAAGTGACCAGTATGTATCTTTTTTATTTGTTTTTTGTTTTCCATCCACACAAACAGAAAATATCACATATATATCACATATATACATCACAGATATCATCACAGACATAAATAGCCAACACAAACATAAAACCGTGACCACAAACATAAATATCCATCACAAACATAAGTGTTCAACACAAACATAAGTCTCAAACGTCGCAAGCTCTCACATAAGTATTAAACAGAAACATAAGTATTATACATAAGTTGTGAAGTCTAAAACAACGACTCATGGAGGTGGGCGGTTTGGCCGGGGTTGCGTTGGGCTGAACCCTTCCGGAGGGTTGTTGGATGCCGCCCCAGATTGGCCCTGCACAAAGAAGAGATAGCATGTGTTATACCAGATGCATTACAAACATCTAACTACAATTTTGGTACTCACAGGAGTGTGGAAGAGAGTAGGGTCAACTGGGGGGAACAATGGAGGTGGCGGAGCGATGCCCTGTGCGGCGCCAAGGCTCTGCATGTACTGGAACATCTCCGCCATCCTCTGATCAGCCGCCGCCCGCTCCGCCATTATCCTCGCCTCCATCTCTTCTAGTTGGGTCTGTAATATTACAAGCCAACGTTATAGTAACTCAAAGACTAGGTATATAACTAAAGGAAGGACGAGTTACAGAAGCACTAACCTCGAGTTGTGAAATGCGATGCTGTGAGCTGTCGTGCCGAGGTCGAATGGCTGGGCTCGAGCCAGTGCTCCTTGCTCTCACCTGAGACAGAGTGGGAGTGGAGGACGAGTCGATTGCCCCGTCGGCAATCCAGTACCGCCCATGTCTCTTGCCTCCTCCGACCCTCATGAGCACATCGGGGTCGATAGGCTCGGTGCTCGGATCATAGTCTGGGCCATGGACCTCCTGCGCCATGGCGGTGTAGTCATGGAGGCGGCTGTAGACGGCGGGGTTGGTGTAGGCCTCGGGCCCGTCATCCGGGTTGTAGGTGACGTCGGACGTCGCCTTACCCTTATGGGCCATAGCATAGGCCGAGAAGGTGGAACAAGGCCTGCCACCATGTGACGCCGACTGCAACGAAAACCAACGAGATAGTTAGAAATAATATCTAACTTAGTGCTATATATCGAAATAAAAAGGTGGCGTACCCATGCTTCGGCATATTGGCCCAGGCTCCGGCTGCCTTGGTGGTGCGAGGGCCCTTGCATCTGCAAACGCCGTTCCCGGCTAGCTGTGTGCACCTCGTCCCACTCAGCCGAACACCACCTATCCACCATCTGCTCCCAGCAGAGAGGATGTGCGGCGCACCAATGTGGAATCACCTGCAAAGTAAACACATAAAGTGCATATCAGAAGATAAAATAAAATTCATGCATGGAGTACTGGTACCAAACATGCATGACTTTACCTGCATGTACTGCTCCCTGGTCAACGACATGGTTCGGGCTTGAGGTTTGGTCACCTTCTCCCCAAGGACGGAGCCGTGGTAGGTGATGATGGCCTGGATGCGGGCCTCATAGTGCATGTCCACGACGAGCTTCTTACAGCACGTGGTGGCCACCACATCCGCCCTAGCCTCGTATCCAGCATCGCATCTGAAGAAATCCTGCATACAAAAACGATGTATCCATACATTATTTCAAGAATTTGCAACGAATGCGACATATTTTATATTATACTAAGACTTACCCACAGCTCTTGCTTCACCCGCTCCGCCTTGTTATTGAATTCCCTGCCGTCCCGGTCTACTGCATCGGGGGCGACGGCGTAGTGGTCGAAGGTGAAGGCTGGGCCCGTCACTCCGGCGTACTCCACAAGTCCAGGGAAGTGTTCCCTGCACAGCAGGCCGAGGATGTTGTTGGGGGGGCGACGATGACCCCCAGCATAATCCAAAACCGTCCAAGACCTGTCCAAGTGATAAATAAAAAGTATTAGTTTATATTATGATTTTGAACACATAATATGAACAAGAATGAAGAACATAAAGTTACATACCTCTCCCCTTCCGGCCGAATCAACGGCCGTCTGTCCCGAAGTATGGGACGCGGCGGGAGACTCGCGGGGCCTCGCAGGTAGATGCTCCTCGAACTAGAGCCGCCTGAACCTGAGGCGTCCTGCTGCTGGTCGTCGTCGTGCTGCTGGTCGTCGTCGTCCTGAGGCGCCGGCTGCTGCTGCGCTGCCTGCTCTGCCTCCTGCTGCTGCGCTGCCTGCTCTGCATCGTCCGCCGTCCTACTCCTCCTCCCCCTCCTCCTCCTCAGGAAACCGCCCACCATATTTGTCCAACAACCTGCAATTAAGAGTAAACAAATAAGCACATATAAAAAATGTATTTAAAAACAGGTGCGAAATAAAAAGTCATATAGCATTACATCGATTAAAAATAATCTTCATATGTGTCGGGGTTAGCCGGATCAAAACTCTCATCATCACTATCAAGCATTTCAATCTCAACACCATCGGAAGACGCAACCTCATCATTGCCTTCAAGGATTACTAAGTCATTATCATTTTGCACCTCATCATCCTCCTCATCAACAACCATTTCAATATCTACGTCCATTCCGATAGCTTCTGTTAAGTCTATCTCAAATCGCCCTTCTAGCCCATCTTCTTGGAAGAACTCTCCATCATATGTGTCCGGGTCTAAGTTGTAATCTTCATCGTTAGGAACAGGTAACCTCCCATGCGGCGATACCTTATACACAACATCCCAACCCTTAAGATGTTCTTTCGTTTGACACGCATATGGGAGATAATACACTTGTGTGGCCTGTTGGGCCACGATATAGACATCGTCTCCTGCTAAGGTGGAATCTTGTCGAATTTCGACTATCCCAAGATTAGAATGTGTCCGTCTCGTCACTTGAGGGTCAAACCAGTGACATTTGAATATCACTGGAGTAAGAGGTTTGGAACCATAAAAATTGAGCTCATATATTTCTTCAATTCGTCCAAAATAATCGACATTGTCAAGCCCTGGCGTAAAGACTCCAGAACACGTTGTTTTCCGATTGGGCCGACTTTGGTCGTAGTGTGTTGTACGAAAACGGTATCCATTGACGTCATACCCAGAATATTTCTTGACCCTATAAGCAAAGCCGTTGGCTACTTGTCTCAACTCGGCACTCATAGACGGATCTCTTTGGCCCTGCAAGTATTCGCAAGTTAAAAGATGCTAAATTGAGTTCAAAGACGTATCTCTTTTACAAACTAAACACGTACCTTACGTTTGAACCAGGAAATGAAATCGGGCAACCCATTTCGCGCACCCTTTCTAAGAAGAGTGTCATATTCCTGTGGAGTGGGGTCCCTTGATCGACGCCAGAATTCATGAAGAAATTGTTCCATGTATGGCGTCACCTCTTCAAGGTTGGTCAATACGTATAGCATGATATGTCGCCACTCGTCATGATTCAGGGTCTTGGTGGTCGAGCCACTTGCGCTTCCGAGTTGGCCTCGAAATATGCTAAGGTTCGATTCATTGTCGCCATCATTGTAACGAGGGGGTGGATTATGCACGCTCGGCAGTTTGTCACCATAATAAGTTGTTGTGAAGTTTGAGACCTCCTCTAGAATGTATGCCTCTGCAATGGAAGCCTCGATTTTGCATTTATTTCTACATTTCTTTCGAATAGTCTTTAGACATCTCTCGATTGGATAGCACCAACGTCCCTGCACGGGGCCCCCCATTCGTGCCTCATAGGGGAGATGAAGAATCAAATGCTGCATTGGATTGAAGAAGCCGGGTGGAAATATCTTCTCAAGCTTACACAGTAAAACGGGGGCCAATCTTTCCAAGTCTGCAACCACGGTCCGAGATAACTCTTTTGCACAAAGCTGACGGAAGAAATAGCTCAACTCTGAAAGCGTTAGCCAGACATGCTCAGGGACATAGCCTCGAACCATCGCAGGAAGAATCCGTTCAATCCATATGTGGAAGTCATGACTCTTCATCCCTAAGACTCGCATAGTAGATAAGTTCACCCCCCTACTCAGGTTAGCTGCATACCCATCAGGGAACATCAACATCTTGATCCACTGAAGTACTTCCTTCCTCTGGGCCCTGCTTAGGACGAAATCGGCCTTAGGCCTTCTCCATGTCTTTCCGCCACTTGGCGGCTTCATCTCTAGTTTTGGTCTATCACATAACGCTGCCAGATCCACTCTTGCCTTCACATTATCCTTTGACTTATCAGGAATGTCCATAATTGTTGCCCACAGTGCCTCGGCAACATTTTTTTCAGTGTGCATCACGTCAATGTTGTGTGGAAGGAGCAGGTCGTCATAATAGGGGAGCCGAGTCAAGCCAGACTTATGTGTCCACATATGCTGCTCACCATATCCCACAAAACCACCTTCTGTATTGGCCACGAGCCCATCTATCTGTTGACGAATTTCGGCACCAGTCATCGCTGCAGGTGGGCGGTCTGTCACTACGACACCTTTCGTAAAGTTCTTGATGTCTAGGCGGAATGGATGGTCAGCAGGAAGAAATTGTCGATGTTTATCGAAGGAAGAATATTTGCCACCCTTTTTCAACCAAATGAACCTGAGAGCTTCCTTGCAAACTGGGCATGGGAACTTACCGTGAACACACCAGGCACAGAATAGCCCATAGGCCGGTAAGTCATGCATGGAGTACTGGTACCAAACATGCATTCTGAAGTTTGTCTTCGTAGCTCGGTCAAACGTCCATACCCCTTCCTCCCAGGCACGTACCAATTCATCGATCAAAGGCTCCATGTACACGCCCATTTTGTTCCCCGGGTGTCCGGGAATTATCAACGACACGAATATATTCTGCCTTTGAAAGCACACACCAGGGGGGAGATTGATTGGGATAACAAACACGGGCCAACATGTGTACGGGGCAGCGCTCATTCCATAGGGATTGAACCCATCTGTGGCCAACGCAACACGTACATTACGAGCCTCTTCGGCTTTCTCACGGTGAATGTCATCAAAGTGTTTCCATGCTTCACCATCTGATGCGTGCACCATCTTGTCAGGATTGTATCGTTTTCCATTTTTGTGCCAAGTCATCTGTTTCGCGGATTCCTCTGTCATGTACAGACGCTGGATCCTCGGTACGAACGGAAGGTGTCGTAGGATTGTCAAGGGGATGTCGAGCTGCCTCTTTTGTCCATCACCAGAGTCTACCTCCATAAACCTAGACGAATTACACTTGGGACAGTACTTTGCCTCCGCGTATTCTTTCCTAAATAGCACGCAGCCCTTCGGACAAGCATGAATCTGCTCATACGTCATCTTGAGTGCACGAAGTAGTTTCTGTGCCTCGTACATGCTCTTTGGCAGAACGTGATCATCCGGAAGCAGACTCCCAATAACCGTCAACAAGCCATCGAATGCGTCTCTACTCATGCTGTACTGCGACTTGAACGCCATTACACGCCCAATGGCATCCAGTTGAGAAACCTTTGTCTGGCCGTGAAGGGGCTTCTGTGCCGCGTCGAACATGTCGTAGAACGCCTTTGCAGTCGGCTCTGGCTCTTCATCCATACATCCTCCCGTGTACTGTGCCTCCTGATAGTCGTTCAACATATCCGCTACCCCCGCATCCGCGTCATAATCCTCGACACGTTGTCTCAGCACCTCCTCTCTCGTACGATGGGCTTCACCATGAAATATCCACCGAGTATAGCCCGACGTAAATCCATTCTTCCAAATATGTTCTACCATGGTCTTCTTTGGTTTTCTTTTCCGGTTGTCACATTTGCTGCACGGGCATGGAACTAGACTCGCTCCTTTAGCAGCTTCGCCATATGCCCGTTCCACGAAATCATCGGTCTTTCTAATCCATTCAGTGGTGACATCGTTCCTTCCTCTACGGCCCGTGTACATCCACTCACGGTCCTCCATCCTATAACATATATAACCGACTATAGTTTAATATAACATGTAAAAAATTTGGCAGCACCTCCCCTGTACGGGGATGTTTACAAAACCTGCAAATAAAACTATCGGCACGATGGCCGACATCCACAAAATATATCTAATTGACACACAGAGTAGAAACTCTCTAAATTAAATAAACATGTATTATAAATTTAATAAACACACATACTAAATTCAATAAACACATAATATAACAATAAACATACATATGACAATATAACAATAATATAACAATAAACATACATAAATTTAATAAATTTATTAAACCTTTACGGTTTGGCGACGATCGGCCGGCGGCGGCGTGCCGGGCGCGTGGGCGGGCGGACGGTGACGACTTGCCGGTCGCGTCGGGGGCGGGCGGCGGTCGGCTCGCCGGCGTTGGCGTGCCGGGCGCGGCGAGCGGGCGGGCGAGGGCGGCGTGCCGGCGTGGGCGCGGTGAGAGGCGCCGGTGGCTTGCCGGCGTGGGCGCGGGGAGAGGCGGCGGGCGAGGGCGGCGTGGAGAGGCGGCGGGGAGAGGGCGGCGTGGAGAGGGCGGCGTGGAGAGGGCGGCGGGCGAGGGCGGCGAGGGCGGCGTGGAGAGGGCGGCGAGGGCGGCCGGGCGAGGGCGGCGTGGAGAGGCGGCGGGCGAGCGGCCGGGAGAGGCGGCGGGCGTGGCGGCGGTGAGGCAGAGGGAGAAGAGAAAGGAGAAGGAAAGGAGAAGGAAGAAGAAAGCCGGCCGGGCGGCCGGTTAATTAAAATTCTTTGCCGAGTGCCCGCGATCCGGCACTCGGCAAAGATTTTTTTAAAATTTTAAAATAAACTTTGCCGAGTGCCGGATCACGGGCACTCGGCAAAGGCTTTTGTGCCGAGTGCTATTTGTGCAGCACTCGGCAAAGCTTTGTTCTTTATTCTTTGCCGAGTGCCACACAGTAGGCACTCGGCAAAGACTTCTTTGCCGAGTGTCATCCCTAGACACTCGGCAAAGTATATTTTTATTTTTTTGATTTTGTCTCCCAAACTTTTTGTGGTATGTTCCTACACTATGTAGACCTACATGTATCATTTGTGGACAATTATAACAGAGATTCAATCGTTAGTAGATTTAGTTCGTTTATTTGAATTTCTTCGGAAAATTCAAATTTGAACTGCAGGTCACTCGAAACTTGGAAAACCGTGCATGAAAAAATGATATTCATGGTACTTAGCATAAGTTACGACCGATTTCAGAAGCGTACCGGAAACTTCGAGCAACATGCTCACTAAACATGGCCGTGAACTTGGCATCCACGTGTTTAAAAATTGTATAAAACACAAACAAAGTCAGAAAATCATGAAACTTGTCCCCGTGTCATGATATCATATGTATAGACTGTGATAAAAATTTTAGAGTATTTGGAGAAAGTTGTGAGACACTATGTGTAGAAACCTAAGAGGACTACACATGAAATCATAGAGTTTCAATGTGGATCTCTTAGGTTTCTACACATAGTGTCTCACAACTTTCTCCAAATACTCTAAAATTTTTATCACAACCTATACATATGATATCATGACACGGGGACAAGTTTCATGATTTTCTGACTTTGTTTGTGTTTTATACAATTTTTAAACACGTGGATGCCAAGTTCACGGCCATGTTTAGTGAGCATGTTGCTCGAAGTTTCCGGTACGCTTCTGAAATCGGTCGTAACTTATGCTAAGTACCATGAATATCATTTTTTCATGCACGGTTTTCCAAGTTTCGAGTGACCTGCAGTTCAAATTTGAATTTTCCGAAGAAATTCAAATAAACGAACTAAATCTACTAACGATTGAATCTCTGTTATAATTGTCCACAAATGATACATGTAGGTCTACATAGTGTAGGAACATACCACAAAAAGTTTGGGAGACAAAATCAAAAAAATAAAAATATACTTTGCCGAGTGTCTAGGGATGACACTCGGCAAAGAAGTCTTTGCCGAGTGCCTACTGTGTGGCACTCGGCAAAGAATCATCTTTGCCGAGTGCCAGCCGCTGGCTCTCGGCAAAGACTGACGGCCGTCAGCTTTGGGACGGCCGTTGACGGCCCTTTGCCGAGAGCCCACTTTGCCGAGTGTTTAACACTCGGCAAACCAGGCTGTGCCGAGTGTCTACCTATGCCGAGTGTCCGGCACTCGGTAAAGAGCCTCGTTGCCGAGAGCCTAGCTTTACCGAGTGCGGCACTCGGCAAAGCCGTCTTTGCCGAGTGCCCGACAAAAGGCACTCGGCAAAGATTGCAACACTCGGCAAAGCCTTGGATTCCGGTAGTGATCAGATAAGAACTTTGTTAGTTACCACTCATTGCATAGAGAAGAATGTGACATGTCTATGCAGGCGCGCGCCCACACACACGCACACACACACACACACACACACACACACACACACACACACACATATATATATATATATATATATATATATATATATATATATATATATATATATATATATATATATATATATATATATATATATATATATATATATATATACTCTATTTATCACCTAGAATGATGAACCCAACGGTTCATTACCAGGACCAACCGGCGGGCGCGCCCGCACAACTCATTTCTTAGCCACATCAAGTCATTCCAATCAAGATTAAATCATTCTAGTAAATATTAAGTAGATTTTTTTGAAAACATTAAGTTATTATGGTTTAAGCCATTTTTTTGTGTTTCCTCATACATTTCTTATGTTACTTGTTCAGTCATTCCAGAAAATATTAAGTCATTATAGCGTCCAGACAACATTTAAGTCATTCCAAAGTCTAGGTAACATAAATATAAAGTCATTTTTCAGAAAACATTAAGTTATTATTGTTCCAGCCATTTTTTCTGGGGTTTCTCAGACATTTCTTATGTTATTGGTTCAGTCATTCCATAAAATATTAAGTCATTCTAGCCTACAAACAACATTTATGTAATTATATGTAACTTTAAGTCATTCCAAAGTATATGTAACATAAATATTAAATCATTTTTCAGAAAACATTAAGTAATTATTGTTTCAGGCATTTTTCTAGGTTTTTCAGCTAAATTTGTAATTTTTGAGGGTATTTATTAAGCCATCAGAAATAATGTTATTTGATATTATTTTCACATGAAATAATGTTATTTAGTAAAAAAATTATTAGTGGTTTATTTAACATTGGAAAGTAAATTTTATTATGTAATACACATCTACAGTAGTGTTAACAAACGGAACATATCTGTCACCCGTTTCGGAACGGCATAGACACATGTGAAGTGTGTTGGGCTAAAATTGTCTCTTTATTGGACAGCCTCGGAGTGACCGACAGATCTCATATTTATGACAAGGCATGGGTTCAAGCGTAATTTCGGTAGCATAACCTATCCTTTCCTATAGATGTAGGGGCATGATTTCTTTGTAATAACTGATGGTTTGTGCTTATCTTCGACGACTGCCATCAGAGATAACCTTATTTCCGACCTTTTTGAACTGACAGACCCTTGTTGTCGAGCATAGACCCTAAGACATCGGAAATAAGTAATGTACTATGACCTGCTTTTACTGTTGTGCGCTTCTTGACTCTTATGGTTCTTCCCATCCCAAGTGACTTTCATCTTAGTTTTTTACATGGCTTTCTATCACATGGATGAGGTTTTCGAGTTTTATGTCTCAAACCATTTCTTTGTGCATGGATGTTGTCGATCCAACCATCAAGGGGGAGAATGTGAAACCAAGTTGACAAGAACCTTTGAAATAGATTTGAATGCTTTTGGGTTTGCATGAAGCTCTTGCCCCTCTTATTTGACTCTTTGGTTGTGTTTAGCCTCGCCCTTTCTTTGAGAAACTAAGAGTTGAGAGTTCTTACTTCGAGCTTTTATCATCTTTCCTCATGTGAAGTGGCCTTGTGTTTGCTTCTACTTGCCTTTTGGGAACTTGACTGAGTTCCTTCTATTGCTTTCGGACCTTCTATGATGTGCTTTAGCGGTGGTCAATGCACTCATCAAGTGGGAGATTGAGATACCAAGTTGAGAAGTGCTTTGGCTCAAGAAATTTAAGCCACTTGAGATTGGACGCCTTTTGAACTACGAATTGAGGGGTGCCATTTAGTAGAAGCTATCCTTTAAATCTTTCAAATGGACTAGAAACTGTAAGAACGCTCAACAAAATTGCTAGTTTCTAATTTGGATGTCACTAACACATAAAACCCCATAAACAGGCCACTGCACTTTTGAGTATACATTCAATAAATCAATTGGAGTGGAAGCTAAAATTAGAGCCTAAATTTATTGATTGTTAATGGCCTTCCAGCTATGAAGATTGCTAAGACTATGGATGGCAACGAGGCTATCCCCATGGGGTTTGCCTTAAGGTTCTTGTCCCCTTGTGATGAATAACTAACACAAGAGTTTAGATGTTTCTTTTTCCTTTTTTTGGTTGAGACTATATTTCATATTTGCTTGACTATGCTAACGGCTAATTGAATGTGTCATGTTGTGTTAAATTTAATGTGTTGTGAAACAAGTCTCTAGACACCGAGGTGGTCGACAGGTGATGGAGAAGGTTAATGAAGGGCCCGTGCGCAATGGACCAAGAGCAATGATGGGCAGACAAGAACGCTTGTATTGAAGGAGTAAGAGGCCTAGGTTGGACCATTCATGGCTCACATTGGGCACATGAAAGATAAAGAATAGATGGGTGATGAAGGCGATGCTGACTAGAGTCAATGACATAGTTGAGCCAGAGGCACATGAAAGATTAAGAGGGGAACTCTAATGTAATTGTGGTTATCTAGTGCCACTAGGTGTTGACTAATAATGCATGTGCATTATACCTAGTAACATGGTAATAAAGCTAGCTCCACTTTAAGGAGTTTAGCAAGGTCAGGAGATGGTGGAGTTAATCACGACCATCGTGCATATGCTCAACATGGAGATAAGAGATGGATGAAGATGGAAGCAAAGGGCCAAGACAAAGGATTATCGACTAGGTTTTACTCTTGCCAGCAAAGGTGCAATAAAGTGCACAATCAAATTTATGATAGACTGCCATACTATTACGAGATGAACTCTAAAGTAATTATGGATATATATGTCACTAGGTTTAGACTAACAATACATGTGAATTAGATCTAGTGACGTGATGAGGAGGCAAGTGAAAAATACTTCTAAAAATATTTTTGAAAATGCTAACTCGGTGCTAAAGGTGTTGGTGTTTAAAGGAACACATTTAGAGCTAGCACACATGCAAAAAATGGTTTCCGATAAGCTATTGGTGGAGGTTTTTAGACTCATAAAAGCTCTCTTGTGGGCGCCGAACTGATGCCACCAGATTTACTCGAGCAAGTTGAAGAAAGAGGCGAAGGTCATCGGAGCTTTGTTGGAGGCTACTGAAGTTTACTGAAGTAATGTGCACTACATTAATGTTGTGTTTGGTTGAGGAGCCAAGTAGAACGGAGTCGTTCCATCCCTGATTCTAGCGGTGATCCATGGATCTGAAGTAGTAAAACTTTAAATATGATCAAGTATGTCGTAACTACTCTCTCCGTCCCCAAAAGAGTTTCGCTATGGGATTCATGTTGTTCAAATTGTCTTAGGTTTAATTAGTTTCTAAAAAAATATTAGCAACATTTATATCTCCAATTTTTTAATGAAAATATTTTAGCGATTCATCTAACAATACTAATTATACACCATAAATATTATAAATATCTTATATATATTATAATTAAAAAATTAACTTGTTGGAAAGCGAGAATGATATTTTTATGAGACCGAGAAAATAGGCACGAGCATATGAAATACCTGTAGGTAGTGGCGTCCCACAAACAAACAGTCCCATCATCTAATCTGGTAGCCAATATTGGAAGTGTGGGGTGGCAAGCAACATCACGCATCTCCCGCTGGTGAACAAGGAGCCTGTGGACAGTTTTTTGTGTCTGTAGATCCAATATCTGATTTGACAAAAAAGAGACAGAAGGTACTAGGCTAGTTACTGTCCAGTTTCAGTCATTTTAATTCTTCATAATGGAGACGGATGACATACTGTTGCCTTCTGGGACCAAATGTTGAGAAGGAACTGGCGATCAGCATCAGTGAAATAATCAACGTTGTTCGGACCAAACAATGTGGTGATAGGGGTGGAAGAATGAATCTCCCAGACCTGCGAGTAATAAATAAGATCTTTTAACCAAAACAATTGATATTTAAATTTACACCAAATTACCAACCATTGCCATTATAAAGATATCTAAAGCAACCTAAATTGTTCATCTAAATTGCATCTCTACCATTATTAAAAACAAACTAAGATCTCTTAAATCTGTATAGTATTGCTGAGGACCGAGGACCGAGGACCGAGATGACGCTTCCCCTCCCGCCTCCTTGACTCCCTCCTCCATCCTTTCGCCTTCCTGCCTTGGCCGACGCCCCTGCCTCCTCCTCTACCAGCCCCACGCCGGTTCTTATTCCAAGGCTGGTGGCCACCGCACTTTCCTCCCCGGCGTCGGTCGCTGCTCCTGTTTCTCCTTTCTCCGGTCCTGGCGGGCGTACAAAGGCCCAGCGCTGGAGTGACGAGGGCGGCCATTCTTCGGCTGCTGCTCTGGTGCGTGGTGCAACCCGGCGTTCCTTCAAGGAGGCGTTGCTGGCTGCAGAGCATCCCGCTACTGGTGGCGCCGCCGGTGTGACTGGTGGCGATGGCTGGATAAGAGTGGAAGGTCGCCGGGCTCGACGTGGTGCTGCTGTAATTTCGAAGCCCCCGTCAAGGCCAGTCCCGGTCGACTTGCGCGGGAAGTGTTTCAATTGCTTCTCTTCTTCCCATCGTGTCGCTGCATGCTGGAGCTTGGTTCGCTGCTTCTCCTGCCGGGGGTCTGGTCACCGGGTGCTCTCGTGCCCCTCCCGGCGGTCGTCACTGTGCCCCCCTCGACTTGCTCGGGTGTGGTGCCCGGTCGTTAGGGGGGGCGCTTCTCTTCCTGGACGTGCTCAGGTGTGGCGCCCGGTCTCCAGGGAGTCCTCTTCGGTTGCGACCCCTCCCGGTGCCATGGAGGCGGGTCTTTCTGGTGGGCTGAAGAAGCGCACTCGTCAGGGTCAGAGGAGGAGGAAGGTTGCTGGGGACATGCAAGTTGATCGTGTTGTTTCTGGTCAGGTGGCGTCTGATTCTTCGCCTGGGGGGCCTGCTCGTCTTGTGAGGTTCCTTCGACGCTCCAGGAAGGTTGATCAGGCCGAGGCTGACCTTTGTCGGGTGCTGATTGTCTCTGTTCTTGGCCCGGGGAGCTCTGATTGTGTCGCGGTGGTGTTGGAGCAGCTCGCCTCAAGGGTTTCGCTTGAAGCTGACGCGCTCCACCTCCGGCATGTTGCATCGAACTCTTTCCTCGTCTTCTTCCCCTCGGAGGATATGGCTTCACGTGCCTTCATTGGTGGGCAGTCGCTTTTCGTTCCCCCCGTCCGGCTGCACCTTAGGCGTTGGTCTCGTCGAGCCTTGGCCTCTGGCGGGGGCAGCCTGCCATTGCTCAAGGATATCGAGGTGGAAGGGGTCCCTGCTCACCTCTGGGGGTTGGAACCGCTGAGCTCCTATTGGATGGTCTGTGCATGGTTCAGGGACTTCACCCAGATTCAGTGGACAGTGTGGATATGTCTGTTCTCAAGCTCAGAGCGTGGTGTTTCTCTCCGGATGGCCTGCCAGCGGTATTAGATCTTCATGTTCAGGAACCTCTTGTTGTTGGGGAAGATGCAACCATTGTCCCTCGCACCTTGGTTTATCCCATTTCTGTGAAGGTTATTCCTCCTGGTGATTGGCCGAGAGTGGACATGTCTGAGGTATTGCCTCCAGTTGTCGACGACGAAGATGACATGGATCAGTTTCAACAGAGGCGACGACTTCTTGGGCATGATCATTCGGTTTCTTCGGCTCGGCCCTCGGTGCATTCGCGGCTTGGGCCGCGAACCTCTTCTTTGTCGGTTGCTGGGCCAGTTGATGACGCAACACTCCCAGTTGTGTCGGCTGATGAGTTGACAGTGCCTGGGTCTGCTGCTCCAATTGACGTTGTAATTTTCCCATGTGCTTCGGTTGAAGAGTTGATGGCGCCTGGGTCTGCTACCAGTTGATGCTGCAATTCTCCCAAATGCCATGGATGGGTCTGCTGAACCAAAAAATCCTTGTGCTGTGGTTGTAGAGTTGACGGCGCCTGGGTCTGCTGAACCAGTTGAAGCTGTAATTCTCCCGAGTGCCCTGGCTGCTGTTGATTCCAATTTGTGCTCTGCAGACGTGTGGGGTGCTGATGTTAATATTGTGGAATCCTCTAGTTCTTTCATAAATCTGCATGGGAGGCCGGGGCTTTCGCTGAGTTGCTAGTTAAGTACCAAGCCGCTGTGTTTCAAGGCCTACTCCAGAAGGAAGAAGACACTGGTGGTTGAGGAATTGGTGCTGTCACCCCAATTGCAGGAATTCAGAAACTATCTCGTTTTGCCGACGGCTCAACTGTTGCCTACTCCTCTTATTGTTAAGCGCAGAAAGTTGATGCCAAGCAATTTCAAGCCACGACGTAGCAGGAGGGTTGCGAAGTTTCCCCCTAAGTTGCGTTCTGACTCTGCTGCTAAAGTGTGCAGACTTTTGGGCTTTTGTGATGAGCAGGAAAATATTTCTTTCCAAGATGCTAGGAAGTATGCTAGTTTGTTTGATGCTGCCCTGTCCGGTGATCATATTGCTGCCCTGGCGGCTCTGTTTGGCTGGGAGGTGCCCCATGTGGTGCAGGCCTGAGCAGGTTCTGACCCCGTGTTGATTGCTTGCTTTTAGTTTTTCCATGGAGCCTGGTTGTTTTTGGGTTTGGAATGTCAGGGGCCTCAACAGTCGTGCTAAGAGAGACTCTATTAAGTCTGTGGTTGTAAGCCTCAAACCTGCTGTTGTTTGTCTTCAGGAAACCAAATTGGACTCTATCTCAGACTTCAACATTCTTTCTATTCTTGGGTCCGGGTTCAGTAATTTTGTATTTAGTCCTGCCCATGGGTCCAGAGGAGGTATTTTAGTCGCTTGGCGTGATGGTTCCTTTGTCTCAGCTACCTCAGTAATCAAGGACAATTCTGTTTCGGTTCAGTTGCAAAGTGAAAATGGTCCTCTTTGGTGGTTCGCGGGGGTGTATGGACCTCATCAAGACAGTTTGAAATCTGCCTTCAAGAATTAAGAGATATCAGGAATACATGTGTGGGTCCGTGGATAGTTGCTGGTGATTTTAATCAAATGTACAAGTCAGAAGACAAGAATAATTCTAACATTAATAGGTCTTTATTGGGCAATTTCAGAGGTCTTATTGGCTCCTTGGATCTGAAGGAGATTCCTTTGAATGGTAGAAGATTTACTTGGTCAAATCAGAGGGCGGTTCCCACCCTTGTTAAGTTGGACCATGTTTTTTGCACTACCTGCTGGGAGGAGGCTTTCCCTGATTGTTTTCTTTATAGCAGTGCCTCTGAAGTTTCTGACCACTGTCCTCTAATCCTTAAGCTCAATGCGGATCTTAGAGGGAGGCGTAGGTTTCATTTTGAGAACTTTTGGCCTAAACTCCCGGATTTTTTGGAAGAGGTTGCTGCTTCCTGGGATCAGCCGTTTCAGTCTTCTTGCCCTCTGGAGAGGGTGTCGATGAAGCTTAAAAGATTGGCACGAAGGTTGCATTCTTGGGGGCATAGTGCGGTTGGAAATGTCAATTCTCAGCCGGGGCTGGCTCGTGAGGTGCTGCACAGGTTGGAGATGGCGCCAGACAGCAGGTTGTTGTCTTCAGATGAACTATGGCTGCTGCAGAAATTGAAACAGCACTGCCTTGTCCTTGCTTCTTTGGAGAGGACAGTTGCCCGTTTGCGTTCCCGGTTGCACTACTTTAGTGATGGAGATGGCAACACAAAAAAATTTCACTTACAGGCTCGCCTCCGCAAGAAGAGAAATTTTATTTCCCATTTGGAGAATGAAGGGAGGACAGTCACCAGCCATGAACAAATGCAGGAGGTTTTGGATGATTTTTTCTCCAATTCTTTGGGTTCTAATATCTAGAGACCGTATTCTCTTAATCTGGCTGCTTGCCACAGAGACGCTATTGACTTGAGTTCCCTGGAGGCCCCTTTCTCTGAGAAGGAGGTTCGCGACACTATTGGGGCTCTCCCATCTGATAAGGCCACTGGAAAATTCTACAGATGTTGTTGGCATATTATTAAGTCAGATTTGTTGGCAGCCATTAATTCACTCCATCAGGGAAATACTCACAAGTTGGGGATGCTGAATTCAGCTTATTTAGCTCTTCTCCCTAAGAAAGTTGATGCCTTGTCTGCAAGAGATTTTAGACCAATTAGCTTAATTCATAGTTTTGCTAAGTTGGTCACCAAAATGCTTGCTAATAGATTGGGACCTTACCTACAGGAGTTGGTGGCAACTAATCAGAGTGCCTTTGTGAGAGGCAGATCGATTCATGACAACTTCATGTTGGTGCAGCATTCAATTAAATCTCTCCACAAGAAGAGAGTCTCTAGTTTGCTCTTGAAGTTGGATATCTCCAAAGCATTTGATTCGGTCTCTTGGGCCTTCTTGATTGAAGTGCTTTCACATCTTGGGTTTGGTCTTGTGTGGCGAAATATGATCTCCAATATTCTGGCCTCTTCCTCTATGCAAGTGCTTTTAAATGGGTCTCCTGGTATTCCTATTAGGCACCGGAGAGGGCTTCGCCAGGGTGATCCTCTCTCTCCGATGTTGTCCGTCTTGGTTATGGATGTTCTCAATAGTCTGTTTAATCTGGCTGAAAATAGGGGGTTGTTGCATAGCTTGGAGGGTGCTAATACCCGAAGCAGACTGTCCATTTATGCTGATGATGTGGTCCTTTTTGTTCAACCGTTTGAGGACTTTCAATGTGTCAAAACAATATTGGATTGCTTTGGTTCAGCCACGGGATTGGTATCTAATTTGCAAAAAAGCTTCGTTATCCCAATCAGGTGTAATGATCAGGCGGTACAGATGGGCTGCAATATTCTTCAGTGCACTTCTTCCTCTTTTCCTTGCACTTATTTGGGGCTGCCGATTTCAGATAAGAAGCTCAGAAAATCTGATCTCATGGTTTGGGTCGAGAAAGTTGCGGACTGACTTCCTAATTGGAACGCTCGGTTGCTTAGTCTTGCTGGCAGGACAGCTATGGTGCGCTTTGTGCTTTCAGCCATCCCGATTTATCTTCTCATTGCCATGAAAATCCCCAAGTGGGTGATTAATTCTATAGACAAGATTCGGAGAGGATTTATTTGGAAAGGAAGAAAGGAGGTAAATGGTGGCAATTGCCTTGTTTCGTGGGACATTGTTACAAGGCCTTTAAATCTAGGTGGGCTTGGGATTTCTACCAAAGTTGGGCGCTGCAAACTAAATGGTTATGGTTAGAAAAAACAGATCCTAACAAGTCGTGGTCTGGTTTGGAATTTCCTATTCAGCAACATGTCAAGAGATTCTTTACTTCTTCAATTGTTACCCTAGTTGTAATGGGTATAATACTTTATTTTGGACAGATCAGTGGTTGGATGGGTCTCGTATCCAAGATTTTGCCCCTGCTGTTGTGGCTAATGTTGGGAAACGGGCTATTTCTTCTAGAACGGTGGCCCAAGCTCTTGAGAACTAGCAGTGGGTCAGCGACATGAGACCCCTCTTAATTTGCCTGGACTGCAGCAATATCTAAACCTTTGGGATACATTAAGGGGAGTGGTGCTCACTCAGGAGGCTGATAGACATGTGTGGATTCATTCTTCCTCTGGTCAGTTCTCTTCGAAGTCGTGTTATAAGGCTTTCTTCATGGGTTCGATTACTTTCGAACCATGGAAGAGGTTATGGAAGACTTGGGCTCCACCCAAATGCAAATTTTTTCTTTGGTTGGCAATAAGGAATAAATGTTGGATAGCTGATAGACTGCAGAAAAGAGGGTTGGATTATCCTGAGGTTTGTCCTTTATGTGATCAAGAGCCGGAGAATATCCAACACCTCCTTTGCACTTGCATTTTTGCGCGGCAATTTTGGTACTACATTCTTTCTTCGTTGGGGCTGGCTAATCTTTCCCCTGCCTCTAATGAGTCCGCTTTTGCTGACTGGTGGGAGAAGGTGTGTAAGCAAGTGCACAAATCCAAAAGAAGAGGCTTTAACAGTATCATCATCTTGGGGGCTTGGTGTTTATGGCTTCATCGTAATAAGGCGGTTTTTTATGGTGTCAGACCTTCCATTCATGGAATGAAAACAGTTTTTTTGGATGAGTTTGAGTGCTGGAAGCTTGCCGGTGCTAGACATCTTGAGGCTTTGGGTCCTGGTGCTGCAATTTTTAGATCAAGGGTTCTTTTGGGTGATTAGTGAAGAGCAGTTGTGTGTGTGGTCTGCTGGCACTTTTTGTTGTTCTTCTTCTTTTGCGTACTACTGTTTTCATGCGCAGAAGGAGGCTACAGTTCTGTGCGCAGCAGGAATTGGTGGTCTTGTGTTTTGCCTATTTTGGCATTGTACTTTGGTCTATTTTGGACTGTTTTCTTCTCTTAATTTAATGATGTGCAGCTCTCCTGCGCGTTCACGAAAAAAATCTGTATATAAAAATTAAAAAATACCATAAAGTATCCTATTCTACCACAATTAATGTATTAAAAATTGGCTCAAAGTAACGTTCATACTGTGTGCCACAATTCATACTAGATTTACATGCAAGACAATAGTTCAGCAAGGAAGTGTTTCGTTAAATTACGTAACAATACAATAATGCATTTTAAATTAAATCTATACTCCTTGATAAGGAATTCGGTTAGCTGCTATTTAGAGAAATTTATAAATTCTGAATAAAGTGTCACAATATATATGGGTTATAATTTATTGAAAGAAGGGTAGAGATGAAAACGGGACAGCTATTTCTCGATATCCTTCCATCTCGAAAAATGGTCAAAACGCTACGTTTTTTTAGAACTACGCAGTATATTTTTAGAACATTTAATATTTGTTCCGTATTCAAATTTAAATACTCCAAGTCAATTTTTTATATGTATATGACAGATATCAATATTTGGCACGACGTATCAGGTTGTAATATCCGAGAAAAAATATGAGACAAGATGCAGGATCATTGACTAATAATTAGGCTAAAACTTTAAAATTATTATAATACAAGTTTTGATTCGGTTGGATTTAAGCTAAATGTAGTATCAATTATCATAAGTTTATTAGTATATATAGACAATACGATCTACAATAAAATAATGATTAAAGTTTAATTTGGAAGATTATGGATCATTTGATCCAGTTTTGATTCGGTTGGATTTAAACTAGATGTAGTATCAATTATCATAGTTTATTAGCACAGACAATATGATATAAAATAAATAAGTGATTAAAGTGTAATTTGGAAGGCTGTCTTATTAAACTGTCTTGTAATACATAATAAGGGATAATATAAAGGAGAAACTTTGAATATGGATATAGAAGTATATGGAGCAAGTAATAACTAGTGATTATCAACACTGGATAGAAACTACAGCACATGAGTATTAGGTTAAAATCAGAACAGAAAATGGGAGAAGATATGATTATATCCTCAGAAAAAAACGAACTGATAGATCAGTGATTTAGAAATAATAAAGAGGAAAAGAAATTAACCTTTACACAGGCGCCACCACAGGAAACACTAACAAAAGTGTTGACATCAGCTGGGTTGAACCTGACATGCTGCACTCCGCTCGTGTGAGCGTCGAATGTTCGAGTGCACGCCCATTGCTGGTCCCAGGCCCAAAGCTTGATTGAGCGGTCACAAGACGACGACGAAAGCAAGAACGGGTAGGTTGAGTGAACAGCCAACAAGCTGACAGGTTTGCCATGATAAGCTTCAAATTTCTTCACTTTGTCCATTGTGTATGCATAGATGCAGATATACCCATAGCCGTCCCCTGTTGCGAACAATTTCTTTCTAGTGATAAATTTGGCCGAATAAACACACGATGTGGTGGCACTACGAGTACGTGTGAGCGAGTGTAGCATGCCTGCTTCCTTGGTGACCTTCAATGCAGTCACCCTTCCCTGACAAACAATGAATTAATCAACAAAGTACATTTAACGACCTATAAAGTAAAACATACTCCCTTCATTATTCTAGTTATACTAGGACATTTTATTTTATACATATAATTTTATTATATATTTAGATATATAATGTGTCAAGATACACAGTGAAAATAATATGGTCTTATGATTTAGAATGGAGGAAATACATGCATACTTCACAGTTCCACGTAAAATTGTAGATATCAAGACATGTAGTTTTATACCTGTGTGTTGTAGTTCCAAATGGAAACATAACCTGCGCGATGACTAGCCAGGATCCTGTGATGTATTAATGTATATAGTGCAGTTAAATAATAAAAAAGGAAATCCAGATAAACCATGTGTGCAAGATTAACATCTATATGGTCCAAGATTTCAGTTTATACAAAAATTCATGAACTATGTCTGGAGCATAAAATTAGTTTCATTTAATTCTTAATGAACTATATCTTCATAATAGCTAGTTTATTTAAACTTATAGATGCTAATGTATATTTTTAGGCAAAGTTACATAGTATACAACAATTTTGACTTATATATGATAATAACACTAAAGTGATGTATAATTTAGAACAAATGGAGTACATACTAACCAACACATATCGAGGTCCACGTCGATGGATAAGACATTCTCTAAAGTTTTTGCTGAAATGACCTGATAAAACCAAATAATAATCATCCGTCGCGCTCTAAAAGCAAGTGACCACAGTCAAATTCTATGGTCACTCTGAGTTATGATAACTACTATACATATACATATACATACATATATATGTAATTTGATTATTTGGATATTAAGAGTTTAGTAGCTTGTATGAATTGATTTATTTTAGAAAGGAATTACTAACTTCTTGGTGTGTTCTGTGGACAAGTACTGCAGATGGAAGGGAGCAACACACACCATTGGAACACTGTGGACCACTTCTGGCTTGCAGCTTGCTGGATCACAGCTGACAGCCCTCAGGATTGCCCGGTGGACCTCGCCCCCCAACTCCTCGACTCGCCTCAACATATCATTGTCCGTGCTGCTACTAATCGACGGGTTCAAATTTTCGAGATCCTTCTGTGATTCCATGACAATCATCAACACCTGAAATTTGTCCTCAGTGTCTTGCAGTCCCAGTCCCAGCTGCAGCGGGTCCATTACCAAGGTTACGACCAATGTGGAATGCGGGTCCATGATCTGGAAAAAGGATGAGCTTGGAAACTGCCACCACAGGTACGAAAAATAAAAGCCATGGCAAGTGTGAGGTTTCGCCGGTGTAATCCAGACACCAACGTAACAGTCTGTCCTGTTTGTCAGGGTCACTGGGCATTCAGTGCACTTGTTTGGCTCCAATGGGAACCGGAGCTCCAGTGGGTATACGTCCAGTAGCTTGCTACTCTCAGAGGTCGACCCAGGGGAGCGTATCTGTGATTCCAAAGCAACCAAAACACCATCAGAGGTACACACGCAATATCTGCGACTCCAAAGCAACCACAACACCGTTAGAGGTATACACACAATGGTTTGTTGGGATATCCTCGTATTTAATCTATGTATTGGAGTGGATTAGGGTATAATCATTTAAACTAATTTATACACCCTAATTCACCTCAACATATGTTTATTGATGTGAATACAATAGTATCCAAACAAGATCTAAGAATTATTAACTCACATGATGAGTGTTTGTTTCGCCAAAGCCTTTGGGTATACTGGTTATTCGATGCAGCTGGGATGATGGCACTGTAGAAACACCCAGCGACTGCACCTGCTCCAGCAACTCGGAGACACATGTACTTGCCTACAGATAAATGATGACAATGAGGAAACAGAGTCCTGGAACGTAAGGTCATCTACTCCCCCCAGTTCCATAATTTGAGGGGCAATTACTTTTCCTTTTTTTTATTTCTGAAAGATAGAATATTTTGCTCATAAGTTTACTGCTTGTAGAGGCGGTTCTAGCCAAAAATGTCATCAGGATCAACTTCATTGTACTATGCACACACACGATGTAGAGAGTTGGGACAAAAACGGTCGGAAACGGATACTTATTCAGATATCAATTTTTTAGTCATTTTTCTTTGATTGCGAATAAATAGAATATAGAATCTACTGTACAAATTTGTATTCTTGTTTTTAGCATTGAGCTTGTAAAGATTCATAAATGTTAAACCTAAAATTTATCTGATCATATATCTTCTCAAATGATAGATATAAAATTCGGATATTTATTCACCTTTTTGTCGTAGGGAGCAAATAATGCATAAAAATTTTATGCAGAATTTTTTTCTTATTTATAATAATGTGCTTAAAAACATAAGAAAATATCAGCATCAATTTTCAACATATCTATTTTATAATATTAAATTTGTCCGAAAATTCGGATATCCACTTTCATGGTAGAGAGGTTCTAGCCAACTGAGTGTAGTACCCTACATCCTCTATGGTGGATATATAGATGCAAGCGTGGACAGAGCTTACAAACTCAGATGATAACTGTGCTAGTGAGTGAAACTGAAAACCTAGAGACTGAATTTAGGTGCCAAGATCTAAACGTAGGTGGCAACTATGTCTACTTTCTACATTGCTCAACATTTTCATTTTATAGCACAAGGAATATAAGAGTTACATCCCTACTCAGACAGTAGAGATCCAACTACTCAAATCTCGTCGTAGTTGTTATGTTGTATATGGTGCACGACTTCGGTGTACCACAGTGGCGAGTGTGATGTGTCATAGTGGCAGGTACGAGAGCTCAGACCATTGAGTATGACGTAGTTGGCAGACATCATAATCGCATGCACTGCATAGTGCTCGCGGTACGCCTACGGCCTCGAGCGTGACTACAGTTATACTCCATGTCATCAAGTCTAGCATAGTTGGTAGCCTTTATAGCTGCACACACAATATAGTGCTCGCGGGTACACCAGTGGCTACAGGCATTGCTAAAGTAATGCCTCACTTCGTCGAGTCCATCATAGTTGATAGCCGCATGCACTACATAGTGTTCGCTAGTACGCCTGCAACTTCAGGCGTGACTATAGTGACATATTTTGACCGCAACATCACCTCTTGCAATAAATGTGAGGGGTAAGAGCCTCATATCAACAACTCGACACTATGAAACTAACCTGATCAGGGGCGCACATTGTATCGGGAGTGTCTTAGGGAATGTGGGAGGCTCTTGTGTAAAGCCCCTGAATTGTAGGGCCCTAGGTACTGGCTGGCATGGGGCTTGACTTCCAAGATGCATGACTCAGGGACACTAGATTAGCACCAAGCCATGTCCATTGTGGGTTTCTCTTATGCTAACGGAGTCCCGAAGATCATTTTGCTAGCATCCGAGAGTATGGCTTCTCTCGGACGCTTACAAGTTACAACTATGTCTTTACTTGAACCAATGCACACGAACTTCAAAACGCTATCATTGTGAACCATGGAGGCATAAAGGATGTAGAAAATTTAAAATATCATGCTCTCATTAAGAAGCTCAAAAGCTTTAAACAATAAAAGCACAAGAATGCATATGATATGTTCTCACATTCAAATGCTTTTTTCAATGAAATAAATGCTTTAGGTGTGAAAGACATTATTGATGATGCGTACAATGGAGCTCTTTTAGAAGCCATAGTATAATATGACCATCTCCATTTTTCATGAGAAGAGACTTGACGAGATGATGCTGAATCAAGTTATCAACAAGATCATCGTGTATGGCCTTCAAATGAGCATCAAGAACTCTTCTTCACTAACACCAAACATCAAGAGTTTGGCCACCACAAACAATTATAAACGCCAGAACTAGCCAAGGCAACAAGAACCAAGCTCAAGTGAAGAGAGCGATGATGAAGAACAAACCTCAAGCTCCTCAATTGAGGATGAGTGCTCAAGAGAAGTTAAAGCCAGGTCAAGGAGATTGCATACCATGTGCGAGTGCTTTGGAAGATGAGGTACTCAACTCATGTTGCATGTTGGTCAAGAGAAGGCTAGAAGAGCAAAGGAGGAAGAAAGAGGCTTTGTTCGCGATTGAGCAATAGTTGAGTGTGAAGGCATAAGCTCAAGTTCAAGTGATGAGTCAAGCAACAACTTCACCAGTCACCACCCACTCTTCCAAACTAAGCCTCTTCGCCGAGTCAACATCAACATAGCCAACTGCATCTTTGCCTAAGGAGGTGTTAAAGGGATTTAACTCCTTGGTGATACTAGTCTCCTGGGAGCTGTGGAGAAATAGGAATTTCTGTGTCTTTGAGAGAGTTAGTCCGGATACTCTAAATGTGATTCAGTGTGTGGCCACTGAAGGGCATTTGTGGTATATGGCTGGAGCAACACCCCTCCAGGATTTTGTCCTGAGAGCCAGCTCCTAAGGGTCGTAGTTTTGTGTTTATTTTGGTTTTGTAAGTGTGTGTGTTGTACTGGTTTACCCTTGGGTGGTTACCCCTTTTCTTTCTTAATGAATTGACATGCAACTCTGCTGTGTGGTTCGAGAAAAATATCAAGATGGCCCATCACAAATCAATGTGTGACGGGTCCTCTAGTGATGAAGAGAATATACTTTATTTGCCTGTGTATGCTAAATAGTCTACAAGTGATTTTTGAAAGAAAAAAACAGAAATGATAGAATATCACAACTTTTTATTAATCCTAGGGGAAGCCCACTACACGGTTCATGCATCGCGGGTCATAAGTCTCACGATTTTAAAAAATACATGACCATACATTTCTTTTTTATCTCAAACACGCAGGAGAGTGGCGTATCATTATATTAAGAAGAAAAGATATTTGAAACTTAAAATATTAGCATCCCAAGGCATTTGATAACTCAAAATTTTGAATCTAAGAACATAAAATGAATATTTGGGACTGTAGACCATCTATCTCAGATTAAAAAAGTTGTTGCCCTCCAGCTGGGCAGGGAGGAGCCTTTGTATTGGTCCTTAACAGGAGCGAAAGCCCTGTCCTCCCTCCAGGTTGGGGAGCTGTTTGTGTAAAACAGTTCTAGGTCGTTGTTTTCTCCTTTGTATCCGGTGAACACTCTACTATGTAATCCTAGGTGGGGTGTGTGAGTGCTATACTGGGGATCTATTCCCGTTTTTTTCCTCTCTTAATATATTGATGTGCAGCTCTCCCGCGTATTCGAAAATATATATATATTTGCATAACACGTCGAAAGAGAAAACTTTGACATAGACTATGTCAACATGCAAACTTGTTTGAAGATTTTAAATTTCAAAATCTAACTTAAAACGCCTATGTGAGCATCTAAAATCATAATTGAGCTTAAATGAAAAAAGTTTTGACTATAAAATTGTAGGTACTGTCTTTCTACTCTTGAACTTAATAGTCTTCGTATGACTTACTTGAACCTCTCTCCCAGTCTCGATTCTTCTTCTTTTGATGATTGGTGGGAGAATGTAAGCATGACCCTTATTAGCCCCTCCGATAAGAAGCTGCGCAAGGGGCTGAACTCCCTTATCATTTTAGGAGCTTGGGCCATTTGGATTCATCGCAATCAATGTGTCTTCAACGGAGAGCAGCCTAGGGCTAGCAAGGTCATAAATTGGGTCATGGCTGAGTCTCATCTCTGGTGTAGGGCTGGGGCTCGCGGATTATCTGATATCCTTTTACCTCGGCATACTATTTGAGGAGTTGGTCTCTAGTATGCTTAGTGCACTGGTGCTCCTGCTCTTTTTCTTTTGTTGGGTGGTGTGTTGAGTTGTATGAGGTTCTTTATCACCTCACCCCATCTTTTTCTACTTAATATAATGATACGCAGCTCTCCTGCGTATTCGAGAAAAAAAAGACTTACTTGAAGTCTTGCTCTGCATACAAGAATATTGATAGTAGTCCTACCTCAGTAGCAGAGTGGACTTCTCCATGGTGAATCCCAGGCAAGTGTGACGAGTCACAGCTCTCCTATAATAAAATGGATAAATTACATGATTAATTCGGATATTGTACGACCTCTTAGAGAGGAAGTTTCAATCAAGCACTCATTGCAGATATACATATTCTTCAGAAGACCCTGAGTTATTTCTTGAGTGGCCGAAACCTGGAGATACTATTGTCTCAGTCGTCGTTGTTTTCATGTCATTCAGCATGTCAATGATGCAACCTATAGTCGGTCTTTTATGTTGATCGTCTTCCAGACAGAGTTGTGATATTTGAATGCATCTGTTCAATTGTGGGCAGTGTACATCTTGTGATTCATGCCACTGCACGAGATTAAAACTCAAACTTAGAAAATAAAAATTCCATAACATAAGTGTAGATTGAATCCTAGATATCAAAGTCAATTAGTATATATATCAGCTTTGATTAATGCAATCTGCTTCATGCAGAATCGAACTCAAAACTGGATATACTGCATTGTCTCTGTTTCACATGGACGAACACTAATATTGATATATAATGATGGTACCCATAATATATATCATATACAATAAAAAAGGCATTTCATGAGGTAGGAAAATAGGAAAGAATTACAAATAATAATTACTCTATCATGGAAATAACTGTAGTATACAAACTTCCTCTGATTTAAAATGTAACTCCAGCCTTTAGGATGCTTAGAATAGTAATATTTAACAAATACGTTATCTTAGGGAAATGAATTTACTATTGTGTAGTTGTATAACATGATATATACTCGCCTATATATTCCTTAATAATTGCAATTAGAATATCCCAAAGAGTGAGAAAATCGGCAAGGTCCCCAACTGTTAGTGCCCCTTTAATATCATTCAGCCATTATTGGGGGTGGTGGAGAGCCTTCGTCGCCGAAGGTCTACAAGTTACCGACTTCGTCATGAAAAGCAAGTTTCAGGTAAAAGTCTTCACCTTTGTCACCAGGTTGAAGCTAACACCAGGAGCGAAGCTAAGAAGTTTCAAGTTCGTGAAGTGCTAAGCCAGTCAATGCCGAAGGAGGTAGCTTCGGGTGAGCTGTGGCCGACGAAGCAAAGACGAAGATAAAGGTCGTGGAAGACTTGTTCCGCAAGATATGTAGATGGAAAAGTACAACGTTGCCCTTATAAAGTTTGTAGTATCTATATATAGGACTCGGAGACATATTTGTAATTTCATCCGAAGTTGTATTCCACGACTATAAATAGAGTAACAGTGCCATGCATAAATTACGCTTTTGAGCCCGAAGCATTGAGTCGTTCTGTCGCTCAGCCTACGAAGATACCTTCGATCTCTCGCTTGTGTGAAGACAAAGGTACACTTGTAACCATTTGATATTTTGTAAAGGAATGAAATGAACATGAGTGTAGATATCCAGATGAGTGACATAACTTACTCTTCTCGATTTACATATTGTTTTCACTACCTTGCAATTATGTCTTTATCTTCTCTCTTGAATTAACCTTCGAAAAAGAGTTAATTGAAGGGAGAAGCTTTTGATATAATAACTTGTGTTGCCTTGTTTTTTATAACCTTTAGGGATTAAAAATGAGTGACCAACATTGACGCCCACCTCCGGTGATTTCACGACGAAGAGCATAGTAAGCCATCAAGCTTCGTCATCAAACTCGGAGAAGCATGCGCTCCCTATCACTGGGGGCTCGAGCTTTGAACCCAAACAAAAGGCAGAGGAAAGAAGCCCAAAGAAGGGTGCAACATATGGGTGTCCAAGGACCCTACATCAAAACAAAGTGGTCTCATATTCCCATCACATTCTCCCAAGGGAACCTTCGTCTTGAAGATTACCCACACAGAGATGCTATGGTGATCTCATGTATCATAAAGGGCTTTGTAGTCCACAATGTCTTGGTTGACACAGGCAGTGCAGTAGATATCATATTTTGTAAAAGCCTTCAAGCAGATGCAGGAGGCAGAAGATAAAATTCAAGATTCAACTTATCCTCTCTGTGGCTTCAGAGGGTAGCAGGTGTTGGCCCTTGGAAAACTAGCCATGTCCATCACCTTCGGCTATGTCAACAACACAAAAACGGAAGAAGTTGTGTTTGAGATAGTCGATACGAAGATCCCATACAATGCAATTATTGAAAGAGGAACACTTAATATCTTCGAAGCAATTTTGCACTCAGTTTATCTCTGCATGAAGATACCAAGCAATCAAAGAGTCATATCAGTGTATGAAAGTCAAGAGGCCACAAGAAGGGCAGAAGGGACCTTACAAGAGCCCAAAAATGTCCACAATACTGATGAAGCCGAAGCGCAAGCTCAAACGTCACAGAAGAAAATCAAAGAAAAAGCATCTTTGATAGATCAGCCGAAGCCGATTCCGCTCTGCGAAGATGTGGCTGATCAAAGGGTTTTCTTTGGCTCCCAGCTGTCTTCGGAGCAAGAATCAGACGTCAAAATATTCCTGTTTTATAACAAGCATGTCTTTGCCTGGTCAACAAATGACTTATGTAGGGTTGATAGAAGTATCATAGAGCATGCTCTGAATGTTGGTCCATGCAGTAGACCAAGAAAGCAAAAGCTTCATAAAATGTCTGAATACAAGGTCGAAGGTGCAAAGACCGAAGTCAAAAGGCTACTCAGTGCTAACGACATAAGAGAAGTTGCATATCCAGAATGGCTTGCCAACATAGTCATGGTCAAGAAATCAAATAGCAAGTGGAAGATGTGTATAGATTTCACAGACCTCAACAAAGCATGCCTGAAGGATGAGTTCCCGTTGCCACAGATTGATTCCCTAGTATATGTAGCCGCTACTTCGGAACTTATGAGCTTACTGGATTGCTACTTAGGCTATCACCAGATTTGGATGAAGGAGGATAAACCAAAGACCAGCTTCATAACCCCTAGTGGCACCTATTGCTATCTTTGGATGCCTTAGAGGCTCAAAAATTTTGGCGGAAGCTTCAGCAGGATGACAGCCAAGGTGTTGAGCACACAACTTGACAGAGATGTTTTAACTTATGTTGATGACATCATTATCAGAAGCACGAAGCAGTAAAGTCATATCTCAGATCTTCAAGAGACCTTCACCAACTTTCGAAGGGTGAGCCTAAAGCTCAACCCTGAAAATTGTGTATTCGGAATGAAGAAGGACAAATTCTTTAGTTGCCTTGTATCATTAAAAGGGATTGAAGCAAATCCACACAAGATAGAGGCCATACTTCGGATGGAACCGCCGAAGTCAAGGAAGGGAGCTCAAAGGTTAGCAGGAAGCCTTCCTTAAACAGATTTATTTCAAAATCCGCAGAATGAAACTTGCCTTTCTTCGAAGTGCTAAAATCAGCAGAAGTATTCCAATGGAGACCAGCTCAGCAAAAAGCCTTCGAAGAGCTCAAACAGTGTTTGATCCAGCTGACGACCCTCTCCCCACCATCGCTAGTGATGTGGGAAGAACAACAGGGCATGAGATTGAATATAGGCAGGGGCACAGCAGATTGAATCGAATTCATCGAGATAAAAGGAATCAGAGGCAACACTTGGGTGAAGGGGCACAGATGAGCCGCACTGGCAACACCCATGAAGACAAGGCGAACAGACCGAAGGACACTCCCAAAAGACGACACACTGACTCTTCCGACGAGTGACACGTGGACGCGAGCAGGCAGCATCGATGACGTGCGATGATGACAGGATGAGAACAAAGGATGATGATAGGTCGATACGCAACAAGCTGCAATGCGTAGTGTTGGTGACTTGTTCTCAAATGCTTCGAATTAAGAACAAGACAACATAAAATGTTAAATGTTAATGCTCTTCGTCCATCGAAGCATTATCTTCCCAAGGGTATAATGAACTTCGGACGAAGGTCATGAGCAAAAATCACGAAGGTCATACCTTCGTGACTAGAGTTGTGAAATATTGAAAGATGAAATATAAAATATAAAACATGAAGGAATAATATAACAAAACACATAAACTTATTCATATATTTCATTATACAAACTTAAATATTAGAACATAACATTTAATCACATTTATACCTTTGTGTTGACAGAAGGCAATAATCCAAGTGTCGCGTGCAAGTGATTACAAGATTGCGTGAACAGTACGGGGTACTGTTCATCTATTTATAGGCACAGGGCGCAACCTATGTGAAATTACATTTATGCCCTTTACAATCGATTACAATCATGACACAAACTATCATGGGTCTAGTGGTCATTTCATCTTTAAGTCGGTTCACTCCTTCGTCTTGAGACATGTCACTATGCCGAAGCTTTATGGGTGATAGCTTCGGCACTGCTTTTGAGAGGATCTGCCGAAGGTGTTTCTTTCTTCAGGATCTTCGGCTACGAAGCATACCCCCAACATGTAGCATGAAGAACAGAGGAGCCACGATGGAGGCAGACGACCGACACACACGAAGGGCATGGATCTTCTGCAACCTAGTGATAGTAGAGACCGACGGCCAAAAAAATAGTAAATCCTAATCCTAACTTTGCTCTATTACCATGTTACTGACCTTGGAATAAGAGAATGATTAGATAACAAGTCTCCAAGACTTGGTGGAATACATATACGCTAATAATATGGGCCTTAACAAAGGTTATGCACATAAAGAAGACATATTTTTTTTGATATATACTCGCCTATTATTAGTTATCATTCTCGGGTGTTCTTGTGCAAAATTCAGACAAATCAGCTAGGACGGTTTGGTAGATTTTGGCTGTCGTAATCCCTTTGCAGTCCCAAACGTTCTAGGTCCTTGCGTTGTAGGATCATACTTGTGTCAATAGAAGCTATTCTACATTTTTTTCTCGAAAAGCACAGGAGAACTGCGCGCCATTATATTAAGAGGGAAAAAAGGTCTAAAGAAGACCAGATACAAGGACTTCCTTACGGAGGTCGAAAACTCAGAAACCAAAAAAGATCCATCTAGGAAACTATACTACACTGAACTAAGCATCAGGGAAGGAGGCCGCCAAGTAGGAGAGGCTTTTTGCCCCAGCCATTTCCCACATCAATCTCTCTTCCCTAGCTAAACTAAGAGCTAGAGAAACATTGGGGGTCCAACCGTCAAAGATACATTTGTTTCTATGATTCGAGATGATCCAAGCCCCCAAAGCAATGAGAGAACTTAGCCCCTTCTTGATAGTTCCATTGACAGACCTAGAAGCTTCTTCCCACCATAACATGGAGGGCAAACCTGGCTGTGGGGCGAGAGTTTGCAGACCCAATTGTCTCAACAGCTTGAACAAGAAATCCCTTGAGAAAACACAAGATACTAAAAGATGGTCCAAGGTTTCAGCTTCTTGGTCGCGTAAAGGGCACTTGGATGGGTGGTCAAGACCTTCTTTAACAAGCCTGTCAGCAGTCCAGCACCTCTTGTGAGCTGCAAGCCATAGGAAAAATCTGCACTTAGGTGGGGCCCAGGTTTTCCACACCCTACAGTAGTGGCCAAAAGAAGTTGAGCCTGCAAAAAGACCCTTATATGCAGATTTGGCTGAATAGATACCATCTGAAACTATGTTGAACACATGTTTGTCTTCTATTTCTTGCTGCAGCACTACTTCAGATAGGAGATCCCACAGCTGAATATATTCCACTAATACTCCAACATATAAGGCTCCCTTGATGTCTGAGATCCATCTTCTATTCAGTAAGGCCTCTTGGGATGTTCTCTGTTTAGCAATCCTCCTTGGTATGGTTTGGAATAATCTAGGAGAAATACCGCTGATTTTTTCCCCGAAAGCCACTTATCTGTCCAAAACAAGGTATTAGCCCTGTTTCCCACCTCCGAGATCAGAACAGTGGAGAAGAAAGCCCTAGCTTTATAGGGAACTTGGATCGGCATGTTAGCCCAAGGACGTATTAGATCGGTTTTATGCAACCAAAGCCATCTCATACGAAGCGCCTAGCTCATCTCATGTAAGCTGGAAATACCCAAACCTCCCAGCTTAAGGGGCCGGCACACTCTTCCCCAGGACAGAAGGCAATGCCCCCCCTTTGCTTCTTTGCGTCCACGCCACAGGAAACCCTTTCTGATTTTATCAATGGCATCCAAGGCCCAAGCAGGGAGATCAATAGCCATAGCTAGGTAAATGATCATGCCTGTGAGGACAGAATTCTTCTGCTTGCCCTTGTTAATAAGTCAGCTTTCAAGTCAGCAGTTGTCCTGCAATTCTGTCCACAATTGGCTGCACTTGCTCTTTAGTAAGCTTGTAAAGAGACAGAGGGAGACCAAGATAGCAGCAAGGGAAAGAAGATATCTCACAGGGCAGCAGGTTTTGCACCACCATAATGTCATCCTCTGAGCATTGAATAGGATAAACATTTGATTTATTCTCATTATTGTGTAGACCCGAAGCTTCACCAAATAGGCGCAGGATATCCATTGTGATCGAAATGTTAGCTGCAGAAGGATGAAGGAACAGCACCACGTCGTCCGCATACATGGAGATCCGATGGAGTCTGGATGGTCTCGACAGTGGCTGCAATAGTCCTGTGTCTTCTACTTGAGAAAATAAGAAGCCCAGGACATCCATAGCAAGTATAAAAAGCATGGGAGAAAGAGGATCTCCCTATGTAAGCCCTCTCCGATGCTTGGTACCGTTCCCTGGGAAGCCATTTAGCAACACTTGTGTAGATGAAGAGGAAAGCAATCCACAAATAATATCCCTCCATATTTGGCCAAAACCGAAGTGTTCCATGACATCAATAAGGAAGGGTCAAGAAACTAAATCAAAGGCTTTTGTGATATCTAACTTGAAAAGAAGGCTAGCCTTTTTTTGTTGATGAAGGAGCCTCGAGGTTTGCTGCACCAGCATAAAATTGTCTTGTATGAAACGACCCTTAATGAAAGCACTTTGATTAGGAGAGACCATCTCATGGAGTCTTCTAGCAAGCCGATTTGCAAGGAGTTTGGTGATGAGTTTTGCGACACTATGCACAAGACTAATGGGCCTAAAATCCTTAACCTGGTCAACTCCCTCCTTAAGTCTGCCAAAATTGTTGAACTTCCTGCTCCAAACAGCCGACACATTTGCCATGAGGTCCTCTTTAATGATTTGCCAACAAACTCTGTAAAACCATCTGGCCCAGGAGCCTTATCATGTGATAAGCCATCGATGGTATCCCACACCTCTTCCTCAGAAAAGGGAGCATCCAGTTCAGACAGGTCATGAGAAGGTAAACCAAGAGCATCTAAATCAATAGTCCAATCCCTATCCATATTAGTTCCAATCAGATTAGAGAAGAACTGATCCACCGCTGCAGCCTTATCAATATGACTAGAAAGAATATAGTTGTCAACCACCAAGCTTGCCACGAAGTTCTTTATTTTCCGATGTCTAGCATGCAAGTGGAAGAGCTTTGAATTTGCATCCCCCTCCTTGAGCCAAGATATTCTTGATCTCAACCGGGCCATTGTTCGTTTCAAAGATGATAGTAGTAATGAATGCTTTTTAGCTTCTTCTTCAGCCAAAATTCTGTTGGCGTTAAGGGTCTTTCATCCTGCTCAATTTCTAGTCTGTGAAGTATTTCTTTAGCCAATGCCAACTGGGACCTTACATGTCCCACCTGCTTATCACTCCAGGCAACTAGCCTCTGGGGTGTCTTCTTCAATTTCAGATAAAATGTTTGAAAAGGGCATGTGTCATATAAAACTGAGCCCCAAGCACTCTGAATTGTATCTTGAAAACCCTCTAATCTAGGCCAAAAGGCCTCAAAATGGAATCTTCTTCCTGATGAATTATCCCGAAGGCCCAACAGCAGGGGGCAATGATCCGAGTCCTAGGAGGCCGAGCTCTGCAGCAGGACATTAGGAAAAAGCAGTTCCCAACTAACTGAGCAAAAAAATCTGTCCAATTTAACCAACACTGGATCAGTTTGCTGATTGGACCAAGTGAAACGGCGTCCATGCAGGGGGATCTCCTTGAGAGCTACATCCTCAATTAGGCATCTAAAGCGATGCATCATAGCCCGGTTAAGATTAGAGTTATTCTTATCTGATGCTTGTAAAATGAGATTGAAATCCCCAACTAGTAACCAAGGCCCAGTGCAAGCCTCTCTAATGGCTCTCAGCTCCTGCAAGAACAGTAGCTTCTCCTGATCATCCTGAGGTCCATACATGCATGTTAACCACCAACAACTGCCAGGTTCTTTACAAAACTGAACAGATACACTGTAATTATCCACTCTAGTTGCTCATGTAAAGCCCAAATAGTTCTTATTCCAGATTCATGGTACTATTATACTCTAGTATCTAAGGCTGCCACCACCCATGGGTTTTAAACTCACTCATGTATCTCTTGGTTGTGAACTAGTTCCCAAAAATCAGGATGGGTAAGTAAATAGTGCTGCTCTAGTTTCCTCTGCATTATAGCAGGGTAATTTGGGTGTGTTTAGTAGGGATCCAGATTCTCGTAAAAAATGTTTTAAATACAGATCTCTCAGGAAACGTTTCTGATGGTGAATCGGAATCACTTTATGAAATTGTTTGCCTAGTAGGCAGAATCCTGGTTCATAGGAATATATATTTTTCATAAAAATCATATAAATAAAAATAAGCTTCAAAAAGCTTTAGACTTATTGTGGACGAAGAACAACTTAAATACAACCCATTTTAGCTTGTTGTACTAAAAAGATTATTGCTGAAACAAATATAGTTTGTATAATAATAGAGAGAACAGAATCACTTGAAACCAAGATAGGGCCATTTCGAGTGCTACTGAAGAAAAGGAGAATCGTTTCGAGGAGAAACCGGAACAGTTCACTTTACTACAAATGTGTTTGGAACCGATTCTTATGATTACAAACTGAAGCTGAAATGCTCCGCTCATCCAAATGGAGCCGGAATTACACAGAAGAGGAAAAAGATGGTCAATTTTGTCCATACCTTTTCAAAATCAGATAAATCATTACTTCCCATTAATATTTTTTTGATTATGATTCCCAGACTAAAAATGTCGGCCTTGAATGATATTTCCCCTTTGCTCAAATATTCCGGGGCAATATATCCCCTGTCAAAATATGATAGTTTATAGCACCATGTCAGGAAAAAGAAATTTTTGTTTGACTATTTTTTCAAGGACTTGAATGAAACTTCTTTTTTTTAATTATTATAAATCTAGTCCTTGAATCAATATATGTAACCAACACCACCACTTTACCATGAGAATATAATGTTGATCCAAGGTCCTAGAATAGTAATTAAAAAATAAGTTGGATTTGGAAGCACTTGAGAAGAACAAAAACAAAGTTCTTGAGAAGATTGACTTACAATGTCCCGCAGATATTTTCAGTGATGATAACATTCAGTTCTCCACTGAACCGTCTTGATAACCCAAAGTCTGATATTTTTGGGACCATGTCATCATCCAGTAAAATATTTTCAGGTTTCAGATCCAAATGATTAATGTGTTCTTCATGATGAAGATACCACAAACCCTGACAGATTCCCTCAATCAATTGATAGCGTGTTTTCCAATCACGTCCAGTAGATTGTTCTGTGAAATTATGTACAACTATAGTACTTAAACAAGAATACTACAAGCTTCCTTGGTAGTTAATTGCAGTATGCATGGAAAAAAACTAATACAGGTAGATATTGTAAGATTCACACCTTTGAGATAATGGAGAAGGCTTTTGTTAGGTACAAACTCAAAGCAGAGGAACCTTCGTCGGATATCTGCCAAAACAAATCTTCCATTGAAATCTGCCATTTTTTGTTGTGTATCAGAGCAGTAGCCTAAAAATCTCACTATATTCCTGTGTTTAACCCTTATCAAACACATAAGCTCATCATGAAACTGCTTTTCTGAAAAGTCATCTGTTTTGGAAAGCTGCTTCACAGCTACAGTTTTCCCATTATGAAGATAACCCTGTTTAGCATACACAATATCACAGTGATATTTTCACCATCACTTTGTTCTATCAGATCAAATATGTGAAGTTTTTAACTTTAGCAACACTACAAGAAAAGAAATGTTTATACCTTATAAACCACTCCAAACCCACCCCTACCGATTACACATGAGAAATCATTTGTAATACTTTTTAAGAATGCATATGATAGCATGACTGGCTCTGCATTAGCATCAGTTAATATGTGCTCAAGGGCTTGATCTTCATTCTCCTGATCGTCCATTTCTGCAAAAAAAAAAAGAATAATAACATATAGAGTGGATTGTGTACAGTACAGGTTTTCTAAAGGGTGCAGTATTCTATGTTTTTTTGTATTAACTAGAACAGCATATTACTTATAGTCCCTCCCAAAGAAAAATAGATAAGACTAAACAGAACTAAAAAGATTAATGCACCATGTCTGTAGATCAATTGCAATGTTATATGTATTATTGCACACAGTAGCAGAAGTCAAGATTGATGTTAGTCTGCTCCATATTAGACCTTATATCGTGTAGACTATATGGGAGTATCACATAAACTAGTGCAAACCTTACAATAATTTGAAAGGTTACATGTTTACTCGTGTTGTTTCTGTATGAAAATTAATCATGGCATACTAATACTGTGCGTACTGCCTGCTTCCACACTCTACCAAGACAGGTCAGTTCAACATCTATGCTCAAAGGAAACATGTAAACGTGCCTAATTATTCAAGCCCTACTTTCGACAGATTATAGGTGTTCTTAATTGAAGCAATTACTTTACAGTGGATGAAATTCAGCACTTGTTTATATAAAACCGTGCAGGCCTTAAGTTATTTTTTAGCTTGACAAACTACTAGGAAGTTCAATCAGCCGAAAGAAAAAGGGAAAATAAACATCCAGCAGCGAAGACGAATTTGCTCTAAACATATTAGCGTGTCATAACCTTGAGATTAGGAAGGGGCCAGAGCAAGAATCGGGGTGGTTAAACTTGAGCTTGCAATGTTCGGTCAATTTTTTCGAGAAAACCACTGTTAGAGCATCTCCAAGAGACACTCCATTTTCGACGCTCTATATAACACTCTATTTACATCTTTATAAAGATTACATTCTATATGTAGCATCTTACCCCAACAGACTCCCTATTTAGTTTGGCTAGTCAGCGGCTAGCCAAATTTAGCTAGAGAGGGAGCCAATTTGAAGAGCCGGATAACTTGACAACTTAGATGGCTAGTCTGTTAGAGAGTTATTTTGCTATTGAGTAGCCAAAATTTGGTTTGCTGAGCCATTTGACTAATCTCTTGGAGATGCTCAGCATTCTAGTTAAGATACAATCATACAACGCAGCCAAAATCAATAAAAACATTAAACTTTACCAAACAATTTGATTGGGTACGGTGTTATATATTAGTACTAACCTGGAAGAGGGGCCTTCCGCCGGCTGGCCGAGACCTTCTTGGAGCAGTGACCAACCAGATCTATGGAAGAAGCTCCAACTGCGAATGGCCTCCCGCTAGCTAAAGAGATGAACCAAGCCCGGAGGCCGGAGCCGCGGATAATGCTGATGAAGTGGGGTGCAGATGACTGACACAGAGGAGTTTACGCAGATCTGACGGGGCAGTCGGAAGAATAACTCTTCTTGGCACTAATTAATTAATATTCTTTTGTGAAGATTGAGACTATATAAGAGTTGACTGACCCGTTCAACTTACATTCTCTGTTTTTTTTTTCTCCACGCGGACGAGGTCCACCGGCTTTTCCGCGTTGACAAGCCCAAGCAGATGAGACTCCACGCGGACGAGGTCCACCGGCTTTTCCGCGTTGACAAGCCCACGCAGATGAGATTTTTGACATTATTAAGGGCCTGTTTGAGAGAGCTTTGCTTCAAAAACTTCAGCTTTGGTTTTCAAGTTTCACCATAAAACAGCTCCAGCAAATTGTTAAGGTGAGTTCTAGGAGCGTTTGGTTTGTATATGGACTCCAACTTCTATAGTACAATTGATTTGTGTGGGTTTCCTTGATTACCCTTGATGATTAGTGGGTTGTCGCCAGAGAGAACGGAAGTTGTATGTTGCGAAACCAGTGGCATGGTGGGTAATTTTCGTACAGCTTCATGAGTAGATATAAAAACAGTGTTTTTGAAGCACCCTCTAAGGAGCTTCATGAATTTCATGAAACGGGCCTCTAGTTTCAATTTTTTTAAAACTAAAGCTCGTGGAGTTAGACCTGTTTGGGTTGAAGAAATTCGAACGAAATTGAAATTCTTGAAGTGAAACTCTCCCAAACAGGGCCTAAACACGGTACGCTCGGCTTTGACCGATCATAGAGACAGGGAGAAATTTGACAATTTGAAAACCCACACAACGCTACTATAGACTCAAATTAGCTCTTCGGCGCCTCGGACAGCTATTAAGCAGTTGGAGGTCACGCCGTCACCTAGTCGTCACATTTCTCTACCCTTACAACTCCTCCTTCATCCTGAGTATTCCTCTTCTGCAGGAATCCTAGTCAGAGAACCTTCGGAATGGAGTGTACTCCTCTTGTTGAAGTTATAGCCGAGCTCGTGCAGCAGTCGTAGCTGCAGCTGAGGCTCGTTCCGTGGCCATCATTGCGGAGAAGGAGACGATCGCTGCTGTGCAGTATGTAGCCATTGCCGCGACAAGGTTGAAGGAGTCGTTGAATCATTGAAGAACTCAACCTTTGTTTATGCTAATATTTCTCGATACCGTTTATTTTCTTGGAGATCCCCAATGGGTGATTAAGGCCTATAGGGTGCTACATGCAGTAGAAGAATTTGAAAAGGGAGGTAGCTAGTTTAGGGTTTGTTAACCAATTAGTAATGCATAATTATGTAAATGTATGTTGTGTGAAGAAATGGGAAGGGATGTAGCTATTGTTTGTCTAGTGTTGGAGACTTGTTCTCAAATGCTATAAATTAAGAACAAGGCAACACAAAAAGAGGTTAATGGTTAATGTCATTCGTCCTTCGAAGCATTATTTCCCTTTGGATATAACGATCTTCGGACGAAGGTCATGAAGGACGTACCTTAATCATCATAGTATACATCAATGAAAGAAGTAGCATATGAAACATGCGAAATAACATGAATAATCATATGACATCATTAATATATCTTTATTATATCATCATAGATGAATAAGAACAATATTGAATTACATTTGTACCTTCGGCTTGACAGAAGGCAAAAGTCCAAGCATGACGCACGAGCGAATACAAGCCATCGTGAACAGTACGGGGGTACTGTTCACCTATTTATAGGCACGGGACGCAGCCCGGTCAAAATTACATTTATGTCCTTGACAACTAGTTACAATCATGACACAAATTATCATGGACCGATTGGTCTTTTCCTCTTTAAGTCGGTGCAGCCCTTCGTCTCAAGGCATGTCGCTTATGCCGAAGCTCCCTGGATGGTAGCTTCGGCGTGTACCTTCGCGTTGTATTTGTTTATGTGCTGATCTTCCGAAGGTGTTTCTTCTTAAAGGACCTTCAGCGACGAAGCAGACCCCAACAGTAGCCCTTCGCGGTGCTAGATCGTTTTTCGTAACGAGCTTGATCCGTGAAAAATCTCTAAGGCTTCGGAATGCCGAAGGTCCGAAAAACACCTTCCCTGAGCTCGTTGCCGAGAAATGATTAAAATATTCCGAGCGCGAGGTGGCCCACCATGCGGCGGGTTCGCACGATGTGGCGATTCACCTCCCAAGCGCCGAGTGGTCCACCGTTCAGCGGGTGCGGGCAACTTGGCGATTCACCTCCCACCTGTAGCACTATATAAACAGACGGGTAGGTATGAAGTTACCACAACATTCATTGTCATTGCACTGTTGTGCTGTTGAAAAATTTAACCATAGCCGAAGCTTTTTCACTGCATTCTCGAGCAAACCATCATCTTGAATTAGCTTCGTCAAAAGAGGGAGCTTCGTCAAAAAACTGTAAAAACATCAGCTTCGTAAAAACTGCAAAAAATTCATCATCAGATGGCCAAAGTGCGCTCGACTGCGAGGGTGACCCGTGAAGGGGAGGAGACTGAAGCCACTGAGACAGCTCCAATCTCCGAAGTCATGAGACAATCGGGCCTAGTTGTGATGGAGGGAGCCATTGAAGAAGGTGCACCTGCTGCCGAAGCTGAACAAGATGTTGAGGAAGAAAACACTGATGAAGAATAAGAGGATTATAGCATTCTGATCCTGTCAAAACCCAGCCACTTGGATTTTGAAAAATCTACTGTGTCTGAAGCTGATATGCCCATGATGATGAAGCTGGGCTACTTAGGAGAAGCTGAGAAGAAGCTTATTCGTTTTGCCGGGGAAGAAACCACTCCGACACCGAAAGATGATGAAGTGGTAATTTTCAAAAGCTTTTTCAGAGCGGGATTACGGTTTTCGCTGAACGAGATGATTGGAGAAGTTTTGGATAATTATGAAATCTTTCTTCATCAGCTGACCCCTAAGCCATCGTTAGGCTCAGCATTTTCATCTGGGCGCTTTGAAGCCAAGGGATGGACCCAAATGCTGAAGCTTTTTGCCGAGTGCATGAGCTACATTACCAAACGAAGGCCAGAGAAGACGGGCTACAAGAAAATTTTGGCTGTTATAACTTCGCGTATCACAAGGATACGAAGGCTTCGGTCCTCAGCTATCGCACCAAGTGGCCAACTGGCTGGAAGAGTGAGTGGTTCTATATCAAGGCCAATGAGAAGAAGAGGGAGAAGTTGAAAACGATGGTCATGAGCCCACTAAGTTTAAGCTTCGGGATGACCAGACCCTTGTGCAATATGAAGCCAGGGTCACCATGCCAGCTGGTCGTGGCAGAATTCAGAGTGGTGGCTGAACATATCAGCACCAGGGATCTTGTGCAAGAATATCTGGCCAACAGGGTGTCTCCAACGTTGAGTGAATGGAGCATGCCGAAGCTGAAAGGAACAAGGAAGAGGAATGAACTTGTTTGATTGCCCTATCGGTTTAAATTTGAGAAACAGTTCAAGGATCCTTGCCAAGAGTGGCTGGAAATGATTGAGACAGTATGCAGTGAAGTGTTGGGAAATTACACCAAAAAAGAAGATCAATTGATGACTGCATCCTTCAGTACCCGACCAAAACGAAGGTTGAACCGAGTAATGGACGCTCTGAATTTCGAATACCCTAACTACGAGCGTCTCAACAAAGGTGCCGAAGGGGCAAAAAGGAAGAGAGTAGTCAGTGTTCTGAGCAGACAGGCTGCTAGGATGGTTAAAGAGGACGAAAAAACTTTGAAAAAGAGAAAATCTAGTCCTGAGCCGAAGGTGACGACATCGAAGAAGAGAAAAACTGCAACTCCAGAGCCGAAGATGGCTGAGATAGAAGAGGGAGCTCCTTCGACGCCTTCTGCTGCCGAAGTAGAAGAAATTTTAAAGGTAATGACTGAATCCTTACCTATCGAGCTGCTAAGTCCTCTGGGACCGCATCTGACGAAGCTTTTACAGAAGAAGGATGAGCCTTCGGCAGCGAAAAAGGCGGTTGGGCCAAAAAAGCGAAGAATTGTTACCATTATACAAGCCATTGAGGAAACGCCACCGCCGGCCTCAGCATCAAAAATGACACCAACTGCCGAAATTGCTGCTTCTACCGAAGTTGTGACCGCTGAAGCTACCAATCTGGAGAGTACATTATCTGCTATTGATAAAGTGCTCTTGGATTTGGCTGCGGAGGAGACTGCTGCGGCTGCAGAAGAAGTCCTGGCCGCAGTGCCTGAGAAAGGGAAGGAAATTGTCGAAGATATTTCAGAAGAAAAAGGCTTCAACTTTCAAAATATAATTGGTCAAGAATTGTTCAAGGCTGAGAAGGAGGAGCTGCAGGAGTATGATATATCCTGTGGCTACCAGCCAGGAGCCATGCTCTTCGGCGGAATTAACGAAGAAGCCTTAGGATGTATTCGAGATCGCACTGGGGCAAAGATTATCAGCACTCTATCGAAGAGTGTTGGTTTTCCGAAGCTTGAAGCTGACATCAGCAGCTACCAATGACAGCATATCGTCGGTAGCTTATTCTATTCCAACATTAAGGTAAAGTTTTTTTCCTCATCTTTTATTTTTTGGTTACGAAACAAAAAATTTCTGATGAAGGCTATTTTGTACAGAGTATGCTATTAAGCAAAGCGCTGAGGATGCAGCAAGATATTGAAGATAAAAAGAATGAGATTATAATTGAGGGCTTGGAAAAGAAAATCAAAGATCAAGAAGCCTCTCTAGAAAAGAAAGACTTTCTCCTTCAGACAATGGAGGGTTCATTGGCGGAAGCCCAAGCCGAAGTTGCTAAATTAAATGATGAACTTCTCCAAAAATCAGAAAGCTTTGAGCAAGAAAAGAAGAATTTTGATGCAAAGCTTGAAGCCGAAGTTGAGAAAAGTTTGAATCTGCAAAAATCCTTAAAAGAGCTTCAGGACAGATGCTTGAACTTCGGCATCCGGTGCGTGCAATGGCTGAAATAGGTTTTCAACTCAATGGGAGCTAGCTCTGACAAATTTGAACCTTCGGTTGAAGAGCTGCCAAGCACCTTCGAACATATTGAGAGCGAAGTTGAGGTGCTTGACGAAGTTATAGCTAGGCATGGTGACTTCTGTGCCCTGCTAGCTTCTCGCGGCACAGCTGTAGCTTTTATGAAGGCTGGTTGCACGCACGGAAAGATTGTAAACAGGCCGAACTTCAGCCTATCACCAGCGGACTTGACTGATATCCCCAGCCTAGCCCGAAGCATTGGAAATAGGTTTATAACACAAATTTGGACGAAGGGTGGGCGGGACTTAGCTAGTGACGAAGCTCGAAGTCATCTTAAGTTGGTATTAAACTTGTACCTGTTGCTTACCTTCTCCTGAGATTACTTTTTACCTTATACTACTTTGTTGTGTACAGGATGACGATGCCGAAGGTCAATAATCCGAAGCTTGACGGAGACTGATGAAGCTGCTGCACAAAGCTTTAGAGACATTTGAATTATCTTTGTAAAAGATATTGTAATTTAGGAATCAAACATTACTCTGTAAATTTGTCCATACCTTGTAATATATTTTTACCTTTTCATCCGTGTGTGAATTGTTTTGATGCGGACGAAACTTGTATCTCTTAAGCCGAAGGCGAAAAACACCTTCCCTTCTTTTCGTCCACAACGAAGCATATCTTTGCTTCTTTATACTCATCGAAGCCTTGTCATCAAAGCCGAAGGATCTGTTTGTACTCTATGTTATGATGATGATGATGATCCTACGAATGTCTAAATGAATGTGTATGAATGCAATGAATGATGTGATGTAATGTGCAAATGAATGTCCAAACACATGCACACGAAGCCACACCCAAACTCTGCATCCCCTTAGGAACGTCTTTTGAGTCTTAAGCTCTGCATCCCCTTAGGAACGTCTTTTGAGCTTCTTCACCTTCTATTTCGGTGGTATAAGTTCTGCATCCCGTTAGGAACGTCTTTTGAACTTCTTCGCCTTCTATTTCGGCGGTATAAGTTCTGCATCCCCTTAGGAACGACTTTTGAACTTCTTCGCCTTATATTTTAGTGGCATTTGGCTCTGCATTCCCTTAGGAACGACTTTTGAGCAAAAAAACTTACGCTGTGCTCCCTTAGGAACGAATTTTTGTAGCTTCGTCATGCTCTGCATCCCCTTGGGGACGACTTTTGAGCTTCTCCCTGCTTTTCCTCTTTTTTTCTCTCTGCACTCGATGGTGTATGCTTAGATTTTACATTTTACATTTTTTTGGGGGATTTGGCTCACATGGAGCTAAATAAGAAAGGAAAATTTACAAGCTATGGCCCCATTAAAAACCTTTCTCCCCCTTTGGAAAGGAAAAGGGTGCCATAGAAAAAAATGAAAAAAAAGATTACATCAAATTACACATAATATCGCCGAAGCTCATCCGCATTCCAAGATCTGGGTATGTCATTGCCGTCCATATCCTTCAATCTGTAAGAACCGGGCCTCGACGAAGATACCACCAGAAAAGGTCTTCCCACTTCAGCTGCAATTTGCCTACTGTGTCTGGATTGGCCACTCTCCGAAGCACCAAATGCCCTGGCTTAATATTTTTCAACTAAACTTTTCTGTCATGCCATTTTATTGTTTCGGCTTGGTATTTATTGATGTTCTCCACAGCCTGAAGTCTGGTCCCTTCCATAGTATCTTTTGCTACGTGATAATCAGCTTCGTCTTCTGCCGAAGCTGCTGTTCTTATTGACCCTGCTTTAGCTTCTTCTGGTGTTATAGCTTTGTCACCAAATAATAGTTTGAAAGGTGTAAAACCTGTTGATCTTGATGTGGTTGTATTGTGGCTCCACACTACTTTAATCAACTCATCGGCCACTTTCCTCTGGGCTGATTAAAGATTAGCTTCATTAATCCCGTCATTATAATGCCATTTGCTCTTTCTACCAGCCCGTTTGACTCCAGATGCCTAACTGATGCAAAATGAATCTTTCTGCCAATTTGGTCACAGAAATCCTTGAATGTTTCAGCATCAAACTGTGTTCCATTGTCCAAAGTTATAGCCTTCGGCACGCCAAAGCGACAAACAATATTTTGCCAGATGAATTTCTGGACTGTAACCGAAGTTATTGTAGCCAAAGGCTTTGCTTCAATCCACTTAGAAAAATATTCTACAGCCACCACAACATATTTCAAATTACCTTGCGCTGGTGGAAGTGGGCCTAACAAATCCAAGCCTCATCTTTGCAATGACCAAGTAGGTTGTATTAGCTGGGTGAGAGATGAAAGTTGCTTCTGGTCTCTTGCACATTTTTGACAATTTTCACATTTTTGAACTAGCTCTGCTGCATCCGAAGCTGCCTTCGGCCAGTAAAATCCTTGTCTAAACACTTTTCCCAGCAAGGGCCTAGACCCAATATGAGATCCACACAGACCTGCATGTATCTCCTTCATTAATTCAATACCTTCAGCTCTGGATAAACACTTGAGGAGTGGAGAACAGACTCCATGTTTATATAATTCCCCTTGTATTATCACATACGGTCTTGTCCTTGTTTCCATTCTCTTATTATAAGCTTCGTCATTCGAGAGACAATTATCTTGGAGGAAAGATATAATTTCAGTCCTCCAATCTTCACTATGTACTGGGGAAATTGCAAGCACTGCTCTCTCCATAAGTTCAACCGAAGATGCTTTTATTGTCTCAAAAAATACTTCCGAAGGTAGTGGGAGCCCCTGTGCCGCTGACTTGGCTAACAAATCAGCATGCTCATTTTCCCCTCTTGGAATATTCTTGACAGAAAATCCTTCGAAAGAAGCTTCGAGCCTTCGAACTGTGTCTAAATATTTTTCAAGCTTTGGGTCTCTGGCCTTGCTACTTTTGTCAATATGACCAGAAATGACTTGAGAGTCAGTTTTGAGGATGTCCCTTCTTATTCCCATTGCCCTTAACTTCTGAAGCCCCAAGAGAAGTGCTTCGTATTCAGTAATATTATTTGTACAACTGAAGTCAAGCTTTGCTGCATAACATGTTCTGACTTTAGAAGGGGCAACTAGGACAACAGCCGTTCCTGCACCGAAGGTTCCCCAGGAACCATCGCAGAACACTGTCCAAGCTTTGGTGTCTTTATTTGTTTCTTCTTCCTAAGCCCCTGGCGTCCAATCAGCGATGAAGTCTGCTAACGCCTAGGACTGAATTGAGCATCTATGCACATAGTCAATACTAAATTCGTTAAGCTCCGTAGCCCATTTTCCAATCCTTCCAGTAGCTTCTCTGTTCCTCATTATGTCTTTCAAAGGCTGTGACGAAGGAACAATTATGTGATATGCTTGAAAATAATGTCGAAGCTTCCTGGAGGCCATTAACACAGCATACAACACCTTCTCCAATTCTGTATAATTTTTCTTTAATAAACTTAAAACTTCGGAGATGAAGTACACTGGAGCCTGCTTTTTGATTTGGCCATCTAGCTTCTCCTGTATAAGAGCTGCACTAACTACAGAGTGCGAAGCTGCCACATATAAGAGTAATGGAGCCCCTGACGAAGGTGGAGTTAGTGTCGTTAGATCGATCAAGTATTGCTTCAACTCTTCGAAAGCTTTTTGCTGAGCCGGACCCCATTGAAAAACTTCGGTTGACTTCAGTATTTCAAAGAATGGCAGATTTCTTTCTGCTGATCTGGATATGAATCTATTCAATGATGCTAGTCTTCCTACCAGCAATTGGGCTCCCTTCTTTGTGCTTGGCGGCTCCATCCGAAGGATAGCTTCGATCTTGCTTGGGTTGGCTTCAATTCCTTTCGTTGATACTAAACAGCCATGGAACTTGCCCTTCTTCACCACAAAAACACACTTTTCTGGATTTAACTTCAGGCCGGCTTGCATGAAATTGGCAAATTTCTCTTGCAAATCAGCAATGTGGTTTTCTTGCTTCGTGCTTTTCACTATGATATCATCAACATAGGTCAGTACATTCCTGCCTATTTGAGAATGAAGGACCTTGGCGGTCATTCTACTGAAGCTTCCTCCAGCATTTTAAGCCCCTCAGGCATCCAAAGATAGCAATAGGTACCACTAGGGATTATGAAGCTAGTCTTCAGCTCGTCTTCCTTCTTCATCCAAATTTGATGATAGCCTGATTAACAATCCAACAGACTCATGAGCTCTGAAGAAGCTGCTGCATCTACTAGAGAGTCTATTCTTGGCAATGGAAACTCATCCTTTGGACAAGCCTTGTTGAGATCTGTGAAATCAATGCACATTCTCCATTTACCATTGGCCTTCTTCACCATAACAGTGTTGGCTAGCCATTCTGGGTATTTCACCTCTCTGATGACACCAGCACTAAGAAGTCTCTTCACTTCGTTCCGAGCACCTTCAGCTTTGTCTTCAGACATCTTTCGAAGCCTTTGTTTTCTTGGCCTAAAAGATGGATCCACATTGAGTGAATGTTCAATGACATCTCTGTTGACACCACAGAGATCATTGGCTGACCAAGCAAAGACATCTTTGTTGTTGAATAAAAATCTTAGCAAAGTCTTCTCTTGCTCTTCAGATAGCTGAGACCCTAGCAGTACCCTTTGTTCTGCTATGTCTTCACATAGGAGCATAGGCTTCGGCTGATCCGCCGAAGCAACCTTCTCTCCTTTGTATTTATACTGCTGATAGGCTTCGACTCCATCTATATTATGAATTGCCTTTGAATCTGTCCAGTTTCCTTCGGCCCTTCTGACAGCTTCTTGACTTCCATGGACAACAATGGGCCCTTGTTCCGAAGGTATCTTCATGCATAAATATGCTGGATGAAGTATTGCTTCGAAGGCATTAAGTGTCCCTCGACCAATGATTGCATTATAGGGTTACTCCATGTCAACAATGTCAAAGACAACCTATTCAGTCCTTGTGTTGTGGACGAAGTCGAAGGTCACTAGCATTGTGATTTTACCGAGTGCTACAATCTGCCTTCCTCCGAAGCCACAAAGAGGGTGTGTAGCATCATGAATCTTGTCTTCTGGCTCTTGCATCTGTCTGAAGGCCTTAGCAAATATGATATCCGCTGCACTACCTGTATCAACCAGAACATTATGGACCAGAAATCCCTTGATGACACAAGATATGACCATAGCATCACTGTGAGGGTAATCTTTGAGCTGAAGATCCTCCTGAGAGAGGGTGATTGGGATGTGGGACCATTTGGACTTGATGAAGGGTCCCTGCACCCCAACATGTTGCACCCTTCTCCGCGCTTCCTTCTTCTGCTTCTTGTTAGCCGGCTCTGAACTTGAACCGTCTGTTATCGGGAGCACCAGCTTCGTAGCCGAAGGTGCTATGACTTGGTTGCTGAACGAAGCCATCAGCTCAAAAGTGGAAGTGAGTTCACCGGAGGTGGGCGCCAATGTTGGGGACTTGTTCTCAAATGCCATAAATTAAGAACAAGGCAACACAAAAAGAGGTTAATGGTTAATGCCCTTCGTCCTTCGAAGCATTATTTCCCTTGGGATATAAAGATCTTCGGACGAAGGTCATGAAGGACGTACCTTCATCATCACAATATACATCAATGAAAGAAGAAGCATATGAAACATGAGAAATAACATGAATAATCATATGACATCATTAATATATCTTTATTATATCATCATAGATGAATAAGAACAATATTGAATTACATTTGTACCTTCGGCTTGACAGAAGGCAAAAGTCCAAGTGTCACACACGAGCGAATACAAGCCAGCGTGATTAGTACGGGGTACTGTTCACCTATTTATAGGCACGGGATGCAGCCTGGTCAAAATTACATTTATGTCCTCGACAACTAGTTACAATCATGACACAAATTATCATGGACCGATTGGTCTTTTCCTCTTTAAGTCGGTGCAGCCCTTCGTCTCAAGGCATGTCGCTTATGCCGAAGCTCCCTGGATGGTAGCTTCGGCGTGTACCTTCACGTTGTATTTGTTTATGTGCTGATCTTCCAAAGGTGTTTCTTCTTAAAGGACCTTCGGCGATGAAGCAGACACCCAACATCTAGTGTCTGGGTTTGTTCATCGATTAGCAATGCATAATGTGTTGTATAATGTGTCCCTTTATCTATAATGTGTTGCTAGTGTTTCCTTATTTTTGTTTACCATAACAATCTATTTTGTACAGGACAATGTTGATTTCAAGTATCATGTTAGCATCAAGAATTCTCTGTGATACGTTATTCAATAGATGGAGGAGGCAATCAACACTATTGCATACTATTAATTCTATATGTTCTAGTATCCCATAAGTTCAGGGGGCAAGATAGGAAAGGTTGTTGGCCATCTAGACCATGTCTGCAATATGCTCGAGAAGACTTCTATTGTTTGCCAACAAGATTTGGATAATAGGTATCCTAGTTGGGACCTTTTATCCCCTTTGGATGTTGATGAGCACCCTAATGACGTTGATGACCTATTGAAAGGATACATCTCAGAAGATCCGGAGTTGTGCGAAATGACGTTTGAGGACCAGAAGTGGCAGGATAATAAAGTGGTCGTCTCCTTGGCTGAGCATTATCGTATTATGGGTTACAATTACGAAGAGATTTATGATAGTAATGTTTGAGTCGTCTATGGACATGTATTTCTGTTTCGGTATTTAGTTGTAAGATTTTGTTAAGACAATTGCAATCGGTCATAAGTACTGTGTAATGTGCAGACTGTGCTTGTTTGTGCAGACTGTGCTTGTTTGTCGGCTATGCACTTGTAATGTCTAGACTCTACCAGTGTTTTTATGTGTTCGTTTGTGCAGACTGTGCTTGGTAGTGTGTTGTTTGTGTTTGTTTGAACGACTATGTGCTTGTTTCAAATTATGGATGAGTTTCGAGAAATTCCTAGCACAATTAATCTGTTCGGGTAGTGTGAAACAAACAGAGATTCCCAGTTCCTAGTTCAACACTTAGGTATGGTCTACAGCCATCCCTAAAACCTAAGATGCATGGTCCAAGGGTACAAAAACGGTTGAAATAGTAATTCCCATCCTCTAAAACAACATCAATCTCGACAATACTATGAGGTGCCTTAACAAGTACTGCCTCCCTCTAAGAAAAAAGTAGCTTGAAACTCTCCTCCTAGCTACCAAACAACTCTTTCAATGCCTTCTTCTTCCCCTTCCAAACAGTGTCATACCCAATAGTGACATTATGAACTCCTTGTAGTGTTTCTTGCAACTCATTAGCACCCATTTGGGGTTTCTTCATAAGTAGTGGAATAGCGTGAAATGCTACCCATCCACTACTTGGTGTTGTCGTCTTCCTCCTTCCACTAGATGTGCAAGTATGCATGTCATGCAGTACAACAATCTGCAAATTGTTGGTTCATGATTTAGTAACCAGCAAACAAAATTTACAAAATGATTGGTTGCAAAAGAGGAAATAACATACCACGTACCCAATAGTGACATTATGAACTCCTTGTAGTGTTTCTTGCAACTCCTTAGCACCCTTTTGGGGTTTCTTCATAAGTAGTGGAATAGCGTGAAATGCTACCCATCCACTATTTGGTGTTGTCGTCTACCTCCTTCCACTAGATGTGCAAGTATGCATGTCATGCAGTACAACAACCTGCAAATTGTTGGTTCATGATTTAGTAACCAACAAACAAAATTTACAAAATGATTGGTTGCAAAAGAGGAAATAACATACCATGATGGTCGGTAATACTTTCTTTTCCTCCCGTGCATAAATCCTCCAAGGGCAATCACCACCTTTGCAATAGCCAACGTATCGAGTTGTCGAAGTAACATCGATTCCAAGCTCAAACTCATGCTTTATGGCATACTGCCTCATAGCAATTCAAAATTCCTTCATGTTGGGATGCAAACTGTCTGGTTGCGTTGAGGGATTTATTTTATCATACATACCTCTCTTCTCGTCCGGTAGGTAGTCTTCACATGGTTGGTCTATATTGTGGTCTCCCAAATCAATAGGGTCTGATTGATCCAAATTACTTGTACCACCTCTTAAGTCTTCATCTCTTCTATTTTTCTTAGCCTCGTCCTCTTCAATAAGTCCAAGTTGAGAATACATCTGCATCTCACTAGGAACATCACATCTCCCTTCCTTCTCCCAAAAACCACCGAGAACCATAGAATCCCAATCAAACATAGATTTTTCTTGTACAATCTCATTGTCCTACACAATAGAGCTCAACTAAATGAAATCACGTTCAATACAAATTTGGCTTCACTACAAACATAGAGCAATCACATCTTACCTTGTTACTATCCATTTGTCCCAATGTAACTGAGGATATGGAAGACAAGCCTATGCCTGGCACTGGTACATGCATGAATGTACATATATGGTTAAACTCTCTTGATGGTAGAATCAAGAACAAATCTTACAAGTGCCTATCACAACCAACACAAAGAGACATATCTAGGGGGACGTCTCGTCCACCTCGACGTTGATGTCTAGACCCGATGCATCCATGTAGGAGATGGTGAGAATGCAGTCCAGTCAGCCGGTCGTGCTCCATTGCCAGAAATGGGGAATGGGGAGAGATGGTAACAACAACTAGTACTCCAAGCCTGGGATCTAGACTACAATCGAGGAGATCTCACAATCGGAAGCATCTACTGTAGAGAATGGGAACGAATAAGAGTTAAGGGGGGGACTCACGGGCGGCGGCTACACCAGCACAAACTGATTTTGATGGCGGAGGATTAATGGTTGTTCAAGGCGCCTAAGAGAGATTTTGAGTCCATAGCAGCGTCTATGCATCGTGTGGGTTTCCAAATTGTCGAATCCCTCCCAAAACCTCCGTTTCGATGAAGCCGAGCGTGCCATGTTTCATAATGGAAAAAATCTCCACGCAGATGGTTTTTAGTTTCCATAGGCCATCGTAGGGACTCCGGTCTGACTCTTGTGGAAACAATCTTGGCCTACAAAGGACTCTGGCCTGACTCCTTTGGAAACAATCTTGGTCTACAAAGGACTCTGGCCTGACTCCTATGGAAACAATCTTGGCCTTATATCATCTTCGCTTCCTGCCTCACCTTCCTCCGCCCAAGTTACCACACCCTGCGCCCTTGCCTCCACTTGGCACCATTGTCTCGGCCACCCAGACACGACATCCTCTTTAGACTCTCAGTCACCTCGGCCATCCCTTGTCCTAGCAGTAATGCTACCTTACTTGGTCATGCCTGTCAGCTCGGGCGTCACACTCGCTTACCCTTCTCTTCTTCCATGTCCCGTGCTACTCGCCCCTTTGACCTCATCCATTATGACCTTTAGACACCCGCTGTTCTCAGCATAACCAGTTGTTAGTACTATCTGGTCATTATAGATTTTTTCTCTCATTTTCTTTGGACCTTTCCCCTCCACCGTAAGTTTGACACCTTCACCGGGCTTTCTCACTTCTTCGCGTGGGTGTCAACTCAGTTCGGTTGCACCATCCGAGTTGTTTAGTGTGATAATGGGAGGGAGTTTGATAACTCTAAATCTTGCACCTTATTTCTCTCCCATGGTGTTCAGCTACGGATGTCGTGCCCTCACACCTCCCCTCAAAATGGACGAGCCGAGCGTGTGATTCGCACCATCACCAACATGTTATCTTGCTTCCTCTTTTAGGCTTCTCTTCCTACCCACTACTGGGTTGAGGCCCTCAACACTGCCACCTACCTCATCAATTGCCTTCCCTCCAAGACGGTTTCCCATCCCACCCCATTCTTCACCCTCTTCAGCACCACCCCCTCCTATGATCACCTTCGGGTCTTTGGGTGTGCCTATTATCCCAACACCTCTGCCACCGCTCCTCACAAACTTGCCCCTCGATCTTATCATTATCTTTTCCTTGGTTACTCCCATAATCATAAGGGGTACTGATGCCTTAATCTTCTCACCCCCCGCATTAATACCTCTCATCATGTCGTCTTTGATGAGGACGTTTTCCCTCTTGTTGACTCCTCCCCACCTTCTGACCTTTATTCCCTCTTCGTTGACGATTGTGTTGATGTTCCTCTCTGATTGCCCTATTTGACGTCGCATGTGGACACGTCGTCTGTGCTCCACGTGACCGCACCACATTTTCCTGTGCCACATGTCTCACCCGGATTTAAGGACAAATCCAGATGTATCTCATATGTGTGCTAGGATCAAGAATCACACATATGATGACAGTGTACAGAAATCAATGTCACAATCTTTATTACTTAATACAATTTCCACACAAAATAACTAAATAAATTACACCATATGATAACAACAATCCTCCACAACCCTAGTTGATTGGGAGATGAAGACCTAGACCTCTCTGGATTCATCTTCATGATTCTCCTCCGTCGGTGTCTATTCTTGATCTGGTGTAATTATAGCAAGGGTGAGCTCCCATACGGTCACCGCTCAGCAAGTGTGGGAAAAAATGTAGTGTAAGGCTTACCATGGATATGACTAAGGCTGAGCATTGATTTTAATTAAGTTGATCAAAATTTTATTAGTAAGTACTAAGTATAAGTAAATACCATCCCAATTAAATAAGAAATCATAGATGAAATATCCCACAATGCAATGCATGACATGTTAAATTATTTCCATAATTTACTCATGTGAGGGTTCGAGCCACTCATGACTGTGAGTACGACTGATATACCAGTTGTACACTCTATAGAGGTTGCACATCTTTACCCACAAGTTGTGTTTCCCTTCTAGCCTGGGTTAGCTAGATCTTTAGACACTTCCAAGGTGAATAGATAGGGATCCACTACGAGGCATTTACAAAGTTCCACTATCATGAGAAAACCCACTACCGTTTTAGCCAAAAAGAAGCATATGCCTTTTTCTACGGTCTCTAACCCCATCACAGTAATTACACACAACATTATGCTTGCGTGTTTCACTACCTGCTTGCCCCTTTTGGGGAAAGGATTATCTCACACTAGCTTTCCTAATTACTTGGACAAGAGCGTCCCATTTCATACTTGTGGTAGCACTGTTATCTCAAGTTGTCGCTCAATGTTCCAATTAACAAAATGATCTTATCATGCATATAAAAAAGCCAACAATAGCAATAAGGCATGATCATAATTCATCCTAAAACCAGGTAGAACAATAGCAAGACTACCCAATAATTCATTTGTATGGAAGGTGTAGGATAAACAAGATTAGGCAACCTATTAGGTTGCCCAACAATTTAACCAAACTGTGCAGCGGTGATTAACAAAATCATAAATATTATTAGGTCAAATAATGTGATCAAGGACACAACTTGCCTTTTACTTGCGATAACCTGCTGATAAGGGTCTTCAAAAGTCTTGATATGCAGATCCACATATACTCGCTCATCTAATCGTAGACGTATAAACAGATAGACAAATAATAATTAAAAATAACATTACACCAAAACAAATAAACAAACTATGTAATAATATTCTACGTGTCGAGATGAATCCGTAGGTTCAAGAATCACTAAAATCAGAGTTAAAATGGAGAAGATATAATTTTTCTAAGATTTCTAGATTTATTTTTATAAAAAAAGCATTTTCTATATTTAATTTTATAAATACCTGAGCTAGATGAACTGTGAATTCTATTTTAAATAAACTCAGGGTGCTCTGCATAAGTTTCAGGACCTATGTTTAATTTTCTTTCTACTTGATAGGACGACGGGTTGAATCTGATGAAAATGTGGCTCTTTATGAAGTTTGCCTCGGCGGCTTACACACATTCTCTTCTGATCACTGGATCCAAAATAAGCGGCACATATTAGACCCCGATTCAAATGAACCAGCATGCCGCAGTGACCGCCAGATTAGAGTTCGACAAATAGATATTTATGAACTGAGATCCAACTGGGACCGCCCAGATTGCATCTAAAGACACGGAATCGTACCCGAAACGTTACGCACTCGTCCTGATCTTGGCCGTTGGTGCCTAGCTCAGCCGCCAGGGCAATGCCTCCCTCTTCCTGGTCAAGACCCTCACTAGTACACAGAGCCTCTATAGTGGCGGTTCTAGAGACGTTTTCACTGGCGTTTTTCAGTGCCGTCAGTGCTAGGGGCTAGTGGAAATCGCCATTTCCACTGGCGGTTTTCTTAATAAAACCGCCAGTGGAAATGCTATTTCCACTGGCGGTTTGTTTTATTTAGCCGCCAGGGGAAAGGTTTCCCGCCTTTTTTTAAAATTTTCGTACTGAAATTTATATATTTACACACACAAACATATATATATATATATTAATATTGATAAACATGTAGTATTGATATTAAAAGCAACATGGAATTAAATTCTATCATACATTTATATACATCAAAGTCTTGTTTACAACCATGTATGCATCACACATTATATACATCAAAGTTTTCACTTAAGCTCTAATAACTATCTCGGCTAAGAGATAGTCTACTAATTTCTGTTAGTATTCTAAACTCTGGCAAAGCTAATTCCGGAAGCATCGTGATATTTCCCTTCTGCGGGAATGACCTCTTTCAATATGAATGTGCACAGGTCCTCAACTATGCCATACAATGCACCTTCAGTCAAGTTCTCCGGGCTTCCTTGTTGAAATTGTTGTAAAGGAAGTTTATAAACATCATCTATTTATACTCAATACTAACACATTTGCATCTTTAATGACACAAATACATACGTGACTATTACTAATAATACCTTGTCAGGGTTCGTGATGTATCGTCCGTTCATTCTCATGAACTCGCACACGTAGAACCCACATAGGACCGATCCGGGTGGTTGCTTGTGGCACTACATAATGGGAGATTGGTTATTTAGTTGCAACATTGTCCTATGTACGTACATGTATGATATGTATTCATAAATTCACATACTTACTGGCCAGTTATAATGGATGTCTAGTGGCACGCCTTTTTTGGTCGTGTCGTACTTTCCACCATGTAGCTTATAAAACCTAAATGCCCTGTGATCTCAAATAGAATCACCATGTTATTCTACAATTCTCATCGATATAAGTATGCATGCATAGAAAAGGCTTACAACTCTAAGATGCTGAGGAATTTTGAATAGGTCGAAGGCTCGGTGTGCAAGGAGTCGAGCACCAGCACCTTTCCAACCTTAGGATAAATGAAGAAGCATATCCAGTGGTCCCTGTACGAATCAAACTTGTGATACATGTGTATTGAAATTATTAATTTTATTTATGCAAAATCACACTTACTTAAAGTTGTACGGGGCCACTATGGATTCCCTGTCTTGAAATTGAAGTATTGCGTGTCCTATGTAGGTGGCGTATCTTGCTTCAAAATCCTTCTTCAGATCCTAGATACGCACCTTAATTTCTTCGTCTGTTAGCCCCTGTAATGCTTCGTTGCCTTTTCCGATTCTAAAAGTGTGGTTATCCTCGCATATCTTTATTGGGTTGAGATACCCAACCCTTTTACTGGCACTAGCATTGGGATTGGTACCATAAAGGATCTCCTGCTGATCATGTTGCATTCTGCAACGCACACGTGCATGTCAGATATTGAAAATTTATACAACTCACTAATAATAACACATATATGTGGAGTATGAGTGACACTTATAATGCAAATATGGTTACAAGTTGCACGTCGAGTCTCTGAAGGTTCATCATTAACCACATGTCCTCGAATGTAACAACAGCTTTTTGATTTGAACCAATAAAAGCATGGGCTGGTATATTAACACTGATGGTGTCGATGCCAACTGAAGATGCCCGCATGTACCAATCATGCAACCTTTTAATATTAGTCGGGACCTTCCTTAGTTTCTCAAAAGTGAGTAGTGGTCTGCTCGGCACATATTTTTTAGGCACGTTTTTATAATCTGCCTTAGTTGGCTTCTTTATCTTTGCGGCCATTGCCTCAGCCTTTTTTGCGGACTCCTCGAGATCGGCCAAATCAACAGTGTCTGACGTGAGGCTCCGTCCAATCCCTTTAAAAAAACGAACAGTGCCAGCAGTGGATTTACTCTTCTTTTTCTTATCGAACAGGGACACTAATTTTGGTATAGAAACTTTAGATTTCTTTGATGGTCGTGGAGATGGATGTGGAGAAGGTGGATCCCTGAAGGGCAATGTATGTGGCGGAGACGGTGGGCCACCATGAGGATGAGGAGAAGGAGGGTCAGAAAGAGGATGAGGAGCAGCATGTGAAGTTTGAGGAGGTGATGATGGATGTACAATAGGAACAACAATTTGAGAAGGCGGAGACAGTTGGGCCTGCGACGAATTCGACCAATCAACCAATTCGACATCCCTTCGAGGCCAAAGGATAAAATTCTTGATAGCTTGTCCAAGTGTCTCGATACCTTCGGGCCCAGGGATGTCTAGCATGTCGTCCTCGTATCCTTGGACGACTGTCGTCACTTCTACCCTGCAATATTCTTCTGGAATGTCGTTTCCATGGAACTTGCATCCTGGGGTCGCAAGGCCTGTGGCTACTTTCTTTGTACGCTGATTGTTAATATCATATCTTATAACTAGTGTGCATGACACAGGCCTTGTGATGTCATCAACTGGATAGCGGACCTTATTTCCCGTTGACGCGATAGAGCTTGGGATGGTCGTACCCTCGGTTGCAGCCGACGTTTGAGCTGCTGGAATTATTTGCATCTGTGGAGTGGTCATCTGTTGAACAGACATCGCACTCGCCATCACCAATTGCTGCATCAATTCTGGAGGAGGATTCGATAGCATTTCAGACATCAGGCCTTTGAACTCTTTCTTGACCTCCTCCTTAAAATAATTCGCCATCTCTTCCTTGTATCGATCACGTTTCTTGTATAGACCTTCCCATTGTGGTCCGAATCCTTCCTTCCATCCTTCCTTAGATGAGATTCCTCATACACGACCAGGATGCTCAGGGTTACCGAGACCAACCGTTAGAATGTCTTTCTCCCTTTGCGGCTTAAATGTTCCTTCACTCTGCTTAGCTGCAATTGCATATATGTTTTTTGCCGCTTCTTCGACAGTGGGATCATCAAAAGATACACCAGACTCAGTTTTCCTTGGTTTTCTAGCACGAATCCAATTAGTTGTCCTTTCACCAAGTTGCTCGGACAGCGTCGGCAACCCTGCAGCCTTCTTCTCGGCGTCTTCTTGTCTCCATTTAGGAACCTGACGCTTGTAACCACCTGTGCCAAGGTGGTGGCGGTATTTGTTCTTCTTAGACAGTTCTGAATTTGCATCACTTAGCGATATGAAATCAGGGCTGCTCCTCTGCTCTAGAAATACTGCCCACTGACCTGCTGAGATTTTATATTTTTTTGTCGGGTCTAGGCCTTTCTTTGCAAACTTTGTATTCATCTCAGACCTCCAGTTTTGGAAATTGATTGCAAACTGCTTCATCGTGTATTTTTTCACGAGTTCTTCTGAACCACCAGGCAAAACGAACCTCGTTATTAGCTTATTCCACATTTGATTCTTGACATCATCTGATACATCTCTCCATTGTCGGATTGTGATGTCAAGATTATCTCTAACTAAGAACCCAAGTGCATTCCGGAACTTAGGCAGTGCCTCTTCTGGAGCTAGGGGCTGACCATTCGGGCTCACGTCTGTGATTTTATATGTCTTGTCAGGAAACTTGTTTAGCCCCCTGTCACCTCTGTTCCGATCGCTCTGCTTCATTTTCCTTGACCTCTCGGTGGTTGTCTCGGTCGATTCCGGTGCGCCTTGGGTCGGTTCCAGTGCGCCTTGGATCGGTTCCGGTGCGTTTTGGGTCGGTTCCGGTGCGTCTTGGTATCGTGCCGCAGCTTTTTCGAGCATCGCACGAAATTGAGACAAGACCTCCTATTCATGTAATAAAATGCACAAGAAATGATACATGTGTAATAGACATTGTGAAATCAGCTAATTAATTAGGTACACACACGAAATTAAGGATGTGTAATTTACCTCATGTTCTTGTGGATCATAAGTAGGGTCACGTTGCAACTCACGCGCAGCGGCCCTATCTATCCTAGTGGTAGGAAAAGGGTCGCTAGGCGTTTCATATCCTTCACTGCTGGATTCTTCTTGAGCTACATATTAACATAAGCAATAATTAAATTCATATTAACAAATACCCTAACCCTTAACCACTAACACTAACCCTAAGCCCTAACCCCTAATATTGTGATACGAATATTATCGAGTTACGTATAGAGAGGGAGAGTCGTATAGGACGTAGAGAGAGAGATGGAGAGTCGTATAGAACGTATAGAGAGAGAGAGAGGGAGAGAGGAGGAGTCGTATAGGACGTATAGAGAGGGAGAGAGGGAGAGAAGGAGATGGAGAGTCGTATAGAACGTATAGAGAGAGAGGGAGAGAGGAGGAGTCGTATAGGACATATAGAGAGGGAGAGAGAGGGAGATGGAGAGTCGTATAGAACGTATAGAGAGAGAGAGAGGGAGAGAGGAGGAGTCGTATAGGATGTATAGAGAGGGAGAGAGGGAGAGAGGGAGTCGTATAGAACGTATAGAGAGAGAGAGAGGGAGAGAGGAGGAGTCGTATAGGACGTATAGAGAGGGAGAGAGAGGGAGAGATGGAGAGTCGTATAGAACGTATAGAGAGGGAGAGAGGGAGAGAGGAGGAGTCGTATAGGACGTAGAGAGAGAGAGAGATGGAGGAGTCGTATAGAACGTATAGAGAGGTGATGAGAACTCGCTCTGGTCAAGTGGGGTTCTGATGAGTTGCTCTTAATCGAAGCAACGCAAGTGTGTCGTCTTCTAATTTCACTAGCTAATAGTACTACAATGGAATACATTGTTTACTAGAGAGTGGAAGCCAAAAAACATTTTATACTAGTGAATCTAGTCTACATTTTACAATGGAATACGTTGTTTACAATGGAATACAATGGAATACGTTGTTTACAATAGAATACAATAGAATACGTTGTTTACAATGGAATACAATGGAAAAAACATGCTTTCCGTTGCTCTCTCCTCTCTCTCTCCATCTCCCTCCCTTTCCTCTCTCTTCCCTCCCTCCCTCTCCCTCTCTTTCCTCTCTCTTCCCTTTCCCTCTCTCTCCTCTCTCTCTCTCCCTCCACTCTCTTTCCTATATATACACTCCCTCTCCCTCCTCTCTCTTCTCTCTCTCCCTCCCTCCACTCTCTTTCCTCTCTCTTCCCTTTCCCTCTCTCCTCTCCATCTCCCTCCCTTTCCTCTCTCTTCCCTCCCTCCCTCTCCCTCTCTTTCCTCTCTCTTCCCTTTCCCTCTCTCTCCTCTCTCTCTCTCTCCCTCCACTCTCTTTCCTATATATACACTCCCTCTCCCTCCTCTCTCTTCTCTCTCTCCCTCCCTCCACTCTCTTTCCTCTCTCTTTTCCCTTTCCCTCTCTCCTCTCCTCTCTCTTCCCTCTCCCTCCTCTCTCTTCTCTCCCTCTCTCTCACTCTCTGCAGAGACGCGCGCAGGGGGTTTACAACCTAAACTCTCTCCCTCTCTTCCCTCTCACTCTCTCACTCTTCCTAGGCTTAGGGTTTACGCGCGGCGGCGGCGCGTGCATGCCCGAGCGATCATAGTCGAAGAAAGGGAGAGAGAGAGAGAGAACTTACCTACGGCGCGGGGACGACGGCAGCACACGACGGAGAAAATCGCCAGGCGAAATTTTGGCAGCCTGACGGCGGGAAGATGGAAAGATAGGGCGCCAATGACTTAGCGAATTTTTCGGCCCCGCGCGCGCTCCTTTATATAGGAGATATTTCTACTGGCGGTTCTCTATGACAACCGCCGGTAGAAATGATTTCTACTGGCGGTTGTCATAGAGAACCGCCAGTAGAAATGCCATCCACAGACTATGGAGGCCATTTCTACTGGCGGTTGTAATCGAGAACCGCCAGTAGAAATGCCATCCACGGACTGTGGAGGCCATTTATACTGGCGGTTTTCGTTGTGAACCGCCGGTAGTAATGTTTTTAGTATATTATTTTTTATTGTATATTCATACATTAAGTATATAAATTTTTATACATATTAAATATATAAATATATATTTAGTATACATAATATATATATTTATATATTACTTCTCTCTCTCCCTCCTCTCTCTCTCTCCTCTCTCTCTCCCCTCTCTCTCTCTCCTCTCTCTCTCTCCTCTCTCTCTCCCCTCTCCCTCTTCTCTCTCCCTCCTCTATCTCTCCCTCTCTCTCCTCTCTCTCTCCTCTCTCTCTCTCTCCTCTCTCTCTCCTCTCTCTCCTCTCTCTCTCTCCTCTCTCTCCTCTCCCTAGCTCCTCTCTCTCCTCTCTCTATCTCCTCTCTCTCTATCCTCTCTCTCTCCTCTCTCTCTCCTCTCTCTCCTCTATCTCTCTCTCCTCTCTCTCTCTATCCTCTCTCTCTCCTCTCTCTCCTCTATCTCTCTCTCTCCTCTTTCTCTCTCCTCTCTCTCTCCTCTCTCCTACCTCTCTCTTCCCTCTCTCTCCCTCTTCTATCTCTACCTCTCTCTCCTCTCTCTCTCTCTCTCCTCTCTCTCTCCTCTCTCTCCTTTCTCTCTTCTCTCTTTCTCCTATCTCTCTCTCCTCTCTCTCCCTCTCTCTCTCCTCTCTCTCTCCTCTCTAGAAAGTCACTAGAATGCCCGTTCTTGCAAGTTTAAATACTACGTCGTCTCCTGGCTTCGCGTCTCTCATCACCATTGGTGTGAAGTTCTTTCACAAGTATCAGATCTGGTAAACATCTTTCCAAGTTCTTTCACAACATGTTCTTTGAAGATGCTTGTTTCTTACTGCCTGATATGTATATATTAGTCGAATAGTCCTCCCTGCTTTTATTTTACCTCGCGTTCTAGGTGATAAACCATGACCGGGAAAAAGACCACGGATTCCTCTGACGACGGCACTCCAAAGAAAGCCAAGGTGGTGGTGGAGGATGAGGAAGAGGCGACTGTGACACTATCCGTGGAGAAGGACGCGCTGGAGTGCGACATCTGCTGCCTACCCTTCCAGTCCGAAGTTTTCATGGCAAGTCAGATTACCATGCATGTATATATACAGTACATATTGATCGGTAGGCTCCAGCATGATGCTCTGCTCTGTGTAAAATCAGTGCAAGAACGGGCATTCTGGATGTGCAAAGTGCTGCATCCGCACGGACGGTAAGTGCTGGACCTGCTCCGAGCGCATTGGCAACAATAGCTCTCTCTCCCTCTCCCTCTCTCCTCTCTAGAAAGTCACTAGAAAGTCATGTAAAATTACATGCTTCGGTTTGTCGCTAACAATAATCAATTACATGACATGTCCTAACAATAATCAATTACATGACAACTATATAATCTAGGGAGCTATTGTTCTGCCTTGTCCATCGTGGCGTACCCAGGGCATCGAATTGCGTGGGATGCTTCGCTCAATGTTCCTTATCTTGGTTGGATGGTCTATGAAAAGAGACATGTCGTTGAACTAGTTAAAATCCTCTAAATCAGATACACCATCAACTCCTATAGCTTGTTGTTTTCCAGGAAAAACTACATGCTTCGGTTTGTCGGTGCTTTTCTTCTCATTGTTAGAAATGATCTATTCAGCATAGAAGACCTGTGCAACACGATTAGCAAGGATCCATGGGTCATCTTTGTAACCTACCTTACTTAGATCAAGAACTCTAACCCCATAGTTGTCTACCGTGACATGTTTGTCTTCAACCCATTGACATCGGAAAACCGAGATCTGAAATGTACAATAGTCTAGTTCCCATATGTCCTCAATAAAGCCAAAATATGTAATAATCTCACCAGTTTCATCATCTATGGCCTCGCATCGAACACCACTGTTTTGTGACATGCTCTTTTTGTCTTTGGACTTTGTACAAAATGTGAATCCACTAATGTCATAGGTTTGCCATGTTGTGACCTGGCGTGATGGTCCAGATGCCAACCCCTTGATGGTTTTTTCTTCTATTGTTTATCCACGTGGAATGTCCTTCACCATTAGCCATGTGTTGAACCGCTGCTTATGTTGCTTCATTACCCAATCAGCCGTATGCCCAGGATTTTGCTCGTGAAGCTCATTGATGTGTTGTTGGATAAATGGCTCTATTATCGCTAGCTGATGTAGGATGCTGTGATGTGCCTCAAGTACTGTATTGTAATCTGGTGGGATGAAAGATTTCCGTCCCATGCTCCCGCTTCCATACAATCTACCTCGTGTCGTGACGGAGGCAGACCTATTGCAACCTGGTCTTTTAGGATACTATTGCAGAATGGACCTCCGGACTCAATGGCCTCTTCGGTACAGTACCCCTCTATCATGGATGCCTCGGGACGAGCACAGGTTGATACATAGCCATTCAGTATTGACATGAAACGCTCGTATGTCCACATTTCATGCAAGTACATAGGACCCAATGCCTCTATTTGTGGCACCAAGTGCACCACAAGGTGCACCATAATATCAAAGAACGATGGAGGGAAACACATCTCAAACTGTGATATTGTCTCCACTGCGAATTCCTGAAGAGATGCCAACTCATCACGGTCAATTACCTTTTGTGAAATTCTGTTGAAAAAGTAGCACAACCGTGTGATTGCCATCTTAAAAAACAAATGATTTATAGCCCTGATGGCAATAGACAGGAATGTAGTCAGCATGATATGACAATCATGTGAGTTGTAGTTGGTGACTATCAGGTCTTTCATTGACACAATACTTCGTATGCTAGAGCAGAATCCGGATGGGACTTTCAAATTCTTAAGCCAAACACACATCGCATGTTTCTCATCTACATTGAGATTGTAGCTTGCTGCTGGGAGATGATACTTCCCATTTTCTTGAAGAACAGGATGTAGTTCCTTTTTTATGCCTAAATTTACCAAGTCCATGTGTGAATTGAGCCCTTCTTTTGTTTTGCCCTTTATGTCTAGCAAGGTGCCAATTATGCTTTCAAACACGTTCTTCTGAACGTGCATACCATCGATCGCATGCCGCACATCTAACTCTTTCCAGTAAGGCAAGTACTCGAAGAAAATAGACTTTTTCTTGAATATAGCCCCCGGAGCTGGTTTGACATCCTTCCTTGTTTTTCTGTCTTTTGTCTTCTTCCCGAAAATAAACTTGATATTCCTGACTATTTAAAAAACTCTATGACCTTTATTGTTACCCGATGGAGCAGTAGAATATAGTTCACCATTATTGTCAAAGTACTTATCCATCTTTCGCATGCGGTACCTGTGTCCTTCCAATAAAAAGCGTCTGTGCCTCATGTACACTATCTTCTTAGATGCAGTAAGGGACACGTAAGCAGTTTCATCAATGCATACTGTGCAGCCAACCTTTCCCTTAAACTGGCCTGATAATGTGAAGAGTGCAGGGTAATCGTTGATCGTAACAAAAATAATTGCTCTCAGCGTGAATGAATCTTTACGATACTCATCCAACATTTGAACACCCGTTACCCACAATATTTTCATATCCTCCATTAAGGGCTCTAAAAATACATCCATATCAACTCCAGGTTGTGTAGGTCCAGAAATAAGCATGGTTAGCAAAATGTACTTCCGTTTCTGCATCAACCATGAAGGAAGGTTGTATATGGTGAGGATCATTGGCCATGTGCTATGCTTGCTGCTCCTTTCAGCAAATGGATTCATTCCATCAGTACTCAGTGCGAACCTAACATTTCTTGGTTCATCGGCAAAGTCTCGGTGGTTCTCATTGAAATCTTGCCACCGCTTCCCATCGGCTGGATGTCGAAGCTTCCCATCGTTTTTGTGCTCATCAGAAGCATGCCAGCTCATAAGTTTGGCATCCTCAGGGTTAGCAAACAAACACCTCAATCGATCGACGACGGGGAGGTACCACATCACCAAAGCATGAATCTTTTTGAGCGCATAATAGTCTACTTCTTCTTTTTCTTTGCTCGTGGATTTTGATGTCTTCTTTTTGGCTTTCTTTCGCTTCTTCCCTTTAGACACAGATGCAACACACTCTTCCTCTCGATAGTCTTTATTCGTCTTGTACCTACTTGCACCACACTTTGGGCAACTCTCCAAGTCTTTATAATCATCACCTCGATAAAGGATACAGTGATTTCTACACGCGTGGATCTTCTCCACGCCCATAGTGAGTGGACTGATTAGTTTCTTTGCATAGTACGTGTTAGCAGGCACTTTGTTCTCCTTTGGAAGCATGTCTGCGACAATACTCAAGAACGCATCGAAGCCAGCATCAGACAGACCATATCTAGCTTTTAACATCAACAACTTTAACACAGACCGGAGCGTCGTGAACTCTTTGGTATAGCCCTTAGACTCGTCGTACAAAGGCTCTTCTGCTGCCTTCTTCAGGGACTCCATACCTTTCATGAAGAACATCGATGGATCTGTATGACGACGCAACATTGCCTCTAACAACTCTGCATCTTCCTCGTCCATAACATTTGGCAGAACATGGGTTCTTTCACGTTCATTTCCTCCGGCGTAACCATGATCAGTAACATTTGGCACTACATGTTCGCTCTGTGGAAGAGGTTGTTGTGTCTCGTGAACGAACTGAAAGTTGTTGTTGATGTTCGCAGGGTTTCCAGCTGTATAAGGCGAAGAGCTACCCTCTCCATGCTTTGTCCAAATTATGTAATCCTTCACAAATCCTCGGCATACCAGATGAGATATGATTTGTTCTGTGTCATCAAATACAACAACATTTTTGCAGTCCATGCATGGACAATATATGTGCTTTGTCTTTGTTCTCCAAGCATGGTTCGTAGCGACAACAATAAACTTATGGACCTCAGATATGTATGATGGATCTAGCCTTGATAAGTTATACATCCAGGATATCCTCTCCATCACCACCTGTAAAAAAAGTAACATAAAACACACAAGGCACACAAATTGGCAAGAGAAACATATACCAATATTTCGTAACAACTAAATATATCATGGATAAAGAAAATTGGCAAAAGAAGCATGAACAACCTTTCTTAGCGACCTTCTTCCAAAAAATAAAGATCAAAACCTCCCCTTGTATTTTGTGAAATCTGGCCTTCCAATAAAAGTTGGGCTGCGCGCGAGCTACACAGTTTTTGTCGGGAAGGATGAAGCATAGGCGGTTGGATCGATTAGGCAACCTAACTACTTTATCTCTAACACATGGTGAAACCCTAGATCCAAAATGTGGCTAAAATGGAGGAAAAATGAACAAAATTTGGCAAAAGAAACATAAGCCCAACTTTCCTAGCAACTAATAAACAAAAAAGTTTAATACCCAAACCTATCTCTAATACATGGTGAAAGCCTAGTTTCAAAATGTAGTTAAAATTGAGAAAAAATGAACAATAATTGACAATTGAAACATAATTAAACCAACCTTCCATACAACACATTCACCATTCATTAAGCAACTAAATATGTGTTATGGATAAACTTATTTGAGAACTAAACATGAAAAAGGAGAGGGAATAGACAAAAACTAACCATCTTAAGCAACCTCATTTGAGGAAATAGAGAAAATAACCTAGCTATACTCTTCTATCTCACATGTAAAACCCTAGATCCAAAATGTGGCTAAAATTGAGCAAGAATGAACAAAAATTGACAAAGAAACATAAACCAACCTTTCTTATCCACCTTCTTCCAAGAAATGAAGACCAAAACCTCTCCCTTATATTTTTGTGAAATCTGGACCTCCAAAATCGCCTCTAATGGAAGTTGGCTGCGAGCATACAGTTCACTGTCGGGGGGAAGAAGAGGGGTATTTATAACAGACAGTTCACTGGCGGTTGGCTTGAAAAACCGCCAGTGAAAACCTATTTCCACTGGCGGTTATCTTAACACAACCGCCAGCGGAAATATTCCGCTGGCGGTTGTGTTAAGATAACCGCCAGTGGAAATAGGTTTTCACTGGCGGTTCTGTTACACCAACCGCCAGTGGAAATATCCTATTTCCACTGGCGGTTGTGTTAAGATAACCGCCAGTGGAAATTGGTTTCCACTGGCGGTTCCCAAGCCGGACCCACCTCGTTTTTTTACTGGCGCGCGATAACTGAAACCACCAGTGATAATTTATGGGTGCCGCAGGCTATGAGCTCATTTCTACTAGTGTCTGGCGGTGCACAGGACCCCCGCGGCGGTGGTCTCGTTGGAGACACATGAAACGGCCCTCCGGCGACCTATCCTCTAATCAACATGTGTTATATGATGTGAATACAACTGCGAACTAGCTTGGTGGCTCGGTGGTGCAGACCCAACACCGACGATAAATTCCAAAGACCCTAGATGACTCCCAGGTTCAGCTAGCAGATGGGCGGTTCCACAAGACTAGGCGACCTTCCCCGACAACCTCCAGAGGTCGAGTGACGGTGAAGCCTTGAATCGACTATGGTAGCGACTTCTCTCTCCCTCTCATCGGCACCAATGGCGATTCCGTTCTTCCTCTCGGTGTATCAGCTAAGAGATCACGGTGGGCGCATTTCTATATATTAACAGCTATATATTAACAGCGGGAGCATTTCTTGCCTGCCGTTTGTCCACGTCATCCCATCTCAACTGAGCCGTAAGATTCTACATCGACGGGGCAGCATTTCTTGCCTGCCGTTTGTCCACGTCATCCCATCTCACCTCAGCCGTAAGATTCTGCATCGACGGCTACGGATTTCTATATATTAACAATGGGAGCATTTCTGCCTGCCGTTTGTCCACGTCATCCCATCTCACCTCAGCCGTAGGATTCTACATCGACAGGGCAATATTTCTTGTCTGCCATTTGTCCACGTCAGCCATCTCACCTCAGCTGTAAGATTCCGCATCGACGGCCACGGATGCCCCTCATCCACGTGACCATCCTTCGTATAAGGCCAGCTCGTCAATTCCTCCAGAGCATTCCAGAAAAAGGAAGGAAGCAGATGGGAGTACCCTGTCGAGTTCGACGAAAGCGACAACGCTTCTGGTCTTGAGCGCCTCCCTCCCCGTTCACTGCGCACATTCTTACTACTATCGATTCCACGCCAACGGCCCACACCCACGAATGCTCAATCGTCGTATGTAGCCGACGGCGAAGTCGTACCTGGCGAGCGAAGCGATAGGTGCGTGTGGCATCCTCAGCCACCGGACACGAAGGATTGAAAGAGCATCGGTCATGGCCACATGTCGGATTGCTTTGCTCTGACCTGGGAATCCGCAGTGTGGCTCTCGCTTGCTGACTACACCGAAGACTTCTGCCGCGAGATCTGAGAGCTGGACCGCGACCACCGAGTCGCTTCACTTCTGATGCAATTTATTAGAGCCTCCGAGAGGGGGCTGGTACTTGGCAGTGGCATCCTGAGTTCCTGACGGCTACCTGTCGTCACGGTAAGTCACAATAGAATTTCCAAACATTACATCTGGATTTAGACATCCCTAATCCAATTTCCAATGAATAGAGACATATATAGCAGCGTTTTCCAACGAATAGCATACACACATTTTCAGAGACCAATATAGGCATTGAACATCGCCAAGTCCTTCCGTATGACATGTGTGCGACTAGATCCACTTAAAAATAAAAATCTTTATTTATTTCCTAAAATGACAGTCTATAAAAATCGCTTGCCAAAGCTTCAACATATGGACTGTATTAATGTCCCATCAGCTTTTATTCTAACCTGGTAGGGCATAATGTAGGTTCAAACAAAAGGAACCAAGATCAAAATATTCTTTTTACCACCAATGTAAAAGAGATGAGCAAAAGAGCGGGGCATACCAGAACAAGCATCTTCAGTGTCGCATCTTTTGCAATTAATCTTACCATTTTGTAACTGCATATACATAACCTTCAGTCGCACTACTAAAAGGTAAAGTCAATTGATGCTGCACTGCAACTTTTTGTTTATTTTGGATAATGATCCATTTAAATATGGCATAAAGCCATATAAGCCATCATTTTGTAACTGGTTGCAATATATGCATAATTGTACAATTAGCCTTTAGATCATGCTACCTACTTCTTAAGGTACTGATGAATACAATACTTTTCATGGTGAATAATTCGAACTGATGTCGATACTTATACATTTGATTTATTTGCGTAAAAATGTTTATGTTGCATTACACCTGTACCCTCATATATAACATTTTTATATAAGTTTGTATAGCTATACAGAAACGACGCGCGCTAGGCGCGCCTTATACACTAGTGCACATTTATACATCGGCATCCGCGAACAGTCCGCGAGGTGGTTACGACGGGCATGGATCGTATCCCCTGGATACACGTGATCTCCTTCGGTTGGCGGTGTCGATTACGCAACGAGGACGACGATGCTAGTGAAACAGATAGGGTGGCTGCCTCCGTAGGCCCATCTGGCAGTCAACGCAGCGCACGCGAGCGTGGTGTCTTGGTACGCGACGGAGAGAGGCTGAGGCGTGGGGTGAATTGGGCCGGCGAGGTGAGAGGGTACGGTGGGCCAAGGAGGTAGTTTCGGCCTAGAGCAACCTTTTCTTTTTCATTTATGTTTTTTCTGTTTTTTATTTTCTATTTTAAATTTCAAATCCAAATTCACATTCAAGTATGGTTTTGAATTTCAAACTTCAAAGTAGATGCAACAACAAAAGAATTCCAGCATTGATGGACCAGAAGCGTTGGGATGGGAGGGAAGTTACTCCTGCTTTGTCGCTCTTGTTTATTTTTGTCGATGTGGAAACAATTATGTTGTCGAACCTAATGACTATGCACGACTGGCGTTTATTTTACTACCTTGATGTTGATCCGTGCTGGCATTTTGCCTTGCATTTTATCTGGTTTTCCCTTTACCATCTTCGGATTTCTTGGGGTGAGCACCACTTGAAGCCTTGTTCAGTTATTTCCGTTACATATGGATTGAATGTGATTGAAAAAATTAAGAAAGAGTTTGACTTATTTGAGATTTAAACTCATCCAATCTCACTCAATCCACATGGATTGAGAGCGAACCGAACAAAAATGTGTCATTCATGTGCGGGATGGTTTATGCTACCAAATATTGGTGTGAATGGATCACAATTCAAGAAGCTGGAATGTGTTGAACTAGAATATCAAGGGGCTGAACGATGATTCTAGGCTGCGTTTGGTTGCAATGACATGACAGGATGGGACGAGACGATCTCTCAAATAAGGTTGTTTGGTTCAGGGTCAAGTGTTGGGACAGGACTATCCTAGTGTTGTCTTCAATTATCCCTCAAAATTGGAGGGACGAGAGAGGACACCAGAGGACGTCTCTGTCCTATCTGTCCCGCAACCAAACACATAATAAATGTCTCGCGGTTAGGCAAAAAATTGATGAGAGCTGCTGTTCAATTTTTTCCATCCAAGAAACTAAACTGGAAAGTGTTACCCTTATCCTTTTGAACAAAATTGCTCCCGAACAATTTAACAAATTCGCTTTTATTCCATCCAGGGGTGCTTCGGGTGGAATTCTAGTTGCTTGGATGGATTCTCTTTTCCAAGGATCCATTTGTGAGATTAACCCCTTCTAAGTCACAATTGAATCCCGGAGGTTGGATTCTACTTACCAGGGCCCTGCTACATAGAAATTCGCTAATTGGCTTCGCAATATGTAACACCTCAAATCCATCAATTAAAATAATATATTAATAGTCATTTAAAACTTAGGAGAGAGTAAAGTAAAATTTAAATCTAGTACTTGATCTCATTTATCTTTAGAGAATGATTTTTGTTTGCCCATAATTGATTGATGATTTTATTCATAAAATAATTTTTCCTTTGTGTGGAACCCAATTAATTAACATGGTAACTTTGGTCCAAAAATAAATACTTTAATGATAAATATTTTTGGTATAATTATTATGAATTTATAGAAATATCTAAAAATATATTTATTTATTTTTATGGGATATAAGGATAAAAGAAAAAGAAAAAAAATGAAACCCTAGCTAGAGGGCCGAACTGGTGCATTAACCAGCCCAGCTGCAATCCCACTCTCTCTCTCTCACTTCCACGCGGACCCCACATGCGGCCCCTTCCCCTACCTCTAGTCGCGTCCGCGCCTGGCGGACCGTCCGCGCGCGCCCGCGCCGTGCACCCACGCTGGCCGAGCCACCCGACACGCTCGTGCCTCCTCGCCTCCCTCGGACCCAAAACCGACGGCCACCCCTCCCTCTTCCTCTCCCCCACTCACTCTCCACTCACTCCAAGTAACGACCACCATTAATGGCCGTTGATGGCCGCCAACCTCTCCTCTCCCCGGCTCTTCCCCTCCCCCTCTCTCCTTCTATAAAAGTCGGCCCCTGTCGGAGCTCTCTCCCTCCCCTCGTCCACTCTCTCCCTCTCTTCGTCTCACTCGTCGTTCGTCGCCGTGATCTTGCCCAGCCGCGCTGTGCCCCGCCGGACCGTCCGACCATCCGCGCCCTCCCAGCCACGCCCCACCTCGCCGTGACCGAATCCCTCCGTTCATCGTAAGGTTGAAGACAAACCAACTATTTTTATTAATATCTTCAAAATCATGTTTTGAATTAGTTAATGAATTTTGTAATTATTTGTTTTATTTTGGGAATATTATGATTTAGAATTCATGTGTATGTAAACGATTGATTTTGAGTATATATGCGATGAATTAGTAAAGTATTACCAGTCATGATATTAGTTTACAATTACTTTAAAATTCGGGATTAGAAAGAAGGATGGTAGAATTTGGTAGACCATGTGTTAGTGATGAAAACTGAAAGTCGCCTCGAGGGGGGGGGGGTGAATAGGGCGAATCTAAAATTTATAAACTTAAGCACAACTACAAGCCGGGTTAGCGTTAGAAATATGAACGAGTCCGAGAGAGAGGGTGAAAAACAAATCACAAGCAAATAAAGAGTGAGACACAAGGATTTGTTTTACCGAGGTTCGGTTCTTGCAAACCTACTCCCCGTTGAGGTGGTCACAAAGACCGGGTCTCTTTCAACCCTTTCCCTCTCTCAAACGGTCACTTAGACCGAGTGAGCTTCTCTTCTCAATCAAACGGGACACTAAGTACCCGCAAGGACCACCACACAATTGGTGTCTCTTGCCTCGGTTACAATTGAGTTTGATCACAAGAAAGAATGAGAAAAAGAAGCAATCCAAGCGCAAGAGCTCAAATGAACACAAGTCACTCTCTCACTAGTCACTATTGAATTGGGAATGATCTATGGACTTGGGAGATGATTTGATCTCTTTGGTGTGTCTTGTATTGAATGCTATAGCTCTTGTAAGGTGTGGGAAGTTGGAAAACTTGGATGCAATGAATGGTGGGTGGTTAGGAGTATTTATAGCCCCAACCACCAAACTAGCCATTTGGTGAAGGCTGATGTAGCATGGCGCACCGGACACTGTCCGGTGTGCCTGCCACGTCACCAAATCGTTGGATTCAGACCGTTGGAGCTTCTGTCTTCTGGGCCACCGGACAGTCCGGTGGTGCACCGGACAGGCACTGTTCAGTGTCCGGTGCGCCATCTGCCTCTGCTCTGACTCTGGCGCGCACTGTAGCGCATTTAATGCCTTCTGTAGACGACCGTTGGCGCGAAGTAGCCGTTGCTCTGCTGACACACCGGACAGTCCGGTGCGTCACCGGACACTGTCCGGTGTTTCACCGGACAGTCCGGTGAATTATAGCGGAGAGCCTCCCAGAATTCCCTAAGGTGAGCAGTTCGGAGTTGGAGTCCCTGGTGCACCGGACACTGTCCAGTGGCACACCGGACAGTCCGGTGCGCCAGACCAGGGCACACTTTGGCTGACTTAACTCCCTTGTATTTGAATCCTTTTTCGGTCCTTTTATTGGTTTGTTGTGAACCTTTGGCACCTGTAGAACTCATAATCTAGAGCAAACTAGTTAGTCCAATTATTTGTGTTGGCCAATTCAACCACCAAAATCAATTAGGAAAAGGTGTAAGCCTATTTCCCTTTCAGTCTCCCCCTTTTTGGTGATTGATGCCAACACAAACCAAAGCAAATATAGAAGTGCATAATTGAACTAGTTTGCATAATGTAAGTGCAAAGGTTACTAAGAATTGAACCAATAAATCCTCATAAGATGTGCATGGATTGATTTCTTTATTTTTAACATTTTGGACCACGCTTGCACCACATGTTTTGTTTTTGCAAATTCTTTTCAAAGTCCTTTTGCAAATAGTCAAAGGTAAATGAATAATATTTTGAGAAGCATTTTTGAGATTTGGAAATTTTCTCCCCCTATTTCAAATGCTTTTCCTTTGACTAAACAAAACTCCCCTCAATCAAATCCTCCTCTTAGTATTCAAGAGGGTTTTAGATATTAGTTTTGAAAGGGTTGTACCAATATTAAATTTTATTAAAAATAAGATATCGATTGAAAAATCTTTTCTTAACTCAAATTTTTGAAATTTTTTGAAAATTGGTGGTGCGGTCCTTTTGCTTTGGGCTAATACTTTCTCCCCTTTTGGCATGAATCGCCAAAAACGGATGCTTGAGTTAAATATAAGCCCTTATATAACTACTTTCTCCCCTTTGGCAAACAAAATATGAGTGAAGATTATACCAAAGACGGAGAGCGGCGTAGAGCAACGGCGAAGGGTGAGTAATTCAATGGAGTGGAGTGGAAGCCTTTGTCTTCGCCAAAGACTCCAATTCCCTTTCAATCTATGACTTAGTTTTAAAATGCACTTGAAAACACATTAGTCATAGCACATGAAAGAGATATGATCAAAGGTATATTAATGAGCTATGTGTGCAAAACATCAAAAGAAATTCCTAGAATCAAGAATATTTAGCTCATGCCTAAGTTTGGTAAATGTTTGTTCATCTAATGGCTTGGTAAAGATATCGGATAATTGTTCTTTGGTGTTAATATATGCAATCTTGATATCCCCCTTTTGTTGGTGATCCCTTAAGAAATGATATTGAATGGCTATGTGTTTAGTGCGGCTATGCTCAACGGGATTATCCGCCATGCGGATTGCACTCTCATTATCACATAGAAGAGGAACTTTGGTTAATTTGTAACCATAGTCCCTGAGGGTTTGCCTCATCCAAAGCAATTGCGTGCAACAATGTCCTGCGACAATATACTCGGCTTCGACGGTAGAAAGAGCTACAGAATTATGCTTCTTTGAAGCCCAAGACACCAGAGACCTTCCCAAGAACTGGCAAGTCCTCGATGTGCTCTTTCTATTAATCTTACACCCCGCCCAATCAGCATCGGAATAACCAATTAAATCAAATGTGGATCCCCTGGGGTACCAAAGGCCAAACTTAGGAGTATAAACTAAATATCTCAAGATTCGTTTTATGGCCCTAAGGTGAGCTTCCTTAGGATCGGCTTGGAATCTTGCACACATGCATACGGAAAGCATAATCTCCGGTCGAGATGCACATAAATAGAGTAAGGAACCTATCATCGACCGATATACCTTTTGATCTATGGATTTTCCTCCCGTGTCGCGGTCGAGATGCCCATTGGTTCCCATGGGTGTCTTGATGGGCTTGGCATCTGAAAGGGAATTAGGCTTACACCTAGTTCCTAAATAATTTTGGTGGTTGAATTGCCCAACACAAATAATCGGACTAACTAGTTTGCCCAAGTGTATAGATTATACAGGTGTAAAAGGTTCACACTCAGCCGATAAAAAGACCAAGTTTTGGATTCAACAAAGGAGCAAAAGGTGCAACCGAAGGCACCCCTGGTCTGGCACACCGGACTGTCCGGTGCGCCACCGGACATGTCCGGTGCACCAGGGCGACTCAGTCTCAAACTCGCCACCTTCGGGAATTCCCTGAGGCGACTCGGCTATAATTCACCGGACTGTCCGGTGTACACCGGACAGTGTCCGGTGCGCCAAAGGAGGTCAGCCTCAGGAACTCGCCTGCTTCGGGAAACTCCAACGGCTAGTCCGCTAAAATTCACCGGACTGTCCGGTGTGCACCGGACTGTCCGGTGCGACTCCGGAGCAACGGTCATCTCCGCGCCAACGGCTCTCTGCCGCGCATTTAATGCGCGCTCTGCGCGCGCAGGAGTCAGAATCGCCCATGCTGGCACACCGGACAGCAAACAGTACATGTCCGGTGTGCACCGGACACCCAGGCGGGCCCACAAGTCAGAAGCTCCAACGGTCAGAATCCAACGGCAGTGATGACGTGGCAGGGGGCACCGGACTGTCCGGTGTGCACCGGACTGTCCGGTGCGCCATCGAGCAGACAGCCTCCCAACGGCCACTTTTGGTGGTTGGGGCTATAAATACCCCAACCACCCCACCATTCATTGCATCCAAGTTTTCCCACTTCTCAACCACTTACAAGAGCTAGGCATTCAATTCTAGACACATTCAAAGAGATCAAATCCTCTCCAATTCCACACAAAACCATAGTGACTAGTGAGAGTGATTTGCCGTGTTCATTTGAGCTCTTGCGCTTGGATTGCTTCTTTTCTTTCTCACTTGTTCTTGTGATCAAAACTCCATTGTAATCAAGGCAAGAGGCACCAATTGTGTGGTGGCCCTTGCGGGGAAGTTTTGTTCCCGGCTTTGATTTGAGAAGAGAAGCTCACTCGGTCCGAGGGACCGTTTGGGAGAGGGAAGGGTTGAAAGAGACCCGGCCTTTGTGGCCTCCTCAACGGGGAGTAGGTTTGAGAGAACCGAACCTCGGTAAAACAAATCCGTGTGTCACACTTCATTATTTGCTCGCGATTTGTTTTGCGCCCTCTCTCGCGGACTCGTTTATATTTCTAACGCTAACCCGGCTTGCAGTTGTGTTTATATTTGTAAATTTCAGTTTCGCCCTATTCACCCCCCCTCTAGGCGACTATCAATTGGTATCAAAGCCCGGTGCTTCATTAGAGCCTAACCGCTCGAAGTGATGTCGGGAGATCACGCCAAGAAGGAGATGGAGACCGGCGAAAAGCCCACTACAAGCCACGGGAGCACTTCATCGGAAGAGTCCCGCACCAAGAGGAAGGAGAAGAAGAAGGACTCCTCCAAACGGAAGGAGAAAAAGTCTTCCTCTTCTCACCACAAAGAGAAGAAGGAAAAATCTTCTTCCCACAAGCCGCATCGGAAAGGCGACAAGCACAAGAGGATGAGGAAAGTGGTCTACTACGAGACCGACACTTCATCAACATCGACCTCCGACTCCGATGCGCCCTCCGTCACTTCTAAGCGCCAAGAGTGCAAGAAGTATAGTAAGATCCCCCTACACTACGCTCGCATTTCCAAACATACACCTTTACTTTCCGTCCCATTAGGCAAACCACCAACTTTTGATGGTGAAGATTACACTAGGTGGAGCGATTTAATGCGATTTCATCTAACCTCGCTCCACAAAAGTATATGGGATGTTGTTGAGTTTGGTGCACAGGTACCGTCGGTAGGGGATGAGGACTATGATGAGGATGAGGTGGCCCAAATCGAGCACTTCAACTCTCAGGCAACAACAATACTCCTCGCCTCTCTAAGTAGAGAGGAGTATAACAAAGTACAAGGGTTGAAGAGCGCCAAGGAGATTTGGGATGTGCTCAAAACCGCGCACGAAGGAGACGAGCTCACCAAGATCACCAAGCGGGAAACGATCGAGGGGGAGCTCGGTCGGTTCCGGCTTCGCAAAGGGGAGGAGCCACAACACATGTACAACCGGCTCAAGACCTTGGTGAATCAAGTGCGCAACCTCGGGAGCGTAAAGTGGGATGACCACGAGATGGTTAAGGTTATTCTAAGATCTCTTATTTTCCTTAACCCTACTCAAGTTCAATTAATCCGTGGTAATCCTAGATATACTAAAATGACCCCCGAGGAAGTTATCGGGAATTTTGTGAGTTTTGAGTGCATGATCGAAGGCTCGAGGAAGATCAACGAGCTTGATGATGCCACCACATCCGAAGCTCAACCCGTTGCATTCAAGGCAACAGAGGAGAAGAAGGAGGAGTCTACACCAAGTCGACAACCAATAGACGCCTCCAAGCTCGATAATGAGGAAATGGCGCTCGTCATCAAGAGCTTCCGCCAAATCCTCAAGCAAAGGAGGGGGAAGGATTACAAGTCCCGCTCCAAGAAGGTTTGCTACAAGTGTGGTAAGCCCGGTCATTTTATTGCTAAATGTCCTATATCTAGTGACAGTGACCGAGGTGACGACAAGAAGGGGAGGCGAAAGGAGAAGAAGAGATACTACAAGAAGAAGGGCGGCGATGCACATGTTTGTCGGGAGTGGGACTCCGACGAAAGCTCAAGCGACTCCTCCGACGACGAGGACGCCGCCAACATCGCCGTCACCAAGGGACTTCTCTTCCCCAACGTCAGCCACAAGTGCCTCATGGCAAAGGACGGCAAAAAGAAGAAGGTTAAATCCAACTCCTCCACTAAATATGAGTCTTCCAGTGATGATAATGCTGGTGGTGAGGAAGATAATTTGCGTACTCTTTTTGCCAACCTTAACATGGAACAAAAGGAGAAACTAAATGAACTAATTAGTGCTATTCATGAAAAGGATGATCTTTTGGATTCCCAAGAGGATTGTCTAATTAAAGAAAACAAGAAACATGTTAAGGTTAAAAAGGCTTATGCTCTAGAAATTGAGAAATGTGAAAAATTATCTAGTGAGCTAAGCACTTGCCGTGAGATGATTGACAACCTTAGAAATGAAAATGCTAATTTAAATGCTAAGGTTGATTCTCATGTTTGTAATGTTTCAATTCCCAATCATAGAGATAATAATGATGATTTACTTGCTAGGATTGAAGAATTAAACATTTCCCTTGCTAGCCTTAGATTAGAGAATGAAAATTTGATTGCTAAGGCTAAAGATTTTGATGTTTGCAAAGTTACAATTACCAATCTTAGAGATAAGAATGATATACTTCGTGCTAAGATTGTTGAACTTAATTCTTGCAAACCATCTACATCTACCATTGAACATGTCACTATTTGTACTAGATGTAGAAATGTTGATATTGATGCTATTCATGATCACATGATTTTAATTAAGCAACAAAATGATCATATAGCTAAACTAGATGCTAAAATTGCCGAGCACAACTTAGAAAATGAGAAATTTAAATTTGCTCGTAGCATGCTTTATAATGGGAGACGCCCTGGCATCAAGGATGGCATTGGCTTCCAAAGGGGAGACAATGTCAAACTTAATGCCCCTCCAAAGAACTTATCCAACTTTGTTAAGGGCAAGGCTCCCATGCCTCAGGATAACGAGGGTTACATTTTGTACCCAGCCGGCTATCCTGAGAGCAAAATTAGGAAAATTCCTTCTAGGAAGTCTCACTCTGGCCCTAATCATGCTTATATGTATAAGGGTGAGACATCTAGTTCTAGGCAACCAACCAATGCTAAGTTGCCTAAGAAGAAAATTCCTAATGCATCAAATGAACATAGCATTTCATTTAAAACTTTTGATGCATCCTATGTTTTGACTAACAAATCCGGCAAGGTCGTTGCCAAGTTTGTTGGGGGCAAACACAAGGGGTCAAAGACTTGTGTTTGGGTACCCAAAGTTCTTGTTTCTAATGCCAAAGGACCCAAAACTGTTTGGGTACCTAAAGTCAAGAACTAAATTTGTTTTGTAGGTTTATGCATCCGGGGGCTCAAGTTGGATACTCGACAGCGGGTGCACAAACCACATGACAGGGGAGAAGAAGATGTTCTCCTCATATGAGAAAAACCAAGATCCCCAACGAGCTATCACATTCGGGGATGGAAATCAAAGTTTGGTCAAAGGATTGGGTAAAATTGCTATATCTCCTGACCATTCTATTTCCAATGTTTTTCTTGTAGATTCTTTAGATTACAATTTGCTTTCCGTTTCTCAATTATGTCAAATGGGCTACAACTGTCTATTCAATGATGTAGGTGTCACTGTCTTTAGAAGAAGTGATGATTCAATAGCATTTAAGGGAGTGTTAGAGGGTCAGCTATACTTGGTAGATTTTGATAGAGCTGAACTCGACACTTGCTTAATTGCTAAGACTAACATGGGTTGGCTCTGGCACCGCCGACTAGCCCATGTTGGGATGAAGAATCTTCACAAGCTTCTAAAGGGAGAACACATTTTAGGATTAACAAATGTTCATTTTGAGAAAGACAGGGTTTGTAGCGCATGCCAGGCGGGAAAGCAAGTTGGAGTTCATCATCCACACAAGAACATCATGACGACCGAAAGGCCGCTTGAGCTACTCCACATGGATCTATTCGGCCCGATTGCTTACATCAGCATCGGCGGGAGTAAGTATTGTCTTGTAATAGTGGATGATTATTCTCGCTTCACTTGGGTATTCTTCTTACAGGAAAAATCTCAAACCCAAGAAACCTTAAAGGGATTCTTGAGACGGGCTCAAAATGAGTTCGGCTTAAGGATCAAGAAAATAAGAAGCGACAACGGGACGGAGTTCAAGAACTCTCAAATTGAAGGCTTTCTTGAGGAGGAGGGCATCAAGCATGAGTTCTCTTCTCCCTACACCCCTCAACAAAATGGTGTAGTGGAGAGGAAAAATCGAACTCTATTGGACATGGCAAGGACCATGCTTGATGAGTACAAGACTTCGGACCGGTTTTGGGCCGAAGCGGTCAACACCGCCTGCTACGCCATCAACCGGTTATATCTTCACCGAATCCTCAAGAAGACATCATATGAACTCCTAACCGGTAAAAAGCCCAACATTTCATACTTTAGAGTTTTTGGTAGCAAATGCTTTATTCTTGTTAAAAGAGGTAGAAAATCTAAATTTGCTCCTAAAACTGTAGAAGGCTTTTTACTTGGTTATGACTCAAACACAAGGGCATATAGGGTCTTTAACAAGTCCACTGGACTAGTTGAAGTCTCATGTGACGTTGTGTTTGATGAAACTAACGGCTCTCAAGTAGAGCAAGTTGATCTTGATGAGATAGGTGAAGAACAGGCTCCATGCATAGCGCTAAGGAACATGTCCATTGGGGATGTGTGTCCTAAGGAATCCGAAGAGCCTCCACATGCACAAGATCAACCATCCTCCTCCACGCAAGCATCTCCACCAACTCAAAATAAGGAAGAGGCTCAAGTTGATGAAGTAGAAGATCAAGCAAATGAGCCACCTCAAGATGATGGCAATAATCAAGGGGGAGATGCAAATGATCAAGACAAGGAGGATGAAGAGCAAAGACCGCCACACCCAAGAGTCCACCAAGCAATCCAACGAGATCACCCCGTCGACACTATCCTCGGCGACATTCATAAGGGGGTAACTACTAGATCTCGGGTTGCTCATTTTTGTGAACATTACTCTTTTGTTTCCTCTATTGAGCCACACAGGGTAGAGGAAGCTCTCCAAGATTCGGATTGGGTGGTGGCGATGCAAGAGGAGCTCAACAACTTCACTAGAAATGAGGTATGGCATTTAGTTCCACGTCCTAACCAAAATGTTGTAGGAACCAAATGGGTCTTCCGCAACAAGCAAGATGAGCATGGTGTGGTGACAAGGAACAAAGCTCGACTTGTGGCCAAGGGATACTCCCAAGTCGAAGGATTGGATTTCGGTGAAACCTATGCACCCGTAGCTAGGCTTGAGTCAATTCGCATATTATTAGCCTATGCTACTTACCATGGCTTTAAGCTTTATCAAATGGACGTGAAAAGTGCCTTCCTCAATGGACCAATCAAGGAAGAGGTCTATGTTGAGCAACCTCCCGGCTTTGAAGACAGTAAGTATCCTAACCATGTTTATAGGCTCTCTAAGGCGCTTTATGGGCTCAAGCAAGCCCCAAGAGCATGGTATGAATGCCTTAGAGATTTCCTTATTGCAAATGGCTTCAAAGTCGGTAAGGCCGATCCTACTTTGTTCACTAAAACTCTTGACAATGATTTGTTCGTATGCCAAATTTATGTTGATGATATCATATTTGGGTCTACTAATGAATCTACATGTGAAGAATTTAGTAGGATCATGACAAAGAAATTTGAGATGTCTATGATGGGGGAGTTGAAGTACTTTCTAGGATTCCAAGTAAAGCAACTCCAAGAGGGCACTTTCATTAGCCAAACAAAGTATACTCAAGACATTCTAAGCAAGTTTGGAATGAAGGATGCCAAGCCCATCAAGACACCCATGGGAACAAATGGACATCTCGACCTCGACACGGGAGGTAAGTCCGTGGATCAAAAGGTATACCGGTCGATGATTGGTTCATTGCTTTATTTATGTGCATCTCGACCGGACATTATGCTTTCCGTATGCATGTGTGCAAGATTCCAATCCGACCCTAAGGAATCCCACCTTACGGCCGTAAAACGAATCTTGAGATATTTGGCTTATACTCCTAAGTTTGGGCTTTGGTACCCTCGGGGATCCACTTTTGATTTAATTGGTTATTCGGATGCCGATTGGGCGGGGTGCAAAATTAATAGGAAGAGCACATCGGGGACTTGCCAGTTCTTGGGAAGATCCTTGGTGTCTTGGGCTTCAAAGAAGCAAAATTCGGTCGCTCTTTCCACCGCCGAAGCCGAGTACATTGCCGCAGGCATTGTTGCGCGCAATTGCTTTGGATGAGGCAAACCCTGCGGGACTACGGCTACAAATTAACCAAAGTCCCTTTGCTATGTGATAATGAGAGTGCAATCAAAATGGCCGACAACCCCGTCGAGCATAGCCGCACTAAGCACATAGCCATACGGTATCATTTTCTTAGGGATCACCAACAAAAGGGAGATATCGAGATTTCTTATATTAACACTAAAGATCAATTAGCCGATATCTTTACCAAGCCTCTTGATGAACAAACTTTTACCAAACTTAGGCATGAGCTCAATATTCTTGATTCGCGCAATTTCTTTTGCTAGATTGCACATAGCTCTTTGATATACCTTTGATCATATCTCTTTCATATGCTATGACTAATGTGTTCTCAAGTCTATTTCAAACCAAGTCATAGGTGTATTGAAAGGAAATTGGAGTCTTCGGCGAAGACAAAGGCTTCCACTACGTAACTCATACTTCGCCATCACTCCAAGCAACTCTCTATTCTTTGGGGAGAAATGAGCATTAAAGAAAAGGACTTCGTCTTTGGTATAATCTTAACTCATTTACTTATGACCAAAGGGGAAGAAATTACTTTGAGGGCTCTAATGATTCCGTTTTTGGCGATTCATGCCAAAAAGGGGGAGAAATGAGAGCCCAAAGCAAAAGGACCGCACCACCACCAATTTCAAAAACTTAGTACTTTCCAAAAGTATTTTTCAATTGGTATCCTATTGTGTTCAAAAGGGGGAGAAAGTAGTATTTCAAAAATGGTATATCAAAACCCTCTTGAACACTAAGAGGAGTATCTCATTTAGGGGGAGTTTTGTTAAGTCAAAGGAAAAGCATTTGAAACGAGGGGAGAAAATTTCAAATCTTGAAAATGCTTTGCAAACTCTTATTCATTTACCTTTGACTATTTGCAAAAGATCTTTGAAATGGATTTACAAAAGGATTTGCAAAAACAAAACATGTGGTGCAAACGTGGTCCAAAATGCTAAATATAGAAAGAAACATTCCATGCATATCTTGTAAGTAGTTTTATTGGCTCAATTCCAAGCAACCTTTACACTTACATTATGCAAACTAGTTCAATTATGCACTTCTATATTTGCTTTGGTTTGTGTTGGCATCAATCACCAAAAAGGGGGAGATTGAAAGGGAATTAGGCTTACACCTAGTTCCTAAATAATTTTGGTGGTTGAATTGCCCAACACAAATAATCGGACTAACTAGTTTGCCCAAGTGTATAGATTATACAGGTGTAAAAGGTTCACACTCAGCCGATAAAAAGACCAAGTTTTGGATTCAACAAAGGAGCAAAAGGTGCAACCGAAGGCACCCCTGGTCTGGCGCACCGGACTGTCCGGTGCGCCACCGGACATGTCCGGTGCACCAGGGCGACTCAGTCTCAAACTCGCCACCTTCGGGAATTCCCTGAGGCGACTCGGCTATAATTCACCGGACTGTCCGGTGTACACCAGACAGTGTCCGGTGCGCCAAAGGAGGTCGGCCTCAGGAACTCGCCTGCTTCGGGAAACTCCAACGGCTAGTCCGCTAAAATTCACCGGACTGTCCGGTGTGCACCGGACTGTCCGGTGCGACTCCGGAGCAACGGTCATCTCCGCGCCAACGGCTCTCTGCCGCGCATTTAATGCGCGCTCTGCGCGCGCAGGAGTCAGAATCGCCCATGCTGGCACACCGGACAGCAAACAGTACATGTCCGGTGTGCACCGGACACCCAGGCGGGCCCACAAGTCAGAAGCTCCAACGGTCAGAATCCAACGGCAGTGATGACGTGGCAGGGGGCACCGGACTGTCCGGTGTGCACCGGACTGTCCGGTGCGCCATCGAGCAGACAGCCTCCCAACGGCCACTTTTGGTGGTTGGGGCTATAAATACCCCAACCACCCCACCATTCATTGCATCCAAGTTTTCCCACTTCTCAACCACTTACAAGAGCTAGGCATTCAATTCTAGACACATTCAAAGAGATCAAATCCTCTCCAATTCCACACAAAACCATAGTGACTAGTGAGAGTGATTTGCCGTGTTCATTTGAGCTCTTGCGCTTGGATTGCTTCTTTTCTTTCTCACTTGTTCTTGTGATCAAAACTCCATTGTAATCAAGGCAAGAGGCACCAATTGTGTGGTGGCCCTTGCGGGGAAGTTTTGTTCCCGGCTTTGATTTGAGAAGAGAAGCTCACTCGGTCCGAGGGACCGTTTGGGAGAGGGAAGGGTTGAAAGAGACCCGGCCTTTGTGGCCTCCTCAACGGGGAGTAGGTTTGAGAGAACCGACCCTCGGTAAAACAAATCCGTGTGTCACACTTCATTATTTGCTCGCGATTTGTTTTGCGCCCTCTCTCGCGGACTCGTTTATATTTCTAACGCTAACCCGGCTTGCAGTTGTGTTTATATTTGTAAATTTCAGTTTCGCCCTATTCACCCCCCCCTCTAGGCGACTATCAGCATCCTTCATCCCAAACTTGTTGAGTATATCTTGAATGTACTTGGTTTGGCTAATGAAGGTGCCCTCTTGGAGTTGCTTCACTTGAAATCCTAAGAAGTACTTCAACTCCCCCATCATCGACATCTCGAATTTCTGTGTCTTGATCCTACTAAATTCCTCACATGTAGATTCGTTAGTAGACCCAAATATAATATCATCAACATAAATTTGGCATACAAACAAATCATTTGCAAGTGTTTTAGTAAATAAAGTAGGATCGACTTTTCCGACTTTGAAGCCATTAGTGATAAGAAAATCTCTTAGGCATTCATACCATGCTCTTGGGGCTTGCTTGAGCCCATAAAGCGCCTTAGAGAGTTTGTAAACATAGTTAGGGTACTCACTATCTTCAAAGCCGGGAGGTTGCTCAACATAGACCTCCTCCTTGATCGGTCCATTGAGGAAGGCACTCTTCACGTCCATTTGGTAAAGCTTGAAGCCATGGTAAGTAGCATAGGCAAGTAATATGCGAATTGACTCAAGCCTAGCTACGGATGCATAGGTTTCACCGAAATCCAAACCTTCGACTTGTGAGTATCCCTTGGCCACAAGTCGGGCTTTGTTCCTTGTCACCACACCATGCTCATCTTGCTTGTTGCGGAAGACCCACTTGGTTCCTACAACATTTTGGTTAGGATGTGGAACTAAATGCCATACCTCATTCCTAGTGAAGTTGTTGAGCTCCTCTTGCATCGCCACCACCCAATCCAAATCTTGAAGTGCTTCCTCTACCTTGTGTGGCTCAATAAAGGAAACAAAAGAGTAATGTTCACAAAAGTGAGCAACACGAGATCGAGTAGTTACCCCCTTTTGAATATAGCAAAGGATGGTGTTCACGGGGTGATCTCGTTGTATTGCTTGGTGGACTCTTGGGTGTGGCGGTCTTGGGACTTGTTTATCTTCCTCATCTTGATCATGAGCATCTCCCCCTTGATCATTGCCCTCCTCTTGAGGTGGCTCATCTTCTTGATCTTCCTTTTCATCATCTTGAGCCTCAACCTCATCTTGAGTTAGTGGAGATGCTTGCATCGAGGAAGATGGTTGATCTTGTGCTTGTGGAGGCTCTTCGAATTCTTTAGGACACACATCCCCAATGGACATGTTCCTTAGCGCGACGCACAGAGCCTCTTCATCATCTAGCTCATCAAGATCAACTTGCTCTACTTGAGAGCCGTTAGTCTCATCAAACACAATGTCACAAGAAACTTCAACTAGTCCAGAGGACTTGTTAAAGACTCTATATGCCCTTGTATTTGAATCATATCCTAGTAAAACGCCTTCTATAGCCTTAGGAGCAAATTTGGATTTTCTACCTCTTTTAACAAGAATAAAGCATTTGCTACCAAAGACTCTAAAATATGAAACATTGGGCTTTTTACTGGTTAGGAGTTCATACGATGTCTTCTTGAGGATTCGGTGTAGATACAACCGGTTGATGGCGTAGCATGCGGTGTTGACCGCCTCCGCCCAAAACCGATCTGAAGTCTTGTACTCATCAAGCATGGTCCTTGCCATGTCCAATAGAGTTCTATTCTTCCTCTCCACTACACCATTTTGTTGTGGCGTGTAGGGAGAAGAGAACTCATGCTTGATGCCCTCCTCCTCAAGGAAGCCTTTGATTTGTGAGTTCTTGAACTCCGTTCCGTTATCGTCTAATCTTTTTGATCCTTAAGCCGAACTCATTTTGAGCCCGTCTCAAGAATCCCTTTAAGGTCTCTTGGGTATGAAATTTTTCCTGCAAAAAGAACACCCAAGTGAAGCGAGAATAATCATCCACAATAACCAGACAGTACTTACTCCCGCCGATGCTTATGTAAGCTATCGGGCCGAATAGATCCATGTGTAGGAGCTCGAGTGGCCTGTTAGTCGTCATGATGTTCTTATGTGGATGATGAACACCAACTTGCTTCCCTGCCTGACATGCGCTACAAATCCTGTCTTTCTCAAAATGAACATTTGTTAGTCCCAAAATGTGCTCTCCCTTTAGAAGCTTATGAAGATTCTTCATCCCAACATGGGCTAGTCGACGGTGCCAGAGCCAACCCATGTTAGTCTTAGCAATTAAGCAAGTGTCGAGTTCAGCTCTATCAAAATCTACCAAGTATAGCTGACCCTCTAACACTCCTTTAAATGCTATTGAATCATCACTTCTTCTAAAGACAGCGACACCTGTATCCGTAAAAAGACAGTTGTAGCCCATTTTACATAATTGAGAAACAGAAAGCAAATTGTAATCTAAAGAATCTACAAGAAAAACATTGGAAATGGAATGGTCAGGTGATATAACAATTTTACCCAATCCTTTGACCAAACCTTGATTTCCATCCCTGAATGTGATAGCTCTTTGGGAATCTTGGTTTTTCTCGTAGGAGGAGAACATCTTCTTCTCCCCTGTCATGTGGTTTGTGCACCCGCTGTCGATGATCCAACTTGAGCCCCCAGATGCATAAACCTATAAAACAAATTTAGTTCTTGATTTTAGGTACCCAAACGGTTTTGGGCCTTTGACATTAGATACAAGAACTTTGGGTACCCAAACACAAGTCTTTGACCCCTTGTGTTTGCCCCCAACATACTTGGCAACTACTTTGCCGGATTTGTTAGTCAAAACATAAGATGCATCAAAAGTTTTAAATGAAATGTTAGAATCATTTGATGCAATAGGAGTTTTCTTCTTAGGCAATTTGGCACGGGTTGATTGCCTAGAGCTAGATGTCTCACCCTTATACATAAAAGCATGATTAGGGCCAGAGTGAGACTTCCTAGAGTGAATTCTCCTAATTTTGTGCTCGGGATAACCGACAGGGTACAAAATGTAACCCTCGTTATCCTGAGGCATGGGAGCCTTGCCCTTAAAAAAGTTAGACAATCTTTTAGGAGGGGCATTAAGTTTGACATTCTCTCCCTTTTGGAAGCCAATGCCATCCTTGATGCCAGGGCGTCTCCCACTGTAGAGCATGCTTCTAGCAAATTTAAATTTTTCATTTTCTAAGTCATGCTCATTAATTTTGGCATTAAGTTGAGCTATGTGATCATTTTGTTTTTAACTAAAGCTATGTGATCATGAATAGCATCAACATTAATGTCTCTACATCTAGTGCAAATAGAAACATGCTCAACGGTAGATGTAGAGGGTTTGCAAGATTTTAGTTCAACAATCTTAGCATGTAAAATGTCATTTTCACTCCTAAGATTGGAAATGGAAGCATTACAAACATCTAAGTCTTTAGCCTTAGCAATCAATTTCTCATTTTCAATCCTAAGGCTAGTAAGAGAAGCATTCAATTTTTCAATCTTAGCAAGTAAATTAGCATTATCATCTCTAAGATTGGAAATTGAATCATCAAATACATTTGAATAAACCTTAGCAATTAATCTAGCATTCTCATATATAAGGTTGGCAATGATATCATGACAAGTGCTTAGCTCACTAGTTAATTTCTCACATTTTTCAACTTCTAGAGCGTAAGCATTTTTAACCTTAACATGTTTCTTGTTTTCCTTAATTAGAAAGTCCTCTTGGCTATCCAAGAGTTCATCCTTCTCATGAATAGCACTAATTAATTCATTCAACTTTTCCTTTTGTTGCATGTTTAGGTTGGCAAAAAGGGTGCGCAAATTATCCTCCTCATCACTAGAATTATCTTCATCACTAGAGGATGCATATTTAGTGGAGGATCTTGATTTTACCTTCTTCCTTTTGCCGTCCTTGGCCATAAGGCACTTGTGGCCGACGTTTGGGAAGAGGAGCCCTTTGTTGACGGCGATGTTGGCGGCGTCCTCATCGGAGGAGGAGTCGGTGGAGCTCTCGTCGGAGTCTCATTCCCGGCAAACATGGGCATCGCCGCCCTTCTTCTTGTAGTACCTCTTCTTCTCCTTTCTTCTCCCCTTCTTGTCGTCGCCCCTGTCACTGTCACTAGATAGTAGACATTTTGCAATAAAATGACCGGGCTTACCACACTTGTAGCAAACTTTCTTGGAGCGGGGCTTGTAATCCTTCCCCCTCCTTTGCTTGAGGATTTGGCGGAAGATCTTGATGATGAGCGCCATTTCCTTGTTGTCGAGCTTGGAGGCGTCGATGGGTATTCTACTTGGAGTAGAATCTTCTTTCTTCTCCTCCGTTGCTTTGAATGCAACGGGTTGTGCTTCGGGCATGGAGGAGTCGCCTTGCTCGATGATCTTTTTGGAGCCTTTGATCATTAGCTCAAAGCTCACAAATTTACCTATGACTTCCTCGGGAGACATTAGCGTGTATCTAGGATCACCTCGAATTAATTGAACTTGCGTAGGGTTAAGGAAAATGAGTGATCTTAGAATAACCTTGACCATCTCATGGTCATCCCATTTGGTGCTCCCGAGGTTGCGCACTTGGTTCACCAAGGTCTTCAAGCGGTTGTACATGGCTTGTGGGTCCTCCTCTTGGTGAAGTCTAAATCGACCGAGCTCCCCCTCGATCGTCTCCCTCTTGGCGATCTTGGTCACCTCGTCTCCTTCGTGCGCGGTCTTGAGCACGTCCCAAATCTCCTTGGCACTCTTTAACCCTTGCACCTTGTTATACTCCTCTAGACTTAGAGAGGCGAGGAGTATAGTGGTGGCTTGGGAGTTGAAGTGTCGGATTTGGGCGACCTTGTCCGAATCATAGTCTTCATCCCCCGGTGATGGTACCTGTACTCCAATCTCAACAACATCCCAAATGCTAGTGTGGAGTGAGGTTAGATGATGCCTCATTTTATCACTCCATATATTATAATCTTCACCATCAAACATAGGTGGTTTGCCTAATGGGACAGAAAGTAATGGAGTACGTTTGGAAATGCGAGGGTAGCGTAGGGGGATCTTACTAAACTTCTTGCGCTTATGGCGCTTAGAAGTTACGGATGGCGTGTCGGAGCCGGAGGTGGATGGTGACGAAGAGTCGGTCTCGTAGTAGACCACCTTCTTCATCTTCTTCTTCTTGTCACCGCTTCGACGTGACTTGTCGTGTGAAGGGGATCCCTTCACCTTGTTGGCGGACTCCCTGGATGGAGCCTTTCCATGGCTTGTGGCGGGCTTCTCGCCGGTCCCGATCTCCCTCTTGGCGGATGCTCCCGACATCACTTCGAGCGGTTAGGCTCTACTGAAGCATCGGGCTTCGATACCAATTGAAAGTCGCCTAGAGGGGGGTGAATAGGGCGAATATGAAATTTATAAACTTAAGCACAACTACAAGGCGGGTTAGCGTTCGAAATATGAACGAGTCCGAGAGAGAGGGTGAAAAACAAATCGCAAGCAAATAAAGAGTGAGACACAAGGATTTGTTTTACCTAGGTTTGGTTCTTGCAAACCTACTCCCCGTTGAGGTGGTCACAAAGACCGGATCTCTTTCAACCCTTTCCCTCTCTCAAACGGTCACTTAGACCGAGTGAGCTTCTCTTCTCAATCAAATGGGACACTAAGTCCCCGCAAGGACCACCACACAATTGGTGTCTCTTGCCTCGGTTACAATTGAGTTTGATCACAAGAAAGAATGAGAAAAAGAAGCAATCCAAGCGCAAGAGCTCAAATGAACACAAGTCACTCTCTCACTAGTCACTATTGAATTGGGAATGATCTATGGACTTGGGAGAGGATTTGATCTCTTTGGTGTGTCTTGTATTGAATGCTATAACTCTTGTAAGGTGTGGGAAGTTGGAAAACTTGGATGCAATGAATGGTGGGTGGTTGGGGGTATTTATAGCCCCAACCACCAAACTAGCCGTTTGGTGAAGGCTGCTGTCGCATGGCGCACCGAACAGTCCGGTGCGCCATCGGACACTGTCCGGTGCGCCTGCCACGTCACCAAACCGTTGGATTCAGACCGTTGGAGCTTCTGTCTTCTAGGCCACCGGACATGCACTGTTCAGTGTCCGGTGCGCCATCTGCCTCTGCTCTGACTCTGGCGCGCACTGTAGCGCATTTAATGCCTTCTGCAGACGACCGTTGGCGCGAAGTAGCTGTTGCTCTGCTGACACATCGGACAGTCCGGTGCATCACCGGACACTGTCCGGTGCTTCACCGGACAATCCGGTGAATTATAGCGGAGAGCCTCCCAGAATTCCCGAAGGTGAGCAGTTCGGAGTTGGAGTCCCTGGTGCACCGGACACTGTCTGGTGGCACACCGGACAGTCCGGTGCGCCAGACCAGGGCACACTTTGGCTGACTTAACTCCCTTGTATTTGAATCCTTTTTCGGTCCTTTTATTGGTTTGTTGTGAACCTTTGGCACCAGTAGAACTCATAATCTAGAGCAAACTAGTTAGTCCAATTATTTGTGTTGGCCAATTCAACCACCAAAATCAATTAGGAAAAGGTGTAAGCCTATTTCTTTTTCAAAAACACTAGATAAGTAATTTCATGGTTAACTTTGTTTATGATGAATTTTAGAATCTATACTACTCTATAAGACAGTAGTGTAGACGTCCACACCCGTGGTGCACGGTTCTGCCCCTCTGCTCCCCGATCCTCCCCTCCCCCGCATCGCGTGTTGCCCGCCGTGACTCCCGCCGGCGTGATGGCCATGCTTGCCCTCAGCTCCTTCGTACCGCGATTCTAGGACCCGCCATCAGCTCCTTCCTACTGCGATTTCAGCAGTCAGATGCATGGTGCCTTCCAAACCTAACGCCTTCTATCGCCGAGGTTCCATCCCTCCCCGTCTTGCTCCCCCAGGCTTCGGCCTCCCGAATATCAAACCCTAACCCTGAATTGCTCGAGTGAGGGGTGGGGTTTCGGCGCCCGTTGCTTGAGGATGGAGGAGAGGCCATCGCCCGAGGCAAGCGCGGGCAACTCGAGGGCCGAGGATGACTTCAGGAGCTGCTGCGGGGACGAGGAAGAGTGGGAGGACACGGAGGAGTCGTTCACGGCCGGCGTCGCCAAGGGGGAGCTGGACGAGGCCTCGGTGCGCCTCTTCTTCAAGGGCGTGTCGAGCCCTGAGGCGGAGGGGAAGAAACTGTCTAGCATCGGAGTCAGAATCGTCCCCGGGGTGCCTGTTCTGCCTCGGTCCCCACCATCAACGCCCGCGGATCCGCCCCCGCCATCCTCCCCACCGCCCGTCATGGAAGGCGTTGCGGATCCACCGTGCCCCTGCCCTGGCGCCTCCGGCCTCCACCTGCGCGTCCGCGCCCGAGCCCTGAAATCTCGCATCCACATCAATGGAAGGTCCGCGCGTCCGTGCCCCTACGCCACCTCCTCCTCCTCCTCCTCCTCCTCTCCCCCTCACTGTGCCGCCTGCCCTCCACCGCGTCCGCGTCGTCCATGTCCATAGAATCGATCCACCCCTTCCGCCCCTCTCTTTTGGCGGATCCAATAATGAGCCCCCTTGCACTATCAGATCTTCCTGCCCTCGATCTTCTCTCTAACGGCTGCGTGGATTGGGCAAATCACGCGCTATGATTCACGTCCATCGTATGGTAGACTTGGGGTGAGCTCCGAGCGGAATGATCAACGGTTGGCGATTCTGCAGGTGGTGAAGGAAGTGGGTGCGAAGGAAGTTGGGGCTCGAGTTCGGAAAGCTTTTCAGCCTCTCTTCGCCAAGAAGGAGATTTCGATTTTTGGCTCCCACACGCATGTTGTACAATGGCTTGTTCGTTCTGGTACGCATGGATTTGATTGAGTTCGGTTAGTCGGCTCCTATTTTAGACTCAGTTAATTGGTTTGTTCATTTGGTGATGATTTTGGAGCCAGTTGCAGTATCTTATTCTTGCGGTTTCGGAATGTAATCCAGCTCTGATTCAAGATTTATTAGGTATGGCTTCTTGTTTAATGAGAATTACCTTGCCATATATGAATAGTGAATATTATACTCAAGGATATTGAAGTATGAATGTAATTACTTCTGGTTTGTTTGTTTCTATATATGTGAATTTGCTTACAAATAATTGCTACTCCAGTGGATGATACTGTAATGTGCAGCTTAGGTGGAATTTTGTTGGCATTGTAATTCCAAAATTTCTTTTTTGGATTAATTTGATAGCTTTTGAGATTATTTTATCGTAATATTGTATTGGTGAGCCATGGTTGTATGGTCAAACAACTTGTCCAATGGATCAAATTATAGAAATGAAGTTGTGCTCTAAATGTATGCAAGCATATTGTTTGTACAAACCATCATTTCATTCAAATGGTTATTGGTTTCTACCTTTCAATGCTTCTTGGGTATTTGGATTGGCAAGCTGGATCATTTATGCAGATAATACCACTCATTGCCTTTTTTAGCACCCAACTCTTGCCGCACTTTAAAAAGCTACATGTGGCTACACAAAGCTTATTCTGTTAAATTTTAGCTTACAACTAGAATGAGTTGATGCCTGAACCATATATTTCTTTTTCTTCGAATGACTGCCATTTCTATTCTTTTTGTACTAATTGTTGATAACAACATTCCCTACATATCTCTTCTTCATCATTAGCTTAACACTCTCATATTTTTATTAACATTTCCTAGGCTGGAGAGATTATTTCTCGCTTTGAGAAGACAAAGTTTTTGTTGAAATGCTAAAAACTTTTCCAGTGCACCAAAGACTTGGCTCAGGTTTGCTTTCCAAAACACATCAATACAATTTCTTTGAAGGAATAGAAATGAAGTTGTGCTCTCCTTTAACTGGAGAGATTATTTCTCGCTTTGAGAAGACAAAGTTTTTGTTGAAATGCTAAAAACTTTTCCAGTGCACCAAAGACTTGGCTCAGGTTTGCTTTCCAAAACACATCAATACAATTTCTTTGAAGGAATAGAATGTATATAATCTATGCAATATATTGCCCTTGAGATTAAGTTGGTATTATCACAACTCCAAAACCCTACTCCCCATAATCTAGGTACCATTATCCTAAAACGTTTACTACACCTTATACTAGGCTGCGGGCAAGCATTTATTTACCAAATTGTAGGCATGATATATGGTGCACCTGTGTTGATCAGTTAACAATTCAAATGCTTGACATTTTTTACTGAAAGATAAAAACAAGGAATGAAACATATACTACTCAAACATACAAACAAGGAATGAAACTAATACTGTTATATTGGGAAATATTGAAATAGAGTTTATTTTTCTCATATGCGATGATAAAGGTGTTCATTATTAAAAATAGTTCCATTGTCATATGCAAGAGGTTTGGTATCCTCACAGTTAGTAGCAGTGGGAGATGATTAAAGGAGATGCAGTTGATGACCTTAACCATTCTAGATCCTATATCAGTCTTGATATCCTCAGTTAGCCATTTTCTAAATTGCACTATGCAAATAGGTTAACTATTATTTTCTAAATTGCAATATGTTATTTCTATTTTTTTCATCCTATGTTAGTTCAGAAGCAGCTGCACAGTCAGCTACTACTACCACCCGAGGGATTTGGGGTCACTTCAGTTGCTTTTGATTCGACTCATGGAGTATCAATTATTACAGTTGTAATAGTTGAAGGTGAGAGTACAACTTTATTTAGGAGTTTCTGGTGCTATATGTTTTCGTGTGTTAAGTCATAGTAATAACATATTTTTTGTGAAAGATGACATAAATGTGATATCATTAGTGTTCTCCTACATATCATGTCTACCCTAACCAAACATGGTTGAGGTAAAAGGCTTTGTTGTTCTTGTATATCATTGATAACAAGATATCTCAGTGACATCTAACATACAAGTTTAATACAACAGAGACTTTTCGATATATCTAAAAAGATTAGATTAGTGTACAAGGTGTCGGCATTTGTTTATGATTAAACATTCTATATTTACTCTTTATAAATAATTTATGTGATATTGATAATGTTTTTTGACCAAGAAATGTCAGATTGTTCGATGACTGTTCAGTGACTACTTCTCTTCCCAGATTTATGTGGTACTAGATGGGAATGGATGTTTCTAACAGTCTGTTAACCCTCCTCTTCAGTTCAAGATTGTGATGATTTGTAGTACTGAATTGGAGGCTTTAATCCCCTGCAATTTATGTGGTACAAGTAAGGGTGTTGTGTGATAATGCGAAAGAGATTCTAATGAAGGAAAGAAATGTTCAGGTTTGCTATTTTGATCACTTTGACTTAAAATTATCAGCAATTCCATTCTATGACCATTTGAGATAGCATCTTGTTTGGGTCCGCCTAACATTCCTTCTATTAGACTGGCAATTATATTTTTGTACTGACAATCCAGTATATTTTTGTACTGGATAAATCCTTCTATTAGCCTGGCAATTATAATTACTGGGATGGTACTGGTATATTTTTCTTCCTTTCAAAATTCATATGTTGTTAGTATCTAATAATGGATAAATCTGACCTTCTGCTATTTATTTTGTAGGATAGTTCTGACATCATTGCCATAGTGCTGGTTTACTGCATGGTAAGGCATCAGTCGATTATGAACCTTTTGCTATGCATGAATAATTTTCAATTTGTCTTGACAATATTTTTCAGGCTAATAACAACATTATTCGTTTCCATCCCACAAGAAGGAATATCAATGGTCTTCTACGAAGGTAGAGTTTACCACATTTTGTACACAAAAATTGGCACTGATTACAATAAGCCTATACTAGATTGGCTTGAGAATTCCAATGATGAGGTATCAGAGAAGTGTGATGCCATAACATCTGGTGTTCTGAAAGAAGCGGCAAAAGAACTTGCTAGCCGTTTGAGTATTTCTAACGTGCTTGAATTTTAATCTAAAAAATGCAAATCAGAGACAAGGCTGCTACTATGAGGGATAAGTGAGTCATTCATATCTTACTTACTCACACAACATGGTATTCTTTGCAGAAATCTCATCTTTGCATGGATCATATGTGTATCTAATTTGGATCGTCACTTAGAAGTTTTAGACATCTCTGTGTTCGTCCGAGCCTCTTAATCTATTATGTTCATTGTGCCATGCACTTGGAGTTCTTATGGGCAGACTTGTGAAAGCTGCAGATTCAGTTTCGGTATGTTACAATTTTCAGAGCACTATGCTTAGCTACACTGCTCAGTACTTACATATGAATGGAATACAAACACATGTATGGTGATGCTTCTATTTCTCTTTGAAACTGAAACTTCAGATGTGCCTATCTAAAGGTTTAGGTGTCCCTATTGGATTCAAAGGCTCTTGTTGACAAGGTCTATCCATGTGTGTTTCTAAGTCTAAATTGTAGTGTTGTATTACTGCAAAATGAAAAGAACTGTATATTATAATGGAAATATGACCAATACCTTCAGACCAAAAAATCTTCGAAAGATCCTAGGTGGTGGAATGAGGCAGGTTGGATTTCTGTGTGCTGGTGCTCATACAATATGGGAAAGCTTGCTGGTGAGGATAGAAAGGCTAAAGTTGTGGCAGGTTTATTTTTTCCCTCTTTTCTAAAAAATTTAGAATTGGTTGTATGTTATTTAAGGCAAAATGTTTTTCTATTGTCTAAAAAATGATTAATTTTTTCCCAGAATATTTATTTCCTAGCTTTTTATCCTACTTAAAACAAATCGAAACTGTCATTGGCTTGAAGTCCTGAACTTGTCACTCTTGTCCATTTTCCTAGAAGGGCCAAATAGAATTGAACAGTTCACAGTGGATTCAACTTTAGTCGTGCCCAATATGGTTAGCCTCCTACATTTATTTTCTCATTGTCTACTATATGTGTAACTATAAATGTCCCATTTGTAACATACCTATACTTTCTAAGTCATTCTTGGATATTGTGGATTCACACATATCATATGACAAGCTGTGCCAAGTCTTGGGAACACACAATGTGCTTGCAAGGAGTTCAAAAACATGAAGCTCCTTTGATGTTCAATAAGATTTAGCATGTTAAGTAATTTTCTAATAACATTTAGCATGTTGAAAAAGGTGAAGTTCCACACAGTAGTTTAGGATTTAGCGTCTACATTATTTTTAAAATGTGATTTGACATTTTCAATATCCTTGTTGATGCTACCTTATTATCATTCTTCTAGACTTTCTGGAGTATTACCATTACTAACTTAACTAAGGCTACCAAAATTAGCAATGCCAGTTTTTTTTGAACCTAGACAACATCATTATACTATATCCATTCTAGCTGTTCATATGACCTCCTTTACTTACGCAGTGTGAGGCTTGTCCTTCATTGCCAAATTTTAGATACCGATGTTGAATATGAAGTGGCACCGTTTTTTACTATTATTGTTCGGGCTCGTGTAACAAAGGTATGCAGTAATGGTACACAAGGCATTACATCTTCATTCTTCTTTAAGTATGCAATAATGGTGTTTGACATTTGCTCTTCATTATTATTGAAGTTACCACAACTATTGTCTGACTGAAATATGCTACAGACACAATTTTGAAGAAATATTCGTCAACTCTTGCCACAATATTGACTGGTCTAGCTTCTGCTGTATTTTTGGGACATTCCTTGACCATTAATTTTCTCCTAGGCATATCAGTGGTGTTTATTTCAATGCACCAGGTAAACTGACCTTTTTATTAGTATTTATTTTGTTGAACAAGTTTTGTTGTATTTCATGTATCTTACCATTGTATGTCCTTAGTTCTTCTCTCCACTTGCAAAAGTCGAAGATGACAAATCAGCCGACTCAATAGAGTTGGAAGACACAAAATGACCGGTAAGTTTTTATCATGCTTCAAACGGTATTGAAATGTTACTTGGCTTAGGTTCCACTTAGCTTTAGCCTTTGAAGAAGTGTTGTTTTGCAATGCGTCCATGATCTCATTTCCGCCCTTTATAGCTCTAGCATGTGCCTTGGGATGACTGTTAATGTTGTTATAGAAATAGCGCACTATTTATTAAGTTCCTTTTAATGTGTGGCCTCATGGTGCTTTTTACAGTCCATCTGAATCTTCTTTTGTAAATATAACTGTTGGTGCTGCTGATGATGTAAGTATCTCATCTTCCATTTTAGATTTGTACATCATGAAGCTATTTGCTAAATGTTAGGATAGTTTATCTGTACATCATGAAGCCATTTGCTCAATCAGCTTTCTTAAAAGAATCTACAAGTTTTTCAGCTTCACTAAATGTGTCGCGAATGGCTTAGTTTATTTGTAAGTTGGAAAGCTAAACAATGTTGTAAAAAATAATCTGCAAGTTTTTTTAGCTTCACTAAATGTTAGGATAGTTTATCTGTACATCATGAAGCCATTTGCTGAATCAGCTTTCGTAGGGTGAGAATGAGATGTTATTTACTTGACATTGTTGTGCCAATGGTTGTACCATCTTTATAGTAAAAACATCATCTCTCTATTTTCTCTCATTACTGATTTTTATGTCTTCACTTTGTTCAGGAGTTTGACACATGGACAAATACCTAACAGTCGGTGGATTTTTACTCACCTGCTAACTCTGATGTGGAGTCTAAACTGAGAACTGCTTGAGTTGGGAAGCGACAAAATTTTAGGAATACAAGTAGGACCAACCTGATAATCTATGATTCAACTACGCTTGCAGAATTATGTACAAAATATAGTAGTTGTGTGTAACACTTACATTTGTTTCTTCCCTAGGTCTGCGCTTATAAAGATGGAAATGTCATAATAGATATTGCTGTCGGTATGTTGGGGAAGTATGATTGCCGACCTGTTCAACTTGATTCTCTCTTTCCTATTTTCTCAGTGACTAAGGCCCTAGAAATTAGATTCTCAGTTTCTTAAAAACCATTTCTTAAAAACCAAGAAGCTGGCCTCTCCTAGCTAAAAAATAAAAATTGGTTTCTTAAAAAGCTTCCAAACAGGGCTTAAGGGTATCCCTTATGGGATGGTATATTGGCTTGTGGACAAAGGGTGAGTATTAATTTAGTGTCAGGGTTCTTTTAACCTTGCCAGTTTAAATGTGTTTAAATGTCAGCATGATATTAGTATACACTATATTATAGGATTTAGTGTGCTCATAAATTGTTTCTCACCTTTACATATACCATTGTCATGGATTTTTACCTTACGGGAGGGGGCTGTAACATCATATCATTTCACTCCTTTATAACACCCAACTGGTTTGTTCGTTTTTTATATGCTTAGATGGAAAATTGCTCGCTCAATGTACCTAGGACTATTTTAAGAAAAATGGTCAAACAACCATTTCTAACTTGTTTGTTGTTGTGAGTGTAATGGAGACTTGCCAAAATAGATGTAAGAATTCTAACTGTGCATTTTAACTACCTTTATGTTTGTTATTATTGTAGGTTGCCAATAAATTTGTGAGATATGGACCTTTTAGATTTGTCGTATACTTAGCACGAGCACCTTATTATATGATTTATGTCATCGCGACGTATAGGCATTGTACTCACTTCGTAGACTTAGTTTTTTTTCTAATATTCACATTGTAGTATAAATTGATTTGTATCAGATTAGTTCTATATTGGTTGTTGCCAACGAAAATGAGAGACATTCAGGTCAATAATATATATAGTGCCTGTTTTTCTGTAATCGTTGTGCACTAATATTCTGTTCAATATTTTGTATGTCGTTGCAACGCACGAGCACCTAAAAGAACCCACTCACCTAAATTCAGTTGGGAAGTTTTGTCCTTATGCCTTCACTAATTGAGTAGGTTCCAACGCGAGTAGAACTCGACTAGGTGAGTGCTCATGCGTTGCAACGGGGACATATAATATCACAATAACTTATGTATTATATGTCTCCGTTGCAACGCACGGGCACTCACCTAGTTAGTCTAGAAGTTTATAATCATAGGTTCATTTAGACCCACTAAATAAATATTAAAATCTTTATTAACATTGAAGTGATAAGTAGTACCCGTGTTCATAATAATTCAAATATTGTAGGCCAATCAGTGGTTTAATTTAATATTAAAATGATTTGACCTCTAATTATCACAATGACATTTCCTTTTAGAAAGAAAAGATAAAACAAAAAAATGAGACCCATGTTCATAGTAGAAATAATTAATTAATGATTAATTTATTTCTGTAGAATTGGTTAAATCATTACATCTAAGTTATGTTATGCAAAACACTTTCGTAGTCGAATGTCCATATAACTTTCACTAGTGACAATCCAAAGTAGAGTTATAGTTTATAGATGTCAATACGTGTGGACTAATAAAATGAATATGAAATAGGTTTTATTCTCGGCACTATTATAAGTATGGTTTGTATGGTGTATTTTTGTTCATGTAATGTTGAATGTTATTCATGTAATGGTGTATGTTTATTTATTTGGTGAATGTTTTCTTTTGTATGTAGGATATGCGAATCTATATTAGAAGCTGATTTCATGGTAGAAGACCAAAATATGTTTAAAGACGATCCACATGACACCTTTGAGCAAGGCAAGTGTATTCTCCCTCTGCATTTCTGTTTGTACCCAAATAATGCATATAATAATTGTTGGGGACCTTCGGCATCCGAAGGTCCTCAAAAACAGGATTTAACAGTATTTCTGGAGTACAATGTGTGAACAGGTATCTTCGGACTAAAGTCGGCATTGCTGTAGACCGGAATAATACGAAGGTCGATACAGAGCCGAAGGTGCGAGCAGGAAAGCTTCGGCGTGACAGCAAAGAGTGGAACCGACTTAAAGATGAAAAGGCTATTCAGACCTCGATAGACTACTACAGAATTATTATCAAATGTAAAGGGCATGTATGTAATTTTGTAAGGGCTGTGTCCCGTGCCTATAAATAGGTGAACAGTATCCCCGTACTGTTCACGCTGACTGGGCATTCACCTTTTGCGTCACGCTTATATTGTCATCTTCTCTCGATTGAAGGTACACTTATAATTCAATAATATTTCTATTTATGCCTGATAATAATATATAATCGTTCATATTGTCTTTTATATCCTTTACATTTTCTCCTTCGTCATCGTTTAATGATTTTATGGAGTACTTGAGAACAAGTCCCCAACATTGGCGCCCACCTCCGGTGAACTCACTTCCATTTCTTGAGCTTTTCAACACCTTCGGCAAGCATCACCTTCGTCATGCCGCCGAAGAAGGCTTCAGCACCAGGGGCTGGCACGCTGCAGCCGCTGGACCCCAATCAAGACGTCCTTTCTCTTAGAGAGGCACGAAGCCAGAAGAGGAAGGCTACCAGTCCAACACCTCCGGAGGATGATCTAGATCAGGAGATTCAAAATCTGGAAATCCTTCAGCAGCAGGTTCAACGCAAGAAGGAAAAGATGGCCAGGCTAGCTGAACTGCAGAGGCAGATAGACGAAGCCTCTGAAGAAGTTCGTCATCTTGCTCAGGATGAGCAACACCGAAGGCCTCAGCATCAAGACCTTCATCAGGAGGGTTTTCCCAATGAAGATGACTGGTATGACAATTTCCATCATGGGAATTTTGTTTTTGATGATGCTTCTCCTCTGTCCGCTGAGCTGCAGGCTACACCTTGGCCCCCGTCCTACAAGCCGCCTCAGCTCCCCGTATTCGATGGCCACTCAGACCCGAAGCAGTTTTTGATGAGCTACGAAGCAACAGTGTCTTCGTATGGTGGCAATGCTTCAGTCATGGCCAAATCTTTCGTCATGGCTGTCAGAAGTGTTGCTCAAACCTGGTATTCCTCCCTTCGACCAGGAACGATCACTTCATGGCAGAAGCTGAAGGATTTGTTGTTAACCAGCTTTCAAGGATTTCAGACGAAGCCGGTCACTGCTCAGGCTCTGTTCCAGTGCACTCAGGATCACGAAGAATACCTTCAGGCATATGTCCGAAGGTTCTTGCGTTTAAGGGCACAGGCACCAACGGTGCCCAATGAAATTGTCATCGAGGCCATGATCAAGGGGCTTCGGCCAGGTCCGTCAGCTCAGTACTTCGCCAGGAAGCCTCCTCAAACTTTGGAAAAGCTTCTCCAAAAAATGGATGAATACATTCGGGCCGACAATGATTTTCGCCAAAGAAGGGAGGAGGCTTTCAGGTTTTCTGAAATGACCAGGGGCTTCGGAGGGAGGTTTTACCCGAGGCATGTGAGATCAATTCACAATTCTACACAAAATGATGACAGAGGAAGCCAACAGCAAAGGCCACAATGCTCCTCACAGACTTCTGGACAACAGCAAAGCTCCTTCCGACCACCAGCTCCAAGAGGCAGAGGCGCCAGGGGCTTCGGAGGAAGATTTGGTGATCAACCGAGAAGAATCTTTTGCTTATTCTGCGGTGAGAACAAAGGCCATACTACCAGGATGTGCCATGTTACTATTCAGAAGCAAAAGGAAATAGCTGAAGCAGCAGCACAACAAGCCCAGCCGAAGCAGGTCATGCATACAGCTTCGTATCATTCGCCCTACATCCTAGAATATGTGGGCAACCATCCTGCAGTCTCTGCTGCTTCGGCGAGTCAGCCTCAAGTTTCCTGGCAACAGCCTCCGCCTCCACCTCCGTTGCAACAAGGCCAGCAGCCAGAAGGGAGCCAATATGCTCCGCATCAAAGGGACTTCAGAGAACAGTCCGAAGCTCGCACGGTCAAACAGCACTGTGCCAGAATCAAAGCACATCTATTGACAAATATCCTACCTTGATAGTAATCTTTTTCATTCAGTTTTATTTTTTGTGTAATAAAGGACATTGTTTAGATTTCATGAAAATAGTTCCCACAAGGAAAATATATTTTCTTCACAGGCTTCAATTGTTGAAGTTTAAGGATTTGTCATAATAAAGAGGACCTTCGGATTATCGAAAAAGTTCTTCGAAGCAACGAAAAGTCGTTCCAAGGAACGCAGAGTAAGTTTGACGAAGTCACAAAAAGTCGTTCCGAAGGGAGCGCAGTGTAAGTTTTCTGCTCCAAAGTCGTTCCAAAGGGAATGCAGAGCTTACAGCGAAAAGTCAACGCTGATACCGCCTAAGTAAAAGGCGAAGAAGCTCCAAAGACGTTCCTAAGGGAATGCAGAGCTTACAGCAAAAAGTCAACGCTGATACCGCCTAAGTAAAAGGCGAAGAAGCTCCAAAGACGTTCCTAAGGGAATGCAGAGCTTACAGCGAAAAGTCAACACTGATTCCGCTGAAGTAAAAGGCGAAGAAGCTCCTAAGGGAGGCTTATAGCGAAAAGTTAACGCTGATTCACAAAAAGATTGTGTTTTATCGCGCAGATATACGTGTATCTTCGGAATATCACCTTACATAGCATAACATCATCACATCATCTTTGCATAACATAAGCATCATACATCATACTGCATGTGGCATAAGAAAGAAATATGATATCAATCTTCGGGAAAACGCTTTGAAAAAGGGGCAAATCATGCCAAGTCACAAGGAGAAACAATATTGACCTCTGAAGTATAGCCTTGACGAATGTTTCTACAAAGCTTCAACACTTTTCAGGATACTTCGGATATTATTGTGATAAATGGTAATTCTTCTTCACGAAGCATGAAAAGAAGGGAAGGTGTTTTTTTCGTCAAAGACTCAAAAACGGTACGTATGTAAAGTTTCATGCATCGTAAAGAATTGAACCATAAAGAAAAATAAAACAAATATATTACATACAGGATTACAAGATATTACACATGCTACATTTAAAATGTTTTTACAATAGCATTTAGTCTTCCCTAAGTACCACTTCTGCAGCTTCGTTCAACAGTCGATCGACAACTTCATCCATAATAGCTTCAGCCATCTTTTTAATCTCATCGTCACCCTTAGGCCGTGCACCCGGAGATACTTCAGTAGGATCTGAGGAAGAACAGGACACGGCTACATTGCTATTACAAATCGCAAACAAATTTTAAAGCCTAAGATTACAACACGATAAAAACCATTATTTAATACCTAATTGACCTTCGGCCCCTGCGCTCTTTTCAGCAGCCTCAGCTACTTCTCTAGCATCATGAATCCCCTTTTCACTTCTTCGAATAATTTCTCCGGCCAATTCTCGGCCACTATTATCCCAGATATCGGTAAAAAACTTTCCACCAATTATGCTAGCTTCGGCCGAAGGATCTCTTGTATTTTCAAAAGACAAGGCAGCTTCGGACTGTGCTAAAATTTTTATATGTTCACAGCCCTTCTTCTCTAAGATGGTGGCAATCCCCCTGGCGCCAGAGAAGGCACATATATCTCCTCGGCTATTTAAAATTTCTTCGAAGGCTTCAGCTTCGTGGCCAATCCATTCGATAACACCTTCGGGATTGCCTCTCGAAAAGTTTTCTTCGCTTGAGAACGCTCCAACCTTGGCAAAGCTAGCCTTTAATTTCTTAACACAATCTATAGATTTGTTGTAGCATCTCTTTTTGGACGAACGAAGCTCTTCAACAGTCACTTCTAGGTGATCTGCCCATTGATCGCTGAGTTCACGTTTTGTTTCTTCAAGTATGCGTTCTTCCTTGGCTCTGACCAGTTGTTTCCGAAGGTCTTCAATTTCGCGTTTCTGAACTTCAGCTTGACTTTTAAAAGCAGCTTCGTCTTCCTTTATTTTATTTATCAATGAGTATAATATTTTATCTTTTTCGAGACCTTCGTTCCTCAGTTCAATTACTTCGGAACGAAGGTTGCTCAGGGCTATAGTACATCCTTCGTCCTCAGCATCCTTCTGCGCCCTGAGGGCATTGCTGAGTATCAGGCCCTGCAAAGAGGAATATGTCTGTGTCAATAGGTTTAAACAAATAAAAAATTTTGAAAAAAATACAAGAATTTCATTTGTCGCACCTTTAAGCTATTGTAAGCTAGGCTGTCAGCCAGATCGTTCTTTGACAGCACCGAAAGTCCGTCTTCTAAAGTTGGGAATCCGAAGCTCCTGCTCATCTCCCGACAGACAGAAATTTCCTTGCTGTCGGGGAGACAATACAAGAAGTCTTCTTCTCCACTGCCATTGAATATTAATGCCCCCTTTGTATATTTCAGTTTTTGGGCATAGTGCTGGGCCTCTTGTTCTTCTTTTTCTGATAGTTTTTTCCCCGAAGCATGACGAACAATATAATCACGAATTTTGGAGGATGCTTCGGGGGCAATAACACCGGTTTCTTCAACGAGAGTTGGCTTTGTTATTTTTTCTGTCTCACTTTCCAAGGGTTTTATCTTTGCGGGCTCTGAGGGTCCAGCTTCGGCTTCAGTCTCTTGCTCTGGAGTTTTGGAAACAGAAGTTTCAACTGTTGTTTCAGGACTGACAGCAGCCTTCTTCGGAGGTGTGCTTGAAGACTTGATCGTTTCCAGCACATCTAGTACATTAGCCATTCTCTTTCTTTTCGGAGTGACGGCTGGCACTTTTTCATTTTTTGCTGTCTCAATGATTGCTGCAGGACTCAAAACTTCCGATGTTTTGGAGCCCTCAGTTGCTTCCTTTACCTTTTCCATTTTTTCTGTGGATGGCGCTTCGGCCTTCTCTTTCGTTTCTGGCAACAAAATCTTTGATTGCTCTAATTTTGTCTTTTTTGGCACTTCGGCCGTTTCTGCGACTTCTGGCAGCACAGTTGGCTCGGTTGGTTGTTCAGCTTCGGTGGCCGAAGGAGTTTCTCCGGCAAACTCAGGCACCGAAGCTGGTTCAATATAACGCGGCCGATGCGTAAGGACCTTTATCTTCTTCCTTTTCGGTCCTGGCTCGCTAGGAGCAGCTACAGCTTCTTCTTTTGCAGAGATTGTGCTTTTTCTCTTCTACCTTCGAACGGGATAACAATAGTCAGGGTAGACAAACCCGATGGCATCAAATACCCGATTCAGTCTTTTCTTTTTTCGGCCTCCGAAGGCTGCTGACATTGCAGTATCTTCGGCCTTCGAATAAGCCCCAAGCAGTTCATCGCTTAAATTTTCAATACTTTTCAACCAATCATCATCTGGCTCAACGAATTTATCTCCAAATTTAAAAGTGTACTTTAACCTGATAAGTCCACCTTCGTCGGTTTCTTTTACGGTTTCTTGTGGCATTTCCCATTTCTCCGCAAGTGGCCATACCCTGAAGGCAATATGCTCTTGAACTAAGTCTCTTGTTCCAATGAAAGAGCACACTGCGCCGAAGGCCCTCTGGCATTCTTCGGCAGTTTCATTCATTTCAACCTTCGGCCTCCGAAGGCCGAAGCTTTGCCAAATAGGGCGCATGATTATACCCTTGATATCTTCTCGTATTGTCAGATCATTCTTCACATAGAACCATTCTGTCATCCAGTCTCCAGGCCATCTCTTCCGAAAGGTTGGCACGGGGCAGCTTGACCCGGACCGAGAAACAAAACTGTAGCAGCCAAAATTGTTATGATATTGTTCCTTACCCCAAGGTTTTGTTTCATATGATAATTCATGTATATTGCAGAAGCTTTTTGCATCAGGTTTCAGACCTTGGCTTCTCACGGCCCATACGAAGATATTTAGCCTTATAATTGCCTCGGGGGTAAGTTGATGGAGATAGACTTCGAATATTTTCAGTACCTCCACAACGAAGCTGCTCAAAGGAAATCGCAGTCCAGCTTTCAAAAAGCTTCGGTACACTACGACCTCATTTTCTTCAGGGTGTGGGCAAGTTTTTTCCCCTTCGTCGGCCCTCACAATGGATAAATCCCGGAAATACCTCCCTCTCATGTTGACAAGATGATTCTCTTTGATAGTTGATTTACCATAAACTGAATGACTTGGTCGCCATGGACGATCTTCGGAGTCCTCGCCACCACTGTCCACATCATAGCTGTCGCTGTCACCAGTATCTTCGGACAAACCTTCCAGAATCTCCTTGGTAATCTTTTCCGTGTTGATCTTCGACATCGCTATAAGAAACCCCAAGTTTTTCTCTTCGTCGAGGCTCAGCCTCGTCTCAGCAACAGTCTTCTTATCCTCGGACATCTTCGGAAACACTAAAAAACTGTTTTCAAATCTGAAGCTTCAAAGCTAAAAGCTTAGCAAATCACAGTGCACAAGAGCTAAAAATTGAGTGAGCGGGAGTGGTTGGCCAGAAAGCGTGTCAAATGAGTTTGCGGTATGCCCGTATTTATACGCCAAGAGCGTTGAAAATTCAGAGACCCCGCTTGTCAGTGATTGTTGCTATTCTAGCAAAGGGAAGGTGTTTTTTCGGACCTTCGGCGTAAAGCCTTCGTCCAGATCGCAATCTGAATTCGTTATTATAAACAAATTAATATTGCAAGGGGCTACTGTTGGGGACCTTCGGCATCCGAAGGTCCTCAAAAACAGGATTTAACAGTATTTCTGGAGTACAATGTGTGAACAGGTATCTTCGGACTAAAGTCGGCATTGCTGTAGACCGGAATAATACGAAGGTCGATACAGAGCCGAAGGTGCGAGCAGGAAAGCTTCGGCGTGACAGCAAAGAGTGGAACCGACTTAAAGATGAAAAGGCTATTCAGACCTCGATAGACTACTACAGAATTATTATCAAATGTAAAGGGCATGTATGTAATTTTGTAAGGGCTGTGTCCCGTGCCTATAAATAGGTGAACAGTATCCCCGTACTGTTCACGCTGACTGGGCATTCACCTTTTGCGTCACGCTTATATTGTCATCTTCTCTCGATTGAAGGTACACTTATAATTCAATAATATTTCTATTTATGCCTGATAATAATATATAATCGTTCATATTGTCTTTTATATCCTTTACATTTTCTCCTTCGTCATCGTTTAATGATTTTATGGAGTACTTGAGAACAAGTCCCCAACAATAATGTTTGCTTTTGGATATTTTCATAAATTTGATGGGATTTGCCTAAATAGGATTTCCTAGTAATACCAACCCTATTCCTTGATTAACCTAGGATAAATACTATGCTTAGCAATTTGTGCTACTGCTCAACTTGATAATTATGATGTCACTCTTTAATGAAACTATTGTTCCAAAAATGAAAATTGTATTATTATGTTAACGCGATGGTTAAACAAGATCATTTCGTATTAAAAAAACATGGAGTGACCACCCATGATAACAGTGCAACCACGAGTGCTATCATGGCTCTGGCTTTGGTAAATAGCTTTATAGACTTAGTGCTTAACAACCCTACCTGAAAGATGGGTAAGAGGGGGCGGCAGTGGTTTGGTGGCAACTCATGTTAACATAGAGTGGTAGTCTTGGCTAAGTTACCTCACACAAATGGCCATCAATACCAAAGTGGAAACCTTAGCGGGTGGCTTTGTACTAAGGATATTTTGTGAAAGCCTCATAATGGATCCCTAGCCATTCATCTCGGCAGTGTTTACGGGTCCATACAACCCAAGCTACATGAGATACATGGCTTGTGGGTAAAGTTGTACCACCTCTGCAGAGTGTAAAACTGATATGTCAGCCGTGCTCACATGGTTAAGAGCAACCTAGACCCTCACATAATAACTGAACTTAAAGATGGAGAATAAATCGTGATCCGATGATTTATAAATGGTTTGCTTAAGTGGTTTCACTTAAGTGTTTTTGAGATATAATCATATGCTTACGATTAGTTGGGATATTTTGGGATACACTTACAATTAGTAAGTTAGGCGTTTATAATAAAATATTGACCAACTAAAATGCTTACCGCTTATCCATATCCTACCTTGTTAACCTTGCATAACTCCTCCCACTTGTTGAGCCCCCACCATAAGTGAGCTCACCCTTTGCTAATATTTTGATTAGAGCTGATGAGGAAGACTATGACAATGGTGACGCCGAGTACTGAGTCTAGCGATGCGCCAGTCATCTTCCTGTGGAAGATTGCCCATGTTATATTCGTTGTACTTGATGATGATACTATTTGAGACATTTATGTCTAGATGATGTAATAAAGTTATAATACTCTCTTTACGTCTTTATTTCATTGTCTTTTGATATATTACATTTGTGACGTCAACATATATATGGAAAATGGATCCTGGCACACATATTCTATGCATTCGGTTTTGCCCCTAAAATCGGGTGTGATAGAAGTGGTATCAGAGGTATGCTAACTCTAGGTCGTTAGACTAGTTATAAACGGAAAGCCCAGCCTGTTCAAAATATGCTTATTTTGCTCTTACAGACTTATTTTATTAACCTTGCCTCTTTAAAAATTCAACTAAGGTGACACTTTCTCTTGTAGATGGTGCGTACTGTTTAGACCACCCGTGTGAACAACAACTATATCCCTCCACCACGGTAGGCTCCTTTCTACCCAATGGTAGTAGAGGAGGTCCCTGTGGAGCTTCACCACCTTCGTGTCGAGAATGGAGTGATCTTCGAAGATAGTTCTGAAGAGATTTTGGAAACACCCACTACGTTGTCAGAATCGGATGCCTTTGCTGCGGGAGCTTCATCTTCAGCACCACATGTACCAGCAGCTCAAGCCTCGGCTCCTGGAGGTGATGACTCGGATGATTCCGGTGATGATGAAGACGATGAGGAAGAAGAAGAAGAAAATAATGACAACATTGAGGATGCCAACATTGGACAAGAAGACAACTTTGATGGATTACGGACTGTCGCAGAACATTAGACTTCAATGTTCAAGATGAGACAGTTTCCAAACTTGCTGCAGGATGTGCTGCATGCACTAGGAACCTATGTTGACCTCTCTATGACACAAGGAGAGTGTCTGAGCCTCCTCGGGTTTGTTACTACCTCACTTGCGTGCATATCAGAGTGTTGGATGCAGGAGATCAAGGTTTCAGGACTCTATCATCACGAGTCTCTGACGTTGCTATCCACCTACGCTGCTTCGGTCAGCAATGCTGCTCAAAGAGCTTTGTGGTCCCTCAGCCATACCTATTAGCAGCAGTTGCATGACACGACGTACATGCATCTTCCCCCGCGTCCTCGTGGAGAGAGCCAGACAAGTGTTGTTCCAGGTGAAGCTGGAGAAGATCGCCTCAACACCCTTGTAGGTGTGGTGGCAGGTCTTAACACTGATCTGGACAGTGCTACCCTGGACCTCTCAAGGGTACATGAAGAACTTGAAGATACACATGCTAGGATTGCAGCCCATGAAGCTCAGTTCGAAGGAAGAAATCCACCCGAACCTCAAGTCCCTGCCATAGCTGTGTCCCCGCCCCGCAAGCGCATTCGCTATGGAGCCCCAGGATCTATTACCAGACTACTCTAGATTTATAAGTCATATTGTAATAAGTTCAATTTTGCGATTAGACGATGAAACTCTCTATGATATTATTATTATTATTATTATTATTATTATTATTATTATTATTATTATTATTATTATTATTATTATTATTATAACAACCATGTGATGGTGATGTTTGCATAATGTTTGATTTGGATTTTTTCTTGAGTGTAATGGACATAAGAACATTTAAAATTAACAAATAAGCTTAACTTTAGTTAAAAGCTATTCCCCATAGAAACTTTCTCTACTCTTCACTATTCTAAAGGATGCACTTTCTAACCAACCAGATGGTGAACACTCTCTCAGGTCACGGACAGACACAAAATCAACGTACTGGTCAACAGTTGCCACCACTACCACCACTACTAAAAAATCACCCTAATGCCACGACAGATATTGCAACAACAATATTTTTGTTGCATTAGATGTTATTTATTGCCACGACCTTTAAAAGTGGTTGCAATATATGGACCGTTTTGCCACTTTTTTGTGCATTGCGATAACCATGACTTTCGTTGCAAGAGAAAGGTGTTATTGCGACCACTAGAACAGTTGTAGCAAAATCACCCTAATGCCACGACAGATATTGCAACAATAATATTTTTGTTGCATTAGATATTATTTATTGCCATGACCTTTAAAAGTGGTTGCAATATATGGACCGTTTCGCCACTTTTTTTGTACATTGCGATAACCATGACTTTCGTTGCAAGAGAAAGGTGTTATTGCGACCACTAGAACAGTTGTTGCAAAATTACTCTAGTGTCACACGGATATTGCAACAACAATAAAGTTGTAGCATTAGGTGTTACTTATTGCCACAGCTTTAAAAGTGGTTGCAATTTATGCACCTTTTTTGCCACTTTAGTTGTGCGTTGCAATAATCATGAAGATGTTATTGCTACCACTAGAATAGTTGTTGCAAAATGTCCCTAGTGGCTCACCAGATATTACAACATCAGTAAAGTTGTAGCATTACGTGTTAGTTATTGCCACAGCCTTTAAAAGTGGTTGCAATATATGCACATTTTTGCCACTTTATTTGTGCGTTGCAATTATTATGACTTTCGTTGCAAGAGAAAGATGTTATTGCTATCACTAGAAGAGTTGTTGCAAAATATCCCTAGTGGCTCACTGGATATTACAACATCAGTAAAGTGGTAGCATTAGTAGCAGTGTAAAGCAAGACGCGGCATGTGCGTAGAATTCTTTTTTTCATCCAAACCGACCGGGCGTGCAGGGAGGGTGAGGCCACCCTATGTCATATACTCTCATGTCTGCGTAAGGCCAAGGAAATCGTAGTATATACGGACCTGCCGCGCGCAACATGTCTAAGCCATGATCCAACTTTGCGTTCTGTGTCTGGATCGCGATGGGAAATATATTCAATTTATTGATACGTTACAAGAAAAATACAAAGAACAATCTAGAAGTTTCTGTTCTCTGAGACACACATCAATAAAACACGCAGGTGAATAAAATACAAGGAAAAAGATCACATGAATCTTCTAAAATCTGATATATAACCAACAATAGAAAAGAATACAAGGAAAAGGATCACAAGAATCTTCTAAAATCTGATATATAACCAACAATAGAAAAGAATACAAGGAAAAGGATCACAAGAATCTTCTAAAATCTGATATATAACCAACAATAGAAAAGAATACAAGGAAAATGATCACATGAATCATACAATTTCCAATTGTTGTCTGCATGCCTATACTAATACATATTACAGCCGCCACTGCCTGCAGGGGACTCAAACTGCCGCCCTCCAGGACACACAACAACCAGCAGCCAGGGACTCCACGCCTTCAGGTGATCCTTATTCAAGCACACCTTCGCCAACCCCATCCAACAGTCAGCTTTAGACGGTTTGCACTACAACAGAAAATAGGAGACAACCATCAGGTAATCCTTATTCTTAATCACAACGATGTAACTAGTTTAGACAAGTGATCTATGCACGGTTGCACCATGATTCCTGAGAGTTTCCGCCATTTCAGGTTCTAGCCAAATAATATTCAGTTTTATGGCTGTTGTACCTGCAAAAAAATTACACATCGTGTCCGTTAGAGTCAAAATAAATGTGAACTAATGGTGATAATAGGGAAGGATGGCATAGAAGAGATTAAAGCATTTACGATAATATATAAAGTAAATGGACAACATTGCAGTGGCTAGCGTGTGGAAGTTGTGCCAAACCATTGTCCTGTATTTCTCGATGTTCTCATATGCCCAGTTAATATGAATAACCAACTAAGAAAGCAATATCCTTGACAAAAAAAAACCTGGTTTTGTTGTCTCAGTTGCTTGCGTAGCTTGGGTTCTTATGACTGTGATAGATAACAGCAATATCAATCAAGAAACTGAATATGCTCCCTACTCATTTTTTCTCAATTGGTACAATCAGTAACTTGGCAAGTGTTTTTTTAAATAACTCTTGCGTTTACTCTAAACTTAAAGTATCTTCCAGCTGCGAGTTGGGTCCTAAATCAATATGCTCCATTTATAACAAGATTGTTGTAAGAAAATACTTTCAGTGATGTAAGCATGTAGCACATGTGTATAACAAGATTGTTGTCATGTGGAAAAGTTTGTTACTACGAGGTTTGGCGTACATGACTGGTATGTAAAAAAATAAAATGGAAGTAGTATTGTCCTCATATAGAAAAAAATTATAATGGAGAAAATTATAATGGAGGTACTAGGAGGCTATTTAAGAGGGACTGCAATTGTTGTGTATGACTATTCTTCTATCAATTCAATGATACGCGTTGGTAGTAACTAGTAATGCCACATTTTTCTTCCTCCTATAAAAGAACCCTAACCACACATCAAAGGTACATTGCACTCATGAATCATGTACCTTGGTAAAGAAGCATGCTCTCTTTGCAGTGTAGAACCTCTTTCTCCTTCTCACTATGATGCTCCTCAAGATGTGCAAACTGCCTTTTGAACTGATGAACTACACTGCACAAAGATATTAGTATTAACGATCCTTTTTTAAAAAAATGGATGTGAAACTGTGATTCTGAAACTACAATTATGCAAAGGGAAAATTCTGAAACTGTTATTAGCGTCGGCACCAAAATAATTCTAGGCATGTCGGCACCAAAATGTTTTCAAGTGTGACTGATAGCAAGAATTGTTGTGATGTGCACATTGCTTCAAACAAATGCCTATGCACAACACACTTAATTATTTTCTCTCAATGCAATTCAGCACACATTACCTTGTAACAAATATATGGAATTAGATAGTATTACATTGCGTTATTAAACATCACAGGCCTTGTCACCAATTGTAATGTTTTCTATGGCTTCAGTTTCCCTCTGTATATATGCATGTCAATAACATTTGAATGGCTGGAAATCACTTAGCAGCTACACATCAAGATATCTACATATATACCACAAACATCTCATGTCAACTTGCTAACAGGAGAGTAAATAGGATTTTGAAAACTATGTTGTTGCTAGTGACTACATATTGCATGAATTAATAACTTATCATTAAACTTTAAAGCTCAATACTGGTTATGACTGAAAATCAGTTTAACTTTGTTTTTTTTGTTATAGGTCCTGGCTAGTGATTCCTATCTTATACTAGAAAGCCATGTCTCAGAATAATAGGAGTTGGATGCGCATGCACTTCACGACAAATGAGTGGCAAACAAATTTCAGAAAGTTCATACAAACTACATTTGGTGGCACTGCTAGAGGAGAAACTGCACCATGTCCATGTTCAAGATGTCGATGCATGTCCTACAGAACACAATCTCAGGTTCAGAGTCACTTGGTTATTAGAGGGTTTGATGAGAGCTTCATCGAAGAAGGAAACCAAGCAAATGATTCAGATGAGGGCAATGCTGCAGCAGTTGTCAATGATGATGAAACAGGTGACAGTGGTTCTGTGACCGAACTAGTTTCAACGCTAATCAGTGGTGCTATACACGAAGACATCATAGGAAATATTAATGAAGAGCCAAATGCAAAAGCAAAGGCATTCTTTAATCTATTAACAGAGGCAAAGAAGGAATTGTATCCAGGTTGCAAGGAGGTCACTAAGGTATCTGAAAGCCTGGTCGACATGAGACAAGGAGAAAAGGGCAGTGGAGAAAAAGAAAAAAATGGCTTTTTCCTCTTCAAGTTTTGCTTTTAACAATAGCAAATATATTATTAGACAATCTAAATTATTTTAGTGGATTATATAATCTGAGGAGTCTTATTTGTTTACCTAGATTATTTGAGTTGGTGGTTGCTGCTGATGGTGCCACGAATGAACGCCGCAGCCTGGCGTCGACTGTTCCGAGCCACCGCGACACGAGACGGCCTCTGACGGCGGCGATTCATGGGGTTCGGAGTCCATGATTATTGGGCGGCGGTGGCAGTTCCTAAGTGTGGCGGCAGCAGTTCTTGAGGGAGGCGTCGAGTGTGTATGGTGAGACGGCGTCGGGGGATGGAAACAAAAGGATAGTGATTCGTATATATCATCAACTTAAGGTGATTTCACTATTTGCTACGTTTTTCATATAAGTCTTGTCAGACTATCATGTGAAGATGGTTCCATATTTATAAGTGTCTAGTATACTCACTAACATCTACAATGTTTCTTATAGTCTAGACGACTTCATATGATATAAGACACTTCTATAAAATATACTTATATTAGTCTTTAATGGTGTGTCTTAAATAGTCATATATGTAGTAGTGATTGTTGCACGTATACACATATATACTCTCTCGTTCCCATCGTTTAATTTTTCTAAACAAATGCCATATAGTATTTGAACATGTACCATTAACAATTATTCACCTGAGGCTTCTAATTAAGGCTTCTAAGGCATGTTCGTTATGGCAAACCTCTTTTTGTACTATGAACAATTATTCACATTGGCGGATCCAGAATTGATCAAGAGGGGACTACTAAGCTAAGGCTATAAATTTTTTACCGAAGAGCAGAGGGTCAGCGAGGAGCTGAGGAGCGACATCTTGTTCCTTCGTCAGCAAGGAGGTGAGGAGCCAAGTAAGTCAAACATTCTGTAATGAGTAGCATCGTTTAATTTTCCCCATTCCTGGCGCCCAATGTCCCTTCAGACAGTATGCACTATGCTTGTAAAATTCCCATTCACTTCAGATGCTGAACTTGCATGGTTCTTTGACGAGGATACATGACTAGCATCGTTTAATCACAACATTATTATTCTGTTCTCAGATGGTGACAGTCAGGGGCGGAGCCAGAACTATGATATAAGGGGGGCCGATCAATTGATAAAAATATTATATAATGTTACTAATTTTAAGCACTCGCTATGAAATAAGAATTCTAAACCTTTATAAATTATCTTAGTCCATGAGTCTCTTTTATAGCTAATTAATATATTGAACTAAAGTTGTGACGCAAGAACAATACCAAAAAAATAAAGACGATAAAACGATGAATATGTGACCGATGAGATTCAACTTTTATATAATGATCTAGTATTCATGAGGCAGCTAACAAATTTATGAGAGAGTTCAAAAATCCAACTAGACTCGAGAATCCATGAAAATTCGTCAACCTACATAGGTACATGTCAAATTTGTTGTGTACACACCAACTATCAGGTGACAACTTTAGTTGAAATTTATAGGTTTTATTATCCACGAGATCTAATGTAGTATGTATATAAGTTGCTGGCACTCATTCTACTGCTTCGTGTGATCACCTTCTTTGGACTTTGGTTGTGAGGCTATGGCAGTGGCAAGTCAAGTGGTCAGCGGCAATCGGCGGCTGCCTAGCGAAATGATAGGATGAATCATAAGTGGGTGAGGTTCAGATATCAGCGTCTGCAAGCGAATTAGGTTTGACGTTTCATGCATCGATTGGTCGTTCAACGAATATTTTATCTTATATTCTTTGTCTCTTTTAGACTTCGGTTGGCATACTACAACAGAGTTATGGATCATATATTACCAACCACTATATTAAACCTTTGATTAATTATGCTGCATAAAATTTAGAGTATATAGATTTAAACACACAAAATTTAGACTATATATACTCTTGTCTATGTGGCAGCCTTGGGAGGGGCCATGGCCCCTGCCGGCCCCCCCTTGGCTCCGCCCCTGGTGACTAGGGATGAAAGTAGGATGGGAAAATCCCGTACCGACCGTTATCGTATAACCGATTTTGTTAGTTTTGTCCCGATCATTTTCGAACCCGTCTAAAAAACAAAAACGGTACGAAAACGGGATATACAAAACGGTAAACGAAAACGGAAACGGTAGAGTTGTTTTTCCGACCGTTTAACCGGGATCCCGTTTTTAATCGGGATGATCCCGTTTTTCTTACCGTATTTTTAGTTCGGGAATAATTCAATAGAGCCTGCTCCAGAGTCCAGACATCAGTGCAACTTTGAGGCCCAGTCCATCTAAGCGCCGGCCACAGGGCCACGGGCTAATTGGCTAAAGCGTCCAGAAACCTAGCGCTCACTCCTCTGACTTCTCCACGCCGCCGCTGCCAGAGTCCAAAATCCTGCTTCTCCTTCCTCCGTCCGACTAGCCGAATCGTGGTTCCTCCGTCCGGCCGTCCCTCGACAACTCTTCGCTGCGCGGCTGAGCCACCCTCGACACCGGCCGTGGGTCGCCCGAGGCCCGACCATATCCACGCGCGTACGGCGTACGCGCCCGACCAATCACCAGTTCACCATCGCGTCCGCCGCGGCGCCTCTGGCCTCCCGAGTCCTGACACTGCAGTTGAGCTGTTCACGTCACCAATCACCACCGCTTCGGGCTACTGTACGCCTGCTCTCCACGCTGCGCGCCCTCCCCACGTTCACCAATCACCACCGCTTCAAGCTGGCTTGCTTTTTACTGCTGCTGCACTTCGTATTATTCTACATGAGCATATGCAGAGAATATGATGCTAGTACTTCGTATTATTCTACATGAGCAACAGTGCTATTGTACTTGGTATTATTCTACATGGCGTGCATGATGCTAGTGTGTCTTCATTATACTTAGAAAATTCTAGTGCATTACTACTCGAGCTTGTGAACACAACCAAGGTGGCAAGTTGTAAGGGATTATTTGATCATTAACAGTTAGCTAGAACCACAGCAAAATGACAGCTCCAGCAAATATAAATATATATATATAATTATGGTGTTTCTTGTTTGGTGTCTCTCTTATCTGCAGATGAAAAGTAAAGTAGAAGGAAAAGCACCGTCAGCATCTATTACTGCACATAATTCCATAAACCAATCTATTGTTATACTTACATGATTTTTTCGTTCCCTGCCCTGTCAGCATCTATTTTCCTGACCTATGATGACGACTCAAGGAGGTTTGCAGCCGACAAGCAATGAAGCTAATATGTGCACCAACGACAATGGTAGCCAACTTGGTACACGGATTGTGGACGAGATTATGGCCGGGAAGAACGTCTTCTTTGATCTTCCTGACAAGTAAAAATCTATCTACCCATATTGTTCTCTACTGCTTTGGCCTTGGCGCAGATCATAATTATAGTATATTGTTTTCATACCTCTTAATTGTTGAATGAAATCTTTTTACAACACTATTTTAGTCATTGTTTGCATAAAATATATTTGTGTGGCAGGTTGACTGGTGAGATATGGACCTTGAAATTCCATTGCATTGGAGCACAACCTGGAAAAGAAATTGTCACAGTAAATATTGATAAAGCTTATGTTGCCTTTTACAACGTGGTGTACATAAAATCGAAACTTGGATATTCTGGGAGGGACTTCTTGTTTTACAAGAAACGATGTGGCATTGATCGATCCAGGCTATTGGCACTTGATTACATCCACCAAGAAGAGGCCATGCTGTATGATAACATGGATGAGAGAAAAATAAGTTTTGTGCTCACAAAAGATCCACCCAGTGATCTAGAGGTAAGCATAACTCCCATCAAGCGTCCAAGACAGCGAACAAATGTTGATGAAGAAACTATAGAAGTGTCGATTGATGCATATAAGGAGTGGCTTGCAATACTACAACATGATAATCCAGAAACGGGTAAGTTAAGATGTCAAACTCATTACATTAAATACATGATATGTTATAGTTTCCACAGTTAAACTTACATATTGTTTAAGTGCAGATTTAATGGATGACTTCAGGGAGGATACGATCAAAACATATAAAGAATGGTTAAGGCATCAAGGCGATCTTCCAGATATCTGTAATTTCTTTTATTTACAGCCTACTAACATATAGTGTATATTTTCGCAAATTGTTAGAGATGTAACTGATGCCTATGCTATCCGCAGTATTGTATGAACGACAAAGCAATGATGACCTAATATTATCAGATGAAGAAATTCATGGCAGCAACAAACCTACTACTAATTGGCCATCTCATGCTAGACGTCATAGGAAAAGAGATTCTGGTATTTTTTACTAAGAGTGTTTTTTATTCAAATGTTGCAATCTTCTACTTTGAATATTTCTACCCATTCAGATGTTATTGGTATATATGTAGATAACGATGGAGTCTTTAAAAAGGAGGGGCGTGGTACCCTTAAGGGTATAGCAGCAGCCACCAAGCGGATCAAGAACGGTGATCACAAACTTAAGATTGAATTTTCATCTAAGCTTGGAGGTCCTGTAGGACCAAACGCTCGCACTTTTGTGGATGAAATCGTATTGTTTACAAAGAAAAAGGCACCACTCATTGGAGTGAAAAAGTGGAAAGATATAGAGCTCAATGTTAGATCTTCTATAGCCTCTGATGTACTGGTATGTGAAATTTCTTTACTTGAGCCCTAACAGTTAGCTAGAACTATTAGTGGTCTACTATTCCCAAATTACTAGACAATTAACCTTCTCTTTATATCAAAACTGAAACAGCGAAGGTGGGAGTTTCTAACCAATGAGGACGCGCATGAAAAGATCTAGTCTATTGCTAAGGAGAGATACAAAGGATGGCGATCAACGTTAAGCTCAACATACAAGGCATACAATAGTTATGCTGAAAGGATGAAAAACAAGCCTGAAGATGTAGACATCGTCGAGTGGCATTACATGGTGTTGTATTTTGGATCTGAGAAATTCCAGGTTTGCTATTTCATTTCCTTTACTTTAACGATTGGCACTTGCATAATATGGATGATTCTAGCGATTTATTTATTAATTCATTTCCAACTATTATTATTTTCTAGAAAATAAGCAGCCGGAACTCGGAAAACCGTCAGAAACAAAGAACGAAGCATATAATGGGTTCTAGAACTTTTTCCCAAATAAGCTTTCAACAGGTAATGATATGACCACTACTTTATTTTCCATGATTAATGACAAACTTGTATGATACATTCTTCACATTACAGAGAGATCCAGAAACTGGTATAGAACCAACCGATCTATCCCTTTGGATGATTACTCATTGTAAAAATGATGAATGGTCGGAAGAGGCTTCACGTGGCATTTATGTGAGTAAATCACAAAGCTTACTACTAAAACATACTTTAAAATACTCGGCATCAATTCTTATTTGAATTGAGCTAACTTGAACTATATTGTTTTTTCAGGAGAACGCAGCTGAGAAAATTGCTGAGAAAATATATCAAACAGAAAAATTTTATCTAACAAGAGAAGAGGAAAATGCTATTTTCCAAACAACATTCAAGGAAACAACAGGATGTAAGGCAAACAGACTTCATGGTCATGGGTACCTATCAAGATATCCAACAAGAAGTCAAGTGATGGAATCAAAGTTCCTCGAACAAGCTCGTGCCACGGTTGCAACCAACCAAAAAAACATTGAACTCGAAAGTCAGGTCCAGTTGTTAAATGAAAAACTTGCGTGTGAGGTTGCAGAACGAGAAAGAATACTCCAGGAAAAAATGCAAGCACTGCAAGAAGAAGAAGAAAAAAAAAGACAAGTGCTTAGAGAAGAAATGAGGCAAGAAATGGTTGCTGCCCTTGCTGTTGTAGCACAACAGGTATAAAATTTGATATTTGTATTTTTACCATCATTGCTATTAGAAACTTTTGCAACATAAATTGTTTGATCAATTGTTTAATGCAGAGCAACCGTGAAAGCACCACTCCAATCGATCCTTCTTCCGTTGTCCCTACTAAACCTCCTGAATTCATCCCAGCTGATTCTCCTGCACCTGCACCAAGTAGTGCAAACAACGTTCGTACACCAGACACAAACAATAAGAAAGACAATATGCCAGCAAACTATATTAGCTCTTACACTCTAAGGAATGCTGTGACAAGACGTGTGCAGGCAAGGGGCAACAAAAGAAGCGAATGTGTATGGAATGCAAATGTTCTTGTATTATGATCATATAAACTGTTTTACAACATTTTTTGATAGTTTTGTTTTTGTAATCCTGGATATGATAATAGGTACAATCCGCAAGTGCAAGCGAGAAGCAAGGTAGATCAACTTAAGAAGCTCTATCAAAGTGTGTTTAAGGTATGTCCACAATCTTTTTTTATTTCTTTTGTAGTTGTGCATGCAATGGATTTTAGTAGCCTAAACAGATTTTAGTTAACCATATGAGCAGTACACATGTTTGTGGCTCTGTGCAGCATGCTTATTTGGTAGCCTGTTTTCGCTCTTGTTAGGCTGGTGCTGCAGCTGCCTTCTCTGGTAGAGATAGAGTAGAACGCTTGCTGTTGCGTGCTTCCTGTTTGCTGCGTGCTACTGTTTGTTGCTTGCCGCTGCTAGCTGCGTGCTGCTGCGTGTTGTTGTTGCTGCTTGCTGCATGCTGCGTGTTGCTACTTGCTGCTTGCTGATGGTTGCTACTGTTTGTTGCTTGCCGCTGCTAGCTGCGTGCTGCTACATGTTGTTGCTGTTGCATGCTGCATGTTGCTGCTTGCTGCTTGCTGCTGCTGATGCTGCTTGCTAGGAGTTGTGTTGTAGCTGTAGCTGTAGGCACTACAGTTGTAGTCTTTCACTAATGATTAACCAAGTTATTGTAGCTTTACTAATTATTGTTTTTAACACTTCCAACAGGTTCCTTGTCGTCGTGATATCATCGTCAGCCTAGCTAACCATCGCTTGCATCAATGGAGGGGATGGAGGGGTACACGATGACAAAAAAAACTTCCAATAATTTGCTAGTCCTGAGTAGTTTATTATCTATGTTATCACAATCCAAGCTAGTATGAGGATGTTGTGACTGTGAGCTATGTTATCAAATTAATTTGTATTTGGCCACTATTTATTTGGTGCAACCTATTTGTTACAACTTATGGTATGGATGTAGTTAATATATGAGATAAGAGACAAATATTATGGTTGTCAATTTTGGTTCTTACGTTACTGATGTAAAATATAATTCTTTTGCATAACATTTTCTACCCAATACAAATGCAAAATGCATTGTCGTATAAATTGTGGGTTTGAATATATGTAAATGCAACGGTTTTATTGGTTGTTGTATGGTTCAGTTGCAATGATTTTTTTGTTGCAATAAGATGTAATTACCATGGATCTATTTCGTTGGGACTTCGGTAGTCGCAACCTTTTCTTCTTGTTGCAACATCATTTGTTACGATATTTTTTGTTGTTATATCGGTTCTTACCACAGATAATTTTATAGCAAAAAGGTCATGTAGCCACGAGACACATTATGTTGCAAAATGATCAAATGCAACGAAATTATTTGCATGGCAATACATCTTGTTGCCACGAGTCACTGGTGTGGCACTAGTGTTTTGTTGCCACACAGCATCTTGTGGTAACAAAGCCATTTGCAACAGATTTAAACGTGGCATTAACACTTATTACCATGAAATATGTTGTGGCAATAGAGTTTTTGGCAACTATCGTAAATGTTGCAATATAACTTATTGCAACAGAATAGTCCATTGTAACAACGAACTGCTGCAACACTTGAATACGTTGCAAAAGATGTAGTAATTGCAACAGAACGTAAAATTGTTGCTATAGCCTATTGCCACTCTGTTTTCTGCAACAGCAGGCAACGACAGTTGTTCTATCGCAATTGGTGCCTATCGCAACGATTTATGGTCTATCGCAACGATTTTTGCCCATTGCAAGAAGGTGATTTTTTAGTAGTGCACCCAACCCAACAATGGAGCAGTTCATTGCCGTACAGATGCAACTTCTCCAAGGCCTCACTACTTCAGTACAACAAACTTCTTGATTAATCAAGACATCTTCTTTTGCATCTAGCTCATCTTTTACACTAGCTAGCTCACCTAAGAGCTTAGTTATAAATGTCTTTGTTTTACCATCTAGTTTTCCATGATAGCATTCATTTCATCATCACTAGATTCATTGTCACTTGATTCACTACTAGAAGAACTAGAAAGAGAGGTGGATTTGGATTTTACCTTCTCATGTTTGGCCATGAGACAAATGTGAGGAGTAGGACCGTCACCATTGGATAGATTTTTGAATAACCTCAATGCTTTGGATGATTCTTGTATTTCTATGGTTGCAACCTTTTCATCCTCTTCACTTGAGCTATCTCCATTGATGACCAATATGTGCCTCTGTCAAATCCATTTCTTCCCTCTTCCTTGTATTGCTTGTTCTCTTTTTTCATGTGGACATAAGTCAATGAAATGTTCCGTGCTTCCACAATTGTAGCAAGTTCTCTTTTTCTTGTTTGGAAATCTTCTCTTCACTACCTTGCATCCTTCTTTCTTTAACCCTTTGTGATACTTCTTGACAAACAATGCAATGTCACCAATCTCTTCATGTGACTCATCTTCACTATCACTCTCATTAGAATTATTGGTTGTCTTGTTAGCCTTTAGAGCAATATCCTTAATTTTCATTCCATCCAACTTGGCTTGCAATTCTCCAATTTTCCTTCTCTCTAAAGCCTCTTCCCTTTGCATGTCAAAGGTTAATATTCTTCCAAGAACATCACTAGGTGTAAGCATGTTAAATCTCTTATTATCTCTAATCAAAGTGGCCACAATGTCATTTCTTGGAGACTAGACCTCTAGCATAATTTTGACTACTTTGTGATCATTGATGTCTTGTCCACCAAGACCTCTAATTTTTCCCACAATAACCATCAATCTATTAAACATCTCTTGTGGCCCCTTATTTTCCAATATGACAAATCAATTAAGCTTGGCCATTAAGAGATCGATTTTGGATTTTCTAACTTTGTCAACTCCTTCATGAGCAATGTGTAAAGTATCCTAATTATCTTTTATCACTTCTATCCCAATCACTTTGTTGTACTCATCTCCACTAAGTACACTCAACAAGGCACTAGTTGCTTGAGCATTTATATGGATCCTTTGGTACTCAAAGGGAGTGAGACTGCTAGGATCTTGTGGTTCTTCCATCCCACTTCTAACAATTTCCCAAAGCTCCAGATGTAGCTAAATGAGATAAGTGTTCATCATATGCTTCCCCTTTGCAAAGTTGGTTCCATAAAACTGAGGTTCCCTTCAGGCACATTTATAAGAGATTTATGGTCAAGGTGAGGAACATAAGCACTGTAGAGGAACATTTCCATAGCCATTCTTGCTGCCCTTGCTATCTTTTTTACTCTTGTTAGTTTGATAGGATTTGTCATCATCTCCATCATCACTGCTCATCTAACTTCAAGATTTTCTTTCCTTTCTTATTTTCTTCTTTCTTTTGCCTCTCTTCTTCTTCCAATCTCAGTTTCTCTTGTCTTTTGAGTCTCCTTGCTGCTCTGCTAAGAAGCTTTTCTTCTTCTTCCAACTATTTTGCTTGCTTTCTTGCTTCTCTTCTCAAACATCACTCTTCTTTCCTTCTTTCTCTTTCTCCTTTAGATATCTCAGCATAGAGAGTTGCATAGCTTGTTGCTGATATACTCTCATTCTCTAATTCTTCACCAAAGAGATTAATCCCATCATTTTCTTGCCTAGATGTAGCCATACCTCACGCGGTTAAGTGTTGTAGAGGAACAAGTCTTTGATACCACTTGTAAGGATCTAGTATACCTAGAGGGGGGGTGAATAAGCTACCTATATATTTTTAGCTCATGAAACTATCAAATTCCAGCGCAGCAGTGCCGCTCTCAGCCCAACACTCCTGTGGTCCAGCACTGCTGAACAGTAATAAATGATCCAAACACTATCAAACTATTACAGAATCTGATAAATATGATTTCTTACTTCTATCTAGATTATGATACTGAAATGAGCAATGCACATTAATAAGACAGAAAACGGTAGAGAGGTATTCAAATGTAAAACACTTAGACTATCTTTAGCAGCTTACCCATCCCCATACCTCTATTCAAACTCCACTCTGTGAACGGTACAGTCTATAGTGCAGAACAGTGCAAAACAATGTTTTTGGGTAAACTATGGGTAGACTACTGCAGGCGGCCTTAATCCCTAACTACTCAAATCATCAGATCAGATCAACACTTGGACACATCATTTATCCCATCGTTCAGCTTGCCACAAAGGCTTGCCTACCTCCACATTGTTGAGGAGATCCATAAAGGCTAAGGGTCGCACACCCTTCCTCGATCTCAAGCCAAGAGCTCTTGCTCTTAGTATGAGAGGGTTTTCACTATGAATAATGGTAACTTACAGCAATCCAAGGCTACAACAATCTTGTAGCTCGACAGGAATGTCACACGTCGGCTAGGAGCAAGCTCCCATAATAGGTGAGTGAATGTCGACTTTGAGATGCTCCAATTGTCACACCCGGTTTTAGAAGGTAAACCGAATGCGAACCATGTACGTGCCAGGATCAGTAATTCACGTACACAACGATTACATAAATGACTCATCATAGCACAATGCTTTGAATTACATAAAGAGTAAGTAATACTATTACAGACTAGAGCCATTTACATTATGTAAATCAAAGTACATAGAATCGAAACGTAGCCAACGTAAACAACCCACCACAGGTAGCTGACTGGGGGAGGTCGCTAGCCTAATCCTAGAACTTGTCGAAGTCCTGGAACTCCTGGAGATCCGCCTCGACACCGTTCTCCTTCTTCTTTACCTGAGCATAGATTGCACCAAAGGCAACCTAGTGTTTTGTGAAAGCAAGGGTGAGTACACATCAACATACTCAGCAAATGTCCTGTTTGGCTGAGGTGGACTAGCTTTATGTGGAGTTAAGTCAAGCAGTTGCTTTTAGTTGGTCAGGTTATTATTACTAGTAGAAAGCCAGGTTTTAGCATTAACCCAAGTTCTTAACCCAAAGTACCCTTTCCAAACGGAAAGAATACCACTTACCATTACCATAATCATAAACATCATCCTTGTCACCACCTGTAAACCAACCATCTCTGATCAAAGTATCTCTAATCAATGGAGCTCCCTTGGCTGCTCATAACCGCGAGCACGACTGATATATCAGTTTTCAAACACTCTGCAGAGGTTGCGCACTTTACCCACAAGCCGTGATTCCCTCTCTAGCACGGGCTTGCAAGACCCTTATTCACTCCCAAGGTGAATGGCCAGGGATTCACTACGAAGCCTTTACAAAGATTCCCTGAGGCTGTAGCCGCCCGTTAGGTTTCCTAAATACACCGCACTCCTCCCCAAGGGGCGAACCAACCTTAGCAGAGCGAGCCGCATACACCGAGCCCCATTAACGGCACGACGGCGAAGCGAACTACACCTCAGTTCCTCTAATTATTCAGCTAAGGGCGTCCCATTCCATCCTCATGGTTGCACAGTTTTCCTGGGCAGTCATCCAACGAACAGGTCCTTACAGAGAGGCACTCGAGAAACCACTCGAGACCCCTAAAGTATCACCAGTCCAACATCATAATAATAATGACAACATCGTATCATAAGTGTTCACATCATGTTCATTGATTAAAGTAAAGCAATAGCATGAATCTAACCATAGTAGCCCAAAAGGTAATCAAGGACCAAGTAAATAGAAAGCTAGTCAATCCTTAGGTTGTTCAGAGTATGCGGGACATTGAATTATAAAGTAAATGGGACATAATGGGTCAGTGGACACTTGCCTTCACCAAACAGATGCTCAGGGTCTTCGATCTCGTAAAACTTGAAGAAATGGATCATTTGGTCGCCGAAGCTTGAGCGTCGATTCCTCGAAGCCCAGAAATGAGTCGCGATCTAGTTGCAACGCAAAGCGGAGACGAACATGCACAAGCAAACAAATATATATATATATATATATATATATATATATATATATATATATATGCATAAGTACATTACACCATTCAAAGAAAAACATGATAAAACATGCAAAATGAAACAGTGCGTGTTACTATGGTCACACGAGGAAAAAGAATCGTCGAACTCGAAGCTACGGTCGAGAAGATAACGGATTTACGCTAGACAAATACTAGTTACAACATTTGATTCGACCTGATTATATTAACCGATATTTATTATGTAAGCCTAAGTGGAACGTTACACATTTAATCTAGTTAGAGTATTAATCTAATAAATATTAGTCGAGTGACCCCTAAGTTAATTATCTAGAATATATGACTTGACGAATTAATATTATTTACATGAGTGATTATAGGCGAAAACAATTTATTATAACCCACAGACGTCGCGCGACACATGTGATCGGCACGCGAGATACGCGTGGGAGAGGAACCAAGGCGATCGACGCATCGGTCGAGAGATATCGTGTGCATGTTAAGCTGATATTAGTTACAATAATTTAACACGACTTAGTCATACTAACAGATAATTATTACATAGATACCATTGACGCTTAGCTTTGATGGGTTTGCTACTCGGTTACCCATCGTTTAAATTACGTAAATTAATTAACGTGAGCGATTCTAGGCGAAACATCTCAAGCGATAGGGCGCGTCAATACGTGTGAACGACACACATGACACGCGCGAACGACACACGCGACTTCAACGCGCTATGCGCGGACACCGGCGAGGATAGACTACTACGTCTAGCGGTAGACGAGGGGTAGAAGCACGCTGTCATCGAGCGAAGGCACTGGTGCGACTCGACGAACGATACGCACGGGAGCTGTACCGAGGCCGCACGAAGCACGTCGGGGCACCGGGCCATGCACGGACATGCTAGGAACGCGCGAGGGCCACGGACGACCATGCAGGGACGTCGGCCGTGCATGGGCGAGCCGCACAGGGCACGCCGGGCTGGCCGCGCAGACCACGAGCCGCGCCAGGACGCTGCGCACAGGGCGGGGCCATGCCGAGCATTGCGCGCCGCGCTGGGACGCGCCGTGGGCACTGCGTGCCGCGTCAGGCTGTGTCGGGGGCACTGCGTGTGCGCCGGGACTCCGCACGCCGCGCCGTGCCACGCCAGGTCGCGCATGCGCAGGCCATCGCGCCGTGCTCGCTGGCCGCCACGGGATGCCGGGCCGTCACGCCTGGCCACGCCGCGCTGCCGGGGGTAGGGGCGGGAGCTCGGCCAGAGGGGTAGAAGAGAGGGGGGGGGCAGGAGGGACCTACCTCGACGGCGGCAACAGATCCAGGCTCGGCAGGTGCGTCGAGGTGGGAGAGAAGAGGCTCGGGGGGGGGGGGGGTTGGCGGCTCCACGAGGCGAGCTCGGACGCCGACGAGGATGGGGCGCTGGGCAGCGCTGCGGCCGCCAGGGGAATCACGGCTGGGTGGGAGAGACGGTTTCTCCTGGGAGGGATGACGTGTGGGGCCCGCACGTAGGCGGCACGACGGCTGGGCACGCCCGCGCGCTAGGGTTTGGGGAGGGGGCGCCGGCGCTGGGTGGGACGCGCGCGGGAGTGGGCCGGGGGGGGGGGGGTGGCTGGGCCGCACGCGTCACTAGCCAGGTGGGCCGAGGGGGGGGGGGAGAAGCGCGTCGCGCTAGGCCGCGCCGGGGAAGCGGGATGGGTCAGGCCGAGGGGGGAGAAGGAAAGGTGTTTTTATCTACTTTCCAATCCTTTTCTCTATTTGTTCTTTTTTCCAATTAAGTTTATTCATAAGAATGATCGATGAATCAAATGGATGCACACTCAGGGCAACACGTCCGACCAAAATAACTCTGTTACCGCATGATGCAACAACCATTATTCTCTTAAGGTTTTGTTAATACATCCAACAGTTATATAAGAAAACCAAAATATTCCTCCACTATTTTGAAAAGATAAAGAAGGGCAACAGGAAAAGAGAGAGTAACACCTGAATTTGGCAGATATTAGAAAAGAAATTTTATACCCCCAAATTCAGGGTGTTATAAATCTAACCCCCTTAACAGAATCTCATCCTCGAGATTCAAGAAGAGGCTAGCAAGAAAATGAGATTGGTTTATTGGTTTTCATAGCTTCTCCTCACTCAACTTTGACCCCGCCGGCTTGACTTGTGGATTGGTTGCTTTGACCATCAGGTGCTTGAGACTGATTGATGCAATTCTTGAGGATCTCCTGGACCTGTGGGTTAGGACCCACACACGCTTCCACTGCGCCACTCTGATCTTGTCAGTTGATGTTGATCGCATTGTCTTCATTAGGGTTAGCGACTAACCCCCTTAATAGGAGCGTTGATATGTGCTTGGTGAAGATGCTGCCGACTCTGATCTTGACTGATTTGGAGGAGTTGGAGGTTGCCAAAAGGACAGGTGCAAGAGGAAAGAATAGAGAGAAAAGGTAAGTATAGACGGATTAGAGAGAGTAGGGGGAGAACCCAACTACTTAACTCTATGGCACTCACCTAGTAAACTGATGTCATTGAGGACCAAGGGTCATAACACATCAACACTCATCACGAAAAAGCAAATCAGTCATAACACAAAGACACACATCACAAGCATACAACAACAAACATATCGTGGCTACACATTAATGTTAACTAGATGGTGGTCTTTCCTTACAAAGGGGAAACTACTCTAAGGCCATCGAAAGGCAAGGGGAATGATAAGGCATGCATGATAGGGGCATGAGCATAATAAAGGATGTGGCTAAAGCAAGGATTAAAACTGACAGGGAGAGAATGCAGCCAAGGTCAGGATAGGTAAAACACCATTCTCAAATCGAGATGGGAAAGATGATATTTCAAAAGGTAGGCATAGGATAAGCATCATGGAAAGATCTAGATATTAGGAAGGTAAGGGTGATATCGAGCAAAAGCTAAGACTTGCAACTCGACAGAGGAAAAGGGAACGGACAAGAGCGAGATGGGTAAGACATCACTCTTGGAATGAAATGGGAGAGGCGGCTTTAAAATGCAGGTACAAGATAAGCATCAAGGTAAAGATCGAGGGATGACAAGGGTTACGGTGATAAGGGACAAACACACAACAAAGGATGTATTTTAGACAGAACTTGCAAGGTGTCTAAGAAGGGGGAGTAGTCAATCATGAACTAGATAAGGCATTATCCTCGAACAAGGATGGAAAAGAGGAGGCTTCAAAGGGTAGGTTCAAGGTCAGCAGGAAGGCAAGGGCATAGATATCACGAGGGTTTTAAAGGTAATAATGGACAAGGATGTAAGAGAGGAGGTAAATGGGCATAAGAACCAAGGATATAAGTACCACCAAGTGTGGAGTTAAGACAAGACCTGCAAGTTAAAAAGGAGAGGGCACGTCCAAGGGCCAGATAGGTAAGTTGCCGCTCTCAAATTAAGGTGGAAGTGAGGGGATTTTTAAAGAGTAGGAATAAAGATGAGTATCAAGGCGAGATTGATGGACGACAAGGTGAGGGTGATAGCAAATAAAAACACAACAAGGGATAGAATTAACACAAAATCTATAAGACGACAAGAAGTGAAAAGAAATCAAGGGAGAGATAGGTACCTCACAACTCTCAGACTGGGTTGAAAGAAAGGGGAGGCTTTTAAAGGATAAGTTCAAGGTGATCGTTTAGGTAGAAGACCTCAATATCGCAAGGGGTCAAAAGCGACAACAGACAAGGGTATGAGAGAAAAGATGAAGGCATTGGAGAGCTAGTGGTATGAGTACAACAAAGAATGGAGTTGCGCCCAAGCTTACACATGGTAAAGAAGAGGATATAGCCAAGGGTGCGGTAAGTAAAACACCGCTCTCAAATTGAGATAGAAGATTGGAGATTTTAGATAACAGACATAATGTAATCACAAGGTAGGATAGAGTGTTGAGAAGGGTAAAGTAAATAACAAACAAAAACACAACAAATGATAGAGTTAAAAACTCGCAGGTGACAAAGAAGAGGACACGACCAAGGGAAAAGTGGGCAAAGTACAATGCTTAGATTGAGATGGAAAAGAGAATATCTTAAAGGCCGGTATAAGATAAACATCAAGGTAAGATATAGAGGTGATAAGGATAAAGGTGGTAATGATGAAAAGCATAATCCATGGACAAAGTTAAGGCAAGACTCGTAGAGTGACGAATTGGAGAAAACAATCTATGATAAGATAAGTGAGGTTCCGACAAAAGAGTTGAAGTAAAAATTCATTACCGAAGGAAGTTACGAAGAATTAACGAGATCACCAAGGATGTGCGAAATAAAATGAATGCTCATGGATCATTGAGAAACAAGGGTGGTCAAGGGCTTGTAAAATGGAATATCTTAAACAGACCTCGTGATATAAAGGTAAGCATAAAAAGATGATAGTATGAAAGATTTCAAGGAGATGAGCATACCAATGCCAAGAGACAAGAAATTGCTGAAAGATAGTGACTCAACAACAGAAGAGGAAAGGGCCTCAAAAGACAGGAAGGTCATGGTCATATAATCTGAAATGTTTAAGTAGGTAGTAGAAATTTAGAGGCAAGTATTTGAAACAAGAGTATTGAAGAATTCAGGGATACGAGTATGTCAATACCAAAGGACTAGAGTTTTCCAGATGGTAGCAATTTATGACGAAAGAGAAAAGAATCCCAAAAGACAAGAAGGTTATGATCAGGGGGCATCTACAAAGATGTCGCAAGCACAAGGGTGAGATCATATCTAATAGAATGAATGAGTAAAGCATAAACAATACTGGAATAAAAAATACATTTAACAAGGTGATATATAGAAGCATAACATAGAATTAGTCGAGGTGACTAATATTTTGAAGCAGAATCAAGGATGGGGTGAAGTAATAGTCAATAAGTCCTTAAAACAGCCAATGCTACTCTAGGATAGCGGTCCTACAGTCAGCACGGCTTTGATACCACTTATGTCACACCCGGTTTTAGAAGGTAAACCAAATGCGAACCATGTACGTGCCAGGATCAGTAATTCACGTACACAACGATTACATAAATGACTCATCATAGCACAATGCTTCGAATTACAATAAAGAGTAAGTAATACTATTACAGACTAGAGCCATTTACATTATATAAATCAAAGTACACAGAATCGAAACGTAGCCAACGTAAACAACCCACCACAGGCAGCTGACTGGGGGAGGTCGCTAGCCTAATCCTCGAACTTGTCGAAGTCCTGGAACTCCTGGAGATCCGCCTCGACACCGTTCTCCTTCTTCTTTACCTGAGCATAGATTGCACCAAAGGCAACCTGGTGTTTTGTGAAAGCAAGGGTGAGTACACATCAACGTACTCAGCAAATGTCCTGTTTGGCTGAGGTGGACTAGCTTTATGTGGAGTTAAGTCAAGTAGTTGCTTTTAGTTGGTCAGGTTATTATTACTAGTAGAAAGCCAGGTTTTAGCATTAACCCAAGTTCTTAACCCAAAGTACCCTTTCCAAACGGAAAGAATACCACTTACCATTACCATAATCATAAACATCATCCTTGTCACCACCTGTAAACCAACCATCTCTGATCAAAGTATCTCTAATCAATGGAGCTCCCTTGGCCGCTCATAACCGCGAGCACGATTGATATATCAGTTTTCAAACACTCTACAGAGGTTGCACACTTTACCCACAAGTCGTGATTCCCTCTCTAGCCCGGGCTTGCAAGACCCTTATTCACTCCCAAGGTGAATGGCCAGGGATTCACTACGAAGCCTTTACAAAGATTCCCTGAGGCTGTAGCCACCCGTTTGGTTTCCTAAATGCACCGCACTCCTCTCCAAGGGGCAAACCAACCTTGGCAGAGCGAGCCGCATACACCAAGCCCCATTAACGGCACGACGGCGAAGCGAACTACACCTCAATTCCTCTAATTATTCAGCTAAGGGCGTCCCATTCCACCCTCATGGTTGCACTGTTTTCCTGGGCGGTCATCGAACGAACAGGTCCTTACGGAGAGGCACTCAAGAAACCACTCGAGCCCCCTAAAGTATCACTAGTCCAACATCATAATAAGAATGACAACATCGTATCATAAGCGTTCACATCATGTTCATTGATTAAAGTAAAGCAATAGCATGAATCTAACCATAGTAGCCCAAAAGGTAATCAAGGACCAAGTAAATAGAAAGCTAGTCAATCCTTAGGATGAATCTAACCATAGTAGCCCAAAAGGTAATCAAGGACCAAGTAAATAGAAAGCTAGTCAATCCTTAGGTTGTTCAGAGTATGCGGGACAGTGAATTATAAAGTAAATGGAACATAATGGGTCAGAGGACACTTGCCTTCACCAAACAGATGCTCAGGGTCTTCGATCTTGTAAAACTCGAAGAACTGGATCATTTGGTCTCCGAAGCTTGACCGTCGATTCCTCGAATCCCAGAAACGATTCGCGATCTAGTCGCAACGCGAAGCGGAGACGAACAGGCATAAGCAAACAAACATATATATATATATATATATATATATGCATAAGACCATTACACCATTCAAAGAAAAACATGATAAAACATGCAAAATGAAACAGAGCGCGTTACTACGGTCAAGCGAGGAAAAAAGAAACGTCGAACTCGAAGCTACGGTCGAGAAGATAATGGGTTTACACTAGACAAATACTACTTAAAACACTTGATTCGACCTGATTATATTAACCGATATTTATTATGTAAGCCTAAGTGGAACGCTACACATTTAATCTAGTTAGAGTATTAATCTAATAAATATTAGTTGAGTTACCCTTAAGTTAATTATCTAAAACATATGACTTGACGAATTAATCTTATTAACATGAGTGGTTATAGGCGAAAACAATTTATTATAACCCGCAGACATCGCGCGACACACTTGATCGGCACGCGAGATACGCGTGGGAGAGGAACCGAGGCGATCGACGCATCGGTCAAGAGATATCGCGTGCATGTTAAGCTGATATTAATTACAATATTTTAACATGACTTAGTCATACTAACAGATAATTATCACATAGATACCATTGACGCTTAGCTTTGATGGGTTTGCTACTCGGTTACCCGTCGTTTAAATTACGTAATTTAATTAACGTGAGCGATTCTAGACGAAACATCTCAAGCGATAGGGCGCGTCAATACGTGTGAACGACACGCATGGCACACGCGAACGGCACGCGCGACTTCAACGCGCTACGCGCGGATACGGGCGAGGATAGACTACTACGTCTAGCTGTAGACGAGGGGTAGAAGCACGCTGTCGTCCAGCGAGGGCACTGGTGCGACTCGATGAACGACACGCACGGGAGTTGTACCGGAGCAGCGCGAAGCACGTCGGGGCACTGGGCCGCACACGGACATGATAGGAACGCGCGGGGGCCGCGGACGACCGTGCAGGGACATCGGCCGTGCATGGGCGAGCCGCGCAGGCCGCGAGCCGCGCTAGGACGCTGCGCACAGGGCAGGGCCGTGCCGGGCATTGCGCGCACAGCGCTGGGGCACTGCACATGCGCAAGCCGCCGCGCCGCGCTCGCTGGCCGCCACGGGATGCCGGGCCGTCGCACCTGGCCACGCTGCCGGGGGCAGGGGCGGGAGCTCGGCCAGAGGGGTAGAAGAGAGGGGGGCAGGAGGGACCTACCTCTACGGCGACAACAGCTCCAGGCTCGGCGGGTGCGTCGAGGTGGGAGAGAAGAGGGTCGGGGGGGCGGGTTGGCGGCTCCACGAGGCGAGCTCGGACGCCGGCGAGGACGGGGCGCTGGGCAGCGCTGCGGCCGCCAAGGGAGTCGCGGCTGGGCAGGAGAGACGGTTTCTCCTGGGAGGGATGACGCGTGGGGCCCGCACGCAGGCGGCAGCGGCGGCTGGGCACGCCCGCGCGCTAGGGTTTGGGGAGGGGGCGCCAGCGCTGGGTGGGCCGCGCGGCCGCGCGCGGGAATGGGCCGGGGGGTGGCTGGGGCGCGGATAGGGGAGCGGGCTAGGTGGGCCACGCGCGTCACTAGCCAGGTGGGCCGAGGAGGGGGGAGAAGCGCGTGGCGCTGGGCCGTGCCGGGGAAGTGGGATGGGCCAGGCCGAGGGGGGAGAATGAAAGGTGTTTTATCTATTTTCCAATCCTTTTCTCTATTTGTTCTTTTTTTCCAATTAAGTTTATTCATAAGAATGATCCACGAATCAAATGGATGTACACTCAAGGCAACACGTCCGACCAAAATAACTCTGTTACCGCATGATGCTACAACCATTATTCTCTTAAGGTTTTGTTAATACATCCAACAGTTATATAAGAAAACCAAAATATTCCTCCACTATTTTGAAAAGATAAAGAAGGGCAACAGGAAAAGAGAGAGTAACACCTGAATTTGGCGGATATTAGAAAATAAATTTTATACCCCCAAATTTAGGGTGTTACACCAATGCTCAATGGGAAAACTGAGGAAAATCCTAAGGTTCTTGCTGTTCTTGGGGTTTTCTCTCAGTTTTGGAGAAGAACTAGAAATTTTGAGTCAAAGTGAGCAACTAAGGGAGATTCAAAGGGGACCAAGGGGTACTAGTAACATGTTTTGTTGTATCCCGGTGTCAGGATACACAACAGGTGACTATTGGAGACCAGGGAATTAAACAAATCAAGAAAATTTAGACTCCAACGGTTAATAAATGTTTAGCAGTGCTGGAGTTAAGTCCGGCAATGCCGGCAACACACACTGATCAGAATGATCTAAAATTTTGACACTAGCTAAATGTGTTTAGGAAGAGGTGGTTTATGGAGTTTGAGCATTGGAGAACCAAAGACACAGACAAACTCACTAAAACTTAATAGTACGAAAACTCTAAACTAGTGAAATGAATAAAATGCATAACATTTTTATTACTATTTGGTGTCCCTCCTTTGTCATAAACTTTCTCCCTTTTTGGTGCTTTTCCTGTCACATTACTTAGTAAACAGATTATTCCTCTAATTGTATGGTCATTATCACCAAAACCCACAATTAGGGCTTGATTGCACTTGCATACTCGCTCTCATCACCTGTCACACCCAGTTTTGGAAGGTAAACCGAATGCGAACCATGTACGTGCCAGGATCAGAACTCAGGTACACAGCGATTACATAATTGGACATCATCACACAATGCTTGAATTAAATAGCGGAAAGGTACTTAGTTACATCAAGATGTCTGAGACATCCACAGAGTCTAATACATATCCATAGTGTTTAACATTAAATCAAAGTGTGGAGTAACGAAATGTAGAATGTAAGCCTACACAGGCAGCTGACTGGAGGTTTGCCACTAAAGTAAACTAGAACTCGTCGTAGTCCTGGAACTCCTCAAGGTCCTCCATGTTACCAGCTTCACCTCCTGAGCACTGAGAACAGTGGGGACAACCTGGGGTGGGGTGGTTTGTAAAGCAAGGGTGAGTACACATCAACGTACTCAGCAAATGTCCCGTTTGGCTAAAGTGGACTAGCTGTATGTGGAGTTAAGGTTAAGCAATTGCTTTTAGTTGGTCAAGTTTTCTTACTATTAGTATAGCCAAATTTTAGTAATAACCCAGTTATTACCTAGAGGCACTCCCTCCAATAGGAAATACCAGAGATCAGATTTATAACCATCACTACTAATCATCATCATATAAGTAACCAAAGTTCTTCTAATCGAAGAGGATCCCAAGGCTGCTCATCATAACCGTGAGCACGTCTGATATACCAGTTTCTAACACTCTGCAGAGGTTGCACACTTTACCCACAAGCCGTGATTCCCATTCTGCCCGGGGTTCTAGCCTCCCCATTGATCACTACCAAGGTGACCTAGCTGGGTCTCACTACGTAGCCTTTACTGTAACACCCCTGGTGTTACTGCTACTAAAATTTGAGCATATCATCATGAGCATCAGCATATCATGTGATTGTTACACTTAGAGTGCATTCACTAGGCAAAAAATTTCAAACAAGTTGTATTGATGTGACTAGTCATGGGTGAAACCCTAGAATAGGGTACTTAACCCCAAATTAGGCTTGGGGTGATGATAGAGCCCAAACATGGGAAAACTTCAAAACTTATTAGAAATGGTCATAAGATATCAACTCTAATAGGAATCAATAACATCGAAACCCTAGAAGTGCCAAAAACCCTAAAAAGACCCTAAAAACCCTGGATTGAAACCCTAGGGGGTTATATGTAAATGTTTCCCCCTTTTGGACCCAAGTGCAAAAATCAAGGTATTAGGGCACCCCAAAGCACATGGTTCACACATTTGAGGATTTCCAAGTCAAAAGATGTGGATTGGACTTAATTGCAAAAAGCCACTCAATTCCTCTTATATGACTGAGTCTAAAAATAGTTGAACAGAGCTGACTTTAGAGCTCTATAGTTCTAAAAATACTAGGAATTTACCTAGGATCAATACATCAAAAGTCTAGAGCTACTCTAGGAGAACAACTTTGCTATAGGGATTAAGCCTTGGTGCCATGAAAATTTTTGAGAAAATTGGATCCAAAGTCGGGCTGTCAGGCAACCCTAAGTCTGAATCCTCACTAGCAGTAAAGTAGGATGAACTTAGAGCTTGATTTAGAGTTAGATTCATTGCTTGATTGAGGATAGTTGCCATAGTTGATTTGTAGCTGGATCATAGGGCCACAAGTTTGCTGCAGACGGATTGGCATGTTCTAGCACAAAAATCCGAGATCTAGGCGTTGCAAGTTGCTCTGTCAGGCGTCTGAAAGGAGTCTGATTGTACAGTGAACTGAACATGATCCTAGGTTCAGCCCCCCTCGCCACCGGCGGCCTTTGCGCCCGAAATTGCGCTGGCAATCGCGATTCGTGCCTCGGGCGAGTGGATTTCGCTCAGCCGTGAAAAGATCTCGTCGCGGATGGGTTTGGGTTACTATGGCCTCGCTGTCCCTCGACCACTTGCACCGGTGACGTGGCCTTGCGGCCGTCACTGGAGTTTGCATCCTTCACCGCTGTTATGCCATGCCTCAGGCCATTAACCACGTCGTAGTACATCGCCTTAGTATGTCTACTCGTCGTCGGTGGTCTTGCCACGGTAGCTTCCACGAATTGCTTGCGCCAGTGACCTCTTCCTTCTCCGGCCGCCACCGCACCATCCCAAATTCACAGGCCACCACCCTCGGAGCCTATAAATTGAGTGTGTCGTCGGGTCCGTAGGGTAGTCAAGCACCCAATCCACCAAGTTGTGCCTCCAATTGCTCACCAGAGCTCCCCAATTTCGGATTTCCCCCAAATTGGTCCAAAACACCACGCCTTATGACCTCGCCGTGGTCAGCGTGCTCCAGGTCCGCTCATGCCCCTGCTCTTTCGCTTCAGTATCCTTGTGTGTTCTTGATACTCTTTGACCCATCCAATGGAGCTAGAATCCTTTGGATCATCGGGAACATCTCGGTCGGTCCATTCCTCGCGCTGTCACCGTGGGCAGTATGATTAAGAGCTCGAACTCTACAATTGATGGAAGGGAAATGGTTGGGAGGGGTCAAATTTGGTGTCAACCGCATCGGAGCACCGGTAGTTGAGTGATCCGGCCGATGTAGGCTCGCCGGAGCTCGGTTCTCCGCCCCTCCCCGTCGTGGACCTCGGGATGTAAAGAAATAGAACTTGAAGGGGGGTTTTGTGAATGTCACTGACACAGGGAATAGTCCGTTGGACGCCTTTCAAGTTATTTAAAGCATCGAGGGCCTTTTTGCAAAACCAGCAGCGCAGGCGCGGGCGCGCGCGTGCTTTCCCCCTTCTGTAGGCCGGTTGGGCTGAAATCAGCCCAACACTATTCATTGTTTTTGCTTTTTCTTTTTCTGCCAAGATTAGAGAATTTATAAAAAATTATAGAAAAATTCTAAAATGCAAGACCAATTTTTCTAGGTTCCTAAGTTCCTATAGTATTTAATAAAAATAGTAGTATGATTTTTAGTCCAGATAAGGAAATTATAGAGTATTTAAAATGTCCAAAACCCCTACCCCTAGAATTTTAGAAATTTATTAATAATTCCAAAAATCACCAAACTTTTTGGATAAGCTTTAAATGTTATTTAGAAGCCTTGGGTGAAGTTTGGTATGATTTGGACCATGTTTGGTACCTAGAAACCAAAACCCTAGTCTTCTGCCCTATGAACTCCACTATTGATTCCAAAGACCCTAGTTTCCTAGAGTTCCGTGAAGGAAAATTGTATTCAAGACCTAAGACTATATACTATTATTATCTTAGCATTTTCATGAGCATTACATGAGCATTCATGATTATATATGGTTATATATAGAAAACAAAGAAGAGATAGAAGTTGTAGAAGCAAGGGATACACCACCACCTGAAGAACCACAGGCCAAAAACTGTTTTTATTTTGACATCTGTGGAGTAGAGCCTGACTCACCTATAACACAAGCCAAGCCCCAGTGCATTTGACACCTCCTTGCTATTTTAAAATCTTTCTCACTTGCTTGATGCATTAGGTTATAGGAGTTGTGTGCTAAACAAATGGTTGCATTTCCTTCCTTGAGAAGTTGATTACCTCTCCTTGACCCCTTGTTATATAAAAATGTTTTTCTTATGCTTAGCCTTGCTCTAGAAAAACAAAATGTTTTGTTTTGACAAAATATGATGCTTCAAGTGGGTGGGATGTTTTCAAAATAAAACTTGATGGTGAATCCATCATGGCCATGATGGGTTCAACATCAGAAAAGATGTACCTCTGCCAGGTACCAAACTTTGGGTTTGAAATGATAAAGTTGAGACCGGGCGGGTGACTTGCATGAGAAGAGAGTCTCGGTGTAGTGTCTCCGTCTCAGTCGATTAAGGACCGTCTCGATGTAGGCCTGATGATCGAGGACCTTTTAACTGGTCGCATGCCTCATCATGGGTAATATTTGCCTCGAGTAGACTAATACCAGAATAAGATAACACGCAATGGGAGTGGAGAGATGGCGAGAGTAGCGTGTACCCTCCGTGGCAAGAGGCTGGACGGTGGTGTATCTGTGCTCTCGGTTGGCGTGAACCTGATCTGGTCTTAAGAACCCCGGTGGCGAGTTGACATATGAAAGGGTTAAGTGCTACATATGTCGTGTGATTGGAGATCCTCAGCTGGGTATTAATCGATTCGGATCGCCGTTACTTCTCGGACATGAAGACTTGGTCACTGCCCTACACGTAGCAATCCAGTGAACAAGAAGGGCTGATGAGAAATTGGCTAGTATAGGTCAAGTGCTTGAACTAGGGTAGAAAGAACTCTAGAACTCAAATAATGATTTAACTTGCTAATAAAACTGGACTTTTAAGGATCCACTATTAGTAAGCATTTCTGCAAACAGAGTCTTTGATTATTGATAAGCCATACCTTGACTCCCAAAGGCCAGCATATCCTTGAGAGTCTTTTTTATTTTGACGGGTAAGTCTTGCGAAAGTACACTTCGTACTCAGGGCTTTGTCCCATGTTGTTTTAGGTGAGGAAGCAGCAAATTTTTGTTGCTTTTGTTCCAAGGTGGTGCCTAAGGAAGAAAGTCGAGACTGAAGCCTCGGGAGGAAGTGTCCTCCTTTAAAAACTTTTTACTGTTTATCAGGAGGGGTTTTTGCCTCCCAAGTTATGTAATAATATTACTCCAGCACTCTTATAATTACTGGTCTGTAATAATACTACTCTTTCTCCACTTTAATATAAAATAAAGTTATTGTAACTGCTTCCGCATTCTCGTACCTCCGATGTGTTGTAATATCTGCGTGACGGGTGAAACACTCTTGGGCAAGGTAAAGATTACAGATACCGAACTTGTCAAGTGATCAGGTGCACCTATGGGGTTGTCTGAGGTCCGATGGACAAGGACAACTGTAGGTGGGCCTAATAACTTGGGAGGTTCCGCCACAGCTGGTATTAGAGCGAAGCCCATCTCTGCAGATGTTATGAGACATTTTCAAAAAGAATTTTCAAAGACTTATCTAAGAAAATTTCTTTCCTTCTTATCTAACTACCTTCTGAAATACTTATATTAAGACCAGATAGTAGAGTGCAATGTATAGAAGGTTATGAATCAACTAAGGTTGATTCTGTAATTATGCATGCATCATGTTAAAAACTATACTAATAAGATTTCCCCCCTTATGGAGACATGCCACCGCGCACAAGGAAAACCGCGCGCAAGTCCACTGGACCGATTGGCGTGCCTCGCCATCAGCTGGCTCCAAGGCATGAGGATAGTAGCAGCGGCAGCAATGATCCCATTGGAGATCTAGAAGCGAGCATGCATTCAATACATTTGGAAGGTAAAAATGAACATCACACCAACCATGTACAAACATTGGCACACAACTCAAAAAGGTATAGTATTAAGTACAGGGGAATGAGGTCAAGTTATAAAATGGACTAATCCTAATTGGGGATTAATTACTCTCTAAGTGTTGGAAACATAACTCAAAAAATGTTAAGTAGTGATTAAACAAAGAAAAGATTAAATTATAAGATGAACTACTCTCATTTAGGAATTTGATTATCCTTTAAGTATTATCCATAATTACATACCTAATTCTATTTATTTCATTAAGACCTAAAGGTTAAACTAAAAATTAATTCATGTAATGCATGTCACTAATATCACAAGATTAAATATACTTTACTCCTAGGAATCTCCTTTTATTTATTTCATTAAATAAATAAATCAACATATACTTTAATTCTATATTCTAAGTGTAAAAATTAAAGTATACAAATTACAGTTGGTCATATTTTATTTCAAAAGGGAATAATCTTGTGAACATTTTGCAATTTGAACCACTAAATTTGGAGTTCATATGAAAAAGATATGAAATAAACAAGTTTTGAAGTTTGAAATATGAAATTAGGGCTAAATCTGTAATTAAATAAAAGTCCAGGGGGCTATTCTAAAGAAACCAGGGACCTATGCGCTAAAACAGAGGACAGCGGGTTGATTTCCTAAAACCAGGGGGTTCTTAAGCAAAACTCACACGCGAAAGGGTACGGGGTAACTTCAATCATCGGATGAGAGATCAACGACTAGGATTAGATTGCGTGGGCACGCGCAGGCGCGGTCGCGGCTGACAAGCGGGGCCAAGGTGCCAGCGGGTCAGGACGGACTGACTAGCTGGGCCCAGAGGCAGAGGCGTGGGTGAGGGGGAGAGAGGGGGGCGGTCATATCATGATCGGAGGGCTAGGGTCAGATCCGCACTGATGAAACCTAAACCGCCCAATCTCGGACGGACGTCCGAGATCTAACGGCTGGGGGCCGGACCTAAACGTGGTGCCGCCGCTCGGTCCCACGGCGAGAGTTCGCCGGAGACGAGCAGGCCGGCCACGACGGGGCTCCCGGGGCTTGGGGACTGCTCTGGGCGCAATCCGGGCTGGCGGACACGGCCATGGCCTTCACGCTGGCGAAGGGCACTAGAGGGCGCAGACCACGGCAGAGTGGGCTAACGGTGGCGCTGGATTGCTCCGGCGAGCAATCGCGCGAGCTATAGAGCAAGGATGACCAAATTAAGGGCACGTGCAGGTTGCTCACCTCGAGCAGAAGCGCTAGCATCGCGAAGCAACGACGGAGGCGCAGGGGTTCAACGGGGCGACGGTGGCGGACTCCAGCTGCGCAAGAAAATGCTCCGGTGAGCGCGGACTAGACGCAGCAGGGAGGAAGAGGGCACACCGAAGGGTGTCCCGAGCAGCTGACAGTAAGGCAAAGCTCACCGTGGCACTGGACGGGGCACGAGCACGACGGCAGCCACGGAACAGGCATTGGGCGTCGGCGGGCGGTGGCGGAGCTCCCTGGTTCACGTGGGCAGAGCGAGAGAGAGGGCGAGAGGGTTGGGCAGAGGGCGCAAATGAGAGAGGAGGGGTGGGCTAGCAGGGCGTGAGGCTCAAAAGGGGCGCGGGGGCTTGGACGTGGTCGGAGAACGTGCGGTCATGGGCGCGTCCACGGCGGGGAGATCGTGGGCGGGAGGCTGAGGACGACTGACAGGTGGGGACGGCGGGACAGAGAGAGAGAGTGGGCGCATGGGGGGGAGAACGACGCTAACAGCAATGGCCCACGGGGCAGAGAGAGAGAGATAGGGCGCGCTCAGACTTGCGCCGATAGGCGGGGCCCGCCTGTCAGGCACAGGGGGCAAGCGGACGCGGGCGCGCGCGGGCGCGGGCTAGGTTGACTTGGGCTGACTTGGGCCGAAATGGCCTGTTCCTTTTTCCTAGAATTTCTATTGCCTTTTCTATTTATTTTCTCTAGGGTTTTCAATTCAAATTCAAACCAAATCAAATATGTGTAACAATTCAAAGAATATTTAGGCTCAATATTACATGACTCATATGTTTTGGGAAAAATAAATTAAATAATCCCTCACTAATACAACTAACTCTAATTAAAAGAGAGTGAGAAAACTAGAGAGAGAGAAACTAAAGTGAGATAGAGAAGAGTAACACCTGAATTTAGATGATCATAAGAAAGAAATTTTATACCCCCAAATTCAGGGTGTTACAGACCTATCCCCCTTAAAAGAATCTCGCCCTCGAGATTCAAGGCTGGCTAGCAAAGAGTTCAGGGTAATTGGCTCTCAGATCATCCTCTCTTTCCTAGGTTGCTTCTTCCTCTGAGTGATGGCCCCATTTGACTTTGCACATCCTGATAGTGTTCCTCCGAGTGACCCGATCTGCTGTCTCCAGAATTTGCGTTGGCTTCTCAATATAAGTCAGATCTTCTTGAACTTCAAGATCATCCGCTGGCAATAACTCTTCTGGCACTCTCAAGCATTTCTTCAACTGCGACACGTGAAACACATCATGCACTGCGGACAAGTTCTCTGGTAAGCTGAGTTGATAAGCCACTTCTCCACGTCTGGCTTGAATCTGATAAGGCCCAATATAGCGAGGGGCTAGCTTGCCTTTGACTCCAAACCTTTTGGTTCCTTTGATGGGTGACACTTTCAAGTAGACATAATCTCCCACTTCAAAACTAAGTTCCCTTCTTCTGGTGTTAGCATAGCTTCGCTGCCTGGACTGTGCTGCCTTCAGATTTTCCCGGACCATCCTGATATTCTCTTCAGCTTCAAGCAAAATCTCTGGACCAAATACCTGTCTTTCGCCGGGTTGGTCCCAATGCAATGGAGTTCTGCAATTCCTCCCATAAAGTGCTTCAAATGGTGACATCTTCAGACTGGCTTGATAATTGTTGTTGTAAGAGAATTCTGCATACGGTAAGCCTCTTGTCCCAACCTAACTGGTCTTGCAAAGCACAAGCTCTCAACATATCCTCAAGAGTCTAGTTGGTTCTCTCAGTCTGACCATCTGTTTGCGGGTGATAAGCTGAACTGAACTTCTGGTGAGTACCCAAAGCTTCATGTAGCTGCTGCCAAAAATGAGAAGTAAACTGGGTGCCTCTGTCCGATATTATCTTCTTTGGAATACCATGCAGGCACACAATCCGAGACATGTATAACTCTGTCAACACTACACTGTTATAGGTGGTCTTGACTGGTATGAAATGGGACATCTTTGTTAAACGGTCCACTACTACCCAGATAGAGTCATAACCAGCTCGAGTGCGGGGCAGACCAACTATAAAGTCCATCCCAATATCATCCCATTTCCACTACGGAATCTGCAACGGCTGCAACAAACCTGCAGGTCTTTGATGTTCTGCCTTGATCCTCTGACAAGTGTCGCATCTGGCCACATACTCTGCTATTTCTCTTTTCATACCGTACCACCAAAATCTCTTCTTCAAGTCTTGGTACATTTTCTCGCTACCAGGGTGTATAGAGTATGCTGTCTCATGAGCTTCCTTGAGAATCAGTTCCCACATCGATTTGATGTCGGGAACACACAACCTATGCTTGAACCATACCACTCCTTCTACATCTTCACGAAAATCTAGACCTTTCCCATCGATGATTAGCTGCTGGATCTCGTTGATCATCTCATCATCCTTCTGACCTTTTCTGATGTCTTGCTCTAGAGTGGGCTCTAGCTCAATTGCCACTCCTTGAGTGTTGTTCAGAAATCCGAGACTCAGCCTATCGAATTCCTTCGCTAGCTCAAACGACATCGGGTGAGCGACCAACATATTAACTTGACTCTTCCTGCTCAGAGCATCTGCAACCACATTTGCTTTGCCTGGGTGATAATGGGTCTCTAGCTCATAGTCTTTGATCAATTCTAGCCATCTTCGCTGTCTCATGTTTAACTCTGACTGAGTGAATATGTACTTGAGGCTCTTATGGTCTGTGTAGATATCACACTTTTGCCCATAAAGATAATGTCTCCAGGTCTTCAGTGCATGAACCACTGCTGCTAGCTCCAAATCGTGAGTGGGGTAATTCTTCTCATGGACTTTCAATTGTCGGGACGAGTATGCCACTACTTTCCCTTCCTGCATTAACACACATCCCAGTCCGGTGTACGAAGCATCATAATACATTGAGAATGGCTTGTGAACATGTGGCAGAACTAACATCGGTGTTGTTGTCAACTTCTGCTTCAACATCTCAAATGATTCTTGGCATGCTGGGGGTCCACTTGAACTCAACCTTCTTTGCTAGCAAGGTTGTCATTGGTCTGGCAATCTTGGAGAAACCTTCAATGAAACGCCGATAGTAACCGGCCATTCCAATGAAACTCTTGATTCCTCAGACATCTTTTGGCACTTTCCAGTCCAGAATCGCTGCTACCTTCTTTGGATCTACAGCTAGTCTATCTCGGTTTATAATATGACCCAAGAATAGAACTTCGCTGATCCAGAACTCGCACTTGCTAAGCTTGGCATACAACTGGCAATCTCGTAGCCTCTGAAGTACTTTCCTCAAATGCTCTTCATGCTCTTGCTCATTCTGGGAATATACGAGAATATCATCAATGAACACCACTACGAATTTGTCGAGGTAGTCCATGAACACACTTTTCATCAGGTACATGAAGTAAGCTGGCGCGTTCGTCAATCCGAATGACATAACCATGAACTCATATAGTCCATACTTGGTGATGAATGTTGTCTTCGGTATGTCTGAAGGTTGGATTCTGAGCTGATGGTAACCTGACCTCAGATCTATCTTTGAGAACACACTGGCTCCTCTCAACTGATCAAATAAGTCTTCAATTCGAGGCAGAGGATACTTGTTCTTGACAGTGGCTTCATTCAAAGCTCGGTAATCGATGCACATCCTCTTCGTACCATCCTTCTTCTCCACAAATAGCATTGGGGCTGCCCAAGGTGAGGTACTTGGCCTGATGTAACCTTTCTCCAACAACTCATAAATTTGCTTCTTGAGTTCCACCAACTCTGGTCCAGACACTCGATAGGCTCTCTTGGAAATAAGGGTGGTGCCTGGGATAAGCTCTATGGCAAATTCAACTTTCCTTTCAGGTGGCATGCCTGGTAACTCCTCAGGGAATACATCAAGGAATTCTGACACAATCCTAATTGCCTCAATTGGATTGGACTTTTTGTCATCTATCTATAAATGTTGACAGGCTCCTTCTTTTAGTTCAGGTAAGTACAGTTTAGTTACTACTTCCTTTCCGGATAGGGACACCAACTTAACTGTCCTCTTGTCACAACTGACAGTGGCTTGATTTATGTGTAGCGAATTCATCCCTAGGATGACATCTAACCCTTTAGTTCTCATTACTACTAGGCTAGCGGGGAAGTCTATCCCCCTTATTTCAATTCTTAGATTCGGACAAATCCTATCGGATTGAACTTTTCCCCCAACTGAATTAACTCTTAGAGGCGAGATCATTGGTTCTATGGGAATGTTATGTGATAATATCCAAGATGCAGAAACAAAAGAATGTGTGGCACCAGTATCAAATAGTACTTTTGCTGGGTAGGATTCGACTAGAAACATACCTACTGCCATGTCCTGAGCATTCTGGATTGCTTTAGCCTCCAGGTGGTTCACCTTTCCACGGTTGTAGGATTGACCACGGACTCCTGGTGCTTGCTGTGGTGCTCCTTGTCTTGTTGGGGCATTGACTGCTGGCGGCTGCTGAGCTACTTTCTTGGGACAGTTCTTCGCCCAATGATTTTGTTCTCCACAGTAGAAGCATGCACAACCTCCTACTTGTGTTGGGGCTGCTTCGCCATTCTATTTGGTTGCTAGGGCAGGAAGACGAGCTGCCTGGTTGTTCTGACGCTGGTACTGATTTCCTCCAAACTAGGTGTTCTGACGGTACTGTTGCTGCTGCTGAGGAAACTGCCTCTGGAACTGGTGCTGACGCTGATGCTGGTGCTGGTGACCTTGCTTGAATTGCTGGGGCGAGTTGCTTGAGTAGCGGGGACGGCTGCTACTCTCGGCCTGAGGTCCACCAATCTTGCGCTTCCTATCCTCCATCTCCTGACGCTTCCTTTCTATCATGATTGCCCTGTCAATCAAATGCTGGAAGGTGGGAAAAGTGTGGTTCATGAGCTGGTAATGGAGGGGATCAACCAATTCTCTTAGAAAGCAGTACTGCCTCTTGGCATCTGTGTTGACATCTTCTGGGGCATAACGTGACAACTGCAAAAACTTATCCCTGTACTCACTGACGGACAGGGGACCTTGCTTTAGGGTGAGAAACTCCTCCTTCCTCACTATCATCAGTCCCTCAGGACATGGTAGCGACGGAAGTTGTCCCTGAACTCCTCCCAAGTAATGGCTTCAGGGTTGGCATGGGTGGCGAGGTAAGACTCCCACCAAGACTGTGCTGCTGCCCTCAGTTTTCAGGGACCATACAACACCTTCTCATGGTCGTTGCACTGGGCAGTGTGCAACTGACGCTCCACGGTACGCAGCCAATCTTTCGCGTCCATGGGATCAGTAGAGTGGGCAAAAACAGGGGGATGGCCCCTCATGAACTATGCTCGCTTGTCTCTAGGCACTTGTGGTGTCTGGACTTGCACTAGAGGCTGTGGTGGGGGTGGCTGCTGCTGCACTTGTTGCATCGCTGCTAAGGTCTGACCAATAGCCTGAACTGCCTGAGTTTGCATCATGAACTCTGCTCAATGGTCATCGGGGGTGGCGGTGGCAAATGCTGCTGCAGAGCTGCCTCCTCCTAGGGTGCCTGCTGCTCTGGCTGAGCACGCCTCACACCTCTGCGCCAGTTCTAAGACATCTGTAGAAACCATACACATATCAGATCTGACTCTGCAGTCTTTCAGCATAAGAAAAGATATATAGAAATCTTCAAGGCACTGAATAATTGATCATCTTCACTGACAACTTCTCAGATAAAGAGGAAAGTGGAAATAAATGGATTACCCAACTAAATAACTAACTTTATTAATAACTACACCAAGTTGCAGGGGATACCCACACCTTGGTGACAATCATTACAAAGATCCAACTTCATTACATGTTCATCATGACAAGCATCCAACAAAGATAACCACTAAGACTGACTAGACTAAGACACTGAATTAAACATTATTACAGACTTCGACTCCACCGACCAATGGATCTAAATCTATGCGGGTCCTGCAGTCTAGGGTACCATAGTCAAAGCGACCACAGGGCGGTGAACGGTAAGGGTGTTGAATCCCGACAGGGGTGGGAGAACCACCATCAAGATAGTGGCGTGCCACGCATTCAGCACGCAATTCCGCAACCTCCGCCCGAACCTTGCTCAACTCGTCAAGGGCGTGGTCCAACTCCGTGTTGAGCACGGCGGCCAGGTTGACCATGCTGCTTAGCCTGGGATTGTCCTCACCAACTGGCGAGACAATCACACCTCTGGCACTGCCGGTCGAACGGTGAGGGCAGTACTTCAGGTCAAGGCCATCAGCTACCCCGCTGAACAACGAGCAATACTGAGAAAGTGCCCGTCGTGCTGCATCTTGCATGGCTACCTCAATAGTGTCCCTCTTAGTGATAGAATAGTGCTCTGAGAAGGCCTCTACACCTCGAAGATCATCGTTCAGACGGCGCACCAAGCAAGTAGCCTCCCGCTGGTCCGGGTATAACCCGAGACGATGCTGGTAGACTACACAGCGGTACTCGATAGACCAAGTGTCTCGGTCAAAGTCTCGACACAACAGGGTATCGAGAGCGTCGTGGAAGTGACACCCACGAGCAGCGTTATGAGTGATGGGTCTAGTGATCCATCCCTCCAGCACCGGCTCCTCCGAGCACTCCATGTCGTGGCTCGAACTGCCACCGACGGCGTCGTCGTCGTCTCCGTCTCCGTCAGGGTCACCTCCAGCAGCCGGGATGCCCTTTGGTGGTGCAGGGGGCATCTCTAGCTGAGGTGCAGGGGAAAGCGGCCTCTCAGACTCCACCTCCCGCTGAGGCGAGGGGAAAGAGTCCTGCTGCTCCTGCTCCTGGCGTCGGCGCTCCTGCTCCTCGTGTAGGCGACGATGTAGTCTCTCCAAGTGACTGGACTGACCTGACATCATGCGACGCAGGGGATGCTACGCCAGGCAAGAAGGCAAAAAGGGGATCACAGACTTACGTGCAGTGCACCTGATACGGGCCATCTACAAAAGACATCGTAAGCACAAGAGTAAGAGTAGAACTATGAGACCAAAAAGTAAACAGAAAGAAAAGTGAGACAAAACTTTTGAGATAAGTAAATAACAGAGTTGGTCAAGATGACCAACTTTTGAAAAGACACTAAGGTCAGGGTAAGAGTAGGGGTTCTATAGTCCTTAGGGCGACCATTCTAGTCAAGGTTAGCGGTCCTACAGTCAGCAAGGCTTTGATACCACTTATGTCACACCCGGTTTTGGAAGGTAAACCGAATGTGAACCATATACGTGCCAGGATCAGAACCCACGTACACAGCGATTACATAATTGGACATCATCACACAATGCTTGAATTAAATAGCGGAAAGGTACTTAGTTACATCAAGATGTTTGAGACATCCACATATACATATCCATAGTGTTTAACATTAAATCAAAGTGTGGAGTAATGAAACGTAGAATGTAAGCCTACACAGGCAGCTGACTGGGGGTTTGCCGCTAAAGTAAACTAGAACTCGTCGTAGTCCTGGAACTCCTCAAGGTCCTCCATGTTACCAGCTTCACCTCCTGAGCACTGAGAACAGTGGGGACAACCTGGGGTGGGGTGGTTTGTAAAGCAAGGGTGAGTACACATCAACGTACTCAGCAAATGTCTCGTTTGGCTAAAGTGGACTAGCTGTATATGGAGTTAAGGTTAAGCAGTTGCTTTTAGTTGGTCAAGTTTTATTACTATAAGTATAGCCAAATTTTAGTAATAACCCAGTTATTACCCAGAGGCACTCCCTCCAAGAGGAAATACCAGAGATCCGATTTATAACCATCATTGCTAATCATCATTGTCACACCCGGTTTTGGAAGGTAAACCGAATGCGAACCATGTACGTGCCAGGATCAGAACTCACGTACACAGTGATTACATAATTGGACATCATCACACAACGCTCGAATTAAATAGCGGAAAGGTACTTAGTTACATCAAGATGCCTGAGACATCCACATAGTCTATTACATAATCATAGTGTTTAACAATAACATCAAAGTGCGGAGTATCGAAACATAGAATGTAAGCCTACACAAGCAGCTGACTGGGGGTTTGCCACTAAAGTAAACTAGAACTCGTCGTATTCCTGGAACTCCTCGAAGTCATCCATGTTGCCAGCTTCACCTCCTGAGCACTGAGAATAGTGGGGACAACTTGGGGTGGGGTGGTTTGTAAAGCAAGGGTGAGTACACTTCAACGTACTCAGCAAATGTCCCGTTTGGCTAAAGTGGACTAGCTGTATGTGGAGTTTAAAGTTAAGCAGTTGCTTTTAGTTGGTCAAGTTTTATTACTATAAGTAGAGCCAAGTTTTAGTAATAACCCGGTTATTACCCAGAGGCACTCCCTCTAAAAGGAAATACCAGAGATCAGGATTATAATCACCATTGTTAATCATCATCATAAAAGTAACCATTGTTTCTTATAATCGAAGAAGATCCCAAGGCTGCTCATAACCATGAGCACGACTGATATACTAGTTTCTAACACTCTGCAGAGGTTGCACACTTTACCCACAAGCCGTGATTCCCATTCTGCCTGGGGTTCTAGCCTCCCCATTGATCACTACCAAGGTGGCCTAGCAGGGTCTCACTACGTAGCCTTTACAAAGATTTCCCAGAGCAATAGCCACCCGTTAGGTTTCTCTAGTTTGATAAACATAGTACATCTCCCCAAAGGAAGGGTGACTAACAAAACCAAATCAAAGAACCTCTGCAACCAACCTCGGCAGAGCAAGTACTGTGCCTGGACCCCATTGACGGCCCTACGGCGAAGCCAACTACTCCTCTGGTTCCTCTAATTAATCAGCTAAGGGCGTCCCATTCCACCCTCATGGTTGCACTGTTATCCCGGGTTGTCACTCCCCAAACAGGTCCTTACAGAGAGGTACTCAGGAAAGAGCCTGAGCCCCCTAAAGTAATCACAAGGACCCCATCGGGATAACATCATCGTATCATAAAAGATCACATCATGTTCATTGATTAAGTTTAAGCAATAGCATAAACTAACCATGATTAACCCAGAAAGGCAAACAAGGGTAAGGGAAATACAAACTAGTCAATCCTTAGGTTTCAATAAAGTAATGCAGGACAGTGAATTATAAAGTAAAGTAGGACATGATAGGTCTGAGGACACGTGCCTTCACCAGGTTGTTGCTCAGAGGGATCTTCGGCAACACACTCAGGAACCACGAGCTACTCGTTGTCTAAGTAAAGCGAGCATACATTCAATACATTTGGAAGGTAAAAAATGAACATCACATCACACATGTACAAATATTGGCACACAACTCAAGAAGGTACAGTATTAAGTACAGAGGAATGAGGTCAAGTTATAAAAATGGACTAACCCTAATTGGGGAATTGATTACTCTCTAAATATTCGGAACATAGCTCAAAAAGGTTAAGTAGTGATTAAAACAAATGAAAGCTAGAATTATAAGATAAACTAGTCTCATTTAGAAATTTGATTATCTTTTAAGTATTATCCATAATTACATTCCTAATTCTGTTTATGTCATTAAGGCCTAGAGGTTAAGCGAAAAATAAATCCAAGTAATGCATAACACTAATCTCACAAGATTGAATATACTTTATTACTAGGGTTATCCTTTTATTTATTTCATTAAATAAATAAATCAACATATACTTTAATTCTATATTCTAAGTGTAAAAATTAAAGTGTACATATTACAGTTGGTCATATTTTATTTGAACAGAGAATAATTTGGTGAACATTTTGCAATTTGAACCACTAAATTTGGAGTTCATATGAAAAAGATATGAAATAAACAAGTTTTGAAGTTTGAAATATGAAATTAGGGCTAAATATGTGATTAAATAAAAGTCCAGGGGTCTAATTAAAACAAACCAGGGACCTATGCAATAAAACAGAGGACGGCGGGTTGATTTCCTAAAACGAGGGGGTTTCTTAAGCAAAACAGCCACGCGAAGGGGTATCGGGCTCCCTCAACCGTTGGATCAGAAACCGACGGCTGAGATTAGATCGCGCGGGCGCGCGCGAGGGCGCGCAGGCGCGGCTGACAAACGGGGCCAAGGACGTCAGCGGCAGAGGGGGAGGGCGCACTGACTAAGCGGGCCCAGCGCCAGAGGACTTGGACGCTGACAGGCGGGCCAGGCATCAGGGCACGTGTGCGCGAAGCGGTACCCACGGTCCAGGTCGTTCGATCTGAATCGGTCGGAGGGGATCAGAGGCAGGCCAAGGGCGTAGGGCACGCGTGCGCGAAGCGGTACCCGCGGTCCGGGCCGTGCGATCAGGATCGGACGGAGGGGATCAGACCGGGGGGGTTGAATGGCTGCGGGCGGCGCTGCTCCTCTCCACGGCGGTGAGGTCACCGGAGTTAAGGCAGACGTGAGCTAGGGTGGCTCTGGGGTCGCCGGAGTTGGGCACAGAGGAAGAGGGTGCCACGACGAACTCGATGGCGGGGAAAGGGCCATGAATCCACGGGCAGAGAGGGGAGAACAGCGGTGAGAAAGCCTTGGGCGGGCCGGAGCAACTCCAGTGAGCCATTCCGGCCACGGGGAGGGGTCCTAAGGCGCGCTAAGGCCTGGGCTAGCTTTAGCAGAGGCAGGGGTGACACAGGGACCTACTCCAGGGAACTAGACCGGGCTAAATTGGCCGGCCACCGCGCGAGCACGGCGGACTACCGCGTCCGAGCACCGGTGAAGGCGAAATTGGCCGAGCACAGGGCGCAATAAGGGAAATTGGGCACGGGGACGGGTGTCTCACCTTGGGGCGGAGCTCAGGGAGGCTTGGAGCGGTCTCTAGCGAGCTGGATGGCCGGGAACGCGGGCGCGGGTCTCAAGCGGCGACTGGCGGTGTGGGCAGAGCGCGAGAGAGGGCGAAGCTGTGTGAAATGAGGTGAGGGGGTGTGTGCGGGGCACTGGCGGGGCTCTAAGAAGGGAGCTGGGCGCGTGGGCGGGTGTCGTGGCCTAGAAATCCGGCGACGTGCGCGAGTGCGCACGCGCCGGTCCATGGCGAGCGCGGGGAAGGTGGAACTAACAAGGCAGGCCCACGGCGCAGAGAGAGAGAAAAGGGGACGCGCGGGGCAATGGCTCGGCAACTAGCGAACCGGGCCCGCGAGACAGAGAGAGAGGGAGCGAACGGGCGAAGGAAACTGGCGCCGACAGGTTGGCCCCACTGGGCAGGGAGGGAGGGCGCGCACGAGAGGGGAACTGCCGCTGACAGGCGGGGTCCGCCTGTCAGGCGGCGCGGGCGCGCGGCCTGGCTAGGCTTAGTGGGCCGACTGCGCTGCTTTCTCCTTTTCTTTTTCTCTGGATTTTCTAATTCCTTTTCTATTTCTTCTTCTATAGGGTTTTTCAAATCCAAATTCAAACTAGGTTTCACATTCAAATAAATTCAAACTTGTGCAACACTTTCTCCAGAGGAAGGGTGACTAACAAAACCAAATCAAAGAACCTCTGCAACTAGCCTCGGTAGAGCAAGTACTGTGCCCGGACCCCATTGATGGCCCTACGGCGAAGCCAACTACTCTTCTGGTTCCTCTAATTAATCAACTAAGGGCGTCCCATTCCACCCTCATGGTTGCACTGTTATCCCGGGTTGTCACTCCCCAAATAGGTCCTTACGGAGAGGTACTCAGGAAACAGCCTGAGAGCCCTAAAGTAATCACAAGAACCTCATCGGGATAACATCATCGTATCATAAAAGATCACATCATGTTCATTGATTAGGTTAAAGCAATAGCATAAGCTAACCATGATTAACCCAAAAAGGTAAACAAGGGTAAGGGAAGTACAGACTAGTCAATCCTTAAGTTTCAATAATGTAATGCGGGATAGTGAATTATAAAGTAAAGTAGGACATGATAGGCCTGAGGACACTTGCCTTCACCAGGTTGTTGCTCAGAGGGATCTTCGGCAACACACTCAGGAACCACGAGCTGCTCGTTGTCTAAGTAAAGCGAGCATGCATTCAATACATTTGGAAGGTAAAAATGAACATCACGTCAAACATGTACAAACATTGGCACACAACTCAAAAAGGTATAGTATTAAGTACATGGGAATGAGGTCAAGTTATAAAATGGACTAATCCTAATTTGGGATTAATTACTCTCTAAGAGTTGGAAACATAGCTCAAAAAAGGTTAAGTAGTGATTAAACAAAGAAAAGATTAAATTATAAGATGAACTACTCTCATTTAGGAATTTGATTATCCTTTAAGTGTTATCCATAATTACATACCTAATTCTATTTAGCTCATTAAGACCTAAAGGTTAAACCAAAAATGAATTCATGTAATGCATGTCACTAATCTCACAAGATTAAATCTACTTTACTCCTAGGATTCTCCTTTTATTTATTTCATTAAATAAATAAATCAACATATACTTTAATTCTATATTCTAAGTGTAAAAATTAAAGTATACAGATTACAGTTGGTCATATTTTATTTGAACAGAGAATAATATTGTGAACATTTTGCAATTTGAACCACTAAATTTGGAGTTCATATGAAAAAGATTTGAAATAAGCAAGTTTTGAAGTTTGAAATATGAAATTAGGGCTAAATCTATAATTAAATAAAAGTCCAGGGGGGCAATTCTAAAGAAACCAGGGACCTATGTGCTAAAACAGAGGACGACGGGTTGATTTCCTAAAACTAGGGGGTTCTTAAGCAAAACTCACATGCGAAGGGGTACGAGGTAACTTCAACCGTCGGATCAGAGATTAACGGCCAGGATTAAATTGTGCGGGCACGCGGGCGCGGCTGACAAGCGGGGCCAGGGCGTCAGCGGGTCAGGACGGACTGACTAGCTGGGCCCAGAAGCAAAGGCACAGGTGAGGGGGAGAGAGGGGTTGGTCAGATCTTGATCGGAGGGTTGGGGTCAGATCCGCACTGATGAAACCTAAACCGCCCGATCTCGGACGGACGCCCGAGATCTAACGGCTGGGGGACAGACCTAAACGCGGTGGCTGAAAGGGAAATGTGCCCTTGGGCCATTTCTAAGTGTTTTGGTGATTTAGTGTCCAACACAAGTGCCTAAGTATCAAATTGTGGACAAAGTACAAATCAAGTATAAATGTATGTTTCTCAGACTTAGTACATTGTTAGTGACTAATGTATTGTGTCTAAGTGCTGGAAACAGGAGAAATCAAATTGGAGAAGAGATGGCCTTGTTCAGCCAAAGCCAGCTCTGTCTGGGTGCACCGGACTGTCCGGTGGTGCACCGGACAGTGTCCGGTGTGCCAGGCTGGCTTAGGCGAACTTGCCGCTCTCGGGAATAAATTAACGGCGTGCGGCTATAATTCACCGGACTGTCCGGTGTGCACCGGACTGTCCGGTGTGCACCGGACTGTCCGGTGAGCCAACGGTCGGCCGGGCCAACGGTCGGCTGCGCGATCCGCGCGAGACACGTGGCCGAGCCAACGGTCGGGAGGGGGCACCGGACTGTCCGGTGTGCACCGGACAGTGTCCGGTGCGCCAACGACTCCAAGGCGCCAACGGTCGGCTTCGCCACAGAAGGAAAGAAATCCGCACCGGACAGTGTCCGGTGGTGCACCAGACTGTCCGGTGCACCAGGCGATAGAAGGCAAGAATTGCCTTCCTGGAATGCAATCAACGGCTCCTAGCTGCCTTGGGGCTATAAAAGGGACCCCTAGGCGCATGGAGGAGTACACCAAGCATTCCTTGAGCACTCTTGATCACTCACACTCCATTCTTGCGCACTTGTTCGACATTCTAGTGATTTGAGCTCTGTTCTAGTGTACTAGTCTTTTGAGCTTAAGTCTGGGTCTTGTGTGTGCGTATTTGCTGTGATCTTTGTGTCTTGTGTGAGTTGCTAATCCCTCCCTTACTCCGTGCTTCTTTGTGAACATCTTTGTAAGGGCGAGAGACTCCAAGTTGTGGAGATTCCTCGCGAACGGGATATAGAAAAGAAAAGCAAACACTGTGGTATTCAAGTGGGTCTTTGGACCGCTTGAGAGGGGTTGATTGCAACCCTCGTCCGTTGGGACGCCACAACGTGGAAGTAGGCAAGTGTTGTACTTAGCCGAACTACGGGATAAACCACTATGTCTACCTGTGTTGATTCTCTTGTGGTTATTGTGTTTCGCTAAGACTCTTCTCTAGCCACTTGGCAATACTGTGCTAACGCTTAACCAAGTTTTTGTGGCATTAAGTTCAAGTGTTACAGGATCACCTATTCACCCCCCTCTAGGTGCTCTCAATTGGTATCGGAGCCATTCTCTTCAAGAAAGGGACTAACCGCCCGAAGAGATGGATCCTAAGGGGAAGGGAATCGTGATCAATGATAAGGAGAAGGAGTCCTTCGTCAACGAGCCGAAGGATGACAAGCCTACCGACTCGGGCTCGGGCCACAAACGAAAGGATGGGAAGAAGAAGAAGACAAGGCGCATCAAGGAGATTGTCTACTACGACGACAGCGACGAGTCCACTTCTTCCCAAAAGGACAACGACGACAACGACTACGAGAGAAGGAAACCGGTTAATTCGAACTTTTCTTTTGACTACTCTCGTATTCCGCAAAGTACAAATGCTCATTTGCTCTCCATTCCACTTGGCAAACCTCCTCACTTTGATGGAGAGGACTATGGATTTTGGAGCCACAAAATGCGTAGTCACCTGTTCTCTCTCCATCCGAGCATATGGGAGATTGTGGAAAGTGGAATGAAATTTGATAGCTCGGATAGTCCTATGTTTATCAATGAACAGATTCATAGAAATGCACAAGATACTACTATGTTGTTAGCCTCTTTGTGCAGGGACGAGTATCATAAGGTGAGCGGCTTGGACAATGCCAAGCAGATCTGGGACACCCTCAGGATCTCACATGAGGGGAACGACGTCACCTTACTCACCAAAATGGAGTTGGTGGAGGGCGAGCTTGGAAGATTCGCAATGATCAGGGGAGAGGAGCCAACCCAAACATACAACCGGCTCAAGACCCTCATCAACAAGATAAGGAGCTACGGAAGCACACGACGTCGTTCGTCTAATGCTAAGGTCCTTTACTGTACTTGATCCACATTTGGTGAACAATATCCGTGAAAATCCTAGGTACACCAAGATGTCGCCCGAAGAAGTTCTTGGGAAATTTGTAAGCGGGCGAATGATGATCAAGGAGGCGAGATATGTCGACGACGCGTTGAACGGTCCAATCCATGAGCCTCAACCCATTGCTCTCAAGGCAACGAGGAGCAAGGAGGCGCTACCTAGCAAGGTGGCGCAAGTTGAGGCGGCCGGGCTCAATGATGAAGAGATGGCCCTCATCATCAAGCGCTTCAAGACGGCGCTAAAGGGTCGCAAGGGGCAGCCAAGCAAGACCAAGACAAAGGGGAAGCGCTCATGCTTCAAATGTGGTAAGGTTGGTCATTTTATTGCTAACTGTCCCGACAATGATAGTGACCAGGAACAAGGGAACAAGAGGGAGAAGAAGAAGAACTATAAGAAGGCAAAAGGCGAGGCACATCTTGGCAAGGAGTGGGACTCGGATTGTTCGTCCGACTCCTACAACGAAGGACTCGCCGCCACTGCCTTCAACAAGTCATCCCTCTTCCCCAACAAGCATCACACTTGCCTCATGGCAAGGGAAAAGAAGGTAAGCGCTCGTAACACTAGTACTTATGCTTCTTCAAGTGAGGATGAGTCTAGTGATGATGATGAAATAGATTATTCATGTTTATTCAAGGGTCTAGATAGAACCAAGGTGGATAAAATAAATGAATTGATTGATGCTTTGAATGATAAGAATAGATTGCTAGAAAAGCAAGAGGATCTCTTATATGATGAACATGATAAGTTTGTAGAAGCTCAAAAATCCCTTGCTTTAGAAATAAAGAGGAATGAAATGCTTTCTTGTGAATTGTCTACATGTCATGACTCTATTGCTAGTTTAAAAAGCATAAACGATGACTTGAATGCTAAGTTAGAAATAGCTAATAAATCAACATCTTGTGTAGAACATGTTGTGGTTTGCACTAGGTGTAAAGATTTTAATGTTGATGCTTGTAGTGAACACCTAGTTTAAATTTCTAAATTGAATGATGAAGTGGCTAGTCTTAATGCCCAACTTAAGACTAGCAAAAGCGAATTTGATAAGTTAAAATTTGCAAGGGATGCCTACACGATTGGTAGACACCCCTCAATTAAGGATGGACTTGGTTTCAAGAGAGAAGCCAAGAACTTAACAAGCCATAAGGCTCCCATCCCCGCCAAGGAGAAAGGGAAGGCCCCTATGGCTAGTAGTGCTAAAAAGAACCATGCTTTTATGTATCATGATAGGAGACATGCTAGAAATGCAAATAGAAGTTATGATGCTTTTGATTCACATGTTTATGATTCATATGCTATGTTTGCTTCTAGTTCTTCCTGTATGCATGGTAGAAATGTGCCTAGGAGAAATGGTGTTAATGTTCCTAGGAAAATTAATGAACCTTCTACCATATATCATGCTTTAAATGCTTCCTTTGCCATTTGTAGAAAGGATAGGAAGATAGTTGCTAGAAAATTAGGGGCAAAATGCAAGGGAGACAAAACTTGCATTTGGGTCCCTAAGACAATTGTGACTAACCTTGTAGGACCCAACAAGAGTTGGGTACCTAAGACCCAAGCCTAAATTTGCCTTGCAGGTTTATGCATCCGGGGGTTCAAGCTGGATTATCGACAGCGGATGCACAAACCATATGACGGGGGAGAAGAAGATGTTCACCTCCTACGTAAAAAACAAGGATTCCCAAGATTCAATAATATTCGGGGATGGGAATCAAGGCAAGGTAAAAGGGTTAGGTAAAATTGCTATTTCATCCGAGAACTCTATATCTAATGTGTTTTTAGTTGAGTCTCTTGGATATAATTTGTTATCTGTTAGTCAATTATGCAATATGGGATATAATTGTCTATTCACAAATGTAGATGTGTCTGTCGTTAGAAGAAGTGATGGTTCACTAGCTTTTAAGGGTGTATTAGACGGCAAACTTTACTTAGTTGATTTTGCAAAAGAGGAGGCCGGTCTAGATGCATGCTTAATTGCTAAGACTAGCATGGGCTGGCTGTGACATCGCCGCTTAGCACATGTGGGGATGAAGAACCTTCACAAGCTTCTAAAGGGAGAACACGTGATAGGTTTAACTAATGTGCAATTCGAAAAAGATAGACCTTGTGCAGCTTGTCAAGCAGGCAAACAGGTGGGAAGCTCTCATCACACCAAAAATGTGATGACCACATCAAGACCTTTGGAGATGCTTCACATGGACCTCTTCGGACCCGTCGCCTATCTAAGTATAGGAGGAAGTAAGTATGGTCTTGTTATAGTTGATGACTTTTCTCGCTTCACTTGGGTATTCTTTTTGCAGGATAAATCTGAAACCCAAGGGACCCTCAAGCGCTTCCTAAGGAGAGCTCAAAACGAGTTTGAGCTCAAGGTGAAAAAGATAAGGAGCGACAATGGGTCCGAGTTCAAGAACCTTCAAGTGGAGGAGTACCTTGAGGAGGAAGGGATCAAGCACGAGTTCTCCGCTCCCTACACACCACAGCAAAATGGTGTGGTAGAGAGGAAGAACAGGACGCTTATAGACATGGTGAGGATGATGCTTGGAGAGTTCAAGACCCCCGAGCGCTTTTGGTCGGAAGCCATGAACATGGATTGCCACATCATCAACAGGGTCTACCTTCATCGCCTCCTCAAGAAAACGTCGTATGAGCTACTAACCGGTAACAAACCCAATGTTTCGTATTTTCGAGTTTTTGGGAGTAAATGCTACATTCTAGTGAAGAAGGGTAGGAATTCCAAATTTGCTCCCAAAGCCGTAGAAGGGTTTTTGTTAGGTTATGACTCAAATACAAAGGCGTATAGAGTCTTCAACAAATCATCGGGTTTGGTTGAAGTCTCTAGCGACGTTGTATTAGATGAGACTAATGGCTCTCCAAGAGAGCAAGTTGTTGATTTTGATGATGTAGATGAAGAAGAAGTTCCAACGACCGCAATACGCACCATGGCGATTGGAGATGTGCGGCCACAGGAACAAGATGAGCAAGATCAACCTTCTTCCTCAACAATGGTGCAACCCCCAACTCAAGATGATGAACAGGAGGCGTGTGATCAAGGGGGAGCACAAGATGATCATGTAATGGAGGAAGAAGCACAACCGGCACCTCCAACCCAAGTTCGAGCAATGATTCAAAGGGATCATCCCGTCGACCAAATTTTGGGTGATATTAGCAAGGGAGTAACTACTCGATCTCGATTAGTTAATTTTTGTGAGCATTACTCCTTTGTCTCTTCTATTGAGCCTTTCAGGGTAGAAGAGGCCTTGCTAGATCCGGACTGGGTGTTGGCCATGCAGGAGGAGCTCAACAACTTCAAAAGAAATGAAGTTTGGACACTGGTGCCTCGTCCCAAGCAAAATGTTGTGGGAACCAAGTGGGTGTTCCGCAACAAACAAGACGAGCACTGGGTGGTGACAAGGAACAAGGCACGACTTGTGGCAAAAGGTTATGCCCAAGTCGCAGGTTTGGACTTTGAGGAGACTTTTGCTCCTGTGGCTAGGCTAGAGTCCATTCGTATCTTGCTAGCATATGCCGCTCACCATTCCTTCAGGTTGTTCCAAATGGATGTGAAGAGCGCTTTCCTCAACGGGCCAATCAAGGAGGAGGTGTACGTGGAGCAACCCCCTGGCTTTGAGGATGAACGGTACCCCGACCACGTGTGTAAGCTCTCTAAGGCGCTCTATAGACTTAAGCAAGCCCCAAGAGCATGGTATGAATGCCTTAGAGACTTTTTAATTGCTAATGCTTTCAAGGTTGGGAAAGCTGATCCAACTCTTTTTACTAAGACTTGTGATGGTGATCTTTTTGTGTGCCAAATTTATGTCGATGACATAATATTTGGCTCTACTAACCAAAAGTCTTGTGAAGAGTTTAGCAGGGTGATGACTCAGAAATTCGAGATGTCGATGATGGGCGAGTTAAGCTACTTCCTTGGGTTCCAAGTGAGGCAACTCAAGGATGGAACCTTCATCTCCCAAACGAAGTACACACAAGATTTGATCAAGAGGTTTGGGATGAAGGACACCAAGCCCGCAAAGACTCCAATGGGAACCGACGGACACACCGACCTCAACAAAGGAGGTAAGTCCGTTGATCAAAAAGCATACCGGTCTATGATAGGGTCTTTACTTTATTTATGTGCTAGTAGACAGGATATTATGCTTAGCGTATGCATGTGTGCTAGATTTCAATCCGATCCTAAGGAGTGTCACTTAGTGGCTGTGAAGCGAATTCTTAGATATTTAGTCGCTACGCCTTGTTTCGGGATCTGGTATCCAAAGGGGTCTACCTTTGACTTGATTGGATATTCAGACTCCGACTATGCTGGATGTAAGGTCGATAGGAAGAGTACATCGGGGACGTGCCAATTCTTAGGAAGGTCCCTGGTGTCATGGAGTTCTAAGAAACAAACTTCCGTTGCCCTATCCACCGCTGAGGCCAAGTACGTTGTCGCAGGACAGTGTTGCGCGCAACTACTTTGGATGAGGCAAACCCTCAGGGACTTTGGCTACAATTTGAGCAAAGTCCCACTCCTATGTGATAATGAGAGTGCTGTCCGCATGGCGGATAATCCTGTTGAACACAGCCGCACAAAGCACATTGACATCCGGCATCACTTTTTGAGAGACCACCAGCAAAAGGGAGATATCGAAGTGTTTCATGTTAGCTCCGAGAACCAGCTAGCCGATATCTTTACCAAGCCTTTAGATGAGCAGACCTTTTGCAAGTTGCGTAGTGAGCTCAATGTCTTAGATTCGCGGAACTTGGATTGATTTATAGCATACATGTGTTTATGCCTTTGATCATGTTCCTTTTGCATTGTGTTGTTTATTTATGGTGCTCAAGTTGTACATGCACTCCCCGGACCTCACAAGTCCTTTGCAAGTGATGCACAAATTTAGGGGGAGATGTGCTACAACTTGACCCTTTGAGACTAACTGTGTGCTTGAGTTTGCCTGATTTAGTCTCGAAGGTGGATTGAAAGGGAAAAGGTGGACTTGAACCATGCAAGACTTCCACTGCACTCTGATGAAAGAGTAACTTCTTCCAAGTTCATCTTAGTACTCTTATTGCCTTTTTACTCTCAGTTGAAGATTTTGGTGAGGCAATGGGGTTAAAGGGCCAAAATTGATCCTGTTTTGGTGCTTGATGCCAAAGGGGGAGAAAATAAGGCCAAAGCAATAAATGGATCAGCTACCACTTGTGAATTTTGAAAATAATAGAGTTAGAGTTTTTGTTTGTCAAAATACTCTTAATTGCTCTTATTGTCAAAAGTTGGTCTCCTGTGGGGAGAAGGTTTAATTATGGGAAAAAGGGGGAGTTTTTGAATCCTTGATCAATTTCTCGTGAAATATCTCTCTTTATGTTTCAACATGTGTGTTTGACTTAGAGATAGGAAATTGAGTTTGATTTGCAAAAACAAACCAAGTGGTGGCAAAGAATGATCCATATATGCCAAATTTGATTCAAAACAAATTTGAGTTCTTATTTGAATTGATTTTGTACTTGTTCTACTTGCTTTATGTTGTGTTGGCATTAATCACCAAAAAGGGGGAGATTGAAAGGGAAATGTGCCCTTGGGCCATTTCTAAGTGTTTTGGTGATTTAGTGTCCAACACAAATGCCTAAGTATCAAATGGTGGACAAAGTACAAATCAAGTATAAAGGTATGTTTCTCAGACTTAGTACATTGTTAGTGACTAATGTATTGTGTCTAAGTGCTGGAAACAGGAGAAATCGAATTGGAGAAGAGATGGCCTTGTTCAGCCAAAGCCAGCTCTGTCTGGGTGCACCGGACTGTCCGGTGGTGCATCGAACAGTGTCCGATGTGCCAGGCTGGCTCAGGCGAACTTGCCGCTCTCGGGAATAAATTAACGGCGTACGGCTATAATTCACCAGACTGTCCGGTGTGCACCGGACTGTCCGGTGAGCCAACGGTCGGCCGGGCCAACGGTCGGCTGTGCGATCCACGCGAGACACGTGGCCGAGCCAACGGTCGGGAGGGGGCACCGGACTGTCCGGTGTGCACCGGACTGTCCGGTGTGCACCGGACAGTGTCCGGTGCGCCAACAGCTCCAAGGCGCCAACGGTCGGCTTCGCCACAGAAGGAAAGAAATCCGCACCGGACTGTCCGGTGCACCAGGCGATAGAAGGCAAGAATTGCCTTCCTGGAATGCACTCAACGGCTCCTATCTGCCTTGGGGCTATAAAAGGGACCCCTAGGCGCATGGAGGAGTACACCAAGCATTCCTTGAGCACTCTTGATCACTCACACTCCATTCTTGCGCACTTGTTCGACATTCTAGTGATTTGAGCTCCGTTCTAGTGTACTAGTCTTTTGAGCTTAAGTCTGGGTCTTGTGTGTGCGTATTTGCTGTGATCTTTGTGTCTTGTGTGAGTTGCTAATCCCTCCCTTACTCCGTGCTTCTTTGTGAACATCTTTGTAAGGGCGAGAGACTCCAAGTTGTGGAGATTCCTCGCGAACGGGATATAGAAAAGAAAAGCAAACACCGTGGTATTCAAGTGGGTCTTTGGACCGCTTGAGAGGGGTTGATTGCAACCCTCGTCCGTTGGGACGCCACAACGTGGAAGTAGGCAAGTGTTGTACTTAGCCGAACCACAGGATAAACCACTGCGTCTACCTGTGTTGATTCTCTTGTGATTATTGTGTTTTGCTAAGACTCTTCTCTAGCCACTTGGCAATATTGTGCTAACGCTTAACCAAGTTTTTGTGGCATTAAGTTCAAGTTTTACAGGATCACCTATTCACCCCCCCCTCTAGGTGCTCTCAGTGGCGCTGCTCAGTCCCGCGGCGAGAGTTCGCCAGAGATGAGCAGGCTGGCCACGACGGGGCTCCCGGGGCTTGGGGACTGGTCTGGGTGCAATCCGGGCGATCTGGCGGACTCGGCCATGGCCTTCACGCTGGCGCAGGGGCACCAGAGGGCGCAGACCACGGCGGAGCGGGCTAACGGCAGTGCTGGTGTTGGGGCGAAGGCAAAGACGCCACCCTTCGCTCGAGGCCTTCGCTGATAACCGCTGGTCAGACAGAGACAGAACAGGCAGGGACACCCTTCGCTCCATTCGGCACCAGACGAAGACCGGCGACGAAGTCATCCCGCAGCGCGGCCTCGTTCAGCTCTGAGGCCCACGTGTGATCCGGCCCATTGTAACGGGCCCTGCGTGGCCGCCTTTGTGTTACGGGCCTAATCTGTAAAGGCATGCTTGTAATTACAGCTTGTAACCCTGCTTTATGGGAATATTCTGGGGATAAACTAGGTGTCTGAGGGCACATGTGTCCTTAACACAAGGCGCTGGGCACTCAGATACCTATAAATACCCCCGCACAGTGCCCGTGAGAGGCTAGATTAACAGAGCTATTGCCCCCGAGCACGTAACCCTGTTGTCGCCACTGTTCACCCCTGTTGGCCTCCTTGCTGCTGAGAGCAAGTTCCAACATTTGGCGCCCACCGTTCGTGCTACGACAAAACCACCCGCGATGGCACCCAAGAGAGCAAACCCGAAGGCTGACGAGGCTGCGAAGGCAGCACTGCTTGCCGCAAGAAAGGGCAAGGCCCTCGCCCTCACCCAATCCACCCACCAAGAGCCCACTGAAGACAATATTCCCCGCACCTGCGAAGACGACACCTTCCGCACCTGCGGGCCCGAAGGACAATCGCAGCCGCCCCCAGGCTTCGCCCCACTGGAGGGCGCGGATCTCACCGAGGACGGCGAGGTCCTCGGCGTCTCAACAGAAGAACAGTTACAGCTGCGCGCCCTGCGCCTCAAGAACCGCAATCTCCAGAGGCAGAAAGAGATACTGGAGGCCAAGCGCCAGCGTGTGTCCGCACTAGCCAAGGTGCGGCAAATGATACGCGACGAGGAGCAGAAGGCCCAAGACCTCGAGCGCGAGATCGCGCTGATGCAGCGCGAAGGCCAACTCGGTCTACAGCAAGAGCCACCCCTCCAGCAGCGCGCACAACCGGAAGACACGCGCAAAGGCCACCTCGGCCTGCAGCATGGCCCACCCCTGCAACACCGGGCGCAGCCGGAGAACCCGCGTTTCCCCCAGCATGACTACGCCTTCCAGCACGGCGCGCCATTCCAAGGGGTCAACTACCTCGACGAGCGAAGTCCCCTGGCGCCACACCTGCAAGTGACGCCTTGGCCAGCTAACTTCCGAGCAGGGGCATATCCCAAGTACAACGGTAGCACCGACCTGGCGCAATACATAATGAGTTATCAAGTCGCCGTTGCATCCGCCGGAGGGGACGATGCCACAATGGCGAAGTCTTTCATCATCGCCCTAGAGGGCCCAGCACTCACCTGGTTCACCAGATTGCCTCCGCTGTCCATTGATTCGTGGAGAAGTCTCAGGGACAAGTTCCTTCTCAACTTCCAGGGGTACCGTCCAGACACCGACGCTTTGGCCGAACTCTTGCTTTGCAAACAGCTGGAAAAGGAGACTCTGCGGGAGTATTACCGCAAATTCTTAACACTCAAGTCACAGCTGCCCTCTGTCGATGATCAGATCGCTATCCACTACGCCATCAGTGGCCTTCGGGCCGGCGTCCTCTACAGCCACTGTATCAGAGATCCACCCAAGAGCTTGCAGGAGCTATATCAGCTCTTCGAAAAATATGCCAAATCCGAAGAGCTCCACCAGCGCAAGGTCGAGTCACAACGGAAACCCAAAGATGCCCCGCAGTCCAGCCGCACGTGGACGAGGACTCCGCAGCCAGACTCCGGTCGAGATGGCCGCAGTCAGCAGCAAGTGCACAACATCGCCAACCAACAGCCTGCTGCTGACCCCCCTCGTCGCCAGGAATATCCCCCCCCAGGGCCGCGGAAATGGAACTCGTGGCAGGGGCCGAGGGCGCGCGCAGCCGCCGCGCCGGTTCTACTGCCTTTTCCACGGCGAAGACTGCGCCCACCAAACTAAAGACTGCCCCGAAACGAAGGCAACCAGAGACAGAATGGCGCGGGCGCAGCCAGCCGACAATCCCAGAATTGTCGCGCATAATTACCAGCCACCCCCTCCACCATATATCCACGCCCCCGCCCCGCATCCACCGCACCACGCTTACCAACACCATCAGGAAGTACAAATCGTACCTCCTCCACAACCACCACCACACCAGCCACATCAAAACATCCCCCATGCCCCAAAGCAGGAAGACTTCGCTGATCAACCATATCGCGGAGTCATTCACATGATAACAGGGGGGTCCAGCACCGACTTCGACACCAAGCGGCAGAAGCGGGACCACTACCGCAGCATCAACCATGTCGCCGTCACTGGCCCAGTCGTGCAAACAAAGTGGTCCCACATACCGCTAACCTTCGACGCACGAGACGTCGACCTGCGCAGCGCCCCCCACATCGACGCTATGGTCATCAATTGCAGCGTGGCAGGCTGGGACTTACACAAAGTCCTAGTCGACAACGGCAGTCAGGCTGACATCATCTTCCTCCACGCCTTCGACCGCATGGGTATAAGCCACAGCCTGCTCAAGCCTTCGGACAACCCGTTGTATGGCTTCGGCGGCAAGGGCACCTTTCCCGTTGGCAAAATAGAGTTGCCCCTCTCCTTCGGTGTAGCACCCAATGCCCGAAGTGAGCAAGTAACCTTCGACATTGTCGACATGGTATATCCATACAACGCCATCATGGGCCGGGGCTCCATCAATAAGTTCGAAGCTGCCATCCACGGGCTGTACCTATGTATGAAGATACCAGGTCCGCTAGGCGCCATTGCAATCTATGGCAACCAGCAGACGGCGCGCAACATAGAGCGGGACTTCGTGCCTGGTCAGAGGAACGTACACTGTCTCACGACCCAGCGCGAGGTCCCCGCGCCCACCAGCCCAACCGATAAGCAGCACGACAAGGCACAGTTGCAGAGCCAAGACGGGACCAAGACTGTCCCCCTCGATCAGGCCACGCCCAAGCAGACAGTCACTATCAGCGAAGACCTCACCTCACTCGAAGAAGAGAAACTTCTCTGCTGCCTGGCCAAGAATAAAGATGTCTTCGCCTGGTCTGCCCTCGACCTGGTCGGAGTCAGCCGATCCATAATTGAGCACAGCTTGGGAATTGACCCTTCGGTGCGACCCAAAAAGCAGAGGCTTCGCAAAATGTCCGACGAAAAGACAGAGGCCGCCAAGGCGGAGGTGCACCGCCTCCTAGAGGCTAAATTCATTGAGCCAGTGGCTTACCCCACGTGGCTCTCCAATGTTGTAATGGTGCAGAAAAAAAGCGGGAAATGGCGAATGTGCATAGACTTCACCAGTCTCAATAAGGCCCGCCCAAAGGACAATTTCCTGTTGCCACGGATCGACAAAATCGTCGATAGCGCGGCCGGCTGCGAGGTCATGTCTCTCCTCGACTGCTTCTCCGGCTATCACCAGATATACATGAAGGAGGAAGACAAGGCTAGCACCAGCTTTATAACACCCTTCGGCACTTATTGCTTCATCAGAATGTCGGAGGGTCTCAAGAATGCCGGGTCCACCTTCTCCAGACTCACCAAAACAGTACTCGAGGGCCAGGTCGGCAGAAATATATTTACATATGTGGACGACATCGTCGTCGCCAGCAAGAATAAGGAGGACCATCTCGCTGACCTGGCCGAGACATTCGCGAACATGCGAGATGCACGGCTCCGCCTAAACCCGGAAAAGTGCGTCTTCGGTGTTCGCCAAGGCAAGATATTGGGCTACCTGGTGTCACACCGCGGCATCGAGGCCAACCCAACCAAGATCCAGGCCATCGTCGACATGTCGCCTCCGCAGTCTGCCAGGGACGTCCAGCGTCTGACAGGCAGATTGGCCGCTCTCAACAGATTCATCTCCAGGTCCGCCGAGCGAAGTCTCCCCTTCCTCAAAACACTCCGCGGTGCAAAAGACTTCGCCTGGGGACCGGAGCAAGCAGCGACCTTCGCCTCACTAAAACAGTACCTGTCGGAGCTGGCCATCCACACAAGCCCCGACTCCTCGCTCCCCCTATTGCTCTATGTCGCGGCTTCGCCGCACGCGGTCAGCGCGGCACTAGTGCAGGAGCAGACAGTCGAGGGCGCAGTCAGACAGTGCCCTGTTTACTATGTCTCCGAGGTCCTGACACCGTCCAAATGCAACATGACAGAGCTGGAGAAGATCGCCTACGCAGTTGTTATGTCCTCGCGCAAACTGCGCCATTACTTTGAAGCATTCAAGGTCCGAGTCACCTCAGACAGGGGGCTCGGCGAACTATTCAGAAACCTGGAGGCATCGGTGAGGATTGCCAAGTGGGCAGCCGAACTCTCCGGCTACCACATCAGCTTCGAGCCCAGGACAGCCATCAAGTCGCAAGTCCTGGCAGACTTCGTCGTCGACTGGACTGGGCCAGTAACACAGCCGGACCCGTCCACAGAGAAGGTCTGGACCATCCATTGCGACGGCGCATGGTGCCATGCGGGGGCAGGCGTCGCTGCAGTCGTCACCTCACCAGCCGGAGTCAAACACAGATATGCAGCACGCCTCAACTTCACTCTAGAGTCCGACAAATGCACAAACAATATAGCAGAGTATGAAGCGGTTATCCTCGGCCTCCGCAAGCTAAGGGCCCTCGGAGTCACCACATGTATCATCAAGACAGACTCCAAGATAGTTGCCGGCCAGGTCGAGAAAGACTATGCAGCAAAAGACCCCCGCGCTCATGCAATACCTCACGGCTATCCGAAGCCTCGAGAGACAGTTCAAGGGATTCACCATACAGCATGTGGATAGGGCCAAGAACGAGGAGGCCGATGCATTAGCCAAGGCCGCCGCCAGGGGCGAGCCCTTGCCCTCCGACGTGTTCTTTCACACCATCGGCACGCCAGCCGTCCGGAGCCCCGAAGGGCTCCAAATAACTAATGATAGCGAGGGCCACCGCATAGTCAACCTAATCATGACCGAAGACTGGCGGGCACCAATAACCCTGTTCCTACAGGGGTACTATCATCCAACCGACGTCAGTGAGGCAAAGCGCCTCAGACATCGAAGCCGGGACTTCGCACTGATTGAGGGCCAATTATACAAGAAAGGGGTCAGTCAGCCAATGCTTAAATGCGTCACCGAAACCGAAGGCATGCAGATCCTACGCGAAGTCCACAGTGGCACGTGCGGCTCACACGCAGGGCCAAGGGCCCTGGCTGCCAAGGTGATCCGACAAGGGTTTTACTGGCCTGCAATGATCTGCGCCGCAAATCGAGTCACAAGGTCCTGCGAAGCCTGCCAGAAGTTCTCTCCTCGGTCAGGCAACCCCTCGCAATATACAAAGCTGATTGCCCATACATGGCCTCTCCAGCGCTGGGGCCTGGACATTGTCGGGCCCCTGCCCACCGCTCAGGGGAACCTTAAGTTCGCCTTCGTAGTCGTCGAATACTTCACCAAATGGATTGAAGCGAGGGCTGTTTCCACAATCACATCAAAGACTGCCCAAAAATTCTTCTGGCAGAACATTGTTTGCCGCTTCGGAGTACCGTCCGAGCAAACAGTTGACAACGGCAAGCAGTTCGACAGCCAAGATTTCAAGGATTTTTGCTTCTCCATCGGCACCAAGCTTGCCTTCGCTTCAGTCTATCATCCGCAGTCCAACGGGGTCGTGGAGCGTGCCAATGGGAAAATCTTCACAGCTGTCAAGAAGATGCTCCTCGACAAAAAAATAGGCAGATGGACCGATTTATTACCGGAGGCAGTGACCCCGCAACTGAGTGCAGGGCGACCGGGTTCACTCCTTTCCGCCTTCTATACGGATCGGAGGCAATGACCCCGCAAGAAATAAAGCATGGGTCCCCGCGTACAGTTCCGTCAGCCATCCCCGACGTGGACGAGCCAACTTCAAAAGATCTCATTGACGGAGACCGGGTCTTCGCCCTACAGGCCCTAAACAAATACCAAGCCCAGACCAAAGCATGGCGCGACCACGCAGTCATCCCGAGGGAGTTCAGCGAGGGGGACCTCGTACTCGTCCGAACAGCTCGGACGGAGTCCAAGGGCAAGTTGGAGCCCAAGTGGGAGGGACCCTTCATAGTCAAGACAAAAGCTTCCCCCAGCGCTTACAGGCTCACAACGCCAAATGGCGAGGACCTGGAGCACTCCTGGAATATCGACAACCTTCGCAAATTTTTTGTTTGACCCATTCAGGGCTGATTTCGCCCTTGTAATTCGCCGCAAACAATCTTGTACCGGCCCGCACTCTTTTCCTCCCGAGGGGTGAGGTTTTTAACGAGGCGGAGCCATGTAATATATGTGAGAAAAATCCCCTGCAAAAACATGTGTCGAAAAAAGACCGCGACAACGGTCTTCGGCATTCGACCAATTCGAAGTCACCGCGAGGCTAAGCGCTAGCCACCCTCGCGTGCGACAAGTCCGCGCAGAAGTCGCCTAAGGGTGCAGCCGGACTAAGCACAACAAGTGCGAAAAAATCCGATGTCTATCGCGAAGACTATCCGCGCAGAAGTCGCCTAAGGGTGCAGCCGGACTAAGCACAACAAGTGCGAAAAAATCCGATGTCTATCGCGAAGACTATCCGTGCAGAAGTCGCCTAAGGGTGCAGCCGGACTAAGCACAACAAGTGCGAAAAAAATCCGATGTCTATCGCGAAGACTATCCGCGCAAAAGTCGCCTAAGGGTGCAGCCGGACTAAGCACAACAAGTGCGAAAAAAATCCGATGTCTATCGCGAAGACTATCCGCGCAGAAGTCGCCTAAGGGTGCAGCCGGACTAAGCACAACAAGTGCGAAAAAATCCGATGTCTATCGCGAAGACTATCCGCGCAGAAGTCGCCTAAGGGTGCAGCCGGACTAAGCACAACAAGTGCGAAAAAAATCCGATGTCTATCGCGAAGACTATCCGCGCAGAAGTCGCCTAAGGGTGCAGCCGGACTAAGCACAACAAGTGCGAAAAAAATCCGATGTCTATCGCGAAGACTATCCGCGCAGAAGTCGCCTAAGGGTGCAGCCGGACCAGCACAACAAGTGCAAGAAAACCCGAAGTCTATCGCAAAGACTCCGCACAGAAGCCGCCTAAGTGCGCAGCCGAACTGGTACAACAAAAGCAGAAACGACAGCATCAAACCGTCCGCGCTAAGACCGACTATAATCACACCAGCACAGCATAGCCAACCATACCAGACAAAGTACACAACGCCCTCGCAGGCACAGGCACGCGAGGGCACACAACTTCATCTTACAAGTCTTTACACATATACAAGCGAGGGCGCCACACTCTACATCGGCTCAACCTTAGGAATAATTCCCATCTCCCTATAATTAAATAACATTATTCTAAGCTCCTCACCCGCAAAAAGACTTCGCAGTTCCCCCTCCCCTGTGCCCGCGGCGGCCGGCAAAGATAACAGCTCCTGCCGACCAGCCCTACTCACGCGAAGCCGAGCCCTTTCCTCCGCACTAACCCTACGCTTTGCAACCGCCCTTCGTCGTCGACGCCCGGTGCAAGGACCTGGCACGTCTAGCGCGCCCGCGGCGTGTGGCGAAGCCTCCGCCACAGCTACGTCCAAGGCCGCAAAATAATCCAAGTCCTCCTCCGACGACTCCTCAGTCCACTCAACCGAGCTCCCAGAGTCAGTAAAATCAAAAAACTCAGATACAGACCCACCATATTCATTCCCACCTTCCGCGGTCGAAGCCGCCAAAAACTCAGTAGTAGCGGTTGCGTGCGCAGGCCCAAACTCTTGAACCTACGCAGCAACCAAAACTCAGCACAACATCCAAAAATTCCCCAACCCTAAACACCTACTACGCCACCTGCGAAGGCCCTGACGCTGCGGGAGCCTCCGCCGTTGGCTCCGCCGTTGGCTCCGCCGCTGCCTCCGCCGTTGTTTCCGCTGCCACCGCCGCGGGATCTTCAGCACTCGGCACAGCAGCTGCGGGGGCATCAGGGGCGCCTTCGGCCACCTTCGGGGGCAGGTCTTCGCCGGCTGCAGCGGATGTGGGGGCAGCCGTCGCGATCGCTGCGGTCTCCGGGGTTGGCTCCAGGGCGACCCCAGTCACAGCCTCCGCGAGGGTCGGCTCCGGGTCTGGCAGCGCGCTGTTCAGAGCCCCGAAGTCGTCCACCCGCTCGCCGCGCTCCGCCTAGGACAAGACACACAGATTTAGCAAACACACGCACAGCCCGCATACAGCAAACGCCAAACAAACAACAACGTTACCTGAGCCCTCGCAGTCTCGGCCCGCTCCCTGACCACCTCACGACCGTACAGACCCCACATCCGGTCATAAAGGGCCCCGGCGGATTCCTTCACTACGGGGTCTTCGACCTTATAGATATCTCGCTCAAAATCTTCATCCGCCTGGTCGAAGGCCTCGAAGTGCCGGCACCCTTCGCGGGAGAGCGCGTTCATCGCCCCCTCGCAGGTGACCAGGGAGGCGTACGACATCAACCCCCCCGCGACGGCTGGAAGTTCCAGCAGCTCCTCCTGCACCCACTGCAGACAGCGAAGCCCGGGCTCTCGGTCCGGCACCTCGAAGTCACCGGTCCGCGCACCCAGCTCACGATATGTATCCATAAGCTGCGTGCGCGTCCGTTCGGCCTCCGCATGCATTGCGGCCTCGGCCTCCTTCGTGCGGCTCTCCAGGGCGGTGAGCCGCTCTTGCAGATGTTCGGCGAGCTCCTTGGCAAGATTGCCCTCCGCCCGCGCCAGCTTGGCCTCCGCCTGCGCAGCCTGCCCCTTGGCGACGGCCTCGTTGGCTTCCCTCCTCTCCGCCGCTAGTTGGCGCCGGAGGTCAGCCTTCTCCCTCTCCAGGACGGCCACCCTGTCCGTCAGCTTACGGCACTTGCTGTCGGAGGCCGACTTCTCACGGACAGCGTCAGCATGTTGTGTCCGAAGTCTCTCGACTTCGGCAGACGCAGCTGCCGTGAGGACCCCCGACGCAGTACGGCTGGCGAAGTCAGCCACCTGCAGAGCCGCGACGCAGTACGTAAGGCCGTTGCCCCAAAAGAGGTGGGGGAGAGAGTATAACTCAGCGGACCTGACTCAGCGCCTCCGTCGCCTGACTCAGCGCCTCCGTCACTCCCTTCAGCCGGCGGGTCGCTGCGCCCGCCTCGTCCCTGACCACCGCGAGGGCCGACACCTCGCCTCCGGCGTCAAGGGCCTCGCCCCTCGCCTTCGGCACTATGGCCGCCGTCGCGATCTCCGCGCCAGGCGCAACCATAGCAAGCTAGCCCTCGTCCGACCCTGCAACGCATCTTCGAATAAAAAATAATAATAATAATAATAATAGGCCAACGACTTACCACCAAGATAGTCGTCTACAGTAATATCGGTGCCGAAGTCGGCAATGCGCTTGCCCAACAACGGCAACGCTCGGGCCGCCTTCGAAGCCTCCGCCACTCCGCTGGTCGGCGGCACCACCTTCGTTGACTTGGAGCCTCCGGCGCCCGCCGTTGCCTCCGGCGCCTTGCTAGGTGCAGAGGCGCCCGCCTTCGCCGCCAGCGGCGGCTTGCCTTCGCAGGAGGCCGCAGCCTTCGCAGCCCCCCGCTGCCTCTTCGGCCTAGCTTCATGCAGCCTGACAGCCGCCTGGCGTTTTTGCGCCGCACCTTGGCGATCCTTGTCCATCACTGCCCACACAACAGCACCGATATTCCGCCCGTAAGGAAAAACTCTCCACTGACGAACCATACGAGATGTAAAACAGTCCTCGCCAGCCGCGCAGGGGATAGGAACATTCCTAGGCCAGCAACCCCCGGTAACCCTCAGCATCCGAGCCGAAGACTCCCGGAGCTCGGGCGAAGACATCCTTTCCCCCGGGGCCGCACACGTCCTCATTAACTCTCTAGCAAAACTATCAGACACCCCAAGTCCTCCCATCGCAGTACCTAATTTTCTCTTTTTTGAGGAAGGGGCGGCCGCCGGCGCAAGGTCGTCTCCTGTCTCCACCGCCGGTTTCTTCCCACGGCGGTCGGCTTCGTCTTGACCAGGATAGCCATCGTACGGCAATTGATTTAATTCGAAGACCCTGTTCAAACGGTCATTTGACCCGCGGATATCAAAGCTGCGCTGGCCTTCCGTCCTCGGCACATAACGCCCCACGAGCCGCACCGCCAAGTCCTCCGCATCGCGCACAAAGGCGGCCGGGTCCCGGTTTCGCAAATTTAGTGCGAAGGCAGGACTTCACACTTCCTTTCCTCCGTGAAAAGGCATCTGGCGAGGGCATACTTCGCCCAACGCCCAGCCATGTGCCAAGGGCCACACCCCGTACGCCACGAACTCTTCAACTAAATCACGCCCACTGCTCTGACCGGCGGCGCACCGAAGGGCCCCTTCGTCTGCATCTTCCTCTGCCACTTCAAAGGGCGGATACGCAGAGTAATAATGAGAGCACATCTCAGACACGGGGAGTCCTTCATGGCCTTCGACAGTAGCCTCAGCAACGTAAAACCAAAATTCATTCCAATTGCCCCACTTGTTGCGGGCGCACGGAACCAACTCCACTACTTGCATTGTGGTCTTGCCGGTCTTCGGCGTAAATGTGCATGACCCGAACTGGGCGACTTCGTCCCCAATCATCCTCTTTTGCCAGTGCAAACAATAATACTTCGCAAAAACTTCAACCGACGGCTGTCCGCCGTACGAAGTCGTCGCCCAGACATATTTCGACAGTGCCACCACGGCATTCGGTGTCAGCTGATGTATTTGAACGTTGAACCTACGCAGGACTTCGCCAACAAACCGGTGCGCAGGCAAGCGGAGACAGGCGGCGAAGAACGCCTCGAAAACGACCAACTCACCCTCCGGCTCGGGGACTTCCTCCATCCCCGGAGCACGAGCAACTCCGCCGCCAAAATAGCCCAACCGCTGCATATCTTCAACACGGGCTGACGTCATCCGCGACACACCAAAATCAACAGAGTCGCCGGCGCGCAACTCCTCCACCATCAAGCTACTCAACGTCTCCTCAGACGAGGCGGCGGCCGGCGGCGTAGTGGCAGCGGAAGAAGAAGAGGACGGCATTGCTACGTACCGTCGGCGGCGGCGGGCGGTCTGCTTCACTCGCGCCAGAACTCCGGCGAGCAAGAGCACAGCGGAAGAAGAGGAGCAGCAAGACGGCGGGCGGCTAGGGTTTTCACGGAGCGCGAAAGGCAAAGTTCAAACAGCGCCAACCCCCGCCCCCTTTTATAGGCAGGGCGCGACGCTTCGGGAAACCCGCAATCCAACAGTACGCCGTCCATCAACGGTCACATCAAAAACCCCCGCGGAACCACTTCGAGCGAGGGCAGCGTCTCCGCCATCTAGCGACGTCTTCGGCACCAGGTGACTTTGTCGAACTGGTCCCTCGGAAGGGCAAATGTTGGGGCGAAGGCAAAGACGCCACCCTTCGCTCGAGGCCTTCGCTGATAACCGCTGGTCAGACAGAGACAGAACAGGCAGGGACACCCTTCGCTCCATTCGGCACCAGACGAAGACCGGCGACGAAGTCATCCCGCAGCGCGGCCTCGTTCAGCTCTGAGGCCCACGTGTGATCCGGCCCATTGTAACGGGCCCTGCGTGGCCGCCTTTGTGTTACGGGCCTAATCTGTAAAGGCATGCTTGTAATTACAGCTTGTAACCCTGCTTTATGGGAATATTCTGGGGATAAACTAGGTGTCTGAGGGCACATGCGTCCTTAACACAAGGCGCTGGGCACTCAGATACCTATAAATACCCCCGCACAGTGCCCGTGAGAGGCTAGATTAACAGAGCTATTGCCCCCGAGCACGTAACCCTGTTGTCGCCACTGTTCACCCCTGTTGGCCTCCTTGCTGCTGAGAGCAAGTTCCAACAGCTGGATTACTCCGGTGAGCAATCGCACGAGCTATAGAGCGGGGATGACCAAATTAAGGGCACGGGCAGGTTGCTCACCTCGAGCAGAAGCGCTGGCGTCGTGAAGCAACGACGGAGGCGCAGGGGTTCGACGTGGCGACGGTGGCGGACTCCGGCTGCGCAAGAAAACGCTTCGGTGAGCGTGGACCGGACGCAGCAGGGAGGGAGAGGGCACACCAAAGGGTGTCCCGAGCAGCTGACAGTAAGGCGAAGCTCACCGTGGCACTGAACGGGGCACGGGCGCGACAGCGGCCACGGAACAGGCAGTGGGCATCGGTGGGCGGTGGCGGAGCTCCCTGGTTCACGTGGGCAGAGTGAGAGAGAGGCGAGAGGGTTGGGCAGAGGGTGCAAATGAGAGTGGAGGGGTGGGCGAGCAGGGTGCGAGGCTCAAAAGGGGCGTGGGGGCTCGGACGTGGCCGGAGAACACGCGGTCATGGGCGCGTCCACGGCGGGGAGATCGTGGGCGGGAGGTTGAGGACGACTGACAGGTGGGGACGGCGGGACAGAGAGAGAGAGAGAGTGGGCACAGGGGGGAAAGAACGGTGCCGACAGCTCTGGCCCACGGGGCAGAGAGAGAGGGAGAGAGAGATAGGGCGCGCTCAGGCTTGCGCCGACAGGCGGGGCCCGCCTGTCAGACACAGGAGGCGCGCGCCGCGGGGGCTGGGCTTATTGGGCTGACTTGGGCCGAAATGGCCTTTTCCTTTTTCCTGGAATTTCTATTGCCTTTTCTATTTATTTTCTCTAGGGTTTTCAATTCAAATTCAAATCAAGTTTCAAATTCAAACCAAATCAAATATGTGCAACAATTCAAAGAATATTTAGGCTCAATATGATGCAACATTACATGACTCATATGTTTTGGGCAAAATAAATTATATAATCCTTCACTAATACAACTAACTCTAATTAAAAGAGAAAGAGAGAGAGAGAGAAAACTAGAGAGAGAAACTAGAGTGGGATAGAGAAGAGTAACACCTAAATTTGGATGATCATAAGAAAGAAATTTTATACCCCCAAATTCAGGGTGTTACATCACCGGTGACCGATGGTATCGTGGTGGTGAGCGTGTGCTTGTAACTTCCCCTCTTACTCTCTTCTTGGTGTTGTCTCAGTCCCTATTCTCATCATGATTCTATGAACAGTTAATTTGTTGTGGGTGTGGTATATTCATTGCTAAGGTTTAGCTCCCCGTCAATTACCCTTGAAATCATAAACACCTATCCTATACTTTTAGCTAACCAAATCTAATATTCCCACTTGCAAAAGATGCTCACCCAAAAGATGCTAAGTACCTCAATGTCCCCACTTTATTCTATGTCGTTATGCAAACCATATTTGGTAGCGGGGTTGCCACTAGGAGGTTTGTTATGGGCTCTAATGAGGCCCTTGGACTACATCCTGATGTAGAGCCAATAGATGTTGATGCAGAGCAAACCTAGACTGCTGCTGGCAAGCCTACTGAGGTAGCTGACCACAAGGCTAAAGGAGAGTCTTCCAACCTAGGCAAGATGAAGAGGGTTTCTAAGCATGATGTTGTGCTATGGGGAAACCTAACTATGCAATCTAGGCATTTGCTAGTGTTGTTGTAGAGAGCAACAACAATGAGGTTGCACCTGGGCTCTATTATGCAGTCATGAGTTTCTCTGCTTTAAGCAAAGAGGCACTAATTTGTGCCTTGAACCGCCTAACAATGAATAAGGCATCTGGGCTCATTATTGTTTAGATGAGTGAGGAGGACAAAGACTTGTGGCTAAGGACCTACTTGGCCAATTCCTACTACAACTACATCAACCGATTTGTCCCACTGGTCATAACCCTTGTTGTGCATGGCTTCTTCAGCTGACATTGGTTTCTGGTACCAATCTTTTGATGTCTGTTGTAGTAGAAGACTTGCTTCACCTCCTCTAGTTTTGGTGTAACATACCACCTGACTACACTCCTAACTGCAGGCTTTGCCATTCCTACAAAATGTGAAACCTTTTGTAATTATCAGGCTACCGAGAAGATTAGACTTTCATACTTGTGTGCTTATTTATGCCATGTGACTTGTATGTTGAAGGCTAGATAGTAGGTGTGATGGGTTGGATTACAATTGATTTGAATGGAATGGTTGTGATGAGACTAAATCTTATGTTTGATTTTGCAATTCTGGTTCATATTTTTTTGTTTGATAGAAGCTAATGATGGTAGAGAAAAATAGCTAATGATACTGCCTAGATGAGCTGACATTGATTTTTTTCCTGAAGCTTAGTGCAATTTGATGGTTGATGCAACCATTTAGGCTAGCAAATCATGCCTATTGTTCTATTTCGATGGCTGATGAAGAGATTCATCAAGTGATGACAGTTGGGGAACAACATTTGCTCAATTAGTTCTAATTATTTTGTTGCATTTTCACTTGGTTTCCTGTTTCCTCGATTGTTTTGTGTTCTGAAAACTATCAAATGACGTACCAATATTTTGAGGCCAAATTTTCCCCATTCTTTTCTTCTGTATTCAGGTTTTATGGCTTGATATGCTGTTTTTCGGGGGCGACAACCTAGGGTCTACGATAACTGGGCAGTTTCCAGTGACCAAGTTTCGGGATTCCCTAATGCCTCCTTCCTTAAGTATGCAAAAGAGCAAGAAGCATGTCTGGCTTTTAATTCCTACCACTACAACCAACTTGGCGGGATCAACACAAACAAAGACCAAAGAACCTTCAAAACTTCAAGTGAGAAAACAATAGCATTTACTTCGAAGGATGTAGTTATTGTTGTGCACAGTTGTGTAATTGTTTTCCTCTTGTACATACTAATGTGACCATATGTAATCTTGCAACATGTAAACTGTTCTAATCTGTGCGACTTGGAAATAATTGATAGACAAACTTCCATTAAGATGTAACAGAACTAAGTAGTGTATTTTCAATCACCTAATTGTAGTTTTGTCTGTGCTTAATCTACATTTTGACATACGTTCCTTTAATTTGTGTTGCTGCACTTGGCGCCAACACAACTGCCAAGTTTTGGTAACCTCACCAACAATAAGGAACTAAGCAGATGTGAGGAGACCATGTTTATGTGCAGTCTACCAAACACGTTCACAGGATACCTACCAGGCGGGCCGCAAGAACCAAATACCGTCTGATTGGTTGTTGTACACTGGTAGGCTGGCTCGTATCCGAGGGGTCAGGCTCCTTGTACACAGGCTTGGTATGTACATATGCTTTTGTTTGGTTGGTTGTATTATTAAATTCAGGACAAATATAACCTGTGTTTGGTTATCTACACCAAAACGTGTATTAGAGAAGAGTGAATAAATAAATCTTTAAATATTATATAGCATGTGTGGTCTAGTTTTGTTCAAAAAAAATCCAGGAACACGAATATAAAATTGGTTCGATGATTAACTTTTTTATTTAAAAGATATGATGCAAGAACAAATATAAATGCGTTCTCGTTTTGCGTGCAACTACATGCGAACCAGTACGCTGATAGAAGTAAACCAAACAATATGCACTTTGAGACTCCGCCGGTGCAGCTGCAACCTTCCGCACATCAACCAAACAGGCAGATATAGTACCAAGACATTCAGGACATATTCAGTAGCAAACCAAACACGTATTCTTGCGCAGATGCATATAGCCCTAGACCACCCTGGCTACTCCCCCTACAATGTTGCAGCCAGTTCAGCATTCTCTAGGTAGCAGCCAGTTCGTAGTCTTTTCCTGCCCTGTTTTTTTGTGTGCGTGGGTGGGTGATCGTTCTATGGATAGTTTTCTCACTATCCATAACTTCACTCCCCCGACGATGATAAGCTACTACAAAATCCAAAAACCAATCATCATCATATTTAACATCTTTCGTGAGGAAACAACTCCGATTCGGCCTCTCGGTATTCCTGCACTGAAATGTTGCACCACCGAAGGGTCGTTTTGGGCCTATTTCTTTCAGCTTTTTTCAGATCGGCTTTTATGAGAATTTGATTTTAGAGAGAATATGACTGTTGGAAAAATCTATGTATCGTGAGAATTAGGTACCAAAGAAAATTAAGTTGTCCATAGGGTTTAGAATCTAGAAAGACAAATTCCTACTATTGCAACGATTCAACCGATTATGTATTCATGTTAATTTTGGATAGTTTTTACCAAACGTATTTTTATAGAAGCGGGCTGAAAAACTAAGCGTTTGGCAGTCCGCAGCTAGTGATGGCAACGAGGAATTGCCTGTCGAGTTTTGGCTCCCCATCCCAAAAAAAAGTTCCCCGCGGGGATCCTACAAACTCTTGCAGAGGGCATTTCTTCCCCATCCACGTTCCCCGCGGGGATAAATTCCCGTCAGGATCCCATCACCGCTTAAATTATAATCATGGCATACTTTCTTTGTTATTAATACAAAACATTGTCACTTATACACATTGTCAGATATTAGAAATCATTATGTGTACATCAAAATAAACATATTTGTACAATGAGTGGTCTATTAACAATGTAATTATTTATTTTGATCATTATATATTACATGAAAATATCATCATATATAAGTTTAACGGGTCCCTACGGGGAACGAGGATGGGAAATGCTTCTCCATCCCCGTCCCCTGCTTACCCGTTAGGGGAGGATTTTTTCTCGTTTACATCCCCGTGAAGGGTGAACCTTTCCCATCCTTATCCCTTAATGGAGGAATTTCCTACGGGGAATCGGGGATGGGCCCATTGCCATCTCAGAAGTTGAAAAAAGCTAAAACAAATAGTGTCTTTATAATGTGTTTGGTTTGAGGAATAAGCTAGTCCATCAACTTCTCGTTACTCATTATTTTATTTGGTTTGTGGAATGGAATGAGTTGATCCATCAACACCTCATTTCTCATAGTTAGTTAGTTAGTACTAACCTGAGGAATGAGATTATTCCACCAAATTTGATAAATGGACATATGATGCACCACATCTTGGATGGAGTGATTCCTCAAATCAAACACCCCCTTAATCTCTCGTTTTAATCTGAATCCACGTGGATGTGATAAGGTTGAGGTCTTGTTCGTTTCGTTCTCAATCCATATGGATTGGGTGGGATTGAGTAGTTTTAAATACCAAATAAATCAAAATCTTTCATAATTTTTGTAATCTCACCTAAATCCAACCCACATGGAATAGGAATAACCGAATAAGGCCTGAGTGGATTTATATCTCTAGAAAGTTAAAAATCTTCTTAATTTTTTTTTTTGAATTTCATCTAACTCGTATGAAATCGAAATAACCGAACGAGACCTAAGAAATGAATCTATGTCAACGAAGATGCGAGGCACGTCGCAGCTTTATAACTCTTTTCTGTATGATTTTAAAGAATAGCTGGTGGACAAATCCTCTAGTTTAAATATATGGACTAAAACCTAGTTGGTCTAAAATTTAAATGGACTAAAAATCAGTTGAGCTAAAGTTTAGGTAAATAAATCATTTTAAGTTTTATCGACTAATGGACTAATGCTTGCTTTCTATTCCATCCAGCGTGGAAGGAAACTAAAAATTTGCTAGATTCACTTTTAGTTCAAATGTCTGGATACCGGCCTGGACCTAAAGTTTTGGTGACAAAAGTTTAGTTGGAGGTAGCAAATTAATAGGCCTGGTCGCTACATATTTTTCAGAGGAGCGGTGCAGAGAAATTAATCAACATCATGCTATCATCAACATCTCCAGGCATATTAACCCTACGGCCCCTAGTCTAGATTCAGAAGAAAAAAGAGAGAGAGAGAGATATGACCTGTGCTTATGTATTCAGAAAACAAGATGGCAGGAAAACAAGGCGCACATCCACAGCCTTACGCATGAATGTGTGACATCTTTGTGCATCGATCGCACGCAGGTGGTTGAGGCGATGAAGCGAGTTATATTTCTTCCTCATCCACGTTCCCCGTGGGGATAAATTCCCATCGGGATCCCGTCACCGCTTAAATTATAATCATGATATATTTTCTTTGTTATTAATACAAAACATTGTCACTTATACACATTTTCAGATATTAGAAATCATTATGTGTACATCAAAATAAACACATTTGTACAATGAGTGGTCTCTTAACAATGTAATTATTTATTTTGATCATTATATATTACATGAAAATATCATCATATATAAGTTTAATGGGTCCCTACGGGGAACGAGGATGGAGAATGCTTCTCCATCCCCGTCCCTCGCTTACCCGTTGGGAGAGGATTTTTTTCCCGTTTACATCCCCGTGAAGGGCGAACCTTTTCCATCCTCATGCCCTAATGGAGGAATGTCCTGCGGGTAATCGGGGATGGGAGCCATTGCCATCTCACACTACTACAAAACATGTTATATGAGATGGTTAATTTTCAGTTCTTAAGACGCTTATGAAGTGTCCAAATTTGATGGAGTCATAAAAGATGTCCCACATTTAAGATGGTTATAAACCGTCTTAAAAGATATTATATAAGACAATTTTTAATTTATAACCATCTAAAAAAGGTATTTGTTTAAGTCATTTTGTCCGATAAACCGTCTTGAATTAGGTTTTTGTTTAAGACGCTACTTCTAAAGAACCGTAGAGAATACAAACATTATAAGTCATAAAGTATTTATCAAACTGTCTCGAATATCCTACAATAATAGACGATTACAATAGGAAAACCATCTTATTTAGGTGACTAATAATGGACGTTTTAGAAATCGTCTTATTTAGATTTAAACGATTCTAAACTAGGATACAACTGTTTGCACTAATGTTAAGCCTAACTTTATATGAATTCAAGTCTCCACACTTTTGTGGCCACCAAATTTGAATTCCATTCTATGTTTTCCTGTACAACAAATAGGAGAAAACTAGACATAGCAAAAAGCTCCAAGCATCACGTGGATGGTCTCGAAGCTGCCCTTGTGCTTCTCCCTGTTGTTGATCACTCCTACACGCCCGGTGTTCCTCCCGCCGGTCACCATGACCACGTTGCCGACGTCAAACTTGATGTAGTCCATGATCTTGTTGGTCTCCAGATCGATCTTGATGGTGCCATTTCTGCAAACTTTTAGCTGTACAGAAGGGAGATTGTGTTTGGAGTAAAGAACGACCAACCTCACCACATATGGACTCAAAGAATAACTTTAGATCTGCTTGAGTGACCTGCGTGTATTAAAACAGAACCATGACAGCTTACTAACCTGATGCAGCACATGGTGTCATAAAGTGTCTTGACGCAGTAGTATTGTACTAATAACTTATAATGCAATCACAAAAGGCTGCATACATACCACTGCGAGGGTGCCAAAAGCACTCGAGGCCTAATGGATCGTACATGATCCAAAGCTGCTTCAGGGTCATGTTCCTGCATTTAATCTACAACATAATTTTGTGTCATCTTTATTTTTTAATACATCTACATAATAATATTATATATGCATACCTTTTTGGCAAAAGTGGCTATGCATTCAGTACATATGTACTACCACCTTGTATCAAGTCAAATGAGAAGAAAATGAATATGAAACAACACATTCATACATATGTAATTTTTGGCATACATGGATTGAATTTTCATATAACAGGTAGATGTTTGATCATACTGTTCATCTTGATAAATAGCTGAATACAGAACTATGACATGAGAAGAAATGGATTAAATCAGTAACTCATTCAGAAGTCACATCAATATAAGTCTTTTCACATTTATATAAAGACAAGAAACCATAAATAACGATTCAATCCCTTGAATTGAATAGTTGAGAACTTGTAAAATAAACAAGGTCCAGAATACAAGGTGGTAAATTAGTTTTAGAAAACACATTAAGTCCAGACTCACCCTTCCACAGCTCGGTGGAGAAATGCTTGATTACCGAGATCAAGTGGATGCCTTCTGAGTGCACTTAAAGAAGCATATTGCAAATTACCAAGTATAATAGATTGCGAAAATAAAATAAATTGTCACAAGTTTGAATTCAGAACATAAGATTCACAAGTTTTAGATCAAATAAACTAAGTTGGCCCATCATCTTAGCTAGATAATAATGAGCTACAAGTTTAAGTGCACTGTAGCAATTGTTGCTTTTTCAATGCTTATAATTAGTGAGGTCGACGTAGTTTAAACAGCTCCTAGACATATACCTTGCAATATATTGTCGGCAAGAATGGAGCAATTCAAATTATATGAAGCAGCCCATATAACGTCAGATGCATTTGCAGAGTACATAGATGATAGCGTCTCATCCTCTTTCCACTAATACTTCCCAATTACAAATTAAACTAACAAATAAAGATGGTAAGGGAAAGTATACTTACAACAGAACAAAAAAAGGTGGCTGTGAGATCGAAATCACACTTGCCTCCCGAAGTGTTCTTGTGGCTAATTGCGGTCCTGTTGATGTGTTTATATAGAGTACGAGGAGGGCATACCGGTGGAGATGAACTGTGTAAAGACATCAACAACCATGAAAAAGCCTAGATGCTTTGGCATTATGTCCACATACAGAAATGAAAAGGAGTTCACATTTCTTGCAAGTGCAAGTACCGTAAAAGAGGCTAGAAGCTGTTTGTTTTATGCCCATGCACAGAAACAAAGGTTCACATTTCTTGCAAGTAATCGACAGACTCATGCAACCAACCATCATTAGCGTTCCAATTTTGTCCTTGGCCTTTGCTATAAACATAATAGAAGTCGTTAATTAATTTTGAAAAATATCAGCTTGCCAATTCCAATGCTAGGTAAATTAGATGACAATGTCGTGACAAAAATGTCCATGACATATCATTTTCATGCAAAATTGCAGAAATAGAGCGAAGGAAAAATACAACAAATCTTATGCTAGTGATTCAACCAATTTAGAGAACACACTTGAAGCACTGCTACTCTAGCCACCCACAAATCAAATAGAACCCTTGAGTAGAAGAGCAGCTATGGCTTTTGTTTACAAATAGTGACATACCAAGCTCAAAATTGGAGTGAAGATCCTTTAAAATAAATGGGTCAAACCATCGCAAATCTAATACCTCTACCTACACACTACAGAATGTTTGATCAGATGGATGAGCGTACCTAGGAGCCAGACCACCTTTCCTGTTTTACAATAGGAAAGCAAAACAATAATCTCAGCAAGAGCTTGGAATTACATAAGGATATTCAATAGAAGCTGTACATAATTCTTACTCTGATTTGATCTCGACGGCGAGGCGGAGCGGCTGCAACACCAGCTCGGGAGGCCCGTCGAGCACGCGCCCAACTGACCCGAGCACCTCCGTGATGACCATGCCCTTTGTCATAGCCCCCTTGATGCTATATTGCTATCTGCAACAACATGAACCACGCAGAGACCATCACAACTCCATCATCAGCTGCCACGAGATCCCAATGCGAGACATGGGTAACTCAAATCATCATAGAAGAAAACTCTAACTCCATAAATCATGTGAGATTGTCTAGAAACTAATCTATCCTTTTTTCTTCTAGAACCGAGCGACAACTCTACTAAAAGTGTAGCCTAACATTTAAGGGATCAAACTGGATTTATGTGAAGTTTTAAAACAATTTTCAAAAATGTTGTTACAGAATTTTACTATCCACGGCCATATTCAAATCCATCTTTCAGCTATCTAAGAGAAGCTTGTAAAAAATAGACCACTCTCAAAAGTCTCGAAGAAAAAGGATTTGCACAATTTACATCTGTAGAATGGGGCTGAATGATTGATGATACCATGGTGTGGTGCAGCTAAACATGAAATTCCTTGAGCAATCTGCCTTTTCCAAATGAAGCTACAAGAAAGCATAATGCTAGGAGAAGGCGCGTCAGAATGGTCAACTGGCTGGGGCTGCTGCTGCTGCCATGGAGAAGCAAAATTCAACATCATAAGCTATGGAAGCACTTGTCGTGCTGATAGGATTATCCAATAGGAGTACCATTGAACATTCAATATATCCAGAACCATTCTTGCCGACAATATATTGCCGACAATATAATTAGTGAGGATGAGAAAAGTAGTTTAAATACTAATGTAACTGTACAAAGAATACTCGAATTATGGATGGCCAACCTTTTCCAAGATGTCAAACACGATTTTGTTTAGCTTTTCCATCATCTCAGAACTGCCAGTGGAACATGAAGTAAGGGCCTTCAGAACGGCAAGTCTTCCTGCATGAACTTCAAATGATCAGCATCCATAATTAAGAACATTAGACTAACCAAGCCCGAAATCAGAAAAATCAACCATATAGTACAACCTATAGACTATACACCATAGATCAATACTGATTAGGCCAAACTACTGAAACAACTTTGACATAATTATTCAGTTCAGTCTTCTCAAAAGGAAGTCATCCATTCGGCAAAGTTTTTTGTTAGCAAATAAACTAACGATCATGCTAAACAGGTAGCATGCAAGGTAGAATGAAATTAACCTTTTGGCAAAGATTTCATAGAACAACTACACTTCTGGCTGAAAGCCTTGCATCATCTAGCACTTGAAACTAAGAAAAATAAACTCGATTAGTGATGTTTTTCAAATAGAAAAGTGAATACCTCAAAGAAACACAGTAGAGATCGTGACAAGTACTTGCTATTTTGATTTTGAGAATTCCTTAATGCTAAACCAAATCCCATCAAAGGTTGGATGAGAATAAGCTGATAATTTGTTTCTTGAAGCAGCAACATTGCTCAATTTATGGCCTTTAGTAGACTTTTGAGTTTGGCTTTTTTTGCATGACCCTAAAAAACAAAATAAAAGAGGAAATTGCAACATCACAAAATTCAGCAGTAGTGTTTGCGGCAGAGTGCAGATATCAAAACTAAAATATTACCAAGCCTCTGAAGGCATACCTTCAGAGATTTTGACTTCATGTCACTTAGACTACCCTCTGCAGACGCATCTAAAACGTTCCCCATAAAACAGTTCAAGAAATGAGCAATAGTAGGACCAATATCATGATCCAAATTTTATTGAGACTATTTTGTTATTATCATGTGAATCTGAAAGACTGCTATAATTTTTCAATAAATAGGTAATGCTAGGGAGGCAGCTATCCGGACTAACAAATGGCAAATATGTGATGTTTTATATGACATCATCATTCTTTCGAAACTGCAACACATTTCTTGATAACCATCAAATGACATGTCAAGCTATTTTGGGTAAAAGAGGTGACAATAAAAGTTACCGGTTTGCTGTGCAAACCAACAACCAGAGGAGGCGGGGGCTATAGCTGGATCCCCACTGGAAGATGCGGAAGTAGTGTAGCGCTAGCACCAGGTGCTGCCGCAGCGCCTTCACCGTCGTATGCTGCTCCAGCAGCGACACATTGTGCAGCTCCAGCATCGACGTGCCGCCCTCCCGCGGCAGGGTTGCGTGGACGGCCGGCTCCGGCTACGCCGGCGATGGCAGCGCATATCCTGAAAGGAGAGAGGACGAGGTGAGGAGAATTGGGAAGCACTCGCGGCAAGGTCCGCTTCCGCGAGGCCATGGAGGTGAGCAAGGAGGAGGCATAGGGACAGTGCTGGCGCGAGGAAGAAGACCATGGGGCGGGGCGACAACACAGGAAATAGAGAGGAGGAGTGAGAATCGAGAGCAACACAGGGGGCCTCCGTGTGGCCGTGGAGGCGAGCAGGCAAGGGGGCTGCGGTAGCGGCGGCACACGGAGGAAGACGACGATGAGAGGCGATGGCACGGGAGGAGAGATGAGGGATGAGGAAATCTGAGAAGTCTAGGGTTTGAGATGCAGAGGAGTGTTTGTATTTTCATAAAATCAGCTAGGGTATTTTTTTGCAACATCGTCGCACGGGGTGGCTGAGGAGCGTTGGCAGGCAAGAGGCGACACGTTGGCAAGAAAAATGGCTAGCATTGGCATGGTACAACCCAGGATTACATTTTCGTTTTACATTTTTTGATACCGTTTTGTTGACCACAATTTAACTCTTATATTTTTAAATTCTAAATCGAAATACACTGAAGACCAAATCCGTTTTCATTTCCTGGTCAGTAGCGGGAACGAGAAATTTTACCGGTAACCGGTGTTTCTCGAGCGAGAAACTCGTCCCTGGCATAGCCTCTTGAGGGCAAAGCCGATGACCTTTTCATAAAAAGAGATTAGAAGAAAGAAAGAATTATTTGGATGCTGGATTTTTTATTCCGAATCTTTGAAGTGGCTGGGTTTTTAGAGTTTGATAATGTAAATGTTAAAGCACTGATATATTCAACATAGGATGTATATACCTTCCTAAACCCCTTGCTACATAAATGATAGGAATTAAACAAAATGATGACTTAGGTCTGTTGTATGACACATTAATGATCGAGTCACATGTGGATTCATTTTACCATCAATATCAAGTTGCAGAGATAAGTTTTATATTTTATATCATATATATCATCAAACTAAGCCGAATTCACTATTTACTATGTTTTTTTCACAATATGTCGTATCAGAAATATCATACGAATACGTTTCATATTTAGAAGTATCTAGTATACTCACTAACATATAAGACAGTTCTTATAGTCTATACGACTCTAATAATATCTTTATTTTAGATGACTTCATATATAAAAGTGTCTAATATACTAGCCAAAATCTAAGACAATTCTTGCAATCTTAATGACTCAAAAGATATATTTATTTGAGACGGTTTTCAATAACAATCCATCTTAAATCAATATAAGACATTTCTTACTATGTAACTGTCTTAAAACACTTCTTTATTGAAGACGGATCTCCAACCAACCGTCTTATCTTACTCATGACCATATAATAAAAGACGCTTCTATAAAATGCATTGATATCCGTCTTAAAATGTGCGTCTTAAATAAGCATATCTCTAGTAGTGTCAGAAGCTGAAAAAAGCTAAAACAAACAGTGCCTTTATAATGTGTTTGGTTTGAGAAATAAGCTAGTCCATCAACTTCTCGTTACTCATTTTTTATTTGGTTTGTGGAATAAAATGAATTGATCCATCACGACCTTATTTCTCATAGTTAGTTATTTAATACTAACATGAGGAATAGGATCATCCCATCAAATTTAATGAATAAACATATGATGCACCACATCTTGGATGGAGTGATTCTTCAAATTAAACACCCCCTAGTGTCAACGAAGATGCCAGGCACGTCGCAGCTTTATAACTCTTTTCTGTATGATTTCAAAGAATAGCTGGTGGACAAATCCTCTAGTTTAAATATATGGACTAAAACCTAGTTGGCCTAAAATTTAGATGGGCTAAAAATCAGTTGAGCTAAAGTTTAGGTAAGTAAATCATTTTTAGTTTAACCGACTAATGGACTAATGCTTGCTTTCTATTCCATCTAGCGTGGAAGGAAACTAAAAATTTGCTAGATTCACTTTTAGTTCAAATGTCTGGATACCGGCCTCGACCTAAAGTTTTGGTGACAAAAGTTTAGTTGGAGATAGCAAACAGGCCTGGTCGCTACATATTTTTCAGAGGAGCGGTGCAGAGAAACTAATCAACATCTTGCTATACTTAATATAAACCCTACGGCCCCTAGTCTAGATTCAGAAGAAAGAGAGAGAGAGAGAGAGAGAGAGAGATGACCTGTGCTTGTGTATTCAGAAAACAAGATGGCAGGAAAACAAGGCGCACATCCACAGCCGGACGGGTGACATCTTTGTGCATCGATCGCACGGAGGTGGTTGAGGCGATGGAGCGAGTTATACCATCGCCTGCAGGCTGCAGCTGCAAAAGCATTGAAGCAGCGGAAATGATGGATGGCACTGAAACACAGTACTGTACTACGTGGGCTGAAAGATGCTGTCCATGTTGCCTCGGCCAACAGCCTCCTCCTGGGTTGCAGAAAAGCAGCAGCGGCAAGCTTCATAAAATGCCTGGAGGAGCGAGAGGATGCATGGAGGTCTGGAATCTTTGGACAAATTTTACACCCTGCTCTGCTCTTCTGTGAACCACCGTCTCCTCCTCAAGCAACAACTATGGTCATCTCAACGTGTCCATCCAATTTTTACTCTGCTTGTTACTAGACCTGTCGTCTCATAAGTAGCGGTAGCTAGATCTCAAGGGACCATCTCAGACTGAGCGCAACGGTGAACGCTACCGCGCCCCTCCCCTTGCATGTCGGTTGTAGGGGGCACCCTATGGCCACAGCGGTGCCCCCTACAGCGCCCCCTACGTGTCGGTCTCCTTCTCTCTCTCCCCAGATCTAGCGTGTCACTGTTCATCACCCTAAACACTGTGCTGTGGGTCCACGAGTAATTATTAGTAGATAAAAAATTGATAATTGGTATAGAAAATGATATTTTATAGTGGTAGTGGGGTATATGGGGAGTATTTAGGGGGAACCGCTGCGGGAGATGAAAAAATAGGAGGAAAATAGGGGGAAAAGTGATATAGGGGGAAAAATTTAGAGGTAACAGTTGCGGATAGCCTCATTCCCTTATTTTATCTGCAACGACTTGCTACATTAGCCATTTAGCCGCATGCAATGCAGTGCAGTGCAGGCTGATCATGATCTGTTAGACAGCTGGCTGGCATAGGTGTGGGTCACCTGTCACTGTCACGGGTAGAAAAGAGCTCTAAGGGGGTGTTTGGTTCTGTGGACTAAAGTTTAGCCCGGGTCACATCAAGCGTTTGACTTTCAAATAGGAGTATGAAATATAGACCCAACCAACTGTACTAGATTCGTCTCACTTTTTAATCTTCGGCTGAGAAATTAGTTTTATAATCCGACTACATTTAATACCCCGAACGGAGGTTCAAACATTCGATGTGATAGGGGCTAAATTTTAGCAGGGGCAAACCAAACACCCCCTAAGTCTACGGTGGAATCTAATTTTTACTAATAGTTTCGGTTATCGCGCATCAATGATAGAATATATGTGGTCTCGATCCCACAACTGCTAGTGGAACAGATTTTCACTCAGCGGTTCGCTTAGTAGAACCAGAAGTAAAAAAATCATCAATTTTCACAGGCGGGTTGTTTAAGAAACCGCCAGTGTAAATGAGAATTGCACTAGCGGTTTAGTTACTTGAAATGTCAGTAAAAATTGACGATTTTCACTAGCGGTTTTATTAAGCGAACCGTCTATGATTTTTTTTCACATTCAGTAATAAAACGAACCGCAGGTGATGTTTTTGGTATAACTATCCCTTCTTCTCCCTGAACTCCACAACTTCTCGCAGCCACGTGCCATTGTCACGATTTTGGAGTTCCAAATTTCGTAAAATACAAGAGAAGAGGTTTTGATCTTAGTTTTTTGATCAAGGTTGTTAAGAAAGGTTGGTTTATATTTCTCTTGTCAATTTTTGTTCATTCTTCTTCAATTTTAGTCTCATTTGGTTTACCATGTGTTAGGAAGAAAGTAGCTAGTTTATTTTCTATATTTCCTCAAATGAGGTTGCTTAAGACGATTTGATTATGTCTATCATCTCTCCCTTTTCATATTTAGTTCTCAATTTAGTTTATCCAATATATATTTAGTTGTTTAATGAATGATGTATGTATTTGTATGAAGAGAGAGGAAGATAGGTTTGCTAATTAGGATTTTTTATTAGTTGCTAGAAAATGTTGGTTATGTTTCTCTTGCCAATTTTTATTCATTCTTGTTCAATTTTAGCCACATTTTGGAACTAGTCTTTCACCATGTGTTAGAGAGAAGAGTAGCTAGGTTTTTGTCTCTATTTCCTCAAATGAGGTTGCTTAAAATGGTTAGATATTCTCTCTCCCCTCTCTCCTTTTCATGTTTAGTTTTCAACTCAGTTTATCCATGATATATTTAGTTGTTTAATGAATGGCGCATGTGTTTGTATGGAGAGAGAGAGAAAGATAGGTTTGGTAATTAGGCTTTTTTTATTAGTTGCTAGGAAATGTTGGTTATGTTTCTCTTGCCAATTTTTATTCATTCTTGTTCAATTTTAGCCACATTTTGGAACTAGTCTTTCACCATGTGTTAGAGAGAAGAGTAGCTAGGTTTTTTGTCTCTATTTCCTCAAATGAGGTTGCTTAAAATGGTTAGATATTGTCTCTCCCCTCTCTCCTTTTCATATTTAGTTCTCAAATCAGTTTATCTGTGATATATTTAGTTGTTTAATGAATGGCACATGTGTTTGTATGGAGAGAGAGAGAGAGGAAGATAGGTTTGGTAATTAGGATTTTTATTAGTTGCTAGGAAAGGTTGGTTATGTTTCTCTTGCCAATTTTTATTCATTCTTGTTCAATTTTAGCCATATTTTGGAACTAGTCTTTCACCATGTGTTAGAGAGAAGAGTAGCTAGGTTTTTTGTCTCTATTTCCTCAAATGAGGTTGCTTAAAATGGTTAGATATTGTCTCTCCCCTCTCTCCTTTTCATGTTTAGTTCTCAAATCAGTTTATCCATGATATATTTAGTTGTTTAATGAATGGCACATGTGTTTGTATGGAGAGAGAGAGAGGAAGATAGGTTTGGTAATTAGGATTTTTTATTAGTTGCTAGGAAAGGTTGGTTATGTTTCTCTTGCCAATTTTTATTCATTCTTGTTCAATTTTAGCCATATTTTGGAACTAGTCTTTCACCATGTGTTAGAGAGAAGAGTAGCTAGGTTTTTTTGTCTCTATTTCCTCAAATGAGGTTGCTTAAAATGGTTAGATATTGTCTCTCCCCTCTCTCCTTTTCATGTTTAGTCCTCAAATCAGTTTATCCATGATATATTTAGTTATTTAATGAATGGCGCATGTGTTTGTATGGAGATACAAGATAGGTTTGGTGATTAATATTTTTTGTTTATTAGTTGTTAGAAAAAGGTTGGTTTATGTTTCTCTTGCCAATTTGTGCTATTGTGTGTTTATGTTACTTTTTTATAGGTGATGATGGAGAGAACATTCTAGATGTATAACTTATCAAGGCTAGATCCATCATACATATCTGAGGTCCATAGGTTTATTGATGATGTTGCTATTAACCATACTTGGAGAATAAAGATAAAGCACATATATTATCCATGCATGGACTGTAACAATGTTGTTGTATTTGATGACATGGAACAAATAATTTCTCATCTGGTATGCCGAGGATTTATGAAGGATTAAAAAATTTGGACAAAGCATTGAGAGGGTAGCTCTTCGCTTGATACAACTGGAAACCCTAAGAGCATAGATGACAGATTTCAGTTCGTTCACGAGACACAACAACCTCATCCACAGAGCAAACATGTAGTGCCAAATGTTACTAGTCATGGTTACGCTGGAGGAAATGAGCGTGATGTTCTGCCAAATGATATAGATGAGGAATATGCAGAATTCTTAGAGGCAATATTGCATCGTCATACATATCCATCGATGTTCTTCATGAGAGGTATAAAGTCCTTAATGAAGGCAGCAGAAGAGCCTTTGTACGATGAGTCTAAGGATTGTACCAAAGAGTTCATGAAGCAGCGTTCTGTGCTAAAGCTATTGATGTTAAAAGCTAGATATGGTCTGTTTGATGCTGGCTCCGATGCTTTCTTGAGTATTATTGTAGACATACTTCCAAAGGAGAACAAAGTTCTTGCTAACACGTACCATGCAAAAAAAACTAATCGGTTTGCTCACTATAGGTGTGGAGAAGATCCACGCGTGTAGAAATCATTGTATCCTTTATCGAAGTGATGATTATAAAGACTTGGAGAGCTGTCGAAAGTGCGATGCAAGTAGTTACAAGATGAATAAAGACTATCAAGAGGAAAAGTGTTTTGCATCCGTGTCTAAAGGGAACAAGCGAAAGAAAGTCGAACAGAGACAAAGTTCAAAACCCATAAGCTAAGAAAAAGTAGACTATTATGTGCTTAAAATGATTTCTGCTTTGTTGATGTGGTACCTCTCCGTCATCGATCGATTGAGATGTTTGTTCGATAATCCTGAGAATGCCAAACTTATCAGTCGGCATGCTTCTGATGAGCATAAAAATGATGGAAAACTTCAACATCTAGTTGAAGTGGACTGTCCGGATCCGTGCCAACAAAGTTTTTGGCGCCACCTACGCACACGCAGACTATCCGGCCACCAGGGCACGAACCGTCTGGCGTAGCGTAGAGAACTCCACTCCCATGTCTAGGTCGCGGATCATCTGGCCCTAGGCCGCGAACCGTCCGTGACGCTTCAGAGAGCCTGCCGAGCAAAACAACTCTCAGTGTTTGACGCCCAGATCTGAACCAACACGTTGCAACCCTTGTTATTGTTACCTCGAGCACGAACGCTGGCTACAAGCAGTGGTAGATCTCATAGATGCTGCCCTTTTTTACATGGAATGCAAGCAACGTTAGCATGCAGTGTGCTGAGTCGTGGTGGTTGGTTCATATACTAAGAGCAACTCCAATAGTTACGTAAATTTTAGCACTCTAACTCATAGATTTAAGAAGTTGCTAAATGGATTTTAGAGTAAAAAAATGTGAGTTCTCCAATAGTTCTCTAAATTTAGGTTGTAATTTTGTTTTGTATCTATCCATATAAAAAAATAAGTCACAAAAACTACATAATGCAGTCAACATTTTTGTTTAGAGAGTTGTTAAATAGTTGCCAAATATAGAGAGAAAATGAGGTTAGATGACAACTTGTTAAATTTAGAAAGTTCATTTAGAGAATTGTTGGAGAATAGTTTTTATATTAACTACCTAAATTATTGATTTAGGAAGTCTTTTAGAGAACTACTGGAGTTGCTCTAAGTTGATCTCATGCTCATGCCTTTTTTTTTTAGGTAGCTAGGAACACTGTGCCCTTGTTTGTTTTAATTAGGTGCGCAACGCTAGCATGCTGGCTAACCAGATAACTGATAAGTCGATCATGTTGGTTGATCGATGCATGCATGGGCTTGTGATTAGGAGACCTCACGATTTCAAGCTGAGACGCACGGTCGTCTCACTCACGGCCAGATCTCGCGCGCCATGCTAATCATTGCCGATGTCTGGACACACAGCAGGGGCCAGGGTGCCGGCCGTCCTTAATTAGTTTTGGCAGATGTCTGTTGCTAATTTCACCGCATGCGGGAGCGAGGATCTGCGGATGGGCCTGGGCCGGAACCTACGTGGCCTAGTGGGTGGCAGCGATGGAGTGGGCCAAAATCTGGGTTATGTTATGCATACCTTATCGCGGACGGTTTGGTGATGTGCTCGGATGGTCCGCACGTATAGCCAGACGGTTCGAGCATCTATGTTATCCTGGTGTGGGCTTCGATGGCTCATTGCAGGGGATAGAGCCAACTGCCGCTAGACCGGACCGTCCGCCCGTGCGCATGGGCACAGGCTGTTTCCCATAGAGGTGGTGGAGGATGTAGCTGTCCGGTGTAAGAGTTAATCGACATCCCATAAAGTAGCTGGGATCGGACATATGCCCATTTGCAGCCGATGGATATTGTGGGTTTTCTTTAGTTTCAAAATCGTGCGATGGAAAATTAGTAATGACAAATTTATCGAACGCACGTGCTAGCCTTCTATAATCCTCTTGCACACCCCCTAGTATTTGTTGCATCTGTTCCCATCGATCATCCACGTAAGATCTAAGAGCTTGGATGTCGTTTGTGTAACTTACGTCCGGGGTAGCTGCAGCAGCTCAGAGTGACGCCAGGTTGGTTTCGACGAATTTCTGATTTCTGTCTACCTTGAAATTGGTCAGGTACTTTGCTTTGGCCTTCTTAATCAGCTGCTCAGTGTACTCGAATTCTTACAGTTCTTCAGCCGACAGAGTCTCTATAGTCGGCTCGATGTATTGCTGGGAAACATCGGAGTGGTCCTTGAAACCGGCCATTAGGGAACGATTAAATGGATCAAAATGCCTTGTCCCCAGCGGAGTCGCCAAAAAGTGTGTTGACGATTATCTGGACGCTAATCACTGAACAAGTGTTCCGCTCGGTGGGGCTCTCTGTGGCGGCGAGGACGGTCCGCGACCTAGCGGCAGGAGTGGGTCTTCCTGTGTCAAGCCAGACGGTCCGCGCCTGGTGGTCAGACGGTCCGCGTGCGCATAGGGGTGGCGGCATTCGTTAACAGCACGTGGATCTCGTCTCCATGGAGAGACCCCGTTAGGGAGGTGAGATCCTAGGGTTTGTCTCGGGGTCGGCAGACCATCCAAGACGCCTCCAGAGGACGTAGAGTCGAAAAGAGGTGAAGATTGAGATTGGAAGATTACGTTACTACTACTCGCACTACCGGAATCAGCTCCTTTGCCGTGTGTCTCAGACACACGGCAAAGGCAAATTTACACTCGGCAAATGCTTTGCCGAGTGTAACACTCGGCAAAGAACGCTCGGTGAACTGTACATCGGCAACAGCCTCTTTGCCGAGTACTATTTGTCGGGCACTCGGCAAAGACTTTGCCGAGTGCCAACCGGCACTCGGCAAAGAAAAGTCACCGTCACGGCGCCAAGTAACGGTGACGGATCCTTTGCCGAGTGCCGTCTGTGGCACTCGGCAAAGAGGTCAATTTTGCCGAGTGTTTGCTCGAGAGGCCCTCGGCAAAGACTGACCCAGTGGGCCCCACTACCAGTCCCTGTGCCGAGAGCTCTAGTAGGCACTCGGCAAAGGAGGCTTCTTTGCCGAGTGTCTGTTGGACAGGTACTCGGCAAAGAACCCTCCAGTGGGCCCCTTTGCCAGTCCCTTTGCCGAGTGCCTTGGCAATGGCACTCGGCAAAGATGTCTTTACCGGTTCCCAGGTTTCCTTCTTTGCCGAGTGCCATTGTCAGCACTCGGCAAAGATGGCTTTACCGGTTCCCAGGTTGCCTTCTTTGCCGAGTGCCATGGTCATTGCACTCGGCAAAGCGCCCCTTTGCCGAGTGTTACACTCGGCAAAGTGACCAGAATGTCCCTTTTTTATTTGCTTTTGTTGTTCCATCCAAACAAACAAAAGATATATATGATTCACATCACATTATATATCAATCACATCATAGAATGAACACATTTATCATCAACACCATATATATCACAAAGTCTCACTAAAGTCTCACAAATATAAGTAAGGATCATCACAAAACAGATATAAGTCTGCGTCATCACTAACATCACCAAGTATCTCACAAGATAAAGTTTAACTAACATCACCAACACTCATAAACGTAAGTCTGGATCATCACAAAACAGATCATCAACGAGGTGGGCATCTGGACTGGTTCGGCGAAGGGCTGGACAAAGCATGAGGGTTGTTCGACGCCGCCGATTGACCCTGCACAGAGAAGAGATTGTATGTGTGAGAACATATGAATAAATATCATGCAGTACTAAAATTTTGATACTCACAGGAGTAGTGAACTCTGTAGGGTCAGCTGCAGGGAACAACGGAGGTGGTGGAGCATGACCCTGTGCGGCGCCAAGGCTCTGCATGTACGCGAACATCTCCGCCATCCTCTTCTCCAGCTCCTCACGTTGCCTCCTCTCATCATCTAGCTGAGTCTGTAATATTTCGCCCTAATGTTACGATAATGCAAAGAGAAGATATATAAAAATCAATGAATGATGAATAGATAAGGAATAACCTGGAGTTGCTGGATACGATGCTGTGAGGTGTCCTGCCGAGGTCGTATGGCTGGGCTCGCGCTCGTGCTCCTTGCTCGCACCTGAGAGAGAGTGGGAGTGGAGGACGAGTCGATTGCCCCGTCGGCAATCCAGTACCGCCCATGCCTCTTGCCTCCTCCGACCCTCATGAGGACATCTCCGTCGATGTCCTCGGTCCTCGGATCGTAATCTGGCCCATGGACCTCCTTGGCCATGGCGGTGTACTCACTGAGTCGGCTGTGGATGGCGGGGTTGGTGTACGCCTCGGGCCCATCATCCGGGTTGTAGGTGACGTCGGACGTCGCCTTCCCCTTGTGGGCCATGGCATATGCCGAGAACGTGGAGCAAGGCGCGCCACCATGTGCCGCCGACTGCGAGAAAACCAACGATATGGTTAGAAATCATGTCTAATCGAAAGTTATATACCTAAATAAAAAAGAGCGCGTACCCATGCTTCCGCGTATTTGCTCAGGCTGCGGCTGCCTTGATGGTGGGAGGGACCTTGCATCAGCAAACGCCGTTCCCGGCTAGCGTTGTGCGCCTCGTCCCACTCAGCCGAGCACCACCTCTGCACCATCTTCTCCCAGCACTCAGGATGCGCGGCGCACCAATGAGGAATCATCTAAAAAAATATAAGTACACCGCATATCAGAAGATAAGAATAAGCATATTTAGTACCAATAATAAAGTTTTGTATTTACCTGCAAGTACTGGTCCGCAGTCAATGACATGGTTCGGGCGTCCTTCTTGTTCACCTTCTCCCCAAGGACGGAGCCGTGGTAAGTGACGATGGCCTGGATGCGCGCCTCGTAGTGCATGTCCACGACGAGCTTCTTACAGCACGTCGTAGACACCACATCCGCCCTGGCCTCGTATCCAGCATCGCACCTGAAGAAATCCTACATACAAAGACGATGTATCCATACATTATTTCAAGAATATGCAAAAAATGCGACTTATTAAACAATATAGTGCGAGGAAGACTTACCCACAGCTCTTGCTTCACCCGCTCCGCCTTGTTGTTGAATTGTCTGCTGTCCCGATCTACTGCATCGGGGGCGACGGCGTAGTGGTCGAAGGTGTATGCTGGGCTCGTCACTCCGGCGTACTCGACAAGTCCAGGGAAGTGTTCCCGGCATAGAAGGCCGAGGATGCCATTGGGGTTGCGGCCGTGACCCCCTGCAGTCTCCAAAACCATACAAGACCTGTCGAAGTGATTAAGATGAAGTATTAGTTTCTATTATTAATTTGAACATATAATATGAAAAAGCAGTAACAACATCTAAAGTTACCTACCTCTCTCCATCGGGTCGTATCAGCGGACGTCTGTCACGAAGTATGGGTCGCTTAGGTAGGCTCGCGGGACCTCGCAGGTAGATACTCCTCGAACCTGAGGAGCCAGAACCTGAGATGTCCTGCTGAGCGGCGTCGTCGTCGTCGTCCTGCTGCGCCGCATCGTCGTCGTCCTGCTGTGCCGCATCGACAGCGGCTTGCTGCTCCACCTGCTGTTGTACGGCGTCGTCCTGCTGCGCCTCCTCCTCCGTCCTACGGGTGCTCCTCCTCCCCCTCCCCCTCCCCCTCCTCGTCCTCGTCCCACCGCCCACCATCTTTGTCCAACAACCTGCAATTAAGAGTAAACAATTAAGCACAGATAAAAAAATATGTATTTAGAAACATATGCAAAATAAATGAAATATAGCATTACATCGATTAAAAATAATCTTCATATGTGTCCGGGTTAGCCGGATCATAAGTGTCATCATCACTATCAACCATTTCATAGTCAACATCATCTGAAGGCGCAATTTCGTCATTGGCATTGCCTTCAAGTATTTCTAAGTCATTCTCATTTTGCACCTCATCATCCTCGTCATCAACAACCATTTCAATATCTACTTCCATTCCATACGTCCTTCGGCGAACTGTGCCTCGTGATAGTCGTTCAACATGTCTCCTACCCCGGCATCAGCATCGTAATCCTCGACGCGTTGTCTCACCACCTCCTCTCTCGTGCGATGCGCTTCACCATGGAAGGTCCACCGAGTATAGTCCGGCATAAATCCATTCTTCCAAATATGTTCTACCATGGCCTTCTTTGGTTTTCTTTTCCGGTTGTCACATTTGCTGCACGGACAAGGGACTAGGCTAGCTCCTTTAGCAGCTTCGCCATATGCCCGTTCCACGAAAGCATCGGTCTTCCTAATCCATTCTGGGGTGACATCATTACGTCTTACGCGGCCCGTGTACATCCACTCACGGTCCTCCATCCTCTAACATATATAACCGAGTATAGTTTAATATAGACATGTAATGCATGTACACTACGTTCCTACCTTCTAATAGGTGAGGATAGGTCCTAATCCCACCCGCGGTTGCGTAGATGGTGTTAGTTTCCATGCTATACTCCGATCCGAGATAGAATTTCGGCAGCACCTCCCCGCTGTTCTCCGGATACACGTCCTGACAGGGAGAGTGTACTGTCCGGAGAACAACAGGGAGGTGACGCCGAAACTCTGTCTCGGACCGGAGTAGAGCATGGAAACTAACACCATCTACGCAACCGCGGGCTGTCCAAAAAACGTGGACAATTCGAAACTGATACATTTGTAGATATGCAAAGATCTGCATATCTACACCGTATCTCTTTCGAACGGGAGACGCCTAACTGGGTTACGTGATCTACGACCATGATGCGGATGTAGAGGTTATACCTAAGGTGGCGGTGGAGTCAGGCTAGTGGCGGGTCGGTGCAGTGGCGGCTAGGAAGACAAGTATCTTCTCTGTAAAAAAGAAACACAAGTCTGTTAATACAAAAAAATCGACAACACCTCCCCTGTACGTTGAGGTTTTTAAAACCTGCAAATAAAACTAACAGCACGATGGCTGACATGCACACAGTAAGAAAAAATTCACCTAAAGTATACACTACTAGCAGTTGTCATATTTCTTATTTCCCATTGCAAGCCATCACAAATGCTTCATGATGGAGATGCGAATAACTTAGTAGATCAACAACTACATGGTGAATTAACGCATAAAAAGTGTATACCTCGCGTGGGGGCGACGATGGTACGCGTGGCCGGGCGGCGGTGGCGAGGGGCACGACGAGCACGGCGAGCGCGAGCGCGGGCACGGCGAGCGCGGCGGGCGCGGGCACGGCGAGCACAGCGGGCGCGGGCAAGACGAGCACAGCGGGCGCGGGCAAGGCGAGCACGGCGGCGGTGACGGCGAGCACGGCGCGGCGGCGAGCACGGTGGGCGCAGCGGTGACGAGCACGGCGGTGACGGCGAGCACGGTGGGCGCGGCGGCGAGCACGGCGGTGACGGCGAGCACGGTGGGCGCGACGGTGACGGCGAGCGCGAGGTGCGGCGGTGACGGCGAGCGCGAGGCGGTGACGGCGCGGGCGCGGCGATGGCGAGGGGCTGGCGCGGCGGTGACGGCGAGGGGCTGGTGCGGCGGCGGGCGGACGGCGCGGCGGCGAATCGACGGCGGCGCGCGGATGGCAGTGAGAGAGTGAGAGAAGGAAGGAGAAAGGTTCCCCACGGGGGTTTATTTCTGTTCTTTGCCGAGTGCCCGCGATCTGGCACTCGGCAAAGATTTTTTAAAAATTTTAAAATATTCTTTGCCGAGTGCCAGATCGCTGACACTCGGCAAAGAAAACTTTGCCGAGTGTCTCCTGGGCGGCACTCGGCAAATATGCTTTCACAATTCTTTGCCGAGTGTCAACCATCTGGCACTCGGCAAACCGGCCTTTGCCGAGTGTCATCTCTGGACACTCGGCAAAGTACATTTTTATTTTTTTAATTTTCCCTACCAAATTTTTTGTGGTATGTTCCTACACTATATAGACCTACATGTACCATTTTGAGACAATTAGAAAATTGTTTTCTATAGCTAGTAGATTTAGTTCGTTTATTTGAATTTCTTCGAAAAACTCACATTTGAACTGCAGGTCACTCGAAACTTGGAAAACTGTGAATGCAAAAATAATATCCATTCTACTTAGCACAAGTTACGATCGATTTCAGGATCGGACCGGAAACTTCGAGCACCGTGCTAACTCAACATGGCCGTGAACTTGTCATACAGCTGTTTAAAAATTTTATAAAACACAAACAAACTTAGAAAAATCATGAAACTTGTCCACATGTCATGATATCATATGTAGAGTCTATGATAAAAAATTTAGAATGTTTGGAAAAATTTGTGAGACATTATGTGTAGAAACCTAAGAGAACCACACATGAAATCATAGAGTTTCAATGTGGATCTCTTAGGTTTGTACACATAGTGTGTTACAGCTTTCTCGAAACTTTTTCAAATTTTTATCACAGCCTCTACATATGATATCATGACACGTGGACAGGTTTCATGATTTTCTGACTTTGTTTCTGTTTTATACAATTTTTAAACACCTGGATGGCAAGTTTACGGTCATGTTGAGTGAGCATGGTGCTCGAAGTTTCCGGTCCGCTCCTGAAATCGGTCGTAACTTGTGCTAAGTAGCATGGATATCATTTTTGCATGCACGGTTTTCCAAGTTTCGAGTGACCTGCAGTTCAAATCTGAATTTTTCGAAGAAATTCAAATAAACAAACTAAATGTACTAGCTATAGAAAACACTGTTATAATTGTCCCAAAATGGTACATGTAGGTCTACATAGTGTAGGAACATACCACAAAAAGTTTGGTGACCAAAATAAAAAAAATAAAAATATGCTTTGCCGAGTGTCTACATAGGACACTCGACAAAGACTCTCTTTGCCGAGTGCCAGATATTTGACACTCGGCAAAGACTGACGGCCGTCAGTTGTAGACGGCGCTAACGACCCTTTGCCGAGAGCCATATTTGCCGAGTGCTTGACTCTCGGCAAAGCAGTCTTTGCCGAGTGCTTGGCTGTGCCGAGTGTCCTGCACTCGGTAAATAAGTTATTTACCGAGCGCAGGAGTTTGCCGAGTGCGGCGCTCGGCAAACTCGGCTTTGCCGAGTGCCCGATAAAAAGCACTCGGCAAAGCCGCCGGCACTCGGCAAAGAGCCGAATTCCGGTAGTGTCGGGAAGAAAGTAAAGGAATTGATAAATGGTTTGATTGGTATGATCGTTGGTTGCGTAATCGGTCGCACCCCTTCACATATATAAGGGGAAAGACCGGATCCATTACTAGACTTTCTCCAACAATATATGTGTCATTAAAAGGATAACCACGCACGTAAAGATGAGTTTTTTTTGCCTGATTTAATCCTAAGATGGACCGTACGCGCATAAAGACGGACCACCCGAGCACAGAGCCGGACCATCCACAAATAATGCTGCGGGGGCTGAAGATGCTTTCCAAAGTTGCCTCTGCCAACAGCAGCCTCCTGCTCCTCTTCCTCACCTCCTGAGTTACAGGACAGCAGCAGCAGCAGCTAGCTTCATAATGCCTGGAGGAGCGAGAGGATGGAGGTCCGGAATCTTTGGACAAATTTTACACCCTGCTCTGCTCTGGTCTACTCATGCAACAACCATGGGCATCCCACCGTGTCCATCCAATTTTTACCCTGCTTATTACTATACCTGTCGTGTCGTAAGTAGCGGTAGCTAGATCTCAAGGGACCATCCCATTCCATGGTTTTTTAGCTGCAACGACTTGCTACACTAGCCATTTAGCCGCATGCAATGAAGTGCAGCTGGCTGACCTGATCATGACCTGAACCTGACGAGGCATCACCTGGCTGGCATGCATGGGGTCACCACCGGTCACTGCACTGATCAGGATGCAGGAGACGGCATGATGCATATGCATGATTTCAGACGTACGCACATGCATTGCAGGCACGATCACACACTCGATCGCAGACGTTGCAACCCTTGTTACTGTGTTACCGCGCGCGCGCGAGGAGTGAGCGGCACGAACGCAGGCTACAAGTGGTAGATCTGCTGGTAGATGCCGTCCTTGTTAGTTTTTACATGGAATGCAAGCAACGTTAGGATGCAGTGCATGCATGGGCCGGTTTTCTGATCAGCAGGAGACCTCATGTGGTTTCAGGCTCCTCAGATGCACGTATACGGTCTCGCGGGCAGAACATGCAACGGTCCTAATCACGGCCGAGAATATCAATCAAACACAGGCTATTCAATTTCTCTCTCTCTCTCTCTCTCTCTCTCACACACACACTGTGTCTGTGCGTCTCGATCTCCAGCAGCAAAACACATTCACGGGCCGCATATATATGTAGAGAGTACGTTGGGAAAGGCTGATGATGATGTCGGCTTGAGTGCCAGGCTGCCAGCCCTGCCCAGCGCATGGGAGCCCTGTGCAATGCCGCCTGGACCGGAGAATGGAGATCTCGGCGGGGTTCATTTGGACACATCCAACTCTCGCGGAGAATGTTCGCCGGTTTCCGCGCTGCGGTGCGTACGTGCAAGAATCGCCCGCGGCAAGGCAGATACAGAACTGTGTTTTCGAGTGTGTAAAAAAACTCAAGTATCTTAACGAAGACATAGTATCTTAGCTCTATATTTGAGATAGAAGACTATAGCTGATTGGTTACTGCTCTGATTGGTACAATGAATATGGTAAGACACATGTTAAGTCCTAAATTTGTGTTGTATTGACATTGTGGCTTCTCCTCACCCATCACTGTTCTAGAGTAGTAGCGCACAATATCGCTCCGTCAGTACCTACCACACAGCTAGAGTTAAGAGTAGTAAGTTGATCTCATGCCCTAAGTTTTTTTTTTTTTTTTTTTTTTTTTGCAGGTAGCTAGAGAACACTATGCCCTTGTTTGTTTTAATTAGGTGTGCAACGCTCGCATGCTGGCTCACTGCACCTGATAAGTGATAAGTCGATCATGTTGGTTGGTCGATGCATGCATGCATGGGCTTCTGATTAGGAGACCCTCATGATTTCAAGCTGAGACCAGATCTCGCGCGCCATGCTTATCATTGCCCGCGGCCAAGCTTTTGTCTGGCTCTGGACACACAGCAGGGGTGCCGTCCTAGTTGATTCTAACCTCACCACGTGCGGGAGCCAGGATCCGCGGATGGGCCTGGGCCGGAGCCAACGTGGCCCAGTTGGTGGCAGCGATGGAGTGGGCCTGCTGCTGTGCCTGTGCCTGTGCCTGTGCTGTTGCCGGCGTCCTCCCGCTGCCTGTGCTTGCAAGTGGCGACTGCCGCCGACGATGAATGGAGCCGCTGCCAGAGCTCTGAATCCTGAATCCGATGATGAATGACAGCAGCAGCCAGGAGAGGGCCCACGACCTGACACCCTACGACGACGACTGGTCAATACAAGAAAAGTGATATATATATATATATATATATATATATATATATATATATATATATATATATATATATATATATATATATATATATATATATGGTATACCAATGACTTTCACCTGAGTAGACTGGTCAATATAAACAAGAAGGATACCGTATGAATACTCAACAGTGGATACTCTGGCGCCGCCGTGCACGTACGCGGTACGCCCCCGGCCCCCTGCGCGCGCAGCGTACTCATTCGCTGCCTGCCGTGACGCAACATCCAACATGCATGTACAGTTTGCCGATTGAGCTACTGTGTTCAGTAGGGTCTTACCTTGTAGTTACTACGAACTTACTAGTGCTACTCGTGCTCTACCCACGGTTAGTAGTTGTTGAGTAATAACAAAAAAAAAGACCGTGCAGACTATACGCGCATGCACAAAATCAGTTATGGTTTCGGATTTCTTGCGGGATTAACTCGATAACCGACTAATAACGGGAACAGACCTCAATGTCTGTTTGCAACTCTTCCAAGAAATAGCTCCCCCAAAGAGTAAATATATACCCTAAAGTGGACTTTATTGTATCTATACAACCTTCCGAGTCAGTACCTGCATAGCCAACTATTTGCAAGTAACTAGATTTTATGTACGTAAGCATGAGGCCTTTAGTACCTTGCAGGTACCTTAGAGCCTTCTTGACTACTTTCTAGTGATCTATGCTTGGATTTTTCTGATATCTTACAAGCATCCCGGTGATAAATTCTAAGTCAGGGCGAGTACATACTTGAGCATACATAATGCTTCTGATAGCTGAAGCATGTGGTACTAATTTCATATTGTTTTTTCTTATACTGATTCTTGGGGGCACTGATAATAATCCCTGAACTTATCACCCTTTGACTATTGGAGCAGGCGAGGCCTTACACTGATGCATATTGTACATTTTCAATATATTTTCTATGTATGACTTTTGTGAGAGTTCTAATACTCCCTTATGTTTATCTCTGTGAATTTCTATTCCTAGAACATAAGAGGCTTCTCCCATGTATTTCATATCAAATTTCGAGAAAAGAAACCTTTTTTGTTTTCGCCAGTAGATCCTTATCACTACTAGCTAAGAGTATATCATCGACATATATAGCAAGGAAGATATACTTTCCTTTCTTAAACTTTGCATAAATGCAATTGTCTTCCTTGTTTTCCCTCTAAACCAAACTTTCTGATGGTCTGATCAAACTTGTTATACCACTGTCCAGAGGCTTGTTTTAATCCATAAATGGACCTCCTTAAGTGGCATCCCATAGGTTCAGTGGACATCAACTAGTTCCTAGAGACAAAAAAATTTATCATTGGTTTTGGAGCCAGTTTACCGATTCTCCAAACCTAAGTTCTATCAATGGTAATGCCAACCCTAAGCCAAAAAGATAATCTAAACTAAGGATTAACAGTAAAATAGGAACTCAGAAAAGGTCGATGTGGTTAGTGTGGGGGATAGATATCCCCCGGGTCCACTAAAGGAGTAAAAGACCTCACGAAAGGCCCAAGGGCCCAATAAATCGTAAGGTCATTCTTTCGTGGGCCTGGGGAGAGACAACCAACAAAGCAGAGCGACGTGAGACCGGATTGGTGCAAACCCGGACGGCCCACAACGTCAAACGAGTAAATCGCAACAGAGACCCGACTTTCCCGTGCTGAAGCTCCCATGCAACGGAGCCATGCGAGGATAAGTCGGCAAGGTTTACGTAGGGATAAACTCAAGAGGTTCACTACCTTTTAGCTACTTGTTGTTATCATATCCACGTGTACTGCCCCACGGTCGAGTATATAAGGCCTAGAGGGCACCCCTTCAGAACGATCGACCCTATCTTACTTAGCCACCCACATCAACTCTCTGTGTCTTCAATCCAGAGAGCCCTCTTGTAACCCCGCTCACCAAGCATACTCACCAGGACGTAGGGTGTTACGCACCTCTAAGCGGCCCGAACCTGTAAATCTTGTCCACTGTCCCTCGTGCGATCGGCACGAACCATTTTGCTACAGTCGTCGACACCGTCCTACTCCTAGAAACACCTTGAGGGGCAACCCCGGGTGTGCGGTCGGACCCAAAACACCGACAGCTGGCGCGCCAGGTAGGGGGTGTAGGATTACGGGGAGGCTACGCTAGCGCAAAACAAAATTTTCATCCCCATAATACCAAGAACTACTGCGGTTATAGGTCACGGAATTACCACTAGACGCGCAGAGCAGCGGAAGACGTCTCGATGTAGACGAACGCGTCGAGCAGTGCCGTGCAGTCGCCGGCGTCCTTCACGTCCTCGCACGGTTCGTCCAAGTGCTCCAGATGCAGCACCTCCGAGGTATCCACACGTACAGGGAGGAAGCGCCGCGTACCGAACTGCTAGGTTCGCGACGGCGGCTTGGCGAGGGCGAGAGGTGGGCGACGGCTGTTAGTTCGCAGGTGGCGAATTAGGTTATCTCTTAACCGCGCCCCCGCCCCTCATTATATAGGCGTTATGGTGGGCTTCTGACGCCGAGGCCCATCATTAACCCTAAAGCCCAGTCTAATTTCGGATCTAATCCGAATTATGGCTTCCTTCCCCTTAAGTGTGTGACCCTATAGGTTCACGTACAAATAGACATAGCCCGAGTACTCTTACTTGGCCCAATAATTGACAGCGGCCTCTAGCAAGACATGTCAACTCCTATGTGTACGTAAAGATCATATCAGACGAACCATTGCGACATTACGTACATGCTGTTCCCTTTGTCTCACGATATTTGGTCTGGCTCTAAGCTGACCTCTCTTTCTCGATACTGTGAATTGGAATCCTTTCAATGGTTAACTCTTAACCCTAGCACGGCCATGCATTTCTTGATCCAATCACTCGAGGGGCCCAGAGATATCTCTCTCACAAAGAGAGGGACAAATTCCATCTTGACTGACCATGCCTCACAGCATGCTTCCTGACAAACCCAAAACTACCTTTATAACTACCCAGTTACGGGATAGCGTTTGATAGTCCCTAAGTAAGTCAATTCACATCTTGAGAACATGCGACAATCTCAGGTCTAAGGATACAGTATTCATGTTGCAAGAAGAGAACTATATTACAATATCTCACATTGGGTCGGTCCAGCCTCATGTCATACATGCGCCCATATTATTAGTTTAACATCTCCATGTTCATGACTTGTGAAATGTAGTCATCAACTAATACATGTGCTAGTCATCGACTCTGACTAGGGACATCATTTAGAATAACCATATAAGTAAAGAATCTCACAAACAATTCACATAATTGCTAATCAATACAAGGTGCCTTCCATGGATATTCAATTAAGCAATATATATATCATGGATACAAAGAAATATGCTCATCTCTATGATTATCTCTAGGGCATATTTCTAACAGGGGGTGTGTCGACGATCCAAGCTAGCTCAATGGCCATCACCTTCTACAGCAAGATCACCATGCGTCCCGGATCCGTATTCTACTTTGGGACAATCTCATCTGTAGCAGATGAAGAGGGAATTCTACACCGAATCGCAGATCCGCCGGAAAAGAAGTCTCCTCCAACGAACTCCGAAAATGCCGGAGAGGCGCAACCTCCAGCTCTTCGGAAAAAGATCGTCTCCGGAAAGTCGGGGGCCGAGGGCTCGCTGACCCGGAAGACTCCGCTTTCTACTTCCCCGACAAAAGAATGGACACGGATCGCGAGGAAGAAGGAGACCAGGGAAAAGCAAGTCGTTCTTTCCGTTCCTCCAGACTCAAAGGAGAACGGAAAGGAAGTCGCCACAACAGCAGCACCATTCTACCCTGACGTCCTCTTCATCGGGAGAGTGGAGTCGCCCACCGTCTCTGACGACGAACCGACCGCGCCCGGAGAAGAACCGCCTCAACGAGAATCCCGCCGACGGAGGAACCGGCGCAGGAACGTTCGACGACATCACGCGGCCGGAGAACGGGATCCGGAGCAGCCTGTCTCGCGAGACGAGGTCTCGGAGATAGGAGAAACTCCGGAAGAACGCGTCTTCAGAGAACGAAGGAACTCTCGACGACGTGATCGCCGGCGGGCTCAGGAACAGGCCGAGCAAGACGCAAGGCAACGCCGGGAGAATCCATTCTTCGGGCGCAACCTGAATCCCGACTTCGCCCGAGCTATGAACACGCCGAGTGAAGTCGGAGGGGTACTGGCTCGGATAGCTGACGGACTTTCTCGAACTCCCGACGCCGAGGGCTACCGACGCCTGTTCACCCAGGCGGCCAACCATCTCCTACCGCTCGCTCACCCGCCAAACGACCTACGACACGCCATCAACAGTCGCTGAGACGCGCGAAGTTCCATCAATGCTTCGCGCGAACGGCGGCATGAGAACGAGATTCGCCGTCGGGAGGAGTACGACCGGGATCATGGCATCCCGACTCAGAGCCAGGCCACCAGGACTGAGTCGGCAACGGCCTCAACTGGCGGTACCACCCGGGGACGGTCGAGGAACTACAATCACAACTCCCCTCCCCGGGACAGACATCGTCCCCGACGACAGGAGGACACGTGCGGAGTGTCCGCTCTTACTCCGCGCGTTAGGGCCATCCAATGGCCTCCCAACTTCAAGGTATCCAATGTCGACAAATATGAACCTAAGCAGGATCCAGGGGGTTGGCTAGCCGTCTACACCACCGCTGCTCGAGCTGCCGGGGCATCTGAGGACGTTATGACCGCGTATTTCCCCATCGTCCTTGGGCAAGATGCGCTACAGTGGCTACGACATCTACCCCGACACTGCATCGACGACTGGGGAGACTTCAGTCGACGTTTCACCGCCAACTTCCAGTCCCTCTCCGACAAGCCAGCGCAACCGTGGGACCTCAAATCCATCAAGTGCCGGGGGGATGAGACTCTCCGGTCGTACCTCAAAAGGTTCCAGACCATGAGAAATCGCATCCCCGAGGTCACGGAGGCGGCCGTGATCGAGGACTTCTACAGAGGATCCAACGACTCGGCTTTTGTCCGAGCCATACTACAGAAGGCGCCGACTACTTCCGAGGAGCTGTTCCGGGAAGCCGACCTCTACATCACCGCCGACGAGCAAGCTCAGGACCTCATCGGAGGGGCAAAGCCTGCACCGGCAGCACCACGACGCGACGCGAACCAGCCACCCGACAAACGCTAGGAGAAGAGGCCTCGCGAAGAAGTACACGCCGCCGGACCACCTGCCTCTCGCGCCCGAGGAGGACCTCGCGGAGGCGAGCACACGCTGGACGACATCCTCGACGCCCAGTGCCCATACCACAAAGACATGCGCCACACTCTTCGCAACTGCCAGGACTTCAAGCACTCCGTTGGGCATGGCCGACCCTTCCAACCTCTACCTCCTCCTCCGCCGAGGGGAGGACCGGATGAACCACGACAACCTCATCAGCCGGAGGAGGGAGGAGGAGGAGCTTTCCCACGCGTCGACAGGGAGGTCAACGTCATCTTCGGCGGTCATGGGTCGCAGGAGAACAAGAGACAACAAAAGCTCAATGACCGCTAGATACTGGTGGTGACCACCGGTCCTCCCGCCCCATACCGGTGGTCAGAACACCCGATCACCTTCACTCGGGAGGATCAATGGCTCAACTTCGACCATCCAGGCAAATACCCGCTCCTCGTCGATCCGGTGATCCGAGAGAGCCGGGTGAAGAAGGTGCTAGTGGACGGGGGGAGCAGCATCAACGTCACCTTCCCCCGGACACTCCAAGGCTTGGGGGCTCACCTCAAAGAGCTCCACAAGTCGGACACTCCTTTCTTCGGCATCGTGCCGACGGAGGGGGAATACCCGCTGGGCCACATCTACATGCCAGTCACCTTCGGAACTCCGGAGAACTACAGAACCGAGTTCCTGAGATTTGAAGTGGCAAACTTCGACTGCGGGTACAACACCATCATTGGAAGGCCGGGATTGGCCAAATTCATGGCCATTCTGCACTATACATACATGATACTGAAGATGCCAGGACCGCAAGGGATCATAACTGTGCGCGCCGACTTCCAAGGCGCCGCAGAATGTTTCCGAGTGGCCATCCAAGCAGCCCTCACCACCAAGCCGTCAACGGTCCCTTCTACACTGGCGAACTCTAAGCCTGAGGAGGACCTCGCCGTACCGACGAACGAAGCTCAGGCCGCGACCTCTATGCGGCCGACTGAAGAAACCAAGCGAATCAACCTGGGGTTCGCTGATGAGCGCAAGACAGCCATCATCAGCTCCAGCTTGGACGACAAATAGGAAAGCGCGCTCGTCCAGTTCCTGCAAGATAACCGAGATGTATTCGCATGGCAACCTGCGGATATGCCGGGAGTTCCAAGAGAACTGGCCGAGCACAAGTTGAAGGTTTATCCCCAGGCGAGGCCGATCCGGCAAAAGCTACGTCGTTTCACGCCCAACAAAAGAGAGGCCATTCGCGCCGAGTTAGCTCGCTTGGTTGCGGCTGGATTTATTAGAGAAGTATTACACCCCGAGTGGTTAGCCAACCCTGTTCTTGTACTCAAAAAGAATAAAGTGGATTGGCGCATGTGCGTCGACTATACTGATCTCAACAAACACTGTCCGAAGGATCCCTTCGGGCTCCCGAGGATAGATCAGGTGGTGGACTCCACCGCCGGATGTTCTGTGCTGTCTTTTCTAGATTGCTATTCCGGGTATCATCAGATTAGTTTGGCAAAAGAAGACGAGGAAAAAACGGCGTTCATCACTCCGTTTGGTGCTTTCTGTTATACCTCCATGCCGTTCGGCCTCAAAAACGCTGGAGCGACTTATCAGAGAGCCATTCAAACATGCCTAGCCGATCACTGGGGCAAGCGTGTGGAGGCTTACGTAGATGATGTGGTAATCAAAACAGAGGATTCGGAAAACTTCATCGAAGACTTACAGCTGGTTTTCAACAGCCTGAGAAGATATAGATGGAAGCTCAATCCCGAAAAATGTGTTTTCGGGGTACCAGCAGGAAAGTTGCTCGGGTTTATCGTCAGCCGCCGGGGAATTGAGGCTAATCCGGATAAGATTGAAGCTATCATGAAGATGGAAGCTCCTCGGTCACAAAAGAAGGTTCAGCGACTTACTGGATGTATGGCAGCTCTGAGCAGATTTATATCCAGGCTGGGAGAAAAAGGTTTGCCATTTTACAAGCTACTCAAGAAGGTGGATAAGTTTCAATGGACTTCAGAAGCACAAGAAGCTCTAGATGCACTGAAGAAATTCTTGACAACACCACCAGTACTGAAACCACCCCGGCGAGCTACGTCGACTCAACCGGCTGAAGATTTGCTACTGTATATCTCTTGCACGACTCACGTGGTAAGCACCGCGTTGGTAGTCGAGCGAGTAGAAGAAGGACATGCCTATCCAGTACAACATCCTGTTTACTTCATCAGTGAAGTTTTAGGCCCCTCGAAGAAAAAGTATCCTCAGGTTCAGAAGCTATTATATGCAGTACTTCTAACTGCCCGCAAGCTGCGTCACTACTTTGACGACCACAAAGTCATAGTAGTCACTGGTTTTCCAATAGGGGACATTCTTCACAACAAGGAAGCCATTGGCCGAATAGCCAAGTGGGCTTGCGAGCTGGGATCCCACGACATCGAGTTCCGACCTCGCACCGCCATCAAAACTCAAGCACTGGTTGATTTCGTATCAGAGTGGACAGAACAACAAGTACCAGATAATCCAGAAACTGCAGAAGTATGGCGAATGTATTTTGATGGCTCGCTGAAGCTGCAGGAAGCGGGAGCAGGGATTCTCTTCACCGCACCTGGAGGCGAACACCTCAAGTACGCCCTCCAGTTGCTATTCCCGGCCTCTAACAATGCAGCCGAGTATGAAGCTTTGATACACGGATTGAACATCGCCATATCACTGGGCGTCAAGAGATTGATGGTATACGGAGATTCTCTGGTAGTCATCAGCCAGATAAACAAGGAATGGGATTGTTCAAGCGATTCAATGGGAAAATACTGCGCTGCCGTCTGAAAGCTGGAAGATAAATTCGAGGGTCTGGAATTTCATCATATAGAAAGAGATCGGAACACAGCAGCCGATGTACTGTCCAAGCTCGGATCCAGTCGAACTCAGGTCCCACCCGGAGTCTTCGTGCAAGAAATTCTGCAGCCGAGTATCTCAATGGATCAAACAGAAGAGTGCAACATCATAGATCAACCCGAGTCAGACTCTGATGACTGGAGAAGGCTGATTAATAAGTATATAAAGAATGAAGAAGAACCAGACGACAAGAACTCGGCAGAGCGCATTGCCAGGCAGTCGGCTCACTATACACTAATTGGGGAGATATTGTACAGAAGGGGCGCATCAGGCATCCTCATGAAGTGCGTTCTCCCGTCCACTGGGAAGCAACTTCTGGAGGAGGTCCATGCAGGGCAATGTGGAATACATGCAGCATCTAGAACACTAGTCGGGAAGGTTTTCAGGTTAGGATTCTATTGGCCGACAGCGAAGAACGATGCAGCCGAGTTAGTTCAGAGGTGCGAAGCTTGCCAATACTTGTCAAAGCAACAGCACATGCCAGCACAGCAACTACAGACCATACCAGTGACCTGGCCTTTCGCATGCTGGGGACTAGATATGATTGGACCTTTCAAGAAAGCTCAAGGGGGATATACTCATGTATTGGTGGCGATTGACAAATTCACTAAATGGATAGAGTTCAAGCCCATTGCTTCTTTAACCTCTGCTAAGGCCGTGGAATTCATACAAGACATAATATTCAGATTCGGGATACCAAACAGCATCATCACTGACTTAGGATCCAACTTCACCAGTTCAGAATTCTTCGACTTCTGCGAGCAAAAGAGCATTCAGATCAAGTACGCATCTGTAGCGCATCCAAGAGCCAACGGGCAGGTTGAGCGAGCCAACGGAATGATATTGGAGGCACTCAGGAAAAAGGTCTTCGATAAAAATGAAAAATTTGCAGGAAAGTGGATAAGAGAATTGCCTTATGTTGTTTGGAGCCTAAGAACCCAACCTAGCCGAGCCCTGCATGGAAACACTCCCTTCTTCATGGTCTATGGGTCGGAGGCAGTGCTACCTGCTGATCTCAAGTTTGGGGCGCCAAGGTTGATCTTCGAAAGCATAGCAGAAGCTGAGGCCACCAGGCTGGAGGACATTGATGTACTTGAGGAAGAACGGCTGAATGCGGTAATCCAATCAGCACGGTACCAGCAAACTCTAAGGCGCTATCACGACAAGGCTGTGCGGCAACGGTTCTTTTCAGTAGGAGACCTCGTCCTCCGCCGAATTCTAACGGGGGAGGGACGGCACAAGTTGTCACCCTTATGGGAAGGACCCTTCATGGTAGCAGAAGTCACTCGGCCCGGATCGTATCGTCTTACTCAGATGGATGGCACAGAAGTTGGGAACTCCTGGAACATAGAACACCTCAGAAAGTTTTATCCCTAGTTGTATTTCAAAACTGCTGGGGCGACAATGTATTCCGTAAAGTGGAAATATGTCATCAATAAAGAGAGATTTCAAAAATACTCAGTTCGTTTACTATTGACTTGCATTCTTACTTAACTCGGGGTGACCACTATGCCCTACAAACGGAGCAATCGACTTAAGTCGGCAACGACTTAAGGTGGTGCAACATGCTCACGCTTACTTAACTCGGGTGACCACTATGCCCTACAAACGGAGCAATCGACTTAAGTCGGCAACGACTTAAGGCGGTGCAACATGCTCACGCTTGCTTAACTTGGGGTGACCACTATGCCCAACAAACGGAGCAATCGACTTAAGTCGGCAACGACTTAAGGCGGTGCAACATGCTCACGCTTGCTTAACTCGGGGTGACCACTATGCCCTACAAACGGAGCAATCGACTTAAGTCGGCAACGACTTAAGGCGGTGCAACATGCTCACGCTTACTTAACTCGGGGTGACCACTATGCCCTACAAACGGAGCAATCGACTTAAGTTGGCAACGACTTAAGGCGGTGCAACATGCTCACGCTTACTTAACTCGGGGTGACCACTATGCCCTACAAACGGAGCAATCGACTTAAGTCGGCAACGACATAAGGCGATGCAACATGCTCACGCTTGCTTAACTCGGGGTGACCACTATACCCTACTAACGGAGCAATCGGCTAAAGTCAGTGGCGACTTAAGCCGGTGCAACATACTCGCGCCTATATAATTCAGGGGATGACTTCCATATCCCGCAAACAAATTTCATAATCATCATGCGTCATTTCATTACTGCAAAATCACGAATCAATAAATTCTGATACAATAAGAGAGTAATTATGTCATTCAAATGATAAACTGATGTCCTCAAACAAATACTCGATCATGCTAACCGCGCGCTCAGAGCACGCAAAATGTTTCTCTATTTCCCAATGTCTTTCTCAGGAGCGACCGTCGAAGAAGGGCGACTCGAGGAATCGGGGGCAGCATTCACGTCAGCCTTTATGTCTTCAGGAACAACCACGCCGGGCCTCCTCATTAAGATTCGTCCCGCCCGAATAGCCTTGTCCATGGCTTTATCGCGCTGGGCTTTGAGAGTAGCAGCAGTTTCTTCGGCAACTTTAGCAGCCAGCCGAGCAGCCTCTAACTCCTGGGCAATGGATTTCTTGGAAGATCGGAGTTCTTTGATGGTGGCATCCTTTGCTGATATCAATTGCTTAAGGCGGGTCACTTCGTCCGCAGATTCCTGCAGCTTACAACGCTGATTGTCCAGTTCCTCCATTGTAAAGCGGTGACTCCTCTCCAAGATTGACAGCGAGCTGCTAGAATCACGATACAATCTGTCAAGATTGTCACGAGAAGCAGCAAGGATACGTTTTTCTTCCTGCAAACAAAAATCAACTCCTTCAGAAACCAAGCAAGTAATAGGAACATATCAAGGCAAGGCACAGTTCTGTAAGTTACCTTTTCAGAGTCAAGCCGAGCATGAAGAGAAGAACTCAGGGCATTGGCGTCATCCAAGGCAGCGGAGACCTGATTTAGTTCAGTTTGGCTCTGAGAGTACTTCTCCTCGAAGTCAGCGCACCGTTGAACCATTTCAGCCTGATCTCGGGAATGTTTTTCCTCAAGAATTGCAATCTGCCGAGTCATTCCTAGCAAGAGGTAATCAAACAAAACAAGGTCAGAAGGTAAAACAGTCCACAACAAAGGCGAAAAGAAGAAAAAGGGCACTAACCAGCGTTAGTTGCCTCCAACTCGGATACACGACGATGAAGTGACACTGGATTCCAACACGCAAGAGACGAAGCCATTTCTGGGACGGAAGCACCCTGCAATCTCAGCTGGCTGGCCATCCCATCCACCAAAGCCTGATGAGAAGAACAGATGAACATAATGACAAAAGTTCATGCAACGTAAAGATCAAGCTAAAATACAGCGCAGTACCTGGAGGTTGGAAAAGAACGAAGGGATCCCCAAATCAGGAGAAATCAGCTGATAACCAGGCGCAAGGCCACCACCCGAAGCAGCTTACAACGGACCAGTAGGAATCAGCTCAGTGCCTTCAACAGAGCCAAACGCCCGATCAGCGGGGACGCTGCCCTCTAAAGCGACTCCCTGGTCCAAAGTTTGGGCTACCACCATGCAGCCAGAGTGTGGAGGTGATCCCGCGTGAACGTCCATGGAAGTGCAGGAAAGAGACCCTGCTTGGGCACCCTCGGGGGCTGGGTCATAGTTGGCACTGCCCACTTGATCCGGATCATCCCCGGCAGCACCCTCGGGGGCTGGGCAGTGGCTTACACTCTTCACCCGAGCTAAGTCATCCTTGGCGACATCCTCGGGGGCTGGGCATGTGTTAGCACCATTCTTGAGGTCCAGGCTCTCCGCAGTAACCACCTCTAAGGTTGACGGGCCTTCAGCCACTTCCATGGGACCAGGACAATCCAAGTCAGCATCCCGACCCTCGAGATCGCGCTCTAAGGTCGACGAGGCACGGGATGACCTCAACCCAGCATCAGGCACGGCAGCGCAAGCCTCCGTTGCATCATCATCCACTGGCTCTGATAGCAAGTCCTCTGGGACCATATCCTCAAGAGTTTGATCAAAGTTGGCCAGGGACAGTTCTTGCAGACCAATGAGGGCAGACAAAGCAGGAGAAGGAACTCCACTACTTTCACCGCTAGCGATGAACTGCCGACTGTTTTCCGAGTTAAAGGAGCCTCATTTTCTTCCTCCTCATCTTCCACAGTGACAACACAAGCAGCACACCCATTGGGTTCAGCAACAGACGGAGCACCCACATTGGGATCAGTAGCAGTTTGGGTACACCCATTGGGGTCAGCGTCAGTAAGTCCAGTCGCACGCACTTCTTCAGCAGCAGGAACTGAGGTACCAGCATCCTCATCAAAACTGGATACTCGCCGGAGGCGTCTTCTTTTCTTCTTTTGCTCATCAGCAGAAGGCTTAGGCTGATTGGTTCGGCTAGGGCGCCTCGGGCGAGTACTGACAGGTTTCTGGACATCCAAAGTTGTATCAACCTCTGGAAGGGGCACCACTGCCAACGTACCAGCAGGAGCAGCGTCGGAGGAATCCTCAGCTAGCAGATCAAGCATGGCATTTATATCCGCATCACTAGGGTTCAGGGGCACCTCAAAATGGACCTGTCGTTCGTCATCAGGAATCTCCCCAAGCGAAGCAACCAAAGTGCTGACTTCTTCAGCAGAGGGTCGCACTCTAAGGCCCAAATTGCCATCAGTCACAGGTGGATTTGACACAAAAAGGGTGAAGGCTTTGGGAGGAGGCAGGTTCCAGGCTGAGTATGCCACTGGAGCACCAACATTTGACACCTTACCCCTGAGGATCATTTCAAGTCGGCTTACCAAGTCTACAGAAGAAATTCTCCTATTGGTAACCCGAGTTGAGTCGGCTAGCCCTCGATACAGATATGCTGGATAGGCCCTGTCTTTCAGTGGCTGAATGTTCTTGAAAACAAAGTCAGCGACCACAGCTTCAGCAGTTAGACCTCTCTCTTTCAGCAGTCCAACTTCAGTTAGCAACACATCTGCCTCAGCCACTTCCTGATCTGTGGGAGACTCGGTCCAGCTCGGAGTACGAACGTCTGGCTGTCTTCCCGACCGGGAGGGGAGAGAATTTCCATAATTATCAACTATGAACCACTCTAGACGCCACCCCTTAATACTGTCCTTGAGGGGAATCTCAAGATACTCAGTTTTCCGCCCGCGACGCATCTCCAAACTGGCACCTCCGACCAACTGATGTTGTCCCCCAGCCATCCCAGGGCGACAATGATACAAATACTTCCATAAACCGAAATGCGGCAGCACGCCAAGAAAGGCTTCGCATAGGTGAACGAAAATGGAGATTTGCAGAATGGAATTAGGGTTCAAATGGGTCAAGTTAATGTGGTAGAAATCAAGGAGGCCACGGAAAAAGGGAGAGATGGGAAGGCCGAGGCCGCGGAGAAGAAAAGGAGTGTAAACTACAGACTCGTGGGTATCCTCTGTCGGGACAGTAGTCCCATGGCAAATCCGCCAAGAACAGAGTTCCCGCGGAGGAAGAACCCCGATGGATACGAGGTGGAGAAGTTCAGCTTCGGAAATGATGGACATATGGTTACCTGCGAAAGGCAACTGGCTGTTGGGGTCGATTGGAGGGATCACCGCAGCAGACGAGCTCGCAGTTTTCCTCTTGGGCGCCATCTCGATTTCACCAGCGAACAGAGTAGGAGGCGAATGGCAGAGAGGATTCGGAAGCGGGAGTGCAAGAACTAGGGCACGGAAAGCAAAGGCGGCTAAAAGCGCAGCTCTTATGGGATATTCTCGAGCCAGATACCGTTTCAAAAAGTGCCCGATCATCACCCGGCGGATATTTCCAAAACCCCAGCATGCCACGTGGTCATCCGGCAGTTATTTCCAAAAAAACCGATGCGCCACCTCATCACTCGGCTATCATCCTCAAAATAGCTCATGCGGCCTGCTATCACTCGGCGTTGACTCTAAAACGCTGATTTCATATTCAGTCGCTCGGCATTACCTCTAAAATGCCGACGTCACCATCCAGTCACTCGGCGTTGACTCCAAAACGCTGTTTTCGTATTCGGTCGCTCGACATTACTTCTAAAATGCCGACATCACCCTCCAGTGACTCGGCGTTGCCTCTAAAACGCTGATCTTGTGTTCGATCGCTCGGCATTACTTCTAAAATGCCGACGTCGCTTTTCAATCACTCGGTGGTGTTTTAAAACGCTGATTTCGTATTCAGTCGCTCGGCATTACCTCTAAAAAGCCGATGCCGACCTCCAGTCACTCGGCGTTGCTTCTAAAACACCGACACCGACTACAAGATTACTCGGCAGCTACTTCTGGAAGCGTCAATGTGATGCCCAAGTCATTCATCTACTGTTTCAAAAGAATCAGTTTTATAATCAAGCAAAGCGAGTCATCAAGAAGAAGCCAACGTCATTCTTTCATTAAGGGAAGACAATAAGCTTACAAATCAACTCCTTGCGAGTTAATGCTTCCCTACTATTACTACATTACATTACTACTACTATACTACGCTATACTACTCTACATTACTACTACATTATTCTAACTACACTATACTAATATCTAAAGACCAGTGGCGTTTAGCCACTGGCCTTGCTGCTGCTGCCACCGCCGCCGACCCTGGTGCTGCCCTTGCTGCTGCCGCCTCTGGTGCTGCCTTTGCTCCCGTCGCCGCCGCCGCTGCCCCTGCCGTTGCCGCTACCGTCACCGTCGCCGTCGCCACCGTCGTCGTCGTCGCCGTCATCCTCGTCCTCGCCGCCGTCCGAGTCCTCCTCATCCGAGGAGTACTCCGACTCATCCGAGCCCTCGAGCCCGGAGCGCTCGACGGCCCGGATGTACGTCCAGAATTCCGCGGCAATCCCCTGGGAGTCGTCTGAATCATCAGACGACGCCGGGGGAGAGACGGGAGCCGGAGACCCCTCAGACTCGAAGGAGAACTCCTCCTCCGAGTATTCCGAGTCGTCGAAGTCCTCCGACGGAGGAGTCGGCTCGCGCTTGCGTTTGTTACTCTTGCCCATGGCGGAAGCGGACGGGAGAGAAGAGAAGGATGCAGTAAAGAACAGCGGAGAGATGTGAAAAAACCAGAGGGGCAACAGCGTTATTTATAGAAGGGAAAGGCAACCGCTCACCTCCAACCGCGGTCACTGAACAGTCGCAAAGCATTCAATAAGCACTTCCACCCGTCTGAAGACACGTCAGGCGGCTGACGCCGTTTCATGCAACACTGCACCCATTGGGACTCCAGTCAACAGCGCAAAGGATATGATTACACTCGCCGTCCCATCACATTACTACTCAGAAGCAGCCGGCTAAAACACTCAGCGTACCAAGCCGTCCCTTGCCCACACCCATTGGGGGGGAGACGCCCAGGAATTATCAGTATATTTTTCAAAACGGTCACATCTGTGCAGGGCACGCAGTGAATACCTCAAGACAAAAATGAGATATCAGTAAGGATCAGAGGAAAGCCAAATATAGCCAGCGAAGTACAAGATATGGCCGACAGAAGCGACGTGAAGACTAGACAGAGAACGTCCATCAAACGTCCAATCAGTCGCAGAAGCAAATAAATTGCACTACCTAGCAAGATATGGATGGATTGCAAACTTGGCTGCTAAAGACAAAATATATGCTGACCTCTGTAGCAAAATATTGATGACATAATGCTGACCTCCAAAGCATAATGCAAATAGCTTCATGCCAATTTTTACAAACGAAAGGGATAATTTTCAGCAAAGAGGCACGAAAGGAAGACCTTCGAATGGATTATCCTTAAAAAATCCATTTGAAGGTTGGGGGCTACACCCATTGGGTGCACCTCCGGTGCACCCCATGGATTATCATTCCAAGCCGAGATAGTGCCGACTTCTAAGGCGTGGGACAAGATTAAAAGACCAACCCTCAACCAAGATGCAGGAGCACAAATGGAGATAATTTCTGGGGAAGACCTTCGAGTAGATTATTTTCTAAAATCTACTCAAAGCTCGGGGGCTACACCCATTGGGTGCACCTCCGGTGCACCCAATGAAGTTCAGAATCCTACAAATTGAAATGCCGACCTCTAAGGCACAAGCATGAAACTAAGCTTCGGTCAAATGAGTGATCGGAGCAAGAGAAGACAACAGGAAGTCATTTTTCTTCAAAACACCTGCAAGATGGCCTGGGATCTTTGGGCTGATTACCTCTAAATTAACCCAAAGATCGGGGGCTTGTGGGGGATAGATATCCCCCGGGTCCACTAACGGAGTAAAAGACCTCACGAAAGGCCCAAGGGCCCAATAAATCGTAAGGTCATTCTTTCGTGGGCCTGGGGAGAGACAACCAACAAAGCAGAGCGACGTGAGACCGGATTGGTGCAAACCCGGACGGCCCACAACGTCGAACGAGTAAATCGCAACAGAGACCCGACTTTCCCGTGCTGAAGCTCCCATGCAACGGAGCCATGCGAGGATAAGTCGGCAAGGTTTACGTAGGGATAAACTCAAGAGGTTCACTACCTTTTAGCTACTTGTTGTTATCATATCCACGTGTACTGCCCCACGGTCGAGTATATAAGGCCTAGGGGGCACCCCTTCAGAACGATCGACCCTATCTTACTTAGCCACCCACATCAACTCTCTGTGTCTTCAATCCAGAGAGCCCTCTTGTAACCCCGCTCACCAAGCATACTCACCAGGACGTAGGGTGTTACGCACCTCTAAGCGGCCCGAACCTGTAAATCTTGTCCACTGTCCCTCGTGCGATCGGCACGAACCATTTTGCTGCAGTCGTCGACACCGTCCTACTCCTAGAAACACCTTGAGGGGCAACCCCGGGTGTGCGGTCGGACCCAAAACACCGACAGTTAGCGAAGAAGATCCCCAACACTAACCGCTAACCTCTAACCTGAATCCAAAAAGGTACTCAGAATAGCAGACCAGGGACAAATGATGAAATCTGAAGACGTCAGGGTGGTTAGGGAAGAAGACCCCAAACCTTAACCCTAGCCTAAACTGAAGCCCCCTCGATATGATAAGGCCAAAGGGGATGAAGAACTTACCTAAGATCCAGTTCTGTCGTCGACGATGAGGTTGAAGTAAAGTTCCACCACTCGACATTGTGCGGGTGCACGCCTAGAGGGCCAAGATGTCTTCACGATGACCACTCGATGATGGTGAGTCTACTCAAGGGGAGTGCACTCGCTAGCAAAGTGTCGCAAGGGTGACACCACTCAATGCTCACTGGACCTTGGGAAGAACAAAGAAGAATAGAGAGGAGAAGATAGCTCAGGACCGAGTAGGGATGACAATGGGTCAGATTGGGGTCGGGCGGAGAAAAAACCCATCCACGACCGCACTCTGTGAAGTCTACCTAAAATCGCCAGCTATCACACCCAGACGTGCAATTCCATGCTCATACCTGAATCCATCAGGTCAAGTGGGTTTCAGGTCACCCATGAGTTTTTACTCAGTGTATACTTTTAAACAATAATTCAGCTATAAGGAATTAAGTACGAGCAATAACTGAGTTATATCTATGAATTTTAAGCCTTCTCGTGTCGAGTAGCAACAAAACATTTCATGAATCATTAGCCAAGTTACTTATTTAATATAATTATTATTGTATCTTAATATTTTTTGTGCAAAAAAAAGAATGAGCCAAATTTCGGGTCGGTTGTGGGTCATCCACGAGTTGGAATAGAAACCCACACCCACAACTATGAAACTTGGGGTCAGGTGCGGGCGGGTCAAAATCTTCCTTAAACCAACACCATCGGGTCGGGTTACCCATCGAGTTTTGGGTTTGTGGGTTAAATTGCCATCTCTGTGACCTAGGTTTTCCTTGGTGCGTAGAAAATTCTATTCTATGCCTCGACCAAATTGATGTCGGATATCCGACAGGATCGGTTAGATGCATGGCCCAGACCTATAGGTTGTGGCCTAGGCATGGGCACACGACTGTGGGGTTCTTTCTAAGTCGCATAAAGTGGGACCAAAAGCAGCCGATGGCCCTGCACAGCCCCCTTTGGATCGAGACCGAAATTATGTAGAGGGCTTAATTCAGCTAAATTGTTCTCAAAACTTATTTCCCCCTTTTCTAAATATGCAAATTAAAATAAAAAATGAGATTAAGAGGAAGGAAAAGTGAAAGGATGGAAGGAAACAAATTATATAAGCACGCAACAAAAAAAACAAAAATATTTATAGAATATATTTTTTCTTCTACGTAATTAGAATTTAGTTATGCATTTATTGTGTTAATTCGAAGCCAACGTGAGTTTTTTATCCAATTATGCATAAACTATAGAACATTTATGGCATATTTGTATTTTGACCAAAGTTGTCACATTTTTATGCTCATCCAACGATAACTTAGAAATTTAGAATAAAGAAAGAGGTACTCAGTTGCATGATTATTTTTGGCCAAATTTGAATTTTAATTTATGCAAGCAGTACTCTGTTTTTAGATCCCCCCCTGAATATTAACGTACGTACGTACACTTACATTGCCGTACAACTTACATTTTGAGCGAACTGAATGCCTGCGGTAAATTAAATTTGGATTCAAGTCTAGTTAATGGACATAGTACGTATTGCTCTGCCCGGCCCTAGCCTTGCGTACAAAGATGGCAAACGCAATGTACAGTGCTGTAATCGACAAATTAATCATGCATCGGCGTCCGCACAGTAAAGTAAAGCAAAGCAGGGGCGGTAAACTTGCATGCATCTCGTCTCAATCGATCGGCGATCGCAGATCTCGTACGATGTCCAATCATAGCTTGCACGAAACATCCATATCCGTCGTCTACCTCACCTGTCTCTCTCCGTTACATTGCATGCTTGTCGCTACTAGTAGGATATGAAATGATCGTGGCTCGTCGGCTCGTTCGATTTATAGTTAGCTTGGCTCGATTTGTATCAGACTTGTTTGAATTTTTCACGATCTAAGCTGACATTTTAGCTCAGTTCGTTAACGAGCCACCTCAGATAGTTAATAAGCTAGCTCACAAGCTAAATGAACTATCACATTTCATCAAAACAAAACTATATGCATATATCATTTATGTAATAATTGATTAACATGTTATATGTATGTGTATGTGTGTTGTTTATGACTTATGAGTTAAACTAACGATTGATGAATTATGTCTATGTGCTAAATTGGTCTATACGTATATAACTGTTGTTAAACTGATGAACACGTGTGTAAATTGTGAATTGATGAGTTGTGTTAATTTGGTGTTACATTGATATGGCCTGTGAAATTATGAGTATAATTACTATTTTCTATTGTTAAATTAGTTTAACATTAAGTAAAAATTGATTATTATATATAAATTGTTTTTTCTGCTATGTCGCGCGAGCTAAACGAGCCAGCTCGAGCTCGAAAACAAACCAAGCTAAGTTGACTATATGACTCGTTAGCTTAACGAACCGAGCCAAGTTACTAACTTAACAAGTTAGTTCTAACTTAGGGTCTGTTCGTTTACTCCGGAACGGTTCCATTGCAACCGTTTTGGTTGAAATGATAAGTTTATTTATACTAGCATTGATTAGTTGGAATAGTTCCTAGCCACAATCCGACGTAGCCGAACAGGGCCTTAGACAAGTTAAATTAAACTGACTCGATTTCTGGCCCTATTACCCGGACCGCCCGGACTCTACCAATCGACCCCTTTCTCTGGCTTGCGGGTTTGGGGGGCCGTGTAACGTGTAGACCTCAGCGACCATTTGAAATCGCTTATTGCTGTCGCTGCACGCCCCGGCTCTATCGTTGCCACGCAAGCACTTGACGCGGACACGTAGGCAATATAAACTAGCTAGCAGCACTTGACGCCGATGCGTGGCTAAACTACCACCCTGTGCTGACTAGTGACTCCAATCCGCTAGCTTCTGGTAGCTACGTAGTACTTTATATTTTACGTCCCTGTACAGTGTACATTCTTGATCACGTATGCGTGGTGAAACTTATTGCTCAAGCTTCCAATCTCGACCGTACGTATCGCATGGTGTATATATATTGATCGACCACCGCCTCATGTTGCACAAAAATAATAATATATATGAAGAATATTCAACGGCCGGCCAATCCGCCATTTGCTACATGTCTTGAAGATTTATTTAGACAGGAAATAGAATTCGTTCTTAAAGCTTGTAGACGAATATAGGATCTCTCAATAGAGACTCGTTGAACCAATTTATAACATATACTGTACTATTATTAGTTATGCTATACGATGTAGATATTTATGTATTGTGGTACACAGCGTAAAAAATATGTTTCCTACTGTATACGCACAAATTTAGGATGACAAGAATGTGCGTTGAAAGGAAAATAAATTGTATGCAAGAAAACAAAAGGTTTGATTTAAAATTCTTTATTTCGTTCATAAAAGTAGGATCTCTATAACAACCATGTAGGTAGGATCGTTGGAACCAGTTTATGATATATACTGATACTAATTATGCTACACGATATAGATATTTATGTAGTGTGGCACACCGCGTAAAAAAAATCTATTTCCTCCTGCATGCGCACCAATTTAAGATAGCAACAATGTACGTTGAAAGGAAAGTGATTGTCATGTATGGAAACAAAAAAACTGATTTAAATGCTTAATTTCCTTCATAAATATAGGTTCTCTTCTACAACCATACATCTAGACTTGTTAGAACCAATTTATGATATATTTAGACTAATTATAGTACACAATGAAGATATTTATGCACTGCGATACACTGTGTACAAAATCTGTTTTCTGTTGCATACGCACAAATTTAGGATGGCAAGAATGTGAGTTAAAAAGAAATGAATTGACATGCATGGAAACAAAAAAAATCTGATTTTCATTGCTTTATTTCGTCAATAAATATAGGATCTCTCCAACAACCATGCAGTTAGGTTCGCTAGAACTAGTTTATGATATATACTGATACTAATTATGCTACATGTGGAAGTTATTTATGTATTGCGGTATACTACATAAAAATCAACAAACGTTTACATAAAATATGAATAGAAATATCATAAACATATAAAAAGATGGAAGGAGAGACATGAACCGACAAATGTATTATAAAAACCTATTGACGTTGGCATAAATATGTATACATAATCGCATAAAAATAGGGTCGTCGATCCACCACCACTCGCGCCTAGGGAAGTCCGTCATCGTCGCTCACGCCTAGGGAAGGCCGGCGTCGTCGCCGGAGGTGGGACGCCAGCGGGAGCCACTCCGGGGCACGTGCCTACTTGGAGCCGACGCCGCGTGCGTGCCTCCGGGATCCACCGCCGCGTGTGCGCCTCCTCGATCCACCGTCGCCACGTTCCCTCAGGGCAACCACCGCTGCTGCCGAAGCCTACGGCGCCTCGCGCAACCGCCGTCACCACCGGGGCTGGGGTGCACCGCCGCCGCTGGTCCGCTTCGGGAGCGTCACCGTCGCTCGATTCTAGGGGAGCGTTGTCGTCAGTTGCCCTCCTCATCAGGGCACCAACGCCGCTGGCCCCCGAGATCGCTGCTGCTCGCACACCCGAGGAAACCACCGCCTCCGCTCGCTCGCTCGAATGAACCGCCACCCCGCTAAAACTTAATCCCTGGTGGCTTGTAGGTGTTTTTATAGCCGCCCGAACCTGATGCGGATGAACCGGATGGTACCGTTAAGCCAGGACTTTCTGTAGTTATTAAAGGCCCAGGCTCCAAATATACAAACTATATATATAGTGTATATATTAAGAGCCCTGGGCTTCCAATAACTAGAGGAAGCTCAGGTCGGACGGTGCAATCCGGTCGAGTCGGACCAGGTCCGGACATCTATAAAAGAAGATCTAGAGTCCTAGGGTTCAGTTTTTTACGCTTCACACCGATTCATTAGCGACGGTGCGTGCGACAACAGCGCGTGCGACAAGGGCGGTTGCCCAAGAGCGTGCGCGGCGGTGGACCCCCAGCCGGTGGCCGCGGCTCCCTGACCTCGACGCGCGGTGGCGGCAGTTCCCCGATCCAGAGGGCGAGCGACAGCGGGGCCCTTGTGCGGGCAAGTGGCGGCACTTCCAAGGCCGGTGAGCAAGCGGCGCCCCTCGACGTGCGAGTACCGACGACGACACATGGGGCGCGAGGTTCGAGCGAGCGACGTCACGGAAGGCGCGAGGTGCGTGCAGCGATGATCGTGCGTGACATCCTCCGATCCGGCGCAGTTTGGGCGGCCCGTGTGACGACCTACATTTGTGCTTGTGTCATCGACGACGTCCTCCGGCCACTACCTCCTCCGATTCGTGTTTTCTTTTCGATTATTGTGTTTTATGCCTACCACATGTATTATTTACGCTAAAAACTGTACGATTTTATACTTGAACACGGAGTTCGTATATCAGTTTGTTGCATGCATATTTTTTGCATGCACATTGAAAAGGCAATTCCTTGATTTGTGCTGTTCATAATTATCATAAAAAATCAAATCATTTATGTCAGTAAATGCCAAATTTGTATGTCTGTCATAAAACTATCCCTAATTCCCGCATGTTCGTAATTATCATAAAAAATCAAATCAAATCACTTATGTTCGTAAATGCTAGATTTTTACGTTTGCCATAAATTTGTCTCTAATTTCCGTTGGCGTTCTTAGTTGAACTGATATATTATGCTACACGGTGTAAGTATTTATGCGACGTTGTATAAGAATTTATGCTCTATGTGACTCATGTCATCCAATTTTTTGCGCGCATGAACTGGAAAAGAAAATATAATCCAAAATTTGCGCGCATGCAATGGAAACTCACACGATTTGTCATAATTTTTGGATCTGCATAAAAATAGAAACCGCATGCTTGTGGCTGCCATGTTTTTAGGATCTGCCATTGTCGGCGTTTCGAGACCGGGGGGTCCCTGGGCCGACGAGTGAAATGTCGCCGCGTGCCCCAGCCCAGATGGGTCGGCGCGAGGCCGAGCACGAAGGGGGGAGAAAGGTGGCCGGAGACGGGCGTGAGAGAGGTGGAAATCCCGCGGCCTTCGTGTTCGTCCCGCGCCCAGGTCGGGTGCGCTTGCAGTAGGGGGTTACAAGCGTCCACGCGGGAGAGGGAGCGAGCGGCCTCACGCGAGCGCCTGTCTCGTCCTCGTCCCCACGCGGCCAACCCTCTATAAGAGGGCCCTGGTCCTTCCTTTTATAGGCGTAAGGAGAGGATCCAGGTGTACAATGGGGGGTGTAGCAGAGTGCTACGTGTCTAGCGGAGGAGAGCTAGCGCCCTAAGTACATGCCGTTGTGGCAGCCGGAGAGGTCTTGGCACCCAGTTCGTGTGGTGTCGTGGCCATCGGAGGAGCGCTGGAGCTTGGCGGAAGGACAGCTGTCGGGGCTGTTGAGTCCTTGCTGACGTCCTCTCACTTTCGTAAGGGGGCCGAGAGCCGCCGTCGTCAGGGAGCGTGCGGGGTGCCATCATTGCCTATCTGGCGGAGCGAGCCAGATGGGACACCGGTCTTGTTCCCCGTAGCCTGAGTCAGCTCGGGGTAGGGTAATGATGGCGCCTCCTGTTGACGTGGCTGGCCCGCGCCCTAGGTTGGGTGATGTGGAGGCTCCTCCGATGTCGAGGTCGAGTTTGTCTTCCGTGGCCGTGGTCGAGTCCGAGCCCCTGGGTCGGGCGAGGCGGAGACCGTCGGCTGAAGCTAGGGCTGAGTCCGAGCCCTGGGGTCGGGTGAAGCGGAGTTCGTCGTCTTCTGGGGCTGAGCCCAAGTCCGACCCCTGGGTCGGGCGGAGCGGAGTTCGCCGTCTTCCGGGACTTAGCCCGAGTCCGAGCCCTGGGTCGTGCGGAGCGGAGTTCGCCGTCTTCCGGGGCTTAGCCCGAGTCCGAGCCCTGGGTCGGGCGGAGCGGAGTTCGCCGTCTTCCGGGACTTAGCCTGAGTCCGAGCCCTGGGTCGGGCGGAGCGGAGTTCGCCGTCTTTCGAGGCTTAGCCCGAGTCCGAGCCCTGGGTCGGGCGGAGCGGAGTTCGTCGTCTTCTGGGGCTTAGCCTGAGCCCGAGCCCTGGGTCGGGCGGAGCGGAGCTTCCTATGGTGCCTGCGGCCGGGCCTGACTACCTGTCAGCCTCACTCTGTCAAGTGGCACCGCAGTCGGAGCGGCGCAGGCGGCGCTGTCTTTATGTCAGGCCGGTCAGTGGAGCGGCGAAGTGACGGCGGTCACTTCGGCTCTGTCGACTGAAGGGCGCGCGTCAGGATAGAGGTGTCAGGCCACCTTTGCATTAAATGCTCCTGCGATTTGGTCGGTCGGCGTGGTGATTTGGTCAGGGTTGCTTCTTGGCGAAGACATGGCCTCGGGCGAGCCGGAAATATGTTCGCCGCTGGAGGGGGGCCTCGGGCGAGGCGGAGATCCTCTGGGGTCGGCTGCCTTTGTCCGAGGCTAGGCTCGGGCGAGGCGTGATCGGGTCCCTCGAATGGACCGATCCCTGACTTAATCGCACCCATCAGGCCTTTGCAGCTTTATGCTGATGAGGGTTACCAGCTGAGAATTAGGAGCCTTGAGGGTACCCCTAATTATGGTCCCCGACAGTAGCCCCCGAGCCTCGAAGGGAGTGTTAGCACTCGCTTGGAGGCTTTCGTCGCACTTTTTTGCAAGGGGACCAGCCTTTCTCGGTTGCGTTTTGTTCCGGTGGGTGCGCGCGAGCGCACCCGCCTGGTGTAGCCCCCGAGGCCTCGGAGGAGTGGTTTGACTCCTCCGAGGTCTTAATGCCTCGCGTAATGCTTCGGCTGGTCTGGTCGTTCCCTCATGCGAGCTGGTCGTAGCCCGGGTGTACGATCGGGTCCCAAGTTCTCGGGCTGGTATGTTGACGCTGTCAACGGTTTGGCCGGAGCCGGGTTTGCGAGAGCAGCCCCCGAGCCTCTGCACAGGACGAGAGGGCGATCAGGGACAGACTCGACTTTTTTACATACGCCCCTGTGTCGCCTTTCCGCAAGGAGGAGGGGGGAAAAGCGCCATGTTGCCCTCGGTGGGCGCCGAACATGGTGTCTCCGGTGAGCTGCAGGCGGGTAATCCGAGCGGACGTCCGTGCCCCATTCGCTAGGGGTCGGCTAGAGGCCCAGAGGCGCGCCCAAAAGTACCTGCGGGTGATCTGCCGGACCCAGTCCCCTGTCGACGGGTCCGAGGGCTCGATGCCTCCCTCTGATGGGATTCCGTTACAAGATCGTTCCCGCTGGTCTCGGAAATGCCCTAGGGTACCTCGGGAGCGTAGCCCGAGCCTTGGTTATGTATCGAACGTACCCATGGTCATCCCTCGCTCTGTGTCTGAGGCGGCTGTGAACCCTTCGGGAGCCAGCCTTCGAACCCCTGATCAGTAGTGGGCGCGGAGCCCGAGTATCCTGAGGCGGCCGTTGAACCCTTCCGAGGGGTCGGCCTTCGAACCTCTGACCAGTAGTGGGTGTGGAGCCCACGTGCTCTGAGGCAGCTGTTGGACCCTTCCGAGGGGCCAGCCTTCGAACCTCTGATCAGTAGGGAGGCTTGGAGCCTGGTTCCTCCACGGGGAAGGATCCTTTTCGGGGTATCCCCCTTTCCCGGTCCCTGTTGTAAGAGAGAGAAAGAGGAAAAAAGGAAAAGGATACGAAATCGAACGACACGGCGTACCTTTTTTGACGCGGTCATTATGGCAAAGGCGAAGCGTCGCTCGCTTCTCCTGCCAGAGGCGCCGCCTGTCCCGCCGCGGAGTTAATGCGACGGGGCGAGTGGTTCGTGGGGCGGCCGTTGCGCGTGCGCGGGCCGTTCGAGGAACGGAACACGGGTGCGTCGTCTTCACGCCGTGAGAGAGGGTTCTCTCGCTGCCCCCGGATGGGACGTAAGCTTGGCTGACGACGTGACCGCTGCTCCTGCCCGCCTGCCACCGCCATTACTGCCGGCCCATTTTTGGCCGCATTGACCGTTGCGCTAGGCTGGCGCTGCTGGGTCGTGCGCTGGGTCGCCTCGAGTCGCGGTATTGGTTCCACAGTCGAGGAGGCGCGGTAGTGGCGCAAGTGGCGGTGCAGTTGCTTGCACGAAGCATCCGGCGCGCCGGTTGCATGATGCGTGGGCCTGGGCCTCCATGCTGGGCGTGTTGGAAGTCGGAGAAGTGCGCCCACTTGGCGCGGTTGCATGCCGCCTGCAAGGCTGCCCGCCCTTTCGCCCGCTGGTTTGGGCAGAAGTGGAGAGCCGCTTGTAACCACTGGGCGGTTGCACGCACCGTGCGCGGCGGTTTGGCTTCTTCTGCCCTAGGCCGGCTTGCATGACGTGTGGGACCCAGCCCCCGCGCCGTAGGGGGAGGACCTTGGAGCGTGCCGGAGAAGACTCAGCCGCCGACGGTTGGGGACGCAAGTAGGGAGAGTCGCCTTTAAAAGGAGGGTGACCCCCTTGAAAGGCGACCATGTCTTCGCGCTCCCTTATGCATCGTGCCTTTCCACCTTCCAAGCCCCCGGATGGGGGATACCCGCAGTCTTTCCGCCTTGTCGTTGGGGGAACGCAACTCCGTGGGAGTTGGTACCTTTCGGCCATCGTTTGGCTTCAAGGATTTTCATCAGTCAGCCCGGCTGCACCCCTCCGCCGGCGGTCACCCGAGACGGTGACTACCAGCCCCTGGGTGGGGAGAAGCAAGCCGGGCTGCGATCTTGGTCCCACCCTCAGCTTCAAGGATGTTCATCATCCTCGCTGGGGTGGAGGCCGGGCTGAGCTGGAGCTCTACCTCCCGCGCGGGTTCGTGGGTCGGCCTCTCCTTCGGCGTTCGAGGGAGAGGGCGCTCACTGGCCCTGCGGGCGGGTCGGACTTCGACAACGCGGGGCCGGTCGACGGCGGGCGTCGTCAGCCTCAGCGCGTCGGGCTCGTCGGCTTGGCTCCCGGTGCCCCCTCCTACCGGAAGGCGGTTGCCACTCCGTGTGCACGGGAGGACCGCCCAAGATATCGCGCGCTGCCAGGGCGGCGTTCGTGTTCTGGGGCGGTCCTGCCTTTGCACCGGTACGGCGCCTCCACGCGGAGGTCGGTGCCCCACTCGTCCGGGAGGATCTGAGTGGGGATCTGCCGGAGGGCTGACGGCCCCTGTCGTCGGTGCTGAGGTGGAGGCGGCTCGAGAAGTCCCCGTTGCCGATGGGATCACCGCCACCATCCGCGCTTCGGGCCTCCGGCTCTTTGTACTTGTCCTCGCCCCTCGAGCGTCGGCATGGGCGAGGGCAAAATTGCAGCAGCGTCCGCCCTGAGGCCCTCGCTGCTGCAGTTCGGCCACCCGGAGCGGGGGTCGTTGTCGTTGCTGCCGAAGCGGGCGACGGCGAGCCGCCCGTCGGTCTTCTGTTGCTCCGCAGGCCCCCCCATCGAGTGGGGTTGTTCGTACCTGCGGAGGTGGAACCGGAGTTCCGTTTGTAATGGCACTTCGAATGCCAGTGTTTTTGTTCATTGTGGCTATCGGGGCCTGAACATGTATGTATTTTTGGCACGGAGCCGTGTTTTTTCCTCATTTTCGAGCGCTAAGACTCGCCTGTTGGTCGTCTGAACCGCTTCACCAAGCGTGAGTCGCCCCGTGTAAAGGTGACGAGTGAGGTATCCGTATCCCGGAGGCGTAGGAGTCCCTCGGCTCGGTCAGCCTTGTTGTCCGAGGCTTCCCTTGCTTAGTTAAAGGAACCCCTCGGCCGCTCTTCGATGAGCTGAGGCCAGGGGTAGCGGTGTCAGCATGGATAGAGGCAGAGTTGGCTCGAAAGGAAGACTTGGTTGGCCGGAGCCTGGCCGGGTCGTCCGTTAGCGGGACCGACGCCGGAGTTGATCTTCCGAGGCCTCGGGCCGGGCTGATGTCTTCGGGGGACAGCTGGCCGAGGCCTCGGGGTGACCAGCCGAGCCGCCTGCTCGGGCCGGATTCTCGAAGAAGACCCTGGCGGCGATGGCCCGGGCGTGGTGATGACGCCGTCCTTCAGAGTGGAGATCCTCGGACCGCGTCGCCGTCCGAGGCTAGGTCGGACCTCGCCGAAGGTGTTGCGGACGCCGAGGGTGCTGCGGCTCCCTCAACTGTCCGGGTCCGAGCCTGCAGGATCGGATTATCTTGTAGCGTGTGTTTTCTGCGGCCGTCGAGGCCAAAACACACCCTCGTCGTGTTGTAAAGCTGCGTCTCTTTTCCTCTTGTTTCGAGTATCTGGACTTTTTTGTCGGTAACAGAATTGTTTGTGCGAGCGAGAGTTGCTTCTCACGGAAGGTGATGAGTGAGGTATCCGTATCCCGGAGGCATAGGAGTCCCTCGGCTCGGTCGGCCTTGCCGCTTACGCGCACTCTTACCCGTCCATGGGGTTCTGTCACCGACGCAGTCGAGAAGGCTCGAAGAATCGCTCCTGCAGAAGAGCTTCCGAACGTGAAGACTTGTTCGGTCCGCGGAATCACTTATCCGAACGTGAGTTACTTATCGCAGAAGGTGATGAGTGAGGTATCCGTATCCCGGAGGCGTAGGAGTCCCTCGGCCCGGTCAGCCTTGGCTGCTTACGTGTACTCTGTTGTTTTCAGGATCCACTTTCGAAGTAGTCGAAAAGCACGAAAGACATTCTGGCAGAAAGGATCTTTTTTCGAGGAAAAAATTCGACGCAGAGGGGGTTCCCCCCTTTTAGCCCCCGAGGGAGGGTCGGGCTTTGCCGAGGCGAGGCCGACCCTTCCTTGATGACTAAACTTTGCGTGGGAGCGAGGTATATGAACAACTTGAAAACATCTTAAGGGTAGAAGCGACGTAGCTGTTGGATGTTCCAAGCGTTGCTGTAGACCTCGCCTTGACTGTTGGCCAGCTTGTACGTTCCGGGCTTCAGAACTTTGGCGATGACGAACGGCCCCTCCCAGGGGGGCGTGAGCTTGTGCCGCCCTCGGGCGTCTTGTCGCAGCCGAAGCACCAGGTCGCCCACCTGGAGGTCTTGGGACCGGACCCCTCGAGCGTGGTAGAGTCGCAGGGACTGCTGGTACCGCGCCGAGTGTAGTACGGCCTTGTCCCGAGCCTCCTCCAACTGGTCCAGCGAGTCTTCTCAATTAGCTTGGTTGCTTTGGTCGGTGTAGGCCCTCGTCCTCGGGGAACCGTATTCTAAGTCCGTGGGCAAGATGGCCTTGGCCCCATAGACTAGAAAGAACGGCGTGAAGCCCGTGGCTCGGCTCGGTGTTGTCCTCAGACTCCAGACCACCGAGGGGAGTTCCTTCATCCATCGCTTGCCGAACTTGTTGAGGTCGTTGTAGATCCGAGGCTTGAGTCCTTGCAGAATCATGCTGTTGGCACGCTCTACTTGCCCATTCGTCATGGGGTGAGCCACGGCGGCCCAGTCCACCTGGATGTGGTGATTCTCGCAGAAGTCCAGGAACTTTCTGCCGGTGAACTGGGTGCCGTTGTCGGTGATGATGGAATTCGGGACCCCAAAACGATGGATGGTGTTGGTGAAGAGCGCCACCGCCTGCTCGGACCTGATGCTGTTTAGGGGTCGGACCTCGATCCACTTGGAGAATTTGTCGATGGCGACCAACAGGTGCGTGTAGCCCCCGGGTGCCTTCTGCAAGGGGCCGACGAGGTCCAGACCCCACACAGCGAAAGGCCAGGTGATGGGTATCGTCTGTAGAGCCTGAGCGGGCAGGTGGGTCTGCCTTGCGTAGAACTGACACCCTTCGCAGGTGCGAACAATTCTAGTGGCGTCGGCCACCGCCGTTGGCCAGTAGAAACCTTGTCGGAAAGCATTCCCGACAAGGGCTCGAGGCGCTGCGTGATGGCCGCAAGCCCCCGAGTGTATTTCTCGGAGGAGTTCCTGACCTTCGGCGATGGAGATGCACCGCTGGAGGATGTCTGAGGGCTGCGGTGGTAGAGCTCCTTCCCATCTCCCAGCAAGACGAACGACTTGTCACGCCGCGCCAACCGCCGAGCTTCGGCTCGGTCGAGGGGTAGCTCTCCTCGGTGGAGATATTATAGATACGGGGTCTGCCAGTTTTGATCAGGCGTGACCCCGTTTCGCTCCCCCTCGACGTGCAGCGTCTCGCCCTCGGGGGCCGAGGGTACCTCGGGCTGAACCGAGGGTGCCTCGGGCCGAGCCGAGGGTGCCTCAGACTGTGTCGAGGGTACCTCGGGCTGGGCCGAGGGTGCCTCAGGCTCGGGCGTGTCGTCGATCTTGACGGAGGGTTGATGCAGATCTCGGGAGAAGACGTCCGGGGGAACCGTTGTTCGCCCCGAGGCTATTTTAGCCAGCTCGTCCGTAGTCTCGTTGTAGCGCCGAGCGATGTGGTTGCGCTCGAGCCCGTAGAACTTGTCTTCCAGGCGCCGAACCTCATCGAAGTAGGCCTCCATCTTCGGGTCACGGCAGTGGGAGTTCTTCATGACTTGGTCGATGACGAGCTGCGAGTCACCGCGAGCGTCGAGGCGTCGGACCCCTAGCTCGATGGCAATCCGCAACCCGTTGACCAGAGCCTCGTACTCAGCCACATTGTTGGACGCCGGGAAATGGAGGCGTAGCACGTAGCGTAGGTGCTTCCCGAGGGGCGAGATGAAGAGTACGCCTACGCCGGCTCCTGTCTTCATCAGCGACCCGTCGAAGAACATGGTCCAGAGCTCCGGTTGGATCGGAGCTGTTGGGAGCTGGGTGTCGACCCATTCAGCCACGAAGTCCGCCAGGACCTGGGACTTGATGGCCTTCCGAGGGGCGAACGAGATTGCTTCGCCCATGATTTCCACCGCCCACTTTGCGATTCTTCCCGAGGCCTCTCGGCACTGGATGATCTCCCCCATGGGGAAGGATGACACCACAGTTACCGGATGAGACTCGAAGTAGTGTCGCAGCTTCCGCCGCGTCAGGATCACCGCGTACAGCAGCTTCTGAACTTGTGGGTAGCGGATCTTGGTTTCGGACAGTACCTCGCTGATGAAGTAGACTGGCCTCTGAACGGGCAATGCATGCCCCTCTTCTTGCCTCTCGACCACAATCGCGGCGCTAACCACCTGAGTGGTCGCGGCGACGTAGATCAAGAGGGCTTCTCCGGCGGCTGGGGGCACCAAGATAGGCGCATTCGTGAGAAGCGCCTTCAGGTTCCCGAGGGCTTCCTCGGCCTCAGGGGTCCAAGTGAAGCACTCGACCTTCCTTAGGAGGCGGTACAGAGGCAGACCTCTTTCGCCGAGGCGTGAGATGAAGCGGCTCAGAGCCGCAAGACATCCCATGACCCTCTGCACGCCTTTCAAGTCCTTGATGGGCCCCATGCTGACGATGGTTGCGATCTTCTCCGGGTTGGCTTCGATGCCCCGCTCGGAGACGATGAACCCTAAGAGCATGCCTCGGGGTACCCCGAAGACACACTTTTCGGGATTGAGCTTCACGCCTTTCGCCTTGAGACATCGGAATGTCACTTCAAGGTCGGAAAGGAGGTCGGAGGCTTTCCTCGTCTTGACTACGATGTCATCGACGTAGGCCTCGTCCGTCCGGCCAATGTGTTTGCCGAACACATGGTTCATGCACCGCTGGTACGTCGCGCGCGCATTCCTCAAGCCGAACGGCATGGTGACATAGCAGTACATGCCGAAGGGTGTGATGAAAGAAGTCGCGAGCTGGTCGGACTCTTTCATCCTGATTTGGTGATACCCTGAGTAGGCATCGAGGAAAGACAGGGTTTCGCACCCAGCAGTGGAATCCACGATTTGATCAATGCGAGGCAGAGGGTAGGGAACCTTCGGACATGCTTTGTTCAGACCAGTGTAGTCTACACACATCCGCCATTTCCCCCTTTCTTTCTCACAAGCACAGGGTTGGCAAGCCATTCGGGATGGAATACCTCTTTGATGAACCCTGCCGCCATTAGCTTGTGGATCTCCTCGCCTATGGCTCTGCGCTTTTCTTCGTCGAATCGACGCAGAGGCTGCTTGACGGGTCGGGCTCCGGCTCGGATGTCCAGCGAGTGCTCGGCGACATCCCTCGGTATGTCGGGCATGTCCGAGGGACTCCACGCGAAGACGTTGGCGTTCGCGCGGAGAAAGTCGACGAGCACTGCTTCCTATTTGGGATCGAGCTCGGAGCCGATCCGGACTTGCTTGGAGGCGTCGCTGTTAGGGTCGAGGGGGACGGACTTAACCGTCTCCGCGGGCTCGAAGTTGCCGGCATGACGCTTCACGTCTGGCACCTCCTTAGAGAGGCTCTCCAGGTCGGCGATGAGGGCCTCGGACTCGGCGAGGGCCTCGGCGTACTCCACGCTCTCCACGTCGCATTCGAACGCGTGTTTGTACGTGGGGCCGACGGTGATGACCCCGTTGGGGCCCGACATCTTGAGCTTGAGGTAGGTGTAGTTGGGGACGACCATGAACTTCGCGTAGCATGGCCTTCCCAGTACCGCGTGGTAGGTTCCTCGGAACCCGACCACCTCGAACATCAGGGTCTCCCTTCGGAAGTTGGAGGGTGTTCCGAAGCAGACAGGAAGGTCGAGTTGTCCGAGGGGCTGGACGCGCTTCCCGGGAATGATCCCATGGAAAGGCGCAGCGCCTGCCCGGACCGAGGACAGATCGACACGCAGGAGCCCGAGGGTCTCGGCGTAGATGATGTTGAGGCTGCTGCCTCCGTCCATGAGGACCTTGGTGAGCCTGACGTCACCGATGATGGGGTCGACGACGTGCGGGTATTTCCCCGGGCTCGGCACGTGGTCGGGGTGGTCGGCTCGGTCGAAGGTGATGGGCTTGTCGGACCAGTCTAGGTAGACTGGCGCCACCACCTTCACCGAACAGACCTCCCGACACTCTTGCTTGCGGTGCCGAGTCGAGGCGTTCGCCGCTTGCCCACCGTAGATCATGAAGCAGTCGCGGACCTCGGGGAACTCTCCTGCCTGGTGATCTTCCTTCTTGTCGTCGTCGCGGGCCCTGCCACCCTCCGCGGGTGGCCCGGCCCTGTGGAAGTGGCGCCGAAGCATGACGCACTCCTCAAGGGTGTGCTTGACGGGCCCCTGGTGATAGGGGCACGGCTCCTTGAGCATCTTGTCGAAGAGGTTGGCACCTCCAGGGGGTTTCCGAGGGTTCTTGTACTCGGCGGCGGCGACAAGGTCCGCGTCGGCGGCGTCGCGTTTCGCTTGCGACTTCTTCTTGCCCTTCTTCTTGGTGCCGCGCTGAGTTGACGCCTCGGGGGCTTCTTCCGTCGGGCGGCCCTAGGGCTGCTTGTCCTTCCGTAAGATAGCCTCGACCGCCTCCTGGCCAGAGGCGAACTTGGTGGCGATGTCCATCAGCTCGCTCGCCCTGGTGGGGGTCTTGCGTCCCAGCTTGCTCACCAGGTCGCGGCAGGTGGTGCCGGTGAGGAACGCGCCGATGACATCCGAGTCGGTGATGTTGGGCAGCTCGGTGCGCTGCTTCGAGAATCGCCGGATGTAGTCCCGGAGAGACTCTCCCGGCTGCTGTCGGCAGCTTCGGAGGTCCCAGGAATTCCCAGGGCGCACGTACGTGCCCTGGAAATTGCCGGCGAAGGCTTGGACTAGGTCGCCCCAGTTGGAGATCTGCCCCGGAGGCAGGTGCTCCAACCAGGCACGAGCGGTGTCGGAGAGGAACAGGGGAAGGTTGCGGATGATGAGGTTGTCATCGTCCGTTCCACCCAGTTGGCAGGCCAGCCGGTAGTTCGCGAGCCACAGCTCCGGTCTCGTCTCCCCCGAGTACTTTGCGATGGTAGTCGGTGAAGCGTCCCCAATCCTCTGGGACTCAAATGTGATACAATTACTAGTCCCAGGAGGCTAGTAAACACATTTATACATCAGATGATACCAAATCTGCTTAAATGAGACAAACCTACAAATATGGCGAACAACTTTAAGAGTTGGTCCACGACTCGGGACATATCATCAGAGTGGGGCTGAAACAGCCCGATATACGCAGCGAAGCAATTCAGCGGTCCAACAGCCACATGCAAGGTTGGGAACAGTCGTAACTCTTACCCGATCTCCTTTTTCTGAAAAAACAACAAATAAGCAAGGGTGAGTACAAACGTACTCAGCAGCCCACCTTCACCCGTGGAATGGGGAAATCAGATATAATGCATGGAATATGTAGAGCTCAGGATATTTGCAGAAACAGCAATATTTTATGCAGGGTTGTTTTGAAAAACATTTTGTATTTTGCAAAGTGCATCCTCTCCAAAAGGAGCAGGAAGTTTTTCAATATTAGAACAAAATCCCCTAAACTAAACCATCCAGGTATCTCAGCAGTTTCCCACTGGTTTTCCTTTTCAAAAACAGCTACTGGACTTCCCGTCCACCATAGCTCACGGCTCAACCGCCGAACCTTTTTAGAAACCACTTTTCTCAAAAGCATCTCTTTTTTTGGAAAACAAAACATTAATTGCCATACCATACCAGACTCGTCCATTCCTGTGGACACAGACTATTCGAATAGGTTTTCAAACTCTGCGCAGAGGTGTACACTTTACCCACTAGTTCGGCTCTGCGGTCTCATGATCAATGAGATCCGAATCCGAATCTCTTTCTTTCCTCGCACGTCCTAACCTTAACGGTTATCCGGAAGTAGTCAGGCCACCACCATGTCCAAACCGGACAAAACTTTCCCCCTCCTTATCCTCCCGGTGCTCCCCAGCCTTCATAACCCTAGGGTTGGACCGTACGAGTTCAGATTGAGTGACTGCCCACACAGTCTCGAGTGGTTGTACTATTAAAGAGTACAGGTAGTGAAGATGACAAACCGGTCCTTATATGAGGAGACAATCCTTCTGCTCACGCCTAAACCAGCTGAGCCAACACCTTAGGCCCTCCCCTAAACCAGGGAGTCCCTGATTATCCCACTCACAAGGTGATAAGGGTGAAAACCCTTCATCACACACATTTTGAAAAGCATTTTCTTTTAAAAACTCACACCTGTTCTCAAATCATTTGGAACATATATATCAGGGATTGATTGCGGCAAGCGGCTGGGTGGCCATAATAACTTGTCTCAAAATCATATCATGCATAAAATAACAGGCTGAGGGTTGTGGTTGAAAAATCATAGGTAATTTATGCATCAAAGGGATCCAGTGAGCTTGTCGTGCTTATTCGGCGAAGGGGGAAGGGGAGCTCGCGGAACTGGCTTCTGCTCCACCGCCTAGCGTAGACTTGCAGATCTGGCCTCCACGAGACGGCACGAACGCTCCGATAACTATGCAACATGAACAAGCAAACATACAAACCAGCAAGTATACCAACAAATATTTAGTATAGTGGTCAGAAAAGCGATATATGGATGGGTAGAGTCTTGAGTAGAATCTGTGTCATGTGGTGTTGTGATATTACTGGTGGTGGAGCGGAGGTGCTTACCAGGAGGGTGGACTGGAGGCGAAGCGACACTATGCGTGTAGCCGGCAGAGCGGAGTAACTGAGTGGGTGGGGTGTTTGCCTTGGTTGAAGGTGTTGAGTGTGTGTGGAGAGGGAGAGGGTAGTTGGGTGTATTTATAGCTGGGTGTATGTGGTGTAGCACAGTGAAGTTCACTGTTGGTGAGAATAGTGACGAATGAATCGTCTGACTTAGTATGAACAAGAGAGTTATAGGCAGAATATGGGACAAGAGTATTTTGGGAGTCTTCTGGAATATGAACCATGCTTAAGAGATGACATGGTTGGATAGGGAATAGTTTGATAAGAATTTAGAAACAAGAATTATTGGAATCTGAGTTTGGAAGCCTGGTTCGAAGGAATCTCAAAGTCAAGCGTGCTCAACTTGGGGAAACCTAGGATGGGTGACCAGATGGGAAGTTCCCACTGGAAGGAAAACCACAGTCACCGGAGTTTGTATGATTGGAACATGGGTCTGGCTGGTCTTAGGTGGACTGGACAGCATGATGGATGAGTAGCTGAAATTTGGGATGACTAGATGACCGATGAATAGTAACGATGAATAGTGGCGATGGAAAAGAAATTATAGATATCATTGATAAATAGTAACGATGATGAATAGTAACGATAAATAGTAACAATGATGAATATTGTATGTGAATAGTAACGATGAATAGTAATGGTGAATAGTGATAGTGAATAGTCGTATGAACGAACGATGAACGATGAATAGGAACTATGAACGAACGGACAAACGATCGAATGATCGGACGAACGAACGATCGGAATTTCGGCAGCATAACGGCAGGAAAAGATTATTTGGACGAACGAACGGACGAACGATCGAATGATCGTACGAACGAACGATCGGAATTTCGGCAGCATAACGGCAGGACAAAGATTATTTGGAAGAACGATGAATAGGGACTATGAACGAACGATGAACGATGAATAGGGACTATGAACGAACAATGAACGATCGAATGATCGAACGAACGAACGATCGGAATTTCGGCAGCATAACGGTAGGAAAAAGATTATTTGGACGAACGAACGATCGAACGATCGGACGAACGGACGAACGAACCATGAACGATCGGACGAACGATCGAACGATCGGACGAACGAACGAACAAACTAACAGGGGGTGAACGATCGAAGAACGATCGAACGATCCTTGTGCTAGTGTGTGCTTGTGTGGAACATGGAGTGGGTGTGTGGGGGGGGGGAGAGTTGCCATGAAATGGCTTGGGGTGGGAAGAGAGGAGGCCCTTGCCCCTAAATTTATAGCCATGGTGGGGGGATTAGGGGGAGGGATGAGAGGATTAGTGGGAGGATGAGAGGATTAGTGGAAGGTTAGCATGTATTTGTCTTGTATAAGTGTAATTAGCTTGTAGAGCTCACCGTATGACACTGGAGGCATACATATATGTATGGGCATGAGGAAAGTTATGAAGAAAATATTTGTAGGGTCTTGAAAAAATGATTCTGAAGGTATTTCTCAAGAGGAAAATATCCGGAGATACATCGGTGGAATATTTGGGCAGTATTTCTGGAAAGAAATCAAAGGGAGGGTTACTCGGGAAATATCTGAGCAGTATTTCTGGAAAGAATTTGAGGGGGATCACTAGGGACATATTTGTAGGATATTTTGAGGAGGATTTTAGATAGAATATAGACCACTATAATTTATTTGTTGATATCAACTCACAAAAAAACATTTTGAAATGAAATTTGAAATTCATTTTGAATTTAGGGCGAGTTTGAGAAAATTTCAGAATTTGAATTTTTGGGATGCTACAGTCGGGGGTCGGAACCGGGTCGGGAACGGCGCCCGTCGTATGGCCCGGCTGAAGGCCTGCGGACCAGGTGGTTCGGGCGAGGGACTCCGATCCTCTCCGCTGTTGTAGCGTCCTCCACGCCTGGGGTGGTAGCCTCGGCGCACCCTCTCGTCGAGGTGAGCCCGACGGTCGCGGTGATGGTGCTCGTTGCCGAGGCGACCCGGGGCCGCAGGCGCTGTGTTGCGCGTGCGCCCGGTGTAGACCGAGGCTTCCCGCATGAATCGGGAAGTCGCAGCATGATGTTCCGAGGGGTGCCCCTGCCTTCGGGAGGCGGAGCTCTCGGCCCGTCGGACCGTGGCGCTTTCCAGGAGATTCTTGAGCTCTCCCTGGATTCGCCGCCCCTCGGTGGTTGATGGCTCCGGCATCGCGCGGAGAAGCATTGTCGCTGCAGCCAGGTTCTGGCCGACCCCACTGGATGCGGGTGGCGGCCTCATCGTGACATCGTCGGCGATGCGGTGCTAGAAGCCCTGGGGTAGATGACGCATTTCTCCGGTCGGAGGTTGGCCCGCCCATCCCTGCCCGACGTCCCGGCGGATCGGCTCAAGCGCTCCTGCTCCCTCGTCGAGCCTGGCCTGCACCCCGCGGATTTGCTCGAGCTGTGGGTCCTGGCCCCCCGCCTGGACGGGGACCACAGCTAGCTCCCGTGGGATGTCAACGTGAGGCATCGGCCTAGGGAGATCACCGTCCTCCGGCATGCCAAGATGGTTGCCTTCAGAGGGACCCCCTAGATCGACGTAGAAACATTCGCGGCTTGGCCCGCAGTCCTCGTCGCCGAGGTTGCGGCTACCGTCGAAACAGTCGGAAAGGCAGTAGTCGTATGGGGTCATGAAGTCCCGCATGGCACTGAGGTTGCCAAGTCTAGAGAAATCCCAACAGAAGTCGGGCACGTCGTCTTCCTCGGACCCAGAGGGCCCGTAGGTCGAGACGTCCGTCAGCCGGTCCTAAGGTGACCGCATATGGAACCCCAGAGGGTTTGGACTCGCCTCTATGAGAGCGCCCGCCAAAGCGAAGTCGCTTGGTGGGTCAAGGCTGAATCCAGGGGGCGTGAGATGGGAATCGGTCGGTACCTCTTGGTCGACGGGCGGTGATGAAGTCACGTCGGGGACTGACTGCACCATCGTCTCAGGTACGAGGGTGACGTCCAGCAAGCCTTTCGCGAGCGTGCTGGCGTCGTCCGTTTGCTCGGAATCGGCGCGTTGCGGGGAGACGGCGCTCGTCTTCGTCTCAAACGCGAGGTCGACGCCCGACGCGCCCCTCGTTGGGGCACTGGTGCCGTCGACTCGCTCGACAGCCGACGAGGCGCTGCCTCCTGCTTGGCCTTGGTTGCCCCGCCTCCTCCTCTGTCGGCGGGGGAGAGGACGGGGTGAGCTCGAACGTTGTTCTTCCACCACGCGGGGAAGACGTCGTCGATTCCGCCGCCGGCGGGCGGGCTGTCGGCCGCCATTGTCGCTGTCGCACGGCGGTGGAAGGAGTATCATGTCGTAGCTGCCGTCGAGGGACATGAACTCAAGACTCCCGAAACGGAGCACCGTCCCGGGTTGGAGAGGTTGATGGAGACTGCCCATCTGGAGCTTGACAGGATGCTGTTCGTCAACACGCAGCAGGCCCCTACCTGGCGCGCCAACTGTCGGCGTTTCGAGACCGGGGGGGTCCCTGGGCCGACGAGTGAAATGTCGCCGCGTGCCCCAGCCCAGATGGGTCGACGCGAGGCCGAGCGCGAAGGGGGGAGAAAGGTGGCCGGAGACGGGCGTGAGAGAGGTGGAAATCCCGCGGCCTTCGTGTTCGTCCCGCGCCTAGGTCGGGTGCGCTTGCATTAGGGGGTTACAAGCGTCCACGCGGGAGAGGGAGCGAGCGACCTCACGCGAGCGCCTGTCTCGTCCTCGTCCCCGCGCGGCCAACCCTCTGTAAGAGGGCCCTGGTCCTTCCTTTTATAGGCGTAAGGAGAGGATCCAGGTGTACAATGGGGGTGTAGCAGAGTGCTACATGTCTAGCGGAGGAGAGCTAGCGCCCTAAGTACATGCCGTTGTGGCAGCCGGAGAGGTCTTGGCACCCGGTTCGTGTGGTGTCGTGGCCATTGGAGGAGCGCTGGAGCTTGGCGGAAGGACAGCTGTCGGGGTTGTTGAGTCCTTGCTGACGTCCTCTCGCTTCCGTAAGGGGGCCGAGAGCCGCCGTCGTCAGGGAGCGTGCGGAGCGCCATCATTGCCTATCTGGCGGAGCGAGCCAGATGGGACGCCGGTCTTGTTCCCCGTAGCTTGAGTCAGCTCGGGGTAGGGTAATGATGGCGCCTCCTGTTGACGTGGCTGGCCCGCGCCCTAGGTTGGGTGATGTGGAGGCTCCTCCGAGGTCGAGGTCGAGTCTGTCTTCCGTGGCCGTGGTCGAGTCCGAGCCCCTGGATCGGGCGAGGCGGAGACCGTCGGCTGAAGCCAGGGTTGAGTCCGAGCCCTGGGGTCGGGCGAAGCGGAGTTCGTCGTCTTCTGGGGCTGAGCCCAAGTCCGAGCCCTGGGTCGGGCGGAGCGGAGTTCGCCGTCTTCTGGGACTTAGCCCGAGTCCGAGCCCTGGGTCGGGCGGAGCGAAGTTCGCCGTCTTCCGGGGCTTAGCCCGAGTCCGAGCCCTAGGTCGGGCGGAGCGGAGTTCGCCGTCTTCCTGGACTTAGCCCGAGTCCGAGCCCTGGGTCGGGCAGAGCGGAGTTCGCCGTCTTCCGGGGCTTAGCCCGAGTCCGAGCCCTGGGTCGGGCGGAGTGGAATTCGTCGTCTTCTGGGGCTTAGCCCGAGCCCGAGCCCTGGGTCGGGCGGAGCGGAGCTTCCTATGGTGCTTGCGGCCGGGCCTGACTGCCTGTCAGCCTCACTCTGTCAAGTGGCACCGCAGTCGGAGCGGCGCAGGCGGCGCTGTCTTTATGTCAGGCCGGTCAGTGGAGCGGCGAAGTGACGGCGGTCGCTTCGGCTCTGTCGACTGAAGGGCGCGCGTCAGGATAGAGGTGTCAGGCCACCTTTGCATTAAATGCTCCTGCGATTTGGTCGGTCGGCGTGGCGATTTGGTCAGGGTTGCTTCTTGGCGAAGACATGGCCTCGGGCGAGCCGGAAATATGTTCGCCGCTGGAGGGGGGCCTCGGGCGAGGCGGAGATCCTCCGGGGTCGGCTGCATTTGTCCGAGGCTAGGCTCGGGCGAGGCGTGATCGGGTCCCTCGAATGGACCGATCCCTGACTTAATCGCACCCATCAGGCCTTTGCAGCTTTATGCTGATGGGGGTTACCAGCTGAGAATTAGGAGCCTTGAGGGTACCCCTAATTATGGTCCCCGACAGCCATAAAAATAGAATCGTAAGAGCTATCAACCTCTCACATTGGCTTAGTATTTACGCTTATAATTGAGGGATTTTATGTTTAAAACTTAAGGTTTTACGCTCCAACCCAGAGATGCGTCCACCAGTGAACAACATGGCAGATTTTTTACGCAGTGTACCGCATTGTATAGATACTTACATTGTCTAGCATAATTTGTATAAGTATATATCATAAACTGGTCTAACGAGCCTAGTTGCATGGTTGTTGGAGGAAATAAAGCTTTTAAATATTTTTTTTGTTTCCATGCATACCAATCGATTTCCTTTCATCGCAAATCTTGTCATCCTAAATTTGTGCTCATGCAGCAGAAAACAAATTTTTACGCAGTGTACCGAATTACATAAATACCTACACCATGTAGTATAATTAGTATCAATATATATCATAAACTAGTTGTAACGTGTTTAGCTGCATGGCTGTTGGAGGGATCCTATATTTATAAAGAAAATAAAATATTAAATACGATTTTTGTTTCTATGTATGCCAATTCATTTTCTTTCATTGCACATTATTTTCATCATAAATTCGTGCGCATGCAGCTGGTAACAGATTTACGCAGTATACCGAATTGCATAATTATCTACACAGTGTAGCATATTTAGTATCAGTATATATCATAAAATGGTCCTTACGAGTATAGCTGCATGGTTGTTGCAACGATACTAAATTTATGGAGGAAATGAAGCATTTAAAAATAAAAACCGTCACACATATCTTTCCTAAATTTACGCGCATGCAAGGGAACGTGTTTGACTCATGCATGTATTTTTTTTTGCGCGCATAGACGTGGGGCGAGTGACGCACCCGACAGCCTGCTTGAGTCGGCTTTTCATGGTGGTCCTCATAAATCTTTTAAAAAATACCTTTTCATGGTGGTTTATTAGCATCGTCAAGGAAAATAATAAAGTCCTTGTTCTTTTGTTTCATTTGTAGTGGAAATGCAAACGTGTCAAAGAAATTCGTACTAGTAATAATTAGAGGTGTTTGGTTTATATGGACTAACTTTAGTCACTTTATTTTATTCTATTTTATTTCATAAATTACTAAATATGGAAATTAAAATAGAGTTTTAGTTTTTATATTTAACAATTTAGAGTTTAAAATAGAATAAAATTGAAGGACTAAAAACTAGTCTCTAAAAATAAAGACGTCCTTAGCAACACACTACAAGTTATACTAGTAAACAAAAACAAGGCAAGATTGAAATGCTTAACTTAAATCTATCCAAAACGACACTTATTGTACGTGTGACTAGTAGTGTACGCAATTCATTAGAAATTACACACGAAGTGGTGCATAACACGAGATCGTGACATGCTAGTTTCTATACATATGCATGCGTGTCCAACAAGGTAGCAAGTAAAACAAACACACACTACAGTAAACGACAAAATTTCCGACGGCTAAAGCCGTCGGACATAAGAGCTAAACCGTCGGACATAAGCTATGTCCGACGGCAGTGTCTTATCTCCGACGGTTTTAAGCGGTCGGCGTTAAAGCGTCGGAAATAACATTATGTCCGACGGCTGCCGTCGGACATAGTTTATGTCCGACGGCCCCATCCGACCGTCGGCGATAAGACGGAGTAACGGTTTTAACCGCTGCCTGGGCCCACAACTGCTATGTCCGACGGCTTAAAGCCGTCGGACATAACGTAGAGCCTATGTCCGACGGCTTTAAGCCGTCGGACATAACTTACAGCATATGTCCGACGGTTTACACGAAAGCCGTCGGACATAACGTTTTTCAGAATTTGCAGAAAAATCTGAATTTTAAAAAATCTGACATTTGCAAATACAAAACAGAATTCATACACATATACACATTCACATTAACAAATATACTCACATAAGTATACACATTCACAAATATAATCACATAAGCATTCACATTCACAAAATTTAACATAACAACATAGTTCCAAATGGTTGCAATAAGTGTTTACATAAACATAGTTGTCCAAACTCCAAAATGAACATTATTCGAAGGGTAGGCTTTCACATGAAAGGTTTCAACAAGTGTTTTACATCAGTATCACTCATATCCATCGCCACCTCCTCCGGCTGGACTATGCGTGCTGAAAAGATTGTTCACCCACGAATGTGTTGGGTCGTCCTGACCAGACCCATCTCCAGGTGCGGCAACTGAAGCGGGTGGTGTCTGAAATCCCTATAACACAAGCACATGAAATAGTAACCACTCAGTTGTTCATTTAAACACATAAGACATCTATGAACATGTCACACACGCATATGTGTACATACCATAGGGAATTGTGACGGAGGCGGAGGCGGTGGTGGAGGCGCCAACATTGGCATTGGCAGTGCAAACTCCGGAGGCGGCATCCCATATGTCGGCATCGGGACGCCCGCTTGTTGGGCTAGTTGCTACAAATTATATACAAGACATTGTTGAGCTAATAAGATACACATCAAGTGTTTTGCAAAATAAGCTACAAAATGTTACTTCAGCTTACCGAGAGAAGAGCTTGATTTTGGGCCTGGAGGTTTGCATAATACTCGTCCCTCTTCTTCTGGTACTCGGCTTGTTGCCTCTGGTACTCAGATTGTTGCCTCTGGTACTCCAATTGTTCCCTCAAGACTGATTGATGGTACTCTGCCTGTTGACGCAACACTGCCATCTCCATGTCGTGGGCGGATGATCGTGAACGGGACGACTGTGAAGACGACGATGTGGACTGTCGTCCACGGCGTCTTAGCTCTCTGGAATCAATCGTAGAATCAAAAATACCCAACCTACAAGAGTGAACCATGCACTTAGTATAGTAACTCATGCCTCAGTTGAATCGCAAGCATATGATGCCAATTTTGTAATCCAAATTAAATAATCTCACCGTCCGTGGGCTTGTCCTCCTCCGCTAGCATATGCTGCCTGAGGGTCGATTGGCTGGCTCCTCCAATCGTACTCCTGCCCATGGCGTTGAACCATCTCCTCCCCATACGAAGCCTGGAGGCAAACAATATCAAATATAAGTGCATAACCCCTATATATGCCATTGCAAACAATATCAAACACATAATAGAGTATCAAAAACTCACTAGACGGTCGGTGGCCGTCTGAGTGCATAACACATCAGGATTCTGAGGATCAGAACCCCTATGCCCTTGCATATACACCTCCACATCCGTGGGCGTACGACCGAATTTGACTTCCTGTACATAAAAGTTACAATGACACATTTCTATGTAATTCAAAAGTTACAACAAACTGTGACTTACCATTCGCTTAGCCAAGCGCACATGACCATCACCACCGTAGTTGTGGAACGACTCGGTCCCACGGTTTCCCCTGTTCCTTTCGGAAATGGCACGAAACTCAGGGGAAGCCCACCATCTGCACAATGCCCGATAACCCTCCGATCGGGTGGCCATCCACGGCACCGACACCTACATGAAATTTTTTAAATAAAGCAAGCAAATACATGGCTTCGTGCGATTTGAGAGGCAAGAACCTGTTTACCTCTAGGTATTGCTCCTCCGTCAAGTAAATTGATGACCACTCGGCCTTGGTATTTGGCATCGGTCGATCATCAGCATTTGCTCTGTACCATGCCTTTATAGCCTGAATTCGTGCATAGTACATTGCATCTGCAACGACATCGTTCGCGTTATACTCAAACACGTAACGAGCGTTCATATCATATGATCCATCGTCCGGCAACTTGTACCGTTTCTGCAAAAAAAATTAGTGTTATCATAAAAGCAAACATGTATGGAATAACTAAAATAGTATAAATAATTCATACCCAGAATGCATCCCAAACTAGTGCCTGTGTGTTGCCAAACGTTCTACAGACACCATAGCGATAATGCTCCCAAGTGGTGGCGGGGACAGACTCGCCAGTAGGCAAAGTCACAACACCAGGCCAGTGCAGACGAACAAGATTACCAAGCACCATGTTCACCTGCCTGTAGTGTCCTGTGCCTGTGAACGAGTCGTCGATCCAAGACCTGGAAATAGTATACACAATGTGGAAATTAAAACATAACTTTCAATAACATTTAAGCAAAGACATGTCACTCACTTTCCACTAGGCTTTATCAAAACCCGAGATTCGGGTGGAAGCTCTGGAGGTGGTCCAACAAAATGCAGCTTCCTCATTCTCCTAACTCGAGAAGTTCCAGACCCAGCTGCGGAATCTCCACCAGCCCCAGAATCCCCAGCATCGTCTCCAGCATCATCTCCACCATCATCTCCACCATCATCTTCAACATCATCTCTTGCATGATCCTCTACCACTGGTTCCTCAATTTCAGCATCCTATGAAACAAATACCGTACATCATACAATATTAAGTAACTCAAATAATGTAATTTAACAACTAACTTACATCTTGTGGAGGCAAATGTTCTGCCAGCGCTCTCCGTCTGCTCATGGTAGAACCTGAGCCCTGAAAAACTGAATCCTCACCCCTCGAGCTGCTCCTCGAGCTACTCCTCGTCCCAAGCAAACTACGAGCAAAAGACTTCATTTTCTTTGACATCCTATTTTAACAACAACAAGTTAGTACATAAATCGACAATAAAATATGCAACAAAATCATAAAATATGCAATAAAATAATAAAATATGCAATAAAATCATGTTCCATACTCGTCAATCGTAATCGTAATCAAAATCAGGATCTAGTTGCTTTCGTCGATTTAATGGACGCCAAGTAGCTTTCTTCTTTCTCGTCACTCGTTTTCGTTTTGGAGGAACCTCTACATCATTTTGATCACCTAATAAAGATTCTTCCAACATTTCAGTTTGTACATTAAACGTGCTTGTAAGTTCTTCGTCTTGGAAAATCTCAGCAGCCCCCACTTCGTGCTCGATTTGACTTTCAACATAACCAGCATCACCAGGAGCATATAGTCGTTCACGAGGATTAACTTTGTACACTACCCTCCAATCAACCAAACCCTTTTTCTTAGATGGATATGTCATATAATACACCTGCTCGCATTGGTGGGCAAGGATTATAGTGTCGTGGCCTTTTAATCTGTCGTTGTGTTTGACTTCCACCATGCCATATTGATTTTCTCGCGTTGAGTTTGGAGAAAACCAATCACAATCAAAGAACACCACTTTGAGTTGTTTATCTCCAAAAAACTTGTACTCGATTATATCATTAATGACTCCATAATAATTAGTCACCTTCCCTTCATCATCGACAGCTCTAGTTACAACTCCGGAATTTGTCGTGGCTGCTAGAGGATGATCATCTTCGAACCTTGTGGAACGGAATCTAAAACCATTGACATCATACCGACCATAACATCTGTCAGTTACTGCTCCTAGGGATAATTGTCGAAGGTCCGGGTGTATATTGTCATTTTTATCTACATAATCTCGAAACCAACACAAGAAATTAAGTCCCCCATCTTTTCCCTCTCGACGAATCTGGTCACGTTCACAGCCAGAGATGCAATTTTCAGAATCAAATTCCCTGTTAGTACAAGGAAACAAACATTTTAGTCTCACAACAAAAATTCTAGCGGCAATGACTAAAATAAAGTTTACACTTACAGGAGAAACTGACTCATCTCTTCCATGTTGTTATACATGTAGAGTAAAGCAGTCTTCCATTCGTCGTTGGTGAAACAGTATGTTGTGCTGGGTCCTACAGTTTTGCCCCTCCATTGAAAAATTTCAATATCACTGATAGGGGGCTCGTCGACATGATACCGCAACGTATGGGCATTGACATTGTGTTCCTCTGCAAAGTACAGGCCCGTGAACGATGCTATCTCTTTATATTTGAATTCTTCAGCGATGCACCCTTCAACTCGTCTCTTATTACCAACCATTGCACGTAGCTTCTTTAGTGTCCTTTCGATGTGATACATCCATCTATATTGCACAGGACCTCCTACCTTAGCTTCGTATGGTAGGTGAACAAGTAGATGTTGCATCGGATTGAAGAAACCTGGTGGAAATAGTTTTTCAAGTTTGCATACCAAAATCGGTATTTGTTGCTCAAGCTTCTCCATCATCTCTTTCTTTATTTCTTTGGCACAAAGATGTCTATAAAAGTAGCTTAGCTCCGCTAATGCTTTCCATACATCATTTTTTACAAAACCACGAAACATAACAGGAAGGAGTCTTTCCATTATTATGTGGTAGTCATGACTCTTCAACCCAGAAAACTTGCCCGTCTTCAAATTCACAGACCTTCTAAAGCCCGCGGCGTAACCATCTGGGAACTTTAAGTTTTTCAACCATTTCATCAATTGTTTCTTCCTTTTAGGTTTAATACTGAAAGGAGCACGTGGCTTCTTCTGATTCTCTCCTATCTCCATAGTTGGTCTTCTACAGATTAAGGCCAAGTCTTTCCTTGCCTTAGGGTTGTCTTTTGTTTTGTCAGTGATATTCATGCAAGTGCTGATAATGCTTTCACCCATATTTCGTTCCTGGTGCATGACATCAATGTTATGCATTAGAATCAAGGCTTTCATATAAGGGAGTTCCCATAGACCACATTTGTGAGTCCAATTATGCTCGGTTCCATAACCTTCAAAACGATTTCCATGTTCGTTTAGTTTCAAATCATTAAGTCTCGCGAGAATCTCTGGACCACTTAGACGCTTGGGTGGTCCCCTCGTCACAATCGTGTCCTTTTTAAAAGCGTTCCTATCGAACCTGAACGGGTGATCCTCTGGCAAAAAACATCTATGGCAATCGAAGTAACATATCTTTCCACCAAACTTTAGTCGAAAGCATGAAGTGTCTTCAACGCATATCGGACATGTCAAAATCCCATGACAACTCCATCCAGCAAAGATACCATAAGCCATAAAATCATGAATAGACCATAAAAACGCGGCTCTCAGGTTGAACTTCTGTTTCTTGTAACAATCGTACGCCTCGACTCCTGCCCACAAAATTTTCAATTCTTCAATCAGGGGCCTCATCATCACATCGATCTTTGTTCCAGGATGATCCGGACCAGGTATTACAAGACACAAGAAAATAAATTCATATTTCATGCAAAGAGCTGGTGGAAGGTTGTATGGAACAGCAAAGACGGGCCAACATGAGTACGACGTTGCAGTTAGATTGAATGGCGAGAAACCATCTGTTGCCAAACCGAAGCGAACATTCCTCACTTCATCAGCAAAGCTGGAATCAAAAGCATCTAGTGCCTTCCATGCATCTGTATCAGCTGGGTGCATCATGACATTTCGATTCTCACGTACCCCTTCTTTGTGCCACCTCATGTGTCTGGCTGTATTCTTGGAGATGAACAAACGTTTCAACCGAGGTATAAGAGGCATGTAACGAAGCTGCTTACGTGCAATCTTCGTAGTCACGGTCAAACCATCGTCGTTTTCAACCTCAACGAATCTACGCTCACCACATACAGTACACTCCTTCTCACCTGCGGTCTCCTTCCAGAAAAGCATACAATTATTTTCACAGACATCGATTTTTTCGTAGTCCATACCGAGGCCAGATAACAGCTTTTTAGACTGATACATGTCCTTTGGCATCTTGTGATTCTCCGGAAGTACATCACTGATCAAGTTCAAAAGTTCCTTGTAACAGTTGTTTGAGAATGCAAACTTAGACTTAATAGCCATAAGTCGAGTCACAAATACAAGGACGGTCACTTTTGTGTGCTCATGCAATGGCTCTTCGGCAGCTTTAAGGAGCTCGAAGAACTTCTGAACCTCAGGTGTAGCTGGATCCTCAAACTCGGTGGGTTGACCGGGGTTCTCCGAATCGACGATTAGAAGCTCATGGCGTACATCGTCAAGCATCTCTTCCATCCTATCGTAGTCCTCCTCTTCATGTGACTGAACTTCCGATACAGTACGAGGAGGTGGGTCCTCACCGTGGTGCACCCACACCTCATAGCCTGGCATATAACCGTTCTTGCAAATATGTATAGACATAGTCCTCCTGTCAAGGAAATTAATGTTCCGACACTTGCTACAAGGGCACCTAACATCGGTTCCAGTCTCTGACCGAGCAAAAGCATGGTCGAGAAAAGCATCAGTCTTGGCAACCCACTCACTTGATAGAGCACCTCTTTTCTTCCAACCTTCATACATCCATCGACGATTCTCCTCCATACTAGATACGAGACGTTAACTTAATTAGATAAGTAATGCACGGACAATCCGTTTTTACGAAGAAATCACGCCCCTACATCTGTAGGAAAGGATAGGTCCTAAACCCACCCAAGCGTGACCGACGAGCCCGTATTTATGACAAGACATGTGGTCGTGCGAAATTTCGGCAGCATAACCCCGCTGTTCTCCAATCGCACGCCTAAAAATGGTGCAATTGGAGAACACAGGGGTTATGCTGCCGAAACTAAGCAGGAGCACATGCCTTTGTCATAAACACGGACTCTGTCGGTCACCCCGAGGCTGTCCAATAAAGGGACAATTCCGGCCCAACATACCTCACATGCGTCGCATGTAAGGTGTGTTGGGCCGAAACAGGTGACGTCTAGGTTTCGTTAACTTAATTAGTTATGATTACTAATTAACCACACTAATACAATAGCCACTAATTAACCAAACTAATACAATAGCACTACAAAAAATCATTTCACGGGAACCTAAATCAAATAAAACAACCTTATTTCCGAGGGCTTAATAATTACCCTCGGAAATTAAGAGTTTAAATTATATAGACACCACTACATAACATTATTACGGGTGACAAATCATATAAACTGACCTTAATTCCGAGGGCATAATAATTACCGTCGGAAATTAAAAATTAAAATTATCTAAGCACCACTAATTAAATTTAGGCCCTCGGATATAATAAAATAAACTACAAAACAATATTAATATATACAAAATATTAATAATACATTAATACCTTACGGCGGGCGGGCGGGGCGGGCGTCGACGGCGGGCTGTGCGTGGCGGCCGACGGCGGGGCGGCGGGCGGCGGGCGGCGGGCGGCCGCGGCGGGGCGGCGGACGGCCGCGGCGGGGCGGCGGGTGGCCGGGCGGCGGGGCGGCGGGCCTCGACGGCGGCGGCGGCGAGCGTCGACGGCGGCGGCGGGGCGGCGGGTGGCCGGGCGGCGGGGCGGCGGGCCTCGACGGCGGCGGCGGCGAGCGTCGACGGCGGCGGCGGTGAGCGGGCAGAGAGAGAGAAGCGAGAAGCGAGCGCGCGCGCGTGAAAATGAACCGCGCCGGGACGGTCCGTGTGTTAAAAAACCTTATGTCCGAGAGCCCCTGTTGGCCGTCGGACATAAGATAATATCCGACGGCCTCGTAGGAAGCCGTCGGAGATAGCGTGACCGTCGGAACTTTCTTCGTTTACTGTAGTGACACACAAAAACCCGTACTAGAAAGTTAATTATAGGTTCATTTGCAAGGGGAAAAAAGCCATATCTATATAAGCCATGACAATCTGACGAGCCCCACGCTAAACGCGGAGGCCGGGCTCTTGGGCTAGCGTGAGAGTTTTATTCTTGGTTTATTATGTAATTAATAGGCTATCGTATAGGAATTTCTGATGACGTGATAATGTTTTTAGTGAGAGAGAGTAATCAGGTTACATACATGACGATGAAACTCCGGTGTTGTTTGGTCGTGGAATTTGAAAGGCAACGTAAATATCATTTGACAACGATCACTACACGACAGTTCACCAGCAACCTATGGTTAGTTACTAAAAACGTTTTCAGCGACCTATCGCTAAAAACCTTAAGCGACTCATAAGAATGGTCGTTGTAAGTGCCGTCTCTAAAGGATTTAGAGACCGATATTTTGTAGCGACCGACCATTTCTATGTTACATATCAATAAAACTATAGAAAATTTTTTTCTCTCTACGTACGTACAGTTCACTTCCTACAAGGGCACAGTATCTTGGTTCCTACTACTGAATGTCTAAACGCAAAAGCTAGGAAAATTTTCACCCCTTGTTTATAAACCTTTGTCTCCCTACATACAGTTCCTATGTTACATATCAATATAACTATAGAAAAACATAAGAGTTGCCGTGGAAGATTGCTTTGTACCAAGCCTTACTTGTGATCCTTGATTTATGCATACTCTTTATGTAGGATTGAAACGACTTTCAACTCGAATCTAAGATCAAATAAACACAAAAAACACGGTAGCATACTATAGTCATGTCCATACATAAACAAACCATGAAATAAATATACAAACAATATTAAAAGGAAATAAATTACCATGCAAATTTTCTAAACAAGTATAGAGCATATGCATATGAGAAAAAAAAATTTAATTTTAGAGGATCATAGATGATTACTAGCTGAATAGCGAAGACTCCTTGACTATTTGTCTATTTCCTAACACGTCCTAGAAAGATTAACACAATTACACCTACATTCAATGAATATGTTTATGAATCTCTAATTTTAGAATCTAGCTATCTAGTTTGTTATTACAGTATACACCTACATCACAATTAAACATGACAATTACACTAAAACTAAATTTCCAACACTAAATCTTATAAACATGAGCAACTTTATTTCTAAGCAACGAAATAAGAGAAGTACTGGATGGTGCTACAGATGAATTCTTACATACCAGGAAAATGGGATGGTTGCGCGACGCTGTGGGATGGCGAGGACAGTCAACGTGGCGCCGAACGCAACGGGAAGCGGTATGTGGCGGAGGAGGAGGTCGGGAAGAAAAGGTAGGATGAGGAGGACACAACTGCGCAGCGCTCGCCCGAGCAGCGTGGTGGCGCTCGTGGTCGAGCGACAGGGTGGTGCCACGATCGAGCGCTGCAGTGGAGCTTGCAGGGGTGGTGCCACGATCGAGAGCGGGGGATGCGTGAGCATCTATCTCTGCTGTTTGGGTGGAATTGGGTGGGTTTCTTTGGTTGAATAAGCCTTTAGATGGGTTTTGTGCGTAAATAAGAAAGAAAAAATCACAAATATGCATGAAACTAGGGTTCAAACATAGTTTTTTTTTCATTTTTTGTAATTGTTTTTCCTCCAGTTATTAGTTTGAATCAATGGTTTATTTGTTTTATTTAATTTTTCATAATTTTAAATTATTTTTTAATTTTTTTAATAAGAATCATTTGTGTCATCTGTTTTTCTTGCAACACATACCTTTATAGCGACTCACCATGAGTCCCTCTCTTACCTCTATAGCGACCCACCATAAGTTGTTAAATTGCTATACTTTTAACGCCTAACAGACTGTCGCTACAAAAGTATTTAGCGATCAACCATTAGTGCATAACTTTTAGCAGCCAACAGTTGGTACCTAATAAAGATCGCTAAAACTCAACCATCATGTAGTGAATGTAAATTGAAAAGAAGTAAGACATTAGTAGATTGTTTGGTTCAAGTTAGATAACTCATGGTATCCCATCACACTCTAATGGGAGGCGTACGTTCCATTTTCTATAACATCCATATCCGATTACTGGGTAGTAGATTACGTTGTGGCCCGAACAAACACGATGTAGCAGTTGCAGCTGTAATTAAATTACGTTACGTTGCACTGAACCAAACCGGAGCAGTTTCCAACTCTATATGGGTCACAAAACTGAAGAGGTACGAAATAATAGAATGAAAATACGCATTATATTAACGATGGATGGATGTTTCGTATATGTTTCATTTTAATGTATGTATGAAGGGGCAGTATTATAAAAAATATATCACTATATCATGGAACTCGGCTTCATTTGCAATTGAGCTGTCCTGGCTTCGTTTTCTACCTTGCTGTAAGCAGTTGCAAGGACAGTCAAAGGTCAAGAGCTTGCATTGGCGGGGTGAGAGATGATGAACCCCACCCACACATGAATGGACATGGCTAGCTCACCCCCACATGCCCCAACTAAACCCAACCAGAAATCCCTCGTTTAACCAACCGACCCCTTCCTAATCCGCCGTGCTTGTCAAATCAAATTAATGAGATGTACTACGTATATAAAAACCACAAAACCCCCCTCCGATCCTTTGCCTACCAACATCCACACACTTGCATGCAAGATAGGCAGCAGCCACTTGTAGAGAGATTCTTCCTCTACAACTGAGGCAGCAGGGCACCGTGCAAGCAACAAGCGACGACGACTAGCAGCTGAGGCAGAGCACACCAAACGGCCCGGGATGTCAACCAGAGCGCGCGGCGGCGGGAGGCAGTTGCAGTTCCCGGTGGGGCGGCGCCGCCGGTACGCGCCGGTGGTCGACGCCGAGTGCGGGTGCCGGCCGCGCCGCCCGAGGCTGCTCAGCCTGCCGTCCTTCCTCAGACGGCCCTGCAGCCAGCTGATGGACGGTGTTAAGGCGGCTGCGACGACGACGACGACGAGGGGCGGCGTCGGCGAGCAGTACTCCTCCTGCGCCTCCACCTCCACCGCCGCCTCGTCGGCGGCCACACGCAGCACCGGCGGCTACGCGTCGGCCTACTCCTCCGACTACTACTACTGCTACCCCTCGCGCGTCGCATACGGAGCTGGAGCCGCAGCCAAGGCGCAGCAGGCGACCAAGAAGAAGAAGAAGGAGAAGGAGAAGCGGGGCGAGAAGGCGGAGGCGGAGGCGGACGGCTTGGGCGTGGCGGTGGAGAAGGAGTCGTCGGACCCGCGCGCGGACTTCCGCGACAGCATGGTGCAGATGGTGTTGGAGATGGGGCTGTGCGACTGGGACGGCCTCCGCGGCATGCTGCGCCGCCTGCTCGCCCTCAACGCGCCGCGCCACCACGCCGCCATCCTCACCGCCTTCGCCGAGGTCTGCGCGCAGCTCGCCGGCGCGGCGGCCGCTGCCGCTCCTCCTGCGCACCCGTCGCCGCCAGCGCCGTGCCAGTACCGGCGCTAGCTGATGACGATAGCGTCCACCCTGCCCGCTCGTGCCGGCCGGGCTGCTGCTCTGGTGACAGGGATAGATTTCTCGGAGCAGAGGACATTTTTTCTTTAGCCGTGGTTAGTCAGGAAACTAAAGCTAATCAACGACATATAAATATAGCAGTAATAAAGTGGTGTGTGGCAGCTAGCTAGCGTTAATAGACTAGCTAGCACCATGTCCTTGATCCCAGTCGTAGTTGATGATTGAGTTGCTTGCTTGTCTACGAGCTATGGCCACACCAATCCCTGGATGGGAGAAGGGCGTGACGAGATCAGCCGAGTCTACACAATCCGTAGCTGTAATCTGTACACGTATGTTGTGAATTGTACGCGTGTTTACGTGTCTGTTAAAAATTAGTCTTGGTTTGATTCAACTGTATGATAGGGTGCTGTGCTAGTCAACGAGATTACATGACAACTCTACTCATCTACGGAAGGTACACGCATGCCGTAGTTGAAATGTGGTTTCAGTCTTTGTCGCATCCGGGCTCACGAATGCGTGCAGATGCTGCCGACACGTACGCGTTCTTGAGCGGATACTTGTCAAAAAAATAAAAACAAATACACTAGGGCACATTAGTGTTCCAAAATCTACACGGATATAAAAAACACTTTTTGGAAACTTATGACATAAAAAACTAGAGTAAGACCACTTCGACTTTCGTCTCTAGAAATACTAACCCAACTCAAGATAGTTAGGCTGTCTATAATAGGTTACACATCTTATGTTCTATCTTATATTTTATTTTAAACTTCACTCTATAAACGGTGTTGTCTACAATACAAAACCATTTTTTGCATGATCCGCTAGAGACAACCTTAGAAACTATATAAATAATCAGCCGTCCTATTCCACCTTGTATCTCACTCTCTATTTCAAATGTACTCTATAAACGGTGTCGTTTTACGGTGTAAAATAATGTTTTACATGACCATATGCACGCTCTCCTGAGCATAGCCTTAACCCGCTATTTCCAGAGACAACCCATTGTGACATATGTCTCTAAAATTCAGCTTAGACCCATTTAGACAAAACACCAAGATGATAACTCTATTGTGGTCGAGGACAAGGAGGAAGGCAAAGATAGTACACACATTAACATACTGGTTGCACTTTCTATGTAAAAGAGTATCAGGAACTAGGTACACTTGATGAACTATCAAGCACGTCACAAGTGACACCCATATTCACCTTGATCTTGGTGGCTTCATGTAAAGGGGAGAGTTTTGAGCTTCATGAAGCTTCTCATGGGAGGTTTTTAGCTCCTCGAAATATTATTAAAGAGATTTGGGTAACCTCTTCAAGGTCTTAAATTATTCTTCCTTCTTGTATATATAGTCATCGGCCTCACTAAGCACTTTCACAAGATCATCACCACCATCATCATTGTCGTTGTTGTCGTCGTCGTCATTAATAAAGTCATGTACCTTTGTACCATTTTATCCATAAGGCAATGTGGAATAGAGAGGGAGCTTCCTTAATGACGATGTTGGCAAACATCTTGGAAAACTTGTTATTATCATCATCGTTGTCGAAGCTAGTATTGGAGTCCCACTCAAATAGATAGGTTGTACCATTCTTCTCCTTCTCAAGAAACTTATTTTTCTTCTTTTTCTCTTCCGCTTCCTTATCCTTCTTGTTTAGTCAATATATGGAGATATGTCCTGCTCCATCATATTTGTAACACTTCTTCTCATTAGAAGGACGATTCTTTGATGAGAAATTCTTTCATGGATAGTTCTTCTTCATGCATTTTTTAATTTCTTTACAAACAAAGTCATATCTTCCTCACTATCCTATCATTTGATTCATCATCACTTTCATCTACAATTATAACCTTTGAATCTTGTTCCTTGGAAGCCACACTCCATTTCTTTTCATCAATAATATCACTATGAGGTGACTTCTTGAAGATACCATGAGTGCAAATTTAACCCACAATTGATGTTAGTGATACATTCTGAAAATTCGATCTCACAAGAAAAGTAGCAATTGTTTTATAGTGGTTTGGAAGAGAATGAAGAAACTTGTGATAGAAGTATTCATCGAGCACATAAAATCCAATCCCCTTTCATGTAAACAGTTGAATATATCTGATTCTTAATCATCTTTTTTCAATGCAAAGTTGTTTAGATTGGTCTTTGGAAGGGAAATGGGATTTAATCCATTTTCTATACTTGTTTTGGTGGTTGCTGACCATCACAACCATATGGACTAACTACTTTGCCTAATGTTTGTTCATAGGATCATTAGATCGACAATTGTGTTTCTAAGTCTGAAATAAGCTCAAATCTAGCAAAAAAGAGGTAAAATTTGGAGAAGATGAACTAACAGTAGTTCAACACCTTAGATAAGTTCTAAACACTCCTAGGAACCTATTTGTACTAACTAGAAAGGTTGGAAAGCTTAGGTTTAAAGTTTGACCCTTTGGAGCTAAGTTGAGCTAGAATTGGAATTTGAGTTAGAGAAATCAAAGCAACCAAAATCTGTGACTTAGATGGCTAGTCACTAAATATGGTTGTCTCTGAGTCATAGGAACACCCTCAAGAACAACCAAATCAATTTGAAGGACATCTGCCGAAGTTTCCTAAAGTTCATTTGTTTAGAGCTGCACTAGACCAGTTCGGTGGTGCACCAGACAAAGTGCGAAGAGAGGTTGCAAACATGGCTTCGGGTGGCTGGCGCACCAGACCGAGTTTGTAGAGAGGTTGTAAACTAGACTTTGGTTGCCTAGCGACGAGACTTGTCAAGACTCAACAGACAAGTTTCTAGATTCAATGTCTAGCTAAAGTGATGAGGTTTGGTACGTGGCGCACAGAACTGGTCCAGTGAGCTCTAACAAGACTGTTCCCCGTCACAACGGCTACCTGCAATGGCAGTCTACCAAGGTCCGGTGGTGCACTGGACTGGTACTATGCAAGGTCTGATGCACCTGCATAAAGTAAAATTTTGCCCTTTCAATGCCAATGTCTATATGAGTTGTTGGGGTATATAAATACACCCCAACCAGCACATTGAAGATACAAGAGCCAGATAAAACATCCATACATTCAAAGCAACAACTACAAGTGACCCAAAGCCTCTCAAGTGCCATATTCAAGAGATTTGAGCTAGAAAAGAGATAGTACCTTCTGTGGGAGATTGTGTTGATTGTTGCATTCTTGTGCTCTTGTGTTTGGAGTTTTAAGTCACATCCATTGTAAGGCTAGCAAGAGATTCTGTGTTGTGTGGACATCCTTGCGAGGACTAAGGTCCTTTGATGGAGAATAAAGAGAGGGCTCAAGCTTGATCTGTGGAATCGCTCATGAGTAACTCGTCCTTAGGGACACCTCAACAGAGATGTAGGATTCATTTGGAAACCGAACTCTAGCAAACGAATCGCTTGTGTCTTTTCTGTTGTGTTGCCTGCGATTTGATTCTAAATCATTTGTGATGTTCCAAAGTAATTCCACAATCATAAGAGAAACATTAAGAAAGAACACCTCTCCCTCACACTAATTAATTTACTTCTCATTCTAAACGCCTAACCAAGGTTTAAGTTTTTGTATTAAGTGATAAATTTCAGGTTTTACCTATTCACCCCCTCTAGGCAACTTTCAATCTTGTTCACAAATAATTTTACATTCTTGACCATGGTGGTGCCCTCACGAATTTTCATGAGCTTCACCCAAATCTCATGAGCGGTCTTGAGATTCTTAATACGATTGAATCCACCAACACCAAGAGTAACAGGCAAAATATTCATAACTTGATGATTAATTAGATTTTTTCCGCATTAAAATTGGAAGGATCTTTAGATTTGAGGTAACATATTCATCTTTTACAATCTTCCATATTTTTTCACCCATAGATCTAAGATGAACCATCAATCTGGTTTCCAATAACTATAATTGCTTCCATAAAAATGGAGTGGTTTCCCAATATGAACATCACTTATACTAGCCATTTTATCCTACACTGAGATGGTTAAATCCATAATCAAGGAGTCCTTACCTCCGATATCACTTGTTGGATTAAGCATACCAACTAGAGGGAGGGATCAAAAGATAATTAAATCTTCTAGCCAATATTGAGCTAAAATTGGCTTTGTAACATAAGGTACCAAGATGAAACACATCCTCTATGATTGTGTACGTACAATAGATAATTGCACTCATAGAAATAAGAAAGCAAAAAATTCATCACTTGAGAGATGATTTTTATCTAGTGGCATCGATGACTTGTCGGTCACCCTAATGCACGTTGAGGTGGATTCAATGACTTCCAACCGCTTCTCTACTAAGAGTCCACTTGATTCATGAGCCAAATTGGATCAAAGAACCACTTCAGACTTCAATTCCACTAGAATTGCTTTTCACACTCCGTCAAGGCAAGCACAATAACCTCTCACAAATATCCAATAGGGCCGCTTCACTATCCTTGAAGAGCATCACAATGCATCACCACTAAGTCGTATAGAAGCTAGCAACCTCTAAGAGTAACATGTTAAAGACTTATCTTGATGATCTCCCTAATGCCTAAAGGCTCATATGATTGATACAATGCACTAGGTTCCTATTAAACTTACTAGAAAACAAATTTAAGTGAAAGTGAATGGGTAAGAGATGTGGGAAGGCTCAAGCTCAAGTATGCTAAAAAGGTGCTTATAATGACCGAGTTGAGGTGTACATACCTACACACCTTCTATTTATAATCCCGCTTCCCACAACTAGCCATTGTAGTACTTTTTCGAGATAACATCGCACCTATGGATAGTTCGTAGTATAAACAAATGAAATTATGCATTCAAAATTGTGGCAGAACCATCCGAATTATTCCAGCTTAAGTGCCCGAGTCACACCTTAGAGGCAGCAACACACTTAAATTAGAATAACCCGTCAGTCCCTCAAATCTAGTCTGATAAAGCCACTTACCAAGGATCGAATACCACGAGCTCACACGAAGGTGAGGCTCAAAGAGAATACAATAAACATGAATCCACAAATTAAAGTACTGGAGTTATTACATAGATTGGAATTCTTTTCAATGAAAGATAACAAGTTCGCAATTAAAATGCAGCGGATAATCGATAACATCGATACTGAGGAATAGGGCAAGGCCTAGCCCACTACTCCTCCTGGTCCTCTCCAGTCGAGGCAGCATCCCACTCGACCATCCAACCCGGTGACAGGGTGGAAGGCCAAGTCACACCATCAATCATATCCTGCAGCGTACCTGAAAAAAATATGCCACAAGCAAGGCTGAGTATACTAATACTCAGCTAGACTTACCCGGTGTGAGGAGTCTACTCCTCTACCTCTAGACCATGAACCTGTTTGGCTGGGGGTTTGGTTTGCCAAAAGCACTAGCTGAGTCTAAAAACAGTTTTAGCTTTACCAGTTCTAGTATATATAATTAAGCTAGTTTTACTCCTCTCTAAGCAGACATGGTAACAATTATTTAGTAATCAACATGTTATCTCAAGTAAAACCTCATTTCACTTTTTACTCGATGCAGTACAAGGGGTCAAGCAGTATCATTAGCTGCGAGAAGCAGACGATTCGAATCAAGTTTTAACCTTGCAAGGTAAACCTAAACACACGACATGTAGAGATACTCCGTTCCCACACATATCAACCATCCCCATCGATTCACCATTCACGGCCAGGACTCACTGCCTTGGCATGCATAGCCCCACTAACCCCAGCTGCCGCAGTGCAGTGGCTGCACTTGCACCCACCATAGCTAGCATGGGAGACCTCGTCTCAGGACAAGTGAGGGGGAAAGTCCGTGCCCGGCTTCACTCAGGTACTAGGCTTACCGGTTACCATATTTTCCGACATGTGTTTAGTACTTTCAAACACTTGACTCAGGTATCCACACATTAATCCTTAATTCCAATTCAGTCTCATAGACAAGGCATCCATCCTGGATCCAAGTCCATAGACCATCATAGATCCCATTATCAATATGAATACAATAAATTCCTGACCTCGCGCGAGTGCTAGAAAAATCAGACTTCTACCAAGATCCCTAATTAGCAAAGCAGCTACTCGACCTAGCATACTAGTATCCATCTCAAAAAGGAATCTTGAGTTCATGCAACTAAGGGTTTCAAGCAACTCCTACACTTAAGTGAACATTACAAACCTACAAATATTAAGTGTAGTAAAGTAGCATATATAAACAGTTATGCATAAAATCGGGGCTTGCCTTCAAAAGCTGAGGCTGTGGGGAGATCCTCGGTGGGAGGCTCTGGAGCTGGCTCCTGGACTTCCTCTTGGGCAACTCCTTGCTCGGGGATGAGCACGTACTCTCCGTCAGCGAGGTTGCAATCTAAATGAATGCAATGAATAAGATACATGCATGCCATGATATACAATTTAGTAATTATGAGGCATGGTGAAATGATTAAGTCAATAAGGTAAAAGCTTAATCTCACTACTGGAGGTTTCAGTGGCATACTTAGCCATTTAGGATTGGGTGTGGCCAAGGTTTGGAGATTGGATTAATTTAGTACTCCACTAACTTTTAATGTCTTAGTGAAAATTTTATCAAGGTCTTTGTTGAAGTTGTTATGGTTAAGATTTATCATTTCTGTTAATTGTCTCCTTTTTCCCTTTTCTACTTATGCTTTTTAGAGTAGGTTCGAACTACAGCATAGTTTCAACAATTTCCAAAAATCTTGTAAAAATTACAGTAGCTTCTCACTTGTGTATATATTTCAGTCTAAAAAATTGAGGCCTAGAATGGGACTGATTTTCTCTGCACAAAAATAATAAAATTTAGGGCAGAGGGGGTGCTTTGAACTACAACTCCCTTCTAGGAGTGTATTTTATCTTAAGGGTTATTTTTGCTGGTATCTAGGTATATTATTATGACCTTATGCCAAATTTTAGCCAAAGATACCTAATTGTTATTTTATGGGGATTTTTCAAAGCTTTAGGGCTTAGTGGTGCTTTCTACTACTACTATGTTTGAGAAATGTCAAACAACAAATTTCTCAATTTTCCTATCTTCTTCATTGCGCAAGAGCAATCATTCTTTAAGTTGGTTAACTTGTTCATAGGGAAGGGGTTCTAAAATTTCTTGGAATATATGGTCTTTTTCATGGGGCAGGGGGTGAGGTGTATTACATCATACTTTTATCTTAGTCTTATATTTTTCTCTGGTAGTCTACATCATAAGTACTTAGGTAAAATTTGGGTTGCTCATTGTTTCCCATTTTTAGTCTTTTTTTGATTTATTTGAAATATTGGCCAAATCCAAGTTCTATTTGTTTAACTCACTCATTGTGATGGTTTGGGGTGTTTACCATTTTTGCAGTGGTATAGTAGTGGTCAGGTGTCTACTAAATTTTTCTTGCCATTATTTCATGTGCCCTTATATTTTTAGTGATGGCCTTTATTGACTTCTTAATGCCTAAATAAATTTATAACCTTAGATTAGCAGTAGACCAGGGTTCCGTATATTTTTCCTATGATCTATATCACTTAGGCATACTAGGAAAATATGGTCACCCTCTGGTTTCCATTTTCTATCCCCTTTTTCATTTTCCTAAAGTTTGGGCAGAAATAGTTTTTAATAGATGTATCTGACTTAGTCTTGTATAATGTGGTGTTTATTAATTTTAAACAATGTATCTACTAGGTGAGTCTCTCCACAATTTTTCTCAAGTCAAGCAGAGAAGTATTTCTATTTTTCTCTGTATTATTAAGGTTTGGGCAGTTTTCTAATTTAATTCAAACCTCTAAAAATTAGTACGGAAAACATAGAGTTTACTATTTTTGTTTGATAGTTCATATTTTACAAAGTCTAGAAAATTTTGTTTGACCAATTTTGGATGAATATTCTTGAAGTTATACATTTATCAAGTTTACTGCAGATTTAAATAACTTAATATTCGAAAAGGAAAAGAATTTACATTTGCACTGAAGTCCCTAGTTCTATTTTCCATTTTTCTCTCACAGATAAGCCCTCGATACACTATCCTCATGAGTCACTGACATTGCAGAAAACCCCTTAGCGTTAACCTAAATCTGACTCGTGCTCTTGTCCTCACTGGAACATTAACCGCGGTGGAGAAAAGGGCGGCGGGGCTTACCGGTGGCGATTAAGCTCCGGTGAAGTGTCCAGGGAGGTCGAGGAGGTCACGGCGATCACGTCGATGGTCGGCTCGTCGCTGGCGGTGGTCGGAGTCGGTCGGTCCTCGTGCGCAAAAGGCGGAGCTCGTCGGCGGCGAGTGATCCGGCCTAACCACGGTGGTATAGTTCGATTAAAACGTGCAGCGAGCTTCACTAAGTGTCAGGGAAGACATGGGCGTGAGTAATCGAACTATGGCTTACCGATTAGTCATGGCCACACGCGCCGACGAAAGAACAACTCCGGCGAGGGTGGAACAGCGTCTCCGGTGAGGGTGCTCTCGGTTTCTTGCTTCAGGAAGCTTTTCGGGGTTGTGGGGATGCTAGTCAATGCGTTGGATCGGTTGGGGGTGGCTGGGAAGAGGCCTGACCACGGTGGCCGAGCTCTGGGAGTGGTGGTGGGTTGCGGGGAGGTCGTCGGGGTTGTGGGCTGGCTTCAGGGAGTTAGGCGAGGTGCGGAGGGAGTACGGCCGAGGCCATGCTGCTCTTATAGGCGCGGGCGCGGTGCACGGTCGGGCATGGACCGGTGCGGGTGTTCGGGCTTGTGTGCACCGGCGCATCAGCCGCGGTCGAGCACGTGGCACATCGCTTCTGCTCCTGTTCTAATGCCGATAGGCTTCATATCTTCGCAAATTTAGGCAAGATCGCCGTGTAAGATATGTTACCTGGTGTGTGCTTTGTCGTTTATGCGTGGGAGCTGAAAGTCGCCTGCCGGGGGGGGGGGGGTGAATAGGCAAAACCTGAAATTTACAAACTTAAACTCACACTAAAGGCTAGGGTTAGCGTTAGAATTAAATTCAAGTCAAAAGAATGTTTCTCTTGCTAAGAGTTGCTCAAAGAATGCGGATGATGTACGGAAGCTAACTCAAAACAATACTAGCAAGAAACGTTAGAGAGGGAAAGCAAATTAAACGAGAATCAAAGCGAGTGAATATGATGATTTGTTTTACCGAGGTTTGGTTCCAAAGAACCTAGTCCCCGTTGAGGAGGTCACAAATACTGGGTCTATTTCAACCTTTCCTTCTCTGAAACGGTCACTTAGACCGAGTGAGCCTTTTTCTTGATCTCACGTGTCACTTAGACCCCGCAAGGACCACCACACACTTAGATGTCTCTTGCTTCGATTACAAGTCACTTGAGAATAAGAAGGGAAAAAGAAAAGGCCAAACCAAGTGACAAGAGCAACAAAAGAACACAAGTGATCCTCTCACAAGCCCTAATGCACTAGAGTTGATTTTGGGGCTTTGAGTGAATTGATTGCTTTGATTGTGTCTTGGAGTGTTGGGCTTTTGCTCTTACAATGAATGAAGATTCAGAAGGCTTGGGTGTGTGTGAATGAGGTGGTTGGGGAGTATTTATAGCCTCCCAACCACTTCTAGCCATTGGTTAATTTCTGCTGGCGATGGGCGCATCGGAAAGTCTGGTGCGCCGCCGGACAGTCACTGGGCACTGTCCGGTGCGCGCCACGTCAGCACAACCGTTAGGGTTCAGAGCAGTTGACCGTTGGGTACGTTTGTCTTCTAGCTGCACCGGACAGTCCAGTGCCACACCGGATAGTCCGGTGCCCTCTGACTTCTGCGCTCTGGCTTCTACCGCGACACTGTAGCACACTGTTGCTTTTGCAGAGGGACATTGGCGCGCAGAGAGCCGTTGCTCTGCGGGCTCACCGGACAGTCCGGTGGTACACTGGACAATCCAGTGAATTATAGCGGAGCGCGCCTCTGGAATTCCCGAGAGTGACTGGTTCGTCTGCTGTACGGCCTAGTGCACCGGACAATGTCCGGTGCGCCAACTTCCAGCACATTCTAGATCTTGCTCCACTTTTATTGTGTCCCTAACTTGATTTCTTTCTTGAACCTAATGCACCTGTAATAGATAATATCTAGACAAACTAGTTAGTCCACGTGTTTGGTCATTAACCACCAAAATTAATTATAAGAAATTGTTAACCCTATTTCCCTTTCAGTCTCCCCCTTTTTGGTGATTGATACCAACACAAACCTAAAGCAAATAATGAGTGTAGAAATGTAACTAGTTTGTAATTGATATGAATGTGCATAGGTTACTTAGATTTAAGCCAATGAAAGATTTTAAACACATGAATAAGAGTGAATGGATTGCCTTTCTTTTATTTGACATTTTGGACCACATTTGCACCACTTGTTTATTTTTGCAATTCTTTTGGAATTTTTTTTTTAAAATGCTTTTGCAAATAGTCAAAGGTATAGGAGTAAGATTGCAAGAAGCATTTTTAAGATTTGAAATTCCTCCCCCTATTTCAAATGCTTTTCCTTTGACTAAGTAAAAGCTCCCCCTGAATGAATTCTCTTCTTAGCTTTCAAGAGGGTTTTGAAATAGATACCAATTTGAAATTTGATTTTCACATATCAATTAGATATCAATTGAAAAAATACATCAATTGAAAAACCTTGAGAATATACCAATTGAAAAATTCATTTCGAATTTTTTTGAAATGGTGGTGCGGTGCGGTACTTTTGCTGTGGGCTTAATATTTTCTCCCCTTTGGCATTAAGCGCCAAAAACGGAGAACTTGAGAGCCCTTTATACTTTCTCCCCCTTTGGGTCCTAATACCTTCTCCCAAATGATAATATAAATACGAGTGAAGGGTCTGTTGGGGGCCTTCGGCTTACGAAGGTCCTCAAAAACAGGATTTAACAGTATTTCTGGAGCATAATGTGTAAACAGGTACCTTCGGACTTGAGTCGGAATCACAGTAGGAGAAGCCTAAAATAATACGAAGGTTGATACAACGCCGAAGATGTGAGCAGGAAAGCTTCGGCACGCTAGCAGAAAATGAAACCGACTTAAAGATGAAAAGGCTATTCAGACCTCGGTGAATTACTATAGAATTACTACCAAATGTAAAGGGCATGAATGTAATTTTGTATGGGCTGCGTCCCGTGTCTATAAATAGGTGAGCAGTATCCCCGTACTGTTCACGCGGACTGGGCATTTGTTTTTGCGTCACGCTGGTACTTTCATCTCCTGCCAAGCTGAAGGTACATTTGTAATCCAATGTCATTTCTGTTTCTTCATAATAATAATACAAAAATAAGTGGATAATAATATATAATTGTCTATGTTATCCTTCATGTTCCTTATGATTCATTCTTCGTCATTATATATTGAATTTATGAAGGTATGCCCTTCATAACCTTCGTCCGAAAATCATTATATCCTAAAGGAAATAATGCTTCGAAGGACGAAGAATTTTACCAATTAACATTTTCTGTGTTGCCTTGTTCTCAACTCATAGCATTTGAGAACGAGTCCCCAACATTGGCGCCCACCTCCGGTGAACTCACTTCCATTTCTTGAGCTTTGAACACCTTCGGCAAGCATCACCTTCGTCATGCCGCCGAAAAAAGCTTCAGCAACAGGAACTGGCACCCTGCAGCCGCTGGACCCTAATCAAGACGTCCTTTCTCTTAGAGAGGCCCGAAACCAGAAGAGGAAGGCTGTCAGTCCAACACCTCCGGAGGATGACCTAGATCAGGAAATCCAAAATCTGGAGATCCTTCACCAGCAGGTTCAACGCAAGAAGGAGAAGATGGCTCGTCTAGCTGATCTTCAGAGACAGATAGATGAAGCTTCTGAAGAGGTTCGTCATCTTGTTCAAGAAGATCAAAGCCGAAGGCCTCCACGCAGAGAGCTTCATCAGGAAGGCTTCCACAATGAAGATGACTGGTATGAAGATTTCCATCATGGAAACTTTGCTTTTGATGATGCTTCTCCTCTCTCAACAGAATTGCAGGCTACACCTTGGCCACAGACTTACAAGCCACCTCAGCTTCCCATATATGACGGTCACTCAGACCCTAAGCAATTCCTAATGAGCTATGAAGCAACTATATCTTCGTATGGTGGCAATACGGCAGTCATGGCAAAATCCTTTGTCATGGCCGTCAGGAGCGTTGCTCAGACTTGGTACTCTTCTCTTCGGCCAGGGATAATCACTTCTTGGCAGAAATTGAAGGATATGCTGATAACTAGCTTTCAAGGGTTTCAGACGAAGCCGGTCACCGCTCAGGCTCTCTTCCAGTGTACCCAGGACCATGAAGAGTACCTTCAGGCGTATGTCCGAAGGTTTCTGCGTCTAAGGGCACAGGCGCCGACAGTACCCAATGAGATTGTCATTGAGGCCATGATCAAGGGGCTCCGACCAGGACCTTCAGCTCAGTACTTTGCTAGGAAGCCTCCTCAAACTTTGGAGAAGCTGCTCCAGAAGATGGACGAGTATATTCGGGCCGATAATGATTTTCATCAAAGAAGGGAGGAGGCTTTCAGGTTTTCTGAAATGACCAGGGGCTTCGGAGGGAGGTTCTATCCGAGGCACGTTAGGTCAATTCACAATTCTACTCAAAATGATGATAAGGGGAGTCAGCAGCAAAGGACACAGTACTCCTCATAGTCTTCGGGTCAACAGCAAGGCTCCTTCCGACCACCAGCTCCGAGAGGCAGAGGCGCCAGGGGCTTCGGCGGAAGATTTGGAGACCAACCAAGAAGAATTTTTTGCTTATTCTGTGGTGAGAACAAGGGCCATACCACCAGGATGTGCCATGTTACTATCCAGAAGCAAAAGGAAATAGCCGAAGCTGCAGCACAACAGGCTCAGCCGAAGCAGGTCATGCACACTGCTTCGTATCATTCGCCTTACATCCCAGAATATGTAGGCAACCACCCTGCAGTTTCTGTTGCTTCGGCGAGTCAACCTCAAGCCTCTTGGCAACAACCTCCGCCTCCACCACCGCTGCAGCAAGGCCAACAGCCAGAAGGGAGCCAGTATGGCCCACACAAAAGGGACTTCAGAGAACAGTCCGAAGCTCGCACAGTCAACAGCACTGTGCCAGAGTCGAAGCACATCTATTGACAAATATCCTACCTTGATGGCAGTTTTTTTCATTCAGTTTTATTTTCCGTGTAATAAAGGACATCTTTTAAATTTCATGTAATAGTTTCGTTCTTTGCCACAAGGAAAACATATTTTCTCCACAGGCTTAAGTTGGTGAAGCTTAAAGATTTGTGATAACAAGGAGGACCTTCGGATTATTAAATTCATTTTAAGTCACGGTATGAGTTCTTCGAAGTAACAAAAAGTCGTTCCAAAAGGAGCGCAGTGTAAGTTTTTTGCTCCAAAGTCGTTCCTAAGGGAATGCAGAGCGTACAGCGAAAAGTCAACGCTGATTCCGCCGAAAGTAAAAGGCGAAGAAGCTCCAAAGTCGTTCCTAAGGGAATGCAGAGCTTACAGCGAAAAGTCAACGCTGATTCCGCTGAAGTAAAAGGCGAAGAAGCTCCTAAGGGAGGCTTACAGCGAAAAATCAATGCTGATTCAAAAAAGATTATGTATTTTATTGCACGGATGTGCGTGCACCTTCGGAATGAATACCATCTCACATAGCATAACATCATCACATCATTTTGCATAACATAAGCATCATACATCATGCTGCATATGGCACAAGAAGGGGGCATAATATCGATCTTCGGGAAAATGCTTTGAAAAAGGGCAAATTATGCTAAGTCACAAGGAGAAACAATATTGATCTTCAGAGTATAGCTTCGGAAAATATTTTCACGAAGCCTGGATATTTTTCATCAGAACACTTTGGATATTGTTGTGATAGATGATAATTCTTCTTCATGAAGCATGAAAAGAAGGGAAGGTGTTTTTTCGTCGAAGACTCAAAAACGGTACGTGTTTAAAATTTCATGCATCGTAAAGAATTGAACCATAAAAAACAAGTATATTACATTCAGGGTTACAAGAAATTTCACATATTACATTTCAAATAATTTTACAATAGCACCTAGTCTTCCCTAAGTACTACTTCTGCAGCTTCGTTCAGGAGTCGATCGACAACTTGATCCATGATAGCTTCAGCCATCTTTTTAATTTCATCGTCATCTTTAGGCTGAGGGCCCGGAGACGCTTCAGTAGGATCTGAGGGAGGACAGGATACGACTACGTTGCTATTACAGATTGCGAGCGAAGTTTAAAATCAAAAGTTACAACACAATAAAAACCATTAGTTAATACCTATTTGCCCTTCGGGCTCTGCGTTTTTCTCAGCAGCCTCTGCTACTTTTCTAGCTTCGTGGATCCCTTTTTCGCTTTTCTGGATGATTTCTCGGGCCATTTCTCTACCACCATTGTCCCAAATGTCGGTGAAAAATTTTCCCCCAACCATGCTGGCTTCGGCTGAAGGGTCTTTTACATCTTCAACGGACAAGGTGGCTTCGGATTGCGATAAAATCTTTACATGTTCGCAGCCTTTTCCCTCCAAAATGGTGGCAATCCCTCTGGCACCTGAAAAAGCGCAGATGTCTCCGTGGCTATTTAAAATTTCTTCAAAGGCCTCTGACTCGTGATTAATCCATTCGATGGGACCTTCGGGGTTGCCTCTTATAAAGTTTTCTTCGCTCGAGAATGCGCCAACGCTGGCGAAGCTAGCTTTTATTTTCTTAACACACTCCATAGATTTATCATAGCATTTTTTCTTGGATGAACGAAGCTCTTTAACAGTTTCTTCTAAATTATTTGCCCATTGGTCGCTAAGTTCTCGTCTTGTTTCTTCAAGTATGCATTTCTCTTTAGCTCTGGCTAGTTGTTTTCGAAGATCTTCAATTTCATGCTTCTGAGCCTCAGCTTAACCTCTAAAAGTAGCTTCGTCTTCTTTTATTTTATTTATCAAGGAATGCAATATTTTATCTTTTTCGAGACCTTCGTTCCGTAGTTCAATAAGTTCGGAACGAAGGTTGCTCAGGGCCATAACACACCCTTCATCTTCGGCATCTTTTTGGGCCCTGAGGGCATTGCTAAGTATAAGACCCTGCAAACAAAAATATGTGCGTCAATAAGTTTAAGCAAATGAAAAATTTTGGTTTCGAGAAAAAACACAAATGCCTCATTTTTTGTACCTTTAAGCTATTATATGCCAAGCTGTCGGCCAGCTCGTTTTTCGACAGCACCGAGAGCCCGTCCTCTAGTGTTGGGAATCCGAAGCTCTTGCTCATCTCCCGACAGACAGAAATCTCCTTGCTGTCAGGGAGACAATACAAGAAGTCTTCTTCTCCACTGCCGTTGAATATCAACGCCCCCTTTGGATATTTCAGTTTTTGGGCGTGAAGCTGGGCCTCTTGTTTTTCCTTTTCAGACAGCTTTTTCCCCGAAGCATGTCGAACAATATAGTCAGGGACTGTGGGGGACGCTTCGGGGGCAACAGCACTGATTTCTTCAATAGGAATTGGCTCTGATATTTTTTCTTCCTTCGTGGGCTTTGAAGGCCCAGCTTCAGTCTCAGCCTGTTGCTTTGGAGCTTCAGCATCGAAGATTTCAGTTTCTGCTTTGGATGTTTCAGCAGTCTTCTTCGGACTCGTGTTCGAGGACTCAATTGTCTCCAGAACATCTAGCACAGTGACCATTCTTTTTCTTTTTGGAGTCACCGCTGGGCCCCTTCGGTTTTTTATTGATTCAACATTTGCTGAAGGACTTAAAACTTCTGATATTTTTGATCCCTCAATGGATCCTTTTGCTTTTTCCATTTTTTCTGTCGATGGCGCTTCGGCCATCTCTTTGGTTTCTGGTAACAAAATCTCTGCGGCTTCTGGCAGCAAGGTTGGCTTGGTTGGCTTTTCAGCTTCGGTGGCCGAAGAAGTCTCTCCGGTGAACTCAGGCACCGAGGCTGGTTCAATATAACGTGGCCGATGTGTAAGGACCTTTATCCTTTTTCTTTTCGGTTCTGGCTCGCTAGGAGCAGTTGCAGCTTCTTCTTTCGCAGAGGTTGTGTTTTTCCTTTTCTGCCCTCGAATGGGATAACGATAGTCAGGGTAGACAAACCCGATTGCATCAAATACCCGATTCAGTCTTTTCTTTTTTCGGCCTCCGAAGGCTGCTGACAATGCAGTATCTCCAGCCTTCGAGTAAACCCCAAGCAGCTCATCACTTAAATTTTCAATACTTTTTAGCCAGTCATCATCTGGCTCAACGAATTTATCTCCAAACTTGAAAGTATACTTCAGCCTGATAAGGCCACCTTCGTCAGCCTCCTTTATGGTCTCTTGCGGCATTTCCCATCTCTCCGCAAGCGGCCATACTCTGAAGGCAATATGCTCTTGGACCAAATCTCTCGATCCAATAAAAGAACAAATAACACCGAAGGCTCTCTGGCATTCTTCGGCAGCTTCAGTCATTTCAACCTTCGGCCTCCGTAGGCCGAAGCTTTGCCAAATAGGGCGCATAATTATACCTTTGATATCTTCCCGCACTATCAGGTCATTCTTCACATAAAACCATTCTGTCATCCAGTCGCCGGGCCATCTCTTCCGAAAGGTTGGCACGGGACAGCTTGACCCAGACCGAGAAACGAAACTGTAGCAGCCAAAATTATTGTGATACTGTTCCTTACCCCAAGGTTTTGTTTCGTATGATAATTCGTGTATGTTGCAGAAACTTTTTGCATCAGGCTCCAGACCTTGGCTTCTCACGGCCCACACGAAGATATTCAGCCTTATGATTGCTTCGGGGGTAAGTTGGTGAAGGTAGACTTCGAATATTTTCAGCACCTCTACGACAAAGTTGCTCAGGGGAAATCGTAGTCCAGCTTTCAAAAAGCTTCGGTACACTACGACTTCATTTTCTTCAGGGGTCGGACAAGTCTTTTCTCCTTCGTCGGCCCTCACAACGGACAAGTCCCGGAAATACCTTCCTATCATATTGGCAAGATGATTTTCTTTGATGCTTGATTTGCCGAAAACCGCATGGCTTGGTCGCCATGGGCGATCTTCGGAGTCTTCACCACCACTATCCACATCATAACTGTCGCTGTCATCAGTATCTTCAGATAAACCTTCTAAAATCTCTTTGGTGATTTTTTCTGTATTGGTCTTCGACATTGCTATAAGAAACCCCAGATTCTTCTCTTCATCGAGACTCAGCTTCATCTCGGCACCAGCCTTCTTATCTTCAGACATCTTCGGATGCGCTAAAAAATTGTTTCCAATGCCGAAGCTTAAAAACTTAAAAGTTAAGCAAATCTTGGTGCGCGAGAGCTAAAAATTGAGTGAGCGGGAGCAGATGGCAAGAGAGCGTGCCAAATGAGCTTGCGGTATGATCTTATATATACGCCCAGTGCGTTGAAAATTGAAAGACCCCGCCTGTCAGTGAATGTTGCTATTCTAGCAAAGGGAAGGTGTTTTTTCGGACCTTCGGCTTAAATCCTTCGTCCATGTCGCAATCCAAATTTATTATTTTAAAACAAATTAATATTGCGAGGGGCTACTGTTGGGGGCCTTCGGCTTACGAAGGTCCTCAAAAACAGGATTTAACAGTATTTCTGGAGCATAATGTGTAAACAGGTACCTTCGGACTTGAGTCGGAATCACAGTAGGAGAAGCCTAAAATAATACGAAGGTTGATACAACGCCGAAGATGTGAGCAGGAAAGCTTCGGCACGCTAGCAGAAAATGAAACCGACTTAAAGATGAAAAGGCTATTCAGACCTCGGTGAATTACTATAGAATTACTACCAAATGTAAAGGGCATGAATGTAATTTTGTATGGGCTGCGTCCCGTGTCTATAAATAGGTGAGCAGTATCCCCGTACTGTTCACGCGGACTGGGCATTTGTTTTTGCGTCACGCTGGTACTTTCATCTCCTGCCAAGCTGAAGGTACATTTGTAATCCAATGTCATTTCTGTTTCTTCATAATAATAATACAAAAATAAGTGGATAATAATAAATAATTGTCTATGTTATCCTTCATGTTCCTTATGATTCATTCTTCGTCATTATATATTGAATTTATGAAGGTATGCCCTTCATAACCTTCGTCCGAAAATCATTATATCCTAAAGGAAATAATGCTTCGAAGGACGAAGAATTTTACCAATTAACATTTTCTGTGTTGCCTTGTTCTCAACTCATAGCATTTGAGAACGAGTCCCCAACAGGGTCATACCATTGAGAGTTGTAGGAGTAACGACAAAGGGTAAATGATACCGTCAGAGTTGGAGTGGAAGCCTTGTCTTTGCCGAAAACTCCATTTCCCTTTCAATCTAAGACTAATCATGGAGATATAATTGAAAGCACATTAGTCTCAGCCTTGGCACAAGAAGAATAAGAAATATGCATTTGCACCATATGAAAGAGATATGATCAAAGGTATATACATGAGCTATGTGTGCAATGTTTCAATCAAAATTCCGAGAATCAAGTATGTTTAGTTCATTCCTAAGTTTGCTAAAGGTTTTCTCATCTAGTGGCTTGGCAAAGATATCGGCTAATTGGTTGTGGGTGCTAACATAAGCAATTTCGATATCCCCCCTTTTGTTGGTGATCTCTTAGAAAGTGATATCGGATGTCTATGTGCTTAATGCAGATGTGTTCAACGGGATTACCGCCATATAGATTGCACTCTCATTATCACATAGGAGAGGGACTTTGCTCAATTTGTAGCCATAGTCCCTAAGGGTTTGCCTCATCTAAAGCAATTGCGCACAACAATGACCTATGACAATGTACTCGGCTTCGGCGGTGGAAAGAGCTACGGAGTTTTGTTTCTTTGAAGCCCATGACACCAGTGATCTTCCTAGAAACTGACAAGTCCCCGATGTGCTCTTTCTATCTATTTTAAATTCGGCATAATCGGCATCAGAATACCCAATTTGATCAAAGGTAGATCCCTTGGGGTACCAAAGCTCAAACTTAGGAGTGTAAACTAAATATCGCATGATTCTCTTTATGGCCCTAAGGTGAACTTCCTTAGGATTTGACAAGAACCTTGCACACATGCATACAGAGAGCATAATATCCGATCGAGATGCATATAAGTAGAGTAAAGATCCTATCATCGACCAATATGCCTTTTCATCTACGGATTTATCTCCTGTGTCGAGGTCGAGATGCCCATTAGTTCCCATGGGTGTCTTGATAGGTTTGCCATTCTTCATCCCAAACTTCTTAAGTATATCTTGTATGCACTTTGTTTGGCTGATGAAGGTTCCCTCTTGGAGTAGCTTGATTTGAAATCCAAGGAAATACTTCGATCAACTCCCCCATCATAGACATCTCGAATTTATGTATCATGATCCTACTAAACTCTTCACAAGTGGACTTGTTAGTAGACCCAAATATCATATCATCAACATAAATTTGGCATATAAACAAGTCTTTTGCAATAGTTTTAGTGAAGAGGGTAGGATCGACCTTTCCGACTTTGAAGCCATTAGTGATAAGGAAGTCTCTTAGGCATTCATACCATGCTCTTGGTGCTTGCTTAAGCCCATAAAGCGCCTTAGAGAGATTATATACATGATTAGGATACTCACTATCTTCAAAGCCGGGAGGTTGCTCAACATAGACCTCTTCCTTGATAGGGCCATTGAGGAAGGCACTTTTCACGTCCATTTGATATAGCTTGAATCCATGGTAAGTAGCATAGGCAAGTAATATACAAATTGACTCAAGCCTAGCTATGGGTGCATAGGTTTCATCGAAATCCAAACCTTCGACTTGTGAATTTCCCATCGCAACAAGTCGGGTTTTGTTCCTTGTCACCACACCATGCTCATCTTGCTTATTGAGAGCACCTAGAGGGGGGGTGAATAGGTGATCCTGTAAAACTTGAAACTTAATGCCACAAAACTTGATTAGGAGTTAGCACAAGAATGCCAAGTGGCTAGAGAAGAGTCTTTGCAAGACACGATAACCACAAGAAGATCAATCACAGATAGACACAGTGGTTTATCCCGTGGTTCGGCCAAGTTCAACACTTGCCTAGTCCACGTTGTGGCGTCCCAACAGACGAGGGTTGCAATCAACCCCTCTCAAGCGGTCCAAAGACCCACTTGAATACCATGGTGTTTTGCTTTGCTTTACTATAACCCGTTTGCGAGGTATCTCCACAATTTGGAGCCTCTCGCCCTTACACTTTGATGATCACAAAGAGGCACGGAGTAAGGGAGGGATGAGCAACGCACACAAGACACGAAATCAGAGTACCAACACGCACACAAGTCACAACAAGAGCTCACAACACAACCTGGCGAGTTCACAACTCAAAATGAAGCTCTAGTTGCTATCGCAAAGAATCAAATGCGCGGAATCGAAGTCTTGGTGCTTAGGAATGCTTAGAGAATGCTTGGTGTGCTCCTCCATGCACCTAGGGGTCCCTTTTATAGCCCTAAGGCAGATAGGAGCCGTTGAGTGCATTCTAGGAAGGCAATTCTTGCCTTCTATCGCCTGGTGCACCGGACAGTCCGGTGCCCCACCGGACACTGTCCGGTACGAATCTCCTTCCTTATTTGGCGAAGCCGACCGTTGGCACTTGGGAGCCGTTGGTGCACTGGACACTGTCCGGTGCACACCGGACAGTCCGGTGCCCCATCCGACCGTTGGCGCTTGCCACGCGTCGCGCGCGGATTCCTCGGCCGACCGTTGGCCCAGCCGACTGTTGGCTCACCGGACAGTCCGGTGCACCACCGGACAGTCTGGTGAATTATAGCCGTACTCCGTTAATCACTTCCCGAGAGCAGCAAGTTCGCCTGAGCCAGCCTGGCGCACCGGACACTGTCCGGTGCACCCAGACTGAGCAGACTTTTGGCTGCTTCGAGCCACTCTTTTTCAGTTGCATTTTCTCTGATTCTAACACTTAGATAAACATGTTAGTACACAAAAACCAATGTACTAAGTCTAGAATCATACCTTTGTATTGATTTTCACCTTATCCATCCTTTGACATAGTTTATCACTTAAGCACTTGTGCTGGACACTAAATCACCAAAATACTTAGAAATGGCCCAAGGGCACATTTCCCTTTCAATCTCCCCCTTTTTGGTGATTTATGCCAACACAACATAAAGCAACTAAATGTAGTGCAACATCAATTCAAATGAGAACACAAATTTGTTTTGAATCAAATTTGGCATATATGGATCATTCTTTGCCACCACTTGGTTTGTTTTTGCAAATCAAACTCAATTTCCTATCTCTAAGTCAAACACACTTGTTGAGGCATAGAGAGAGACATTCCAAGAGAAATTTATCAATAATTCAAAAACTCCCCTATTTCCCATAATCAACCATTCTCCCCATAGGAGGCCAACTTTTGACAAAAGAGACAATAAGAGATTTTTGACAAATCAAAAGCTCTATTCTACTATTTTCAAAATTCACAAGTGGTAGCTGATCCATTTCTTGCTTTGGCCTTATTTTCTCCCCCTTTGGCATCAAGCACCAAAACGGGATCAATTTTGGCCCTTTAACCCCATTGCCTCACCAAAATCTTCAACTAAGAGTAAAAAGGCAATAAGAGTATAGAGATGAACTTGGAATAAGTTACTCTTTCATCAGAGTGCAGTGGAAGTCTTGCATGGTCCAAGTCCACCTTTTCCTTTCAATCCATCTTTGAGACTAAATCAAGCAAACTCAAGCACATGGTTAGTCGCAAAGGGTCAAGTTGTAGTACATCTCCCCCTAAATGTGTGCATCACTTGCAAAAGGACTTGTGAGGTCCGGGAAGTGTTTGTACAACTTGAGCACCATAAATGAGCAACGAAATGCATAAGGAACATGATCAAAGGCATAAACACATGTATGCTATAAATCAATCCAGGTTCCGCGAATCTAGGACATTTAGCTCACTACGCAGCCTGCAAAAGGTCTTCTCATATAGAGGCTTGGTAAAGATATCGGCTAGCTGGTTCTCGGTGCTAACATGAAACACTTCGATATCCCCCTTTTGCTGGTGGTCTCTCAAAAAGTGATGCCGGATGTCTATGTGCTTTGTGCGGCTGTGTTCAACAGGATTATCCGCCATGCGGATAGCACTCTCATTATCACATAGGAGTGGGACTTTGCTCAGATTGTAGCCAAAGTCCCTGAGGGTTTGCCTCATCCAAAGTAGTTGCGCGCAACACTGTCCTGCGACAACATACTCGGCCTCAGCGGTGGATAGGGCAACGGAAGTTTGTTTCTTAGAACTCCACAACACCAGGGACCTTCCTAAGAATTGGCACGTCCCCAATGTACTCTTCCTATCGACCTTACATCCAGCATAGTCGGAGTCTGAATATCCAATTAAGTCAAAGGTAGACCCCTTTGGATACCAGATCCCGAAGCAAGGCGTAGCGACTAAATATCTAAGAATTCGCTTCACGGCCACTAAGTTACACTCCCTTGGATCAGATTGAAATCTAGCACACATGCATACACTAAGCATAATATCTGGTCTACTAGCACATAAATAAAGTAAAGACCCTATCACAGACCGGTATGCCTTTTGATCAACGGACTTACTGTTGGAACTTGCTGTCTGGCGCAAGGGGATCCAACGGGGGTGGGTATTGACGTAAACAGGGTTCTCGCACGAGATGGCAAAAGCTCTGTTAATCTAGCCTCTCAAGGGCACTGTGCGGGGGTATTTATAGGTATCTGAGTGCCCAGCGTCCTGTGTTAAGGACGCATGTGCCCTCAGACACCTAGGTTATCCCCGGAATATTTCCATAAAGCGGGGTTACAGACTGTAATTACAGGGATGCCTTTACAAATTAGGCCCGTAATGCGCAGCGGCCACGCAGGGCCTGTTACAATGGGCCAGATTATACGTGGGCCTCCATGCTGGACGAGGTCACAAGATGTGACGACCTCGTCACAGGTCTTCGTCCGGTGACGTATGGGACGAAGGGTGAGCCTGCCCGTTGTCTTGTCTCCGTTGGTCCGGCGATTACGGCGAAGGCATCGAGCAAAGGGTGGCGTCTTCGCCTTCGCCCCAACATTTGCCCTCCGAGGGACCAGTTCGACTAAGTCATCTGGTGCCGAAGACGTCGCTAGATGGTGGAGACGCTACCCTCGCTCGAAGTGGTTCCGCGGGGGTTTTTGACATGACCGTTGATTGACACCGTACTGTTGGACTGCGGGTTTCCCGAAGCGCCGCGCCCTGGGTATAAAAGGGGACGGGGGCGGCGCGTTTTGAACTTTATCTTTCCTCGCTCCGCGAAAACCCTATCCACCTTTTCAAATCTCTTGCTGCTCGTCTGCCCTCCTTGCTCTTGTTCGCCGGAGATCTGGCCCGTGTGAAGCAGACCGCCCGCCGCCACCGACGGTACGTAGCGATGCCGACCTCTTCTTCTTCTGCTGCCGCTATGCCGCCGGCCGACGCGTCGTCTGAGGAGACGCTGAGCACTGTGGCGGCGGAGGAGTTGCGCGCCGGCGATACGGTGGATTTCGGTGTGTCGTGGATGTCCTCGGTCCACGTGCAAGATATGCAGCAGCTTGGTTACTTTGGCGGCAGAGTCGCTCGTGTCCCGGGGACGGAGGAGGTCCCCTAGCCAGAAGGCGAGTTGGTTGTGTTCGAGGCGTTCTTTGCCGCTGGTCTTCGCCTGCCTGCGCACCGATTTGTGGGAGAAGTCCTGCACAGATTCAACGTCCAGATCCATCAACTGACTCCGAATGCTGTGGTGGCTCTGTTGAAGTATGTATGGGCGACGACTTCGTACGGCGGGCAGCCATCGGTCGAGGTCTTCGCGAAGTACTATTGCCTGCACTGGCAGAAAAGGATGATCGGAAATAAGGTTGCCCAGTTTGGGTCCTGTACATTTACGCCGAAGACCGGCAAGACCTCGATGGAGGTGGTTGAGTTGGTTCCTTGCACCCGCAATAAATGGGGCAACTGGCATGAGTTTTGGTTCTACGTTGCGGAGGGCACAGTCGAAGACCATCCGGGGCTCCCCGTGGCCGAGATGTGCTCGCATTATTACTCAGCATACCCGCAGTTTGAAGTGGCGGAGGAGGATGCAAGCGAAGGGGCCCTTCGGTGCGCGGCCGACCTGAGCAGCGGGCGCGATTTGGTTGAGGAATTTGTGGCGTACGGGGTGTGGCCTTTGGCGCATGGCTGGGCGCTGGGCGAAGTATGCCCTCACCAGATGCCTTCCCATGGTGGGAAGCTGGTGCGAAGTCCCGCCTTCGCACTGGATCTGCATAACCGCGATCCGGCCGCCTTTGTGCGTGAGGCGGAGGATGGGGCGGTGCGGATCGTTGGTCGGTACGTGCCGAAGACGGAGGGCCAGCGTAGCTGGGATATACGTGGGTCTAATGACCGCTTGAACAGGGTCTTCGAGTTGAACCGTCTACCGTATGGCGGTTATCCCGGGCAAGACGATGTGGATCGTCGCGGGAAGAAGCCGGCGGCAGAGACTGGAGACGACCCCGCGCCGGCGGCCGCCCCATCCTCTAAGAAGAGGAAGCTAGGTATTGCGACGGGAGGACTGGGGGTTTCCGATGGGTTTGCTAGGGAATTGATGAGGACATGCGTGGCCCCAGGGGGAAGGATGTCTTCGCTCGAGCTCCGGGATTCTTCGGCGCGGATGCTGAGGGTTACCGGGGGTTGGTGGCCTAAGAATGTTCCTATCCCCCGCGCGGCCGGCGAAGACTTTTTTACATCTCGCATGGTTCGTGATTGGAGAGTGTTTCCTTACGGGCGGAATATTGCTGCTGTTGTGTCGGCAGTGATGGACAAGGATCGTCAGGGAGCTGCGCAGAAGCGCCAGGCGGTCGTCAGGCTCCATGAGGCCAGGCCGAAGAGGCCGCGGGGGACTCCGAAGGCTGCTGCCCCCGGCGGGAGCCAGCCGCCGCTGGTCCAGCAGGGTGCCGGAGGCTGCGAAGGCGGCTGCCGCCGGCGGTACTAAGTCTGTCCCGGCGGGAGCCGTGAAGGCCCGAGAGTTGCCGCCACCGGGCAAGCGCGTTGCCGACTTCGCCACCGATATTAGTATGGAAGATTATTTTGTTGGTAAGTCGTTGGCTCGAGTTTTTTTAAATCTGTTGATACGTCGCAGGGTCGGGCGAAGGCCAACTTGTTGTTGTTCCGCCCGCCGTGTCGACCGTGGCGGCTGCCGTGGTGCCCAGGGCGAAGGGTAGTGCTCTTAGTGCTGGTGGCGAGATTCCGGCACTCACTGCCGTCAGGGACGAGGCGGGCGCTGTGTCCCGTCGGCTAAAGGAGGCATTAAGTCAGGTACGTTGAGCTAGACTTCAGTTTTTACCGGCTTCGTTGGGGCTGTGGTCTTATGTGTGTCTTGTAGGCGACTGACTTCGCAGACCGCGCGACGTCGGGGGCCCTTACGGCAGTTGTGTCTGCCGAAGTCGAGAGACTTCGGGCGCAACATGCTGACGCCGTCCGGGAAAAGTCGGCCACCGACAGCAAGTGTCGCAAGCTGGCGGATAAGGTGGCCGCGCTGGAGGGTGAGAGGGCTGACCTCCGGCGCCAACTGGCGGAGGAAAGGAAGGAGGCTAATGAGGCCCTCGCCAAGGCGCAGTCTACGCAGGCGGAGGCCAATTTGGCGCGGGCGGAGGGCAGTCTTGCCAGGCAGCGCGCCGAGGAATTGGAGGAGCGGCTCAATGCTCTGCAGACCCGTGTGGAGAGGATCGAGGCTTCGATGCGCTCGGAGGCTGAGCGGACACGCAAACAGCTTATGGACTCATACCATGAGCTGGGCGCGCGGACCACTGACTTCGAAGTGCCAGACCGAGAGCCCGGACTTCGCTGCCTCGAGTGGCTACAGGAGGAGTTGCTGGCGCTCCCCTCTATCGTGGAGGGGTTCATGTCCTATGCCTCCCTGGTCACCTGCGAAGGGGCGATGAACGCGCTTTCCCACGAAGGGTGCCGGCACTATGAGGTCTTCGACCAAGCTGATGAGGATTTCGAGCGCGATATTTACAAGGTTGAGGACCCTATGGTGAAGGAATCTGCGATAGCCCTCTACGACCGGATGTGGGGCCCTCACGGTCGAGAGGTGGTCAGGGAGCGGACCGAGACGGCGAGGGGTCAGGTAATGTTTGACTTTTGTTTGGTGTTTGTTGAATGTGGGTTATATGTGGGTTTGCTGAATCTGTGTGCTGTGTCTCAGGCAGCGCGTGGCGAGAAGGTGGAGGACTTCGGGGCTTTGAATAGCACGCAGCCTGACTCGGAGTCGAACCCGGTGGCGGCTGTGTTCGAGGCCGCCCCAGAGCCGCCCCTGGAAACCATCGAAGGCGTTCCTGATGCCCCCGCATCCACTGCGGCCGGCGGAGGCCCGTCGCCAACTGCCGCGCCGAGGGCTGAGGATCCTGTGAAGATGGCGGCGGAGCCGGCAACGGAGGATCCCGCGATGGCTGGGTCTTTGCAGGTGGCTTAGTGGGTGTGGGTAGTTAGGGAATTTTGGATATGTTGCTGAACCTTGGTTGCTGCGCAGGTTCAAGATTTTGGGCCTACGCACGCAACCGCTACTGCTAATTTTTTGGCGGCTTCGACCGTGGATGATGGGAATAAATCGAATGAGTCTGCATCTAAGTTTTCTGATTTTGGTGACTCTGGAGCTCGGTTGAGTGGACTGAAGAGTCGTCGGAAGAGGACTTGGACTACTTTGGGCCTTGGATGTGGCAGCGGCGGAGACTTCGCCGCATGCTGTGGATGCTGAAGTTGTGCCTGGTCCGAGCGCTGGACGCAGGCGGCGAAGGGCGGTTGCGAAGCGTAGAGTGAGTGAGGCGGACGGCGGTCGGCTTCGTGTGAGTAGGGCTGGCAGGCGGGAACTATTGTCCTTGCCGGCCGCTGTGAGTGCAGGTGAGGGGGAGCTGCGAAGTCTTTTTGCGGGTGAGGAGCTGAGGATAATGCTATTTAACTATAGGGAGATGGGAATTATTCCGAAGGTTGAGCCGATGTAAATTGTGATGCCCTCGCTTGTACATATGTAATAGCTTGTATGATGAGGTTGTGTGCCTTCGCACATTCGGCTATGCTCACGAAGGCGTTACATACTTGGTCTGGTGTATTTGTTATGTTGGTCTTTGCGCGGTCAGTTTGGTGTAGTCTTTTTGAGGAAGACTTCGATTTTTCGCACTTGTTGTGCTAGTCCGGCTGCACCCTTAGGCGACTTTTGCACGGATAGTCTTCGCGAAAGACTTCGATTTTTCGCACTTGTTGTGCTAGTCCGGCTGCACCCTTGGGCGACTTTTGCACGGATAGTCTTCGCGAAAGACTTCGATTTTTCGCACTTGTTGTGCTAGTCCGGCTGCACCCTTAGGCGACTTTTGCACGGATAGTCTTCGCGAAAGACTTCGATTTTTCGCACTTGTTGTGCTAGTCCGGCTGCACCCTTAGGCGACTTTTGCATGGATAGTCTTCGCGAAAGACTTCGATTTTTCGCACTTGTTGTGCTAGTCCGGCTGCACCCTTGGGCGACTTTTGCACGGATAGTCTTCGCGAAAGACTTCGATTTTTCGCACTTGTTGTGCTAGTCCGGCTGCACCCTTAGGCGACTTTTGCACGGATAGTCTTCGCGAAAGACTTCGATTTTTCGCACTTGTTGTGCTAGTCCGGCTGCACCCTTAGGCGACTTTTGCACGGAGTTGTCGCACGTGAGGGTAGCTAGCGCTGGGCCTCACGGTGACTTTGTATTGGTCGAATGTCGAAGACCGTCGGCGCGGTCTTTTTTCGACGTAGATTTTTGCAGGGGATTTTTCACTTGTATATTACATGACTCCGCCTCGTTAAAAACCTCACCCCTAGGGAGGAAAAGAGTGCGGGCCAGAATAAAATTGTTTTTGCGAATTACAAGGGCGAACTGGCCCTGATGAGTCAAACAAAAAATTTGCGGAGATTATCGATGTTCCAGGAGTGCTCCAGGTCTTCGCCATTTGGCGTTGCGAGCCTGTATGCGCTGGGGGAGGCCTTCGTCTTGACAATGAAAGGGCCCTCCCACTTGGGCTCCAGCTTGCCCCTGGACTCTATCCGAGCTGTTCGGACGAGTACGAGGTCCCCTTCGCTGAATTCCCTCGGGATGACTGCGTGGTCGCGCCATGCTTTTGTCTGGGCTTGGTATTTATTTAGAGCCTATAGGGCGAAGACTCGGTCTCCATCGATGAGATCCTTCAAAGTGGGCTCGTCCACGTCGGGGACAGCTGACGAAACTGTTCGCGGGGACCCATGTTTTATTTCTTGTGGGGTCATGGCCTCCGATCCATATAGAAGGCGGAAAGGGGTGAACCCAGTCGCCCTGCACTCAGTCGTGTTTAGCGCCCAGACCGCCTCAGGTAACAAATCGGCCCACCTGCCCTTTTTTCGTCGAGGAGCATCTTTTTGACAGCTGTGAAAATTTTTCCATTGGCGCGTTCCACAACTCCATTGGACTGCGGGTGATATACTGAGGCGAAGGCAAGCTTGGTGCCAATGGAGAAGCAAAAATCTTTGAAGTTTTGGCTGTCAAACTGCTTGCCGTTGTCAACTGTTAGTTCAGACGGTACTCCGAAGCGGCAAACAATGTTTTGCCAAAAGAATTTCTGTGCAGTCTTTGATGTTATTGTGGAAACAGCCCTCGCCTCGATCCATTTGGTAAAGTACTCGACAACGACGAAGGTGAACTTGAGGTTCCCCTGAGCTGTGGGCAGGGGCCCGACGATGTCCAGGCCCCAGCGCTGGAGAGGCCATGTGTGGGCGATCAGTTTTGTGAATTGCGAGGGGCTGCCTCATCGAGGAGAAAACTTCTAGCAGGCTTCGCAGGACCTTGTGACCCGATTTGCGGCGCAGATCATTGCGAGCCAGTAGAAACCTTGGCGGATCACCTTTACGGCTAGGGCCCTTGGCCCTGCGTGAGAGCCGCAAGTACCACTGTGGACTTCGCGCAGGATTTGGACGCCTTCGGTCTCGGTGACACATTTAAGCATTGGCTGACTGACCCCCTTCTTGTAGTGTTCGCCCTCAATCAGTGCGAAGTCCCGGCTTTGATGTTTGAGGCGCTTGTCCTCGTTGATGTCGGTTGGGTGGTAGTACCCCTGTAGGAACAGGGTTATTGGTGGTCGCCAGTCTTCGGTCATAATAAGGTTGACTATGCGGTGGCCCTCGCTGTCATTGGTTATTTGGAGCCCTTCGGGGCTCCGGACGGCTGGCGTGCCGATAACATGGTAGAACACGTCGGAGGGCAGGGATTCGCCTCTGGCGGCAGCCTTGGCCAATGCGTCGGCTTCTTCATTCTTGGCTCGGTCCACATGCTGCAAGGTGAATCCCTTGAATTGTCTCTCGAGACTTCGGATGGCCGCGAGGTATTGCATAAGTGCGGGGTCCTTTGCTGCATAGTCTTTCTCGACTTGGCTGGCAACTACCTTGGAGTCTGTTCTGATAATGCAGGTGGTGACACCAAGGGCCCTCAGCTTGCGGAGGCCGAGGATGACTGCTTCGTATTCTGCTATGTTGTTTGTGCATCTGTCAGATTCCAGAGCGAAGCTGAGGCGTGCCGCGTATCGGTGCTTAACCCCGGCAGGTGAGGTGATGACTGCCGCGACGCCTGCCCCCGCATGGCACCATGCGCCGTCGCAGTGGATCGTCCAAACCTTCTCTGCGGACGGGTCCGGCTGTGTTATTGGCCCAGTCCAGTCGACGACGAAGTCTGCCAGAACTTGTGACTTGATGGCTGTCCTGGGCTCGAAATTGATGTGGTAGCCGGAGAGTTCGGCCGCCCACTTGGCAATCCTGACCGATGCCTCCGGGTTTCTGAACAATTCACCTAGTCCCCTATCTGAGGTGACCCGGACCTTGAATGCTTCAAAATAATGGCGCAATTTGCGCGAAGACATAACAACTGCATAGGCAATCTTCTCCAATTCCGTCATGTTACATTTGGATGGTGTTAGCACTTCGGAGACGTAATAAACTGGGCACTGCCTGATCACGCCCTCGACTGTCTGCTCCTACACCAGTGTCGCGCTGACTGCATGCGGCGAAGCCGCAACATATAGCAACAGGGGTAGCGAAGAGTCGGGGCTTGTAAGGACTGCCAACTCCGACAGGTACTGTTTTAATGAGGTGAAGGCCGCTGCTTGCTCTGGTCCCCAAGCGAAGTCTTTTGCGCCACGGAGAGTTTTGAGGAAGGGGAGACTTCGCTCAGCGGATTTGGAGATGAATCTGTTGAGGGTGGCCAACCAGCCCGTCAGGCGCTGGACGTCTCTGGCGGACTGCGGAGGCGTCATGTTGATGATGGCCTGAATTTTGGTTGGGTTGGCCTCGATGCCGCGGCGTGATACCAGGTAGCCCAATATTTTCCCCTGGCGAACGCCAAAGACGCACTTTTCGGGGTTCAGGCGAAGTCGTGCGTCCCGCATGTTCGCGAATGTCTCGGCGAGGTCAGCAAGATGGTCCTCCTTGCTCCTGCTGGCGACGACGATGTCATCTACATATGTGAATATATTTCTGCCGACTTGCCCCTCGAGCACTGTTTTGGTAAGCCGGGAGAAGGTGTACCCGGCGTTCTTGAGTCCCTCCGGCATTCTGATGAAGCAATATGTGCCGAAGGGTGTTATAAAGCTGGTGCTAGCCTTGTCTTCCTCCTTCATATATGTTTGATGGTAACCGGAGAAGCAGTCGAGGAGTGACATGACTTCACATCCGGCCGCGCTATCGACTATTTTGTCGATCCGAGGCAGCGGGAAGTTGTCCTTTGGGCAGGCCTTGTTGAGACTGGTGAAGTCGATGCACATTCGCCACTTGCCGCTCTTTTTCTGCACCATCACAATGTTGGAGAGCCACGTGGGGTAAGCCACTGGCTCGATAAATTTGGCTTCCAGGAGGCGATGTACCTCGGCCATGGCGGCCTCTGTCTTTTCGTCGGACATTTTGCGGAGCTGCTATTTTTTCGGTCTCACCGAAGGGTCGATTCCCAAACTGTGCTCAATTATGGACCGGCTGACCCCGACCAGGTCGAGGGCTGACCAGGCGAAGACGTCTTTGTTCTTAGACAAGCAGCAGAGGAGTTTCTCCTCTTCATGCGAAGTGAGGTCTTCGCTGATGGTGACTGTCTACTTGGGTGTGGCCTGGTCTAGGGGAACAGTCTTGGTCCCGTCGTTGCTCTGCTGCTGTGCCTTGTCGTGTTCTTTGTCGGTTGGGCTGACGGACGCAGGGACCTCGCGCTGGGCCATGAGGCAGTGCACATTTCTTTGCCCGGGGACGAAGTCCCGCTCTATGTTGCGCGCAGTCTGCTGATTGCCGTAGACCGTGATGGCGCCTAACGGACCTGGTATCTTCATGCACAGGTATAGCCCGTGGATGGCTGCCTCAAACTTGTTGATAGATCCCTGGCCCATGATGGCATTGTACGGATACACCATATTGATGATATCAAAGGTTATTTGCTCACTTCGGGCATTGGGTGCTACACCGAAGGAGAGAGGCAGTTCTATTTTGCCGACAGGAAAAGTGCCCTTGCCGCCGAAGCCATACAACGGGTTGTCCGAAGGCTTGAGCAGGCCGTGGCTTATGCCCATGCGGTCGAAAGCATGGAGGAAAATGATGTCTGCTTGACTGCCATTGTCGACTAGGACTTTGTGCAGGTCCCAGCCTGCCACGCTGCAGTTGATAACCATGGCGTCGATGTGGGGGGCGCTGCGCAGGTCGACATCTCGTGCGTCGAAGGTTAGCGGTACATGGGACCACTTTGTCTGCACGACCGGGCCGGTGATGGCGACATGGTTGATGCTGCGGTAGTGGTCCCGCTTCTGCCGCTTTGTGTCGAAGTCGGTGCTGGACCCCCCAGTGATCATATGAATGACTCCGCGATACGGCTGATCGGCGAAGTCTTCTTGTTTTGGGGCGTGGGGGTGAGGGATGTTTTGTTGTTGCTGGTGTGGAGGTGGGGGTGGGGGAGGTACGATTTGTACTTCCTGGTGGTGTTGGTATGCGTGGTGCGGTGGATGCGGGGCGGGGGCGTGGATGTATGGTGGAGGGGGTTGCTGATAAGTGTGCGCGACAACTCTAGGGTTGTCGGCTGGCTGCGCCCGTGCCATCCTGTCTCTAGTGGCCTTTGTCTCTGGGAAGTCTCTGGTTTGGTGGGCGCAGTCTTCGCCATGAAAAAGACAGTAGAATCGGCGCGGCGGCTGCGCGCCCCCCGACCCCTACCGCGAGTTCCATTTCCGTGACCTTGGGGGGGGGATATTCCTGGAGGCGAGGGGCGTCACCAACGGGTTGCTGGTTGGCGATGTTGTGCACCTGCTGCTGATTGCGGCCGTCTCGACCAGAGTCTGGCTGCGGAGTCCTCGTCCACGTGCGGCTGGACTATGGAGCATCTTTGGGTTTCCTCTGAGACTCAACCTTACGCTGGTGGAGCTCTTCGTATTTGGCATATTTTTCAAATAGCTGATATAATTCCTGGAGGTTCTTGGGTGGATCTCTGATGCAGTGGCTGTAAAGGACGCCGGCGCAAAGGCCACTGATGGCGTAGTGGATGGCGATCTGGTCATCGACTGAGGGCAGCTGTGACTTGAGTGTTAGAAACTTGCGGTAATACTCCCGCAGAGTCTCTTTTTCCAGCTGCTTGCAGAGTGAGAGTTCGGCCAAGGCGTCGGTGTCTGGGCGGTACCCTTGGAAGTTGAGCAGGAATTTGTCCCGGAGGCTTCTCCAGGAGTCAATGGACAGCGGGGGCAACCTGGTGAACCAGGTGAGAGCTGGGCCTTCGAGGGCGATGATGAAAGACTTGGCCATCGTGGCGTCGTCCCCTCCGGAAGATGCAACAGCGACCTGGTAACTCATGATGTACTGTGCTGGGTCAGTGCTGCCGTTGTACTTGGGATAGGTCCCTGCCCGGAAGTTGGCAGGCCAGGGTGTCACTTGCAGGTGTGGCGCCAGGGGACTTCGCTCGTCGTGGTAGTTGACCCCTTGGAATGGCGTGGCGTGTGGGAAGACGTGGTCGCGCTGGGGGAAGTGTAGGTCTTCCATTTGCGCGCGCTGTTGCAGGGGTGGCCCGTGCTGCAGGACGAGGTGGCCTTCGCGTATGTCTTCCAGTTGTGCGCACTGTTGCAGGGGTGGCCCGTGCTGCAGGCCAAGGTGGCCTTCGCGCTGCATCAGCGCGATCTCCCGCTCGAGGTCCTGGGCCTTCTGCTCTTCGTCGCGTATCATTTGCCGCACCTTGGCTAGTGCAGACACACGCTGGCGCTTGGCCTCCAGTATCTCTTTTTGCCTCTAGAGATTGCGGTTCTTGATGCGCAAGGCGCGCAGCTGTAGCTGTTCTTCCGCCGAGACGCCGAGGACTTCGCCGTCCTCGGTGAGGTCCGCGCCCTCCGGGGGGGCGAAGCCTGGGGGAGGTACGATTTGTCCTTCAGGGCCGCAGGTGCGAAGAGCGTCGTCTTTGCAGGTGCGGAGGACGTCGTCTTCAGTAGCCTCTTGGTGGGTGGAGTGGGTGAGGGCGAGGGCCTTGCCCTTTTTTGCGGCTAGCAGTGCTGCCTTCGCAGCCTCGTCAGCCTTTGCGCTAGCTTTCTTGGGTGCCATCGCGGGTGGTTTTTTCGTAGCACGAACGGTGGGCGCCAAATGTTGGAACTTGCTGTCTGGCACAAGGGGATCCAACGGGGGTGGGTATTGACGTAAACAGGGTTCTCGCACGAGATGGTAAAAGCTCTGTTAATCTAGCCTCTCAAGGGCACTGTGCGGGTATTTATAGGTATCTGAGTGCCCAGCGTCCTGTGTTAAGGACGCATGTGCCCTCAGACACCTAGGTTATCCCCGGAATATTCCCATAAAGCGGGGTTACAGACCGTAATTACAGGGATGCCTTTACAAATTAGGCCCATAATGCGCAGCGGCCACGCAGGGCCTGTTACAATGGGCCGGATTATACGTGGGCCTCCATGCTGGACGAGGTCACAAGATGTGATGACCTCGTCACAGGTCTTCGTCCGGTGACGTATGGGACGAAGGGTGAGCCTGCCCGTTGTCTTGTCTCTGTTGGTCCGACGATTACGGCGAAGGCATCGAGCGAAGGGTGGCGTCTTCGCCTTCGCCCCAACACTTACCTCCTTTGTTGAGGTCGGTGTGTCCGTCGATTCCCATAGGAGTCTTTGCGGGCTTTGCGTCCTTCATCCCAAACCTCTTTAGCAAGTCTTGCGTGTACTTTGTTTGGGAGATGAAGGTGCCGTCCTTGAGTTGCTTCACTTGGAACCCAAGGAAGTAGTTCAACTCGCCCATCATCGACATCTCGAATTTCTGAGTCATCACCCTGCTAAACTCTTCACAAGACTTTTGGTTAGTAGAACCAAATATTATGTCATCGACATAAATTTGGCACACAAATAAGTCACCATCACAAGTCTTAGTGAATAAAGTTGGATCGGCTTTCCCAACCTTGAAAGCATTAACAATTAAAAAGTCTCTAAGGCATTCATACCATGCTCTTGGGGCTTGCTTAAGTCCATAGAGCGCCTGAGAGAGCTTACACACGTGGTCGGGGTACCGTTCATCCTCGAAGCCAGGGGGTTGCTCCACGTACACCTCCTCCTTGATTGGCCCGTTGAGGAAAGCGCTTTTCACATCCATTTGGAACAACCTGAAAGAATGGTGAGCGGCATATGCTAGCAAAATACGAATGGACTCTAGCCTAGCCACAGGAGCAAATGTCTCCTCAAAGTCCAAACCTGCGACTTGGGCATAACCTTTTGCCACAACTCTAGCCTTGTTCCTTGTCACCACCCCGTGCTCGTCTTGTTTGTTGCGAAACACCCACTTGGTTCCCACAACATTTTGCTTGGGACGAGGCACCAGTGTCCAAACTTCATTTCTCTTGAAGTTATTGAGCTCCTCTTGCATGGCCAACACCCAGTCCGGATCTAGCAAGGCCTCCTCTACCCTGAAAGGCTCAATAGAAGAGACAAAGGAGTAATGCTCACAAAAATTAACTAATCGAGATCGAGTAGTTACTCCCTTGCTAATGTCACCCAAAATTTGGTCGACGGGATGATCCCTTTGAATCATCGCTCGGACTTGAGTTGGAGGTGCCGGTTGTGCTTCTTCCTCCATTACTTGATCATCTTGTGCTCCCCCTTGATCACACGCCTCCTCTTGATGAACCTGTTCATCTTCTTGAGTTGGGGGATTCACCATTGTTGAGGAAGAAGGTTGATCTTGCTCCTTTTGTTCCATTGGCCTCACATCTCCAATCGCCATGGTGCGCATTGCGGCCGTTGGAACGTCTTCTTCATCTACATCATCAAGATCAACAACTTGCTCTCTTGGAGAGCCATTAGTCTCATCAAATAGAATGTCGCTAGAGAGTTCAACCAAACCCGATGATTTGTTGAAGACCCTATACGCCTTTGTATTTGAGTCATATCCTAACAAAAACCCTTCTACGGCTTTGGGAGCAAATTTGGAATTCCTACTCTTCTTCACTAGAATGTAGCATTTACTCCCAAAAACTCGGAAATACGAACCATTGGGTTTGTTACCGGTTAGTAGCTCATACGAAGTCTTCTTGAGGAGACGATGAAGGTAGACCCGGTTGATGGCGTAGCAAGCCGTGTTCACGGCTTCCGACCAAAAGCGCTCGGGGGTCTTGAACTCTCCAAGCATCGTCCTCGCCATGTCTATAAGCGTCCTGTTCTTCCTCTCTACCACACCATTTTGCTGTGGTGTGTAGGGGGCAGAGAACTCGTGCTTGATTCCTTCCTCCTCAAGATACTCCTCCACTTGAAGGTTCTTGAATTCGGACCCATTGTCGCTCCTTATCTTCTTCACCTTGAGCTCAAACTCGTTTTGAGCTCTTCTTAGGAAGCGCTTGAGGGTCCCTTGGGTTTCAGATTTATCCTGCAAAAAGAATACCCAAGTGAAGCGGGAAAAATCATCAACTATAACAAGACCATACTTACTTCCTCCTATGCTTAGATAGGCGACGGGTCCGAAGAGGTCCATATGAAGTAACTCCAGGGGTCTTGATGTTGTCATCACATTTTTGGCATGATGAGAGCTTCCCACCTGTTTCCCTGCTTGACAAGCTGCACAAGGTCTATCTTTTTCGAAAGTAACATTAGTTAGACCTATTACGTGTTCTCCCTTTAGAAGCTTGTGAAGGTTCTTCATCCCCACATGTGCTAAGCGGTGATGCCACAGCCAGCCCATGCTAGTATTAGCAATTAAGCATGCATCTAGACCGACCTCCTTTTTTGCAAAATCAACTAAATAGAGTTTTCCGTCTAATACACCCTTAAAAGCTAATGAACCATCACTTCTTCTAAAGACAGACACATCTACATTTGTGAATAAACAGTTATATTCCATATTACAGAGTTGACTCACAGACAACAGGTTATATCCAAGCGACTCAACTAAGAACACATTAGAAATAGAGTGCTCGGATGAAATAGCATTTTTTCCTAACCCTTTCACCTTGCCTTGGTTCCCATCACCGAAGATTATTGAATCTTGGGGATCCTTGTTCTTGACGTAGGAAGAGAACATCCTCTTTTCCCCCGTCATGTGGTTTGTGCATCCGCTGTCGATAATCCAGCTTGTACCCCCGGATGCATAAACCTGCAAGGCAAATTTAGGCTTGGGTTTTAGGTACCCAACTCTTGTTGGGTCCTACAAGGTTAGTCACAATGGTATTTGGGACCAAAATGCAAGTTTTATCTCCCTTGCATCTTGCCCCTAACTTCCTAGCAATTATCTTCTTATCCTTTCTACAAATAGCAAAGGAAGCATTGCAAGCATAATAAATTGTAGAAGGTTCATTCATTGCTTTCCTAGGAGCATGAACAAAATTTCTTCTAGGCATATGATGAACAACATTTTTCCTAGCAACATTTCTATCATGCATAATAGAAGAACTAGAAGCAACCATGACATGAGATTCAAAAGCATCATAACTTCTATAACCATTTATAGACTGTCTCCTATCATGATACATGAAGGCATGGTTCTTATGAGCACTACTAGCCATAGGGGCCTTTCCTTTCTCCTTGGCGGAGATGGAAACCTTATGGCTTGTTAAGTTCTTGACTTCCCTCTTGAAGCCAAGCCCATCCTTAATTGAGGGGTGTCTACCAATCGTGTAGGCATCCCTTGCAAATTTTATTTTATCAAGTTCACTCTTGCTAGTCTTAAGTTGGGCATTGAGACTAGCCACTTCATCATTCAATTTAGAAATTGAAACTAGGTGTTCACTACAAGCATCAACATCAAAATCTTTACACCTATTGCAAATTGTAACATGTTCTATACAAGATGTTGATTTATTTGCTATTTCTAACTTAGCATTCAAATAATCATTTATGCTCTTTAAGCTAGAAATAGAGTCATGGCATGTAGACAATTCACATCAAAGCATTTCATTCCTTTTAATTTCTAAAGTAAGGGATTTTTGTGCCTCTACAAACTTATCATGCTCTTCATACAAAAGATCCTCTTGCTTCTCTAATAACCTATTCTTATCATTCAAGGCATCAATTAATTCATTAAACTTATCCACCTTAGTTCTATCTAAGCCCTTGAATAAACATGAATAATCTATTTCATCATCATCACTAGACTCATCCTCACTTGAAGAAGCATAAGTAGAGTTTCGATTACATAACTTCTTCTCCTTTGCCATGAGGCAGGTGTGATGCTCATTTGGGAAGAGGGATGACTTGTTGAAGGCGGTGGCGGCGAGTCCTTTGTTGTCTGAGTCGGACGTGGAGCAATCCGAATCCCACTCCTTTCCAAGATGTGCCTCTCCCTTTGCCTTCTTATAGTTCTTCTTCTTTTCCCACTTTCCACTCTTCTTTTCCTGGTCACTATCATTATCGGGACAATTAGCGATAAAATGACCAATCTTACCACATTTGAAGAGGAGCGCTTCCCATTCGTCTTGTTCTTATTGGGGTGCTCCTTGCGACCTTTTAGCGCCGTCTTGAACCGCTTGATGATGAGGGCCATTTCTTCATCATTAAGCCCGACCGCCTCAACTTGCGCTACCTTGCTAGGTAGCGCCTCCTTGCTCCTTGTTGCCTTGAGAGCAATAGTTTGAGGCTCTTGGATTGGACCATTTAATGCATCGTCGACGTATCTAGCCTCCTTGATCATCATCCGCCCGCTTACAAACTTTCCAAGGATCTCCTCGGGCGTCATCTTCGTGTACCTAGGATTCTCACGAATATTGTTCACAAGATGTGGATCAAGGACGGTAAAGGACCTTAGCATTAGGCGGACAACGTCGTGGTCCATCCATCGCGTGCTTACATAGCTCATTATCTTGTTGACGAGGGTCTTGAGTCTGTTGTACGTCTGTGTTGGCTCCTCCCCTCTAATCATCGTGAATCTCCCGAGTTCGCCTTCCACCAACTCCATTTTGGTGAGCATGGTGACGCTGTTCCCCTCATGTGAGATCTCGAGGGTGTCCCAGATCTGCTTGGCATTGTCCAAGCCGCTCACCTTATGGTACTCATCCCTGCACAATGAGGCTAACAACACAGTAGTAGCTTGTGCATTTTTATGAATATGTTCATTTATAAATAAAGGACTATCCGAGCTATCAAATTTCATTCCACTCTCTACTATCTCCCATATACTAGGATGGAGAGAGAACAAGTGACTACGCATTTTGTGACTCCAAAATCCGTAGTCCTCTCCATCAAAATGAGGAGGTTTGCCAAGAGGAATGGAAAGCAAATGTGCATTTGAGCTATGCGGAATACGAGAATAATCGAAAGAGAAGTTTGAGTTAACCGTCTTCTTTTTCTCGTAGCTGTTGTCGTCATCCTTTTGGGAAGAAGAGGACTCATCGCTGTCGTCGTAGTAGACGATCTCCTTGATGCGCCTTGTCTTCTTCTTCTTCCCATCTTTTCGTTTGTTGCCCGAGCCCGAGTCGGTAGGCTTGTCATCTTTAGGCTCGTTGACGAAGGACTCCTTCTCCTTATCATTGATCACAATCCCCTTGCCCCTAGGATCCATCTCTTCGGGCGATTAGTCCCTTTCTTGAAGAGAACGACTCCGATACCAATTGAGAGCACCTAGAGAGGGGGGTGAATAGGTGATCCTGTAAAACTTGAAACTTAATGCCACAAAACTTGATTAGGAGTTAGCACAAGAATGCCAAGTGACTAGAGAAGAGTCTTTGCAAGACACGATAACCACAAGAAGATCAATCACAGATAGATACAGTGGTTTATCCCGTGGTTCGGCCAAGTTCAACACTTGTCTAGTCCACGTTGTGGCGTCCCAACGGACGAGGGTTGCAATCAACCCCTCTCAAGCGGTCCAAAGACCCACTTGAATACCACGGTGTTTTGCTTTGCTTTACTATAACCCGTTTGCGAGGAATCTCCACAACTTGGAGCCTCTCGCCCTTACACTTTGATGATCACAAAGAGGCACAGAGTAAGGGAGGGATGAGCAACGCACACAAGACACGAAATCAGAGTACCAACACGCACACAAGTCACAACAAGAGCTCACAACACAACCCGGCGAGTTCACAACTCAAAATGAAGCTCTAGTTGCTATCGCAAAGAATCAAATGCGCGGAATCGAAGTCTTGGTGCTTAGGAATGCTTAGAGAATGCTTGGTGTGCTCCTCCATGCGCCTAGGGGTCCCTTTTATAGCCCTAAGGCAGCTAGGAGCCGTTGAGTGCATTCCAGGAAGGCAATTCTTGCCTTCTGTCGCCTGGTGCACCGGACAGTCCGGTGCCCCACCGGACACTGTACGGTACGGATCTCCTTCCTTATTTGGTGAAGCCGACCGTTGGCACTTGGGAGCCGTTGGCGCACCGGACACTGTCCGGTGCACACCGGACAGTCCGGTGCCCCATCCGACCGTTGGCGCTTGCCACGCGTCGCGCGCGGATTCCTTGGCCGACCGTTGGCCCAGCCGACTGTTGGCTCACCGGACAGTCCGGTGCACCACCAGACAGTCCGGTGAATTATAGCCATACGCCGTTAATCACTTCCCGAGAGCAGCAAGTTCGCCTGAGCCAGCCTGGCGCACCGGACACTGTCCGGTGCACCACCGGACAGTCCGGTGCACCCAGACTGAGCAGACTTTTGGCTGCTTCGAGCCACTCTTTTTCAGTTGCATTTTCTCTAATTCTAACACTTAGATAAACATGTTAGTACACAAAAACCAATGTACTAAGTCTAGAATCATACCTTTGTATTGATTTTCACCTTATCCATCCTTTGACATAGTTTATCACTTAAGCACTTGTGTTGGACACTAAATCACCAAAATACTTAGAAATGGCCCAAGGGCACATTTCCCTTTCACTTATTGCGGAATACCCACTTGGTACCTACAACATTTTGGTTAGGACGTGGAACTAAATGCCATACCTCATTCCTTGTCAAATTGTTGAGCTCCTCTTGCATTGCCACCACCCAATCCGGATCTCTTAGTGCATCTTCTATCCTATAGAGCTCAATAGAAGACACAAAAGAGTAATGTTCACAAAAATGAGCAACTCGATATCTAGTGGTTACCCCCTTTTGAATGTCACCAAGTATAGAGTTGACAGGGCGATCTCTTTGAATTACTTGGTGGACTCTTGGGTGTGGCGGTCTTTGATCCCTAATTTCTTGATCATCTTCCTTGTCATCATTGTTTTCATCTCCCCCTTGATCAATGTCCTCTTCTTAAGGTAGCTCATCATCTTGATCTTCATCTTCTTGAGCTTGATTCTCATCTTGAGTGGGTGGATATGCTTGCATGGAAGATGATGGTTGATCTTGTGTTTGTGGAGGCTCTTCGGATTCCTTAGGACACACATCCCCAATGGACATGTTCCTTAGTGCGACGCATGGAGCCTCTTCATCATCTAATTCATCAAGATCAACTTGCTCCACTTGGGAGTCATTAGACTCATCAAACACAATGTCACAAGAAACTTCAACTAGTCTAGTGGATTTGTTGAAGACTCTATATGCCCTTGTGTTTGAGTCATAACCGAGTAAAAAGCCTTCTACAACTTTAGGAGCAAATTTAGAATTTCTACCTCTCTTAATAAGAATAAAGCATTTGCTCCCAAAGACTCTAAAATATGAAACATTGGGCTTTTTACCAGTGAGGAGTTCATATGATGTCTTCTTGAGGATTCGGTGAAGATATAACTTGTTGATGGAGTAGCAGGCGGTGTTAATCGCCTCGGCCCAAAACCAGTCCGGTGTCTTTAGGGGTGAAAACGGGACGGATACGGACGGATACTAGGTCATCTCATATCCTACCCTAATACAATTTTCTCGGATACAGGATCGGATACGGATAGTTAAAATCCGGGACGGATACAGGACGGGATCGGGTAATAAATAGGGCGGGTAAGAAACGGATATCGGAAATTACCTGGATAGATAACGGATATTAGTCGGATAGTCCGTCCTGATGAAAAAGCCAAATATTAACAAAATGGACACATACAATTCAAGTTACTAACCACAAGTTCATTATAGAACTAAAAACACAATTTCAAAAAAAAATCAGCAGCATATCCCCTCTTTTAGGCATATTCCACAAGTCCACAAGTATATAACAAATAGTAGATATTTCACACAAGTTCATTATAGAAGAAACAACATAATTTTAAAAGTAAATCAGCAGCATACCCCGTCTTTTATGTATAATCCACAAGTTCACAATTCCACAAATATATAATAGATAGTAGATATTTCACACAAGTTTGCCGCAACATTAAAAGAGATACACAACATGCTACATAGTTTATTACAAAAGCGCAAACCACATAGCGAAGGGTCTAATTTCAATGTATCAAGTCGCCGCAATAGCATCTTCGTCTAAGTCCATTGCATTCATATCTTCACTTATGGTTCTAATTTCAGTTTCTAAATCTGAAATTGTTGAGAACAAAGAACATAGTAGTAAGCGTCATCAAGTCACATGCACATAAATAAACAAATACAAATGAACGACAAACACATGTATAATGAAATCAAACCTTTCTCTGAAGCAATCTTCCAATCCTTGGTACAAACCAAGGCCTCAATAATTTCAGGTTTAAGTTTTGAATGAAAGGCATCAACGATACGTCCACTAGAGCTAAATGCTGACTCCGAAGCAACAGTAGAAACTTGCATAGATAACACATCACGAGCAAGGGTCGAAAGGATAGGAAGATTTGTCACTTGCCCCCTCCACCAATATAGGATATCAAATGGAGCATCACCTTCATTGACCTTCACCAAACCCTCACTCATATACACATCCAATTCTGAAACCTTCTTCACATTGTTTGCTGCTGCATACAACTCATCAAGATCAACCTCATCCTCATCATCCATGAAAGAACCATTTTTGTGTGGAACAAGTTCACTCTCCTTGGAGGTAGAAGCCATATTGATGTTTGATGAATAAAAAGCAAATAACTCATTGATGACATTAATGAAAGACATCTTCTCTAGCTCAGCCCTCTCACTATCATACATCTTAGACATGTACAACTCCACCATTTTATGTTTGTACCTAGGATCAAGAAATGCCCCCACTGCTAAAGCCATATTGTTCATGTCCCAATATTTATCAAACTTCTCTTTCATAGAGAATGCCATTGTATAAATTATGACATCACTGCTCTCACACCATCTTGCAATAGCCATCTTAATCTCAGAAAACTTGTGAAAGAAATGATTTGCAGTGGGATATGAAGTGCCAGAAAAAAGTAATGTGACATCATAGAACTTTTTCAAACACTTGTTGATATTTATTGCATTCAACCAATCATCACTTGAAGGAACCATATGACCAAGTCTATCCTTATCTTTTTTAGCAAGACGATCAAAAGCATCCTTATAGTAAATAGCATCTCTAACCATAATATATGTAGAATTCCATCTTGTAGCAACATCTAAGGAAAGGGCTTTCTTAGTGTCTAGATCACATTCTTTAGCACATTTTTGAAGTGCCTCAAATTGCAAAGGTGACCTCTTGATAGCTGTTATGAACATTCTAATGTTTGCAATAGCATTTCCCATTACTGCTAAACCATCTTTAGCAACAAGGTTCAATATATGATTTGCACATCTAACATGAAAGAACTTTCCACCACATATAAGCAAGTCTTTAGCATTATCTATCACTATATCAACTGCAACCTTGTTTGCCGCATCATTATCCAAAGAAAGAGCAAACATTTTCTTATCAAGGTTCCAATTGAGCACATTTGCAAAAAAAATATCACTCAATTTTATCCCACCATGGCTGCCTTCTACATGCATAAAATTGATAATCCTTTTTTGCATGTTCCAATTATCATCAATCCAATGTGCTATGACACATAAGTACGACTTGTTTTGTATAGATGTCCATGCATCCATAGTAAAACTTGTCGGGGACCATAATTAGGGGTACCCTCAAGACGCCTAATTCTCAGCTGGTAACCCCCATCAGCATAAAGCTGCAAAGGCCTGATGGGTACGATTAAGTCAGGGATCAGTCCACACGAGTGACTCGATCACGCTTCACCCGAGCCTAGCCTCGGCCAAGGGCAGCCGACCTCGAGAGACTTCCGTCTCGCCCGAGGCCCCCTTTTTATGGCGGACACATCACCGGCTCGCCCGAGGCTTTGGCTTCGCTCAGAAGCAACCTTGACTAAAACGCCGCACCGACTGACCAAATTGCAGGGGCATTTAACGCAAAGGTGGCCTAACACCTTTATCCTGACACGCGCCCCCGGCAGAGCCAAAGTGACCGCCGTCACTCCACCGCTCCACCGACCAGTCTGACAGAAGGACAGCGCCGCCTGCGCCACTCCGACTGCAGTGCCACTCGACAGAGTGAGTCTGACAGGCAGTCAGGCCTTGCCAAAGGCGCCACGGCGAACTCCGCCCCGCCCGACCCCAGGGCTCGGACTCGGGCTAAGACCCAGAAGACGGCGAACTCCGCTCCGCCCGACCCCAGGGCTCGGACTCGGGCTAAGACCCGGAAGACGGCGAACTCCGCTCCGCCCGACCCCAGGGCTCGACTCGGGCTAAGACCCGGAAGACGGCGAACTCCGCTCCGCCCGACCCCAGGGCTCGGACTCGGGCTAAGACCCGGAAGACGGCGAACTCCGCTCCGCCCGACCCCAGGGCTCGGACTCGGGCTAAGACCCAGAAGACGACGAAACTCCGCCTCGCCCGACCCTAGGGCTCGGACTCCGCCCTGGCCTCGGCCGAACGACTTCCGCCTCGCCCGACCCCATGGCTCGGGCTCGGCCACGGCAACGGAAGGCAGACTCAACCTTGGCTTCGGAGGAACCCCCACGTCGCCCTGCCTAGGGCACAGACCGCCACGTCAACAGGAAGCGCCATCATCATCCTACCCCGAATCGACTCGGGTCACGGAGAACAAGACCGGCATCCCATCCGGCCAGCTCCGCCGGAGGGGCAATGATGGCGCTCCACAAGCTCTATGACGACGGCGGCCCCCAGCTCTCTTACGGAAGCAGGACGACGTCAGCAGGGACTCGACCGCCCCAACAGCTGTCCCTCCGCCAGGCTCCGCCGCACCTCCAACAGCCACGACATCACGCCAGCAGGGTGCCCAGATCTCTCCGGCTGCCACATTGGCATGTACCTAGGGCGCTAGCTCTCCCTCCGCTAGACACGTAGCACTCTGCTACACCCCCCATTGTACACCTGGATCCTCTCCTTACGACTATAAAAGGGAGGACCAGGGCCTTCTTAGAGAAGGTTGGCCGCGCGGGACCGAGGACGGGACAAGCGCTCTCTTGGGGCCGCTCGCTTCCCTCACCCGCGTGGACGCTTGTAACCCCCCTACTGCAAGCGCACCTGACCTGGGCGCGGGACGAACACGAAGGCCGCGGGACTTCCACCTCTCTCACGCTCGACTCCGGCCACCTCGCCTCTCCCCCCTTCGCGCTCGCCCACGCGCTCGACCCATCTGGGCTGGGGCACGCAGCACACTCACTCGTCGGCTTAGGGACCCCCCTGTCTCGAAACGCCGATAGTTGGCGCGCCAGGTAGGGGCACGCTGCGTGCTGACGAACAGCTCCCCGTCAAGCTCCAGATGGGCAGTCTCCAGCAACCTCTCCGGCCCGGGACGGTGCTTCGTTTCGGGACTCTTGAGTTCATGTCCTTCGACGGCAGCTACGACATGATACTTCTTCCACCGCCGCGCGACTACGACAATGGCGGCCGACAACCCGCCCGCCGGCGGCGGAATCGACGACGTCTTCCCCGCGTGGTGGAAGGGCAACATTCGGGCTCGCTCCGTTCTCTCCCCCGCCAACGGAGGAGGAGGCGGGGCCGTCAAGGCCAGGTGGGAGGCCGCGCTTCGTCGGCCGTCGAGCGAATCGACGCCCCCGACGCCCCGACGGAAGGCACGCCGGACGTCGACCTCGCGTTCAAGACGGAGGCAAGCGCCGTCCCCCCGCGGCACGCTGACCCCGAGCAAGAAGACGACGCCGGCGCGCTCGCGAAAAGCCTGAAGGACGTCGCCCTCGAACCAGAGATGACGGTGCAACCAGTCCCCGATGTGACTACGTCGCTCCTCGTCGACCAAAAGGTACCAACTAACTCCCATCTTGCGTCATTTCGACTCGGCCTCAACCCGCCAAACGACCTCGTTTTGGCCGGCGCCCTCATTGAGGCGAGTGCAACCCCACTGAGGTTCCATATGCGGTCGCCTTGGGGCCGACTGACGGACGTCTCGACCTACGGGCCCTCTGGGTCCGAGGAAGATGACGATCCCAGCATCGGTTGGGATTTCTCCGGACTTGGCAACCCCAGTGCCGTGCGGGACTTCATGACCGCATGTGACTACTGCCTATCCGACTGTTCCGATGGAAGCCGCAGCCTTGGCGACGAGAGCTGCGGCCCAAGCCGCGAATGTTTCCACATCGAGCTAGGGGATCCCTCCGAAGGCAACCATCTTGGCATGCCGGAGGACGGTGATCTCCCTAGGCCGGTGCCTCGCGCCGACATCCCACGGGAGCTAGCTATGGTCCCCGCTCCGGCGGGGGGTTGCGACCCACAACTCGAGCAAGTCCGCGAGGCGCAGGCCAGGCTCAACGAGGGAACAGGAGCGCTTGAGCCGATCCGTCGGGACGTCGGACAAGCATGGGTGGGCCAACCCCTGGCCGGAGAAATACGTCACCTGCCCCAAGGTCTCCAGCACCGCGTCGCCAACGATGTCAGGATCAGGCCGCCGCCCGCATCCAGCGGGGTTGATCAGAACCTGGCAACCGCAGCAATGCTCATCCGCGCGATGCCGGAGCCGTCAACCACCGAGGGTCGGCGGATCCAGGGAGAACTCAAGAATCTCCTAGAAGGCGCTGCGGCCCGGCGGGCCGAGAGCACTACCTCCCGAAGGCAAGGTTATCCCTCGGAACCTCATGCCGCGACTTCCCGATTCATGCGGGAAGCCTCGGTCTACACCGGGCGCACGCGCAACACCGCGCCTGCGGCCCCGGGCCACCTCGGCAACGAGCACCATCGACGCGACCGTCGGGCTCACCTCGACGAAAGGGTGCGCCGAGGCTACCACCCCAGGCGTGGGGGGCGCTACGACAGCGGGGAGGATCGGAGTCCCTCGCCCGAACCACCTGGTCCGCAGGCCTTCAGTCGGGCCATCCGACGGACGCCATTCCCGACCCGGTTCCGACCCCCGACTACTATCACGAAGTACTCGGGGGAAACAAGACCGGAACTGTGGCTCGCGGACTACCGCCTCGCCTGCCAACTGGGTGGAACGGACGACGACAACCTCATCATCCGTAACCTCCCCCTGTTCCTCTCCGACACTGCTCGCGCCTGGTTGGAGCACCTGCCTCCGGGGCAGATCTCCAACTGGGACGACTTGGTCCAAGCCTTCGCTGGCAATTTCCAGGGCACATACGTGCGCCCCGGGAATTCCTGGGACCTTCGAAGCTGCCGGCAACAGCCGGGGGAGTCGCTCCGGGACTACATCCGGCGATTCTCGAAGCAGCGCACCGAGCTGCCCAACATCACCGACTCGGATGTCATCGGCGCGTTCCTCGCCGGCACCACTTGCCGCGACCTGGTGAGCAAGCTGGGTCGCAAAACCCCCACCAGGGCGAGCGAGCTGATGGACATCGCCACCAAGTTCGCCTCGGGCCAGGAGGCGGTCGAGGCTATCTTCCGAAAGGACAAGCAGCCCCAGGGCCGCCCATCGGAAGAAGCTCCCGAGGCGTCTGCTCCGCGCGGCGCCAAGAAGAAAGGCAAGAAGAAGTCGCAATCGAAACGCGACGCCGCTGACGCGGACCTTGTCGCCGCCGCCGAGTATAAGAACCCTCGGAAGCCCCCCGGAGGTGCAAACCTCTTCGACAAGATGCTCAAGGAGCCGTGCCCCTACCATCAGGGGCCCGTCAAGCACACCCTCGAGGAGTGCGTTATGCTTCGGCGTCACTTCCACAGGGCCGGGCCACCCGCCGAGGGTGGCAGGGCCCGCGACGACGACAAGAACGAAGATCACCTAGCAGGAGAATTCCCCGAGGTCCGTGACTGCTTCATGATCTATGGAGGGCATGCGGCGAATACCTCGGCTCGGCACCGCAAGCAAGAGCGCCGGGAGGTCTGCTCGGTGAAGGTGGCGGCGCCAGTCTACCTAGACTGGTCCGACAAGCCCATCACTTTCGACCAGGCCGACCACCCCGATCATGTGCCGAGCCCGGGGAAATACCCGCTCGTCGTCGACCCCGTTGTCGGCAATGTCAGGCTCACCAAGGTCCTGATGGATGGGGGCAGCTGCCTCAACATCATCTATGCCGAGACCCTCAAGCTCCTGCGCGTCGATCTGTCCTCCGTCCGAGCAGGCGCTGCGCCCTTCCACGGGATCATCCCTGGGAAGCGCGTCCAGCCCCTCGGGCGACTCGACCTCCCCGTCTGCTTCGGGACACCCTCCAACTTCCGAAGGGAGACCCTGACGTTCGAAGTGGTCGGGTTCCGAGGAACCTACCACGCCGTGCTAGGGAGGCCATGCTACGCGAAGTTCATGGCCGTCCCCAACTACACCTACCTGAAGCTCAAGATGCTGGGCCCCAACGGGGTCATCACCGTCGGCCCCACGTACAAACACGCGTTCGAATGCGACGTGGAGTGCGTGGAGTACGCCGAGGCCCTCGCCGAGTCCGAGGCCCTCATCGCCGACCTGGAGAACCTCTCCAAGGAGGTGCCAGACGTGAAGCGCCACGCCGGCAACTTCGAGCCAGCGGAGACGGTCAAGGCCGTCCCTCTCGACCCCAGTGGCGACACCACCAAGCAGGTCCGGATTGGTTCCGGGCTCGACCCCAAATAGGAAGCAGTGCTCGTCGACTTTCTTCGCGCAAATGCCGAAGTCTTTGCGCGGAGTCCCTCGGACATGCCCGGCATACCGAGGGATGTCGCCAAACACTCGCTGGATATTCGGGCTGGGGCCCGATCCGTCAGGCAGCCCCTGCGCCTCGATCATCAAGGAAGGGTCGGCCTCGCCTTGGCGGAGCCCGACCCTCCCTCGGGGGCTAAAAAGGGGGAACCCCTCTGCGTCAAGATCTTTTTAAATCAAAAAAGGGGCCTCTTGCGTTCTCCCAGCTACGTTCTCCCGGCTATGTCAGAAGCCGGGTCTCGAGGAGCGAACGCGGGTACATGAAAATGGCAAGGCCGATTGAGCCGAGGAACCCCCGTACCTCCGGGTTAGGGATACCTCACTCATCACCTGCCACGAAAAATGGCCCAACTCGAGAAGCCACCCTATTATTGATGAGCCAGGACGAACATGCAGATGGAAAGAAAGGAGAGTACGACTCCATGCAAGAAAGACAAAAGTGTTCAGGCCTCAGCAGCCGTGGTGATACGCACGTTCAACAAGAAACTGTTCAAACGAGAATCAGGCGCCGCCTTGGGGAGGAGCCGCGCCTTCAGCTCCACCCCCGCCATCGGTGGGGTCCATCTCGGCCTCCGGTGACGTCGCAGGAGGAAGGACCTCCGCCTCAAAGGTGGTTGCCAGCACCGCGCTCGGACCCGCGGCGACCGCGTCAAGCCGCTGCACCTCCGCCAGAGCAGCATCGTCCTCGTCAGGAAGACAGTACCCCTCACTAACCCGCTCCAGGTCCACAACGTAGTGAGAAGCGAGCACGGCGAAGGCCCGCCTGACGCCGTGGTGTAGCGCTTCGCGGACTCTGCCGCGGGCGTGACCACCTAAGGCTCGAAGGCGGCTCTGAGGGGAGCTTCCTGAAGGGACGTCGCCGGAGCCGAGGACACGATAAAAGTCCGAGACGGCCTCGGACATGGCCGCGAGGTCTGCCTCCCTCTGCTCGGCGGCTCCGGCAAGCGCCTCAGCAAGCGCCTTGGCGGACTCGTCAAGGGCGGACTCAAGCTCTGCAAGTAGCCAGGAGAAATACCTCAAGCACAAGCAAGGGAAACGGACAAGAAAAAGAACTAGGGAGGACCAAGACGTACTTCCGGCTCGGGCACGGTGCTCCGAGGCCGCGACCTGGGTCACGGCTAGGTCAGCCGCGAGGGTCTCGGCTCGGCTTTCGGCCTCGGCAGCCCGGCCCTGAAGTCGGTTCCGTTCCTCGACGACCTGGACGAGCTCCGATCGCTGCTGTTGCGCCTCCGCACGCGCTGCTGCCGCCTCGGCTCTCAGGTCGGCGCAGAGCAGCTGGAGGTCCGCCACCTTGGCATCCTGCTGAGAAAGGCGCGTGGTAGCCCCGGCAAGCGAAGACCTCAGGGATCGCAGCGAGCCCCAGACATCAACCTCACGGCGGATGAACGACGACTTGGCGGCGCTCCGGTCCGTCAGATCCTGGGGAAAGGAAACAGGGCGTCACAGCGAGTATCTCACAAAAGGGAAAAAGGTATGCCCGAAACCGCTACCTGGAGGATTTTGGGGACGTCTCTGCAGAAAACCTCCAGCGACGCCCGGAGCGACCCCACCGTTGCGCCTGCGCACTCGCGGAGCTCACCCCAGGACTGGTCCTCCTGCTCATCATCGAGAACGAAGACGGGGTCCGAGGCCTCGCGGGTCCGGAATCGGAGCAACGGGCGCCGGGCCTCGGGGCTCCGCCGCACAGCGATGAGGCTGTCACCCGGCTGGACGGATTGCGCGACCGCGCCCACCTCCTCTGAGGTCTTGGGCACCGACGCATCAGCCACCCCGGCGCTGGCGGCAACTGGACACCCTTCGACAGGGACGGCGGCAACCTCGGCGGTGGCAGGCGCCGGCATGACCGACACGACAGGCGAACTCAGAGCCGCGTGGGCGTCAGCCGCCTCCTCAACCACGATCGCCGCCTCGGCTGAAGAGCCGGCCTCGGGAGCCCGCTCCTCCGAGATTGGCGACGCCCGAGCCCCCGATGTCGGAGTACCCCGCGAAAGGGTCGGCTGAATGGCGCTGGCCGCACAGTTCGGCGCCGTCTTGAGGGCCTTCCGGGGTGCCAGGTCGGTCTGGCCATGACTTCGCTTGCTGGATGAAAAAGAAAGGGGATCACAACCGAGACATACGAATGGGAGGCCGAGACGAAGACGTTCTGAGGTACTCACCCACTCCGGGCCATGATCCACCGCGCCTGGGGAGAGCCTTCTTGGATCCCGGCTCTCGGAACGGCCGCCGAGGTCCGCTTCACCGGCGCTTGGGGCGCCTGGGAGGCAGATTCCCCGGGCACGGCCGCGACGACCTGAGGGTCACCCCCATGCGCCACCGACACAAGCGGCGGCCCCTGGGGAACAGACGCCTTGGCCTGGACCTCCGGAACTACTTCAGCTCCTCCGGCTGAGGGGTCAGGTGACCTCTCGGTTCGCCCCCGCGCCTCGGGTCGGGAGCCCGACGCCCCGACTTCGGGGGCTGACGGAGTCGGCTCGCTCGGGGGCTGGCTCGACGGCTCCTGGCCACACCCCAGGCCGAGGCTGAGGCCGAGACGGGCGGCCATGTCGTCATCATTATCATCGTCATCGTCGTCATCGTCGTCGGGCGTCTCCGGCGACGGCTCCCTCGGGAGTCCGTCCCGCTCCTGCTGGCGGCGGCGCTTCTCCAAGGCGTCCCGAGCCCGCCTCCGCTCGCGGGCCCGGGCCTTCTCCGCGTCCTTCTTTTTCTTCTTCTCCTCCGCGGCGACCCGCCGCGCTGCACGGTCCACCGTGTCCTTCGGGACCCGTGGCAGGGAGGGTTTGTGACACCCCACATCCTAAAAGGAGGGGAGAAAAGAACCCGATCATAAGGACCCGGAGCGACCAGATATACGAAGAAGGGAGGAACAAACGCTCACCAAAGTCACGCACCCCTGGTCGGGGCGCATCCGAAGCTGGGAATATGCGTGGGGGTCCGGCTTCCCCATCGCGGCCGACACCCGCCATTGGAGGGCGTTGAAGGGGAGAAGATCAGGGGACATTCGTGAGCCCTCCCAGTCAGCTTCCGGGGTCATCTCCCAGAGCGGCAGCCGCCGCTCCGCCAATGGGAGCACCCTCCGACGGTGGATAGCGGCGATCACTCCCGCAGCGGTAAGTCCCCCCTCCCGCAACTCCTTCAGGGCCTGAAGAAGGGGCTCGAGATTTTTCTGCCTCTCGTGCGGGGTCCCATGGCGCCAGGCGTCGGTGGCAGCCGTAACTACTCGCTGGGAAAACGGTGGGAGCAACTCACCGTCATTCCGGAGGTAGAACCACCGGCGCTGCCACCCCTTGTTCGAAGACGCAAGAATGGCAGGAATGTACTGCAACGCCCGCGACTGCCTCAACAAGAGAATGCAGCCGCTGGCCCGCACCGCTGCACGGATCCTCCTCTCCCCCGTCGACAAGGCGAAAGGCTCGGCGAGAAAGAAGTAAGTCCACAAATCCCAATGAGGAGCGATCCCCAAGTACCCTTCACATAACGCTACGAAAATAGCGGCCTGCGAGATGGAGTTGGGGGAGAGGTTGTGCAACTCCACCCCGTAGTGGAATAGGATGGCCCGCATAAAGCGGCCCGCCGGCACACCAAATCCCCGCTCATGGAAGGAGACGAAGCTCACGACATACCCCGGCGGTGGGGACGGAGCGGCTCCGCCCACGGGAGGAATCCACTCTGGCCGCTGCTTGTCGGTGAGGGGGCGGAGCAAACCTTCGCCGACCAGCTCCTCCAGATCACTCGCTGTCACCGTGGAGAAGGGCCACGGATCGCGCGGGGGGATTATAGTCACTCGATCCGCCATCACCAAGGTGGAGAAGATGGCGGCGCGGGGGGCAGGAAGGGCGGTTTCTCTCTCCTCCGACTAAAGTTTCCCGGGTTGCGAAAACATAAAGGGAAAAGAAGGGAGCAGAGCGAAGAACCGTCACCGGACCCCCTCTCAAGTATATGAAGGCCAGAGCGAAACCGTTTCCAGCACGCCGCCTGGACCGGACGCAAGATTCGAAAAGCGCGAAGCGGCACAGCCGTTCCTCGAAACGGCTCGCGCACGCGTAACGGCCGCCCCGCCAACCACTCGCCCCGTCGCATTAACTCCGCGGCAGGACAGGCGGCGCCTCTGACGGGAGGAGCGCGCGACGCTTCACCTTCGCCATAATAACCGCGTCAGAAAAGGTACGCCACGTCGTCCGATTTCGTATCCTTTTCCGTTTTCCTCTTTCTCTATCTCTTGCAACAGGGACCGGGAAAGGGGGATACCCCAAAAGGGACCCTTCTCCGCGAAGGAACCGGGCTCCGAGCCCCCCACTACTGATCAGGGGTTCGAAGGCTGGCCCTCCGAAGGGTTCAACAGTCGCCTCAGATCGCGTGGGCCCGACACCCACTACTGGTCAGGGGTTCGAAGGCCGGCCCTCCGAAGGGTTCCATGGCCGCCTCAGGCTACTCGGGCTCCGCGCCCATTACTGATCAGGGGTTCGAAGGCTGGCCCCCGAAGAGTTCACAGTCGCCTCAGACACCAAGCGAGGGATGACCAGGGGTACGTTCGATACATAACCGAGGCTCGGGCTGCGCTCCCGAGGTACCCTAGGACATTTCTGAGACCAGCGGGAACGATCTTGTAACGGAATCCCATCGGAGGGAGGCATCGAGCCCTCGGACCCCGTCGCCAGGGGACCGGGTCCGGCAAATCACCCGCAGGTACTTTTGGGCGTGCCTCTGGGCCCCTAGCCGACCCCCAACGAACGGGGCACGGACGTCCACTCGGATTACCCGCTTGCAGCTCACCGGAGACACCATGTTCGGTGCCCATCGAGGGTAACATGGCGCACTCCCCCCTCCTCCTTGCGGAAAGGCGACGTAGGGGCGTATGTAAAAAGTCGAGTCTGTCCCTGATCGTCCTCTCGCCCTGTGCAGAGGCTCGGGGGCTGCTCTCGCAAAAACCGGCTCCGGCCAAATCGTTGACAGCGTCAACATACCAGCCCGAGAGCTTGGGCCCCGACCGTGCACCCGGGCTACGGCCAGTTCGCATGAGGGACCGACCAGACCAGCCGAAGCGTTACGCAAGGTATTAAGACCTCGAAGGAGTGTAACCACTCCTCCGAGGCCTCGGGGGCTACACCCGGCGGGTGCGCTCGCGCGCACCCACCGGAACGAAATGCAACCGAGAAAGGCTGGTCCCCTTGCAAAAAAGTGCGACAAAAGCCTCCAAGCGAGTGCTAACACTCCCTTCGAGGCTCGGGGGCTACTGTCGGGGACCATAATTAGGGGTACCCTCAAGATGCCTAATTCTCAGCTGGTAACCCCCATCAGCATAAAGCTGCAAAGGCCTGATGGGTACGATTAAGTCAGGGATCAGTCCACACGAGTGACTCGATCACGCTTCACCCGAGCCTAGCCTCGGCCAAGGGCAGCCGACCTCGAGAGACTTCCGTCTCGCCCGAGGCCCCCTTTTTATGGCGGACACATCACCGGCTCGCCCGAGGCTTTGGCTTCGCTCAGAAGCAACCTTGACTAAATCGCCGCACCGACTGACCAAATTGCAGGGGCATTTAACGCAAAGGTGGCCTAACACCTTTATCCTGACACGCGCCCCGGCAGAGCCGAAGTGACCGCCGTCACTCCACCGCTCCACCGGCCAGTCTGACAGAAGGACAGCGCCGCCTGCGCCACTCCGACTGCAGTGCCACTCGACAGAGTGAGTCTGACAGGCAGTCAGGCCTTGCCAAAGGCGCCACGGCGAACTCCGCCCCGCCCGACCCCAGGGCTCGGACTCGGGCTAAGACCCGGAAGACGGCGAACTCCGCTCCGCCCGACCCCAGGGCTCGGACTCGGGCTAAGACCCGGAAGACGGCGAACTCCGCTCCGCCCGACCCCAGGGCTCGACTCGGGCTAAGACCCGGAAGACGGCGAACTCCGCTCCGCCCGACCCCAGGGCTCGGACTCGGGCTAAGACCCGGAAGACGACGAACTCCGCTCTGCCCGACCCCAGGGCTCGGACTCGGGCTAAGACCCGGAAGACGGCGAACTCCGCTCCGCCCGACCCCAGGGCTCGGACTCGGGCTAAGACCCGGAAGACGACGAAACTCCGCCTCGCCCGACCCCAGGGCTCGGACTTCGCCCTGGCCTCGGCCGAACGACTTCCGCCTCGCCCAACCCTATGGCTCGGGCTCGGCCACGGCAACGGAAGGCAGACTCAACCTTGGCTTCGGAGGAACCCCCAAGTCGCCCTGCCTAGGGCACAGACCGCCACGTCAACAGGAAGCGCCATCATCATCCTACCCCGAATCGACTCGGGTCACGGAGAACAAGACCGGCGTCCCATCCGGCCAGCTCCGCCGGAGGGGCAATGATGGCGCTCCACAAGCTCTATGACGACGGCGGCCCCCAGCTCTCTTACGGAAGCAGGACGACGTCAGCAGGGACTCGACCGCCCCAACAGCTGTCCCTCCGCCAGGCTCCGCCGCACCTCCAACAGCCACGACATCACGCCAGCAGGGTGCCCAGATCTCTCCGGCTGCCACATTGGCATGTACCTAGGGCGCTAGCTCTCCCTCCGCTAGACACGTAGCACTCTGCTACACCCCCCATTGTACACCTGGATCCTCTCCTTACGACTATAAAAGGGAGGACCAGGGCCTTCTTAGAGAAGGTTGGCCGCGCGGGACCGAGGACGGGACAGGCGCTCTCTTGGGGCCGCTCGCTTCCCTCACCCGCGTGGACGCTTGTAACCCCCCTACTGCAAGCGCACCTGACCTAGGCGCGGGACGAACACGAAGGCCGCGGGACTTCCACCTCTCTCACGCTCGACTCCGGCCACCTCGCCTCTCCCCCCTTCGCGCTCGCCCACGCGCTCGACCCATCTGGGCTAGGGCACGCAGCACACTCACTCGTTGGCTTAGGGACCCCCCTGTCTCGAAACGCCGACAAAACTAACACGACATGTCAGCTTTTTGAATTGTGCATACAACATATTCTTTTCCTCTTTATAAAGTTGCATGATCTCTTTACGAACAGTGATACGAGACTTGAAAGGAAAGGATGGCCGTAGTGATTTAATAAATTTCACAAAATACTTGTGCTCGGCAACAATGAATGGATATTCATGCATGATGATGGCATAATATAGAAGTCTCACACTGGCTTTCTCATCATATTTATATGTCGCTATGTCATTCCCACTCTGACTTAGCTGTTGTTGACCCTTCACAAGACAATGTTTCAATTTTAAGTGGTTACTAAAAGCCTTTGTACCATTTGAAGCATCAGCCTTAGCTTTATGTGAACATCGAAGACATTTTGCCCACTTTTGCTTAACATTGGAACCATCAGGTTGCTCAACATCTATTTCATACCTTGTGAAATGTTGCCAGACCCATGAAGTGAGCCTTTTCCTAGTCTGGCCATCTACTTGTTTTTCATTGTCGCCGACACTTGCTTGGGCACTTGCTGGTATGCTCGCACTTGCTGTTATGCTTGCACTTGCACTTGCCCTTACACTTGAACTTGCACTTGCGTTTGCACTAGCGGTAGCACTTGCAATTGCAGGTTGCACAACTACAATAAAAAACATTTTTTATTGCAAATTGAAACTTGCAGCCTATGAAAAGAAAATGCACAAAGTCATTACCTTCAGCTGATTTTTGCATTAAAACCATAAGTTCATCCTTGCTTGATGTGACCTTGAATGCAGATGCCATTAGCTTGCTGCTAGTAGGGGTACCGATTGGCTTCTTGGTTTTCATGTTGGAGATACTCATTGGCATTGGACCTTTATCCTTGTTCATAGCGGGAACTGTCACTGTTGGTACTAGTTTCCGTTGTTTCACAACACGATGGTCATTCACATACATGTACTTCTTCTTTCTCAGACCAACTTGCTGTTGGACGATGGCATTCTCACCACTAGCAATAGGGGCATCATCAGCATGGTCCTCTACTATCTGATCATTATTACTGGCATTAGCATCAGCCTCAAATGGATATTCCATTTCATCATCATTTAAACCATCCTCCATCTCAGTGATGTGATTTACATCCATGGTGCTGCCAAGTCCTAAATAAAATAAGAGATTCTCAGTGACAAGAAAACTGATTTACGTCCTCCATCTCAGTGACATGAACACCTGACTAAACAAAATAAGAGATGCTCGGATAGTGAATGTGGATGCTGACCTTTCTAGTGGCTGATTTGGGGAAGCTCTGAAGCTGATAGTCGCCACTCGCCAGGAACAACTGGGACTACGAACACTGGAACAGGTGCAGTAAACCTGACGGGCTCTGGGAGTCTGGGCTCACGAGCATCACCACACCAGTCAGACAGACGGTCTGAGTGTCAGATGAAAACAAGCGAACTGCCATGAGCGGGGTGGAGACTCACCTGTAGAAGGGTCGAGCGGCGTACCGGCGCTTCCCTGTGGCGACGACGGCTTTGGCAGAATGGCAGTCCAGTCGTCCGGGCCTCCGGCTGGCCGCTGGTGCCTAGCGGCTAGGGCTAGCTACGGTCGTGCGGGTGCGGCGCCTGTCTCCGTGAGTCCGTGGTCGCGTGGTGGACGTCTGGTCGTCTCAACAAAGTGACGAACAGATGGCCGGATGGGCTGGCCGGGGCTGGCTGGCCGACTGGGCCTGTTTGCATGTGGCATGTGCATGAAACGAGCATGGGCCGAGACGTTCCACGCACAGACACTAGAAAATTGAAACGAGCATGCATGGGCCAAGACGTTCCATGCACAGGCACAACGCACGCAGGAACTGAAGCAGGTACCCGCTAACCGGGTACCCGTATCCTACCCGTACTTCTCGGGTATTTGCCGGGTAGTGGTCATCCTGTATCCTACCCGTATCCGACTGATGCATATCCGGGTAGTATCCGTATCCGACCCGTATACAAAATTACCCGTATCTGGTATCTGAAAAACCGGGTATTTTAAGTACTCGTATCCGGTACCCGCCGGGTAATCCCGTCCCGTTTTCACCCCTAGGTGTCTTGTACTCATCAAGCATGGTTCTTGCCATGTCTAGTAGAGTTCTATTCTTCCTTTCCACTACACCATTTTGCTGAGGTGTGTAGGGAGAAGAAAACTCATGCTTGATGCCCTCCTCCTCAAGAAATCCTTCAATTTGTGAGTTCTTGAACTCCGTCCCATTGTCGCTTCTAATCTTTTTTATTCTCAATCCGAACTCATTTTTAGCTCATCTCAAGAATCTTTTCAAGGTCACTTGGGTTTGAGATTTTTCCTTCAAGAAGAATACCCAAGTGAAGCGAGAATAATCATCCATAATAACAAGACAGTACTTACTCCCGCCGATGCTTATGAGCAATCGGGCCGAATAGATCCATGTGGAGTAGTTCGAGTGGCCTATCAGTCGTCATTATGTTCTTGTGTGGATGATGAACTCCAACCTACTTTCCTGCTTGACATGCGCTGCAAATCCTGTTTTTTTCAAAATGAACATTTGTTAGTCCTAAAATGTGTTCTCCCTTTAGAAGCTTGTGAAGATTCTTCATTCCAACATGAGCAAGTCGGCGATGCGAGAGCCAACCCATGTTAGTCTTAGCAATTAAGCAAGTGTCTAGTTCAGCTTGGTTATCATTAAAATCAACTAAGTATAGCTGACCATCTAGCACTCCCTTAAAAGCTATTGAATCATCACTTCTTCTAAAGACAGTAACACCTATATCAGTAAAAAGACAGCTGTAGCCCATTTTGCATAATTGAGAAACAGAAAGTAAATTGTAATCTAAAGAGTCTACAAGAAAAACATTGGAAATGGAATGTCAGGGGAAATAACAATTTTACCAAGGCCTTTGACCAAACCTTAATTATGATCCCCGAATGTCATAGCTCTTTGGGGATCTTCATTTTTCTTGTATGAGGAGAACATTCTTTTCTCCCCTGTCATGTGGTTTGTGCACCCGCTATCGATTATCCAACTTGATCCACCGGATGCATAAACCTACAAAACAAGTTTAGGCCTTGTTCTTAGGTACCCAAACGGTCTTGGGTCCTTTCACATTAGAAACAAGCACCTTGGGTACCCAAACACAAGTTTTGGAACTCTTGTGTTTGCCCCCAACATATTTGGTAACTACTTTGCCTAATTTATTTGTGAGCACATATGAAGCATCAAAAGTTAAATGAAATATTATGCTCATTTGATGCATTAGGAGTTTTCTCTTTAGGCATTTTAACATGAGTGGAATGCCTAGAACTAGAAGCCTCATTTTTATACATAAAAGTATGATGAGAAACAGAATGAGGTTTCTTAGCATGAATTCTCCTAATTTTATGCTCAGGAAAGTTTGCAGGATATAAAATATAACCCTCACTATCCTGAACCACGGGAGCCTTACCCATAACAAAATTAGACAATCTTTTGAGGGCATTAAGCTTGACATTGCTTTGGTTCCCTTGTTGGAACCCAATGCCATCCTTAATACCATGGCGTCTCCCATTATAGAGCATGCTTCTAGCAAATTTAAACTTTTCATTTTCAAGTTCATGCTCGACAATTTTAGCATTTAAAGTAGATATGTGATCATTTTGTTGTTTAATCATAGCAAGGTGATCATCAATAGCTTCAACATTAATATCTCTACATCTAGTACAAATGGTGACATTTTCAACAGTAGATGTAGATGTTTTGCAAACATTTAATTCCTCAATCTTAGCATTTAGTTTATCATTCTCAATTCTAAGACTAGTAATTGAATCATTGCAAGCATTTTGTTTTTCAATCTTAGAAACTAAACTAGCATTTTCATTCCTAAGACTAGAAATTGAATCATGGTATATGCTAAGCTCCTTATATAAATTTTCACATTTTTCTACTTCCTGAGCATATGCATTCTTTATTTTAACGAATTTCTTGTTTTCCTTAATGAGCAAATCTTCTTGGCATTCTAAAAAGTCATCCTTCTCGTTAATGGTTTCAATTAATTCATTTAATTTTTCTTTTGTTTCATGTTAAGGTTGGCAAAAAGAGAAAGTAAATCATCTTCATTATCGCTAGAACTTCCCTCATCACTAGATGTAGTATATTTGGGGGTTCATCTAGAATGTACCTTCTTCTTCTTGCCATCCTTTGCCATGAGACATTTGTGGCTGACGTTGGGGAAGAGGAGGCCTTTGTTGACGGCGATGTTGGTGGCGTCCTCGTCGGAGGAGGATTCAGTGGAGCTCTCGTCGGAGTCCCATTCCTGGCATATGTGCGCATTGTCGCCCTTCTTCTTGTTGTATCTCTTCTTCTCCTTCTTCTTCCCCATCTTGTCTTCGTCCCTATCACTTTCACTAGAAATTGGACATTTAGCTATGAAATGACCGGACTTACCACACCGGTAGCACACCCTCTTGGAGCGGGGCTTGTAATCCTTCCCCCTCCTTTGCTTGAGGATTTGGCAGAAGCTCTTGATGATGAGCGCCATCTCCTCATTGTCGAGCTTGGAGGCGTCGATTGGAAGCCTACTTGGTGTAGACTCCTCTTTTTCTTTCGTCGCTTTGAATGCGACGGGTTGCACCTCGGGTGTAGAGGTGGCGCCTTGCTCCAAGAGTCCAAGTTAACAATGTGTTTGGAGTCTTTGATCATAAGTTCAAAGCTCACAAACTTGCCAATAACTTCCTCGAGAGACATTGGCTTGTATCTAGGATCCGCACGTATTAATTGTACTTGAGTAGGATTACGAAATATGAGGGATCTAAGAATAACCTTGACCATTTCATGGTCATCCCATTTGGTGCTCCCGAGGTTGCACACTTGATTCACCATGGTCTTGAGCCGGTTGTACATGGCCTGCGGCTCTTCCCCTTTGTTGAGGACGAACCGACCGAGTTCTCCCTCGATCGTCTCACGCTCGGTGATCTTGGTCACCTCGTCCCCTTCGTGCGCCGTTTTGAGGATGTCCCAAATTTCTTTGGCGTTCTTCAACCCTTGCACCTTATTATACTACTCTCGACATAAAGAGGCGAGGAGTATAGAAGTTGCTTGTGAGTTGAAATGCCTAATTTGGGCGGCCTCGTCCGAGTCATAGTCCTCGTCCCCCACCTTTGGTGCTTGTGCTCCGAACTCAACAATATCCCAAATACTTTCATGGAGTGAGGTTAGATGGTGCCTCATTTTATCACTCCACATACAATAATCTTCACCATCAAAATAAGGTGGTTTGCCTAGGGGTACGGAAAGTAATGGAGCGCGCTTTGAAATACGGGGATAGCGTAGGGGCATCTTACTATACTTGCGCTCATGGTGCTTAGAAGTGGTCGACGACTCGGTGCCGGACGTGGAGGGTGACGAAGAGTCGGTCTCATAGTAGACCACTTTCTTCGTCTTCTTCTTCTTGTCACCTCTTCTATGTGACTTGATAGAGGAATATGGTTCCTCCTTATACTTGTTGCCGGACTCCCTTGATAGAGTCCTCCCCGAGCCTGCGGGCTTTTTGCCGGTCACGATCTCCCTCTTGGCTTGATCTCCAGACATCACTTTGAGTTGGTTAGGGTCTTAATGAAGCACTGGTTGTGATACCAATTGAAAGTCGCCTAGAGGGGGGTGAATAGGTGAAACCGGAAATTTACAAACTTAAACTCACACTAAAGGCCGGGGTTAGCGTTAGAATTAAATTCAAGTCAAAAGAATGTTTCTCTCGCTAAGAGTTGCTCAAAGAATGCGGATGACGTATGGGAGCTAACTCAAAACAATACTAGCAAGGAAATGTTAGAGAGGGAAATCAAATCAAACAAGAATCAAAGCGAGTGAACACGATGATTTGTTTTACCGAGGTTCGGTTCCAAAGAATCTAGTTCCCGTTGAGGAGGTCACAAAGACCGGGTCTATTTCAACCCTTTCCCTCTCTCAAACGGTCACTTAGACCGAGTGAGCCTTTTTCTTAATATCATGGGTCACTTAGACCCCGCAAGGACCACCACACACTTAGGTGCCTCTTGCTTTGATTACAAGTCTCTTGAGAATAAGAAGGGAAAAAGAAAAGGCCAAACAAGCGACAAGAGCAACAAAAGAACACAAGTGATCCTCTCACAAGCCCTAATGCACTAGAGTTGATTTTGGGGCTTTGAGTGAATTAATTGCTTTGATTGTGTCTTGGAGTGTTGGGCTTTTGCTCTTGCAATGAATGAAGATTTCAAAAGGCTTGGATGGGAGTGAATGAGGTGGTTGGGGGGTATTTATAGCCTCCCAACCACTTCTAGTCGTTGGCTGATTTTTGCTGGCGTTGGGCGCACCGGACAGTCCGGTGCGCCACCGGACAGTCAGTGTGCACTGTCCAGTGCGCGCCACGTCAGCGCAACTGTTAGAGTTCGGAGCAGTTGACCGTTTGGGACATTTGTCTTCTACCTACACCGAACAGTCCGGTGCCCTCTGACTTCTGTCGCGGCACTGTAGCACAATGTTGCTTTTGCGACACTGTAGCACAATGTTGCTTCTGCTCCTGTTCTAATGCCGATAGGCTTCATATCTTCGCGAATTTAGGCAAGATCGTCGTGTAAGATATGTTCCCTGGTGTGTGCTTTGTCGTTTATCTGTGGGAGTCGAGGGGTTTTCGGCCGTGTATAGTGAGTTGTCGCGTCGCCAAGTCTTGAGTGTCTGGCTACCGCGTCCCGAGGTAAATCCATGCCAAAACATATCAACCGACCGAGATTTGTTTTCAAACTTTGTCAGGGTGTGTTCAATGTAATTTGGCGCCAATTTGATATTTGGACTTCACGGGTTTGAGTTTTGGAAATTAGAGAACACGATCGATCTTTATGAAGAGGTCAGATTTCAGATTTCTGAATTTTCTGAATTTCCAATGAGTCTTCACTTAAGTGGCTGTTTTGGGAATTCTGCAAAACCCTTTTGATTAAACTTCCTTACTATGTGATAATGTTCATAAATGTGGGTGTGGAGGGAAAATCCTAGGTAACACCTGGGGTGTTACAGCCCTCCCCCTTAAAAGAATATCGCCCCGAGATTCGGGTTGGGGTTCTCCAGGGGTGAGGAGGAGGTTACGACTTGCTTTCATGGTGTTGGTTTGCTTATTACGGTTCTTTAGAAAACCTGCTCTTCGAATGTCATCCTCTTTGCAACTTCAGAAGGAAGCCCTTCTTGCTTGAGTTTTATAGCTTAACTTGGTTTATGTTAAGATCACATATCCTATATTTGGATTCAGAGGGCAGGGGACTGGGGTATGGTTACATACTGATTTTCTTAGGTAGACAATCGGGGTAGTTTGAGCACAGAAATTCCTCAGTCTCCCAGGTAGCCTCTTCCTTTGAATGGTTGCTCCATTGGATCATATACATTTTGATCAACCTTGCACTAGTTGATCTTTCCTTGCAATCCAAAACCTTGGAGGGGTGTTCTTGGTATGATAGATCTGGCTCTATCTCCACATCTGGTTCTGTTATGACCTCTGTTGGTAAGCGAACACACTTCTTCAATTGGGATACATGAAACACATTGTGGATGGCAGACATCTTTGGAGGTACCATCAATTTGTATGGCACTGGTCCACATGCTTCTATGATCTCATATGGTCCAATGTAGTGAGGGGCTAACTTGCCTGTGATCCCAAACCTTTACACTCCTTTTGTGGGTGATACTTTCAGCTATACAAAATCTCCCACTTCAAACTGTAGGGGTTTCCTTCTCTTGTCGTGGTAACTCTTTTGCCTGGCCTGAGCAGCTTCTAGGTTCTTCCTGATCATTTTGACTTTTCTTTCTGCTTCCGACACCAGGTCGGGCCCAAAGATTTCTCTCTAGCCAGACTGTGATTAGTTGAGGGTGTTCGACACTTACTTCCATATAAGGCTTCAAAAGGTGCCATCTTCAGACTGGATTGATAACTGTTGTTATAAGCAAACTCTGCCAAAGAGAGGCACTTATCCCAGTTCTTGCCGTAATCGATTACACAAGCCCGTAGCATATCTTCAAGAATCTGATTTACCCTTTCGGTCTGACCATCAGTTTGGGGGTGGTAAGCCGAACTTCTTACCAGCTTGGTTCCCAAGGACTCTTGCAATTGCTCCCTAAATCTGGCTACGAATTGGGCTCCTTGGTCAGAGATAATTGTCCGAGGTAATCCCTGCAAACACACAATTCGGTCAATGTACAACTCTGCATACTTATGAGCCTTATCGGTGGTGTGCACTGGAAGAAAATGTGCCACTTTCGTCAATCGGTCTACAATGAACCCAGATTGAATCATGATATCGAGAGATGTTGGGCAGACCCACTATGAAATCCATGCTGATGTCATCCCATTTCCATGAAGGTATTGATAGGGGTTGCAAGGCACCAGCTGCTTTTAAGTGGCTTGCCTTTATCCTCTGACAGGTGTCACATTCCGATACATATTGGGCTATCTCCCTTTTCATCCTGGTCCACCAATACAGGGGCTTCAGATCATGGTACATCTTGGTGCTTCCCGGGTGCATGGAGAATTTGGAGAGGTGAGCCTCATCCAAGAGTCTCTTCTTGAGGTCTCTATTTTTAGGAACCACCAATCTGTCTGCGAACCACAATATCCCCTTGTTGTCTTGGTGAAAGCACTTATACTTCTCCACTTTCTGATTAAGATTCTCTTTGATGATTTGCACTCCCTTGTCACCAAGTTGGGCCATAATAATCTGGTCTAACAAGGTTGGCTCGATGGAGATGTGAGACAAGGTACCAAAAGGAATTACTTCAATCCTCATCTTACTCAACTCATCACATAGGGTGTTGATGCGAGAATCCATCACCATACAATTGCATTGCGACTTTCGACTTAGGGCATTAGCTACCGCATTGGCTTTCCCCGGGTGGTAATGTACTTCCAAGTTGTAGTCCTTGATTAATTCTAGCCATCTTCTCTACCTCATGTTGAGATCAGCTTGCGTAAAGGTGTACTTGAGGCTCTTGTGATCTGTATAGATGTTGCAGTGGGTTCCCATCAAGTAGTGCCTCCACATTTTCAATGCATGAACCATGGCTGCCAACTCTAAATCATGAGTAGGATAATTTTGCTCATGAGGTCTGAGTGCCCTGGATGCGTAGGCAATGACTCGGTTGTCTTGCATCAAAACACAACCTAGTCCAGTGCCAGAGGTATCACAATACACATCAAACGTCTTGTTGTCAGGCTGCGCTAACACAGGTGATGTGGTCAGATGTTGCCTTAAAGTGTGAAAGGCATCTTCACACTTCTGACCCCATTCAAAATTTTCTCCCTTCTTTAACAATTCTGTCATGGGCTTTGCAATTTGGGAGAAGTCTAGAATGAATCATTGATAATACCCGACCAATCCTAGAAAACTCCGAATCTAGCGAACAGTTGTCGGTGGCTTCCAGTTCATTACTTCTTGCACCTTATCCGGATCCACTGCTATTCCTATTTGAGAGATAATGTGACCCAAGAATTTAATCTCCTTCAGCCAGAAATCACACTTTGATAATTTGGCATAAAGGCGGTGTTCTCTCAGACGTTGGAGCACTACATGCAAATGACTAGCATGCTCTTCTTCGTTTCTTGAGTACACCAAGATATCACGAGGAAGACTACCACAAATTTGTCCAGTTCAGGCATGAAGACTAAATTCATCAGATACATGAAGTATGCGGGTGCATTTGTCAACCCAAACGACATCACCAGATACTCATACAACCCATATCTGGTCGAGAAGGCCGTCTTTGGAATATCACTTGCTCGTATCTTGATCTGATGATAGCCGGAGCGAAGATCTATTTTGGAAAACACCTTGGCTCCGACCAATTGGTCGAAAAGAACATCAATACGAGGCAAAGGATACTTGTTTTTGATAATCACCGCATTGAGTGGGCGGTAATCTATGCATAATCTCAAGCTCTCATCCTTATGCTTCACGAACAAGGCCGGACATCCCCAAGGTGAAGTACTTGGGCGGATGAAACCCTTGTCCAACAATTCTTGTAGCTGTTTCTTCAATTCTGCCAGTTCGGCAGGTGGCATCCGGTAGGGCCTCTTGGAAATAGGTGCCATTCCTGATTGCAACTTGATGGCAAATACGATATCCTAATCTGGCGGCATTCCTGACAACTCATCAAGAAAAACATCTGCATAATCACATACCACTAGAATTTTCTTCAAGGGTAGTTCTATCATGGAGAAAGCACATGACTGAGTGGTCTCTCGGCTGGGCAGATACAACGTATGGTCTCCGAAGGTAGGAGAACGTATTTCTAGAGTTCTAGCAGCTACATCTAACACCACCCGGTGTTGAGTCATCCAGTTAGCTCCCAAAATGATATCTACGTTCTCTAACCCCAAAATCAGAAGTGTAGATTTGAAGAGTTTTCTTTCTAGCTAGATTGGTACACTTTGATTTAACTGATTTGTTGCAACCTTGCCTCCCGGTGTTGCAATAATGAAGGACCCTCGGGTATGACAGAAGGGTAGTTGATATTTGACAGTGAACTTCTGGCTAATGAAGTTATGCGATGCACCAGCGTCAAACAGAATCAATGCAGGTTGATGAAAAACGGAAAAAGTACCAGTCATGATGGGCGCTCCTTTAGGTAACTCCTTTAGAGTAGTGAAGTTGAGCTTCCCTTGCCTGACTTGCACTTTCTGCTTCCTCCCTTTCTCTTGGTTGGGTGCTGACATCTGCCTTGGCTGATTCCACGGGCAATTCTTAGCATAGTGGCCTGCATTGCCACACGTGAAGCATTTGTTTCCATTCCCTTGGCAGAACTACTGCTGCTGTTGCTGCTGAGGTTGATTGTTCCTTGGAGCGGGAGGGGGAAAACTGTTGGTGCTTGCTACTGCTGCGGCGACCTAATGACCCATCTTCCTGCTTGATGCTGGAATCCCCTGCTCTAACTGTTGGAGACAATCTGGAACCTTTGGGGTGGAGCTGAAGATCTTGACATTGGTGCCTTCCTCTTTTTCTCTGCCCGGTGAGCTACAATACAGTCTTCATGTGATATGGCAAGGTTGACCAGTTCATTGAAGTTGTCAGCTCAAACAGTGTTGAGGCGCTCACGAAGCTTGGTGTTGAGTCCTCTTCAGAAACAGTCTCTCTTCTTCTCATCTGAATCTACATGATAACCCGCATACTGACACAGGTCGTTTAAGGCCTGGGCATACTGCAACACAGTGCGGGTTCCCTGAGTTAATGCCAAGAACTCATTGAGCTTGTGATCCAGAATGCCTACTGGAATATGGTGTCCTTTGAAAGCAATCTTGAACTCCTCCTGTAGTCCCGTGTCACCACATGGTCAGCAGTCAACATGGCGCGGAAATGGTCCCACCATGTCCTAGCAGGTCCACGAAGCTGCTGTGTGGTGAAGCGGGTCTTTGCGTCGTCAGGGCAATCTCCCGTGAGGAGTGGAAACTTGGACTCCACAACTCTAAGCCACACATCGGCGTCTAGCGGGTCCTCTGCCTTGGTGAACAAAGGCGGTTGCGTGCTCAAGAACTCCTGGTACATTACCTCGGCCAGAGGACGTTGTTGCTGGCCTCCACCATACTGCTGAGGGTGGGGCTGGCACTACACCAGCTGTCGTAGAATCTCATTCTGCTGAGCCATTAGCTCCTGCATAGTGGGAGCTAGAGGAGGTGGCGGGGGAATCTGCTCGTTCTACCCACGACGCTGCCTAGCTGCCATCTGAAAACAAAATTTTTTGCCATTGTTACCTCGATTTGCAATTCCGAGCAATACTCTTTATATCATATGGAGAAAATGACATAACATACTATTGAACCAAATGAGGATAATATGATTGCATTCATTTCATTGTTCACAAAAGTTTTCCCCGGGTTACAACAATTTAGGGATCCACCCTTAAGCCTAGTCCAAAATCTGATACCAAAACTAAGCTCGTGTGGGTTCCTGTCCTCCTAATATGTCAAATTAACTTGTCAACCCTGAGTGGTAGAGGCAACGTTGGATGCGGGTGAAGGGGCCTTCCAGAGGGAGTCGCATTTGGGCCTAGAGCTGGCTCTAATTCCTCGGGATCCTCCGCACCCTCGCTTCCTGCCTCGTTTGCCTCCATGTCCTGGTGGTGCATCTCTAGGTGGTTGTTGGCTTCTTCAAGTTCCTCCTGCACATCATGGAGCTGGATCTCCAGGATATCGATGGTGTTATCCCGGATTTCCACCTGCTTCTCTAGAGTCGCGATGCATTGGCTTAATTGTTCCACCTATAGGTCTTTCTCCACCAATTCCGAAGACAAGTCGACCACGAAGTCCTCTCGACTGTCGAGAGTGATCTTAGTAGTCTGAGCGAGATCAGTGAGGTGTGCCATGGCGTCGCTCTGCAGGGCCTGTAAGCGGTTTGGCTCATACACTGAATAGTGATCCTCCTAACCTGGTCGGGATGCATGGCCCACATGTCCTTCACGTGGCTCACTTTGTTGCACCACATGGGGTCATCCCTCTTCTCGGCAAGGAAGATTCCCAGTGGGTGCATCATCATCTCCAGGGGATGATACCCACAGAAGGTTGTCAGGGCTTTTAGCGCTGCAGCCTTGGTGGTGTCGTCTGCCCTGAACCTGACAGTCTTGGAATCAAGGGAACGCCATCCCGACTGTAGAGGGTGAGACTCCAGGGTCAGCCAAATCCTGCAACGTGGCACCCGATGCTCCTCGTATAGCTACACCGTATGCAGAGGAGGTGTAGGGTAACCGGCGGAGTAGAGCACCTCCCACAAGATGGAGGGAAAACCCTCGTGGGAAAGGTAGTCAAAACTGAAGCGAGTGTCTCGTCCATTGATGGGGGTGGGTGAAGTCATATGTGAAAGAGGGTTAGATGTGAGTGCCATAGTAGTGGAAAGGAGAAACGTGTGCCCGGGTTGTTAAAAGGTAGTCAAAACTGAAGCGAGTGTCTCGTCCAACCCTTTTCATTATTCATTATTAACAATGCTTGTTAGGTTCATTATCTGATGCACTTTTTCCTTAACTTCTAGTTTATAATGCATGCATGCTGGATAGAACGTCTTCTCACCGATTAGAGGGGTGCTTCTAGGGCATCCCTACTATTCTAAGGTTGGCCCATATGACCTACTTATATAGCCACCTATTTTCCCCACTATTTCTAAGGCCTTTCGTCCTAGGTCTAGCGTTCTAGTTCTGACGATCCAAGACTGGTTTCTAAGCAAGTTTTAATTTTAAAAAAGTTGGTATCCATAACTTATTGATTCTTCTGTAATGGTACTCGCTCTGATACCAGCTGTGGAAGAACCACTCGAATTATTTTAGCTTAAGTGCCCGAGTCACGCCTTAGAGGCAGCAACACACTTAAATCGGAATAACCCGTTAGTCCCTCAGATCTAGTCTGATAAAGCCACTTACCAAGGATCGAATACCACTAGCTCACACGAAGGTGAGGTTCAGAGAGAATACAATAAACATGAATCCACAAATTAAAGTAATGGAGTTATTACATAGATTGGAGTTCTTTTCAATGAAAGATAACAAGCTCGTAATTAAAATGCAGCGGATAATTGATAACGTCGATATTGAGGAATAGGGCAAGGCCTAGCCCACTACTCCTCCTAGTCCTCTCCTGTCGAGGCAGCATCCCACTCGACAGTCCAACCCGGTGGCAGGGTGGAAGGCCAAGTCACACCATCAACCATATCCTGTAGCGTACCTGAAAAAATATGCCACAAGCAAGGCTGGGTATACTAATACTCAGCTAGACTTACCCGGGGTGAGGAGTCTACTCCTCTACCTCTAGACCATGAATATGTTTGGCTGGGGGGTTTGGTTTGCCAAAAGCTTAGCTGAGTCTAAAAACAATTTTAGCTTTACCAGTTCTAGTATATATAATTAAGCTAGCTTTACTCCTCTCTAAGTAGACATGGTAACAATCATTTAATACAATCAACATGTTATCTCAAGTAAAACCTCATTTCACTTTTTACTCGATGCGGTACAAGGGGTCAAGCAGTCTCATTAGCTGCGAGAAGCAGACGATTCAAATCGAGTTTTAACCGTGCAAGGTAAACCTAAACACACGACATGTAGGGGTACTCCGTCCCCACACATATCAATCGTCCCCATTGATTCCCCGTTCGCGGCCAGGACTCACCGCCTTGGCATGCAATGCCCCACTGACCCCGGCTGCCGCCGTGTAGTGGCTGCACTTGCACCCACCATAGCTAGCATGAGAGACCTCGTCTCAGGACAAGTGAGGGGGAAAGTCCGCGCCCGGCTTCACTCAGGTACTAGGCTTATCGGTTACCATATTTCCCGACATGTGGTTAGTACTTTCAAACGCTTGACTCAGTTATCCACACATTAATCCTTAATTCCAATTCAGTCTCATAGACAAGGCATCCACCCTGGATCGAAGTCCATAGACCATCATAGATCCTATTATCAAGATGAATACAATAAATTCTTGACCTCGCGTGAGTGCTAGAAAAATTACTCGACTTCTACCGAGATCCCTAATTAGCAAATCAAGCAGCTACTCGACCTAGCATACTAGTATCCATCTCAAAAAGGAATCCTGAGTTCATGCAACTAAGGGTTTCAAGCAACTCCTACACTTAAGTTCACATTACAAACCTACAAACATTAAGTGTAGTAAAGTAGCATATATAAATGGTTATGCATAAAACCGGGGCTTGCCTTCAAAAGTTGAGGCTGCGGGGAGATCCTCGGTGGCAGGCTCTGGAGCTGGCTCCTGGACTTCCTCTTGGGCAACTCCTTGCTCGGGGATGAGCATGTACTCTCTGTCAGCGAGGTTGCAATATAAATAAATGCAATAAATAAGATACATGCATGTCATGATATGCAATTTAGTAATTATGAGGCATGGTGAAATGATTAAGTCAATAAGGTAAAGCTTAATCTCACTACTGGAGGTTTCAGTGGCATACTTAGCCATTTAGGATTGGGTGTGGCCAAGGTTTGGAGGTTGGATTAATTTAGTACTCCACTAACTTTTAATGTCTTAGTGAAATTTTTAACAAGGTCTTTTCTGAAGTTGTAATGGTTAAGATTTATCGTTTCTGTTAATTATCTCCTTTCCCCATTTCTACTTATGCTTTTTAGAGTAGGTTCGAACTACAACATAGTTTCAAAAATTTCCAAAAATCCTATAAAAATTACAGTGGTTTCTCATTGGTGTATATATTTCAGTCTCAAAAATTGAGGCATAGAATGAGACTGGTTTTCTCTGCACAAAAATAATAATATTTAGGGCAGAGGGGGTGCTTTGAACTACAACTCCCTTCTAGGAGTGTATTTTATCTTAAGGGTTATTTTTTCTGGTATCTAGGTATAATATTATGACCTTATGACAAATTTTAGCCAAATATACTTAGTAGTTATTTTATGGGGATTTTCCAAAGCTTTAGGGCTTAGTGGTGCTTTCTACTACTACTATGTTTGAGAAATGTCAAACAATAGATTTCTCAATTTTCCTATTGTCGGGGACAATAATTAGGGGTACCCCCAAGAATCCTAATCTCAGCTGGTAACCCCCATCAGCACAAAGCTGCAAAGGCCTGATGGGTGCGATTAAGTCAAGGCTCGGTTCACTCAAGGGACACGATCTCGCCTCGCCCGAGCCTAGCCTCGGGCAAGGGCAGCCGACCCCGGAGGATTTACGTCTCGCCCGAGGACCCTCTCCAGCAACGGACACACCTTCGGCTCGCCCGAGGCCCAGTCTTTGCCAAGAAGCAACCTTGGCCAAGTCGCCACGCCGACCGACCGTATCGCATAAGCATTTAATGCAAAGGTGGCCTGACACCTTATCCCAATGCGCGCCCTTCAGTCGACAGAGCCGAAGTGACCGCAGTCACTTCGCCGCTCCACTGACCGGCCTGACAAGAGGACAGTGCCGCCTGCGCCGCTCCGACTGTTGTGCCACTCGACAGAGTGAGGCTGACAGCAGCCAAGTCCGGCCTTAAGCGCCATAGGAAACTCCGCATCGCCCGACTCCAGGGCTCGGACTTGGGCTCAGCCCCAGAAGATGACGAACTCCGCATCGCCCGACCCCAGAGCTCGGACTCGGGCTCAGCCCCGGAAGACGACGAACTTCGCATCGCCCAACCCCAGGGCTCGGACTCGGGCTCAGCCCCGGAAGACGACGAACTCCGCATCGCCCGACCCCAGGGCTTGGACTCGGGCTCAGCCCCGGAAGACGACGAACTCCGCATCGCCCGACCCCAGGGCTCGGACTCGGGCTCAACCCCGGAAGACGACGAACTCCCCCTTGCCCGACCCTAGGGCTCGGACTCGGGCTCGGCCCCGGAAGACGACGAACTCCGCCTCGCCCGACCTCAGGGCTCGGACTCAGCCCTGGCCTCAGTCGACGGTCTCCGCCTCGCCTGACCCAGGGGCTCGGACTCGACCTCGGCCTCGGAAGATAGACTCAACCTCGACCTCGGAGGAGCCTCCACCTCGCCCAACCCAGGGCTCAGACCGACCACGTCACAGGAGGCGCCATCATTACCCTACCCCAAGCTAACTCAGGCTAAGGGGAACAAGACCGGCGTCCCATCTGGCTCGCCTCGATAAACAAGTAATGATGGCGCCCCGCATGCTCCATGACGACGGCGGCTCTCAGCCCCCATATGGAAGCAAGGAGACGTCAGCAAGGACTCGATAGCCCCGACAGCTGTCCTTCCGCCAGGCTCCAGCGCTCCTCCGACGGCCACGACACCACACGAACCGGGTGCCAAAACCTCTTCGGCTGCCACGACGGCATGTACATAGGGCACTAGCTCTTCTCTGCTAGACACGTTAGCACACTGCTACACCTCCCATTGTACACATGGATCCTCTCCTTACGCCTATAAAAGGAAGGTCCAGGGCCCTCTTATAGAGGGTTGGCCGCGCGGGGAAGGACGGGACGGCGCACGCATAGGCCTCTCACTCCCTCCCTCGCGGACGCTTGTAACCCTCTACTGCAAGTGCACCCGACCTGGGCGCGGGACAAACACGAAGGCCGTGGGTTTCCCCTTTTACGCCTGTCTCCCTCCGGCTTCTTCCCCCCTTCGCTCTCTGTCTCGCGCCGACCCATCTGGGCTGGGGCACGCGGCGACAATTTACTCGTCGGTCCAGGGACCCCCCCCCGGGGTCGAAACGCCGACAGTTGGTGCGCCAGGTAGGGGCCTGCTGCGTGTTGACGAACAGCTTCCCGTCAAGCTCCAGATGGGTAGTCTCCAGCAACCTTTCCAGCCCGGGACGATGCTCCGTTTTGGGAGTCTTGAGTTCATGTCCCTCGACGGCAGCTACGACATGATACTCCTTCCTCCGCCGTGCGACGGCGACAATGGCGGTCGACAACCCGCCCGCCGGCGGCGGATTCGACGACGTCTTCCCCACGTGGCGGAAGAACGACATTCGGGCATGTCCCGTCCCCTCCCCCGCCGACGGAGGAGGAGGCGGGGCAACCAAGGCCAAGCAGGAGGCGGCACCTCGTCGGCTGTCGAGCGAGTCGACGGCGCCGGCGCCCCAACGGGGGCGCGACGGGCATCGACTTCGCGTCTGAGACGAAGACGAGCGCCGTCTCCCCACAACACGCCAACTCCAAGCAAACGGACGACGCCAGCACGCTCGCAAAGGACTTGCTGGGCGTCACCCTCGTACCTAAGACGATGGTGCGGTCTACCCCTGACGTGACTTCGTCACCGCCCATCGACCAAGAGGTACCGACCAATTCCCATCTCGCGCCTTTTGGATTCAGCCTCGACCCACCAAGCGACCTCGCTTCGGTGGACGCTTTCATAGAGGCGAGTCCAAACCCTCCGGGGTATCGTATGTGGTCACCCTGGGACCGGCTGACAGCCGTCTCGACCTACGGGCCCTCGGGTTCCGAGGAAGATGACGAGCCCGACTTTTGTTGGGATTTCTTCGGACTTGGCAACCCCAGTGCCATGCGGGACTTCATGACCGCATGCGACTACTGCCTTTCCAACTGTTCCGACGGTAGCTGTAGCCTCGGCGACGAGGACTGCGGCCCAAGTCGTGAATGTTTCCACGTCGATCTTGGTATACCGGAAAACGGTGATCCCCCTAGGCCTGCGCCTCGCGTTGACATCCTTCGGGAGCTAGCCGTGGTCCCAGTCCCTACGGGGGGTCAGGACGCACAGCTCAAGCAAATCTGCGAGATGCAGGCCAAGCTTGACGAGGGAGCAGGAACGCTTGAGCCATTCCGCCGGGACATCGGGCAGGAATGGGCAGGCCAACCTCCGGCCGGAGAAGCGCGTCATCTACCCCAGGGCATCCAGCACCGCATCGCCGACGATGTCAGGGCAAGGCCACCACCGTCTTCCAGTGGGGTCGGCCAGAACCTGGCTACAGTGGTAATACTTCTCAGCGCGATGCCGGAGCCATCTACCACCGAAGGGCGGCGTATCCAGGGAGAGCTCAAGAATCTCCTGGAGGATGCCGCGGTCCGACGGGCTGAAAGCTCTGCCTCCCGAAGGCAGGGGTACCCCTCGGAACATCGCGTCGTGACTTCCCGATTCATGCGGGAAGCCTCGGTCCACACCGGGCACACGCGCAACACAGCGCCTGCGGTCCCGGGTCACCTCGGCAACGAACACCCTCACCGCAACCGTCGAACCCACCTCGACGAGAGGGTGCACCGGGGCTACCACCCCAGGCGTAGGGAACGCTACGACAGCGGGGAGGATCGGAGTCCCTCGCCCGAATCACCCGGTCCGCAGGCTTTCAGCCGGGCCATACGACGGGCGCCATTCCCGACCCGGTTCCGAACTCTGACTACTATCACAAAGTACTCGGGGGAGGCGAGACTGGAACTGTGGCTCGCGGACTACCGGCTGGCCTGCCACCTAGGTGGAACGGACGATGACAACCTCATCATCCGCAACCTCCCCCTGTTCCTCTCCGACACCGCTCGAGCCTGGCTGGAGCACCTGCCTCCGGGGCAGATCTCCAACTGGGACGACCTGGTCCAAGCCTTCGCCGGCAACTTCCAGGGCACGTACGTGCGCCCTGGAAACTCCTGGGATCTCCGAAGCTGCCGCCAGCAGCCGGGAGAGTATCTCCGGGACTACATCCGGCGATTCTCGAAGCAGCGCACCGAGCTGCCCAACGTCACCGACTCGGATGTCATCAGCGCGTTCCTCGCCGGCACCACCTGCCGCGACCTGGTGAGCAAGCTGGGCCGCAAGACCCCCACCAGGGCGAGCGAGCTGATGGACATCGCCACCAAGTTTGCCTCTGGCCAGGAGGCGGTTGAGGCCATCTTCCGGAGGGACAAGCAGCCCCAGGGCCGCCCACCGGAAGATGTCCCCGAGGCGTCAACTCAGCGCGGCACCAAGAAAAAGGCAAGAAGAAGTCGCAAGCGAAACGCGACGCCGCCGACGCGGACCTTGTCGCCGCCACCGAGTACAAGAACCCTCAGAAACCTCCCGGAGGTGCTAATCTCTTCGACAAGATGCTCAAGGAGCCGTGCCCCTATCATCAGGGGCCCGTCAAGCACACCCTTGAGGAGTGCGCCATGCTTCGGCGCCACTTTCACAAGGCCGGGCCACCTGCGGAAGGTGGCAGGGCCCGCGACGACGATAAGAAGGAGGATCACAAGGCAGGAGAGTTCCCCGAGGTCCACGACTGCTTCATGATCTACGGTGGGCAAGTGGCGAACGCCTCGGCTCGACACCGCAAGCAAGAGCGTCGGGAGGTCTGCTCGGTAAAGGTGGCGGCGCCAGTCTACCTAGACTGGTCCGACAAGCCCATCACCTTCGACCAGGGCGACCATCCCTACCGCGTGCCGAGCCCGGGGAAATACCTTCTCGTTGTCGACCCCGTCATCAGCAACGTCAGGCTCACCAAGGTCCTCATGGACGGAGGCAGCAGCCTCAACATCATCTACGCCGAGACCCTCGGGCTCCTGCGGATCGATCTGTCGTCGGTCCGGGCAGGCGCTGTGCCTTTTCACGGGATCATCCCAGGGAAGCGCGTCTAGCCCCTCGGATAACTCGATCTACCCGTCTGCTTCGAGACTCCCTCCAACTTCCGAAGGGAAACCCTCACGTTCGAGGTGGTCGGGTTCCGAGGAACCTACCACGCGGTGTTGGGGAGGCCATGCTACGCCAAGTTCATGGCCGTCCCCAACTACACCTACCTCAAGCTCAAGATGCCAGGCCCCAACGGGGTCATCATCGTCGGCCCCACGTATCGACACGCGTACGAATGCGACGTGGAGTGCGTGGAGTACGCCGAGGCCCTCGTCAAATCCGAGGCCCTCATCGCCGACCTGGAGAGCCTCTCCAAGGAGGCGCCAGACGTGAAGCGCCATGCCGGCAACTTCGAGCCAGGGGAGACGGTTAAGTCTGTCCCTCTCGACCCCAGCAACGACGCCTCCAAGCAGATCCGGATCGGCTCCGGGCTCGATCCCAAATAGGAAGCAGTGCTCGTCGACTTTCTCCGCGCAAACGCCGACATTTTCGCGTGGAGTCCCTCGGACATGCCTGGCATACCGAGGGATGTCGCCGAGCACTCACTGGATATCCGAGCTGGAGCCCGACCCGTGAAGCAGCCTCTGCGCCGATTCGACGAAGAAAAGTGCAGAGCCATAGGCGAGGAGATCCACAAGCTAATGGCGGCGGGGTTCATCAAAGAGGTATTCCATCCCAAATGGCTTGCCAACCCTGTGCTTGTGAGAAAGAAAGGAGGGAAATGGCGGATGTGTGTAGACTACACTGGTCTAAACAAAGCATGTCCAAAAGTTCCCTACCCTCTGCCTCGCATCGATCAAATCGTGGATTCCACTGCTGGGTGCGAAACCCTGTCTTTCCTCGATGCCTACTCAGGGTATCACCAAATCAGGATGAAAGAGTCCGACCAGCTCGCGACTTCTTTCATCACACCTTTCGGTATATACTGCTATGTTACCATGCCGTTCGGTTTGAGGAATGCGGGTGCGACATACCAAAGGTGCATGAACCACGTGTTCGGCGAACACAATGGTCGAACGGTCTAGGCCTACGTCGATGACATCGTAGTCAAGACGAGGAAAGCCTCTGACCTCCTTTCCGACCTTGAAGCGACATTCCGGTGTCTCAAGGCGAAAGGAGTAAAGCTCAATCCCGAGAAGTGCGTTTTTGGGGTCCCCCGAGGCATGCTCTTGGGGTTCATCGTCTTCGAGCGGGGCATCGAGGCCAACCCGGAAAAAATCGCGGCCATCACCAACATGGAGCCCATTAAGGACTTGAAAGGCGTACAGAGGGTCACGGGATGCCTGGCGGCTCTGAGCTGCTTCATCTCGCGCCTCGGCGAAAGAGGCCTACCTCTGTACCGCCTCTTAAGAAAGGCCGAGTGCTTCACTTGGACCCCGGAGGCCGAGGAAGCCCTTGGGAACCTGAAGGCGCTCCTCACGAACGTGCCCATCTTGGTGCCCCCCGCTCTCGGAGAAGCCCTCTTGATCTACGTCGCCGCTACCACTCAGGTGGTCAGCGCCGCGATCATGGTTGAGAGACAAGAAGAGGGGCATGCATTGCCCGTCCAGAGGCCAGTCTACTTCATCAGTGAAGTACTGTCCGAGACCAAGATCCGCTACCCACAAATTCAGAAGCTACTATACGCGGTGATCCTGACGCGGCAGAAGTTGCGACACTACTTCGAGTATCATCTGGTGACTGTGGTGTCATCCTTCCCCCTGGGGGAGATCATCCAGTGTCGAGAGGCCTCGGGTAGGATTGCAAAGTGGGCAGTGGAAATCATGGGCGAGACAATCTCGTTCGCCCCTCGGAAGGCCATCAAGTCCCAAGTCTTGGCGGACTTTGTGGCTGAATGGGTCGATACCCAGCTCCCGACAGCTCCGATCCAACCGGAGCTCTGGACCATGTTCTTCGACGGGTCACTGATGAAGACAGGGGCAGGCGCGGGCCTGCTCTTCATCTCGCCCCTCGGGAAGCACCTACGCTACGTGCTACGCCTCCACTTCCCGGCGTCCAACAATGTGGCCGAGTACGAGGCTCTGGTCAACGGGTTGCGCATCGCCATCGAGCTAGGGGTCTGATGCCTCGACGCTCGCGGTGACTCGCAGCTCGTCATTGACCAAGTCATGAAGAACTCCCACTGCCGCGACCCGAAGATGGAAGCCTACTGCGATGAGGTTCGGCGCCTGGAGGACAAGTTCTACGGGCTCGAACTCAACCACATCGCCCGACGATACAACGAGATTGTGGACGAGCTGGCCAAGATAGCCTCGGGGCGGACAACGGTTCCCCCGAACGTCTTCTCCCGAGACCTGCATCAACCCTCCGTCAAGACCGACGACACGCCCGAGCCCGAGAAGGCCTCGGCCCAGCCCGAGGCACCCTCGGCCCCTGAAGGCGAGGCACTGCGCGTCGAGGAGGAGCGGAGCGGGGTCACGCCTAATCGAAACTGGCAGACCCCGTACCTGCAATATCTCCACCGAGGAGAGCTACCCCTCGACCGAGCCGAAGCGCGGCGGTTGGCGCGGCGCGCCAAGTCGTTCGTCTTGCTGGGGGACGGGAAGGAGCTCTACCACCGCAGCCCCTCAGGCATCCTCCAGCGATGCATATCCATCGCCGAAGGCCAGGAGCTCTTACAAGAAATACACTCGGGGGCTTGCGGTCATCACGCAGCACCTCGAGCCCTTGTTGGAAACGCCTTCCGACAAGGTTTCTACTGGCCGACCGCGGTGGCCGACGCCACTAGAATTGTCCGCACCTGCAAAGGGTGTCAATTCTATGCGAGGCAGACACACTTGCCCGCTCAGGATCTGCAGACGATATCCATCACCTGGTCGTTTGCTGTGTGGGGTCTGGACCTCGTCGGCCCCTTGCAGAAGGCACCCGGGGGCTACACGCACCTGCTGGTCGCCATCGACAAATTCTCCAAGTGGATCGAGGTCCGACCCCTAAACAGCATCAGGTCTGAACAGGCGGTGGCGTTCTTCACCAACATCATCCATCGCTTTGGGGTCCCGAACTCCATCATCACCGACAACGGCACCCAGTTCACTGGCAGAAAGTTCTTGGACTTTTGCGAGGATCACCACATCCGGGTGGACTGGGCCGCCGTGGCTCACCCCATGACGAATGGGCAAGTAGAGCGTGCCAACGGCATGATCCTACAAGGACTCAAGCCGCGGATCTACAACGACCTCAACAAGTTCGGCAAGCGATGGATGAAGGAGCTCCCCTCGGTGGTCTGGAGTCTGAGGACAACGCCGAGCTGAGCCACGGGCTTCACACCGTTCTTTCTAGTCTATGGGGCCAAGGCCATCTTGCCCATAGACTTAGAATACGGTTCCCCGAGGACGAGGGCCTACGACGACCAAAGCAATCGAGCTAACCGAGAAGACTCACTGGACCAGCTGGAAGAGGCTCGGGACATGGCCTTGCTACACTCGGCGCGGTATCAGCAGTCCCTGCGACGCTACCACGCCCGAGAGGTTCGGTCCCGAGACCTCCAGGTGGGCGACTTGGTGCTTCGGCTGCGACAAGACTCCCGAGGTCGGCACAAGCTCACGCCTCCCTGCGAAGGGACGTTCGTCATCGCCAAAGTTCTGAAGCCCGGGACGTACAAGCTGGCCAACAGTCAAGGCGAGGTCTACAGCAACGCTTGGAACATCCGACAGCTACGTCGCTTCTACCCTTAAGATGCTTTCAAGTCGTTCATACACCTCGTTCACACACGAAGTCTAACCATCAAGGAAGGGTCAGCCTTGCCTCGGCAAAGCCCGACCCTCCCTCGGGGGCTAGAAGGGGGGAACCCCCTCTGCGTCAAAATTTTCCTCGGAAAAAGATCTTTTCTGCCAGAATGTCTTTTGTGCTTTTCGACTATTTCGAAAGTGGGATCCTGAAAACGATGGAGTACACGTAAGCAGCCAAGGATGACCAAGCCGAGGGACTCCAACGCCTCCGGGATACGGATACCTCACTCATCACCTTCTGCGATAAGTAACTCACGCTCGGATAGGTGATTCCGCAGACCGAACAAGTCTTCACGCTCGAAAACTCTTCTGCCGAAACGATTTTTCGGGCCTTCTCGACTATATCGATGGCAGAACCCTACGGACGAGTAAGAGTACACGTAAGCGGCAAGGCCGACCGAGCCGAGGGACTCCTACGCCTCCGAGATACGGATACCTCACTCATCACCTTTCGTGAAAAGTAACTCTCGCTCGGACAAACAATTCTGTCACCGACAAATAAGTCCAGATACTCGAAACAAGAGGAAAAGAAACGTAGCTTTACAACACGACGACAGTGTGTTTGGGCCTCGGCGGCCGCAGAAAACATACGCACACTACAAGATAAACCGATCCTGCAGGCTCGGACCTTGACAGTCGAAGGGAGCAGCAGCACCCTCGGCGTCAACTACACCTTCGGTGAAGTCCAACCTAGCCTCGGACGGCGACGCGGTCGGAGGATCTCCATTCTGAAGGACGACATCAGCACCGCGCCTGGACCATCGCCGGCGGGGTCTTCTCCAGGAATCCGGCTTGAGCAGACAGCTCGGCCGGCCACCCCGAAGCCTCAGCCAGCTGTCCCCCAAGGACATCAGCCCGGCTCGTGGCCTCGGCAACTCGACTCCGGCGTCGGTCCCGCCAGTGGACGGCCCGGCCAGGCTCTAGCCGACGAAGTCTTCTTTTCGATCCAACTCCGCCTTTGTCCGTGCTGACACCGCTACCTCCGGCTTCGGCTCATCGAAGAGCGGCCAAGGGTTCCTTTAACTAAGCAAGAGAAGCCTCGGACAGCAAGGCCGATCGAGCCGAGGGACTCCTACGCCTCCGGGATACGGATACCTCACTCGTCACCTTCGCACGAGGTAACTCACGCTTGGTGAAGCGGTTCAGATAGCCGACAAGTGAGTCTTAGTGCTCGAAATGAGGAAAAAAACACGGCTCCGTGCCAAAGATACATAAATGTTCAGGCCCCGATAGCCACAATGAACAAAATACCGGCACTCAAGGTGCCATTACAAACGGAACTCCGGTTCCGCCTCCGCGGGTACGAACAACCCCCCACATTGGAGGGACCGCGGGGTGACAAGCTCCGGGCGACTCGCCAGCGACCTCTACGGCAGCAGCCATGGTCCCAGGACGGACGTGGCCAGCGGAAGGCTCTCGTTTGCGTCCCCACTCAAGGGACGCGAACCAGATATTAAAGCCAAAGAGTCGGGGGTCGGTCCGTAGGCGGCGCTGACGACCTCGACGGTGGGGAAGCTTTCTCCAGCTGCCACCACGTCAGCACCGACGATGGCGTCCGCCTCTCCACCAACGCCGCACCGGCGAGCGTGGGCCGCTCCAAAGCGCACCGGCAGGTCCTCGCTCCCGTCCTCGCCATGAAAGCGAGGAGGAGGACGGAATGTTGCATCCTAGCTGGGCAACAACAGTTCGCCTTCCCCGGCATGTCTGGAGGACGCCTCCTCCGCAGAGCTGGAGGATGGTCTCCACCACCGGAAGCTGGAAGAGGAGGTGGCCAGCCGGCCCGTGCGGGAGGTAGAGCCCCGGCTCACCTCGCTCTCTGCCCCAGCAAGGATGATGAAGATCCTTGAAGCTGAGGGCGAGACCAAGATCGCAGCCCGACTTGCTTCTCCCCACCCAGCGGCTGGTGGTCACCGTCTTGGGTGACCACCAGCGAGGGGATGCGGCCGGGCTGCCTAATAAAAATCCTTGAAGCCGAACGATGGCTGAAAGGTACCAACTTCCGCGAAGTTGCGTTCCTCTGACGACAAGGCGGAAAGACTGCGAGTGTCCCCCATCTGGGGGCTCGGAAGGTGGAAAGACGCGATGCACAAGGGGAGCGCGAAGACATGGTTGCCTTTCAAGGGGGTCACCCTCCTTTTAAAGGCAACTCTCCACACTTGCGTCCTTAGCCATCGCGGGCTAAGTCTTCTCCAACACGCTCCAAGGTCCTCCCCCTACGACACGGGAGTTGGGTCCCACGCGTCATGCAAGCTAGCCAAGGGCAGAAGAAGCCAAACTGCCGCGCGCGCGGTACGCGCAACTGCCCAGCGGTTACGAGCAATCCTCCACTTTTGTCCGGACCAGCGGGTGAAAGGGCGGACCGCCATGCAGGCGGCATGCAACCGCACCGAAGGGGCGCACCCTTTCGACTTCGACACGTCCAGCATGGAGGCCCAGGCCCAAACGTCATATAACTGGCGCGCTGGCTACATGCAAGAAACTGCACCACCACTCGCGCCACTACTGCGCCTCCTCAATTGCGGAACCAGTACCACGACTCGAGGCAACCCTACGCATGACCCAACAGTGCCAACCAGGCACATCGGTCACGGGCCAGTCAGCCGCGGGAGAAGGCGCGACGGTCGATGCGGCCAGAAATGGGCCGACAGTAATGGCAGTGGTAGGCGAGCGAAAGCAGCGGTCAAGTCGTCAGCCAAGCTCACGTCCCCTCCTGGGACAGCGGGAGAGCCCTCTCCCACGGCGTGAAGACGGCGCGTGTCGGTGTTTTGGGGTCCGACCGCACACCCGGGGTTGCCCCTCAAGGTGTTTTTAGGAGTAGGACGGTGTCAACGACTGTAGCAAAATGGTTCGTGCCGATCGCACGAGGGACAGTGGACAAGATTTGCAGGTTCGGGCCGCTTAGAGATGCGTAACACCCTACGTCCTGGTGAGTATACGAGTGTGGTTACAAGAGGGCTCTCTGGATTGAAGGCACAGAGAGTTAATGAGGGTGGCTAAGTAAAAATAGGGTCGATCGATCTGAAGGGGTGCCCCCTAGGCCTTATATACTCGACCGTGGGGCAGTACACGTGGATATGATAACAACAAGTAGCTAAAAGGTAGTGAACCTCTTGAATTTATCCCTACGTAACCCTCGCTGACTTATCCTCGCATGGCTCTGTTGCATGGGGGCTTTAGCGCGGGAAAGTCGGGTCTCTGTTGCGATTTACTCGCTCGACGTTGTGGGCCGTCCGAGTTTGCATCAATCCGGTCTTACGTCTTCTCTTCTTTGTTGGTTGTTTCTCCTCAGGCCCACGAAGGAATGACCTTACAATTTATTGGGCCCTTGGGCCTTTCGTGAGGTCTTTTACTTCTTTAGTGGACCCGGGGGATATCCATCCCCCACAAGCCCCCGATCTTTGGGTTGATTTAGAGGTAATCAACCCAAAGATCCAAGGTCCAAAAAATGACTTCCTGATGTCTTCTTTTGCTCCGATCACTCGTTCGACCGAAGTTTAGTTTTGTGCTTGTGCCTTAGAGGTCGGCATTTTGATTTGTAGGATTCTGAACTTCATTGGGTGCGCCGGAGGTGCACCCAATGGGTGTAGCCCCCGACCTTTGAGTAGATTTTTAGAAGATAATCTACTCGAAGGTCTTCACCAGAAATTATCTCCATTTGCGCTCCTGCGTCTCGGTTGAGGATTGGTCTTTTTAATCTTGTCCCACGCCTTAGAAGTCGGCACTATCTCGGTTTGGAATGATAATCCATGGGGTGCACCGGAGGTGCACCTAATGGGTGTAGCCCCCGACCTTCAAATGGATTTTTTAAGGATAATCCATTCGAAGGTCTTCCTTTTGCTTGTAAAAATTGGCATGAAGCTATTTGCATTATGCTTTGGAGGTCAGCATTATGTCATCAATATTTTGCTGCGGAGGTCAGCATATATTTTGTCTTTAGCAGCCGAGTTTGCAATCCATCCATATCTTGCTAGGTAATGCAATTTATTTGCTTCTGCGACTTGATTGGACGTTTGATGGACGTTCTCTGTCTAGTCCTCACGTCGCTTCTGTCGGCCACATCTTGTACTTTGCCGGCTATATTTGGCTTTCCTCTGATCCTTACTGTTATCTCATTTTTGTCTTGAGGTATTTACTGCGTGCCCTGCACGGATGTGACCGTTTTGAAAAATATACTGATAATTCCTGGCCGTCCCCCCCAATGGGTGTGGGCAAGGGACGGCTTGGTACGCTGAGTGTTTTAGCCGGCTGCTTCTGAGTAGTAATGTGATGGGACGGCTAGTGTAATCATATCCTTTGCGCTGTTGACTGGAGTCCCAATGGGTGTAGTGTTGCATGAAACGGCGTCAGCCGTCTGACGTGTCTTCAGATGGGTGGGAGTGCTTATTGAATGCTTTGCGACTGTTCAGTGACCGCGGTTGGAAGTGAGCGGTTGCCTTTCCCTTCTATAAATAACGCCCTTGCTCCTCTGGTTTTTTCACATCTCTTCACTGTTCTTTACTGCATCCTTCTCCTCCCTTCTGTCTGCTTCCGCCATGGGCAAGGGTAACAAACGCAAGCGTGAGCCGACTCCTCGTCGGAGGATTTCGGTGACTCGGAATACTCGGAGGAGGAGTTCTCCTCCGAGTCCGAGGGATCTCCGGCTCCCGTCTCTCCCCCGGCATCGTCTGATGATTCAGACGACTCCCAGGGGATTGCCGCGGAGGTCTGGACGTACATCCGGGCCGTCGAGCGCTCCGGGCTCGAGGGCTCGGATGAGTCTGAGTTCTCCTCGGACGAGGAGGACTCGGACGGCGGCGAGGACGAAGATGACGACGACGACGACGGCGACGACGACGATGGTGGCGACGGCGACGGTGACGGCAGCAACGGCGGCGGGGGCAGCAGCGGCAAGGGCAGCACCAGAGGCGGCAGCAGCAAGGGCAGCACCAGGGGCGGCGGCGGCAAGGCCAGCAGCAGCAAGGCCAGTGGCTAAACGCCACTGGTCTTTAGATATTAGTATAGTGTAGTTAGAATAATGTAGTAGTAATGTAGAGTAGTATAGTGTAGTTTAGTAGTAGTAGTAATGTAGAGTAGTAGTAGGGAAGCACCAACTCGCAAAGAGTTGGTTTGTAAGCTTATTATCTTCCCCTTAATGAAAAACCAACGTTGGCCACTTCTCGATGACTCGCTTTCCCTGATTGTTGAACTGATTCTTTTGATACATTAGATGAATAACTTGTGCATCACACTGACGCTTCCAGAAGTAGCTGCCGAGTAATATTGTAGTCGGTATCGGCGTTTTAGAAGCAACGCTGAGCGATTGAAGGTCGACATCAGCATTTTAGAAGTAACACCGAGCAATCGAACACGAGATCAGCGTTTTAGAGGCAACACCGAGTAAGTGAAGGTCGGCGTCGGCATTTTAGAAGTAATGCCGAGCGATTGAATACGAGGTCAGCGTTTTAGAGGCAACGCCGAGTGATTGAAGGTCGGCGTCGGCATTTTAGAAGTAATGCCGAGCGATTGAATACGAGTTCAGCGTTTTAGAGGCAACGCCGAGTTATTGCAGGTCGGCGTCGGCATTTTAGAAGTAATGCCGAGCGATTGAATATGAGGTTAGCGTTTTAGAGGCAACGCCGAATGATTGAAGGTCGACGTCGGCATTTTAGAAGTAATGCCGAGCGATTGAACACGAGGTCGGCGTGTTAGAGGCAACGCCGAGTGATTGAAGGTCGGCGTCGGCATTTTAGAAGTAATGCCGAGCGATTGAATATGAGGTTAGCGTTTTAGAGGCAACGCCGAATAATTGAAGGTCGACATCGGCATTTTAGAAGTAATGCCGAGCGATTGAACACGAGGTCGGCGTGTTAGAGGCAACGCCGAGTAATAGCCGGCCGCACGAGTTATTTTGAGGATAATAACCGAGTGATGAAGTGACACGTCGGCTTTTTATGAAATAACTGCCAGATGTCCACGTGGCATGCTGGGGTTTCGGAAATAACCGCCGGGTGATGACTGGGCACTTTTTGAAGCGGTATCTGGCTCAAGAATATCCCATAAGAGTTGCGCTTTTAGCCGCCTTTGCTTTCCGTGCCCTAGTTCTTGCATTCCCGCATCTGAATCTTCTCTGCCACTCGCCTCCTACTCTGTTCGCCAGTGAAAAACAAGATGGCACCCAAGAGGAAAACTGCGAACTCGTCTGCTGCGGTGATCCCTGCAATCGACCCCAACAGTCAGTTACCCTTCGCAGGTAACCATATGTCCGTTATTTCCGAAGCTGAGCTTCTCCGCCTCGTTTCCGTCGGGGTTCTTCCTCCGTGGGAACTCTGTTCTTGGCGGATTTGCCACGGGACTACTGTCCCAACAGAGGATACCCACGAGTCTGTAGTTTACGCTCCTTTTCTTCTCCGCGGCCTCGGCCTTCCCATCTCTCCTTTTTTCCGCGGCCTCCTTGATTTTTATCACATCAACTTGACCCATTTGAACCCTAATTCCATTCTGCAAATCTCCATTTTCGTTCACCTATGCGAAGCCTTTCTCGGCGTGCTGCCGCATTTCGGTTTATGGAAGTATCTATATCATTGTCGCCCTGGGATGGCCGGGGGACAACATCAGTTGGTCGGAGGTGCCAGTTTGGAGATGCGCCGTGGGCAGAAAACTGAGTATCTTGAGATTCCCCTCAAGGATAGTATTAAGGGGTGGCGTCTAGAGTGGTTTATAGTTGATAATTATGGAAATTCTCTCCCTTCCCGGTCGGGAAGACAGCCAGACGTTCGCACTCCGAGTTGGACTGAGTCTCCCACGGATCAGGAAGTGGCTGAGGCAGGTGTGTTGCTGGCTGAAGTTGGACTGCTGAAAGAGAGAGGTCTAACTGCTGAAGCGGTGGTCACTGACTTTGTTTTTAAGAACATTCAGCCACTGAAAGATAGGGCCTATCCGGCATATCTGTATCGAGGGCTGGCCGACTCAACTCGGGTTACCAATAGGAGAATTCCTTCTGTAGACTTGGTAAGCCGACTTGAAATGATCCTTAGGGGTAAAGTTTCAAATGTTGGTGCTTCAGTGGCATACTCGGCCTGGAACCTACCTCCTCCCAAAGCTTTCACCCTTTTTGTGTCAAATCCGCCTGTGACTGATAGCAATTTGGGCCTTAGAGTGCGACCCTCTGCTGAAGAAGTCAGTACTTTGGTTGCTTTGCTCGGGGAGATTCCTGATGATGAACGACAGGTTTATTTTGAAGTGCCTCTGAACCCTAGTGATGCCGACATAAATGACATGCTTGATCTGTTAGCTGAGGATTCATCCGATGCTGCTCCTGATGGTACGTTGGCAGTGGTGCCCCTTCCAGAGGTTGATACAACTTTGGATGTCCCGAAACCTGTCAGTACTCGCCCGAGGCGCCCTTAGTCGAACCAGTCAGCCCGAGCCTTCTGCTGATGAGCAAAAGAAGAAGAGAAGACGCCTCCGGCGAGTATCCAGCTTTGATGAGGACGCTGGTACCTTAGCTCCTGCTGCTGAAGAAGTGCCTGCAACTGGCCTTACTGACACTGACCCCAATGGGTGTGCCCAAACTACTGTTGAACCCAATGGGTGTGCTGTTTGCGTTGTTACTGTGGAAGATGAGGAAGAAGAAAATGAAGCTCCATTAACTCGGAAAAACAGTCGGCAGTTCATCGCCAGCGGTGGAAGTAGTGGAGTTCCTTCTCCTGCATTGTCTGCCCTTATTGGTCTGCAAGAACTGTCCCTGGCCAACTTTGATCAAACTCTAGAGGATATGGTCCCAGAGGACTTGTTGTCAGAGCCTGTGGATGATGATGCAACAGAGACTTGTGCTACCGTGCCTGATGCTGGGTTGAGGTCATCCAGTGCCTCGTCGACCTTAGAGCACGGTCTCGAGGGTCGGGATGTTGACTTGGATTGTTCTGGTCCCATGGAAGTAGCTGAAGGCCCGTCAACCTTAGAGGTGGTTACTGCAGAGAGCTTGGACCCCAAGAATAGTGCCGACACATGCCCAGCCCCCGAGGGTGTCGTCGGGGAAGACTTAGCTCGGTTGAAGAGTATAAGCTACTGCTAGAGATGTCAATGGGGACCCGATACCCGATAACCCGTGGGGAATTCCCCTATTAGGGTACGGGTATGGGACAAAAATTGTCCCCATGGGTATGGATATGGGACAAAATCTCCACCCATTGGGTAAACGGGTATGGGTTTGGGAAGCAATAATCCGAACCCGATTACCCATGGGTATTTCATACGTGTACACATGTTCTGTTTGTATGAATGAGTTGAGGCTGAGTCGGCCATCAAACCCGACAGACTCCATTTCTTATATTGGTCCCAAGTACTGATTTCTTTTCTGATGGATGGATGAATGGATAATGGTTCATGGATGAGTGCTTGCCGATGTATTGATGTATGAAATCTGGATAGTTTGTGCTAGATGTTAGTATGCTAGATGTTAGTACCTAGTTATTCCTTAATTGGGGATGGGGACCCATTGGGGACCCGAAACCCGAATGGGGATGGGTATGGGATGAGTTTTGTACCCATGATGGGTATGGGTATGGGTATGGGGATGTATCAAACATGATGGGGATGGGTCTAGGATGCAATAACCCGATGGGGAATTACCCATTGACATCTCTAGCTACTGCCCAGCCCCCGAGGGTGTTGTCGGGGATGATCCGGCTCAAGTGGGCAGTGCCAACTGTGACCCAGCCCCCGAGGGTGCCCGAGCAGGGTCTCCTTCCTGCACTTCCATGGACGTTCACGCGGGTTCACCTCCACACTCTAGCGGCATGGTGGTGGCCCAAAATCTGGATCAGGGGGTCGCTTTAGAGGGCAGCGTCCCCGCTGGTCTGGCGTTTGGCTCTGTTGAAGGCACTGAGCTCATTCCTACTGGTCTGTTACAAGTTGCTTCGGGTGGTGGTCTGGCACCTGGTTATCAGCTGATTTCTCCTGATTTGGGGATCCCTTCGTTCTTTTCCAACCTCCAGGTATTGTGCTGTACTTTAGCTTGATCTTTACGTTGCATGAACTTTTGTCATTATGTTCATCTGTTCTTCTTATCAGGCTTTGGTGGATGGGATGGCCAGCCAGCTGAGATCGCAGGGTGCTTTCATCCCAGAAGTCGCTTCGTCTCTTGAGCATTGGAATCCAGTGTCGCTTCATCGTCGTGTATCCGAGTTGGAGGCAACTAATGCTGGTTAGTGCCCTTTTTCTTCTTCTTCTTTGCCTTTGTTCATGGATTGTTTTACCTTCTGACCTCATTTCGTTTGATTACCTCTTGATAGGAATGACTCGGCAGATTGCAGTTCTTGAGGAAAAACATTCCCGAGATCAAGCTGAAATGGCTCAACGGTGTGCTGACTTCGAGGAGAAGTATTCTCAGAGCCAGACTGAACTAAATCAGGTCTCCGCTGCTTTGGATGACGCCAACGCTCTGAGTTCTTCTCTTCATGCTCGGCTTGACTCTGAAAAGGTAACTTACAAAACCGTGCCTCGCCTTGTTATGCTCTTATTACTTGCTTGGATTCTGAAGAAGTTTATTTTTGTTTGTAGGAAGAAAAACGTATCCTTGCTGCTTCTCATGACAATTTGGACAGATTGTATCGTGATTCTAGCAACTCACTGACCATTTTGGAGAGGAGTCACCGCTTTACAATGGAGGAACTGGACAATCAGCGTTGTAGACTGCAAGAATCTGCTGACGAAGTGACCCGCCTTAAGCAATTGATATCGGCAAAGGATGCCACCATCAAGGGACTCCGAGCTTCTAAGAAATCCATTGCTCAGGAGTTAGAAGCTGCTCAGCAGGCTGTTAAAGTTGCCGAAGAAACTGCTGCTACTCTCAAAGCCCAGCGCGATAAAGCCATGGACAAGGCTATTCGGGCGGGACGAATCTTGATGAGGAGACCCGGCGTGGTTGTTCCTGAAGACATAAAGGCCGATGTGCATGCTGCCCCCGATTCCTCGAATCGCCCTTCTTCGTCGGTCGTTCCTGAGAAAGACATTGGAAAATAGAGAAACATTTCGCGTGCTATGAGCGCGCGGTTAGCATGATCAAGTATTCGTTAGAGGACATCAGCTTATCATTCGAATGACATGATTACTCTCTTATTGTATCAGAATTTATTAGTTCGCAAGTTTGTGGTAACGCCGCATGATGATTATGAAGTTTGTTTGCGGGATATGGAAGTCATCCCCTGAATTGCATAAGCGCGAGTATGCTGCACCGGCTTAAGCCATCGCTGACTTTAGCCGATAACTCCGTTAGTAGGGCATAGTGGTCACCCTGGGTTAAGTAAACGTGAGCATGTTGCACCGCATTAAGTCGTTGCCGACTTAAGTCGATTGCTCCGTTTGTAGGGCATAGTGGTCACCCCGAGTTAAGTAAGCGTGAGCATGTTGCACCGCCTTAAGTCGTTGCCGACTTAAGTCGATTGCTCCGTTTGTAGGGCATAGTGGTCACCCCGAGTTAAGTAAGCGTGAGCATGTTGCACCGCCTTAAGTCGTTGCCGACTTAAGTCGATTGCTCCGTTTGTAGGGCATAGTGGTCACCCCGAGTTAAGTAAGCGTGAGCATGTTGCACCGCCTTAAGTCGTTGCCGACTTAAGTCGATTGCTCCGTTTGTAGGGCATAGTGGTCACCCCGAGTTAAGTAAGCGTGAGCATGTTGCACCGCCTTAAGTCGTTGCCGACTTAAGTCGATTGCTCCGTTTGTAGGGCATAGTGGTCACCCGAGTTAAGTAAGAATGCAAGTCAATCGTAAACGAGCCGAGTATCTTTGAAATCTCTCTTTATTGATGACGTATTTCCATCTTACAGAATACATGGTCGCCCCAGCTGTTTTGAAATACAGCTAGGGGTAAAACTTTCTGAGGTGCTCTATGTTCCAGGAGTTCCCAACTTCTGTGCCATCCATCTGGGTGAGGCGATACGATCCGGGCCGAGTGACTTCTGCTACTATGAAAGGCCCTTCCCATAAGGGTGATAACTTGTGCCGTCCCTCTCCCGTTAGAATTCGGCGGAGGACGAGGTCTCCTATCGAAAAGAACCATCGCCGCACAGCCTTGTCGTGATAGCGCCTTAGAGTCTGCTGGTACCGTGCTGATTGGATTACTGCATTCAGTCGTTCTTCCTCAAGTACATCAACATCCTCCAGCCTGGTGGCCTCGGCTTCTGCTATGCTTTCGAAGATTAATCTTGGCGCCCCAAACTTGAGATCAGTAGGTAGCACTGCCTCCGATCCATAGACCATGAAGAAAGGAGTGTTTCCATGCAGGGCTCGGCTAGGTTGGGTTCTCAGGCTCCAAACAACATAAGGCAATTCCCTTATCCACTTTCCTGCGAATTTTTCATTCTTATTGAAGACCCTTTTCCTGAGTGCCTCCAATATCATTCCGTTGGCCCGCTCAACCTGCCCGTTGGCTCTTGGATGTGCTACAGATGCGTACTTGATCTGAATGCTCTTTTGCTCGCAGAAGTCAAAGAATTCTGAACTGGTGAAGTTGGATCCCAAGTCAGTGATGATACTGTTTGGTATCCCGAATCTGAATATTATGCCTTGTATGAATTCGACGGCTTTAGCAGAAGTTAAAGAAGCAATGGGCTTGAACTCTATCCATTTAGTGAATTTGTCAATCGCCACCAATACATGGGTATATCCCCCTTGAGCTTTCTTGAAAGGTCCAATCATATCCAGTCCCCAGCATGCGAAAGGCCAGGTTATTGGTATGGTCTGTAGCTGCTGTGCTGGCATGTGTTGTTGCTTTGACAAGTATTGGCAAGCTTCGCGTCTCTGAACTAATTCGGCTGCATCGTTCTTCGCCATCGGCCAATAGAATCCTGACCTGAAAACCTTCCCGACTAGTGTTCTGGATGCTGCATGTATCCCACATTGCCCTGCATGGACTTCCTCCAGAAGTTGTTTCCCGGTGGACGGGAGAACGCACTTCATGAGGATGCCTGACGCGCCCCTTCTGTACAGTTCCTCCCCAATGAGTGTATAGTGAGCCGACTGCCTGGCAATGCGCTCTGCCGAGTTCTTGTCGTCTGGTTCTTCTTCATTCTTTATAAACTTAATAGTCGGTCTTCTCCAGTCGTCAGAATCTGACTCGAGTTGATTTATGATGTTGCATTCTTCTGTTTGATCCATTGAGATACTCGGCTGCAGAATTTCTTGCACGAAGACTCCGGGTGGGACCTGAGTTCGACCGGATCCGAGCTTGGACAGTACATCGGCCGCCGTGTTCCGATCTCTTTCTATATGATGAAATTCCAGACCCTCGAATTTATCTTCCAGCTTTCGGACGGCAGCACAGTATTTTCCCATTGAATCACTTGAACAATCCCATTCCTTGTTTATCTGGCTGATGACAACCAGAGAATCTCCGTATACCATCAATCTCTTGACGCCCAGTGACATGGCGATGTTTAATCCATGTATCAAAGCTTCATACTCGGCTGCATTGTTAGAGGCCGGGAATAGCAACTGGAGAGCGTACTTGAGGTGTTCGCCTCCAGGTGCAGTGAAGAGAATCCCTGCTCCTGCTCCCTGCAGCTTCAGCGAGCCATCAAAATACATTCGCCATACTTCTGCCGTTTCTGGATTGTCTGGTACTTGCTGTTCTGTCCACTCTGATACGAAATCAACCAGTGCTTGAGTTTTGATAGCAGTGCGAGGTCGGAACTCGATATCGTGGGATCCCAACTCGCAAGCCCACTTGGCTATTCGGCCAATGGCTTCCTTGTTGTGAAGAATGTCCCCTATTGGAAAACCAGTGACTACTATGACTTTGTGGTCGTCAAAGTAGTGACGCAGCTTGCGGGCAGTTAGAAGTACTGCATATAATAGCTTCTGAACCTGAGGATACTTTTTCTTCGAGGGGCCTAGAACTTCACTGATGAAGTAAACAGGATGTTGTACTGGATAGGCATGCCCTTCTTCTACTCGCTCGACTACCAACGTGGTGCTTATCACGTGAGTCGTGCAAGAGATATACAGCAACAAATCTTCAGCCGGTTGAGTCGGCGTAGCTCGCCGGGGTGGTTTTAGTACTGGTGGTGTTGTCAAGAATTTCTTCAGTGCGTCTAGAGCTTCTTGTGCTTCTGAAGTCCATTGAAACTTATCCACCTTCTTGAGTAGCTTGTAAAATGGCAAACCTTTTTCTCCTAGCCTGGATATAAATCTGCTCAGAGCTGCCATACATCCAGTGAGTCGCTGAACCTTCTTTTGTGACCGAGGAGCTTCCATCTTCATGATAGCTTCAATCTTATCTGGATTAGCCTCAATTCCCCAGTGGCTGACGATAAACCCGAGCAACTTTCCTGCTGGTACCCCGAAAACACATTTTTCAGGATTGAGCTTCCATCTATATCTTCTCAGGCTGTTGAAAACCAGCTGTAAATCCTCGATGAAGTTTTCTGAATTCTCTGTTTTGATCACCACATCATCTACGTAAGCCTCCACACGCTTGCCCCAGTGATCGGCTAAGCATGTTTGAATGGCTCTCTGATAAGTCGCTCCAGCGTTTTTGAGGCCGAACGGCATGGAGGTATAACAGAAAGCACCAAACGGAGTGATGAACGCCGTTTTTTCCTCGTCTTCTTTTGCTAAACTAATCTGATGATACCCGGAATAGCAATCTAAGAAAGACAGCACAGAACACCCAGCGGTGGAATCCACCACCTGATCTATCCTCAGGAGCCCGAAGGGATCCTTCGGACAGTGTTTGTTGAGATCAGTATAGTCGACGCACATGCGCCAATCCACTTTATTCTTTTTGAGTACAAGAACAGGGTTGGCTAACCACTCGGGGTGTAATACTTCTCTAATAAATCCAGCCACGACCAAGCGAGCTAACTCGGCACGAATGGCCTCTCTCTTGTCGGGCGTGAAACGACGTAGCTTTTGCCGGATCGGTCTCGCCTGGAAATAGACCTTCAATTTGTGCTCGGCCAGTTCTCTTGGGACTCCCAGCATATCCGCAGGTTGCCATGCGAATACGTCTCGGTTATCTTGCAGGAACTGGACGAGCGCGCTTTCCTATTTGTCGTTCAAACTGGAGCTCATGATGGCCGTCTTGCGCTCATCAGCGAACCCCAGGTTGATTCGCTTGGTTTCTTCAGTCGGCCGCATAGAGGTCGTGGCATGAGCTTCGTTTGCCGGTACTGCGAGGCCCTCCTCAGGCTTAGAGTTCGCCAATGTAGAAGGAACCGTTGACGGCTTGGTGGTGAGGGCTGCCTGGATGGCCACTCGGAAACATTCTGCGGCGCCTTGGAAGTCGGCGCGCACAGTTATGATTCCTTGCGGTCCTGGCATCTTCAGTATCATGTATGTATAGTGCGGAATGGCCATGAATTTGGCCAGTCCCGGCCTCCCGATGATGGCGTTGTACCCGCAGTCGAAGTTCGCCACCTCGAACCTCAGGAACTCGGTTCTGTAGTTCTCCGGAGTTCCGAAGGTGACCGACATGTAGATGTGGCCCAGCGGGTATTCCCCTTCTGTCGGCACGATGCCGAAGAAAGGAGTGTCTGACTTGTGGAGCTCTTTGAGGTGAACTCCCAAGCCATGGAGCATCCGGGGGAAGGTGACGTTGATGCTGCTCCCCCCGTCCACTAGCACCTTCTTTACCCGGCTCTCTCGGATTACCGGATCGACGAGGAGCGGGTATTTGCCTGGATGGTCGAAGTTGAGCCATTGATCTTCCCGAGTGAAAGTGATTGGGTGCTCCGACCACCGGTATGGGGCGGGAGGACCGGTGGTCGCCACCAATATCTGGCGGTCGTTGAGCTTTTGTTGTCTTTTGTTCTCCTGCGACCCATGTCCGCCGAAGATGACGTTGACCTCCCTGTCAACGCGTGGGAAAGCTCCTCCTCCCCCCTCCTCCTGCTGATGGGGCTGTCGTGGTTCATCTGGTCCTCCCCTCGGCGGAGGAGGCGGTAGAGGTTGGAAGGGTCGGCCGTGCCCGATGGAGTGCTTGAAGTCCCGACAGTTACGAAGAGTGTGGCGCATGTCCTTGTGGTACGGGCACTGGGCGTCGAGGATGTCGTCCAGCGTGCGCTCGCCTCCACGAGGTCCTCCTCGGGCGCGAGAGGCGGGTGGTTCGGCGGCGTGTACTTCTTCACGAGGCCTCTTCTCCCAGCGTTTGTCGGGTGGTTGGTTCGCGTCACGTCGTGGCGCTGCCGGTGCAGGCTTTGCTCCTCCGATGAGATCCTGGGCCCGCTCGTCGGCGGTGATGTAGAGGTCGGCTTCCCGGAACAGCTCCTCGGAGGTAGTCGGCGCCTTTTGTAGTATGGCTCGGACGAAAGCCGAGTCATTGGATCCCCTGTAGAAGTCCTCGATCACGGCCGCCTCCGTGACCTCGGGGATGCGGTTTCTCATGGTCTGGAACCTTTTGAGGTATGACCAGAGAGTCTCATCCCCCCGGCGCTTGATGGATTTAAGATCCCATGGTTGCGCTGGCTTGTCGGAGAGGGACTGGAAGTTGGCGGTGAAACGTCGACTGAAGTCTCCCCAGTCGTCGATGCAGTGTCGGGGTAGATGTCGTAGCCACTGTAGCGCATCTTGCCCAAGGACGATGGGCAGATACGCGGTCATGACGTCCTCAGATGCCCCGGCAGCCCGAGCAGCGGTGGTGTAGACGGCTAGCCAACCCCCTGGATCCTGCTTAGGTTCATATTTGTCGACATTGGATACCTTGAAATTGGGAGGCCATTGGATGGCCCTAAGGCGCGGAGTAAGAGCGGATACTCCGCACGTATCCTCCTGTCGTCGGGGACGACGTCTGTCCCGGGGAGGGGAGTGGTGGTTGTGGTTCCTCGACCGTCCCCGGGTGGTACCGCCAGTTGAAGCTGTTGCCGACTCAGTCCTGGTGGCCTGGCTTTGAGTCGGGAAGCCATGATCTCGGTCATACTCCTCCCGACGGCGAATTTCGTTTTCATGCCGCCGTTCGAGCGAAGCATTGATAGAGCTTCGTGCGTCTCGGCGACTGTTGATGGCGTGTCGTAGATCGTTCGGCGGGTGAGCGAGCGGTAGAAGATGGTTGGCCTCCTGAGTGAACAGGCGTCGGTATCCCTCGGCGTCGGGAGTCCGAGGAAGTCCGTCAGCTATCTGAGCTAGTACACCTCCGACTTCGCTTGGCGTGTTCATAGCTCGGGCGAAGTCGGGGTTCAGGTTGCGCCCGAAGAGCGGATTCTCCCGGCGTTGCCTTGCATCTTGCTCGGCTTGCTCCTGAGTCCGTCGGCGATCACGTCGTCGGGAGTTTCTTCGTTCCCTGAAGACGCGTTCTTCCGGAGTTTCTCCTATCTCCGAGACCTCGTCTCGCGAGACAGGCTGCTCCGGATCCCGTTCTCCGGCTGCGTGATGTCGTCGAACGTTCCTGCGTCGGTTCCTCCGTCGGCGGGATTCTCGTTGAGGTGGTTCTTCTCCAGGCGCGGTCGGTTCGTCGTCAGAGACGGCGGGTGACTCCACTCTCCCGATGAAGAGGACGTCGGGGTAGAATGGTGCTGCTGTCGTGGCGACTTTCTTTCCGTTCTCCTTTGAGGCCGGAGGAACGGAAAGAACGACTTGCCTTTCCCTGGTCTCCTTCTTCCTCGCGATCCGTGTCCATTCTTTCGTCGGGGAAGTAGACAGCGGAGTCTCCCGGGTCAGCGAGCTTCCAGCTCCAGCCTTTCCGGAGACGATCTTTTTCCGAAGAGCCGGAGGTTGCGTCTTTCCAGCATTTTCGGAGTTCGTTGGAGGGGACTTCTTTTCCGGCGGATCTGCGATGCGGTGTAGAATTCCCTCTTCATCCGCTACAGATGAGATTGTCCCGAAGCAGAATACAGATCCGGGACGCACGGTGATCTTGCTGTGGAAGGTGACGGCCATTGAGCTAGCTTGGATCGTCGACACACCCCCTACCTGGCGCGCCAGCTGTCGGTGTTTTGGGGTCCGACCGCACACCCGGGGTTGACCCTCAAGGTGTTTTTAGGAGTAGGACGGTGTCAACGACTGTAGCAAAATGGTTCGTGCCGATCGCACGAGGGACAGTGGACAAGATTTGCAGGTTCGGGCCGCTTAGAGATGCGTAACACCCTACGTCCTGGTGAGTATACGAGTGTGGTTACAAGAGGGCTCTCTGGATTGAAGGCATAGAGAGTTAATGAGGGTGGCTAAGTAAAAATAGGGTCGATCGATCTGAAGGGGTGCCCCCTAGGCCTTATATACTCGACCGTGGGGCAGTACACGTGGATATGATAACAACAAGTAGCTAAAAGGTAGTGAACCTCTTGAATTTATCCCTACGTAACCCTCGCCGACTTATCCTCGCATGGCTCTGTTGCATGGGGGCTTTAGCGCGGGAAAGTCGGGTCTCTGTTGCGATTTACTCGCTCGACGTTGTGGGCCGTCCGGGTTTGCATCAATCCGGTCTTACGTCTTCTCTGCTTTGTTGGTTGTTTCTCCTCAGGCCCACGAAGGAATGACCTTACGATTTGTTGGGCCCTTGGGCCTTTCGTGAGGTCTTTTACTTCTTTAGTGGACCCGGGGGATATCCATCCCCCACAGCGCGCCCGTGTCCCATTCCTCGAACGACTCGTGCACGCGCAACGGCTGCCCCGCGAACCACTCGTCCCATCGCATTAACTCTGCGGCGGGACAGGCGGCACCTTTGGCAGGAGAAGCGGGCGACGCTTCGCCTTCGCCATAATGACCGCGTCAAAAAAGGTGCGCCACGTCATTCGATTTCGTATCCTTTTCCTTTTCCTCTTTCTCTCTCTTACAACAGGGACCGGGAAAGGGGATACCCCGAAAGGGATCCTTCTCCGCGAAGGAAACGGGCCCCGAGCCCCCCTACTGATCAGAGGTTCGAAGGCTGGCCCCTCGGAGGGGTTCAACAGCCGCCTCAGAGCGCTCGGGCTCCGCGCCCACTACTGGTCAGAGGTTCGAAGGCCGGCCCCTCGGAAGGGTTCAACGGCCGCCTCAGGCCACTCGGGCTCCGCGCCCACTACTGATCAGGGGTTCGTAGGCTGGCCCTCGAAGGGTTCACAGCCGCCTCAGACGCAGAGCGAGGGATGACCCTGGGTACGTTCGATACATAACCAAGACTCGGGCTACACTCCCGAGGTACCCTAGGACATTTCCGAGACCAGCGGGAACGATCTTGTAATGGAATCCCATCAGAGGGAGGCATCGAGCCCTCGGACCCCGTCAAAAGGGACCGGGTCCGGCAAATCACCCGCAGGTACTTTTGGAATGCGCCTCCGGGCCTCTAGCCGACCCCTAACAAATGGGGCACGGGCGTCCACTCGGATTACCCGTTAGCAGCTCACTGGAGACACCATGTTCGGCACCCTCCAAGGGCAACATGGCGCTTCCCCCCCCCTCCTTGCGGAAAGGCGACGTAGGGGCGTATGTAAAAAAGTCGAGTCTGTCCTTGACCGTCCTCTCGCTCTGTGCAGAGGCTCGGGGGCTGCTCTCGCAAACCCGGCTCCGGCCAAACCGTTGATAGCGTCAACATACCAGCCCGAGAACTTGGGACCCGACCGTGCACCCGGGCTACGGCCAGCTCGCATGAGGGAACAACCAGACCGGTCGTAGCATCGCGAAACGCATTAAGACCTCGAAGGAGTCAAACCACTCCTCCGAGGCCTCGGGGGCTACACCCGGCGGGTGCGCTCGCGCGCACCCACCGGAACAAAACGCAACCGAGAAAGGCCGGTCCCCTTGCAAAAAAGTGCGACAAAAGCCTCCAAGCGAGTATTAACACTCCCTTCGAGGCTCGGGGGCTACTGTCGGGGACCATAATTAGGGGTACCCCCAAGGCTCCTAATCTCAGCTGGTAACCCCCATCAGCACAAAGCTGCAAAGGCCTGATGGGTGCGATTAAGTCAAGGCTCGGTCCACTCAAGGGACACGATCTCGCCTCGCCCAAGCCCAGCCTCGGGCAAGGGCAGCCGACCACAGAGGATTTACGTCTCGCCCGAGGACCCCCTCCAGCAACGGACACACCTTCGGCTCGCCCGAGGCCCAGTCTTTGCCAAGAAGCAACCTTGGCCAAGTCGCCACGCCGATCGACCATATCGCAGGAGCATTTAATGCAAAGGTGGTCTGACACCTTATCCTGACGCGCGCCCTTCAGTCGACAGAGCCGAAGTGACCGCAGTCACTTCGCCGCTCCACTGACCGGCCTGACAAGAGGACAGCGCCGCCTGCGCCGCTCCGACTGCTGTGCCACTCGACAGAGTGAGGCTGACAGCAGCCAAGTCCGGCCTCAAGCGCTATAGGAAACTCCGCATCGCCCGACCCCAGGGCTCGGACTCGGGCTCAGCCCCGAAAGACGACAAACTCCGCATCGCCCGACCCTAGGGCTCAGACTCGGGCTCAGCCTCGGAAGACGACGAACTCCGCATCGCCCGACCCCAGGGCTCGGACTCGGGCTCAGCCCCGGAAGACGACGAACTCCGCCTTGCCCGACCCCAGGGCTCGGACTCGGGCTCGGCCCCGGAAGACGACGAACTCCGCCTCGCCCGACCCCAGGGCTCGGACTTCAGCCCTGGCCTCAGCCGACGGTCTCCACCTCGCCCGACCCAGGGGCTCGGACTCGACCTCGGCCTCGGAAGATAGACTCGACCTCGACCTCGGAGGAGCCTCCACCTCGCCCAACCCAGGGCTCGGACCGACCATGTCACAGGAGGCGCCATCATTACCCTACCCCAAGCTAACTCAGGCTACGGGGAACAAGACCGGCGTCCCATCTGGCTCGCCCCGATAAACAAGTAATGATGGCGCCCCGCATGCTCCATGACGACGGCGGCTCTCAGCCCCCTTACGGAAGGACGGGACGGCGCGCGCATAGGCCTCTCGCTCCCTCCCTCGCGGACGCTTGTAACCCCCTACTGCAAGCGCACCCGACCTGGGCGCGGGACAAACACGAAGGCCGTGGGTTTCCCCTTTTACGCCTGTCTCCCTCCGGCTTCTTCCCCCCTTCGCGCTCCGTCTCGCGCCGACCCATCTGGGCTGGGGCACGCGGCGACAATTTACTCGTCGGTCCAGGGACCCCCCGGGGTCGAAACGCCGACACCTATCTTCTTCTGTGCGCAAGAGCAATCATTCTTTAAGTTGGTTAACTTGCTCATAGGGAAAGGGTTGTAAAATTTCTTGAAATATATGGTCTTTTTCATGGGGAAGGGGGTGAGGTGTATTACATCATACTTTTATCTTAGTCTTATATTTTTTCTCTGGTAGTCTAGATCATAAGTACTTAGGTAAAAATTGGGTTGCTCACTATTTCCCATTTTTAGTCTTTATTTTGATTTATTTGAAATATTGGCTAAATCCAAGTTCTATTTGTTTAACTCACTCACTGTGATGGTTTGGGGTGTTTACTATTTTTGCAGTGGTATAGTAGTGATCAGGGGTCTACTGAATTTTTCTTGCCATTATTGCATGTGCCCTTATATTTTTAGTCATGGCCTTTATTGACCTCTTAATGCCTAAATTAAATTATAACCTTAGATTAGCACTAGACCAGGGTTCCATTTATTTTTCCTATGATCTATATCACTTAGGCATACTAGGAAAAATATGGTCACCCTCTGGTTTCCATTTTCTATCCCCTTTCTCATTTTCCTAAAGTTTGGGCAGAAATAGTTTTTAATGGATGTATGTGACTAAGTCTTGTATACTGTGGTGTTTATTATTTTTAAACAATATATCTACTAGGTGAGTGTCTCCACAGTTTTTCTCAAGTCCAGCATAGAAGTATTTCTATTTTTCTCTATATTATTAAGGTTTGGGCAGTTTTCTAATTTAATTCAAAACTCTAAAAATTAGTACAGAAAATATAGGGTTTACTATTTTTGTTTGATAATTCATATTTTACAAAGTCTAGCAAAAATTTTTTGCCAAATTTTGGATGAATATTCTTCAAGTTATACATTTATCAAGTTTACTGCAGACTTAAATAACTTAATATTCGAAAAGGAAAAGAATTTACATTTGCGCTGAACTCCCTGGTTCTATTTTCCACTTTTCTCTCACGGATAAGCCCTCGGTACACTATTCACGTGGGTCACTGACATTGCAGAAAGCCCCCTTGGGTTAACCTAAATCTGACTCGCGCTCCTATCCTCACTGGAATAGTAACCGCGGCGGAGAAAAGGGCGGCGGAGCTTACCGGTGGCGATTAAGCTCCAGTGAAGTGTCCAGGGAGGTCGGGGAGGTCACGGCGGTCACATCGATGGTCGGCTCGTCGCTCGCGGTGGTCGGAGTCGGTCGGTCCTCGTGCGCAGGCGACGGAGCTCGTCGGCGGTGAGTGATCCGGCCTAACCACAGCGGTATAGTTCGATTAAAACATGCAGCGAGCTTCACTGAGTGTCAGGGAAGACATGGGCGCGAGTAATCGAACTATGGCTTACCAATTAGTCGTGGCCACATACGTCGGCGGAGGAAAAATTCCGGCGAGGGTGGAACGATGTCTCCGGTGAGGGTGCTCTCGGTTTCTTGCTTCGGGAAGCTTTACGGGGCTCTAGGGAAGCTAGTCAATGCGCTAGATCAGTTGGTGGTGGCCGGGAAGAGTCCTGGCCACGGTGGCCGAGGTTTGGCGGTGGTGGCGGGTCGCGGGGAGGTCGTCGGGGCTGCGGGCTGGCTCCGGGAAGTTAGGCGAGGTGCGGAGGGAGTACGACCGAGGCCGTGCTACTCTTATAGGCATGGGCGCGGTGCACAGTCAGGTGTGGACCGGTGCGGGCGCGCGGGCTGGCGTGCACCGGCGCGTCAGCCGCGGTCGAGCACGTGGCACATCGCTTGTGCTCCTGTTCTAACGCCGATAGGCTTCATATCTTCACGAATTGGTTTATGTGTGGGAGTCGAGGGGTTTTCGCCCGTGTACAGTGAGTTGTCGTGTCGCCAAGTCTTGAGTGTCTGGCTGCCGCGTCCCGAGGTAAATCCATGCCAAAACATGTCAATCAACCGAGATTTGTTTTCAATCTTTGCCGGGGCGTGTTCAAGGTAATTTGGCACCAATTTGATATTTGGACTTCGCGGGTTTGAGTTTTGGAAATTAGAGAACACGATCGATCTTTATGAAGAGGTCATATTTCAGATTTTTGAATTTTCTTAATTTCCAATGAGTCTTCACTTAAGTGGTTGTTTTGGGAATTCTACGAAACCCTTTTGAATAAACTTCCTTACTATATTTTGTAGCTTATTTAGTGTGCTACAACTTTGTTAATTGGTCCAAATTATGATTTTATTTTTTCATAGTCTTTTCACTAAATTCCCTTTTTGTGTTCAAATGACTAAATTAGGATAGTACTAGGGTTTTGAATATTTTGCTCACTTGAGGTGCATGATGTGTTTATGGTATGTTTCTTGAGATGAAAAATACATGTTTAAGTTTTTGCTTTTCAATTTGGTGCCTTTTGCTCAATTACATTTACATGTGATAATGTTCACAAATATGGGTGTGGAGGGAAAAATACTAGGTAACACCTGGGGTGTTACAAAATTGCAAATGTTATATTTCAAAATTTAATTATAAGCATCAGGACATCTTAGTTAGTGGGTGGGGGTAACCAGTAGAGCGCAGATAGTCCACTAACATCTTATTTAGGGTCTAGGTCATTTTAATATTAATCTTATAATAAAATAGCTTCTAGGAGCATTAATGCGAATACCAGGGACTCAAGTTTAATTGTCATTATATGCAAGAGGGCTTCGACGCAAAAATACCCCACTAGGACGGTGGGTTCTATAATCTAAAACTTCGGGGTTGGGTTTACAAACTTCTGGATCCCACTGTAGGGATCTTTGAATAGAAGCAGACTACGGCTTAGTCATTAGCTTATCCAAGGACTCTTTACAAAGAAAACCAGCTTATTATGACCTGTGGGCGGTTGGAGCCATCAGATCGTGAATCAAGGGCCCCGATCCATACAACTGACCAACTTTTTTGGATTTTAGCCTTTTTTGGGTTTTTTGCACAACTATGCCCTTTACAGTTTCATTTCAAAAAATGGACACCAACCTCGGCGTCATGATCATTGGCGCCGAGGTAAGGCACAGCGACGCCAGTACCATTGGCGCCAACTTTTCCTATGTGGCAGCCGATGTGGCAAATCCTAGGGGTCGGCGCCATAGATCTTGGCGCCGACCCCCTTGGCGGCGGGTCGGCGCCAAGATCTATGGCGCCGACCCCCTGAGACTTACCACATCGGCTGCCACGTAGGAAAAGTTGGCGCCAATTATGTCGGCGCCACTATGTGTTACCTCGGCGCCAATGATGACGGCGCCGAGGTTAGGGTCCATTTTTTGAAATGAAACTGCAAAGGGCATAGTTGTGCAAAAAAACCCGAAAAGGGCTAAAATCCAAAAAAGTTGGTACAACTGAAAGGGTATCCCACGTTTTAATCTTGATCGTCCTTACAAGATCCAACGGCCAACGACCCATCTCCCTAAACCCGATGCCCAGATGGCTGGTAGCGAGCCGAGGCACGGTGGTGCCATTGCCGCAGACCCCAAACCCCAGCCCTACGCTCGAACTCCAATCCGAAAGATGCTAAACATAGTAGAGGTGAAAATGAGCTTAGGGGAAGGCACCTCCCCGTGGATGAAGGCGTCAGGGAACGCTGACCATGAAGATTTTCGGTCCGGTAGTGTTTGACGTGGTCTGGTGAGAAATCCCGCAAGCTCCGGTCGCTAAATGCCCTGGAAACATGTATCGCACGCTCAACACGACCAGGTGAACTCCTTAGGACCTCGGACGAAGGCTTCGCAACTGCGTACGTGAGTAATGATGGTGGCGGCTCCATGCTTCTCTCTATCCCTCTCGGCTCATTGATCTATGGCGCATCGAGCTCTCAAGCTTGCGTGGATATGGCTATGGGGTCAGGGGTACCCTCTGTTGGGGGCCTTCGGCTTCCGAAGGTCCTCAAAAACATGATTTAACAATGTTTCTGGAGTACAATGTGTGAACATGTATCTTCGGACATGAGTTAAAACCACAACGTGAAGAAGCACAGAAGGGGTACGAAGGATGGCGCGGAGCCGAAGCTGTGTGTAGAAGAGCTTCGGCATGATAACGGAAAGGGAAACCGACTTAAATATGAAAAGGCTATTTAGACCTTGATTAATTATTATAGAGTTATTAGCAGATGTAAAGGGCATAGGTGTAATTTTACATGGATTACGTCCTGTACCTATAAATAGATGAACAGTAACCCTGTACTGTTCACGCTGACTTGGCATTTGCTTTTGTGTCACGCTTGTACTTTTACCTTCTCTCAAGTCAGAGGTACATTTGTAACTCGATGTCATTCCTATTTTTCCATAGCAATAAAATAAAAATGAGTTGATAATAGCACATAAAAGTTTATGTTATCTTTTATATTCCATGTAATTCCTTCTTCATTATGATATGTAATGTTTATGAAGGTATGTCCTTCATAACCTTCATCCGAAAATCATTATATCCCAAGTGAAATAATGCTTCGAAGGACGAAGGACTTTAACGTTTAACATTTTCTGTGTTGCCTTGTTCTTAACTCTTAGCATTTGAGAATAAGTCCCCAACATTGGCGCCCACCTCCGGTGAACTCACTTCCACTTTTTGAGATTCGAACACCTTCGGCAAGCATCGACCTTCGTCATGCCGCCAAAGAAAGCTTCAGCAACAGGGGCTGCAGCTCTGCAGCCGCTGGACCCAAACCAGGAGACCATTTCTCTTCGAGAGGCCCGAAGCCAGAAGAGGAAGGCCACCAGTCCAACGCCCCAGGAGGACGACTGGGACCAAGAGATCAGGAATATGGAGATGCTCCATCAGCAAGTACAAAGGAAGAAGGAAAAGATGGCTCGGCTAGCCGATCTACAAAGGCAGATAAACGAAGCCTCTGAAGAAGTTCGTCATCTTACTCAAAATGAGCAAAATCGAAGGCCTCAGCACAAAGAGCTTCATCAAGAGGGCTTCTACAACGAGGATGACTGGTATGAGGATTTCCATCATGGAAATTTTGCTTTTGATGACGCTTCTCCTCTGTCAGCAGAACTGCAGGCTACACCTTGGCCTCCGTCTTACAAGCCACCCCAGCTCCCTATGTATGACGGACACTCAGATCCAAAGCAGTTTCTGATGAGTTACGAAGCAACAATATCTTCCTATGGTGGCAACACAGCGGTCATGGCGAAATCTTTCGTCATGGCAGTCAAAAATGTTGCACAAACCTGGTACTCCTCTCTTCGGCCAGGAACAATCACATCATGGCAAAAGCTGAAGGACATGCTGGTCACCAGTTTTCAAGGGTTTCAGACGAAGCCAGTTACCGCTCAAGCTTTGTTCTAGTGCACGCAAGATCAAGAAGAATACCTCCAAGCGTATGTCCGAAGGTTCTTGCGCCTGAGGGCACAAGCGCCAACAGTGCCCAATGAAATTGTCATTGAGGCCATGATTAAGGGGCTTTGGCTAGGACCTTCAGCCCAATACTTCGCCAGGAAGCCCCCTCAGACCCTAGAGAAATTGCTTCAGAAGATGGATGAATACATCCGCGCCGACAATGACTTTCGACAGAGAAGGGAGAAAGCTTACAGGTTCTCTGAAATGGCCAGGGGCTTCGGAGGGAGAATCCATCCTAAGCACGTCAGATCAATTCATTCCACTCAGAATGACGACAGGGGAAGTCAGCAGCAGAGGCCGCAATATTCCTCCCAGGCTTTGGGGCAGCAACAGAGCTATCCTCGGCCTCCAGCTCCAAGGGACAGAGGCGCCAGGGGCTTCGGAGGAAGGTTTGGGGATCAGCCCAGAAAAATTTATTGCCTATTCTGTGGTGAGGACAAGGGCCACACTACCAGGATGTGCCATGTCACCATCCAGAAATAGAAAGAGATAGCAAAAGTTGCAGCCCAACAGAGCCAACCGAAACAAGTTATGCATACTGCTTCGTACCACTCACCGTATATTCCAGAGTATGTGGGTAACCACCCTATAGCTTCTGTTGCTTCGGCAAGCCAACCTCAGGCATCCTGGCAACAGCCTCCACCTCCACCACCAATGCAACAAGGCCAGTAGCCAGAAGGGAGTCTGCACACTCACCATCAACGAGACTTCAGAGAGGAGTCCGAAGCTCGCACAGTCAATAGTACTGTGCCAAAATCGAAGCATATCTACTAATAGATATCCTACCGCGGCAATAGTTTTTGCATTCAGTATCATTTTCTTTTTAATAAGGAACCATTATTGAAAGCCTAAGTGTTTTTGTTGTTTTCAATTTCTCGTAATAGCTTCGTTTTTGCCATAGTAAAAATATACCTTCTCCACAGAATAACGGAGTTGTCGAAGCATAAGAACTTATGGTTACAAGGAGAACCTCCGAAATAACAAAAATTCGTTCCTAAGGGAGCGCAGCGTAAGTTTTCTACTCAAAAGTCGTTCCAAAGGGAATGCAGAGCTTACAGCGAAAAATAAACGCTCATACCGCCGAAGTAAAAGGCGAAGAAGCTCCTAAGGGAGGCCTACAGCAAAAAATAAACGCTGATACCGCCGAAGTTAAAGGCGAAGAAGCTCCTAAGGGAGGCTTACAACGAAAAATAAACGATGATACCGCCAAAGTAAAAGGCGAAGAAGCTCCTAAGGGAGGCTTACAGCGAAAAATAAACGTTGATACCGCCGAAATAGAAGGCGAAGAAGCTCCTAAGGGAGGCTTGCAGCGAAAAGTCAGCGCTGATCTTCGGCACAAATATCATTTTGCATAACATCACATCATCACATCATTTGCATAGCATAACATCATACATCATATTGCATCAATAACGCAAGAAGGGGGTTCAACGTTGATCTTCGGAGATTGTTTCGAAGAAGCAGTGCCATGGCACAAAATAATTATTGAAGAAGCATACCTTCGTCAAACTCTAAAATGAAAAGATCTATTGTTTACTGATTTTCTGAAGATTGGATGTTTCTACAAAATATGGATATACTTCACCAAGCATGAAAAGAAGGGAAGGTGTTTTTTCGCCGAAGGCTCAAAAACGGTATGAATGTAAAGTTTCATGCATCATAAAGAATTAAGTTACAAGCAACTTATATATTACATTCAAAGTTATAAAAATATTACACACTTTGTTCAGCAAATATTACATTCCAAATGTTTTTACAATAACAACTATTCTTCTTTCAAAACTGCTTCCGCAGCTTCGTTCAACAGTCGAGAAACGGTTTCATCTAAAATAGCTTCAGCCATTTTAGTAATTTCTTCCTCCCTCTTTGCTTCTGGGTCGGCCGTTGGCTCGAAGGGCTCTGGGGAAGAAGATAGCTCAGCTGCGATAGAAAACGTAAATAAGTTCGAAGTCGCAAAAATAAAACATAAAGTTAGAAGTCATTAAACAATACCTGTCCTCCTTTCTAGTTCCGCAGTTTTTTCAGATGTCTTCATCACTTCTTTTGCATCATGAGAATCTTTTTCACTCTTTTTTATTATCTCGTGTGCCATCTTTCGGCCGCCATTGTCCCAGATGTCAGTAAAGAATTTTCTGCCCACTAAGCTGGCTTCGGCCAAAGGGTCTTTTGTATCTTCAATATTTAAAGTAGCTTCGGCTTGAGCCAAAGTTTTCACATGGTCGCAGCCTGATTTCTCCAAAATAGCCACGATTCCTCGGGCACCTGAGAAAGCGCAGATATCCCCGCGACCACTCAAAACTTCCTCAAAAGCTTCAGCTTCGTTGCTGATCCAATCAATTGGGCCTTCAGGATCACCTCTCACGAAGTTGTCTTCGTTAGAGAGTGCGCCAACATTGGCGAAGCTAGTTTTTATTTTCTTAACACACTCTATAGACTTTTCATAACACCTTTCCTTAGATGCACGAAGTTCTTCAACATTTTTCTCTAAATGATTTGTCCATTGTTCACTAATTTCTCGTTTAGCTTCTGCAACTGCGCATTTTTCTTTAGCTTCAGCTAGCTGTTTCTGAAGATCCTCAATTTCGTGCTTCTGGGCCTCAGCTTGGGTTTTGGAAGCAGCCTCGTCTTCTTTTATTTTATTCACCAATGAATTTAATATTTTATCTTTCTCAAGACCTTCGTTCCTTAGCTCAATTACTTTGGAACGAAGGTTGTTTAAAGCCATGGTGCACCCTTCATCTTCGGCACTTTTTTGCGCTCTAAGGGCATTGCTGAGAATAAGGCCCTGCAAAAGGAATGTGATATTAATAAATAAACACACGAATTTCTAACCACGCAAAAAGTGTATTTTCTCACCTTTAAGCTGTTATATGCTAAGCTGTCGGTCAATTCATCTTTTGACAAAACTGAAAGCCCATCTTCTAGAGTTGGGAATCCGAAGCTTCTTGCCATCTCCCGGCAGACAGAGATCTCCTTGCTGTCTGGGAGACAGTACAAGAAGTCCTCTTCTCCACTGCCATTGAATATCAACGCCCCTTTCAGATATTTTAATTTCTGGGCGTAATGATGAGCTTCTCGTTTTTCATCTTCAGATAGTATTTTGCCCGAAGCATGTCGCACAATATAATCAGACAATTTGGAAGGTGCTTCGGGAGTTGAAGAAAGAGTTTTTTCAGACAGAATTTGCTTTAAAGTTTCCTTTTTACCTTCTCTTTCGGTTTCCAAGGATTTTTCTTTGGCAGACTCTGAAGGTCCAGTTTTGATTTCAGCCTGGTGCTTTGTAGTTTCGCCTCAAGAGGCTGTTGTTTCAGTTTGTGCTTTTTGAGCTTCGGCAACTTTTTTCGGCGTAGAGCTTGAAGACTTTATTGTCTCCAGTACATCCAAAACATTAACCATCCTTTTCCTTTTGGGGGTCACAGCCGGACCCTTCTGAGCTTGTGGCACTCCAACTTCTGCCGAAGGGTTTAAAATTTTTGATATTTTTGTCCCTTCAGCTTTTGACTCTTCAGTTCTTTCAGCTTTCGGTATTGCAGACAGCTCTTCAGCTTTTTGCGCAGGTATAGGTTTTTTGGCTTCTGTAGCCGAAGAAGCCTCGCCGACAAACTCGGGCACTGGCTCAATATAGCGTGGCTGGTGCGTAAGAACCTTTATCTTTTTTCTCTTCGGCGTTGGCTCAATAGGAGCGGCTGAAGCAACTTCCTTCACATAAGCTGTACCTTTTCTTTTTTGACCCTGTATTGGGTAATGGTAGTCAGGATAGACAAATCCGATAGCATCGAAAACTCTGTTCATCCTCTTCTTTTTCCGGCCTCCGAAGGCCGCTGATAGCGCAGTATCTTCTGCCTTTGAGTACGGTCCGAGCAATTCATCACTTGTAGCTTCAACGCATTTCAACCAATCGACGTCTGGCTCGATAAATTGGTCTACGAACCTGAAGGTGTATTTTAGTCGAACCAGACCACCTTCGTGTGGGTTGCTGATGGTTTCCTTCGGCATTTCCCAGTTAGCTACCAATGGCCATATCCTGTAGGCCACGTGCTCTTGAACTAAGTCCCTAGTCCTGATAAAAGAGCAGACTATGTCGAAGGCCCTCTGGCATTCTTCGGCTGCTTCATCCATTTCCACCTTCGGTTTCCGGAGTCCGAAACGCTGCCAGATAGGGTGCATGATGATATCTTTAATATCTTCTCGTGCCTTCAAATCGCTTTTCACATAGAACCATTCCTTCATCCAGTCCCCGGGCTATCTCTTCCGAAAGGTTGGCACAGGACAGCTTGACCCAGAGCGGGCACCAAAGCTATAACAACCAAAATTGTTATGATACTGCTCTTTACCCCAAGGCTTTGTCTCATAAACCAGCTCGTGTATACTGCAGAAACTTTTTGCATTTGGCTCCAAGCCTTGGCTCCTTGCGGCCCATACAAAGATTCCCATCCTTTTGATTGCTTCGGGAGTAATTTGATGTAGGCAGATTTCAAATATCTTCAAAACTTCAACCACGAAACTGCTTAGAGGAAACCGAAGCCCAACCTTGAAGAAGCTTTGGAAGATCACGACTTCATTTTCCTCGGGAGTAGGACAAGTCTTCTCTCCTTCGTCAGCCCTCACAATAGACAAATCCCGAAAATATCTACCCCTCATATTGACAAGATGGCTTTGTTTAATGGTTGATTTTCCAAAAACTGCAAGGCTTGGCCGCTAGGGTCGATCTTCTAAGTCTTCCCCCCCACTTTCCGCATCATAACTGTCACTATCACCAGTATCTTCAGATAAACCTTCCAAGATTTCCCTTGTAATCTTTTCTGTATTTGTCTTTGATATTGATTCAAGAAAGCCAAGATTCTTCTCCTCAAGAAGGCTCAGCTTTGTTTCAGCAACAACTTCGGACATCTTCAGAAATGCTAAAAACCGCTTTTAAAGTCGAAGCTTAAAAAACTTACAAATTAAGCAAGTCTTGTTGCGCAAGAGCTAAAAACTGAGTAAGCAAGAGCAGATGGCAAAGAAAGCGTACCAAATGACATCGCGGTGTGCTCTTATTTATACGTCTAGTGCATTGAGAACAGGAGGGTCTCGCTTGTCATTGACTGTTGCTATTCTAGCAAGAGAAAGGTGTTTTTTCGGACCTTCAGCTTAGGGCCTTCGTCCATATCGCAATCTGAATTTATTATCCTAACAAATTAATATTGCGAGGGGCTACTGTTGGGGGCCTTCGGCTTCCGAAGGTCCTCAAAAACATGATTTAACAATGTTTCTGAAGTATAATGTGTGAACAGGTATCTTCGGACATGAGTTAAAACCACAACGTGAAGAAGCACAGAAGGGGTACGAAGGATGGCGCGGAGCCGAAGCTGTGTGTAGAAGAGCTTCGGCATGATAATGGAAAGGGAAACCGACTTAAAGATGAAAAGGCTATTTAGACCTTGATGAATTATTATAGAGTTATTAGCAGATGTAAAGGGCATAGGTGTAATTTTACATGGATTACGTCCCGTACCTATAAATAGATGAACAGTAACCCTGTACTGTTCACGCTGACTTGGCATTTGCTTTTGCGTCACGCTTGTACTTTTACCTTCTCTCAAGTCAGAGGTACATTTGTAACCCGATGTCATTCCTATTTTTCTATAGCAATAAAATAGAAATGAGTTGATAATAACACATAACTGTTTATGTTATCTTTTATATTCCATGTAATTCCTTCTTCATTATGATATGTAATGTTTATGAAGGTATGTCCTTCATAACCTTCGTCCGAAAATCATTATATCTCAAGTGAAATAATGCTTCGAAGGACGAAGGACTTTAACGTTTAACATTTTCTGTGTTGCCTTGTTCTTAACTCTTAGCATTTGAGAATAAGTTCCCAACACCCTCGAAGTTGCGTTATATAGGGACAATGGGGGACATGATCTTGGCATAGGGAGCGCGAACACGACATTATTTTGTTGGAGCTCCCGGCGGACTCGGCGGGGAAGACAATTATCCTGACACACGAGACCCACACACCAGTGGCCACGGACGAACGTGTATATGGCATGCGTCAGCACCTCAGCCGACACCGGGAAGCAGGTCTCACACTTCAGCATTGAAGTCTGGCTTTGGCTGGCGGCGAGGGAGGGAAAAGGGGAAGAGTTGGGCTGGCTAGGGGTGGTTTTGGCCCAATGAGGTAAGTTCTCTTTCCTTTTTATTTTATTTTCTATTTCTATTCATTCAAATTCAATTCTATCTTGGACTCTTTAATTAAAGCACAAATGCAACACACAAAATCCGGCATGAATGCAAGGTATATAATTTTATCAATTTATTTGTTAACTTATTTGAACAAAAGATTTTAAATATGCAACTCATACTCAGAGAAATAGTTATTTTAAGAATTAATTTCTTAGTGTATAAAAAATACTTTAGAGAATACCTTTTATTACTTTAGACAACACCTATAAAGATATTTCAATAAGGGATAACTAAATTCTTATATAAAAATAATCCTTTTATTTAATCCTTATTAGAAAACATATTTTTTGGGAGAAGTATCTTTAAAAGTAAGAAAATTCTGATTAAAATATATTTTGGTTCAGCTCTTTTGGAAAAACTTTTTAAATTATAAAATAGGATTTTTGGTGTTACATCGACTTAAAGCAACGCACGCGCCTTAGGCCACACAGCCACCGCCCTCCTCTCCCCCGTCGTCACCTTTCCTCGCTCGCTCTTAGCGTCCTAGCCGCTAGGGCTGGGCTAAAAAATCCGTAACCCGAAACTCAAACCCGGAATACCCGAACCCGAACCCGAACCCGAAACCCGAATTTTGTTCGGGAATTTCGGGTAGCAACTTGTAAAACCCGAATTTATTTCGGGTAATTCAGGTATCACAATCGGGTACTCGAATTACCCGAACTTTCATGTGTCATGTACTTATGTCATGCTTAATTATTAATTTGTACATTTATAATTATGTGTAAGTGTGCATAATTTGTGATTGTAGATTGCTTGTGTTTTATATGTACATGTATATCATTATTCAAACTATATTTTTATACTAATTTAATAGAATGTATGTGTTGTTATGAAGCCGACACAATAGTTCGGGTAGTTCAGGAATATCCGAACCCGAAATTTTGGGTACCCGAATTTTAGGGTATTGCAAAACCCGTTGTAATTTCGGGTATCGATTCTCAAAACCCGAAATTTTAAAAACCCGAATTAACCGACCCAAAATTTTCGGATGACCCGAACGCCCATCCTAGTAGCCGCCGCTAGCCTCTCTACCTCCTCGCGCGCCATGGCCCCACTCAATCTCTAGTCGCCCCTCTGCCTAATATAAAAAAATATGAATTATAGCAGCACTTATGATAAAAATAGATAAAAAATAGCACTTGGTCATATATCCTATATGAATATAATTTATATGTAATAATTATGCTCCAACATTTTATTAAATAATATTTATGTCGTTATAACCCACTGTCACTATACTAGTACATATTTTAAATCTGTGTCATCTATCGTCCGTCCAATGACATCCGTCAATTTATTTAAAAAACACTCATCCCACTGGCGCTGAAATTTTTGGAGCTAGCCCCCATGCCCCATGAAATGATCGGATAGAATGATATTTCTTTTCCTTGCATCGAACTGCATGGACCTCGGCCACCAGACAACCTCGTCGTCACCGTCCTGTCGCACTGCTCGCCGTCACCGGCCGGCGATGCTCACCGCAACCGGCCAAGCGCAGCTCGCCGCCATCGTCGGGGTGTCACTCGCCGCCTTCTGTTAGTGTGGTTGCCCCCACAAAGGCTAGAACTCTGCATCAAGCTGCCTTCTGTTTGTGTGGTTGCACGTACTGATTCAGGGTGTCGCTCGCTGCCTTCTGTATCATCTGGATCCTCCAAGTATCTGCATCTAGCTGTGTATTGCATTTTAACTTGGAAATTCATGACATCAAGTTCAATATTCAGAGTGCATTTTCAGAGTGTCAATAAGTACCATAACTGTATTTTTGAGTGCGTTGGCGCCGATGTAGGCGCCGATCACTACTGGTGTACCGCCCGACAGTGCCTTCTGCGGCGGCGTGGACACTCCTCGTCTCTGGGCCGGACGGTCTGCAACCTGGGCGCAGGAGCGACGTCTTCCCGTAGTATGTCCAGACGGTTCACGCTCTGGGTCGAACGGTCCGCGATGGCGCAGGGTCATCTTCTTCCTCGCGGGAACCTAGATTCCATCCCCTGCGGGAGAGATCTTAGGGTGCTCTGGGTCGGCAAGTCACCTGGAACGTCCCCAGACGATGTACAGTCGCCTATAAATTAAGTGATCAACTCGAGGAAGAGATCTCTTGGATTAAAAACCATATCTTGCCTTTGTGAGAGGTAAGATCCTAAAATCATCTTGCAGTAGGCAGGCCACCCAAGACGGATCTAGACGACATAGAGTTGAATAGGGGTGGAGGTGGATATGCGGAAAGCTATAACTAGGACTATGCTACATCTACTCTTAGGGCAGGAATGATAAAGAAAGTAATTGGTTCGATTGGAATGTGTTCGGGGTTCTCAATCAGTCGTACCCCTTCATATATATAGGGGGAGGTTTGGACCTATTCGTAGGCAATAGCAAACAAATCTCACGTGATTAGATGGATAACCATGCACGAGATAAGGATAACCGCTCCGCCAGTTTTGGTGTTCAACGCATGCCCTTGCCTTTTGGTGGAGCTTGGTGAACCAAAAGCACCAGTGTACTTCGGAAACAATAGATCTCATGAGTTATTTTGTTCTCAAAGTAAGGACTGAGTTCGATACAAGTCACCGGCTCTTGTGATCAGATAATATAAATATTTCATAGAACTTTGATGCACATAGGTCATTTTAGATTGCATCCTCTTCGTCCATGTCTACTTGATCAACATGTCAATAGGCAAAAACTTGTTGTGCGCCCAGCCCGAATAAGTAAACGGATTGGGCTAGTAATACAGATTCATTGTTGTACCGCCCCACACTTGAGTAGGATAACACATCGACGATGAATAGACCGGAAAGCACCATGACATCCCTGGAGGAGGATGACCAGGCGATCTTGGTTGCACCACATTTTGGGCCAGTTTAGTCGACCTTTGCTTTCACACAGATCACATTTTTTACTTTGTTTGTTTTATTGGGCAGTTGTGTGCAACGTCCTTCTTCTTCATATATCTAGCAAGCAGTTGATCAAAAGTAGGGCCGACTCTACGGAGCCGGCCAGACATCATGGAAGTGATTTGCTTCCTAGTACCTGTTTTAGGACGTTGTGGTCTGACGGTCTCAGGTTGAAAGTCGCCTAGAGGGGGGTGGATAGGCGAAAACTGAAATTTACAACATTTAAACGCACTACAAGCCTTGGTTAGCGTTAGAATAAAATTCGAGTCCGGGAAAGAGGGGAAAAACAAATCAACCAAGAAAATAAAGCGGATGACACGGTGATTTGTTTTACCGAGGTTCGGTTCCAATGAACCTAGTCCCCGTTGAGGTGGTCACAAAGACCGGGTCTGTTTCAACCCTTTCCCTCTCTCAAACGCTCACTTAGACCGAGTGAGCCTTCTCCTTAATCAAACGTGTCACTTAGACCCCACAAGGACCACCACACACTTGGTTTCTCTTGCTTTGATTACAAGTCACTTAGAGAACAAGAATGAGGAAGAAGAAAGCCAACCAAGCAAACAAGAGCACAAGAAAAACACAAATGATCCTCTCATAAGTCTAAATGTGCTAGAGTTGATTTTGAGACTTTGAGCGGATTGATCTCTTGAATTGTGTCTTCGGAGTGGTGTCTATTGCTCTTGTATTGAATGAGAAGTAGTAAATGCTTGGATGGTTGGAGTGGAGGTGGTTGGGGGTATTTATAGCCCCCAACCACCAATTCAACCGTTGGTGAAGGCTGCTGTCGATGGGCGCACCGGACAGTCCGATGCGCTAGCCACGTCACCCAACCGTTAGGGTTCTGACGGTTTTGACCGTTGGAGCTTTGTCGTTTGGTGGCACCGGACAGTCCGGTGCCGCACCGGACAGGTACAGTGCACTGTCCGGTGCGCCTTTGGCGGCTGCTCTGACTTCTATGCGCACTGTTCTTCACTGTTCATGTTGCAGGCGACCGTTGGAGCCGACCGTTCCGCTGGCTAGCCGTTGCTCCGCTGGTGCACCGGACAGTTCGGTGGCACACCGGACAGTCCGGTGAATTATAACGGAGCGGCTCTTCTGAAACCCGAAGGTGAGGAGTTCGGAGTCGTACGTCCCTGGTGTACCGGACACTGTTCGGTGGTGCAACGGACAGTCCGGTGCGCCAGACCAGGGTTCTCTTCGGTTTCTTTTGCTCCTTTCTTTTGAACCCTAATTTGATCTTTATATTGGTTTGTGTTGTACCTTTAGCACCTGTAGAATATATAATCTAGAGCAAACTAGTTAGTCCAATTATTTGTGTTGGGCATTCAACCACCAAAATCATTTATAGGAAAAGGTTAAACCCTATTTCCCTTTCAATCTTCCCCTTTTTGGTGATTGATGCCAACACAAACCAAAGCAAATATATAAGTGTAGAATTGAACTAGTTTGCATAAGGTAAGTGCATAGATTGCTTGGAATTAAACCAATTTATACTTCTATTAGATATGCATGGTTGGTTTCTTTTATTTAACATTTTGGACCACGCTTGCACCACTTGTTTTGTTTTTGCAAATTCTTTTGGAAAATCTTTTCAAAGTCTTTTTGCAAATAGTCAAAGGTATATGAATAAGATTTCGAGAAGCATTTTCAAGAATTGAAATTTTCTCCCCCTGTTTCAAATGTTTTTCCTTTGACTTAAACAAAACTCCCCCTGAATAAAATTCTCCTCTTAGTCTTCAAGAGGGTTTTAATAGATATCAATTTGAAAATACTAACCAATTGAAAACATACCAATTTGAAATATGTCAACTAAAAGTTTTTATCATAAGATGCCAATTGAAGAGACAAACATAAATTATTATTTCGAAAATTTGAAGGTTGGTGGTGCGGTCCTTTTGCTTTGGGCTAATATTCTCTCCCCTTTGGCATTAATCGCCAAAAACGGAGACTTTATGAGCCCTTTTTTCTTTCTTCCCATTGGTATGAGTAATAAGAGTGAAGATTATACCAATTGAGATTGATGTGGAGTGATGGCGAAGGGTAAATGATACCGATAGAGTGGAGTGGAAGCCTTGTCTTCGCCGAAGACTCAATTTCCCTTTCAATCTACGACTTAGCATGGAAATATACTTGAAAACACATTAGTCGTAGATATAAAAGAGATATGATCAAAGGTATATAAATGAGCTATGTGTGCAATGTTTCAATCAAAATTCCAAGAATCAAGAATGTTTAGCTCATTCCTAAGTTTGGTAAAAGTTTTCTCATCTAATGGTTTGGTAAAGATATCGGCTAATTGTTCTTTGGTGCTAACATAAGATATCTCGAAATCCGCCCTTTGTTGGTGATCCCTCAAAAAGTGATACCGAATGTCTATGTGCTTAGTGCGGCTGTGTTCAACAGGATTATCCGCCATGCATATTGCACTCTCATTATCACATAGGAGAGGGACTTTGCTAAATTTCTAGCCATAGTCCCGGAGGGTTTGCCTCATCCAAAGTAATTGCGCACAACAATGACCTACGGCAATGTACTTGGCTTCGGCGGTAGAAAGAGCCACTGAGTTTTGTTTCTTTGAAGCCCAAGACACCAGAGATCTTCCCAGAAACTGACAAGTCCCTGATGTGCTCTTCCTATCAATTTTACACCCTACCCAATCGGCATCGGAATATCCTATTAAATCAAAAGTGGATCCTTTGGGGTACCAAAGACCAAACTTAGGAGTGTAAACTAAATATCTCATGATTCTTTTCACGGCCCTAAGGTGAACTTCCTTAGGATCGGCTTAGAACCTTGCACAAATGCATACGGAAAGCATAATATCCGGTCGAGATGCACATAAATAGAGTAAAGATCCTATCATCGACCGGTATACCTTTTGATCTACGCACTTACCTCCCGTGTCGAGGTCGAGATGCCCATTGGTTCCCATGGGTGTCTTGATGGGCTTGGCATCCTTCATTCCAAACTTGGTAAGTATGTCTTGAATGTACTTGGTTTGGCTGATGAAGGTGCCCTCTTGGAGTTGCTTGACTTGAAATCCTAGAAAATACTTCAACTCCCCCATCATAGACATCTCGAATTTCTATATCATGATCCTACTAAATTCTTCACAAGTAGATTTGTTAGTAGACCCAAATATGATATCATCAACATAAATTTGGCATACAAACAAATCTTTTGCAATGGTTTTAGTAAAGAGAGTAGGATCGTCTTTTCTGACTTTGAAGCCACTAGTGATAAGGAAATCTCTTAGGCATTCATACCATGCTCTTGGGGCTTGCTTGAGCCCATAAAGCACCTTTGAGAGTTTATAAACATGGTTAGGGTACTCACTATATTTAAAGCCGGGAGGTTGCTCAACATAGACCTCTTCCTTGATTGGTCCATTGAGGAAGGCACTTTTCACGTCCATTTGGTAAAGCTTAAAGCCATGGTAAGTAGCACAGGCAAGTAATATGCGAATTGACTCAAGCCTAGCTACGGGTGCATAGGTTTCACCGAAATCCAAACCTTCGACTTGTGAATATCCTTTGGCCACAAGTCGGGCTTTGTTCCTTTTCACCACACCATGCTCATCTTGCTTGTTGCGGAATACCCACTTGGTTCCTACAACATTTTGGTTAGGACATGGAACTAAATGTCATACCTCATTCCTCGTGAAGTTGTTGAGCTCCTCTTGCATAGCCAACACCCAATCCGAATCTCTTAGTGCATCCTCTATCCTGTATGGCTCAATACAGGAAACAAAAGAGTAATGTTCACAAAAATGAGCGACTCGAGATCGAGTGGTTACCTCCTTATGAATATCACCGAGGATGGAGTTCACCGAGTGATCTCTTTGAATCGCTTGGTGGACTCTTGGGTGTGGCGTTTTTGACCCTGTGCTTCTTGATCATCTTCCTTGTCTTGATCATTGTCATCTCCCCCTTGATCATTGTCCTCCCCTTGAGGTGGCTCATCTTCTTGATCTTCCTCTTCATTGTCTTGAGCTTGATCCTCATCTTGGGTTGGTGGAGATGCTTGATTGGAAGATGGTGGTTGATCTTGTGTATGGGTGGGCTCTTCAGATTCTTTAGGACACACATTTCCAATGGACATGTTCCTTAGCGCGACGCACGGAGCCTCTTCATCATCTAGCTCATCAAGATCAACTTGCTCCACTTGGGAGCTGTTAGTCTCATCAAACACAATGTCACAAGAAACCTCAACTAATCTAGTGGATTTGTTGAAGACTCTATATGCCCTTGTGTTTGAATCATATCCTAGTAAAAAGCCTTCCACAACCTTAGGAGCAAATTTAAATTTTCTACCTCTTTTAACAAGAATAAAACATTTGCTACCAAAGACTCTAAAATATGAAACATTGGGCTTTTTACCAGTGAGAAGTCCGTATGATGTTTTCTTGAGGATTCGGTGAAGGTAGAGCCGGTTGATGGAGTAGCAGGCGGTGTTAATTGCCTCAGCCCAAAACCGGTCCAGAGTCTTGTACTCATCAAGCATGGTCATCGCCATGTCCAGTAGAGTTCTATTCTTCCTCTCTACTACACCATTTTGTTGAGGTGTGTAGGGAGAAGAGAACTCATGCTTGATGCCCTCCTCCTCAAGAAAGCCTTCTATTTGAGAGTTCTTGAACTCCGTCCCATTATCGCTTCTTATCTTCTTGATTCTCAATCCGAACTCATTTTGAGTTCGTCTCAAGAATCCCTTTAAGGTCTCTTGAGTTTGTCATTTTTCCTGCAAAAAGAATACCCAAGTGAAGCGAGAATAGTCATCCACAATTACAAGACAATACTTACTCCCGTCGATGCTTATGTAAGCGATCGGGCCGAATAAATCCATGTGGAGTAGCTCAAGCGGCCTGTCGGTCGTAATGATGTTCTTGTGTGGATGGTGGGCGCCAACTTGCTTTCCTGCTTGACATGCGCTACAGACCCTGTCTTTCTCAAAATGAACATTGGTTAGTCCCAAAATGTGATGTCCCTTTAGAAGCTTGTGAAGATTCTTCATTCCAACATGGGCTAGTCGGCGATGCCATAGCCAACCCAGATTAGTCTTAGCTATTAAGCAAGTATCGAGTTCAGCTCTATTAAAACCAACCAAGTATAGTTGACCCTCTAATACTCCCTTAAATGCTACTAAATCATCACTTCTTTTAAAGACAGTAACACCTATATCCGTAAAAAGACAGTTGTAGCCCATTTTACAAAATTGAGAAACTGAAAGCAAATTGTAATCTAAAGAATCTACAAGAAAAACATTGGAAATGGAATGGTCAGGTGATATAGCAATTTTACCAAGTCCTTTGACCAAACCTTGATTTCCATCCCTGAATGTGATAGCTCTTTGGGGATGTTCGTTTTTCTCGTAGGAGGAGAACATCCTTTTCTCCCCTGTCATGTGGTTTGTGCATCCGCTATCAATAATCCAACTTGAGCCCCCGGATGCATAAACCTGCAAAACAATTTAGGCCTTGTTCTTAGGTACCCAAACGGTCTTGGGTCCTTTCACATTACAAACAAGCACCTTGGGTACCCAAACACAAGTCTTGGAGCCCTTGTGTTTGCCCCCTGAAAGTCGCCTAGAGGGGGGGCGAATAGGGCGAAACTGAAATTCTCAAAAATAATCACAACTACAAGCCGGGTTAGCGTTAGAAATATAAACGAGTCCGCGAGAGAGGGAGCAAAACAAATCGCAAGCAAATGAAGAGTGTGACACGCGGATTTGTTTTACCGAGGTTCGGTTCTTGCAAACCTACTCCCCGTTGAGGAGGCCACAAAGGCCGGGTCTCTTTCAACCCTTCCCTCTCTCAATCGGTCCCTCGGACCGAGTGAGCTTCTCTTCTCAAATCACTTGGGAATCAAACTTCCCGCAAGGGCCACCACACAATTGGTGCCTCTTGCCTCAATTACAAGTGAGTGTTTGATCACAAGAAAGAATCAAGAAAGAAGGAAGCAATCCAAGCGCAAGAGCTCGAAAGAACACAAGCAAATCTCTCTCTCTAGTCACTAGGGCGTTGTGTGGAATATGGAGAGGATTTGATCTCTTTGGTGTGTCTAGAATTGAATGCTAGAGCTCTTGTAGTAGTTGGGAAGTAGAGAACTTGGATTCCATGAATGGTGGGGTGGTTGGGGTATTTATAGCCCCAACCACCAAACATGACCGTTGGCTGGGCTGTCTGTTCGATGGCGCACCGGACAGTCCGGTGCACACCGGACAGTCCGGTGCCCCCGCCACGTCACCAGTGCCGTTGGAAATCGACCGTTGGAGTTCTGACTTTTGGGCCCGCCTTGATGTCCGGTGGCGCACCGGACACGTACTGTAGAGTGTCCGGTGCGCCAGCATGGGCGTGCCTGACCTCTGCGTGCGCTGGCGCGCAATAAATGCGCTGCAGGTAGCCGTTGGCGCCTGAAGTAGCCGTTGCTCCGCAGATGCACTGGACAGTCCGGTGCACACTGGACAGTCCGGTGAAATATAGCGGAGCGGCTGGAATGAAAACCCGAGGCTGGCGAGTTCCTGGGGCCGCCCTTCCTTGGAGCACCGGACATGTCCGGTGCACACCGGACAGTCCGGTGAATTATAGCGGAGTGGCCTCTGGAAATTCCCGAAGGTGACGAGTTTGAAACCTGAGTCCTCTGGTGCACCGGACATGTCCGGTGGCACACCGGACAGTCCGGTGCACCAGACCAGAGGAGCCTTCGGTTGCTCCTTTGCATTTTTGTTGAACCCAACACTTGGTATTTTTATTGGCTAAGTGTGAACCTTTGACACCTGTAAAACTTATACACTAGAGCAAACTAGTTAGTCCAAAGATTTGTGTTGGGCAATTCAACCACCAAAATTATTTAGGAACTAGGTGTAAGCCTAATTCCCTTTCAATCTCCCCCTTTTTGGTGATTGATGCCAACACAAACCAAAGCAAATATAGAAGTGCATAATTGAACTAGTTTGCATAATGTAAGTGTAAAGGTTGCTTGGAATTGAGCCAATATAACTACTTACAAGATATGCATGGATTGTTTCTTTCTTATTTAACATTTTGGACCACGCTTGCACCATATGTTTTGTTATTGCAAACTCTTTTGTAAATTCTTTTCAAAGTTCTTTTGGAAATGGTCAAAGGTAAATGAATGGGATTTTGCAAAGCATTTTCAAGATTTGAAATTTTCTCCCCCTGTTTCAAATGCTTTTCCTTTGACTAAACAAAACTCCCCCTAAAGGAGATCCTCCTCTTAGTGTTCAAGAGGGTTTTCATATATCATTTTTGAAATACTAATTTCTCCCTCTTTTGAACACAATAGGATACCAATTGATAAATACTCTTGGAAAACACTAAGTTTTTGAAATTGGTGGTGGTGCGGTCCTTTTGCTTTGGGCTCATACTCTCTCCCCCTTTGGCATGAATCGCCAAAACGGAATAATTAGAGCCCTCGAAGTAATGTCTTCCTCTTTGGTCATAAACAAATGAGTTAAGATTATACCAAGGATGAAGTCCTTTTGTTCTCTCCCCCAAAGATGGAGAGTGGCTTGGAGCGACGGCGAAGGATGGGTTGCAGAGTGGAAGCCTTTGTCTTTGCCGAAAACTCCAATTCCCTTTCAATATACCTATGACTTGATTTGAAATAGACTTGGAAACACATTAGCCATAGCATATAAAAGAGATATGATCAAAAGTATATAAATGAGCTATGTGTGCAATCTAACAAAAGAAATTGCGGGAATCAAGAATATTGAGCTCATGCCTAAGTTTGGTAAAAGTTTGTTCATCAAGAGGCTTGGTAAAGATATCGGCTAATTGATCTTTAGTGTTAATGTAAGAAATCTCGATATCCCCCTTTTGTTGGTGATCCCTAAGAAAATGATACCGAATGGCTATGTGCTTAGTGCGGCTATGCTCGACGGGATTGTCGGCCATTTTGATTGCACTCTCATTATCACATAGCAAAGGAACTTTGGTTAATTTGTAACCGTAGTCCCGCAGGGTTTGCCTCATCCAAAGTAATTGCGCGCAACAATGGCCTGCGGCAATGCACTCGGCTTCGGCGGTTGAAAGAGCGACCGAATTTTGCTTCTTTGAAGCCCATGACACCAAGGATCTTCCCAAGAACTGGCAAGTCCCCGATGTGCTCTTCCTGTTAATCTTACACCCCGCCCAATCGGCATTCGAATAGCCAATTAAATCAAAAGTGGATCCCCGAGGGTACCAAAGCCCAAACTTAGGAGTATAAGCCAAATATCTCAAGATTCGTTTTACGGCCGTAAGGTGGGATTCCTTAGGGTTGGATTGGAATCTTGCACACATGCAAACGGAAAGCATAATGTCCGGTCGAGAAGCACATAAATAGAGTAAGGAACCTATCATCGACCGGTATACCTTTTGATCCACGGACTTACCTCCCGTGTCGAGGTCGAGATGCCCATTGGTTCCCATGGGTGTCTTGATGGGCTTGGCATCCTTCATCCCAAACTTGCTTAGAATATCTTGAGTATACTTCGTTTGGCTAAGGAAGGTGCCCTCTTGGAGTTGCTTCACTTGAAATCCTAAGAAATACTTCAACTCCCCCATCATAGACATCTCGAATTTCTGTGTCATGATCCTACTAAATTCCTCACAAGTAGATTCGTTAGTAGACCCAAATATGATATCATCAACATAAATTTGGCATACAAACAAATCATTGTCAAGAGTTTTAGTGAATAGAGTAGGATCGGCCTTGCCGACTTTGAAGCCATTAGCGATAAGGAAATCTCTAAGGCATTCATACCATGCTCTTGGGGCTTGCTTGAGCCCATAAAGCGCCTTAGAGAGCTTATAGACATGGTTAGGGTACTTACTATCTTCAAAGCCGGGAGGTTGCTCAACATAGACCTCTTCCTTGATTGGTCCATTTAGGAAAGCACTTTTCACGTCCATTTGATAAAGCTTAAAGCCATGGTAAGTAGCATAGGCTAATAATATGCGAATTGACTCAAGCCTAGCTACGGGTGCATAGGTTTCACCGAAATCCAAACCTTCGACTTGGGAGTATCCTTTGGCCACAAGTCGAGCTTTGTTCCTTGTCACCACACCATGCTCATCTTGCTTGTTGCGGAAGACCCATTTGGTTCCTACAACATTTTGGTTAGGACGTGGAACTAAGCGCCATACCTCGTTCCTTGTGAAATTGTTGAGCTCCTCTTGCATCGCCATCACCCAATCCGCATCTTGGAGTGCTTCCTCTACCCTTTGTGGCTCAATAGAGGAAACAAAAGAGTAATGCTCACAAAAATGTGCAACACGAGATCGAGTAGTTACCCCCTTATGAATGTCGCCGAGGATAGTGTCGACGGGGTGATCTCGTTGTATTGCTTGGTGGACTCTTGGGTGTGGCGGCCTTGGTTGTTCATCCTCCTTGTCTTGATTATTTGCATCTCCCCCTTGATCATTTCCATCATCTTGAGGTGGCTCATCTTTTTTATCTTGCCCTTCATCAACTTGAGCCTCATCCTCATTTTGAGTTGGTGGAGATGCTTGCGTGGAGGAGGACGGTTGATCTTGTGCCTTTGGAGGCTCTTCGGATTCCTTAGGACACACATCCCCAATGGACATATTCCTTAGCGCGATGCACGGAGCCTCTTCAATACCTATCTCATCAAGATCAACTTGCTCTACTTGAGAGCCGTTAGTCTCATCAAACACAACGTCACATGAGACTTCAACTAGTCCAGTGGACTTGTTAAAGACTCTATATGCCCTTGTGTTTGAGTCATAACCAAGTAAAAAGCCTTCTACAGTCTTAGGAGCAAATTTAGATTTTCTACCTCTTTTAACAAGAATAAAACATTTGCTACCAAATACTCTAAAATAAGAAATATTGGGCTTTTTACCGGTTAGGAGTTCATATGATGTCTTCTTGAGGATTCGGTGAAGATATAACCGGTTGATGGCGTAGCAAGCGGTGTTGACCGCCTCGGTCCAAAACCGATCCGAAGTCTTGTACTCATCAAGCATGGTCCTTGCCATGTCCAATAGAGTTCGATTCTTCCTCTCCACTACACCATTTTGTTGAGGGGTGTAGGGAGAAGAGAACTCATGCTTGATGCCCTCCTCCTCAAGAAAGCCTTCAATTTGTGAGTTCTTGAACTCCGTCCCGTTGTCGCTTCTTATTTTCTTGATCCTTAAGCCGAACTCATTTTGAGCCCGTCTCAAGAATCCCTTTAAGGTCTCTTGGGTTTGAGATTTTTCCTGTAAAAAGAATACCCAAGTGAAGCGAGAATAATCATCCACAATAACTAGACAGTACTTACTCCCGCCGATGCTTATGTAAGCAATCGGGCCGAATAGATCCATGTGTAGGAGCTCCAGTGGCCTGTCGGTCGTCATGATGTTCTTGTGTGGATGATGAGCTCCAACTTGCTTCCCTGCCTGGCATGCGCTACAAATCCTGTCTTTCTCAAAATGAACATTTGTTAGTCCTAAAATGTGTTCTCCCTTTAGAAGCTTATGAAGATTCTTCATTCCAACATGGGCTAGTCGGCGGTGCCAGAGCCAACCCAAGTTAGTCTTAGCAACCAAGCAAGTGTCGAGTTCAGCTCTATCAAAATCTACCAAGTATAGCTGACCCTCTAACACTCCCTTAAATGCTATTGAATCATCACTTCTTCTAAAGACAGTGACACCTACATCAGTAAATAGACAGTTGTAGCCCATTTGACATAATTGGGATACGGAAAGCAAATTGTAATCTAAAGAATCTACAAGAAAAACATTGGAAATAGTATGGTCAGGTGATATAGCAATTTTACCCAATCCTTTGACCAAACCTTGATTTCCATCCCCGAATGTGATAGCTCGTTGGGGATATTGGTTTTTCTCATATGAGGAGAACATCTTTTTCTCCCCTGTCATGTGGTTTGTGCACCCGCTGTCGAGTATCCAACTTGAGCCCCCGGATGCATAAACCTACAAAACAATTTTAGTTCTTGACTTTAGGTACCCAAACGGTTTTGGGTCCTTTGGCATTAGACACAAGAACTTTGGGTACCCAAACACAAGTCTTGGAACCCTTGTGTTTGCCCCCAACAAACTTGGCAACTACCTTGCCGGATTTGTTAGTAAGCACATAAGAAGCATCAAAAGTTTTAAATGAAATGGCATGATCATTTGATGCATTAGGAGTTTTCTTTCTAGGCAACTTGGCACGGGTTGGTTGCCTAGATCTAGATGTCTCACCCTTATACATAAAAGCATGATTAGGGCCAGAGTGAGACTTCCTAGAATGAATTTTCCTAACTTTGCTCTCAGGATAGCCGGCAGGGTACAAAATGTAGCCCTCGTTATCCTGAGGCATGGGAGCCTTGCCCTTAACAAAGTTAGACAAGTTCTTAGGAGGGGCATTAAGTTTGTCATTGTCTCCCCTTTGGAAGCCAATGCCATCCTTAATGCCAGGGCGTCTCCCATTATAAAGCATGCTACGAGCAAATTTAAATTTCTCATTTTCTAAGTTGTGCTCGGCAATTTTAGCATCTAGTTTTGCTATATGATCATTTTGTTGTTTAATTAAAGACATGTGATCATGAATAGCATTAACATCAATATCTCTACATCTATCACAAATAGACACATGCTCAATAGTAGATGTAGAGGGTTTGCAAGAATTAAGTTCAACAATCTTAGCACGTAATATATCATTTTTATCTCTAAGATCGGATATAGTGACATTGCAAACATCAAAATCTTTAGCCTTAGCAATCAAATTATCATTTTCTACTCTAAGGCTAGCAAGAGAATCATTCAATTCCTTAATCTTAGCAAGCAAATCATCATTATCATTTCTAAGATCGGGAATTGAATCAATACAAACATGAGAATCAACCTTAGCAATTAATCTAGCATTTTCATTTCTAAGGTTGTTAATGGTCTCATGGCAAGTGCTCAGCTCACTAGACAATTTTTTACATTTTTCTACCTCTAGAGCATAAGCATTTTTAACCTTAACATGTTTCTTATTTTCCTTGATTAGGAAGTCCTCTTGGGAGTCCAAGAGATCATCCTTTTCATGGATGGCACTAATTAGCTCATTTAATTTTTCTTTTTGTTCCATGTCAAGGTTGGCAAAAAGGATACGCAAATTGTCTTCCTCACCACTAGCATTATCATCACTAGACGATTCATATTTAGTGGAGGAGTTGGATTTAACCTTCTTCCTTTTGCCGTCCTTTGCCATGAGGCACTTGTGGCCGACGTTGGGGAAGAGGAGTCCCTTGGTGACGGCGATGTTGGCGGCGTCCTCGTCGTCGGAGGAGTCGCTAGAGCTTTCGTCGGAGTCCCACTCCCGACAAACATGGGCATCACCGCCCTTCTTCTTGTAGTACCTCTTCTTCTCCTTTCTTCTCCCCTTCTTGTCGTCGCCCCTGTCACTATCACTTGATAATGGACATTTAGCAATAAAGTGACCGGGCTTACCACACTTGTAGCAAACCTTCTTGGAGCGGGACTTGTAGTCTTTCCCTCTCCTTTGCTTGAGGATTTGGCGGAAGCTCTTGATGACGAGCGCCATTTCCTCATTGTCGAGCTTGGAGGCGTCTATAGGTTGTCGACTTGGTGTAGCCTCCTCCTTCTTTTCCTCCGTTGCCTTGAATGCGACGGGTTGAGCTTCGGATGTGGAAGGATCATCAAGCTCGTTGATCTTCCTCGAGCCTTCGATCATGCACTCAAAACTTACAAAATTCCCGATAACTTCCTCGGGGGTCATTTTAGTATATCTAGGATTACCACGAATTAATTGAACTTGAGTGGGGTTAAGGAAAATGAGAGATCTTAGAATAACCTTAACCATTTCGTGGTCGTCCCACTTCGTGCTCCCGAGGTTGCGCACTTGGTTTACCAAAGTCTTGAGCCGGTTGTACATGTGTTGTGGCTCCTCCCCTTTGCGAAGTCGGAACCGACCGAGCTCCCCCTCGATCGTTTCCCGCTTGGTGATTTTGGTGAGCTCATCTCCTTCGTGCGCGGTTTTGAGCACATCCCAAACTTCCTTGGCGCTCTTCAACCCTTGAACTTTGTTATACTCCTCTCTACTTAAAGAGGCGAGGAGTATTGTTGTCGCTTGAGAGTTGAAGTGCTCGATTTGGGCCACTTCATCCTCATCATAGTCTTTATCCCCTACGGATGGTACCTGTGCACCAAACTCAACAACATCCCATATACTTTTGTGGAGTGAGGTTAGATGAAATCGCATTAAATCACTCCACCTAGCATAATCTTCACCATCAAAAGTTGGTGGTTTGCCTAATGGGACGGAAAGTAAAGGTGCATTTTTAGAAATGCGAGGGTAATGTAGGGGGATCTTACTAAACTTCTTACGCTCTTGGCGTTTAGAAGTTACGGAGGGCGCATCGGAGTCGGAGGTCGATGTTGATGAAGTGTCGGTCTCGTAGTAGACCACTTTCCTCATCCTTTTGTGCTTGTCCCCTCTCCGATGTGGCTTGTGGGAGGAAGATCTCTCCTTCTTCTCTTTGTGGTGCGAAGAAGATTTCTTCTCCTTCCCTTTGTTGGAGGAGCTCTTCTTCTTCTCCTTCCTCTTGGTGCGGGACTCTTCCGATGAAGTGCTCCCGTGGCTTGTAGTGGGCTTTTCGCCGGTCTCCATCTCCTTCTTGGCGTGATCTCCCGACATCACTTCGAGCGGTTAGGCTCTAATGAAGCACCGGGCTCTGATACCAATTGAAAGTCGCCTAGAGGGGGGGGTGAATAGGGCGAAACTGAAATTCTCAAAAATAATCACAACTACAAGCGGGTTAGCGTTAGAAATATAAACGAGTCCGCGAGAGAGGGAGCAAAACAAATCGCAAGCAAATGAAGAGTGTGACACGCGGATTTGTTTTATCGAGGTTCGGTTCTTGCAAACCTACTCCCCGTTGAGGAGGCCACAAAGGCCGGGTCTCTTTCAACCCTTCCCTCTCTCAATCGGTCCCTCGGACCGAGTGAGCTTCTCTTCTCAAATCACTTGGGAATCAAACTTCCCGCAAGGGCCACCACACAATTGGTGCCTCTTGCCTCAATTACAAGTGAGTGTTTGATCACAAGAAAGAATCAAGAAAGAAGGAAGCAATCCAAGCGCAAGAGCTCGAAAGAACACAAGCAAATCTCTCTCTCTAGTCACTAGGGCGTTGTGTGGAATATGGAGAGGATTTGATCTCTTTGGTGTGTCTAGAATTGAATGCTAGAGCTCTTGTAGTAGTTGGGAAGTAGAGAACTTGGATTCCATGAATGGTGGGGTGGTTGGGGTATTTATAGCCCCAACCACCAAACATGACCGTTGGCTGGGCTGTCTGTTCGATGGCGCACCGGACAGTCCGGTGCACACCGGACAGTCCGGTGCCCCCGCCACGTCACCAGTGCCGTTGGAAATCGACCGTTGGAGTTCTGACTTCTGGGCCCGCCTTGATGTCCGGTGGCGCACCGGACACGTACTGTAGAGTGTCCGGTGCGCCAGCATGGGCGTGCCTGACCTCTGCGCGCGCTGGCGCGCAATAAATGCGCTGCAGGTAGCCGTTGGCGCCTGAAGTAGCCGTTGCTCCGCAGATGCACCGGACAGTCCGGTGCACACCGGACAGTCCGGTGAAATATAGCGGAGCGGCTGGAATGAAAACCCGAGGCTGGCGAGTTCCTGGGGCCGCCCTTCCTTGGAGCACCGGACATGTCCGGTGCACACCGGACAGTCCGGTGAATTATAGCGGAGTGGCCTCTGGAAATTCCCGAAGGTGACGAGTTTGAAACCTGAGTCCTCTGGTGCACCGGACATGTCCGGTGGCACACCGGACAGTCCGGTGCACCAGACCAGAGGAGCCTTCGGTTGCTCCTTTGCATTTTTGTTGAACCCAACACTTGGTCTTTTTATTGGCTAAGTGTGAACCTTTGACACCTGTAAAACTTATACACTAGAGCAAACTAGTTAGTCCAAAGATTTGTGTTGGGCAATTCAACCACCAAAATTATTTAGGAACTAGGTGTAAGCCTAATTCCCTTTCACCCCCAACATATTTGGCAATTACTTTGCCTGATTTGTTAGTAAGCACGTATGAAGCATCAAAAGTCTTAAATGAAACATTAGGTTCATTTGATGCAGTAGGAGTTTTCTTTTCATGCATTTTAACATGGGTAGAATGCCTAGAGCTAGATGCCTCATTCTTGTACATAAAAGCATGATGGGAAACATAATGAGACTTTCTAGCATGAATTCTCCTAATCTTGTGCTCAGGATAACCAGCAGGATATAAGATGTAACCCTCATTATCCTGAGCCATGGGAGCCTTGCCCTTAACAAAATTAGACAATCTTTTGGGGGCATTAAGTTTGACATTGCTTCCCTGTTGGAAACCAATGCCATCCTTGATGCCAGGGCGTCTCCCACTATAGAGCATGCTTCTAGCAAATTTAAAATTTTCATTTTCTATCTCATGCTCATTAATTTTAGCAGTAAGTTGAGCTATGTGATCATTTTGTTGTTTAATTAAAACTAGGTGATCATGAATAGCATCAACACTAATGTCTCTACATCTAGTACAAATAGCAACATGTTCAATAGTAGATGTAGAGGGTTTGCAAGAATTTAATTCATCAATCTTAGCATGTAAAATAGCATTCTCGTTTCTAAGATTGGAAATAGAAATATTGCAAACATTCAAATCTTTAGCCTTAGAAATTAACTTATCATTCTCAGTTTTAAGGCTAGCAATTGATTCATTCAATTTATCAATCTTAGCAATTAAACTAGCATTATCATTTTTAAGATTGACAGTTGAATTATGACAAACATTTGATTTTTCAACCTTAGCAATCAAATTATCATTCTCAGTTCTAAGGTTGGAAATGGTGTCATGGCAAATGCTAAGCTCCTTAGTCAAATTTTCATTTTTCTCCATTTCGTGAGCATAAGCATTCTTCACCTTAACATGCTTTTTATTTTCCTTAATAAGGAATTCCTCTTGGCTATCCAAGAGTTCATCCTTCTCATGTATAGCACCTATCAATTCATTTAATTTTTCCTTTTGTTGCATGTTGAGTTGGCAAAAAGGGTAAGCAAATTGTCCTCATCTTCACTAGAGCTATCTTCATCACTAGATGTTGTATATTTAGTGGAGGCTCTAGATTTTACCTTCTTCCTTTTGCCGTCCTTTGCCATGAGGCACTTGTGGCCGACGTTGGGGAAGAGAAGACCCTTGTTGACAGCGATGTTGGCGGCATCCTCGTCGGAGGAGGAGTCGGTGGAGCTCTTATCGGAGTCCCATTCCCGACAAACATGGGCATCGCCGCCCTTCTTCTTGTAGTACCTCTTCTTCTCTTTCTTCTTTTCCCTCTTGTCGTCGCCCTTATCACTATCACTAGACATAGAACATTTAGCGATAAAATGACCGGGCTTACCACATTTGTAGCACACCTTTTTGGAGCGGGGTTTGTAATCCTTCCCCTCCTTTGCTTGGGGATTTGGTGGAAGCTCTTGATGGTGAGCGTCATTTCCTCGTTGTCGAGCTTGGAGGCGTCGATGGGGAGCCTACTTGGTGTAGACTCTTTTTTCTTTTCCTCTGTCGCTTTGAATGTGACGGGTTGCACCTCGGGTGTGGAGGTGCCACCTTGCTCGATGATTTGTTTGGAGCCTTTGATCATCAACTCAAAGCTCACAAACTTCCCTATAACCTCCTCGAGAGACATTAGCTTGTATCTAGGATCACCACGTATTAATTGAACTTGAGTGGGATTACGAAATACGAGTGATCTAAGAATAAACTTGACCATTTCATGGTCATCCCATTTTGTGCTCCCGAGGTTGCGCACTTGGTTTACCAATGTCTTGAGCCGGTTGTACATGGCTTGTGGCTCCTCTCCTTGGTTGAGGATGAATCGATCGAGCTCCCCCTCGATCGTCTCCGCTTGGTGATCTTGGTCACCTCATCTCCCTCGTGTGCGGTCTTCAGCACGTCCCAAATCTCCTTGGTGCTCTTCAACCCTTGCACTTTATTATACTCCTCTCGACATAGAGAGGCGAGGAGTATAGTTGTGGCTTGGGAGTTGAAGTGCCGGATTTGGGTGACCTCGTCCGAGTCATATCCTTCATCCCCTACGGATAGTACCTGCGCTCCAAACTCAACAATATCCCATATGCTTACGTGGAGTGAGGTTAGGTGATGCCTCATTTTATCACTCCACATACAATAATCTTCACCGTAAAAAACCGGTGGTTTGCCTAATGGGACAGAAAGTAAAGGAGTGCGTTTAGAAATGCGAGGATAGCGTAGGGGGATCTTACTAAACTTCTTGCGCTCATGGCGCTTAGAAGTGACGGACGCGGCGTCAGATCCCAAGGTGGAGGGCGAAGAAGAATCGGTCTCGTAGTAGACCACTTTCTTTATTTTCTTCTTCTTGTCGCCACTCCGGTGCGACTTGATGCGGGGAGGTGATTCCTCCTTTCCTTTGGCGCCGGACTCCCTTGATGGAGCCTTCCCGTGGCTTGTGGCCGTTTCCATCTCCCTCTTGGCAGATCCTCCCGACATCACTTTGAGTGGTTAAACTCTAATGAAGTACCGGGCTTTGGTACCAATTGAAAGTCGCCTAGAGGGGGGTGGATAGGTGGAAAATGAAATTTACAACTTTTAAACACACTACAAGCCTTGGTTAGCGTTAGAATAAAATTCGAGTCCGGGAGAGAGGGGAAAAACAAATCAACCAAGAAAATAAAGCAGATAACACGGTGATTTGTTTTATCGAGGTTCGGTTCTAATGAACCTAGTCCCCGTTGAGGTGTCACAAAGACTGAGTCTCTTTCAACCCTTTCCCTCTCTCAAACGGTCACTTAGACCGAGTGAGCCTTCTCCTTAATCAAACGGGTCACTTAGACCCCACAAGGACCACCACACACTTGGTGTCTCTTGCTTTGATTACAAGTCACTTAGAGAACAAGAATGAGGAAGAAGAAAGCCAACCAAGAAAACAAGAGCACAAGAAAAACACAAATGATCCTCTCACAAGTCTAAATGTGCTAGAGTTGATTTTGAGACTTTGAGCGGATCGATCTCTTGAATTGTGTCTTTGGAGTGGTGTCTATTGCTCTTATATTGAATGAGAAGTAGTGAATGCTAGGATGGTTGGAGTGGAGGTGGTTGGGGGTATTTATAGCCCCCACCACCAATTCAACCGTTGGTGAAGGCTGCTGTCGATGGGCGCACCAGACAGTCCGGTGCGCCACCGGACAGTGTTTGGTGCACCAGCCACGTCACCCAACCATTAGGGTTCTGACGGTTTCGACCGTTGGAGCTTTGTCGCCTGGTGGCACCGGACAGTCCGGTGCCACACCGGATAGGTACTGTGCATCGTCCGGTGTGCCTCTGGCGGCTGCTCTGACTTCTACGCGCACTGTTCTTCACTGTTCACGTTGCAGGCGACCGTTGGAGCCTACCGTTGCGCTGGCTAGCCGTTGCTCCACTGGTGCACCGGACAGTCCGGTGGCGCACCGGATAGTCCGGTGAATTATAGCAGAGCTGCTCTTCTGAAACCCGAAGGTGAGCAGTTCGGAGTCGTACGGCCCTGGTGCACCGGACACTGTCCGGTGCGCCAGACCAGTGTTCTCTTCGGTTTCTTTTGCTCCTTTCTTTTGAACCCTAATTTGATCTTTATATTGGTTTGTGTTGAACCTTTAGCACCTGTAGAATATATAATCTAGAGCAAACTAGTTAGTCCAATTATTTGTGTTAGGCATTCAACCATCAAAATCATTTATAGGAAAAGGTTAAACCCTATTTCCCTTTCAGAGGTCGCTGGTGCTTTTGGTCATCTGTGGACCGTCCAACGTTCATAGCCAGACTGTTCGCGCTTGTCCGGTCTTAGTGCCTAGACCGTCCGGCGTACGCAGGCAGGTGACCGTGATTGGGTGTTCGATCGTGCTTGTCCCCCGGCACCTCTAGTCTTTCTTTTGTCTGGAGCCTTTCGAGTAACCACTCTGTGTGACATATTTAGCTTGCGAGAATCACCAATGACAATATTTTATCTTTGCTTTTATCGGCCGCACATGGCCAAAATAAGACTTTTTGCTCGTTGGCTCTAATGTGGCGACAGGGACATGTGGCCAGTCAATCTTCACCTCTTGAAATCTCAACCGGACTTTATTTGTAGCCGATTGTATTTGCCGACGGAAGACAACACAGTCATTGGTGTTATGAAGAAAGGAGCACTTTACATGTGGCCATTTACAATACACACACCCTTTTAATTCTTCCACCGGAGGAATTGTATGGGACAATTTAATATTACCATGCATTAAATGTGAACTTAACAACATTTGGCCTTTTTCAAATATTTTATCACACTTACCAACATTAAATGTGAACTTAACTTTCCCCTTTTGTGTCGAGTGCGGGTGAGAGCGAGCAGAAGATTTGGCCTTAGCAGGCCAAACAAACTCAGCGACGTGTAACCTTTTCGGCTCCTAGGGCTTAGGTGGCCACTACTAGGCCGATCACAAGTGGATTCCGGTGCTCCGGACGATCCAACCTAAGTAGTTGGATGGTTTGCGAGCGGACCAGATGGTGCTCGGACTGTCCGGTCATGCCGGGCAACGCCTGCGACCCTTGTGATGGGCCATGTGTGACGTCGGACTGTCCAACGTAGGGTGCCAAACGATCTGACGGAGGGCTGGACGGTCCGAGGTCGTGTGTGAACGGTCCGACCGTGCTCAGAGTCGACCCACCGTTTAGCGAAGATGGAGGTGATGGTCATCCTGGATGAGTCCACCGGCTTACTAGAATATGGCTAGGGAAACCCATTTGTTATCGATGTGTTTGGCACAATTGTTTCGGTGCCCAATTCATGTTATAAAAAATTACGCATGTGAGTTTTTCCTAATGCATGCACCATCTTCTTTATATCCTCCGTGATACTTTTAATCCGATTATCAAAAGAAATTTTAATAGATTGAATATCATCGGCTAATCTAGCATCATATATCGTGGGGAGATGCTGCAGGATGACTGACATGTAATCAACGTTTATTTCCATCTCTCGGACGACCTTCTGGTGGCTATTTACACTGGAGTGCAAGAGGTACCACTTCTTCGCCACTTTGAGCACCTGATCTTGTTGTCACTGGATCTCATCGTCTAGCTTCTTCATGTCATCTTCTAATTTTTTATGCTCGGTCACCAACAAATTAGTCAGCCTTGTGTCGCTATTTGGAAAAGCACCGTTGAGATCTTTAAAATCGACCATATAAGTCTGATTTGTAGATCTGCAACCTTCATCCCCAACGGAGTTGCCAAAAAGTATGTTGGCGCCAATCACTAGGGGTGTACCGCTCGGCGGTGCCCTCTGAGGCTGCGCGGATGGTTTACGTCTCTGGGTCGGATGGTCCGTGACCTAGGTACAGGAGTGGTGCCTTCCCTGTGTGCGTCCGGTCCAGATTCTGGGCTGGACGGTCCGCGATGGCACATGGTCGTCTTCTTCCTCGTGGGAACCTAGATCCCACCCCTGGGGAGAGATCTTAGGGTGCTCCGGGTCGGCAGGTCACCCAGGACGTCCCCAGACGACGTAGGGTCACCTAGGAATTAAGAGATCAACTCGAGGAAGAGATCTCTTGGATTGACAACCAGATCTTGCCCCTGGGAGAGGTAAGATCCTTGGGTCATCTTGGGGTCGGCAGGCCACCCAAGATGGATCTAGACGACGTAGAGCCGAATAGGGGTGGAGGTGGACATGCGGAAAGCTATAACTAGGACTATGCTACATCTACTCATAGGGCAAGAATGATAAAGAAAGTAACTAGTTCGATTGGAATGTATTCGAGACTTCTCAATAGGCCAACCCCTTCATATACATTAGGTATGTGACCGTTCGTTGCCAAGAGCTGGGGGAGCGGCGCCTAGGCTGCAAATATAATCATTGTTTATTTCTAAACACTAAAGTACATGTAGTTTGGTGGTTAGTCCCAAATTTCTGGAGCAGAGGGTTGTGGGTTCGAGTTCTTGCTTTGCACTATTTTTTGCGGGTGCTAGACGTGGGGAGGGTGATGTCGTGGTAGCACAGGTGCCCACATTAGGTTCTTAATAGATTAGTATAAATATAGATATAGATATGGGGAGGTCTGGACCCGTTCCAATGCGATAGCTAACAAATCCCACACGATTAGATGGATAACCACGCACGAGATAAGGATACGTGGGGAGGGTGAAGTCGTGGTAGCACAGGTGCCCACATTAGGTTCTTAATAGATTAAGTATAGAGTATAGGTATAGATATAGATGGGAGTCTGGACCCGTTCCAATACAATAGCTAACAAATCCCACGCGATTAGATAAATAACCACGCACGAGATAAGGATAATCACCCGAGTTAATTTGATTGTGGGGGCGTGGACCGTTCGGGTCCTACGGCTAGACCGTCCACCACTTTTGGTATTCAACAGAGTGTGCATAAACACTAGAACTGTATTTTCAGAGTGTGAATAAGCATTTTCAGATTGTGAATAAGCACCGGAACTTGAAATCAATAATGCCCCGTTTGAATCATTGGAATTGAATTCCATTCTAATAATAGTAATTTAGGCATATATCAATTAAGTTAATTAGGTTTTATGCAAAATATATTTGTATAATATTATTAGCAAGATGTCGGAAATATTTATGTGCTACATTTTTACTATAGATGAGTGAGATGAAGAGTGTCATGTAAGTTACGGAGTAGAAACAAATTCTACTAATGCATAAAATCATTTCCTATCCTCCACCCCATGAATTTGAGATAGGCTTATGTATGAACTTTGAAAAATGGTGGAATGTCAAATTCCAAACTAAATTAGTTACTTTATTGAGTGAATTCCCTAATTCCTCTAAAATGAAGGGATCCAAACGCCTCGTAATGGTAAAAGAGCATATTGTGAATCAGCACCAGAACTGTATTTTCATAGTGCATTTTCAGAGTTTACCTAGTTTCACAATACAACCCTAGAAAACATAAATAAGCACCAGAACTGTCGCATAATCCACAAACTTAAAGATTCAATACAAACTTACAGGGAAAACACATGAAAGCATCATCTATTCTGCTGGTGGCTGCTGTCTCAAAATTTTCAGCTTGCGTGGTTTTAGCAATTCTTCTGGTTTTTTTACTCCGTCTTTTCGATTGAACATCATTTGTTGGATATATGTTTACTTGAGATGGAATTTGGCATTTAATGAACCCCTCATACTCTTGTTGTTTAGTTTGCACTGTGGTAGGTACAATGGTACCAAAAGAAGCTTCTATGTTCATCACACTTGAAACTAGGGAAATCCATTCCTTCTTTTTAACTCTTTGCATGCTGAATCAAATTTTGAAATTTATTTCGCACCATGGCTATTTTTTTCATTTTCTCTGCTTCATTAGCATCTATGGGCTTCTCATCCAATAGGTTGCCGCCGTTCTCATCATACACTCTCTCTCTAAAGGAAAAAGGCAAGTAATTATGGTTAGGTATCACATAAAAACAATTACCATAGCAATCGTGTTATCTTTTTTTACCTCTTGCATCTTTATTGAAATATCTTTAGAATATGAACTAATTCTGGTAGTTCATCTATCTTTTCACCTCGCAACACTAAAATGATATGGTGACAAGGAATTCCGATCCCATCGTCTCAAATAATTAATTAGCACCATTTTGATACTATCAAAGTGTATAACGCTTACGACAAAGCGTTGGTCTCTACTCTCTAGCAGCTTGCACTTGTGTTTGAAACTTTGTTTCTCCACGAGCCATAGTGTGTATCACATGACTATACAGTACGTGTGTGTACACACCATACTACTTTGTTTCTCCACGAGCCATATATAGTGTGTTCAATAGTGGTGTGGTATGTGATCCTCCGGCCGCTGGCATTCCAAGGCTATCAAACCTAAGCCAAAACTCAACAGATCGATAATAATTTGTGGTGGATAAAGCGGTTGAAGGAGTTTGTGCTTTCAGATCTCGAGGTGGTCCTAATTAAGGAGCGCTGCAAGAGGCACGCATTTCATACCTATATATATATTAGCCGTCCACGCAATTTTCTCCAGACCATGCTTAATTATGAAAGCATTCCACCGCATGTCGAATTCATCTCCAGTCTCTGAACCCCACAAACAAGCTAGCATTCAACATGGCCCAAAATTCTTCTCCTGGCCACCGACAATTGGAAACATGATATTTGGGTCACATCATCAGCTCCACCGGAATTGTTACTGATCCATCCAAGATTTCAGCTAGCTATCATATTTTGGCCTTCCCCGTTAGTTAAGGAACTTCGGTGTCATATCAGTAAAAATATCCCTCAAGAAGTCTGCCTTGTTTAACTGGACAACAGATCACGAATCAGCATTTCAGACACTTAAGCTGTTTGGTTTGAGGAATGAGCTAGTCCATCATCTTCTCACTCCTCAATTTTTTTATTTGGTTTGTGGAATGGAACGAGTTGATCCATCATCATCTCATTCCTTATATTTAGTTAGTTAGTACTAATATGAGGAATGAGGTCATTCCACCAAATTTGGAGAATGGACCCATGATGCACCACCACATTTTAGATAGAGTGATTCCTCAAACCAAACACCCCATAAAACACGTCCTCTTCAGTCAGATCCGGTATACTCGTACTTCCAGATTTCTCCAAACCGTTCTATCTCAAGACGGATGCCAGTGCTTTAGGTAGGAGTGGGCGTTGTATTGATGCAAGACAATCACCCCATTGCTTAATATGCTAGCAAGGCCATATGAGTCCTAAAACATTGGGCTCATATATCTACATACGAGAAGGAATATTTGGCCCTTGCCTAATAAACCCTTCAGTCGTCCCTGGTTATACGCTGAATCAAGGTGTCATTCACTTGAATTAATGGAAAGATTTAGTTTGTGGGTAACAAATCCACCTCTTCAACAGTCGATTATATCAGCATTCCATAACAACACGCTCTCAGTGGACAGACACTCGGGCATCCTAAGCTAGTCACATACGCCGATCAAGCAACTGTTTAAACAAATCTATAGCTGAGTTTGTCCAACCCTCATCTCATCTGGCCTGGCGGCCTGGCTCTCCGTGACCGTTCGTCCGTTCCCTAATGCAAGAGGCTCTCAGCACACGACTTTGTGCATTGACCTTTACACAGACTAGGTGTACGGTCGTCGCCCTCGCCCACATGGATGCAGGGGATTCTTTTTTCTTTGATTTCAAATTTGAAAAATGTTCGGATCGACGACCCGTCCGTTCATCGATCAAGGGCATCGTACGTGATGGGCTTAGTAGCAGCAAGTACTAGCAACAGCACGGCGTCAGCATGGTCCGGTCGTCCGGCGCCACGGCTGGCTAGGTTATGTACGTGTGTACGCGCGCATATAAGGGCACCTGCAACATCGTACGGTACTCCATATAAGTATAAGACACAACTAAAACACAATATATAATCTGTGGTTGTTTCTAAAACTGTGGCTTAGGGCCTGTTTGTTTACCCCCAGATTATATAATCTGGATTAAATAATCCTAAGAGGCAAACAAACAGTCTAGCTTATTTCCCAGATTATATAATCTAATACCTTGGATTATGATAATCCATAAGCAAGTGAGGAGGTGCTTATTTCAGATTATTTTTTTTCCCACTTTCTCACTATCCTTTCAAGTTTCCTAGAAATTACCCACCATTGCCATTATAATCTACCGAATCGTTTTTGCGCCTATCGGATCGGAGAAGCCCGCCGCCCAACAGAAACACGCCAGATAATCTGGGTAAACAAACAGGACTACTCAGATTATATAATCCAAATTATATAATTCTCCAAAAATAATCCAGATTATATAATTCATTGGGGTAAACAAAGAGGCCCTTACTTTATCTACTACATCGATCATTGCATTCAATAAATTAAATTGATCAATCACCTGGTTCTCGCTGTCTTGAACATAGAGACAAGACATACGTGTCTTTAATTTTTGTTTATATTACCCATTATACATGCCCTAATGCTTATATATAATACGCTCGTGAGTGTACAGTGCTGCAGTACAAAAGGGCATGGAGCTTGGCTCGAGACCCCGGCCGGACAGCGGCGGACGAGAGCGTAATGTGTATACGTATACACGCGATCGAGGAGGCTTCTATTGGCAGCTAAAGAAACAAGAGTGCTGGATCGACTGCGCTGCCGGAAGCTAGCATGCATTTATGGCCGGCCGGCCGGCCCTGAACGAGCGGGGAGAGCCCATGCGCATGCCTGGATCGCTCTCGCGCTCGGCCGGTCGATCGGCGTCGGGCTCACGAGCGAAGACGGCCGGCCGGCCGGCGACGTCGTCCGCGCGCCCGCTACTGATACCGACCCCGGCCCGTCGTCACATGATGTGTATGCAAAGCCTTTATTTCCACTGTACTACGCGCGCGCAGCGCATGCCCGCAGCCACCTCCTATCTAATCACGCCATTATTAGCTAGCCGAGTACGACCCAATGCGTAACCCAGTACAGGACTAGAGGCGCATGTGCATGTGCATACGCATATGCAAGCAGCTCTCGGAGAGTAAATTAAATGGAGCGGAGAGCATGTCTCGTCAGAAACGGATGGACGGACAAGGACGACGACCCGGCTCGCCGCCGCCACCAACCGGCCGGCCGGTACGTCGTCGTCGCCGTGACGCCGTGTGTACCTGCCTGCCTTCGCGCGCGCGGGTGCAAACGAATGAAAAAAAAAACAATTGAAGTGGACTCAAGCAGCGGTCGGTCGGTGCGGTGATGCCTACATGTAATGCTAGCGCCGTGGTACGTCGTCGTCGTGGCCGTGGAGACAGGCGCACAACGATTAACACCACCAGGTCCGGGTCTGGCCGGGTCAGCTGGGCGACAACGATCGACATGAAAAAAAAAGCAATCTAACAACCACAGTATATATCAACTACTACTTCTACTCTACAAGTTATTTAGTTTTTTAAAAAAGAAGTTATACTATCACAAGTTTAACTAAAATCATAGAGACAATTATAAATTTAAATACTATAAAAATATAATTAGTAATGAACCTACAATATTTATTTTTATTGTGAACATATTTATATAAATTTAGTTAACTTAATAATAATACTACCGGAATAAAGTTCTTTGTCGAGTGTCGCAGGCACTCGGTAAAGCTTTTATAACACTCGGCAAAGAGGATTCGATAAACTGTTTATCAGCAACTTTATGTCGGGCACTCGGTAAACTCTTTGTCGAGTGCCAGCTGGTACTCGGTAAATAAAAGTCGCCGTGACAATGTCATGTAACGATGACGGAGCCTTTGCCAAGTGCCAGGTCAGCAAGCACTCAACAAAGAGAGCTCCAGTGGGGTCCCCACGCCAGTTTCTGTGCCGAGAGTGTAGGATGGCACTCGACAAAAATAATGTGCCAAAATTAAACATATCGGTCTAGAGACTGTAGTAACTCACCACAAAAAAGTTAGGGGCAATAAGAAAAAATGAACAAACTATGTCGAATGTCTGTAGAACACACTCAGTAAAAGCATTCTTTGTCGAGTGTCTACATATGACACTCGGCAAAGACATAACTTTGTCGAGTGTCTTTCTTGGGTACTCGGCATAGTTAACGGTCGTCAGCTGTCGTTGGCTGCTGATGGTGCTTTACCAAGTGCCCTAATATACCGAGAGCCAGACATTCGGCCATGATATCTTTGTCGAGTGTTATTTTATGCTAAGTGTTTGGCTCTCGGTAAAGAGTATATTTGCTGAGTGTTCCTATTTGCCAAGAGCAGCACTCGGCAAAGAATGTGTTTTAGGTAGTGGTTAGAAGAATGTGTTACAACTTATGTGTGGTGTCTGTCGTCTCTCAAGATGGTCTTAGACTATCTTCAGTCTATTTTTCTTGTCTCTACCACGCCACTGCACGGATGTTGCCTGCGCAGTTGAGGTCGTCTACACCTATGACACCCATGCAAATGCCACCCACATAGCCTATGCTACAGAGGTCACATACACCTATGTCGCTGTGTCAACACCACATATGGCATGTTCACCTACACAAGAGGTGGACAAGGTAGTTGTAAAGAATATGTCTCAGAGGCCCAACTCGGACTGTCCAGGACTTCAACTCAGTCTCGGTAGAGTCTAGCCCATGTGTCAGGACGAAGTCTGTGCATTCAAACATATAAGGAATATTGCGAGATTTGTACCATATCTAGATTGTGTCTTTGTTGTAACAATAAAGCCCGACATATAAGGAAATTCTTGTGGAGAGATAAAGATAGCAAGCTTTGTAACATAGATAGACTATGACTCTATATGAGTCCTTGTCTGGTACGACATAAGTCTCTTTCCCTTGTAACCGCCCCTCCTTCGACTATAAAAGAAGGGGTGAGGCGCTAAGGGTACAGATAAACCGATCATAAGCATAGTCACCCTAATACTTTGTGTCCAAACTCGTCTAAACCTTGTGTCCCCTTTGCATTTACTTTCACTCCATAGATCTCAAGAACATCCCCATATAATTCAATGTTGATAAATCCTCAATTGTAGTGCAGCTCTTCATGGCAGTACGACAAGAGCATGAGTGCCCTCCTCAACCTAGATAGTGGCAAGAGGCCCATTACCTCATTGCCCCGACCGTCCTCCACAACACAACCCCCTAAGAGCATGGATACCTGCTCCATCACCACCATCTCAGGGGACATGGTGGACAAACGATCCTTAAGAGCATCTCCAACAAGATTGTAAGGAAAATGGATCCCAGCCCATTTGACTAAGTGATTTTGGCGTTTGATGATCAACATAACTAGTGGATTAATGGTTTTTGCAAGTGTTTGTGTTTTGTAGTTCACATGATTCGAAGTGGATAGGACTGAGGCTCTGAGGATGCAACACATCAAAAGTAGACTTAAAAGACTCATAAAAGACTTATAAACGCTTAGCATAAGTCCAAGACACAAGACCAAAAGAGCCCAAGCAAAGAAAGATGAAGAATAAGAAGATTTGATGAAACTAGATGCACCGAGTCGTGATCGCCCGAGGTTTCACCACGGCCATCTCTGGGGCTATCTCAGATCTAGGTGTGGGCCCTTTCTTCACGAGCCTAGTGACGCGAGATCCTGGAGCACCCTTCCCTGCGTCCAGCACATGGTGCAGGGCACCCCTTTTGTCGGTGATGCAGGAAAGGGATCCAAAATAGAAAACCTCCACGACGGTGAAGTTGAATACGATAGCCATGGAGCCATCGGGAATTAACGACATGCCCCTACCTGGTGCGCCAGCTCTCGGTGTTTGGTACTGACAGCGCACTACTGGGCGTATCACACAATGCTTTTTGGAGGACGATGACGTCGATCGTAGCTCGATGGTTCGTGCAGGGCACGACAAAACACAACGAATTGTACAGGTTCAGGTTGCCGACGTCCTGTAAGTTTCTGGAGATGGTATTGCTCTAAGATCTAGTGTTACAAGCGATTGCTGAGGGTAGAAGATGAAGGTCATTTTGTGATCTAGCAGGATCCAACCTTTTTGTAGGGGTTCCCTCTCAACCTTATATATATGACCAAGGAGATATCCTTGTACATAACGGAGCACTTACACACGTTTTTCCTTTACTCGTTGTGATCGTGCCGATTCTTCAGGTCACACGTTGGCCTCTCCCGCAAAGCTCGCGCCCACCTTGCATGCACGGGTCGAGTCACGCAACATTTAGTTAGCCTTAAACTCCTGGATGAGAATTTAAGCCATCATTGGTTACCTCCTGCCGAGACCAACAATTCCACCCTCGGGGCCTCATCGAGAGCCTTTGAAGCGGTCCAGGAAGCAAGTCCATATCTTGATGACTCGTGGGATCTCTATCGGTCTATCCCCCACAGGTGTAGCCTTGCCCGTTTGTAGGGGTTTAAATGGTATAGACATTATCCGTCCGTATTCAAATTTGATCAGTTTAAGAGGGCTATTGTCGGCGTTTCGAACCCGGGGGGGTCCCTGGACCGACGAGTAAATTGTCGCCGCGTGCCCCAGCCCAGATGGGTCGGCGCGAGACGGAGCGCAAAGGGGGGGAAGAGAAGCCGGAGGGAGACAGGCGTGAGAGGTGAAACCCGCGGCCTTCGTGTTTGTCCCGCGCCCAGGTCGGGTGCGCTTGCAGTAGGGGGTTACAAGCGTCCACGCGGGAGGGAGCGAGCGGCCTTATGCGAGCGCCGTCCCGTCCTTCTCCGCGCGGCCAACCCTCTGTAAGAGGGCCCTGGACCTTCCTTTTATAGGTGTAAGGAGAGGATCCAGGTGTACAATGGGGGGCGTAGCAGTGTGCTAACGTGTCTAGCGGAGGAGAGCTAGTGCCCTAAGTACATGCCATCGTGGCAGCCGGAGAGGTTTTGGCACCCGGTTCGTGTGGTGTCGTGGCCGTCGGAGGAGCGCTAGAGCCTGGCGGAAGGACAGCTGTTGGGGCTGTTGAGTCCTTGCTGACGTCCTCTTGCTTCCGTAAGGGGGCTGAGAGCCGCCGTCGTCATAGAGTGTGCGGGGCGCCATCATTACTTGTTTAGCGGAGCGAGCCAGATGGGACGTCGGTCTTGTTCCCCGTAGCCTGACTCAGCTTGGGGTAGGGTAATGATGGCGCCTCCTGTGACGTGGTCGGTCCGAGCCCTGGGTTGGGTGAGGTGGAGGCTCCTCCAAGGTCGAGGTCGAGTCTGTCTTCCAAGGCCGAGGTCGAGTCCGAGCCCCTAGGTCGGGCGAGGCGGAGACCGTCGGCTGAGGCCAGGGCTGAGTCCGAGCCCTGGGGTCGGGCGAAGCGGAGTTCGTCGTCTTCCGGGGCTGAGCCCGAGTCCGAGCCCTGGGGTCGGGCGAAGCGGAGTTCGTCGTCTTCCAGGGCTGAGCCCGAGTCCGAGCCCTGGGGTCGGGCAAAGCGGAGTTCGTCGTCTTCCGGGGCTGAGCCCGAGTCCAAGCCCTAGGGTCGGGCGAAGCGGAGTTCGTCGCCTTCCGAGGCTGAGCCCGAGTCCGAGTCCTGGGGTCGGGGGAAGCGGAGTTCGTCGTCTTCCGGGGCTGAGCCCGAGTCCGAGCCTTGGGGTCGAGCGAAGCGCAGTTCGTCGTCTTCCAGTGCTGAGCCCGAGTCCGAGCCCTGGGGTCGGGCGAAGCGGAGTTTGTCGTCTTCCGGGGCTGAGCCCGAGTCCGAGCCCTGGGGTCGGGCGATGCGGAGTTTCCTATGGCGCCTGAGGCCGGACTTGGCTGCTGTCAGCCTCACTCTGTCGAGTGGCACAACAGTCAGAGCGGTGCAGACGGCGCTGTCCTCTTGTTAGGCCGGTCAGTGGAGCGGCGAAGTGACTACGGTCACTTCGGCTCTGTCGTCTGGAGGGCGTGCGTCAGGATAAAGGTGTCAGGCCACCTTTGCATTAAATACCCCTGCGATTCGGTCGGTTGGCGTGGCGATTTGGCCAAGGTTGCTTCTTGGTGAAGACTGGGCCTCGGGCGAGCCGAAGGTGTGTCCGTTGCTGGAGGAGGTCCTCGGGCGAGACGTAAATCCTCCGGGGTCGGTTACCCTTGCCCGAGGCTGGGCTCGGGCGAGGCGTGATCGCGTCCCTCGAATGGACCGATCCTTGACTTAATCGCACCCATCAGGCCTTTGCAGCTTTGTGCTGATGGGGGTTACCAGCTCAGATTTAGGAGTCTTGAGGGTACCCCTAATTATGGTCCCCGACAGTAGCCCCCGAGCCTCGAAGGGAGTGTTAATACTCGCTTGGAGGCTTTTGTCGCACTTTTTTGCAAGGGGACCAGCCTCTCTCGGTTGCGTTTTGTTCCGGTGGGTGCGCACGAGCGCACCCGCCGGGTGTAGCCCCCGAGGCCTCGGAGGAGTGGTTTGACTCCTTCGAGGTCTTAATGCATTTCGCAATGCTTCGACCGGTCTGGTTGTTCCCTCATGCGAGCTGGCCGTAGCCCGGGTGCACGGTCGGGTCCCAAGTTCTCGGGCTGGTATGTTGACGCTGTCAATGGTTAGGCCGGAGCCGGGTTTGCGAGAGCAGCCCCTGAGCCTCCGCACAGGGCGAGAGGACGATCAAGGACAGACTCGACTTTTTTACATACGCCCCTGCGTCGCCTTTCCGCAAGGAGGAGGGGGGAAAAGCGCCATGTTGCCCTTGGAGGGCGCCGAACATGGTGTCTCCAGTGAGCTGCTGACGGGTAATCCGAGTGGACGCCCGTGCCCCATTTGTTAGGGGTCAGCTAGAGGCCCGGAGGCGCGCTCCAAAAGTACCTGCGGGTGATCTGCCGGACCCGGTCCCTTTTTGACGGGGTCTGAGGGCTCGATGCCTCCCTCTGATGGGATTCCGTTACAAGATCGTTCCCGCTGGTCTCGGAAATGTCCTAGGGTACCTCGGGAGCGTAGCCCAAGCCTTGGTTATGTATCGAACGTACCCAGGGTCATCCCTCGCTCTGTGTCTGAGGCGGCTGTGAACCCTTCGTGGTCCAGCCTACGAACCCCTGATCAGTAGTGGGCACGGAGCCCGAGTGGCCTAAGGCGGCTGTTGAACCCTTCCGAGGGGCCGGCCCTCGAACCTCTGACCAGTAGTGGGCGCGGAGCCCGAGCGCTCTGAGGCGGCTGTTGAACCCCTCCGAGGGGCCAGCCTTCGAACCTCTGATCAGTAGGGGGGCTCGGGGCCCGTTTCCTTCGCGGAGAAGGATCCCTTTCGGGGTATCCCCCTTTCCCGGTCCCTGTTGTAAGAGAGAGAAAGAGGAACAGGGAAGGAATACAAAATCGAGATGACGTGGCGCACCTTTTTTTGACGCGGTCATTATGGCGAAGGTGAAGCATCGCTCACTCCTCCTACCAAAGGTGCCGCCTGTCCCGCCACGGAGTTAATGCAACGGGGCGAGTGGTTCTCGGGGCAGCCGTTGCGCGTGCGCGAGCCGTTCGAGGAACGGTCGTTTCGCTTTGAGTTTTGAATCCCGCGGCGGGTTCGGGCGACGTGTTGAACGGGTCTCGCCTGGGTCTTTATATACTCGGGGGAGGGTCCGGTGACGGTTCTTTGCTTTGCTGCTTGCCTCCTTCTTAGGTTTTCGCAACCTGAGGGATTAGCCAGAGAAAAGGAAACCGCCCACCCAGTCCTTTCCGCCGCCACCTCCTCTGCTTGGTGATGGCTGACCGGGTGACCATTATTCTGCCACGCGACCCATGGCCTTTCTCCACAGTCACGGCGGATGACCTGGAGGCCCTCGTCGCTGAGGGTTTACTTCACCCTCTCTCTGATGAGAGGTAGCCGGAGTGGATGCCCCTCCGAGCGGAGCCGCCCCGTCCCCGCCGCCGGGGTATGTTGTGAGCTTCGTCTCCTTCCACGAGCGGGGGTTCGGAGTGCCGGCAAGCCGCTTTATGCGGGCGATTCTGCATGTCTACGGGGTGGAGCTGCACAACCTTAGCCCTAACTCCATTTCGCAAGCCGCCATCTTCGTGGCGGTTTGCGAAGGATACTTAGGGATCGACCCTCACTGGGACCTGTGGACTCATTTCTTCTCCGCGGAGCTTTTTGCTTCACCGACGGGGGAGAGAAGGGTCCGCGCGGCAGTGCGGGCCGGCGGCTGCATCCTCCAGCTGAGGCAGGCGTGGGCGTCGCAGTATATTCCCGCTGTCCTTGCGTCCTCGAATAAAGGGTGGCAGCGCCGGTGGTTCTATCTCCGAAATGACGACGGGAGGCTCCCGTCGTTTTCTCAGCGAGTGGTGACCGTCGCCGCCGATGCTTGGCGCTACGGGACCCCGCACGACAGACAGAAGAACCTCGAGCCCCTTCTCAAGGCCCTGGAGGTGTTGCGGAAAGGAGGGCTCACCGCTGCGGGAGCGATTGCCGCCATTCATCGTCGGAGGGTGCTTCCCTTGGCGGAGCGGCGGTTGCCGCTTTGGGAGATGACGCCAGAGGCTGACTTGGAGGGCTCGCGAATGTCCTCGGATCCCCTTCCCGTCGACGTCCTCCACAGGCGGGTGGCCATCATGTTGGGTAAACCGGACGCCAGTGCCCTTTCTCAGCCCTTGATGCGTCCCGACCGCGGGTGTGTCCCTGGTGAGTGTCCGCTCCTTCTTTCTCCTTGCGTCGGATTGCCCTTGTTCCTTACGACCGAGACTTTTCATCTGTCTCTAGGAGGTAGGGTGTCACAAGCCTTCCCGGCCACGGGTCCCGGAGGACGCGGTGGACCGAGCAGCGCGGCGGGTTGCCGCGGAGGAGAAGAAGAAGAAAAAGGACGCGAAGAAGGCTCGGGCCCGTGAGCGGACGCGGGCCCGAGAAGCCTTGGAAAAGCTCCGTCGTCGGCAAGAGAGGGATGGGCTCCCGAGGGAGCCTTCGCCGGAAACGCCTGACGACGACGACGACGATGAAGACGATGACGAAGATGACGACATGGCTGCCCGCCTTGGCCTCAGCCCGAGTTTGAGGCTAGGCCAGGAGTCGTCATGCCAGCCCCCGAGTGGGCTGGCGCCGTCGGTTCCCGGGGTCGGGACGCCGAGGTCCCGGCCCGAAGAGCGGGGGCAAACCGAGGTGGTACTTGACCCCTCGGCTAGGGAAGTAGAGGTGACCCCGGGGGGGTCAGGCCGAGGTGCCTGTTCCCCGAAAACCATCGCTCGTGCCAGCAGCGCAGGAGGGCGACCCTCAGGTCATCGTGGCAGCGCCTGGGCAGTCCGTCTCCCGGGCGTCTAGGGTGCCCAAGGCGAGGATGGTACCGAAGTTGGCGGCAAGGCGGACCTCAGCGGTACCTTCGGGGGTCGAGATTCGAGAGACCTCCCCACAGGCACGGTTGATCATGGCCCGGAGTGGGTAAGTACCTTAGAATGTCTTCGTCTCAGTTCCTCCTTTGTATGTCCCGACCCTAACTTTCCTTTCCTCCTCAGCAAGCGGAGTCATGGCCTGACCGATCTGGCTCCCCGGAAGGTCCTTAAGACGGCGTCGGCTTCCGCAGCCGGTGCCGCGTCGGGCCTCGCCGTTCAGCTGACCTTCTCACAAGACGCCCCACAGCGGGGGGCTCAGGCGGCACTAGTTGCCGTGGAGTGAGTTCTCGAGGCCAGCTCTTCTGTTGAGGCGGCCGTCGTGCTGGGGGAGGCGGCTGGCGCGGACGTGGCCTCGGGCCCACCAAACATGCCACCGGCGCTGGCGCCGGCTGCTGCCGAAGCCGTTGCCGTCCTGACCATGGAGCGACCCATCGCCGCCGACGCTGAGATGGCCGAGGCGTCGCTACTCGGTGCCTCGGAGGAGGGGGCGTGGAACCGCGACCCGTCCCGCCGAGCGGCAGCCTTGTCCCTGCGCGGCGGAGCTCCGAGGGGCGGCGCCAGTTGCTCTGGTTCCGGACCCGTGAGGCTTCGGATCCCTTCTTCGTTCTTGACGATGAGCGGGAGGAGCAGTCTTGGGACGAGCTCCGCGAGTGTGCCGAGGCAACGATGGGGTCGCTTTGGTCATCCTTGGAGGTCTTCTGCAGGGACGTCCCCAAGATCCTCCAGGTAATGATTTCAGGCATACCTTTTTTCGTGATCAAGGCGTCCTTTGTGACGCCCCGCTTCCTTCCCTCAGGATCTGACGGATCTGAGCGCCGCCAAGTCGCCGTTCATCCGCCGTGAGGTCGATGTCTGGGGTTCGCTGCGATCCCTGAGGACCTCGCTTGCCAGGGCTACCGCGCGCCTCTCCCAGCAGGGCACCGAGGTGGCGGACCTTCGGTTGCTCTGTGCCGATCTGGGAGCAGAGGCGGCAGCGGCACGCGCAGAGGTGCAGCGGCGGCAGTCGGAGTTTGACCAGGTCGCCAATGAGCGGGATCAATCTCGGGGCCGGGCCACCGAGGCCGAAAGCCGGGCCGGAGCCCTTGCAGCAGACCTAGCTGTAGCCCAAGCTGCATCCTCGGAGCTGCGTGCCCGAGCCGGAGGTATGTCCTGGCTGTTTTCGGTTTTCGTTTCAGCTCGTTTCCTCCACTTGTGTTTGAGACCTTGAGCTTTGGTTGTTCGTAGAGCTCGAGTCTGCCCTTGATGAGTCCACCAGGGCGCTTGCTCAGGCGGCCGAGCAGAGGGAGGCCGACCACGCGGCCATGTCTGAGGCCATCTCGGACTTCTGCCGGGTCTTTGGCTTCGGCGACGTCCCCTCGGGAAGCTCCCCTCAAAGTTGCCTGCAGGCCTTGGGTGACCATGTGCGTGGCAAACTCCGCGAGGCACTACATCACGGCGTCAGGTGTAACACCCACCTTGTAATTTGCTAGAAATAATACCAATAGAGAAACAATTTCTCTTTATGTGAGTTTGATCTTCATGCATCATCATATGTGAACACCATGTCCAAAAAAAACAATTAATAAAAAAATATGCTACTAAATCATTGCATCATGCTGAATATTTTATTTTTGTGTGCATTTTGTGACAAGAAAATATTAAAGACCAAAAAGGGAATTTAGAACCTAAAAGAAATTCTTGAATCTAGAAAAGAGAAGGAAATAAATATTGTAAGGATAAAAATATGTAAATGAAAATATATTATTCCAACATTAGAGTGTGAATTTGTATAATGGACTCAAAAGAGAAACTCACATTCAAATTCAAATTTGGATTCAAAACAATTAAAGAAAATAGAAAATAAAACATAAAAGAAAAAGAGAAAGAAGCTTACCTGGGCCTCTGTCACCAATTCGGCCCAACTCCGAATCGCCACCGCGCGGCCCACGTTGCTCTGCCCACCGCGCGCAGGGCCACTCGCTGCCAAGCGGGCCCCGTTGATCAGTCGCTGGGTGCCAGGAAAGGGCGCGCGCGACTCAATGAGTAGTGGAACCGCTTTGTCAGCCTGTGTGCCCAACGCGCGGAGATCTCGCCCAGCCGTTCTCTGTGACTCGCGCGACTTGTTACGCTTTAGGTGGGCCCTGCATGCCAGGATCGCCTCCTTCCTCGGCTGGTCGTTGCACCCACCTCGCGAGAAACCGGGAGCGGACCTGGCGACCGTGGCGTCCTGGGGATAAAAGCCTTCTGGGTGCCCGGTCGTGTTACCCTAGCGTCCGCAGGCAATACCGAAAGCCAACGCCACCTCGAATTGCGCGGAGAACCTGCGCCGCCATTGTAGGAGAGGGTGCCGCCGTCAGTGAGGAACCCATAGTTTGCCGCCGCACTGGAATCTCGAGCTCAACGCGACCGTACTCACGTCGAGTGTCCAATTGGGTTCGCCCGGTCTTGGGAAGGGTGGTAAACTACTTTTCGTGGACGAATCGTGCTCCAGCACCTCAGAATTTCCCACCAGACTTCGTTCGGCGGCGACCGTCCGCCCCACGCCGTGGCCGGCCCCCTTCGCGACCCAATCAACAGGTAATACCCTTCCCAATTGATTCATCGCATCGTCCCGTATGTATTTCCATCGTCTGTGCGCGCTTTAGGGCATCGGGTAGGGGACGGGACCCTGTAAATCCGCCGCCGCTACGGTAGACCGGCCGCGCCGCCGTGCCATATGGGCGGGGGAAGGTGATGATGGTTGTGCCATTGGATTTTTGTCCAACGGTGGAGATTAGACAGGGAGATAACTTTTTCGGTGGATTGGATCCGGACCATCCATCCAGATCGGACGGGTGAAAAGCAATCACATGACTTTAAAATCGGGGGCGTCGATTTGTGATCGGACGATCTAGAGCGCTTGCTGGTTTGTAATGGTTAAGATCTAATCTGGGCCATCCGCGCCTGATCGGGCGGCCGGGATCAAACCGTACCCCTTCGCGGGTCCGTTTTGCATAAGAGACCCTGGACCTTTTGGAAATAGAACCCGCCGTCCTGGCGGCTGTGATGTGAGTCTTAGGTAGAACTGCACCGAGGCCCCTGCATTTTCCAGTTATTGGCGCCTAGCCCAGAGCTGAGTTGAAATTTAATAAACGAATTGAAAATAGATTTTTAATATGAAAATAATTACTAGAACTTGATAAATTCATAGAAAATTCATATGAGCTCCAAATTAGTCCATTCCAGTTCCTAAAATTTTATAATTTTATTCTCTACCACTTAGAGCCCCTGTTTTATCATGACAACAGTAAGAAAATTAATCTCACACTTAATCCTATTTAAAACACATAAAACCTTTGAAAATCCATAACTTAAAATCTATAACTCCAAAAATTATGATTCCTGTTCCTAGGATTCTATTTTAGTATGTAGAATATTACTGTGTATTTTGCTTTCATGTTTGGTGTGATGTTAATTTCCTCTATATACTGTGCTTGTTTGTATTGTGGCAAGTAGAAGAGCCCGTGACCGAGGATCTTGGTGAGCAGCAGATTGAAGTAGCTGAGCAGGAGCTCATTGAAGGCAAGTTGTGCCCTTGACCATTTTTTACCCAATAATGTTCTTAATATCACTTATTCATGCATAGGTTAATTTTGATGGGACCCAATAGGTCACCCTAGATTGTTTATCTCATTACCTTGTTTACCCCTGAATCACTTGGGTAGTTTGCTATTGCTTTACATGGTTTTGGGATAATCATTTATCATATCTATGTTCCAATTCTTTTGTTATTCTATTTATGTTCATGTTAAGATCATTAATGTTAATTGGAACATAGAGCTTAACTTGAGAACCACGTGCCACCACAAGGGTTTAATGGGACGCCCTTGGCTGACTAATTAGGAAAGCTAGTGGAAGACTACCTTACCCGAAAGGGCAAGGGCAGTAGGGGAGTCGTCAGTGTAGGGAGGTCCTTGGTTGATTTTGCTGCGATGGCGGTCAGACAAGAACCCTGCATTGGAGCTTCCTATAAACTGTAGCGGGTTTTCGGAAGCTAGTGGAACTTTGTAAAGGCCTCGTAGTGTTGCCCTGCCGCGCTTCCTATGTAGAGGTGTATGGGATTCACGACCCCTTGGCAGATGGGTAGCATGACTTGTGGGTAAAGGGTACAACCTCTGCAGAGTGTAAAACTGGTATACTAGCCGAGCTCACGGTCATGAGCAGCTCAGGACTCTCTGATGATTAAATTATGGAACCTAAACTCAATTTGTCATTTGCATTTGCATGGGTTTATTATTAATTTTGTTCTCTATTATTTTATTATGGTTTGGTATTTACTTACACTTAGTAATTGCTAATAAAATTTTGACCAACTACTTAAAAGCAATGCTCAGCTTTAACCATTCTCTTTGATAAGCCTTACACTCCATGAGCTCTCACCTTTGATGAGTTCATGTCACATTATTCCCATGACTTGTTGAGCGATGAACGTATGTGAGCTCACTCTTGCTGTCTCACACCCCCCCACAGGAGAAGAACAGGTGGTTCAGGAGGAGCCACGAGGCGAGGAGTTTGATCTGATCTAGGTGGCGTTTCTCAGTTGACATTGGCGCCGACGATCCTTAGTTCGTTTTATATTTATTCTTTTATTTTGTAATAAGTCTTCCGCTATGTAATAAATACTCTGATTATTGTGACATTTATCTCTATACACTCTGTTATTATATATGTTGTCTTCTTGGCGCATGTATGAGATGCACCTGGCTTGGTTCCTTAAAGCCGGGTGTGACATCAGGCGGGCCTTCGCCGTGCTTGCTTCTCACTACGTCGTGGATCTAGAGCGGGTCAGCGAGGGGTATTGCCTCCCTGACGAAGATGAAGCCGCCCTAGCTGAAGTCCAGAGGCTCGACGCGGCCGCCGCGGGCCCGAGCGCGGTGCTGGCGACCACCTTCGAGGCAGAGATCCTCCCGCCTGCACCGTCGTCCGAGGCCGGGGTGGACTTTGCCGAAGGCGGGGACGAAGCCGAGGGCGCGGCTCCTTCTTCGGGCGACGCCTAACTCTGCCGGAGCAGTTTTCCTTGAATGCACATGTGTCTTTTGCAGCCGCTGAGACCCGAACACTTTATTATCGTAGTGTAAAGTCGTGCTCCTTTTCCTTCCATTTTGCATATCCGGCCCCGTTCGTTAGTAGCAGGGTGGCTTGCCCAGGTAGGAGTCATTTTTCGTGGTAGGTGACGAGTGAGGTATCCGCATCCCAGAGGTGTAGGAGTCCCTCGGCTCAGTCAACCTTGCCACTTACATGCGCCCTCGTTCGCTTCTTGGGGTCCTGCTACTGATATAGCCGGGGAACGCAGAAGCCTTTTTGATGGAAGACTTCGCCGAAATTTTTGAGAAAAATTTCAGCGCAGAGGGGGTTCCCCCCTTTTAGCCCCCGAGGGAGGGTCGGGCTTTGCCGAGGCAAGGCTAACCCTTCCTTGATGACTAGACTTTGTGTGTGAACGAGGTGTATGAACGACTTGAAAGCATCTTAAGGGTAGAAGCAATGTAGCTGTCAGATGTTCTAAGCGTTGCTGTAGACCTCGCCTTGACTGTTGGCCAGCTTGTACGTTCCGGGCTTCAGAACCTTGGCGACGACGAACGACCCTTCCCAGGGAGGCGTGAGCTTGTGCCGCCCTCGGGCGTCTTGTCGCAGCCGAAGCACCAGGTCGCCCATCTGGAGGTCTCGGGACAGAACCCCTCGAGCGTGGTAGCGTCGCAGGGACTGCTGGTACCGCGCCGAGTGTAGTAAGGCCACGTCCCGAGCCTCTTCCAGCTGGTCCAGTGAGTCTTCTCGATTAGCTCGATTGCTTTGGTCGGCGTAGGCCCTCGTCCTCGGGGAACCGTATTCTAAGTCTGTGGGCAAGATGGCCTCGGCCCCATAGACTAGAAAGAACGGTGTGAAGCCCGTGGCTCGGCTCGGCGTTGTCCTCAGACTCCAGACCACCGAGGGGAGTTCCTTCATCCATCGCTTGCCGAACTTGTTGAGGTCGTTGTAGATCCGAGGCTTGAGTCCTTGCAGAATCATGCCGTTGGCACGTTCTACCTGCCCATTCATCATGGGGTGAGCCACGACGGCCCAATCCACCCGGATGTGGTGATCCTCGCAGAAGTCCAGGAACTTTCTGCCAGTGAACTGGGTGACGTTGTCGGTGATGATGGAGTTCGGGGCCCCAAAGCGATGGATGATGTTGGTGAAGAACGCCACCGCCTGTTCGGACCTGATGCTGTTTAGGGGTCGGACCTCGATCCACTTGGAGAATTTGTCGATGGCGACCAACAGGTGCTTGTAGCCCCCGGGTGCCTTCTGCAAGGGGCCGACCAGGTCCAGACCCCACAAAGCAAACGACCAAGTGATGGGTATGGTCTGTAGAGCCTGAGCGGGCAGGTGGGTCTGCCTTGCGTAGAACTGACACCCTTCGCAGGTGCGGACAATTCTAGTGGCGTTGGCCACCGCCGTCGGCCAGTAGAAACCTTGTCGGAAGGCGTTTCCTACAAGGGCTCGAGGTGCTGCGTGATGACCGCAAGCCCCCGAGTGTATCTCTTGTAAGAGCTCCTAGCCTTCGGCGAAGGAAATGCATCGCTGGAGGATGCCCGAGGGGCTGCGATGGTAGAGCTCCTTCCCGTCTCCCAGCAAGACGAACGACTTGGTGCGCCGCGCCAACCGCCGAGCTTCGGCTCGGTCAAGGGGTAGCTCTCCTCGGTGGAGATATTGCAGGTACGGGGTCTGCCAGTTTCGATTAGGCGTGATCCCGCTCCGCTCCTCCTCGATGCGCAGTGCCTCACTCTCGGGGGCCGAGGGTGCCTCAGACCGAGCCGAGGGTGCCTCGGACTGAGCCGAGGGTGCCTCGGGCTGGGCCGAGGCTTTCTCGGGCTCGGGCGTGTCATCGGTCTTGATGGAGGGTTGATGCAGGTCTCGGGAGAAGACGTCCGGGGGAACCGTTGTTCGCCCCGAGGCTATTTTAGCCAGCTCGTCCGCAGTCTCGTTGTAGCGTCGGGCGATGTGGTTGAGCTCGAGCCCGTAGAACTTGTCTTCCAGGCGCCGAACCTCATCGCAGTAGGCTTCCATCTTTGGGTCGCGGCAGTGGGAGTTCTTCATGACTTGGTCGATGACGAGCTGCGAGTCACCGTGAGCGTCGAGGCGTCGAACCCCTAGCTCGATGGCGATGCGCAACCCATTGACCAGAGCCTCGTACTCAGCCACATTGTTGGACACCGAGAAGTGGAGGCGTAGCACGTAGCGTAGGTGCATCCTGAGGGGCGAGATGAAGAGCAGGCCTGCGCCTGCTCCTATCTTCATCAGCGACCCGTCGAAGAACATGGTCCAGAGTTCCGGTTGGATCGGAGCCGTTGGGAGCTGGGTGTCGACCCATTCAGCCACAAAGTCCGCCAAGACCTGGGACTTGATGGCCTTCTGAGGGGCGAACGAGATCGTCTCGCCCATGATTTCCACCGCCCACTTTGCAATTCTACCCGAGGCCTCTCGGCACTGGATGATCTCCCCCAGGGGGAAGTGAAAGGGAATTAGGCTTACACCTAGTTCCTATATAATTTTGGTGGTTGAATTGCCCAACACAAATCTTTGGACTAACTAGTTTGCCCAAGTGTATAGATTATACAGGTGTAAAAGGTTCACACTCAGCCAATAAAAAGACCAAGTTTTGGATTCAATAAAGGAGCAAAGGGGCAACCGAGGGCACCCCTGGTCTGGCGCACCGGACTGTCCGGTGTGCCACCGGACAATGAACAGTACCTGTCCGGTGCACCAGGGGACTCAGACTCCAACTCTTCACTCTCGGGAATTCTCGGAAGCCGGCGCGCTATAATTCACCGGACTGTCCGGTGTGCACCGGACATGTCCGGTGCTCCAAGGAAGCTCGGCCTCCTGAACTCGCCATCCTCGGGTTCGCGCGGCAGCCGCTCCGCTATAATTCACCGGACTGTCCGGTGTGCACCGGACTGTCCGGTGTGCCAGCGGAGCAACGGCTCCCTGCGGCGCCAACGGCTCCCTGCGGTGCATTAAATGCGCGCGCAGCGCGCGCAGAAGTCAGAATCGCCCATACCGGTGCACCGGACATCAAACAGTACATGTCCGGTGTGCACCGGACACCCAGGCGGGCCCACAAGTCAGAAGCTCCAACGGTCAGAATCCAACGGCAACGATGACGTGGCAGGGGGCACCGGACTGTCCGGTGTGCACCGGACTGTCCGGTGCGCCATCGAGCAGACGCCTCCAGCCAACGGTCATGTTTGGTGGTTGGGGCTATAAATACCCCAACTACCCCACCATTCATTGCATCCAAGTTTTCCAACTTCTAACCACTTACAAGAGCTAGGCATTCAATTCTAGACACATACAAAGAGATCAAATCCTCTCCAATTCCACTCAAGCCTTTAGTGACTAGCGAGAGAGATTTGCCGTGTTCCTTTGAGCTCTTGCGCTTGGATCGCATTCTTTCTTTCTCTTGTGCTCTTGTGATCAACACTCGATTGTAACCGAGGCAAGAGGCACCAATTGTGTGGTGGCCCTTGCGGGGAAGTTTTGTTCCCGGTTGATTGAGAAGAAGGAAAGCTCACTCGGTCCGAGGGACCGTTTGAGAGAGGGAAGGGTTGAAAGAGACCCGGCCTTTGTGGCCTCCTCAACGGGGAGTAGGTTTGCGAGAACCGAACCTCGGTAAAACAAATCCGCGTGTCACTCTCCTTATTTGCTTGCGATTTGTTTTGCGCCCTCTCTCGCGGACTCGTTGATATTTCTAACGCTAACCCGGCTTGTAGTTGTGATTATTTTTGTAAATTTCAGTTTCGCCCTATTCACCCCCCTCTAGGCGACTATCAATTGGTATCAGAGCCCGGTGCTTCATTAGAGCCTAACCGCTCGAAGTGATGTCGGGAGATCACGCCAAGAAGGAGATGGAGACCGGCGACAAGCCCACTACAAGCCAAGGGAGCACCTCATCGGAAGAGTCCCGCACCAAGAAAAGGGAGAAGAAGAAAAACTCCTCCAAGCGGAAGGAGAAAAGATCTTCCTCTTCTCACCACAAGGAGAAGAAGGAAAAATCTTCTTCTCACAAGCCGCATCGGAGTGGGGACAAGCACAAGAGGATGAGGAAGGTGGTCTACTACGAGACCGACACTTCATCGACATCTACCTCCGGCTCCGACGCGGCGTCCGTCACTTCTAAACGCCAAGAGCGTAAGAAGTATAGTAAGATTCCCCTACGCTATCCTCGTGTTCCTAAACATACACCTCTACTTTCCGTCCCATTAGGTAAACCACCAACTTTTAATGGTGAAGATTATGCTATGTGGAGTAATTTAATGCGATTTCATCTAACCTCTCTCCACAAGAGTATATGGGATGTTGTTGAGTATGGTGTACAGGTACCATCAATAGGGGATGAGGACTATGACACGGACGAAGTGGCCCAAATCGAGCACTTCAACTCCCAAGCCGCAACCATCCTCCTTGCCTCCCTAAGCAAGGAGGAATACAACAAAGTACAAGGATTGAAGAACGCCAAGGAGATTTGGGACCTACTCAAGACGGCGCACGAGGGTGATGAACTCACCAAGATCACCAAGCGGGAAACGATCGAGGGGGAGCTCGGTCGCTTCCGTCTTCGCCAAGGGGAGGAGCCACAAGACATGTACAACCGGCTCAAGACCTTGGTGAACCAAGTGCGCAACCTCGGGAGCACAAAATGGGATGACCACGAAGTGGTTAAGGTTATTCTAAGAGCTCTTATTTTCCTTAACCCCACTCAAGTACAATTAATTCGTGGGAATCCTAGATATCCACTAATGACCCCCGAGGAAGTTATCGGGAATTTTGTGAGTTTTGAATGCATGATTAAGGGCTCCAAGAAGATCAACGAGCTTGACGAGCCTTCCACCTCCGAGGCGCAACCAGTGGCCTTTAAGGCAACGGAGGAGAAGAAGGAGGAGTCTACACCAAGTAGACAACCAATTGACGCCTCCAAGCTCGACAATGAGGAGATGGCCCTAATCATCAAAAGCTTTAGGCAAATCCTCAAGCAACGGAAGGGGAAGGACTACAAACCTCGTTCCAAGAAGGTTTGCTACAAGTGTGGTAAGCCCGGTCACTTCATTGCAAAATGTCCTATGTCTAGTGACAGTGACAGGGGCGACGACAAGAAGGGAAGAAGAAAGGAGAAGAAGAAATACTACAAGAAGAAGGGCGGCGATGCCCATGTTTGTCGGGAGTGGGACTCCGACGAAAGCTCAAGCGACTCCTCCGACGACGAGGACGCCGCCAACATCGCCGTCACCAAGGGCCTTCTCTTCCCCAACGTCGGCCACAAGTGTCTCATGGCCAAGGACGGCAAAAAGAAGGTAAAATCAAGGTCCTCCACTAAATATGAAACATCTAGTGATGAGGATGATGACAAAAATGAGGAGGAAAACTTGCGCATTCTTTTTGCTAACCTTAACGTGGAACAAAAGGAAAAATTAAATGAACTAATTAGTGCCATCCATGAAAAGGATGATCTCTTGGACTCCCAAGAGGACTTCCTAATCAAGGAGAATAAGAAACATGTTAAGGTTAAAAATGCTTATGCTCTAGAAGTAGAAAAATGTAACAAATTATCTAGTGAGCTAAGCATGTGCCATGACACTGTTGCCAACCTTAGAAGTGAAAATGCTAAATTAATTGCTAAGGTAGATTCTCATGTTTGCATTGATCCTAGAAATGATAATGTTGATTTACTTGCTAGGATTGATGAGTTAAATGTTTCCATTGCTAGCCTTAGAAATGAGAATGAGAAACTAATTGCTAAGGCTAAGGATTTTGATGTTTGCAATGCTACTATTTCCGACCTTAGAACTAAAAATGATATGTTGCATGCTAAGGTTGTTGAACTAAAATCTTGCAAACCCTCTACATCTAATGTTGAGCATATTTCCATTTGTACTAGATGTAGAGATATTAATGTTGATGCTATCCATGATCACCTAGCCTTAATTAAAAAACAAAATGATCACATAGCTCAATTAAATGCTAAGATTAGAGAGCATGACTTAGAAAATGAAAAATTTAAATTGGCTAGAAGCATGCTCTATAATGGGAGACGTCCTGGCATCAAGGATGGCATTGGCTTCCAAAGGGGAGACAATGTCAAACTTAATGCCCCACCTAAAAATTTGTCTAACTTTGTTAAGGGCAAGGCTCCCATGCCTCAGGATAACGAGGGTTACATTTTGTACCCTGCCGGTTATCCCGAGAGCAAAATTAGGAGAATTCACTCTAGGAAGTCTCACTCTGGCCCTAACCATGCTTGTATGTATAAGGGTGAGACATCTAGCTCTAGGCAACCAACCCGTGCCAAGTTGCCTAGAAAGAAAACTCCTAATGCATCAAATGATCATGCCATTTCATTTAAAACTTTTGATGCATCTTATGTGCTTACTAGCAAATCCGGCAAGGTAGTTGCCAAATTTGTTGGGGGCAAGCACAAGGGTTCCAAGACTTGTGTTTGGGTACCCAAAGTTCTCATTTCTAATGCCAAAGGACCCAAAACCGTTTGGGTACCTAAAACAAAGAACTAAACTTGTTTTGTAGGTTTATGCATCCGGGGGCTCAAGTTGGATACTCGACAGTGGGTGCACAAACCATATGACAGGGGAGAAAAAGATGTTCTCCTCATATGAGAAAAACCAAGATCCCCAACGAGCTATCACATTCGGGGATGGAAATCAAGGTTTGGTCAAAGGTTTGGGTAAAATTGCTATTTCACCTGACCATTCCATTTCCAATGTTTTTCTTGTTGATTCATTAGATTACAACTTGCTTTCTGTTTCCCAATTATGTCAAATGGGCTACAACTGTCTTTTTACTGATATAGGTGTCACTGTCTTTAGAAGAAGTGATGATTCAATAGCATTTAAGGGTGTGTTAGAGGGTCAGCTATACTTAGTAGATTTTGATAGAGCTGAGCTCGACACATGTTTAATTGCTAAGACTAACATGGGTTGGCTCTGGCACCGCCGACTAGCCCATGTTGGGATGAAGAATCTTCATAAGCTTCTAAAGGGAGAGCACATTTTAGGACTAACCAATGTTCATTTTGAGAAAGACAGGATTTGTAGCGCATGCCAAGCAGGGAAGCAAGTTGGCACTCATCATCCACACAAGAACATAATGACGACTGACAGGCCACTGGAGCTCCTACACATGGATCTATTCGGCCCGATCGCTTACATAAGCATCGGCGGGAGTAAGTACTGTCTAGTTATTGTGGATGATTATTCTCGCTTCACTTGGGTATTCTTTTTACAGGAAAAATCTCAAACCCAAGAGACCTTAAAGGGATTCTTGAGACGAGCTCAAAATGAGTTCGGCTTAAGGATCAAGAAAATAAGAAGCGACAACGGGACGGAGTTCAAGAACTCTCAAATTGAAGGCTTCCTTGAGGAGGAGGGCATCAAGCATGAGTTCTCCTCTCCCTACACGCCACAACAAAATGGTGTAGTGGAGAGGAAGAATCGAACTCTATTGGACATGGCAAGAACCATGCTTGATGAGTACAAGACACCGGACCGGTTTTGGGCCGAAGCGGTCAACACCGCCTGCTACGCCATCAACCGGTTATATCTTCACCGAATCCTCAAGAAGACATCATATGAACTCCTAACCGGTAAAAAGCCCAACATTTCATATTTTAGAGTTTTTGGTAGCAAATGCTTCATTCTTATTAAAAGAGGTAGAAAATCTAAATTTGCTCCTAAAACTGTAGAAGGTTTTTTACTTGGTTATGACTCAAACACAAGGGCATACAGGGTCTTTAACAAGTCCACTGGACTAGTTGAAGTCTCTTGTGACGTTGTGTTTGATGAAACTAACGGCTCTCAAGTAGAGCAAGTTGATCTTGATGAGATAGGTGAAGAACAGGCTCCATGCATCGCGCTAAGGAACATGTCCATCGGGGATGTGTATCCTAAGGAATCCGAAGAGCCTCCAAGTACACAAGATCAACCATCCTCCTCCATGCAAGCATCTCCACCAACTCAAAATGAGGATGAGGCTCAAAATGATGAAGAGCAAAATCAAGAAGACGAGCCACCTCAAGATGATAGCAATGATCAAGGGGGAGATACAAATGATCAAGAAAAGGAGGATGAGGAAGAACCAAGACCGCCACACCCAAGAGTCCACCAAGCAATCCAACGAGATCACCCCGTCAACACCATCCTCGGCGACATTCATAAGGGGGTAACTACTCGATCTCGGGTTGCTCATTTTTGTGAACATTACTCTTTTGTTTCCTCTATTGAGCCACACAGGGTAGAGGAAGCTCTCCAAGATTCGGATTGGGTGGTGGCGATGCAAGAGGAGCTCAACAATTTCACGAGGAATGAGGTCTGGCATTTAGTTCCACGTCCTAACCAAAATGTTGTAGGAACCAAATGGGTCTTCCGCAACAAGCAAGATGAGCATGGTGTGGTGACAAGGAACAAAGCTCGACTCGTGGCCAAAGGGTATTCACAAGTCGAAGGTTTGGATTTTGGTGAAACCTATGCACCCGTAGCTAGGCTTGAGTCAATTCGCATATTATTGGCCTATGCTACTTACCATGGCTTTAAGCTCTATCAAATGGACGTGAAAAGTGCCTTCCTCAACGGACCAATCAAGGAAGAGGTCTATGTTGAGCAACCTCCCGGCTTTGAAGACAGTGAGTATCCAAATCATGTCTATAGGCTCTCTAAGGCGCTTTATGGGCTCAAGCAAGCCCCAAGAGCATGGTATGAATGCCTTAGAGATTTCCTTATTGCTAATGGCTTCAAAGTCGGCAAGGCCGATCCTACACTCTTTACTAAAACTCTTGAAAATGACTTGTTTGTATGCCAAATTTACGTTGATGATATTATATTTGGGTCTACTAACGAGTCTACATGTGAAGAGTTTAGTAGGATCATGACACAGAAATTCGAGATGTCGATGATGGGGGAGTTGAAGTATTTTCTAGGATTCCAAGTCAAGCAACTCCAAGAGGGCACCTTCATTAGCCAAACGAAGTACACTCAAGACATTCTTGCTAAGTTTGGGATGAAGGATGCCAAACCCATCAAGACACCCATGGGAACTAATGGGCATCTCGACCTCGACACGGGAGGTAAGTCCGTGGATCAAAAGGTATACCGGTCGATGATTGGTTCATTGCTTTATTTATGTGCATCTCGACCGGACATTATGCTTTCCGTTTGCATGTGTGCAAGATTTCAAGCCGACCCTAAGGAATCACACCTTACGGCCGTAAAACGAATCTTGAGATATTTGGCTTATACTCCTAAGTTTGGGCTTTGGTACCCTCGGGGATCCACATTTGATTTAATTGGTTATTCGGATGCCGATTGGGCGGGGTGCAAAATTAATAGGAAGAGCACATCAGGGACTTGCCAGTTCTTGGGAAGATCCTTGGTGTCTTGGGCTTCAAAGAAGCAAAATTCGGTCGCTCTTTCCACCGCCGAAGCCGAGTACATTGCCGCAGGACATTGTTGCGCGCAATTGCTTTGGATGAGGCAAACCCTGCGGGACTACGGTTACAAATTAACCAAAGTCCCTTTGCTATGTGATAATGAGAGTGCAATCAAAATGGCCGACAATCCCGTCGAGCATAGCCGCACTAAGCACATAGCCATTCGGTATCATTTTCTTAGGGATCACCAACAAAAGGGGGATATCGAGATTTCTTACATTAATACTAAAGATCAATTAGCCGATATCTTTACCAAGCCACTTGATGAACAATCTTTTACCAGACTTAGGCATGAGCTCAATATTCTTGATTCTAGAAATTTCTTTTGCTAAGCTTGCACACATAGCTCTTTTGAATACCTTTGATCATATCTCTTTTATATGCTATGACTAATGTGTTTTCAAGTTTGTTTCAAACCAAGTCATAGGTATATTGAAAGGGAATTGGAGTCTTCGGCGAAGACAAAGGCTTCCACTCCGTAACTCATACTTCGCCACCACTCCGAGCAACTCTCTCTTCTTTGGGGGAGAAATGAGCATCAAGGAAAAGGACTTCATCCTTGGGGGAGAGAGTAAAAGCTCAAACGCAAAAGGACTTCGTCTTTGGTATAATCTTAACTCACTTATTTATGACCAAAGGGGAAGATTGCACTTCAAGGGCTCTATTGATTCCGTTTTTGGCGATTCATGCCAAAAAGGGGGAGAAATGAGCCCAAAGCAAAAGGACCGCACCACCACCACCAAATTCAAAAACTTAGTGCTTTCCAAAAGTCTTTATCATTTGGTATCCTATTGTGTTCAAAAGGGGGAGAAAGTAGTATTTCAAAAATGGTATATCAAAACCCTCTTGAACACTAAGAGGTGGATCTCTTTTAGGGGGAGTTTTGTTTAGTCAAAGGAAAAGCATTTGAAACAGGGGGAGGAAATTTCAAATCTTGAAAATGCTTTTGCAAACTCTTATTTATTTACCTTTGACTATTTGCAAAAGATCTATGAAAAGGATTTACAAAAGGTTTTGCAAAAACAAAACAAGTGGTGCAAACGTGGTCCAAAATGTTAAATAAGAAAGAAACATTCCATGCATATCTTGTAAGTAGTTTTATTGGCTCAATTCCAAGCAACCTTTACACTTACATTATGCAAACTAGTTCAATTATGCACTTCTATATTTGCTTTGGTTTGTGTTGGCATCAATCACCAAAAAGGGGGAGATTGAAAGGGAATTAGGCTTACACCTAGTTCCTATATAATTTTGGTGGTTGAATTGCCCAACACAAATCTTTGGACTAACTAGTTTGCCCAAGTGTATAGATTATACAGGTGTAAAAGGTTCACACTCAGCCAATAAAAAGACCAAGTTTTGGATTCAATAAAGGAGCAAAGGGGCAACCGAGGGCACCCCTGGTCTGGCGCACCGGACTGTCCGGTGTGCCACCGGACAATGAACAGTACCTGTCCGGTGAACCAGGGGACTCAGACTCCAACTCTTCACTCTCGGGAATTCTCGGAAGCCGGCGCGCTATAATTCACCGGACTGTCCGGTGTGCACCGGACATGTCCGGTGCTCCAAGGAAGCTCGGCCTCCTGAACTCGCCAGCCTCGGGTTCGCGCGGCAGCCGCTCCGCTATAATTCACCGGACTGTCCGGTGTGCACCGGACTGTCCGGTGTGCCAGCGGAGCAACGGCTCCCTGCGGCGCCAACGGCTCCCTGCGGTGCATTAAATGCGCGCGCAGCGCGCGCAGAAGTCAGAATCGCCCATACCGGTGCACCGGACATCAAACAGTACATGTCCGGTGTGCACCGGACACCCAGGCGGGCCCACAAGTCAGAAGCTCCAACGGTCAGAATCCAACGGCAACGATGACGTGGCAGGGGGCACCGGACTGTCCGGTGTGCACCGGACTGTCCGGTGCGCCATCGAGCAGACGCCTCCAGCCAACGGTCATGTTTGGTGGTTGGGGCTATAAATACCCCAACTACCCCACCATTCATTGCATCCAAGTTTTCCAACTTCTAACCACTTACAAGAGCTAGGCATTCAATTCTAGACACATACAAAGAGATCAAATCCTCTCCAATTCCACTCAAGCCTTTAGTGACTAGCGAGAGAGATTTGCCGTGTTCCTTTGAGCTCTTGCGCTTGGATCGCATTCTTTCTTTCTCTTGTGCTCTTGTGATCAACACTCGATTGTAACCGAGGCAAGAGGCACCAATTGTGTGGTGGCCCTTGCGGGGAAGTTTTGTTCCCGGTTGATTGAGAAGAAGGAAAGCTCACTCGGTCCGAGGGACCGTTTGAGAGAGGGAAGGGTTGAAAGAGACCCGGCCTTTGTGGCCTCCTCAACGGGGAGTAGGTTTGCGAGAACCGAACCTCGGTAAAACAAATCCGCGTGTCACTCTCCTTATTTGCTTGCGATTTGTTTTGCGCCCTCTCTCGCGGACTCGTTGATATTTCTAACGCTAACCCGGCTTGTAGTTGTGATTATTTTTGTAAATTTCAGTTTCGCCCTATTCACCCCCCCTCTAGGCGACTATCAGGAAGGATGACACCACAATTACCGGATGAGACTCGAAGTAGTGTCGCAACTTCCGCCGTGTCAGGATCACTGCGTACATCAGCTTCTGAATTTGTGGGTAGCGGATCTTGGTCTCGGACAGTACCTCACTGATGAAGTAGACTGGCCTTTGGACGGGCAATGCATGCCCCTCTTCTCGTCTCTCAACCACAATCGCGCCGCTAACCACCTGAGTGGTCGCGGCGACGTAGATCAAGAGGGCTTCTCCGGCAGCGGGGGGCACCAAGATGGGAACGTTCGTGAGGAGCGCCTTCAGGTTCCCGAGGGCTTCCTCGGCCTCAGGGATCCAAGTGAAGCACTCGGCCTTCCTTAACAGGCGGTACAGAGGCAGGCCTCTTTCACCGAGGCGCGAGATGAAACGGCTCAGAGCCGCAAGGCATCCCGTGACTCTCTGTACGCCTTTCAAGTCCTTGATGGGCCCCATGCTGGTGATGGCCGCGATCTTCTCCGGGTTGGCCTCGATGCCCCGCTCGGAGACGATGAACCCCAAGAGCATGCCTCGGGGAACCCCGAAGACACACTTCTCGGGATTGAGCTTCACGCCTTTCGCCTTGAGACATCGGAATGTCGCTTCAAGGTCAGAAAGGAGGTCGGAGGCTTTCCTCGTCTTGACTACGATGTCATCGACGTAGGCCTCGACCGTTAGGCCGATGTGTTCGCCGAACATGTGGTTCATGCACCGTTGGTACGTTGCACCCGCATTCCTCAATTCAAACGGCATGGTAACATAGCAGTACATGCCGAAGGGTGTGATGAAAGAAGTCGCGAGCTGGTCGGACTCTTTCATCCTGATCTGGTGATACCCCGAGTAGGCATCAAGGAAAGACAGGGTTTCGCACCCAGCAGTGGAATCCACGATTTGATCGATGCGAGGCAGAGGGTAGGGAACTTTCGGACATGCTTTGTTTAGACTAGTGTAGTCTACACACATCCACCATTTCCCTCCTTTCTTTCTCACAAGAATAGGGTTGGCAAGCCATTCGGGATGGAATACCTCTTTGATGAACCCTGCCGCCATTAGCTTGTGGATCTCCTCGCCTATGGCTCTGCGCTTTTCTTCGTCGAATCGGCGCAGAGGCTGCTTCACGGGTCGGGCTCCAGCTCGGATATCTAGCGAGTGCTCGGCGACATCCCTCGGTATGCCGGGCATGTCCAAGGGACTCCACGCGAAAATGTCGGCGTTTGCGCGGAGAAAGTCGACGAGCACTGCTTCCTATTTGGGATTGAGCTCGGAGCCGATCCGGATCTGCTTGGAGGCGTCGTTGCTGGGGTCGAGAGGGACGGATTTAACCGTCTCCGCTGGCTCGAAGTTGCCGGCGTGGCGCTTCACGTCTGGCGCCCCCTTAGAGAGGCTCTCCAGGTCGGCGATGAGGGCCTCAGACTCGGCGAGGGCCTCGGCGTACTCCACGCACTCCACGTCGCATTCGTATGCGTGTCGGTACGTGGGGCCGACGGTGATGACCTCGTTGGGGCCCGGCATCTTGAGCTTGAGGTAGGTGTAGTTGGGGACGGCCATGAACTTGGCGTAACAGGGCCTCCCCAGTACTGCGTGGTAGGTTCCTCGGAACCCGACCACCTCAAACGTGAGGGTCTCCCTTCGGAAGTTGGAGGGCGTCCCAAAGCAGACGGGTAGATCGAGTCATCCGAGGGGCTGGACGCGCTTCCTGGGGATGATCCCGTGGAAAGGCGCAGCGCCTGCCCGGACCGAGGACAAATCGATCCGTAGGAGCCCGAGGGTCTCGGCGTAGATGATGTTGAGGCTACTGCCTCCGTCCATGAGGACCTTGGTGAGCCTGACGTTACGGATGACGGGGTCGACAACGAGCGGGTATTTCCCCGGGCTCGGCACGCGGTCGGGGTGGTCGTCTTGGTTGAAGGTGATGGGCTTGTTGGACCAGTCTAGGTAGACTGGCACCGCCACCTTTACCGAACAGACCTCCCGACGCTCTTGCTTGCGGTGCCAAGCCGAGGCGTTCGCCACTTGCCCACCGTAGATCATGAAGCAGTCGTGGACCTCGGGGAACTCTCCTGCCTGGTGATATTCCTTCTTATCATCGGCGCGAGCCCGGCCACCCTCCGCGGGTGGCCTGGCCTTATGAAAGTGGCGCCGAAGCATGGCGCATTCCTCAAGGGTGTGCTTGACGGGCCCCTGATGATAGGGGCACGACTCCTTGAGCATCTTGTCGAAAAGGTTGGCACCTCCGGGAGGTTTCCGAGGGTTCTTGTACTCGGCGGCGGCGACGAGGTCCGCGTCGGTGGCGTCGCGTTTCGCTTGCGACTTCTTCTTGCCTTTCTTCTTGGCGCCACGCTGAGTTGACGCCTCGGGGACATCTTCCAGTGGGCGGCCCTGGGGCTGCTTGTCCTTCCGGAAGATGGCCTCAACCGCCTCCTGGCCAGAGGCGAACTTGGTGGCGATGTCCATCAGCTCGCTCGCCCTGGTGGGGGTCTTGCAACCCAGCTTGCTCACCAGGTCGCGGTAGGTGGTGCCAGCGAGGAACGCGCCGATGACATCCGAATCGGTGATGTTGGGCAGCTCGGTGCGCTACTTCGAGAATCGTCGGACGTAGTCCCGGAGAGACTCTCCCGGCTGCTGGCGGCAGCTTCGGAGATCCCAGGAGTTTCCAGGGCGCACGTACGTGCCCTGGAAATTGCTGGCGAAGGCTTGGACCAGGTCGTCCCAGTTGGAGATCTGCCCCAGAGGCAGGTGCTCCAGCCAGGCACGAGCGGTGTCGGAAAGGAACAGGGGGAGGTTGCGGATGATGAGGTTGTCATCGTCGGTTCCACCCAGTTGGCAGGCCAGCCGGTAGTCCGTGAGCCACAGTTCCGGTCTCGTCTCCCCCGAGTACTTTGTGATAGTAGTTGGGGTTCGGAACCGAGTCGGGAATGGCGCCCGTCGTATGGCGCGGCTGAAAGCCTGCGGACCGGGTGGTTCGGGCGAGGGACTCCGATCCTCCCCGCTGTCGTAGCGTCCCCCACGCCTGGGGTGGTAGCCTCGGTGCGCCCTCTCATCGAGGTAGGCCCGTCGGTTGCGGTGATGGTGCTCGTTGCCGAGGCGACCCAGGGCCACAGGCGCTGTGTTGCGCGTGCGCCCAGTGTGGACCGAGGCTTCTCGCATGAATCGGGAAGTCGAGGCGCGACGTTCCGAGGGGTACCCCTGCCTTCGGGAGGCGGAGCTTTCGGCCCGTCGGACCGTGGTGTCCTCCAGGAGATTCTTGACCTCTCCCTGGATACGCCGCCCCTCGGTGGTAGATGGCTCCGGCATCGCACGGAGAAGTATTGCCGCTGCAGCCAGGTTCTAGCCGACCCCACTGGAAACCGGTGGCGGCCTTACCCTGACATCGTCGGCGACGCGGTGCTGGATGCCCTGGGGTAGATGACACACTTCTCCGGCTAGAGGTTGGCCCGCCCATTCCTGCCCATTGTCCCGGCGGAACGGCTCAAGTGTTCCTGCTCCCTCGTCGAGCCTGGCCTGCATCTCGCGGATTTGCTCGAGCTGTGGGTCATGACCCCCCACCGGGACGGGGACCACAGCTAGCTCCCGAAGGATGTCAACGCGAGGCACAAGCCTAGGGAGGTCACCGTTCTCCAGCATACCAAGATGGTTGCCTTCGTCGGGACCCCCTAGATCGATGTGGAAACATTCACGACTTGGGTCGCAGTCCTCGTCGCCGAGGTTGCGGCTACCGTCGGAACAGTCGGAAAGGCAGTAGTCTCACGCGGTCATAAAGTCCCGCATGGCACTGGGGTTACCAAGTCTGGAGAAATCCCAACTAAAGTCGGGCTCGTCATCTTCCTCGGACCCCAAGGGCCCGTAGGTCGAGACGGCCGTCAACCGGTCCCAGGGTGACCGCATACAATACCCCAGAGGGTTTGGACTCGCCTCTATGAGAGCGTCCACCAAAGCGAAGTCGCTTGGTGGGTCGAGGCTGAATCCAAAAGGCGTGAGATGGGAATCGGTCGGTACCTCTTGGTCGACGGGCGGTGATGAAGTCATGTCAGGGGCTGACTGCACCGTCGTCTCAGGTACGAGGGTGACGCCCAGCAAGTCCTTTGCGAGCGCGCTGGCGTCGTCCGTTTGCTTGGGGTTGGCGTGTTGTGGGAAGTCGGCGCTCGTCTTCGTCTCAGACGCGAGGTCGATGCCCGACGTGCCCCCCATTGGGGCGCCGGCGTCGTCGACTCGCTCGACAGCCGACGAGGTGCCGCCTCCTGCTTGGCCTTGGTTGCCCCGCCTCCTCCTCCGTCGGCAGGGGAGGGGACGGGACAAGCCCGAATGTTGTTCTTCCACCACATGGGGAAGACGTCGTCGATTCCGCCGCCGGCGGGCGGGTTGTCGGCCGCCATTGTCGCTGTCGCGCGGCGTGGGAAGGAGTATCATGTCGTAGCTGCCGTCGCGAGACATGAACTCAAGACTCCCGAAATGGAGCACCGTCCCGTGCTGGAAAGGTTGCTGGAGACTGCCCATCTGGAACTTGACAGGAAGCTGTTCGTCAACACGCAGAAGGCCCCTACCTGGCGCGCCAACTGTCGGGGGGTCCCTGGACCGACGAGTAAATTGTCGCCGCGTGCCCCTGCCCAGATGGGTCGGCGCGAGACGGAGCGCAAAGGGGCGAAGAGAAGCCGGAGGGAGACAGGCGTGAGAGGTGAAACCCGCGGCCTTCGTGTTTGTCCCGCGCCCAGGTCGGGTGCGCTTGTAGTAGGGGGTTACAAGCGTCCACGCGGGAGGGAGCGAGCGGCCTTACGCGAGCGCCGTCCCGTCCTTCTCCGCGCGGCCAACCCTCTGTAAGAGGGCCCTGGACCTTCCTTTTATAGGTGTAAGGAGAGGATCCAGGTGTACAATGGGGGGCGTAGCAGTGTGCTAACGTGTCTAGCGGAGGAGAGCTAGTGCCCTAAGTACATGCCATCGTGGCAGTCAGAGAGGTTTTGGCACCCGGTTCGTGTGGTGTCGTGGCCATCGGAGGAGCGCTGGAGCCTGGCGGAAGGACAGCTGTTGGGGCTGTCGAGTCCTTGCTGACGTCCTCTTGCTTCCGTAAGGGGGCTAAGAGCCACCGTCGTCATAGAGTGTGCGGGGCGCCATCATTACTTGTTTAGCGGAGCGAGCCAGATGGGACGCCGGTCTTGTTCCCCGTAGCCTGAGCCAGCTTGGGGTAGGGTAATGATGGCGCCTCCTGTGACGTGGTCGGTCTGAGCCCTGGGTTGGGCGAGGTGGAGGCTCCTCCGAGGTCGAGGTCGAGTCTGTCTTCCAAGGCCGAGGTTGAGTCCGAGCCCCTGGGTCGGGCGAGGCGGAGACCGTCGGCTGAGGCCAGGGCTGAGTCCGAGCCCTGGGGTCGGGTGAAGCGGAGTTCGTCGTCTTCCGGGGCTGAGCCCGAGTCCGAGCCCCTGGGTCGGGCGAGGCGGAGACCGTCGGCTGAGGCTAGGGCTGAGTCCGAGCCCTGGGGTCGGGCGAAGCGGAGTTCGTCGTCTTCGGGGGCTGAGCCCGAGTCCGAGCCCTGGGGTCGGGCGAAGCGGAGTTCGTCGTCTTCCGGGGCTGGGCCCGAGTCCGAGCCCTGGGGTCGGGCGAAGCGGAGTTCGTCGTCTTCGGGGGCTGAGCCCGAGTCCGAGCCCTGGGGTCGAGCGAAGCGGAGTTCGTCGTCTTCCGGGGCTGGGCCCGAGTCCGAGCCCTGGGGTCGGGCGAAGCGGAGTTCGTCGTCTTCCGGGGCTGAGCCCGAGTCCGAGCCCTGGGGTCGGGCGATGCGGAGTTTCCTATGGCGCCTGAGGCCGGACTTGGCTGCTGTCAGCCTCACTCTGTCGAGTGGCACAGCAGTCAGAGCGGCGCAGGCGGCGCTGTCCTCTTGTCAGGCCGGTCAGTGGAGCGGCGAAGTGACTACGGTCACTTCGGCTCTGTCGTCTGGAGGGCGCGCGTCAGGATAAAGGTGTCAGGCCACCTTTGCATTAAATGCCCCTGCGATTCGGTCGGTTGGCGTGGCGATTTGGCCAAGGTTGCTTCTTGGTGAAGACTGGGCCTCGGGCGAGCCGAAGGTGTATCCGTTGCTGGAGGGGGTCCTCGGGCGAGACGCAAATCCTCCGGGGTCGGCTGCCCTTGCCCGAGGCTGGGCTCGGGCGAGGCGTGATCGCGTCCCTCGAATGGACCGATCCTTGACTTAATCGCACCCATGAGGCCTTTGCAGCTTTGTGCTGATGGGGGTTACCAGCTGAGATTTAGGAGTCTTGAGGGTACCACTAATTATGGTCCCCGACAGCTATGATCCAATCTATATCCGAGTTTGGATACTCAGTATCCTATCTGTATCCGATCTTTATCATATCCGTATTTTTAAAGTTGGATATTTAAGATGTCGATATCTATTTAAATCTTATCCGACACAACTTGATATTATTCGTATCTAATTCAAATCCAAAAAATACGAAAACAAATATTAAACAAGTAATATCTGTCCATATCTGACCCGATTACACTCCTACACATTTGGAAGGCGTAGCTACTGGTGAAGGGGACGCATTGATGTGGTGCGCTATATTATGTTGCCAGGTGGTATTGGTACCTAATAGTACTGAAGCTACCATTGAAATGAAAAGTGTGTCAAAGCATGCCTCACATAGTCATAAGGCTAAGATGTTTAGTTTGAAGAATGAGTTAGTTTATTAACTATTTATTTGTCACTTTATTAAATTATTTCTCACTCTATTTGTTTGGTTTATAGAATAGAATAGGATCACTTTGTTTGTTTGGTTTACCATCACTTATTAGTAAAAGTTAATACTAATATGAGAAATAAAAGCACTATATCAAATTTGAGAAATCAACATTCAACTCATAAAGTCATATAATAAATCGCCTCATGTAGGATAGAGCGTGGTTCCTAGCAATAAACACCAGCATCATCGTGCATTAGATCCCTCCAACGGTCCTCGCAATAAACCCCCGAAATGGAGGCAAACCAGAGCCAACATTATACAACGGTCCTCTAACCTTGTGTTAGTATTCATTTTAGTATTTGATTTTTTCGTAAAACCAAAACGAATTTTTATTTTCGGACGGGAGAGTATTACATTGTGTACGTACTACTGTATAATCTAAAAAGCAAAATCTATACGTTTCGTAACACAAGGTGAGATGGTGGAATCTAAACCAAATTGAGGCACATTCAGATCTAAAAATCGAACGTTTGATTTGCTGGCTCCTGATTTATCCGTGGCCTTGCTACTAGCTACTAGTAGTACCATGTAAGTAGTATATACTATATATAGCAAATATTAACAAGTAATATCCGTCTATATCTGACCCGATTACATTCCTACCCATTTGGAAGGCGTAGCTACTGGTGAAGAGGAGGCATTGATGTGTTGCGCTATATTATGTTGCCACGTGGGATTGGTACCTAATAGTACTGAAGCTACCATTGAAATGAAAAGTGTGTCAAAGCATACCTCACATAGTCATAAGGCTAAGATGTTTAGTTTGAAGAATGAGTTAGTTCATTAACTACTTATTTGTCACTTTATTAAATTATTTCTCACTTTGTTTGTTTGGTTTAGAATAGAATATGATCACTTTATTTGTTTGGTTTACCATCACCTTATTAGTAAAAGTTAATACTAGTATGAGAAATAAAAACACTATATTAAATTTGAGAAATCAACCCATAAAGTTAAATAATAAATCGCCTCATGTAGGATAGAGCGTGGTTCCTCGCAATAAACACCAGCATCATCATGCATTAGATCCCTCCAACGGTCCTCGCAATAAACCCCCAAAATGGAGGCAAACCAGAGCCAACATTATACGTTCCAAATTAATATTCATTTTAGTACTTGATTTTTGTCCCAAAACCAAAAACGAATTTTTATTTTCGGACGGGAGAGTATTACATTGTACGTACTACTGTATAATCTAAAAAGCAAAAAAGCAAAATCTATACGTTTCGTAACACAAGGTGAGATGGTGGAATCTCAACCAAATTGAGGCACATTCAGATCTAAATCGAACGCTTGTATTTGCTGGCTCCTGATTTATCCGTGGCCTTGCTACTAGCTACTAGTAGTATACCTTGTAAGTAGTATATAGCAATGCGAGCAGAAGAGCATCAAGAACAGGAATAATCGAGTGCATCGCAACTTGTGCAGTGGCCATTGTTGCTTGATCTCTCTCCTGCAGCCGCCTCTTCTTCCAGATCAGACGAAACAGAGGAGCACGACGCACCGGCGCTAATTCCACATTGCTCATCCATCATGCTTGCAGCTACAGCTGCAGTAGTGGTAGTGCCACCGCCACCGCTGCTAGTACTGGAGCTGCTGAAGGTGCTGCTGCAGCAGCATGCCGTCGTGGTTGTGGTCGTCGTGGTTGCGGTGGTGGCGGAGTGAGAGGCGGCGCTGCTCGTGGCAAGGCCGACGAGGAGGTCGACGAAGGCGCCGACGATGAGCGCGTGGTTGTGCTTGCCGTTGATGCGGAGGTACCAGAGCAGCATCTCCTGCAGCGCCGCCCAGTCGCGGAGGCCGTGCGCGGCCACCATCTCGTGCATGGACGCGCGGAAGTCGCGGAACGGGTCGTCCGAGTCCAGCGCCACCGCCACGCTCTCCTCCAGCAGCGACGACGACGACGACGGCACCTCTGTCTCCGTCTCGGCCTCGCTGACCCCGTCGTCGTCGGTTAGCACCACTCCCGCCACGGGAGGTGACATCACCGCCCGCGGTAGCTTGCTTGGGGGCGCCTCATAGAGCGGCTTCGACGACTTGGAGGCGGCGAGGATGGAGTTGGTCGACGCCGCGACGGGCGCCGCGGGGCCCGCGTCGAAGAAGAAGCGGCCGGTGGAGGTCCGGCCGAGGCTGCGGATCACGGCCTCGGACCACTCCTCCGACGCCGTCATCGTTGAGAAGCTCCCGTCGTCGTCGAGGACGTCGTCGTCCGCCGCGTCCCCGCCGCCGCCGTCGTCGTCGAAGAAGAAGAAGGAGCGGCATGAGTCGGCGGCGTCGAAGTAGACGGAGTTGACCGTCTTGTACATCTCGTCGCCCGGCGCGGCGGCCCCGCGCGGCGGCCGCAGCCGTCCGCCAACGCCGGGTGCTGCTGCTGCTGCTGCGTCGTCGAAGCGGCGGCCGGCGGCCGTGGTGCACTTCCGGCCATCGCCGTTGTCGCTGCCTTGCCGCCGGAAGGACGCCGTCTGCGGCTTGGTCGCGCAGGACGGCCATGGCCACGGCGGGGTGGGCGCGGCCGCGGCGGTGCCGCCGGGCTTGGACTGCCTGGAGGAGGAGAAGATGGAGGCCAGGGGGCCTCCCTTCCTGCCCATCGGCGGTCGGACTCGGACCACCTTTCGCTGAAGCGAAGGCTCCGGATGGCAGCAATTACTCCGAGGCAGCTGCAGAGCTAGCAGCAGCGAGTGAGAGAGGGAGAGAGAGGTGGAAGGAGATGGGGTCGGACGGAGCGGTCGGTCATGGGGATGATGGGGCCGTGGGTCATGTGGCCGTATTTATGTATTCCCTCTTGCCACCTCGCAAGGGCAGCGGCCGATGGAGAGTTCCATTCATTCACTCATGTCATGGGGAGCAGGTGTGATGTGAGACGACGACAGGGAGCGAGCGAGAGTGCATTCGGGGTGAGGAGAGGACTAGCTGGGGTCATCGTTGCGATTGCCACTGCAAGCATTGCCAAGCCAAAAGTGCATCGAGAGCCGCATGCATGCATGTGTCGTTACTGCTGCTTCCGCACACATTTGTTTATACTGGGCTCGCATCGCGTAACGAGTATGCATAATATTGCATTCATGCTTATGTTTTTCTGGAGTGCTGCGATCGCGTTTTTGTCGGCCAATGGAGTGGATGACAATTATTTTTTCTTAAAAAAAGGGGCTGACTTGCCCACTTGCACCCCCCTCCCCCCTATGCACCCTCCCTAACTCTGAGAAATTCCATGTCGGTTGGTTCTCCTTCTCAATTGACTGCCCCGTAGCCTAGCCTGTCGGCGTAATTCACGTACAGCTCACTGCAGCTGAAAACTTTGCGGGTGTTTGAAGTTTAGTTTGTGTCACATTAAATATTAGTTCAATTATAAAACTAGTTACACAACTAAAGTAGTCTAGCTAAACGACGAGCCAATTTTTTTAAGTCTCTAATTTATGATTAGCAAAAGTTTACTGTGGCATCGTATATATAAGCTAGCCATGAACTATTTGACTGCCGCTGCTGTTTATGACATGCCTACCTGCTGCTTGCTGCATGCGATGTCGTTAACCAGTTGATACCGAGGTGCACTACCGGAATCCGAGCCTTTGCCGAGTGCCGGCCGCTTTGCCGAGTGCCTTTTCTCGGGCACTCGGCAAAGACGGCTTTGCCGAGAGCCGCACTCGGCAAAGCTCGGCTCTCGGTAACGAGCGTCTTTACCGAGCGTAGGACACTCGGTACAGGTCCACACTCGGCAAATCCATGTTTGCCGAGTGTCAAACACTCGGCAAATGGGGCTCTCGGCAAAGGGCCGTCAGCGGCCGTCCCAAAGCTGACGGCCGTCAGTCTTTGCCGAGCGCCAACGGTTGGCACTCGGCAAAGATTCTTCTTTGCCGAGTGTCGCCCAGTTGACGCTCGGCAAAGAACTCTTTGCCGAGTGCCATCCCTAGACACTCGGCAAAGTATATTTTTATTTCTTTTATTTTGTCTCCCAAACTTTTTGTGGTATGTTCCTACACTATGTAGACCTACATGTATCATTTGTGGACAATTTTAACGATTGAAACTCTGTTAAAATTGTCCACAAATGATACATGTAGATCTACATAGTGTAGGAACATACCATAAAAAGTTTGGGAGACAAAATAAAAAAAATACAAATATACTTTGCCGAGTGTCTAGGGATGGCACTCGGCAAAGCCGCCTTTGCCGAGTGCTAGATGTGTGGCACTCGGCAAAGAGGTAGTAAAGAACCTTTGTCGAGTGCCGCAACGGGGGACACTCGGCAAAGAACTCTTTGCCGAGTGCCGCTGATCTGGCACTCGGCAAAGAATATTTTATAATTTTAAAAAAATCTTTGCCGAGTGCCGGATCACGGACACTCGGCAAAGAAACTAACTTTAACCGGCCGCGCGGCCGACTTTCTTCTTCCTTCTGCTTTGCTTCTTCTTTCTTCTTCCTTCCCGCGCCTCACCGCCGCCCGCCTTCCCACGCCTCACCGCCGGCCGCCTCACCGCCGCCGGCCTCCCCACGCCTCACCGCCGGCCGCGCCCGGCCGCCCGCGCCCCACCGCCGCGCCCCACCGCCGCCGTTCGCCCGCCTCACCGCCGCCCGCGCCCCACCGCCGCCGTTCGCCCGCCTCACCGCCGCCCGCGCCCCACCGTCCGCCCGCCCACGCGCCGTCGTCCGCCCGCTCGCCTCCGGTACGTAAGTTTATCACATGTTTATTAGACTTGTAATGCCACACATTACATGTTTCCTAAGTCATTGTGACAGTGCATTTGTTAGACTTGTAATGCCACACATCACATGTTTAATGTGTTGTACCTAAGTTTATCCAATACGCTATCGCTACAAACCCACTCATGAACTCTAGACATGGAGTCCCTGATTTAGGGTACTAATGCCCTAGTGGGTCTAGGAAAATAATTCTGTCTTGTGGATAGAATTACACTTAGTAGCAATAAGTCTATTGTTTATAGGAGAGAGCTTGGGCCCCAAGGGTTTGAGGCCCGATGTTTCATATTAGGCGATGCCAGGGACCTTAGGCACCAGGAGCCAACAGAGGGCCCCAAGCGACTAAGTGTTGTCGAGTGCCTTGTGGGTCAGAGGGACCCGAACACCTAGTTCCATTAGCACTCTAGGGAACGAAGGGCCATGGGTACTTAGGTTATGAGTGGATCGAGGTGGCTCGACGCATGAGGGGCCTCGAGGGCATGATGCGAGGGACTTATGCTAGTAGGGAAGAACCTATGGCATTAAGGGTCTCGTGCCTGAATCTATTCTTGCGAACTACACCATAGATGTGAGGGTGCCCCAAGCCAGAAGTGCCTTAGACTTGTGTTTCTTTTTTACAGAGAAGATACTTGTCTTCCTAGCCGCTGCGGGTCTGCCTGCACCGCGTCGCGTCGCCACTGCACCGACCCGCCACAGCCCCACTAGCCTGACTCCACCGCCACCCTAGGTATAACCTCTATTTCCGCATCATGGTCGTAGATCACGTAACCCAGTTAGGCGTCTCCCGTTCGAAAGTGATACGGTGTAGATATGCAGATCTTTGCATATCTACAAATGTATCAGTTTCGAATTGTCCACGTTTTTTGGACAGCCCGCGGTTGCGTAGATGGTGTTAGTTTCCATGCTCTACTCCGGTCCGAGAAAGAGTTTCGGCGTCACCTCCCTGTTGTTCTCCGGACAGTACACTCTCCCTGCCAGGACGTGTATCCGGAGAACAGCGGGGAGGTGCTGCCGAAATTCTATCTCGGATCGGAGTAGAGCATGGAAACTAACTCCATCTACGCAACCGCGGGTGGGATTAGGACCTATCCTCACCTATTAGAAGGTAGGAACGTAGTGTACATGCATTACATGTCTATATTAAACTATACTCGGTTATATATGTTAGAGGATGGAGGACCGTGAGTGGATGTACACGGGCCGCGTTCGACGTAATGATGTCACCCCAGAATGGATTAGGAAGACCGATGCTTTCGTGGAACGGGCATATGGCGAAGCTGCTAAAGGAGCTAGCCTAGTCCCTTGTCCGTGCAGCAAATGAGAATGACTTAGAAATACTTGAAGGCAATGCCAATGACGAAGTTGCGCCTTCAGATGATGTTGACTATGAAATGGTTGATAGTGATGATGACACTTATGATCCGGCTAACCCGGACACATATGAAGATTATTTTTAATCGATGTAATGCTATATTTCATTTATTTTGCATATGTTTCTAAATACATATTTTTTTATCTGTGCTTAATTGTTTACTCTTAATTGCAGGTTGTTGGACAAAGATGGTGGGCGGTGGGACGAGGACGAGGAGGGGGAGGGGGAGGGGGAGGGGGAGGAGGAGCACCCGTAGGACGGAGGAGGAGGCGCAGCAGGACGACGCCGTACAGCAGCAGGTGGAGCAGCAAGCCGCTGTCGATGCGGCACAGCAGGACGACGACGATGCGGCGCAGCAGGACGACGACGACGACGCCGCTCAGCAGGACGTCTCAGGTTCTGGCTCCTCAGGTTCGAGGAGTATCTACCTGCGAGGTCCCGCGAGCCTACCTAAGCGACCCATACTTCGTGACAGACGTCCGCTCATACGACCCGATGGAGAGAGGTAGGTAACTTTAGATGTTGTTGCTGCTTTTTCATATTATATGTTCAAATTAATAATAGAAACTAATACTTCATCTTAATCACTTCGACAGGTCTTGGATGGTTTTGGAGACTGCAGGGGGTCACGGCCGCAACCCCAATGGCATCCTCGGCCTTCTATGCCGGGAACACTTCCCTGGGCTTGTCGAGTACGCCGGAGTGACGAGCCCAGCGTACACCTTCGACCACTACGCCGTCGCCCCCGATGCAGTAGATCGGGACGGCAGACAATTCAACAACAAGGCGGAGCGGGTCAAGCAAGAGCTGTGGGTAAGTCTTCCTCGCACTATATTGTTTAATAAGTCGCATTTGTTGCATATTCTTTAAATAATGTATGGATACATCGTCTTTGTATGTAGGATTTCTTCAGGTGCGATGCTGGATACGAGGCCAGGGCGGATGTGGTGTCTACGACGTGCTGTAAGAAGCTCGTCGTGGACATGCACTACGAGGCGCGCATCCAGGCCATCGTCACTTACCACGGCTCCGTCCTTGGGGAGAAGGTGAACAAGAAGGACGCCCGAACCATGTCATTGACTGCGGACCAGTACTTGCAGGTAAATACAAAACTTTATTATTGGTACTAAATATGCTTATTCTTATCTTCTGATATGCGGTGTACTTATATTTTTTAGATGATTCCTCATTGGTGCGCCGCGCATCCTGAGTGCTGGGAGAAGATGGTGCAGAGGTGGTGCTCGGCTGAGTGGGACGAGGCGCACAACGCTGGCCGGGAACGGCGTTTGCTGATGCAAGGTCCCTCCCACCATCAAGGCAGCCGCAGCCTGGGCAAATACGCGGAAGCATGGGTACGCGCTCTTTTTTATTTAGGTATATAACTTTCGATTAGACATGATTTCTAACCATATCGTTGGTTTTCTCGCAGTCGGCGGCACATGGTGGCGCGCCTTGCTCCACGTTCTCGGCATATGCCATGGCCCACAAGGGGAAGGCGACGTCCGACGTCACCTACAACCCGGATGACGGGCCCGAGGCGTACACCAACCCCGCCATCCACAGCCGACTCAGTGAGTACACCGCAATGGCCAAGGAGGTCCATGGGCCAGATTACGATCCGAGGACCGAGGACATCGACGGAGATGTCCTCATGAGGGTCGGAGGAGGCAAGAGGCATGGGCGGTACTGGATTGCCGACGGGGCAATCGACTCGTCCTCCACTCCCACTCTCTCTCAGGTGCGAGCAAGGAGCACGAGCGCGAGCCCAGCCATACGACCTCGGCAGGACACCTCACAGCATCGTATCCAGCAACTCCAGGTTATTCCTTATCTATTCATCGTTCATTAATTTTTATATATCTTCTCTTTGCATTATCGTAACATTAGGGCGAAATATTACAAACTCAGCTAGATGATGAGAGGAGGCAACGTGAGGAGCTGGAGAAGAGGATGGCGGAGATGTTCGCGTACGTGCAGAGCCTTGGCGCCGCACAGGGTCATGCTCCACCACCTCCGTTGTTCCCTGCAACTGACCCTGCTGAGTTCACTACTCCTGTGAGTATCAAAATTTTAGTACTGCATGATATATATTCATATGTTCTCACACATACAATCTATTCTCTATGCAGGGTCAATCGGCGGCGTCGAACAACCCTCATGCTTCGTCCAGCCCTTCGCCGAACCAGTCCAGATGCCCACCTCGTTGATGATCCAGACTTGGTCTTGTGAGTGTTGGTGATGTTTGGCTAGTGACACTTTGTGATATATATGTGACGGTTGGTGATGTTTGGCTAGTGATCCAGACTTGGTAAATACACATACTTATATTTGTGAGACTTATATTAGTGACACTTTGTGATATATATGGTGTTGATGATAAATGTGTTCATTCTGTGATGCGATTGATATATAATGTGATGTGAATGATATATATCTTTTGTTTGTTTGGATAGAACAGCAAAAACAAACAAAAAAGGGACATCCTGGTCACTTTGCCGAGTGTAACACTCGGCAAAGGGTTCTTTGCCGAGTGCTATGACCATGGCACTCGGCAAAGAAGGCAACCTGGGAACCGGTAAAGCCATCTTTGCCGAGTGCTGACCATGGCACTCGGCAAAGAAGGCAACCTGGGAACCGGTAAAGCCGTCTTTGCCGAGTGCTGAAAATGGCACTCGGCAAAGAAGGAAACCTGGGAACCGGCAAAGATGTCTTTGCCGAGTGCCACTGCCAAGGCACTCGGCAAAGGGACTGGCAAAGGGGCCCACTGGAGGGTTCTTTGCCGAGTGCCAGTCCACCTGACACTCGGCAAATAAACCTCCTTTGCCGAGTGTCGCCGTGGGCACTCGGCGAAGGATCCGTCACCGTCACTTGGCGCCGTGACGGTGACTTTTCTTTGCCGAGTGTCAAATGGCACTCGGCAAAGTCTTTGCCGAGTGCCCGACAAAAAGTACTCGGCAAAGATGCTGTTGCCGATGTACAGTTCGCCGAGCGTTCTTTGCCGAGTGTTACACTCGGCAAAGCATTTGCCGAGTGTAAAATAGCCTTTGCCGTGTGTCTCAGACACACGGCAAAGAAGCTGATTCCGATAGTGGTGTTTGGATGGCTACAAGTTCTAGCTTCAAGCTATAATTTATAATATTAATTTAATTAGTTTTAAAAATATTTTTAATCTAAATAATAAATAAAAAAACAATGACCTGCTTCACTGACTCTACTAAATTTTTGAAACTGGAGTTATTCTAAATAAGACTATAGTACACTATCCGGCTGATTGGTTCTCTATGTCCGCATGATCGTCCTAGCCTGGCTGGTTGGATACGGTGGTTTTGGCGGTACCAGCGGATGTAGGCAATTGACTTTCAAATGGCTTGTTTTGCATCGACTTGTATAGCCCGCGTCTTCTATGTGCAAGCAAACAAACATATGACTAGACAAAGTCAATGCATACAGTGATCTAGGATTAAGTCATACGGGCAACTAATAATCAGATGGTATGTCGTTACTTCCATCGGTGCAACGGCTAGCTAGTAGGGGATGAGCATTTATGGACGAGGCACCGTGCAGCAAGAAGGAAGCGCACGTCGTTCCTGTTTGAATCCCTTTTCTGCGGGCCGATTCCGCGACTAGCAGGAGTATAAAAAATTCATGTGGGGTGGCAGCAGAAACACGAACTGCAGACTCGATGAGGCGCCGCGTAGAGCGATACTGCACAAGAAGAGCAGGCCATGGTTTTAGCACCAGAGAGTTAATGGAATCTTGACATACACTTGAGATTAAAGTCAGCTATTCAGACTGCTCTAGGTATGATTTTATAGATACAAAACACTGTAAAAGCAGTATAAGTCGGCACGGATTAAATCCAAGCGAACAGACGCTAATAACGTTTTTTCGTCTCTACGACGACGATCGGTAGAAGATTAAAGGAAGAATCATTGTCATTGATGATTAGTAGTGCCGGTGGTCGACGCATGATTCATTATTAGTACACTACTAACTAAATACTAATAGCGGTATTCAAGAGCCGCGTTCGTCCTCTGCCGTGAGAACGAAGCCACTCGATCTGGTTGCGTGCATGCCTGAATATAATGCTGCACAGGCCATCCGCTTTCTGTATGAATGTATGTGTGTCGTCCATGCACGCACGCCACCACTCCATATATATCGGCGGATGCGTCGATCACAGATTCCATGGATCGGATCGGATCATACCATCTGCATGGGCTTGTTTGCTTGGGAGTAGGAGCCTCACAGGCAAGCTGTGCGCTGCTCAGACAAGGAGCCTGTTTGGTTCAGCTTTTTTTTGACCAGCTTTTCCGAGAATCTAGCTGTGGGGAGAATCTGGCTGTGTAGAGAATCTGAGTATTATTAGGATTACGTGCGGAGGAAGATAAAGTTGTCCATGAGACTCAGAATCTATAAAGTGACAGATTACTACTATTGCGACGACTCAACCGATTATATGTTTATGTTGATTTTGAATGGTTTTTACCCAAACGAATTTTGTAGAAGCTGGCTGAAAAGCTGAGTGTTTGGTAGTCCGCAGCAGCTTTTGGTGACCAGAAGCTGCGAAAAGCCAAAACAATAACAGGGGCAAGGACCCCGGCTGGCTCCTCCAGACAACAAGCTGCGAACCATCATCAAGTGATGCGTGCGTGCGTGTGTATGTCTCCCCAACGCGCGCAAGGAGAATCTGGAGAGAGACCTGCCGGCTGCCGCCGTGCCACCACATGCATGTGCTCATCAGTCATCACAGCATCACATGGACACAGTTGACCACGCACACTATGTCGTTAGCCAGGCATCTCCGCGCAGCTGCTGGTAAGGAAGGAAGCCACGACGAACGGAAGAAGAAGCGTTCCTTCCGGTCGGCATGAAAATTTGGACGTGGTCGGACAGAGAAGACAAATTTCCATTTGTTTGTGGGCAAAATTTAAACCCAACAGCGGCTAAAAGAAACCACCATGTTCGACTAGTTTGGATATCCCAATGTTGAGATTATTCAACTGGTTTAGTGGTGAACGAAGACCGGTCAAAATGTCAATTGTTTTCTCAATGATTTATCTATGTTCAACTAATTTACATGCAAAACTATTACCATCCTACAATGTTTCATGGTGCATGCGGCACATGGTTCGAAAAAGCATACCAAGTTAACTTCCCAACACAAAAAATGTCACATCATGTAAGATGATGAAGTAATTGCCACATTATTACTGAAGACTGCTTAGAAGACCAACAACCATTGAGGACTTGTTTGGGAATTTAGCTGGAGATCTTTTAGGCTATCTTCTTTGTTTACACTAGTATATAAAATCTCTATAGAGACGGTTTGTAACATATTTTTACTGGCGTTTTTTTAGAACCACTTGCGCTGGAGGTCAGTGGAAATCGATTTTTCCGCTGACGGTTATTATAGAACCGCTAGTAGAAAATGTTCCTTTAAGAGAACCACGGGTGAAAATAACTTTTCGCTAGCGATTATGTTAAGAGAACTGCCAGTGGAAATCTCTTTTCCACTAGCGGTTTTCTAAAATTAGCTGTCAGTGGTAGTTTTTCCGTCTTTTTTTCAAAGTTTCCACCAAAATAAAAAATTCTTTATATTTACACACAAATATATATCTAATATTTGTATATATATATATATATATATATATATATATATATATATATATATATATATATATATATATATATATATATATATATATATATATATATATATATATATATATATATATATTGAAAGCAATATGCATGTCACAACGCAACCAAGTTATCGGGCCCACGTACATCAATCATTGCCATCAAGGCCTCAGATATCTGTAAGTAAATCAGATAACTTACTCGGGGTGCCGAGTTTTAATAAACTCGTTCATTTCCAACGACCATTCACCCATAGTTGCAAGTATGACAATAACCGACAAAAACATAAACTTTCAACACAAGAGTTGAGCGAAAGTCTTTACAATAAGGTAATATACATTAGCAAACTTTAAAGTATACAACCCAAGTAGTATGTATTATTACATGCCCGGGGTAGATTCAAGTGCTAACTTATTACAACACCTGGGAAGAAACCCTCTTCCCACAGCACACACATAATAAACATAAGTGAAAGTCTCCTATATGAGTTTAACAAAACTCAAAGGTGTTAATAGTCTCTCCTACAACAACAATGGGAATAAAACCCTGAGTACACAATTACTCAGCAAGACTTACCCAACTAAAGAAAAGACTCTCAAGAGTATGCTGGTTTGTTGGGAATCAAGGTAAAGCTTACCAAATTTCAAAGACTCAATTTTGCATCAAAGCTTACTAGTAGTAGATCCTTATGCCAAACTTTTACTTCACAGGTTAAGTACTTTTCCTGAATCTAGATTTGCCTAATCTAGAGCATTCACTTGTCCTACACTAGCTTCATCTTAGCAGCTTTAGTTTCCTTTGTTATCTATGATGAGGGTCGAAGATCTAGTCTTCATATCCGAGAAGTTCGGTGATCCGAATTGATTAATACCCAACTAGGGATTTCCAACCACACGACATATGTAGCACTTAACCCTTGCATATGTCAACTCGCCACCAGGTTTCTCAAGACCAGAATGGGTTCATGCAACCAGAGAGCACAATACCCCACCATCCAGCCACTTGCCAGGTGGGCACACGTTACTCCCGCCATCTCTCCACTCCCAGTGCGTGCGAGCTGTTCTAGTATTGGTCCGGCCAAGGCTAAGCTTACCTATGATGAGGCATGTGGCCAGTTAAAGGATCCTAGATCAGCAGGCCAACAATCGTTGCGGTCCTTAAACGACACAGACGAGTGACCTTTCTGCTCAACGTCTAGTCTCACATTAAACTATTTCTGAAAACTTGGTACCTGTCAGAGGTACCCTACTGAAATGATGAAGTCATCAAGGCCTTTGATACCTTCATCATTCTAGACTCTTTCTTTATAAAAACATGATTCATATATCAAAACATTTTGTTCCTTGTCTATAAGCATACTAAGCACATCTAGCTTTTCAAATTAGGTATCAAGGATGGTAATCAATAGCTCAAGGAAGTTATGTGTAACACCCTGAATTTGGGGGTATAAAATTTCTTGCTAATTACCAACCAAATTCAGGTGTTACTCTTCTCTCTCTCTAGTCTCACTCTCCCCTTTTCTTTTTGTAGAATTAGTTTAATTAGGGAGCGATTATTTATTTTATTTTGTCCAAACCATATGAGTCATGAAATGTTGCATCATATTGAGCTCCAAATATTCTTTGAATTGTTGCACATGTTTGATTTGGTTTGAATTTGTTACTTGATTTGAATTTGAATTGAAAACCCTGGAGAAAAATAAATAGAAAAGCAATTAGAAATTCCCTGGAAATAGAAAAGCAATTTCAGCCCAAGTCGGCCCAGCTCCACGTGCGCACGCCTGCGTGCCCTCGGTGCCTGACAGGCGGGTCCCGCCTGTCGGCGCCAACCCGCACGCTCTCTCTCCCTCTCTCTCTCGCTGCTCTGTGGGGCCGACCTGTCGGCACTGTTTCTTTCCCACGCGCGTGCTCTTTCTCTCTGCCTCACGGACCCCACCCGTCAGCCCCCTCCGCGTCCCTAACCTCTCGCCCACGTTCCCCCGCCATGGACGCGCCCACGACCGCACGTTCTCCGGCCAACTCTGCACGCCCTCGCCCCTTTAGACCCTATGCCCTGCTCGCCCACTTCCCCCTACTCATTTGCAACATCAATCGAGCTCTCTCACCCCTTCTCTCGCCCTGTGCACACGAACAGCCGAGCTCCGCCGCAGCTCACCAGGGACCACCGTCGTTCCGCGACTCTCATTGCGCCCGTGTCGCGTCCGTTGCCCTGGTGAGTTCTGCCTCGCCGTCAGTAGCTCGGGAGACCCTTCGGTTCTCCCCCAGCCCCTCTAGTTTGCCCGGTCCGTGCTCACCGTAGTGTTTCCCGTGCAGCCGGAGTCCGCCGTCGTCGACCTGGGACTTCACTGCCTCCCCGCCGTCCTCTAGGCGCTCCTGGGTTTGCGCTTGTGGTAAGAAACCTCCCCGCGCTTCTATTTCCCCGTTTATTCCCCTGGTCGTCGCGCAATTGCTCATCGGAGTAGGTCTGCGCCGCCGCGAGACCTTTCCACCGCGTTCTGCGCCCTCTAGTACTCCCGCGCCGGCGTGATGCCCACGATTGTGTTCGCCGTGTCGCCCTGAATGCGCCTGTCCCTTTCCCTAAGACCCTAGAGCCCGCCGTGGCCGTTCCCTTTGTCTTCGACGAGCTCTCGCCGCGAGACTGAGTGGCGCCACCGCGCTCATGTCCGGCCACCAGTTGTTGGATCTCGGGCGTCCGTCAGAGATCTAGCGGTTTAGAGTTAATTAGAGCCGATCTGATCTAAGCCCTCTGATCCAGATCCGACCGTCCCCCACTCTTCCCCCCTCACTCGCGCCCTACCACTGGGTCCGGTCTGTCAGCCTCGCCCTGGTTCGCTGACGCCCGGAGCCCACCTATCAGCACTCGCCGTGCGCTCGCGCTCGCGAATCTAATCTCGGCCGTTCATTTTAGATCTAACGGTTGAGCGGACCCGATACCCCTTTGTGTGTAATTTTAGCTAAAGAGCCCCTGAGTTTTTGGGTAACAGAACCAGCCGTCCCTGGTTTTCGCGCGCAGGCCCATGTGTTCTTTTAAACAGCCCCCTGTGCTTTTAAATAATTACCAAATTAGACCTATTTTCATATTTCAAACTTCAAAACTTGTTTATTTTATATCTTTTTCATATGAACTCCAAATTTAGTGATTCAAATTGCAAAATGTTCATAGGAATATTCTCTGTTCAAATAAATTATGTCCAAACATAGACTGTACACTCTAATTTTTACACTTAGACTAGAGGTTAGTGTATGTGTTAATTCATTTGTTTATTAAATAAATAAAAAGGAGAGCCCTAGTTGCAAATGAATATTTAATTTTGTGGGATTAATAATGTGCCATGTAAGAATTGATCCCTGGTATAATTGTGTGTCTCACTAAAGTTAGTAGAACTAAACTATGTAATCCATAATGCCTAGGGAATTACTGATTTCTAATTATATTAAACCCTAGCATTTAAGTCTACCCTACTTATTCTAGGTGTTTTATCAACTTGTGTTCAATTGATTGTACATGTTTGATGTGCTGTTCATTTGTACTTTCCAAATGTATTGAATGTATGATCGCTTTACTTAGACAACGAGCAGCTCGTGGTTCCTGAGTGTGTTGCTAAAGATCTTCCTGAGCAACAACATGGTGAAGGCAAGTGTCCTCAGACCTACCATGTTCTATTTACTTTATAATTCACTGTCCCACATTACATTATTTAAAACTTAAGGATTGACTAGTCTGTATTTACGTTATCCTTGTTTACCTTTTGGGTTATCATGGT